>NC_035442.2:6109183-7392699 GCF_002127325.2 Helianthus annuus | reverse complement strand
CAAACTGTCACACCCCGATTTCCACGTGTCTCACCGGTGGCCCGGTGGGGGATTACCGTGATATGTGGCAACATATAGTCAAACCACACAATTATATAATGCACAGGGAAGCTTTAAGATAAATACATATTTTCAACCTCTGGTGATAATATCAATGTATTACAGGAAGTTGAATAAATCCACAGCGGATCGTAAATAAACATAAAGTATTGTTCCATCAGATGCTGCAATCAAGCTTGCGAGACTTATCACGACGCTAGGGAGCTAATACCAGCCAATTACGTTTAGGTACCTGCACTTAATCTTTTTGGGGAAAATACGTCAGTTTACACTGGTAAATACATTCAACTGACACATTTGAAAATGTTTATTAAAATTGATTTGAATGCACAAGGTACAAACTCTTTTATAACTTGGGAAAATTATAATAAAATCTTGCGAACGTTTTACATGTTCTTTTATGCGTTCAGTAGCCCGGGTCGTGCCGGGTTAAAGATTTATAGACACACCACGTTTGCGTAAAACCGTAGTATAAAACCAACGGCTACGTCTTTTAATTTAATGTCGACACTTTATACCGGGTGTACGCCTACACCGGGATGTCGATGGTCGTGGCCATTTCGTAAAATGATGCCAAGGATATCCGGGACAACGGTCATTAAACCCCCAAAGGCTTATAAGCAACAAAACTGTTTAAATGAGCCGATCATATTTAATCAATTAACCACCTAAGCGATGGAATTATATAATGCTCAATCAAGCGGTATTAATATACCGTAACCCAAGCCCACATAGGGAAATAAGTTAAAGTATTTACCTTTGCAAGTATATTTCCTTAATTTGGATTAAATCACCGATAGCTTTTACTAGGGCTCCTAATCTGGAACGAAGGTTTTAATTAACCTCTTAGAATCCTAACGGGTCGTTATAATGGCCGTAGCCTAGACCGGTTGGTTCCGATATATATAGATATGGTTTAATCGCGCGAAAAGGCGAAAACCAAGAATGGAGTGTGACTCTGTCCCAACAAGTTCAGAGACTTGTTTATATGGGTTAATGGTTCACACTCTGGATTTTAGGGTTCAAATGATATTATTTGACCCGTATCGGCTAATTATGAAAACTAGTTTCATAAGCCGAACCGTGCGCGCAATAGGCGAAACGGTTAACCATGAGAGTCGTACGCTTATTTCCTAAGTCAATATGCCTTAAATGGGTTGTGGTATCAGTAGGATACCTTCCGTGACGCCCGTAACGAGTTTTAAGTTAATATTATGCCCCGTAGGGGCTTTTCGGTCATTTTAAAGGCTTTAAAAGGCTTTTCGAGTTCTACAGGAAATCTGAGTTTCCCGAACAGCTTATAAAGCTTAAAATACTTTATTTATTATTTAAAACCAGTAGCAACTGGAATCGGGTCAAAAGACCTTGTAGAACTCATGTTTTGGCCGAAAAGGGCATATTGGTATTTACCGAACCGTAGCCATAACCGCAGGTTATGAGCGAGGTAAAAATTATTAAAAATCTTTAAAATTCCCAAAATATTAATTTATAACAGTGGGTAAAAGTTTTGGTGACGAAAATCTTGGTTTAGGGAGGCGTTATGCTATTGCGCCGTTAATTACTAAAGTTTATTTAAATTGCGCTAATTAGCATAACTCTCATTCTAGACCTCGGATTGACGTGAAACTTTAAGGACATGCTTATAATTTAATAAGCAAGGTTTTGGTCCGTTCACGTGTCCGTAATACTCGTTTTAATTTTAAAAGGCCGTTACGGTCAACTTTTAGGCGAATGACGGAAATGCGCAAAAGACTCGGATAACTCATGAACCGACCACAGAGGTTTATTCCAACATGTGACCTGGTCCTAAGAGAGTCCTAAGGTATATTTATACCTCACTAAAACGGGTCAGAACTGAAGTCAAAGCAAAAGTCAAACTTTTGCGACATTTGGCTCCGAACCGGTTCAATATAGCAAATGATCGATTCAAACGAGCGCAAGCAAGTTTATATACTTATTATCATGTTTTATGATTGTCAAACAGGTTCCATAACATATACATTACAGATTATGCATAAATCGCTAAAATAGCTTTCTGTTGACTTTTTAACCGCACGTTTGACTCGATATTTGACATAGTTAGAGTGGTGATCAGGGGGAACCTTTTTAGAGGTTTATTACCCACATAATTACCTACTCAAAACTACTTTTGATCCGTCATAAGACTGAACCATTTGCAAGTTATTGTAATGGCAACCGTTAGTTACGACGGTTGCGTTTTTGAGCTATAACTATGGAAATGCAGGACCAAATGAGTATGAACGACTTACAGAAGTGTGTTCTTGCTTATAGAGCAGAGAAAGATGCTAGAGAGCTCTTGGAATGATCAGATGAATGTGTTTTTGTGTTGTGTGATTGTTATGAGCCAAGCATGCTATTTACAGTGGAACTAAGCCCTCTAGCTCACTACACAACAACCTATACTGACCATGATGATAAGTAGATGTCCCCTGAGTGATATGGGTCGAGTAGGGGCACCCATGCCTCATTGATTGGTTGTTGGTCGTTCAAAGGGTCCAAAGGTCAAGTAGTTACAATGTTTCTGCATCTGGGCGTCCCACGCGGCCCGCATGGGAGTTCCAGGCCATTTTAATGCGGGTCGCCTAGGATTTGAATATCAGACGCGTAATACAGGAGGCTCGCGGCCCGCCTCAACTTAACCATAACCTTCACGCGGGTCGCGAGAGGTTAAGATTTCAGAAATTTTAAATCTTTTGTCATGATTACGAAATCCTGGTAATTAATAACGAAATCTTTCGTAATGATTTACCTGACCTTTCGGGTTTGAAAGGGTAACTTTGCGGTTTGGCCCTCGGTTATTTACCGATAGGGGCCTCGTGTTATTTACCCGCGTTGTTAAGTCCCCGGTTTATTTATTAATTATTCAGAAAGCCTTAACTTCTGTTATTGACGCTTTTAACCCTTCTCATACGAATCTGAGTATAACCCTCTCGTTTTAAGACGGAACTTCACGGAATTTATATAGTATATTCTAGTGAGCGTATAATACTGTTACGAAGTCTTGGGAACGTTAAAGGGTCACTCAGAGGTATAATTAAACATGTTGACACAGTTAACCCCTGTAGTTCGTAATCTCTCACTTTCTTCCGCGTTTCGCTTCCGTACGATTTATGATTTATTCGTTTGAAGGTACAAGCGTTATTTAGGGTTACTATACAGTATATTTACCCTTGTTGACATTTATAACCCTCGAATTTATATACTTTCAAGGTTTGTCAAAATCAGTCCTTTATTTAATATCAATGCCACGTGTAAACAAATGACACGTGTTAACACATTATTGGACACAAAAATTCGAGGTGTTACATCCTCACCCCCTTAAAATAAATCTCGACCCGAGATTTACTCAAATAAATAGGGGTACTTTTCTTTCATTGTTTCTTCGACTTCCCACGTATATTCAGGACCTCTACGAGCATCCCATTTGACTTTTACAATCGGTACGTGCTTTCTGCGAAGCTTCTTTACCTGTCGATCCTCAATCGACAAAGGTTTTTCTATAAACTTTAAGCTTTCATCTATATGCACATCTGTGTGTGGAATCACCAACGATTCGTCGGCGAAGCACTTTTTGAGATTGCAGATGTGGAACACATTGTGAATTCCATTGAGCTCTTCAGGCAAGTTCAGTTTATAGGCGACTGATCCGACACGTTCGATGACCTCAAAAGGTCCTATGTATCTCGGACTCAGTTTGCCTTTCTTGCCGAAACGCATCACCCCTTTCCAGGGTGACACCTTAAGTAATACCTTTTCACCCACTTCGAAGTGAAAATCCTTACGCTTTGGATCAGCGTAGCTCTTCTGCCTATCGCGGGCAGCCTTGAGACGTTCCCGGATCTGGACAATCTTGTCCGTTGTCTGGAAAACAATCTCTGGTCCTGATAGTTGGACCTCCCCTACTTCCGCCCAACAAACAGGCGATCTGCATTTCCTACCATATAATGCCTCGAAAGGCGCAGCCTTTATGCTGGTGTGGTAGCTATTATTGTAGGAGAATTCGATCAGGGGTAGGTTCTTATCCCAGTTACCACCTAAATCGATCGCACATGCACGAAGCATGTCTTCTAGCGTTTGGATAGTACGCTCACTTTGACCGTCCGTCTGTGGATGGTAAGCCGAACTAAAGTTTAAACGCGTGCCCAAAGATTGCTGGAAACTTTTCCAGAAATGAGATGTGTATCTAGTATCCCTGTCGGAGATAATAGACACAGGTATGCCGTGTAAGGCTACAATCTTATCAACATAAAGTTGGGCTAACATATCGGAGCTATACGTCTCCTTGATGGGTAGGAAATGAGCTGATTTAGTCAGCCTATCGACGATGACCCATATTGTATCGTTTCCTTTCCTGGTTTTGGGTAACTTGGTTATGAAGTCCATAGTTACGCATTCCCACTTCCATTCGGGAAGTTCAGGCTGTTGTAGCAAGCCAGATGGCTTTTGGTGCTCGGCCTTGACTTGAGCACAAGTCAAGCACTTTGCTACGTGGGCGGCTACAGACTTTTTCAAGCCTATCCACCAATAATTTGCCTTTAAGTCTTGGTACATTTTGTCAGCACCAGGATGGACTGAGTATTTGGAACTATGGGTTAGTTGAGAACAACATCTCGTAGTCCTCCATAAATCGGAACCCATATACGTCCGTTCAGTCTAAGAATTCCATCCTTGCTAAGAGTCAACTGCTCCTCAGTTACTCCCAGCTTTTCATTAGGATAATTAGCTTCCAACACAGCCTCACGCTGCGCAGCTAATATCCTTTCCATCAAATTATTCTTAACCTCAATGCTCTTGGCATTGATTCGAATGGGTTTTACCCTTTCCTTCCTGCTCAAGGCATCGGCGACCACATTCGCCTTGCCGGGATGGTACCTGATTTCATAGTCATAATCATTCAGGGTCTCCATCCAACGGCGCTGCCTCATGTTCAACTCCTTCTGGTTGAACAGGTGCTGGAGGCTTTTGTGATCAGAATAAATCACAAATTTAATACCATAAAGGTAATGCCTCCACAACTTCAGTGCAAATACAACGGCACCCAACTCCAAATCATGGGTGGTGTAATTCTTTTCATGCACCTTTAATTGCCTTGAAGCATAGGCAATCACCTTGCCCTTCTGCATAAGAACACACCCCATGCCTGTGTGTGATGCATCGCAGTAAACTACGAATTCATCTGTACCTTCTGGTAATGTCAGCACAGGTGCGTTGCTTAGCTTTTGCTTCAGTATTTCGAAGGACTCTTGCTGCTTTGGGCCCCAAATGTACTTTTCTTTCTTCTTGGTCAAGGAAGTCAAGGGCGCAGCAATCCTTGAAAAATTTTCAATAAACCTCCGGTAGTATCCTGCTAACCCCAGGAAACTACGAATTTCGGTAGGCGTCTTTGGCTCTTGCCAGTTCATGACCGCCTCTACCTTAGCGGGATCCACTTGAATACCACGCTCACTCACAACGTGTCCTAAAAATTGAACCTCTCGTAGCCAGAATTCACATTTCGAAAATTTGGCGTAGAGTTTCTCACGCTGTAGTAATTCAAGAATGCAACGGAGGTGCTTCTCGTGGTCAGCTTGATTCTTGGAATAGATAAGGATATCGTCAATGAAGACTATGACGAATTTGTCCAAGTACGGCTTGCAAACGCGGTTCATGAGATCCATGAACGCAGCCGGTGCATTTGTGAGCCCAAAAGGCATCACTAGGAACTCGTAATGACCATAGCGAGTCCTAAATGCTGTCTTATGTACATCTTCATCTCTGACCCTTAGCTGATGATAACCCGACCTTAAGTCGATCTTTGAGAAGTAGCTCGCTCCTTGCAGCTGATCGAACAGATCATCGATCCTTGGTAAAGGATATCTATTCTTTATGGTAACTTTATTCAGTTCTCTATAGTCGATGCACAACCGCATCGATCCGTCCTTCTTCTTTACAAATAGGACAGGAGCTCCCCAGGGAGATGAACTAGGTCTGATAAAACCTTTCGCCAGCAGTTCATCCAACTGGGTCCTCAGTTCTTTCATTTCCGTCGGAGCTAATCTGTAAGGTGCTCTTGCTATCGGAGCTGCTCCAGGAATGATGTCAATTCTGAACTCCACTTGTCTATCTGGTGGCAAACCAGGTAGTTCTTCAGGAAAAACCTCGGGGTATTTAGAAATGACGGGAAGATCCTCGATCTTCGGCTTTGGTTCTTCTATTATCACTTGAGCCATGTAAATTACACAGCCTCTGTTCAAACACCTTGAAGCTTTCAGCATAGATACGTCTTCGGGCAACCCGTAATGCGTATCCCCTCGAATGGTAAGAGATTCACCACTCGGAGTCTTTAAAACTATCTGCCTTTTGCCGCAAATGATTTGGGCCTGATTACGGGATAACCAGTCCATGCCTAGCACAATGTCAAAACCCGCTAATTTGAAGGGAAGTAGAGATAGAGGAAAAGAATGGTTCCTAATGGACATTTCACATCCTTCTAGAATAGTAGAGACGGTTTCTATCATGCCGTCTGCTAACTCTACTTCGTATTTCACGTCAAGGGTTTTGATAGGCATATTTAGTAGTTGGCAAAATTTCTGGTCTACAAAGGATTTATCAGCGCCAGAATCGAATAGTACTCTTGCAAATATATTATTTACGAGAAAAGTACCTGTAAGCACATTGTCGTCCTTAACCGCTTCCTTTGCATCCATGCGAAAAACTCTCGCATTTGACTTCTTCGTCTCTTCCGCCTTCTTGGCATACTTTGGGCAATTACTCTTTATGTGCCCCTTTTCGTTACAACCATAGCAGGTTGCATCCTTTATCTTTTTGCACTCCACGGTGTTGTGATCCTTGGACTTGCATAGCCCACAGGATGGAGTCTTTTGTTGCGACTGTGAACCAGACGCAAACCTACACTTCCCGGAGTGAGGTTTCTTGCAGACCTTGCAGTGAGGTCTTCCATCAGCTTGCCCCTCCTTCTTTGTCTCCGACCCTCTCTTGCCCTCACCGTTTCCACGGTGCTTTTTCCCAGACTTTCGTGAGGTATCATCCTCACGTTTTCGCTTTTCAGCCTCCTTGCTCCTTTGTGCCCTCAGACGGACAGCATCAAGTGTAAGAGACAAGGAGAGGTCAGTAACTGACCTGAAGGTCGTCGGCCTAGAGGTCTTCACACTGGCCTTGATCGCCGGCTCTAAGCCCCCAATGAAGCGGGCAATCCTTCGAGGTTCTGGTGTCACAAGATATGGCACCAGGCGTGACATGGTGTTAAAGCTGGTCAGATATGCTTGACAATCCAGGTTTGTCATCACTAGTGAGACAAAATCCGCCTCAATCTTCTCAACCTCATGTTGAGGGCAGTAGTTTTCTTTTATGAGGGCAATAAACTCCCCCCATGACATTTTGTATAAGGCAGACTTACCTGAAGCCTGCACCAGAGCTCTCCACCACGCCAGGGCCTCGCCCTTGAATGACTGGGACACAAACTTAACCACGTCCCTCTCAGCGCACCCGCTGATGTCCACAATCGTGTCCATCTCGTCTAGCCAGGTGATACAGTCAACCGCACCTTTCTCCCCTGTAAATTCACGGGGCTTACATGATACAAAGTATTTGTAGGTGCAACCCTTAGCACTGGATGCATCAGTATATTCTCTATCGCGATGAACGCTGTGCTCAGTGGACGAGTGTTTGTCGTCATCTTTCTTGGGTTCAGAGGGTGGTTTGGAGTGTGTCTTTGGTTTAGAGGGTGGTTTTGACACGGTTCTGCCTTGGGACTCAGTATATTGACGATCAATAGCTGCCTGAACAGCAGTGTCAATCAGAGCCTTTAGCTGTGCGCCTGTCAGATGCACTGGCGCATTGTCATAGTCATCTTCATTTGTGTGGCTGTTCTCTCCATTGGGATCCGCCATTGTAACTTGAATCTGTTACAGAAGATAACAAAATTTTATTTAGGAGATTATTATATAATTGTCTTTTATGACAATTCGTCAACCATGGTACAGAGACCATATTTGGTTATCTTATTATTTCATTACATATTAGGATTCGAATATATCCTATTTCAGCTATATAAATAGTATTGGCGGCATAAAGCCTAATCATGATGATGTTTTATAATATTAGCCGAGATTTAAGAGAATCAAAGGCATAGAGAATTGAACCGTAGTTCTTTTATCTCTTTCTTGCAGGGAGTCATAGACCACCACTGTCTTTTGTCGTTATAAGACAATTATTATGGCCCATAGGCACTACACCTCTAATGGATGTTTAAATATAGTTGGCCCGTAGGCACTACATCTCTAATGGATGTTTTGATATGGTTGGCCCGTAGGCACTACATCACTAAATGGATGTTTTATAGTACTGGCCCGTAGGCACTACATCACTAATGGATGTTTTAATAATACTGGCCCGTAGGCACTACATCACTAATGGATGTTTTAATAATACTGGCCCATAGGCACTACATCACTAATGGATGTTTTATAGTACTGGCCCGTAGGCACTACATCACTAATGGATGTTTTAATAATACTGATCCCCTTCATTGGTGATTTAATCCATGATTTATAAATCATTTAGTTGGGTTTTGAAATCCTTAAAGGATTATTGTATAAGAATGACGTGCGTGATTTTAACGAATCACATCTGCCATGATTGTTAACATGCGTACAGAGGTTAACAGGGAATCAGAATCTTTTCAATTAGGTTATGCCATCTTGACAGGATCTTAAAAGACACCAAGCTAGGTTTCACCTTTCAAGATTCTTTATTTAGGCAGATCAATATAAAAGGAATGGTTTTGGTTTATTTTATACATATTAAAACAAAACTCATAACATACATTCCAAAATCTCAAATATAATTACATATTGCCCTAAACGGGTCTTTCAAATAGTACATACCCCCATAGGAGTTTAAAATAAGTGACAAGTCCACGACTAATACAAGATAGGTGTCCATGCAAGGACTAAAGATAGGTCCACGTAGGGACTGAAATACTATAAGTTGTCCACACAGGGACTTATTTCAAAGTAGAAATTACATTAGTACAACTATTAAGGGCTAGTGGTCACGTTTCTTCTTTTTGCCCTTTAGTAGATTCGCCAAGCCTTTGAGAAATCCTCGGTGGCTTTTCTTCTCTTCCTCGAACTCTCTCTCCACACGATCTAGTCGATGGAGTATTTCTTCCTGTTCAGGAGGAGAGAAACGTGGCTGTGGCGCTTGATGTGGAACTGGAGGTCTGGGAGGTATTGGATACCCATGAGCTGAGTAATCTGGTGGTCCCATGTTTCCATGTGCTCCGTCAGGGTAGCGCGCATTATATCTAGCCGACACCACATATGGGTCGCGCTCATAGCCGTAGTTGTATTGTGTTTGTGACGGTTCGAACGGGTTGTAAGCCGTCGGACCCGTATAAGCAGGTATGGGTTGGTCATACCCGAATGGTGGCGAATTTCGTGCAGCTGGTGCGGAGTTCGCCTCCTGTATAGGACTTGAAGGTCCTTCTTCTTGTAGCGGCGGATAGTGGCTACTACTAGAATGTCGAGGAGTGCTGAAGTGGATACCCCCTCTTCCTCGTGTAGACATACGAGCATTTGTCCTCCTACGCCTCGGCAGATCAGGTATTACTGGTTGTGCCGGTGGCGGAGGTGGTGGCGTAACTGCCTCAAAGCGTGAATCCTCAGAGGGATCCTGTGGATGTCGCGGTTGTTGAGATGTCTGTTGAGGTGGTGTGTAGTACCACTCATGTCGGTCGAACATCGCTTGGAAACTGTCTGGTCCTTGATAGGGCGTTCCATGGAAGGATGACCCATCAGAGACTTCTATCGGATGCGTGGGCGTACCACAAGCTGGTTCAGTAGGATCCTCATCTTCCTCCATGGGATCTTCAGAAAAGTGCTCTTGTGGACCAAGCGGAACAAATCCTGAAGGTTCCTGTATGTAGTCAGCCGGATTAAACTGACCTATGTAGTAAGGAGTAGGGTCGTCGTAATTTCGGTGCGATACCGAACGTTGTAGAGGTATGAAGGAAGGTTGTGGGTTGTTGGGATCATTTTCTGAATCTGGGCCAAAGGAGTGCCGGTAGGATGGCGTCGAGCTGTGCGAGGTGGAATGCCTCGCTGGTTCGTAAAGATCTCTTCGTCGTTGTGGTTCTTCGCTCCTTGTCATCGAAGGATGTCTTGTACCAGATGGTCCAGCTTCGTTATCGTGATGTGTCACGACTTCTCCTCTGCCTCTTCTTCCCCTTCCTCTTCCTCGGAATATAACAGGTGGCATTTTCCTGCTTAAAACTTAATAAAAATCGAATCGAAAATAAAGACAAAAAGGAGTATCAATTCGAATTTGTCCTAAGTTCTTGTCTAGACTCAAGTATGTGCAATTGTGTCATTGAGATTAAACACAATAGGATAGTGTTTAATTCACTCAATGTTGGCTCTGATACCAACCTGTCACACCCCGATTTCCACGTGTCTCACCGGTGGGCCCGGTGGGGGATTACCGTGACGATGTTGGCAACAATATAGTCAAACCACACAATTATATAATGCACAGCGGAAGCTTTAAAGATAAATACATATTTCAACCTCTGGTGATAATATCAATGTATTACAGGAGTTGAATAAATCCACAGCGGATCGTAAATAAACATAAAGTATTGTTCCATCAGATGCTGCAATCAAGCTTGCGAGACTTATCACGACGCTAGGGAGCTAATACCAGCCAAATTACGTTTAGGTACCTGCACTTAATCTTTTGGGGAAAATACGTCAGTTTACACTGGTAAATACATTCAACTGACACATTTGAAAATGTTTATTAAAATTGATTTGAATGCACAAGGCACAAACTCTTTTATAACTTGGGAAAATTATAATAAAATCTTGCGAACGTTTTACATGTTCTTTTATGCGTTCAGTAGCCCGGGTCGTGCCGGGTTAAAGATTTATAGACACACCACGTTTGCGTAAAACCGTAGTATAAAAACCAACGGCTACGTCTTTTAATTTAATGTCGACACTTTATACCGGGTGTACGCCTACACCGGGATGTCGATGGTCGTGGCCATTTCGTAAAATGATGCCAAGGATATCCGGGACAACGGTCATTAAACCCCCCAAAGGCTTATAAGCAACAAAACTGTTTAAATGAGCCGATCATATTTAATCAATTAACCACCTAAGCGATGGAATTATATAATGCTCAATCAAGCGGTATTAATATACCGTAACCCAAGCCCATATAGGGAAATAAGTTAAAGTATTTACCTTTGCAAGTATATTTCCTTAATTTGGATTAAATCACCGATAGCTTTTACTGGGGCTCCTAATCTGGAACGAAGGTTTTAATTAACCTCTTAGAATCCTAACGGGTCGTTATAATGGCCGTAGCCTAGACCGGTTGGTTCCGATATATATAGATATGGTTTAATCGTGCGAAAAGGCGAAAACCAAGAATGGAGTGTGACTCTGTCCCAACAAGTTCAGAGACTTGTTTTATATGGGTTAATGGTTCACACTCTGGATTTTAGGGTTCAAATGATATTATTTGACCCGTATCGGCTAAATTATGAAAACTAGTTTCATAAGCCGAACCGTGCGCGCAATAGGCGAAACGGTTAACCATGAGAGTCGTACGCTTATTTCCTAAGTCAATATGCCTTAAATGGGTTGTGGTATCAGTAGGATACCTTCCGTGACGCCCGTAACGAGTTTAAGTTAATATTATGCCCCGTAGGGGCTTTTCGGTCATTTTAAAGGCTTTAAAAAGGCTTTTCGAGTTCTACAGGAAATCTGAGTTTCCCGAACAGCTTATAAAGCTTAAAATACTTTATTTATTATTTAAAACCAGTAGCAACTGGAATCGGGTCAAAAGACCTTGTAGAACTCATGTTTTGGCCGAAAAGGGCATATTTGGTATTTACCGAACCGTAGCCATAACCGCAGGTTATGAGCGAGGTAAAAATTATTAAAAATCTTTAAAATTCCCAAAATATTAATTTATAACAGTGGGTAAAAGTTTTGGTGACGAAATCTTGGTTTAGGGAGGCGTTATGCTATTTGCGCCGTTAATTACTAAAGTTTATTTAAATTGCGCTAATTAGCATAACTCTCATTCTAGACCTCGGATTGACGTGAAACTTTAAGGACATGCTTATAATTTAATAAGCAAGGTTTTGGTCCGTTCACGTGTCCGTAATACTCGTTTTAATTTTAAAAGGCCGTTACGGTCAACTTTTAGGCGAATGACGGAAATGCGCAAAAGACTCGGATAACTCATGAACCGACCACAGAGGTTTATTCCAACATGTGACCTGGTCCTAAGAGAGTCCTAAGGTATATTTATACCTCACTAAAACGGGTCAGAACTGAAGTCAAAGCAAAAGTCAAACTTTTGCGACATTTTGCTCCGAACCGGTTCAATATAGCAAATGATCGATTCAAACGAGCGCAAGCAAGTTTATATACTTATTATCATGTTTTATGATTGTCAAAACAGGTTCCATAACATATACATTACAGATTATGCATAAATCGCTAAAATAGCTTTCTGTTGACTTTTTAACCGCACGTTTGACTCGATATTTGACATAGTTAGAGTGGTGATCAGGGGGAACCTTTTTAGAGGTTTATTACCCACATAATTACCTACTCAAAACTACTTTTGATCCGTCATAAGACTGAACCATTTGCAAGTTATTGTAATGGCAACCGTTAGTTACGACGGTTGCGTTTTTGAGCTATAACTATGGAAATGCAGGACCAAATGAGTATGAACGACTTACAGAAGTGTGTTCTTGCTTATAGAGCAGAGAAAGATGCTAGAGAGCTCTTGGAATGATCAGATGAATGTGTTTTTGTGTTGTGTGATTGTTATGAGCCAAGCATGCTATTTACAGTGGAACTAAGCCCTCTAGCTCACTACACAACAACCTATACTGACCATGATGATAAGTAGATGTCCCCTGAGTGATATGGGTCGAGTAGGGGCACCCATGCCTCATTGATTGGTTGTTGGTCGTTCAAAGGGTCCAAAGGTCAAGTAGTTACAATGTTTCTGCATCTGGGCGTCCCACGCGGCCCGCATGGGAGTTCCAGGCCATTTTAATGCGGGTCGCCTAGGATTTGAATATCAGACGCGTAATACAGGAGGCTCGCGGCCCGCCTCAACTTAACCATAACCTTCACGCGGGTCGCGAGAGGTTAAGATTTCAGAAATTTTAAATCTTTTGTCATGATTACGAAATCCTGGTAATTAATAACGAAATCTTTCGTAATGATTTACCTGACCTTTCGGGTTTGAAAGGGTAACTTTGCGGTTTGGCCCTCGGTTATTTACCGATAGGGGCCTCGTGTTATTTACCCGTGTTGTTATGTCCCCGGTTTATTTATTAATTATTCAGAAAGCCTTAACTTCTGTTATTGACGCTTTTAACCCTTCTCATACGAATCTGAGTATAACCCTCTCGTTTTAAGACGGAACTTCGCGAAATTTATACATTATATTCTAGTGAGCGTATAATACTGTTACGAAGTCTTGGGAACGTTAAAGGGTCACTCAGAGGTATAATTAAACATGTTGACACAGTTAACCCCTGTAGTTCGTAATCTCTCACTTTCTTCCGCGTTTCGCTTCCGTACGATTTATGATTTATTCGTTTGAAGGTACAAGCGTTATTTAGGGTTACTATACAGTATATTTACCCTTGTTGACATTTATAACCCTCGAATTTATATACTTTCAAGGTTTGTCAAAATCAGTCCTTTATTTAATATCAATGCCACGTGTAAACAAATGACACGTGTTAACACATTATTGGACACAAAAATTCGAGGTGTTACAATAACTTACTGATGTTATATCATATTTAAAGAATATTATCTCAGGGAACTTGCATTTGACTCTTTTGGCAACCCGTAACGCCCTTTTAGCGTTCGGTTCGGTTTACGTAACTAGTTTGCGTAAATTGACCGAAATGGGTCAAACGTTATCATTTTTATATCAAAATCCAGAATGTATTTAGTATACCCATAATATACAAGTATTCAAACTTGTCGGGTCTAAATCACATTCTATCCGGTCTCTCGCTTAATCGTGCGTTAACCGTATCATTCTTAAAACTAACCGGTCAAAGCTTAGGCTTAAATAAAAGACCCGTTAGGAATCTAATAGGTTAATTATAAACCTTTGTTCCAGATTAGGAGGCCCAGTAAAAGCTACCAACACTTATCATTTGTGACTTATACTTGCTCAGGTAAATACATTTTGACTTATTTTCCCTATACGGGCTTGGGGTACGGTATTTAAAATACCGCTTGATCGGGCGCACAAGTCCTGCACCTTATGGGTGTACAGTCTTGAATAGCTTGTGCGACTCGTTTAAACAGTCTTGTCTTACTTTAGGCTTTGGGGGGGTTATTGACCGTGTCCCGGATATCCTTGGCATTATCTTACGAGATGGCCACGACCAGAGCACGGGGTGTAGGCGTACACCCGGCGTGTATAACTCTTTAATGTGGTGTGTTATTTAACCTTTAGCCCGGACAGCAGATCCCGGGCCACCATAAGTTCGGGTACATGTAAATCGTTCACAAGTTTATATTGCATAAATATCCCAAGTTAATAAAAATATTTATGCCTTGCGCATTTAAATCAATTTTCAATCATTTTCAAAATGAGTCAGTCGATTTGTATTTACCAGTGTAAACTGACGTATTTTCCCAAAAGGTTAAGTGCAGGTACTATACGAAATAGGCTGGCTGTTTCCTAAAGAGCGTCCACTATAGTCTCGCAAGCTCGGATGACAAATAACTGTTGAACAATTTATTCGTATTTTTATTTGATCCGCCTGTGGATCCGTTTCAACTACTTATGATGTTTAATATGTCATTTTAATTAAAGTTGAAATGTATCTATTCTGCTTCCGCTGGGCATTATTATATTGTGTTGATTGTCTATGACGTTGCCAACTACGTCACTGTACCCCACGCCGGGCCCACCGGTGACACGTGGAGATCGGGGTGTGACAGTTGACTACGTGAGGTCAAAGGATAATATTGCGGATCCGCTGACAAAAGGCCTAAGTAGAGAGTTAGTACAGAAGTCGTCCATGGGAATGGGACTGAAGCCCTTGAAAAATGAAGTTCATATGATGGAAACCTAACTCAATAGACTGGAGATTGATGTGAGTAAAATGCAACATATAAATTACATCAAATGAGGCATAAAACTAACCCTTTTTAAGTACTAATGTTGGAAAAAGTGTGCTTTTGTCTTCCTTTTGTATTTTCAGGGTTAAAAGAGCTTAAATGAACAAAAGAAGCAAAAATGCAGCCAAATCCAACATAAATACAAAGAAAAGGAAGAAACGTGGCATGCCCGACTCCTCGACAGCATCTCCCAAAGCAAAAACAAGATGAAAGCTGAGCATGGGGCTGTGCCCAGCTGAGCATGGGGCTGTGCCCAGCTCAACACGGGGCTGTGTCCAGCGGACACGGGGCGTGTCCAGCTCAACACGGGGCCGTGCTCAGCGAGCACGGGGCAGTGTCCAGAATGGTCAGCCCTGGCACAAAAGACAAAGTGGTAGAAGCTTCTATTGCCCACCACGGGGCCGTGCCCAGCGGACACGGGGGCGTGGTCAGAGTGCTGCAGGTGCATTTATTGTAATTGCGAATTACAATTAATGAAGAGAGAGAGTGTCAGACGGGCACGGGGGCGTGTCCAGCGGACACGGGGCCGTGCCCAGCCTTCTGTTCAGCCTATAAATAGGGGAGCTTGGTTTCATTCCATTTCATCCCTTGGCACACCACCTCTCTCACACCTCATCCACCACCCACCACCACCATAACACCATCATCCACCACCATCATCCATTGTCCATCGTAGAGTGTGTGAGTCGTCTCGGGATCCAAGATTGATCGTAAGAGTTCTTGACAATCAAGGCCATGTTTGCCTAAGTCTCTTAATCACTTGGTGAAGACAAGTGTTTAGTATAATACTTTTTATTTTTAATCTTTTGCACTTTTTATTTGGTTTTGTATTAATGACTTTAATAACTAGTTACTTATGTTGAAGGTGATCTTTCCTTATCGTTTGTCCGTGGTGTCTTGGCATTATTTTACTGTCTATATAAAATAAAAGATTTTCACCATTCATATCTCCACGGTCTATATGGAGGTATGTTGGCTACCTGGTCGGGGGTTAAGGGAACGGTTTGGTAAGGGTCTTGCCCTTGTTCAGCGTTTAGAGGTCCTGCTTGGGACCTGGGTCAAATTTAGTAGGATCTCCTTCAATGCCCATAGGTATTGGATGGCGGGGATCCAAACTCTTTGACCCCCTCATAAGTTAACTACTATTAATACTATAACCCGGCTATTTAGGACTGTATCCCTGCTGACTCAGACTACTTAGCCGAGGGTAACGTCACCGCCAAAAGCGGGGCCTACCATAATTTGCATTAATAACTTAATTCATTATCTTTCAATAATCCGACCCTTTAGGATTGTATCCTTGCTGACTCAAACTACTGGGTTGAGGGTAACGTCGCCTTCAAAAGAGGGGCCTACTACAATAACTAAGATAATCTCTTAAACAAGTGCAAAAGTGCGAAAATAATCAAAGGTTATACTAATACACATGTCGGATCCAAGTGATTCATCTTGTCTATCTGTTTTTATTTTATTTTATTTATCAGCATTTAGTTTGTTTTTATTTTTCTTAGTTTAAAACATTTTTCTAACTTTTTGATTTGGTTAGACGTTGAGGATAAACCGGTAATAAAAGCTCTTGTGTCCTTGGACGACCTCGGTATCTTACCAACACTATACTACGTCCACGATGGGTGCACTTGCCCATATGTGTGTTTAGTGTTAGTGAATATCGTGTTTTATAAATTTAAAACTTGGTTAAAAGTGTAAAAAGGGCTTAAATATACATCAAAAATATAACACACTTCACGCACATCAAGTTTTTGGCGCCGTTGCCGGGGACACAAGGATTTTAAGAAAGCTTAAAATCGACGGCCTAATCAGTTTTTCAAAACCTTTTCCAAAACGCGCGCATTTTTCTGCATTTTAGTTTAGTTTTGCATTTACAGTAGCCTGAACACGGGGCCGTGCTCGCTGAACACGCCCCCGTGCTGCATATTTTTAGTTAGATACCCAGATACAGAGTCTGAACACGGGGCCGTGCTCACTGAACACGCCCCCGTGCTCAACGTGACCAGTAAATTTAATTAAAACGCCCAGATACAGTCCCTGAACACGGGGCCGTGTTCACTCAACACGGGGCCGTGTCCAGCTTCTGTTTCCGTCTTTATTTTTGTTTTCTGGTCCCGAGACTCAGTTGTGATCTGTTGAGTGATTCTTATGGATCAATACTCAAGAGGTTACAACTACACATATGATGAGGATAATTATAGGGGTAATTATTGCACTAATTGTCGTAACGCACGCTCGGTTCAATATAATAACTCATATCAACCATCCAATTCATACAACCATTATGAGGAGCCCAGGTACGAGCCATCAACTTCATACACATCCTATGAAGACCAAAGGTATGAACCTACTCCCTCATACTCATATTTTGATGAACCAAGATATGAGCCATCATACTCATACTTTGAAGATTCAACATATGAGCCACCACCTTCATACACTTATTATGAGGAACCATGGCGTGAACAACCCACCTCATATGAGTACTATGAAGAACAAAGTTTCGACCCTTATCCATCATATGCTTACAATGAAGAACAATGGTGTGAACCATCTACTTCATATGAGTACTATGAGGAACCAAGGATCGAACAACCGGATTCAAGCTTTGAGGATCCAAATTCTTTCAATCTCACCGAAGTGACCAATAGGATATTAGAACACATTAAAACTATCGAACGTTGCATAAAAGAATCTCGCGCAAGGGAAGAGGAATCCTGCGCAAGAGAAGAGTTAAAAAATGATAATAACGTAGAGATAGTTGAAAGTGTAAAAATGGAAGAACAAGAAAGTGAAAAACCGACACATGAGTTAAACAACGAAAATGGTGAGTCCGATAATGTTAAAATTCAAGAAGAGTCTAATTTTGAAGAAATTAACCTCTTGTCACCTACTTTCGAAAATCATTGTTTAATAACCCCTCATGCTAAGTTTTTAAAAGAGTTAAACACTAGTGCTAAAATCAAAGACTTAGTAAGTGTTAAGTTAACTAATGATCAAACCTCGCTAATAAAAGAAGATCCTTTTGAAATTAACATTACACCGGTTCCATGTTTCTTTCAAAATTCATTTATTAGCAATATCACCATCGATAAAGATCTTTGTGTTAACATAATGCCTAACTACATTTTTGAAAAATTAAGTGATAGTGATTTTGCTCCACTTCAAATACCCATTTTTCTATCCAATCGGAGAGTAATAAAATCAATCGGTGTAGTTGAGGATATCTTGGTCCAAACAGATCAAATGGTAATCCCAACAGACTTTGTCATCCATGATGACGCTCCTCTAATGTTGGGACGACCTTTTGTAAAAACACACGAAGCTTTGAAAAACCGGAGGTACAATAATCTATCTATTCAATTAGGGGCATTTAAAAAGAGTATCGATCTTGAGCGATCAATGAAATATCCAATCGGCAATGATGACCCCCTAATTGAAGATGAGCCTGAACCACCCGATAAGGAGGGTCTAGCCAAGGACCCTTATAAACGTGGCGCACCACGGAGGCATTCCGCGGAACTATCCTTAGTTTTAGATTAGTTTAACTTTTATGCTTTCTAGTTTAGTTTTAATTTGCAGGAATAAAACACACTCGGGATGGTGAAGGATACTAAGGGAAGCTTGAACCAACACCCCATGCGCAAAAACAGAGCCTTTCAACAATTTTTCTTCATTACTGCAAGTTCAGCACGGGGCCGTGCTCACCCAACACGCCCCCGTGCCCAAAAATCTGCAGAAATGCCCAGTTCAGGTACCTGGACACGGGGCCGTGCTCACTGAACACGCCCCCGTGCCCAGCCTTCTGTTTACTTTTGGTACTGGCAGTCTGGACATGGGGCCGTGTTCAGCCAACACCACCCCGTGTTCAGCTACCCAGTACCATAAAATCTTGTTTTTAACCCACTTTTACACATTTTAATCAACCGAAAAACTTATTTTTGGAACACATTGAGGACAATGTGTAATTTAAGTGTGGGGGGATGCTAAAACCTTGAACTTTGCAAGTCCTAATTACAAGCCTTACACAAAACTCAATTGGAACCGCTAAACACCCCAATTTTTTTCAAAAACTTTTCATTTTTTTTACTTGTCTTGGTTTAATTTGGGAATAACAAGTTCTAAAAAGGTTATATTTTTACAAATTTACAACCGATAGCGTCGTGATAAAAAGAACCAACATAAGAAAATTATGAAAAGGCATGACAAGTCTAATTAAAATTTGATTATATATACTTGATCACATTAAAAACCCATTCCCACAAAAGTGAGTTTTGAGCCTTTATTGAGCATACAAATATACATCTTTAAACTAAATGCTCATTTTTCGTTTCTTGTGTGAATAGCCGCTTGGTTCTTACGACTCTAGAACTTGCCACGACGATACATTCCCGGTCCTTACCAACTTAAACCCGAGTAAGTAAATGATGGAGGCATTAGGACTAACCCCTTTTTATTTCTACACCATTAATTTTCTTTTTTTTTACCACCTACCCAAAAATCCCCCTAGTTAACCCCTTTGAGCCTAAACCTTTTCGTTTCTTTCCCAAAAACAAACACCCTTTACCCACCAAAACCTTTTTCATTTTAACCCCCTTTATTTTAGTAACAAAGCTCGGTTTTCTTGTGACACAAAAAAAAAAGAGAAAGAAAAAAAAAAAGATGAAGTTAGCAATAAACAAACAAGCTCATCAAAAGAAACCTTGTTTGAAAAATGCTTCATTAGATAAAAAAAAAGTGAAGAAAAAAAAAAAGAAGAAAAAAAAAAAACAAAGTGTTTTACGAAAACCGACGCTTTTTACGCTTTTCGCCCTTTTACTAACCACTAACCCAACCACCCACCTTTAGCCCAAGCCTAACCCTTCACCCAAAAAAGTCCTCTTGATATTTACAATGGTATAAAGTTAAAAAGGAGGAGGATTGATTGCTTGGCAAGCTTATGGTAGGAATAAGTTCCATGCCGCTCTCGAGTGATTCACTAAAAATACACCTTCGGCCGAGTGTTGAGTGATCCCCCGTGAGGTATGTGAGCTTGTATATAAATGAAATTTTAAAAAGGCATGTTATGCCCAAATAAGTAATTTATCCTATGAAACGTTCTAAATAAATCATAACGAATAGGATTGTAAATAGTATAAAAATAAAACCCAATAAAGATCTTGGATTCCCGACACTCAAAGACAAGCCCAAAACCTTCTCTTCTACCCATTCCATTTGGGAGTGTAAGCCACATATTAAAGAGTTTTGCTTGAGGACAAGCAAAGATTCAAGTGTGGGGGTATTTGATGTGAGTAAAATGCAACATATAAATTACATCAAATGAGGCATAAAACTAACCCTTTTAAGTACTAATGTTGGAAAAAGTGTGCTTTTGTCTTCCTTTTGTATTTTCAGGGTTAAAAGAGCTTAAATGAACAAAAGAAGCAAAAATGCAGCCAAATCCAACATAAATACAAAGAAAAGGAAGAAACGTGGCATGCCCGACTCCTCGACAGCATCTCCCAAAGCAAAAACAAGATGAAAGCTGAGCATGGGGCTGTGCCCAGCTGAGCATGGGGCTGTGCCCAGCTCAACACGGGGCTGTGTCCAGCGGACACGGGGCGTGTCCAGCTCAACACGGGGCCGTGCTCAGCGAGCACGGGGCAGTGTCCAGAATGGTCAGCCCTGGCACAAAAGACAAAGTGGTAGAAGCTTCTATTGCCCACCACGGGGCCGTGCCCAGCGGACACGGGGGCGTGGTCAGAGTGCTGCAGGTGCATTTATTGTAATTGCGAATTACACTTAATGAAGAGAGAGAGTGTCAGACGGGCACGGGGGCGTGTCCAGCGGACACGGGGCCGTGCCCAGCCTTCTGTTCAGCCTATAAATAGGGGAGCTTGGTTTCATTCCATTTCATCCCTTGGCACACCACCTCTCTCACACCTCATCCACCACCCACCACCACCATAACACCATCATCCACCACCATCATCCATTGTCCATCGTAGAGTGTGTGAGTCGTCTCGGGATCCAAGATTGATCGTAAGAGTTCTTGACAATCAAGGCCATGTTTGCCTAAGTCTCTTACATCACTTGGTGAAGACAAGTGTTTAGTATAATACTTTTTATTTTTAATCTTTTGCACTTTTTATTTGGTTTTGTATTAATGACTTTAATAACTAGTTACTTATGTTGAAGGTGATCTTTCCTTATCGTTTGTCCGTGGTGTCTTGGCATTATTTTACTGTCTATATAAAATAAAAGATTTTCACCATTCATATCTCCACGGTCTATATGGAGGTATGTTGGCTACTTGGTCGGGGGTTAAGGGAACGGTTTGGTAAGGGTCTTGCCCTTATTCAGCGTTTAGAGGTCCTGCTTGGGACCTGGGTCAAATTTAGTAGGATCTCCTTCAATGCCCATAGGTATTGGATGGCGGGGATCCAAACTCTTTGACCCCCTCATAAGTTAACTACTATTAATACTATAACCCGGCTATTTAGGACTGTATCCCTGCTGACTCAGACTACTTAGCCGAGGGTGACGTCACCGCCAAAAGCGGGGCCTACCATAATTTGCATTAATAACTTAATTCATTATCTTTCAATAATCCGACCCTTTAGGATTGTATCCTTGCTGACTCAAACTACTGGGTTGAGGGTAACGTCGCCTTCAAAAGAGGGGCCTACTACAATAACTAAGATAATCTCTTAAACAAGTGCAAAAGTGCGAAAATAATCAAAGGTTGTACTAATACACATGTCGGATCTAAGTGATTCATCTTGTCTATCTGTTTTTATTTTATTTTATTTATCAGCATTTAGTTTGTTTTTATTTTTCTTAGTTTAAAACATTTTTCTAACTTTTTGATTTGGTTAGACGTTGAGGATAAACTGGTATTAAAAGCTCTTGTGTCCTTGGACGACCTCGGTATCTTACCAACACTATACTACGTCCACGATGGGTGCACTTGCCCATATGTGTGTTTAGTGTTAGTGAATATCGTGTTTTATAAATTTAAAACTTGGTTAAAAGTGTAAAAAGGGCTTAAATATACATCAAAAATATAACACACTTCACGAACATCAAGATCCTAAGAATTGAGTTCAATAGGAAAACCTAATTGTATGAATAAGTAAGGTCACTGTGGGGGGATAACCCTACGTTTTAATAAGGTAGTTTATTATAAAGATTTATAAACTTCCTAGTCCATTCCTAAAAGTGACAAGTGTGAGGCTAAGCCTATGGCTTTTAATGATTCGACTAAAGTAAACATACATAGTGAATCACCTATGTGAGAGAGAAGTGGGGTCGCTTCGAAGGGTATTGTTGGGGCACAATACCTAATGGCTCTCGCAGAACCAGGCATCATGTTCATGACCATAACGAACATAACTATGAGGACTTGACTTTGTCAGGGAGAGTCTTGTGTGAAGTGCATTGTCGTCCACACAAACGGCAGACGAGTTCAAAGACATCGAGTTCTACTCAGAGCTAGTGGGCTAAGTGCATTTCATGAGCGAAGGTTCAAAGGGTAACACCTACCTATCGTATGCAAAACTCAACTGCTGAAATGTAACAAGGAATTATGTTGTTTCTGAGATCGACCTCCATTCATGTGGGGGATTGTTGGAAGTTTAGTGTGAATGAAAGTCTCAAGTTGGTAATTCACCTTGTCCCACATCGGTGTGGGAGTGAAAAGATAGGCTATTTATAAGGTGAAACCTTAATGAAGCCTTTGAAGTCTTATGACATGTTTTACCACAAGTCCTACCCGCGCGCACGCAGGGGGGGTGCAAAAAATGGAACCGGATTTAGTTGAACTCGTGTACGCCCGCACGTCCTGCGGACACGAATGCAGTTCCGAAAACCCGGGTCCGCGTGGACCAGTTTTTGCACTCTTGACTTTCTGTTTTTGAAACCGAAATGAATGAATGATCATTATTTCAATTAACTGATTTATGCTTTGAAACTGAAATGAATGAGAATCATTATTTCATTTTTCAAAATGATTATCAGTTTCGTAACTGATATTCTAATGACCATTATTTGGTCTTTAATTTGCTGATTTCGGTTATATTTCTGACACTATAAATCGAAGGCAAAGCTGATCAGTTGAAACACACCAAAAAGACAATCTCTTCTCTCGATCTCTCTACAGCATTCATTCTCCAGTTTACTTTTCAGGCAAGTGTTCCAGTCCGGCAGCGAGCGGTGCTGTTTCGAACCGGCGTACCCCGGGAACAGACGACGAATCTGTTTAAGGGAATTGTGTCAAACACAAGCCCGGTTTAATCGTTTTCTGTTTCTTTTTCTACTTCTATTTGCAACCTTTTCTAAGCGCTGTTCTGATCAGTGGTTCTGTTCAACTTGCCACTGCTTCAAACCGACAGTGGTTGATCAGCGGTTAGACTGATCAGTGCTTAAACTGATCAGTAGTTAAGTTCATCAGTGGTTAGACAAACTGATCAGTGGTTTATCAAACTGATAAGTGGTTTCTAATCAGTGGTTATTTTTCTAACAAACTTAAACATACTTTATTTACTGATTATCAGTTTACTTTTCAGAATGGAATCTCAGCCGATGACTACTGCTGTTTCTGCTGTCATGACCAGTGCTGTTTCTGCGGTCATGACTTCCGCTGTTTCTGTCACTACCGGTCTGGTTGCACCACTGCCTAATGCAGTTTCGCATGCTGAAAAACCAGAGAAATTCAATGGTGTGAATTTCAAACAGTGGCAGCAAAAGATGTTCTTTTATCTGACCACGCTGAATCTGGCAAGGTTCTTGACTGAACCGAAACCCCATGTTGAGGAAGGGGAGATGGATGCTCAAACTGTGAGCGCGATGCATGCTTGGAATCATTCGGATTTCCTGTGCCGCAACTTTATCTTGAATGGTTTGGTGGACACATTGTATAATGTGTATTGCAAAGCCAAGACTGCCAAAGAATTGTGGGAGTCTTTGGATCGCAAATACAAAACAGAAGATGCGGGCACTAAGAAATTCGTGGTGGAAAAGTTCTTGGACTTTAAAATGATAGACTCAAAAACTGTCATGAGCCAAGTCCAAGAATTGCAGGTTATCCTTCATGATATTCATGCGGAAGGAATGATGCTCAGCGAGACATTCCAAGTTGCTGCAATGATCGAAAAACTGCCACCAAGTTGGGTTGATTTCAAGAACTATCTCAAGCATAAGAGAAAGGAGATGACCATTGAAGATCTTGTTGTTCGTCTTCGGATTGAAGAAGATAACAAAGTGGCCCTAAAAAAGGTTGATGGTCCTGAAACTGTGAAGGCCAATCTTGTTGAACATGGGCAATCTTCGAAGGGAAAAAACAGTGGAAAGGGCGGAAAGAAAAGTCATGGGAAACGCTCCAACCTTGGTCCTAAGGGGGGAGTTGGAAAAAAGAAGTTCCTTGGAACTTGTTACAATTGTCAAAAGCAAGGCCACAAGGCTAGCGAATGCAAGCTTCCCAAGAAGAAGGAAAATGCTCAACAAGTGAACATGGTAGATGAAGTCGATAAGCTTGTTGCCATGGTCACGGACCTCTCGATTTTGGTCACGGAAGTGAACATGGTTGGGCAAAATAACAAGGATTGGTGGGTCGATACGGGGGCTACTCGACATGTGTGCTTTGACAAAAGCCTTTTCAACACCTTCAAGGAGGTGACTAATGGAGAAAAGGTTTTCATGGGAAATTCTGCCACGGCAGAAATAAAAGGCGAGGGTAACGTGGTTTTGAAGATGACTTCGGGAAAGGAACTCACTTTGTCCAATGTGTTGTATGTTCCCGAAATTCGTAAGAACCTTGTGTCGGGATGGCAGTTGAACAAGTTTGGGTTCAAAATGGTAATTGAGTCGGATAAGGTCGTGTTGACCAAAAATGGTGTTTATGTTGGTAAGGGCTATGCCCTCAATGGAATGTTTAAACTGAATGTAATTGTCGTGAATGCAATGAAAGAAAACGCTACTAGTTCTACTTATTTGATTGAGTCTTCTAATTTATGGCATGGTAGACTAGGTCACGTAAATTATAATTCCATTCGTCGTTTAATCAAACTTGATTGCATACCAACATTCGATATCGACTCAATTAATAAATGTGAAACTTGCGTAGAAGCAAAACAAACGAAATCGTCATTCAAAAAGGTGGAACGATTCACCGAACCCCTCGAGATGATCCACACTGATGTGTGTGATCTAAAAGCAATTCCTACTCGTGGTGGGAACAAGTACTTCATCACGTTCATTGATGATAGTACAAGGTATTGCTATGTGTACTTACTTAAGAGTAAGGACGAGGCTATTGACAAGTTTATCTTGTTTAAAGCCGAAGTTGAGAATCAACTAAATCGGAAAATCAAAATTGTAAGGAGCGACCGAGGAGGTGAATATGTTTCGCCTTTTATTGACGTATGTGCAAATAGTGGAATCATCCACGAACTCACAACTCCTTACTCCCCTCAATCAAATGGCATAGCGGAACGGAAAAATCGTACCTTGAAAGAAATGATGAATGCCATGATGATAAGCTCCGGTGTAAACCAAAACATGTGGGGGGAAGCAATCTTATCGGCAAATTATGTGTTGAACATGATACCCAATAAGAAAAAGGATGTAACGCCTTACGAACTATGGACGGGAAAGAAAGCACCATATAAATCCTTGAAAGTGTGGGGGTGTCTAGCTAAGGTGGTGGTCACACCACCTAAGCGGCTACTAATAGGTCCCAAAACGGTGGATTGTGTATTTATAGGATACACCCGTCCTTATGGTCCTTATCGTTTTATTGTGCATGATTCCAAGAACCCTGGAATATGCAAAGGCACCATAATTGAATCTAAGGATGCATCATGGTTTGAACATGTGTTCCCATGCTTAGATAAAAGTGAACCGAGTTCTTCTAGACCGGTTGAGGAAATTGTTCCTGATGGTGAAGTTGAAAACGATGAACCTCGAGAAAGATCTAAGACCGAGGAAGTTGAAATCAGGAAAAGTAAACGACAAAGGACTGAAAAATCCTTTGGACCTGAGTTTCTTACCTATATGGTAGAAGATGAACCTCAAACGTACCAACAAGCGGTACATTCCTCAGAAGGACCTCAGTGGAGGGAGGCAATCAAAAGTGAGATAGACTCTATCTTACAGAACCATACCTGGGAACTAGTGGATCTTCCTCAAGGACGTAAACCACTAGGATATCGATGGATCTTCAAGAAGAAGATGAAACCAGATGGAACCATCGATAAGTACAAAGCAAGGTTGGTGATCAAAGGATATAAACAACGAGAAGGTTTAGATTACTTTGACACATATTCGCCAGTTACACGAATAACATCCATCAGGTTGGTGCTTGCCATTGCCGCCATTAGAAATTTGGAAGTTCACCAAATGGATGTGAAAACAGCTTTCTTGAATGGAATTCTAGAGGAAGAAATCTACATGGAGCAACCCGAAGGCTTCACAGCTATTGGGCAAGAAAAGAAAGTGTGTAAACTTGTGAAATCCTTGTATGGATTGAAACAAGCTCCAAAACAATGGCATCAAAAGTTTGATCATGTCATGCTTGATGCTGGGTTCAAAATCAATGAATGTGACAAGTGTGTGTATGTGAAGGACACATCTGATGGATATGTCATTTTGTGTCTATATGTAGATGATATGCTCATTGCTGGAAGCGATGACAAAATCATAAAATCTACAAAGAACATGCTAAAAGCAAGATTTGACATGAAAGACATGGGTCTGGCGGATGTGATTTTGGGGGTCAAAATCACGCGAACCCAAAATGGACTTGTTTTAAGTCAATCCCACTATGTGGACAAAATTCTTGAGAAGTTCAATGCAAATGACTCTAATGAAGCTAGAACTCCACTTGACACAAGTCAACATCTAGCCAAGAATAGAGGTGAACCCGTAAACCAGTTGGAATACTCAAGAATTATTGGTAGCTTGATGTATCTTATGAGTTGTACTCGACCATACATAGGATTTGCTGTGAGCAAGCTAAGTAGATACACAAGCAACCCAAGTTCAATGCATTGGAACTGTATCACTCGGTTGCTTCGTTACTTAAGATACACTCGAGAATACGGGTTGCATTATAACAGATATCCAGCAGTTATAGAAGGACACTGTGATGCAAATTGGATATCTGACACGAATGATTCCAGAGCAACAAGTGGGTATGTATTCACACTTGGAGGTGCAGCGATATCGTGGAAATCATCAAAACAAACGGTTATTGCTAGATCCACGATGGAATCTGAGTTCATCGCTTTAGATAAAGCAGGTGAAGAGGCAGAATGGCTACGTCAATTTGTTGAGGATATACCAAGATGGCCTAAGCCGGCAACGGCCATTTGTATACATTGTGATAGCCAATCGGCACTTGGCAGAGCTCGTAGCACAATGTATAATGGTAGGAACAGACATATCAGACGTAGACATAATACGATACGACAACTAATCTCTACAGGAATTATCACTGTTGACTACGTGAGGTCAAAGGATAATATTACAGATCCGCTGACAAAAGGCCTAAGTAGAGAGTTAGTACAGAAGTCGTCCATGGGAATGGGACTGAAGCCCTTGAAAAATGAAGTTCATATGATGGAAACCTAACTCAATAGACTGGAGATCCCAAGAATTGAGTTCAATAGGAAAACCTAATTGTATGAATAAGTAAGGTCACTGTGGGGGGATAACCCTACGTTTTAATAAGGTAGTTTATTATAAAGATTTATAAACTTCCTAGTCCATTCCTAAAAGTGACAAGTGTGAGGCTAAGCCTATGGCTTTTAATGATTCGACTAAAGTAAACATACATAGTGAATCACCTATGTGAGAGAGAAGTGGGGTCGCTTCGAAGGGTATTGTTGGGGCACAATACCTAATGGCTCTCGCAGAACCAGGCATCATGTTCATGACCATAACGAACATAACTATGAGGACTTGACTTTGTCAGGGAGAGTCTTGTGTGAAGTGCATTGTCGTCCACACAAACGGCAGACGAGTTCAAAGACATCGAGTTTTACTCAGAGCTAGTGGGCTAAGTGCATTTCATGAGCGAAGGTTCAAAGGGTAACACCTACCTATCGTTTGCAAAACTCAACTGCTGAAATGTAACAAGGAATTATGTTGTTTCTGAGATCGACCTCCATTCATGTGGGGGATTGTTGGAAGTTTAGTGTGAATGAAAGTCTCAAGTTGGTAATTCACCTTGTCCCACATCGGTGTGGGAGTGAAAAGATAGGCTATTTATAAGGTGAAACCTTAATGAAGCCTTTGAAGTCTTATGACATGTTTTACCACAAGTCCTACCCGCGCGCACGCAGGGGGGGTGCAAAAAATGGAACCGGATTTAGTTGAACTCGTGTACGCCCGCATGTCCTGCGGACACGAATGCAGTTCCGAAAACCCGGGTCCGCGTGGACCAGTTTTTGCACTCTTGACTTTCTGTTTTTGAAACCGAAATGAATGAATGATCATTATTTCAATTAACTGATTTATGCTTTGAAACTGAAATGAATGAGAATCATTATTTCATTTTTCAAAATGATTATCAGTTTCGTAACTGATATTCTAATGACCATTATTTGGTCTTTAATTTGCTGATTTCGGTTATATTTCTGACACTATAAATCGAAGGCAAAGCTGATCAGTTGAAACACACCAAAAAGACAATCTCTTCTCTCGATCTCTCTGCAGCATTCATTCTCCAGTTTACTTTTCAGGCAAGTGTTCCAGTCCGGCAGCGAGCGGTGCTGTTTCGAACCGGCGTACCCTGGGAACAGACGACGAATCTGTTTAAGGGAATTGTGTCAAACACAAGCCCGGTTTAATCGTTTTCTGTTTCTTTTTCTACTTCTATTTGCAACCTTTTCTAAGCGCTGTTCTGATCAGTGGTTCTGTTCAACTTGCCACTGCTTCAAACCGACAGTGGTTGATCAGCGGTTAGACTCATCAGTGCTTAAACTGATCAGTAGTTAAGTTCATCAGTGGTTAGACAAACTGATCAGTGGTTTATCAAACTGATAAGTGGTTTCTAATAAGTGGTTATTTTTCTAACACCAACCACTAAACCAAGATATTTGCAATGGAATTTCCCCACCTTGCAAGTTATAAGACTCGCCACATGTTCTACCACCGCCTCCCCCACTCCTAGGCTTAAATCTAATTTTCCTAAATTTCTATACATTCATGACTTCTAAAAAGGTTTTGTTTTGATTCAAACACTTTTAATATCCAAACATGTTTAACCCTTCAGTTTGTCACCTTCTTTTTGAACTTCGTCCAAATTAAGGGTATACTTAATGATTACACCCTTCAAATTAAAACTATACTGGTATGGAGATAGCTAGTTTTTATCAATGTTTTTAAAACCGGATTGGACAGAGAACCGGACGCTTAATTGGTTCACTGGTTGAACCGGTTCGACCGGTCGAATCGGATTTGAGAACCTGGAGACGTCATATATAATTTAATAGTTAATAGTTAATAATAATCTAAATATTAATAAAATACCTCATCTAATGCGACTTGGCATTCTCTCCTTCAACATCACACTTTTTATTTATATTTTCTTATAAAAACAATTTATCTTTTTTTTTAATTGTAACTCCTATAAAATCTCAACAAATCTAAAAAATAAATACAAACCTAAAACAAAATTGATGTAAATAAAAATAGATAGAGATTATAGTAAATATATAATCATTTTACTCTTTCAATATCAATATCATTTCTACAGATGGTTGATTTTTCTCTTTCTCAATAAATTATTCATAATCATATATAAGAACTCTATAATAATACAAATACAAAACAATACTAAAACTAAAATAACTAAATGTGAAATGGTTTTCTTACTTTTAGTTACCTTATATATATTTATTCAAATTGTTTTGTTTGATACATTATTATGTTAATTGTTTTAGGGTAAGGATAGTGTAAAAAGGGCCTAAAGTGTGAGAAGTGTGAGAAGTATATTATAACACTATATATAATACTATATAACACCATATAAACACCGTATAACAATATGTAACACCATATAATACCATATAACACTATGTAACACTATATAATATTATATAACAAATATAACACTATACATCTATCATAGACATGCTATCAGACAAACTATAGTGTTATATTTGTTATATAATGATATATAGTGTTACATAGTGTTATATGGTATTATATGGTGTTACAGATTGTTATACGGTGTTTATATGGTGTTATATAGTATTATATATAGTGTTATAATACACTTCTCACACTTTGAGCACTTTTTACAGGATCCTCTACCAATTGTTTTATATAAAAATAATATTTTTATTGATACTAAATAATAATATTTTCTTTATACATATTATTAAAAAAGAAAAAAAAAACGAAGAAGAACCAAAGTATAAAAATATCGACAATTTGACTCGAGCATACCAACTTAATAACGTAGAATATATTATTTGGATGAAAGCAATATATAACTACTAATCTTCCTATACTAATAAATGAAAATCTTTTTGTACACATGTCAATCTCTGGTGTCACTCCTCCCTTTTAATAATAGTATTACATATTAATTTTATACACAAAATATAATATAATATTAATTAATATAGTTAGAGATAAACGTCTAAATTCAAATTTAATTAATAATTATCTCTAACAAATATAAATGTATCAAATAATATATATAAGTATAATATTATTTAATATAGTTAGAGATCAAACGTATAATTACAAATTTACTTAATAGTAAATTGCTTTTTGAGTCCCTATGTTTTAGTGATTTTAACCATTTGAATCTAAAATAAAAAAAGTTTAACACATTGAGTCTCTAACCGCTCATTCACACCCTCTGTAAAAAATTCAAAAAACCTTTTGTAAGGTTGAGTTCTCTAAGTTATCACAACTCGTATAAGTTTTTATTTTACCCTAACCATATATATTTGTTAAGATAAAATATATTATTTGGATATAAACAATAATTACTAATGAAGTATCAAATCACATGTACAAGTAACAAAAATATAACTGTTCTTTTGTTTTACTAATTTATCTAAATAAGTCATTTCATTAATAAGGATTATATACAAGTTTATAATTTACATTTTTCGTCATTCAACCCGTGTAATACACGGGGTTGTAAGCTAGTAGATTATCATATAACATGTACAAATACTTATAATTTTATTAATAGTATAACTTAAGATACTAATATTAGTAGCAGATTATATAAATAGAGGATCAAGTTATATTTGTAATATTATTTAATACTGATGTTGGTGTAATAAACATGTGTATTCAACTCAAACAATACACGACTTTTCTAAAAACGTAACATTTTTTTTTTGTTATTAAGTGCTAAACATTACATTTACTTAAGTTGTGTAGTGTAATACACGAGATTCTAACATTGTGCGCCTATATATAATTCATTCAATTTAAAAAAAATACAAACAATGGTTGTTGTGAGTGCTAAAACTTATGAGAAAGTTGATGATGTAGCATCTATATTAGATGAATTAATTCCTTTCATATTTATAAACTTGATAAACATGACACATATTGATCATACACGATACAAATTAAATTTATTTGGCATTTGAAAAACGTCTAAAATTATCGTTTTATAACTTAAATATTCATTACTAACTATTTGATTCTTTTATTCAACCGTGTAAAAGACGAGTTTATAACATAGTCAAGATAATATAAGAACATAATATAAATTAGTTAAAAAAATATACGTATTTGAGAAAAATGTTACTGGCTAAGCATAAGAGGAGTGGGGGTGGTCACTAGTAATGAAATTCCATCACTCACAAACATCCAATCATGTTTCGTCATGTCAGCAACCACTATTCTATCACTCACAAGCATTCTTTAGTGGCGGTGGTCATCACTAGTGATGGGATTCCAATGTACAAGTATTAATACACAATGTACAAGTCATACACATACATTCAACAAACTTCAACGCGTGATATTATCAAGGCGTTAAAGTTTCACAAATGATGGGAATAGGTGGCGGCGGTGTTAGTGATAGTTTCACGAGTGATGGTCTGATGGATGGTCCATCACGGACCACCCCCACTCCCCTAATACCACCAGTATTTAATTTATAGAATTTGGTTTATTAATTAGAGTAATAATAATGAATTTTAATTAAAATCCAACTGTAATTTCTTGGAAAGGTAAATATTTTAAAAATTGGAATCCCGATGCTATGCATTTATATTTTGTTTTTCATCTTTACTACTTTTTTACCAGCGCCGCGCGTTGCGGCGGCGACATCAAGTCACACGCGTGACGTGTGAATTTACCTTTGAAAGAAATAAACCAAAAAATACCTTGAAGTGACACCTGCGATCCCATCCTAGCTTTGCAAGCTGATTCAATACACAATAATACAAACTAAAGTTAATTTGAAAAGACCCAAAAAAATAACAAACAAAGGAATAAAAACAACTATTCGACTACTAATTTCAAATTATGTTGGCATGATTTAGCAACTAATAACCAAGTCAGTGATAGATTGGTATAATCAGTTTACATCTATCAATCCTACGAATCTGAAACATAATTAAATAACTTACATTTGGTAGAGTTTTGTGGTTCTTTTAGAGCATTTCACCTAGAGGAAAACAAACCCAAAACAGGTTACAAACCTACTGGTTGCCATGTGATCATGGCAACCATCTCCTAGCATCATAGCATGAGTATATTGCCCAATCACTTTGTCAAAGCAAAGTAAATCACACGAAGAGGCATTCAAGCTAAGCATAAAGCCAAAACTATTCAAGTAGGGAAAAAATAAAAGGACAATGTCAACAAAGGACCGTTAGCATACAAAACAAAGGAAGAATGAGGCTCAGATATGTGAAGCTTATGCCCCGCCAAGATACGGAATACCTCATCTTCAAAATGAAGAGGATAAACTGCCATGGCTGCATAGTCCGACTGTGATGCAAGCACTTAAACACCACAGCATGTCAGCTTCCCCGCCAAGACACGGAATATCTCATCTTCAAAATGAAGAGGATAAACCACCATCGCTGCATAATCCGATTGTGATGTAAAAGCACAGACAAATACATGCCAACACTGAACAATGCACAAAGAGTGAGTTATCATCATAGCCCCTAAAATAAAAAGAAACAATAATCATTCTACACATGTCGACTAACAAAACAAAGTATGAATCACTCATTCTTTGATGTTTGCAAGGTGGTCCATAAACTGATAGCAAATAAGCCGAATCTTTTGACTATAGTGATCCACATGTATGTAAATCATCAACCCCTGTAGATTTGACAAACAATCAAAACATTCAAACAAAAAAAAATCTCAAAATTCAATTGAAAAGGACTTTGAAGTGACCAACACCAAGAATTACCTCTCGGATAGTGAGTTTGTGATTGCCCTTTTTAGTAGCAGAGTTATTTACTCATGGTCAAATGATCACAAATAAATACTTTTTGAAATCACCCATTTTACCACGTAAGTTTTCCACAACATATTTTAGAGAAAAAAAAATAACTCTTATCCATTTCCCATTTCACACCACCATGAAAGGGCACCTTAATCCGTAAAACTGAAACTAAAATAAAACCAACTTGGATTCTCAGTAATTTTGTTCCAGGAGATTTCAAAAGAAACTGAATTCAAAGGGAGAGGATTGTTACCTGGATCATGCGTTTCACTAAAAATCTCCTTGTACACTACATTTGTTGTCTTACCCGATGTACCGTTTCATCCATGAGCACCATCCCAATAGCCCATATCTCACCAACTTTTTTTAGGATTTGGTTTTCTCCAAAGCCTAACCACTTTTACCTATATTGTAAAAGCTATTGTTTTGCCATTAGTATCGTTCAAATAGATTAGATTTTTGTTCTCCATGCTCTAGGCTGTTCTAGATATTCAAATACATCATTCACATTTTTAGAATAGTATGAAGTATGAACAACACAAAAAAGGCTCATACTTCAGGGATTGACATGCAATTACTCAAAAATCGAAAAGAATAACTTTCCAACTATACACCTACCTTTTCAGGTTATTCTCATTTCAAACCTAACCAAATTACTTACGTATGTATTGGATGACAATGAAAGTGATACACCAATTCTGTTTCTGATCGTTTAGCATAACCACATCCCATGGATGAACTCAACACCACCACCACCAATAACGTTGGCTTCAAACTAACTGAAAACGACGACGTATTAGGAACAACGAAAAAGAAAAAAGTTAACACAAAAAAGGAGTTGCAATCAAAGTCTTTTTTATTCTATGTTTGACCATATAAATTTCTGAAAATAATTTTACAACCTTCAACACCTAAATATTTTCAAGTTACTTGCGGCTATGGAGGCTCAGATGAGGTCAACCTCAATACCTCATCATCATAACCTTTTATCACGTAGATCCAGACTCACAGTCGGATTGACACTAACATCGATTCAAACAAAAAGGTTCAAAGCGAGAAACAAAAAATAACATAAGGGCATCGCCCATTCCGCCTTACCGGTGCTCTTCAACAGCTCCTTGGCCACAAATCCGGCGTCAGATGCGACTCGTTTGACTCTGGTGAATCGGATATTGTTGATGAAATCCGAGCAAGTACTCCGTCTCCGGTTGATTTCCTCGCGCCATGATCGATCGATTCTATGGTTTGGGTTTTATGATATTTTGATTTGGTTTGTGTTTAATTTTGAGGGCTCTGGGGATTTGGAGCAAGTTAATTACGTATAGTCCTAGAAAGTTCTTGAAGAAAATGACGATAGAAAGGTAAGAGGAAAAGGAAGACTAAAGAGAAAGGGTAGGTGGCATGTAGCCACCGACCTTTCTCTTTAATATATATATAATTTCTTCTCTGTTCTCTTAATGGTATATCCCGATGCCATGCATTTATATTTTGTTTTTCATCTTTATTTCTTCTTCTCCATTAAAAAGTAACAAGTGCGAACTTCTAGTTTTGAAAAAAAAACGCTTCAAGTTTCTCCAAGTAAAAGTTTCATCTTTCGGCTGGAAATTACAGCATGAGCAAAACGAGATTTGTCTGCCGATCAACGGATTGTATGGATTTTACGGTAAAATTTGGGAAAAAAATAGGTGTAGACAACTTTTTATAACTTATAATAACGCATTAATTATTTTATAAATCAATTGTTCATGCTAATTACAACTTGCTTGACATGTTATCTGATATGGGAGAGGTTCATTTGAGAAGATAATTAAATTAAGATGAAAAAGAACAAATGATACAATTGTAAAAGATTAAATAGTTTTTATCTAATCTCATTTCTTATTATATTTTACTAATTAATTGGTCATAAATACTATCATCACACACACTAAAATTTTCGCACACACTAAAATTTTGGTCTATACATATCAAAATTTATTCTATACGTTTTAAAATTTATCCCACACATATTGAAATTTATTCTATGCAACTCGTAATTCATCCTACACACCTTGTAATTTATCCTACACTTTAAATTAATTTTTTTATTCTTTGAAAAAAATATATTTTTTGAAAATAAGTTACAACTTTAATGTAGTCAGCTATTAGAAATGAAATCCACTAATTAATGATCTATCTAAGTTTACCAACATACTCTTACATGCACTAATATTAAATACACAAATTAAATGAAATACAATTACGCATTCTTATTGATTAAAATTTCTTATTTTTTACTCTTACAAAAAAATTTCATCTCATTTAAAACTTTCACTATCTGATATATATATATATATATATATATATATATATATATATATATATATATATATATATATATATGTATGTAAGTATGTATGTATGTATGTATGTATGTATGTAAGTATGTATGTATGTATGTATGTATGTATGTATGGTAGGGTTCATTTATATATAAAAGAAGTGAATATAGATAACTAACCAACAATTAACAAGTAGTTTATCGTTGATAAAGAGAAGTGATGAAGCATGCGACGTCCTGTCTTGCCTTTGGACATAGTTTTTGGACACTGCTGTCATGCCATATAAGTTCCTAGAATCTCTATGTTCATCCTTTACTACGGTTGATGTGACAACCGAGTGGCCGGCTAGAAACCGAAGAATCCGTTCAATTAACACTGGGGTCTCCTGGGTTTGTCTAGGAAGACTGGAAGCAAGATCCAAAGAAGAGAAGTTGCCAACAGGAGTCTTTGCCATGATCTCAAAGAGATCGAGTTCGATAGCGGTTTTAATGACTATAGGAAGAACTATTCCCCCGTTTATTTGATTCACTCTAAGTAGCCCTTCCTCTTCTTCAGTCATCTTGTAAGTGTCCATGACTGAATCAAATGATGTGATGAACCTTAGTTTGGTTTGAATGGTGCTATATATAGTAATGTAAGGTCTTTTTTTCAATAAATGTAACACTTAATAAATTAAAAGTCTTTTTTTAATAAATGTAACAGTTAATAAATTAAAGGTCTTTTTTATAAAACAATTAAGGAAGATGGATATAAACAATAACTTTTTTTTGAAAGAAGGATATAAACAATGAGCATTCACATCTAGGTCCCTAAAAATATACATACATTCCACTAAAAAACAACTCCTATATCAATATATTTCCACTAAAAACAAATACTATTTCTCTCTCTTTTTTAATTAAATAATATTTTTATACATTTATCATTACATTTTTCTCTCTTCTTCACTCACAACCACTTTCAATATATATTAAAAAATTACAGTGGGAGAACAATGTCCCCCCAAATATACAGATGAACAGTAACATTTTCTCTCTCCTCCAGTCACAACCACTTTTTATACTCTTTATATTTTAAAAACTTCACATACAGATTTTGATTCCCAAGATGTATGTGAATGATTATACCCTTGTTTAAGGTAGAGAATTAAAATTGTGATATTTGTTATTTTATGTGACCATGTCAATTGTGGTTGGTCGTGAATGTAGCCAAAAGAACGCACTATAAAAAGGAGGTATGGGCTATTTAGAAAAACAGTTGAAGCGGTTAGAAGCCATTTAAGGTATTCAAAATTGTATACAAAATTGTATAGTTAACAAAAATTTGTATCACTGTATTAATAAGGCCGGAGGGTGTGGAGGCGTCACCCCCGCCAGCTCACCATCTATAGCGCCCCGGGGCGCTATACCACCACACCCTCGGATTTAAAGAGGGGCGCCATGGGTTGGGCTCCATCGTGGTAACGAGCTCAAAACGCGTGGAACGAGGTCGCTTGGTCAAATGTGACCGCTCGGCAACATTCGAATAAAAGAAAACTTTTTTTTATTTAAATATAAATATAAACTTGATGTGCAAGTTATGGTCTATAAAAAAACTAACCTAATCTAGACACCCTACTTTTAAATTTATAACTAAGACTCTCTAAACCTAGACCACACAACCGGCAAGTGTACCGGTCAATGTAGTATAGCCAAAGTAAGTCCGAGTGTCGAACCCACGAGACTCTACTGAGTACGTTTACTAGACTCTGACTAGACTAACTCTACACTAACTATACTTAATTGTTTTGTTGTTTGGATTTTGAGTGTTTTAATTAACTAATTAACTAATATCTTAATATTAACTAATGCGGACTAGACTACCAAGATGCAAACTGAAGGCTACGAAGGTGAAATCAAAGATGATAGGAAAGAAGGTTACCTAGGCAAGAATCTCTAGACTCATGAATAAAATCCTAACCTTGGTTTTGAATGAAGACTCTGTCTAACCCGATAGACCCCCGGAAGGTAAACCGAACCAAACAGTATGACAAGTGATGAAGTGCTAAAATGGACTGACTCGAGTTATCGACCACCAAATCCCACAACTATCAGGTATAAAGTAATTTATTCACTAAAACCCTCAAATTATGAAGCAGAAATAACTAAGAACACCGAGACCCTAGGAAACTCTAGACGCGAATAAACAGATGAACCCGAGTTATCGGCCACCCAAACTGCCAAACAACGCCCAGCTAATAACCTAGCAATTCTAGATTAGATTTCTCATCCCTAGAAAAGATTGCACGTTTTAATCAATTGGTTTTAATAATTATTAAACTTGAATTAGATTTCTCACCTTCAAGGTCTAGACTCAAAGGTACAACCTAGACTGACTCCCGGCTCTAAAGTATATTTCTAAGTATCTAGAGCAATGAAACCAACAAATATATTATCAAACCAATCAACACCAACACACAAATAATTAGAATCGGGTTCAAAAATTATAACTTATAAATCATCACATTCATTCAAAACCAAAAGTTAATTAATTAAACAATTCGTCTAGTTCATCAAACCCAGGCAACCATAAAAATTTAGCTACTCATAATCAAAAGTGAAACACAAATAAATTTAAAGCAATAAAATTCAGCAAAAATGTTTAGATATTCAAGTTTAAACAACCTAAAAATAATAAACGATGTCTAACCAAACAAGAGCAATAAACTTTTTGCTAAAACCTTCGATCCCAAGCTTCCTCTTTTTTTTTTCCTTCGTTAGCTGTCGAATATTGCGCCCTTTTTTCTTTGTCGTCTGATCCCCTAACCTTCTGTCTGCCGTCAATCTTCCTCTCTTTCGTATGTAATTATTGTTGGTGCAGTCATCTGTCGTCTTCGTCTGATGTCGAGTCTAAGTCTCAGAATGGATTTGATCAAGCATGACATCACGAAACAAGATAATGAATCCTGGCCGTTTGAATGAAGCCTTTCCGTTTGAAGGATAGCTGGCCGTTTGAGGAGTCGTAGCCGTTTGAAGAGATGCTGGCCGTTTGAATAGAGGTTGGTCGTTTGAGGGTGGTCGTTTGAGGCACTTCGTTTGAGTGTAATGCTGGCCGTTTGAGCATGTTCAAACGGTCATGCATCGCCTATATATAGCTGTCAAACGGTTGACATTTGTAACGATTGTGTAATTCGATACCGAGGTGCTGCCGGTATTTCCTCTCGTTGTAGACAATGGTTTATTGAATGAAAAGAGGATTATAGTGATTTTCTAGCTGTTTACAAGTTCGTTTCTTAGTTTCCGCCTCTGAAACGGATTAGAGCTCTTCCGAACGACTCATTCAGGTCGCGTTTCACGATCCTACAATTGGTATCAGAGCTCAGGACGAGGAGTTCTTGCCATTTTCAGCCTGAAAATATGATTTTCTACACCTTCTTTCATAAACCGATACTTTTTACGTTTAAATGTGGCTCAAATCTTCACACGATGTTCAGAATTGACAATTAACAAAGCTTTGAAAGTTTCAGCTTAAAATTTGAAGTAAAAATGGTGAAAATTGACTGAAAACTGGTGTCCGTTTGAACGAGTACCGTGCCTGTCCGTTTGAAATTGCCCAGTCGTTTGAGTGATCGTTTGAAAATGATATGACCGTTTGAAATTTGGGTCCCATCTTTTGAATGTGCTGTCCAATCGTTTGAAATTGGTCCTGTCGTTTGAAAGTTTTGATCGACCGTTTAAAAAGTACCATCCGTTTGAATTTATCGTTTGAAAGACATTCTGTCGTTTGAAAGTTGCAATTGTGTTAGTTTGAACTTTGTCTGACCATTTGAAGTTGTGTTTGTTTGAAAAAAGTATTCTGTTTATCATGGATTCTGAGTTTTATAATGCTTTTGCAACACCGATGTCAGTGACTCAAAGTGAAATGATTGAAAATGAAACCGGGACGTCTCAGAAGCCACCCAAACTCATGGATATTGATGACTATAATGTGTGGTCTGAACGTTTTGGAAATTGGGTAGAAGCTTATCATCTAGATGCGTGGGAACACACTGAAGAGCCGTATGTTAAGCCTACAAAGAACGATGTTGTGAATGGTACTCCGTTAACACTTAGAGAGATGAGTACTGCAGATAAAAAGAAATATCGAGATGAGAAATTGATGGTGAGTCTGCTTCAGCAAGCGATAAAAGAAGATATTTTGATACTGCTTCAACATGATGGAACCGCACATTCTATTTGGACAGAGTTGGAAGCAAAGTTTACTGGAAGTGACGATATGCTTAGGAATAAGATGTCTCTCATGAAAAAGGAATTTGATTTATTTAGGGGATTGAAAAATGAAAGTACCAAGCAAATAATTGATAGATATTGTAACTTGGTGAGAAATATGACGAAACTTGGTGTTAAGAAAGATACTGATGAATTGATTGAAAAACTTGCAGATGCGCTACCATATGAAACATGGGGAACATTTCTGATGATGCTGCGGTCAAACAAAACAGATTATAAGAAAATGACCCTGGGAGACTTTATCAAGCATCTGGAAGCTCAGGAGATGGAGCAGAGGAAGATCGCTAGAATGAAAAACTATGATGGAGAACAGGATATCAGTTTGTATTATAAGAGTGGTGCTACTGATTCTACAAAGTATTCTCCAAAGATCGAAACTGCTTACAGTGTTAAAGATTCTCCTGAGAAGAAGGCATCTCAAGGATCAAACAGCACAAGATTTTCATCATACGATCCTAATATCTCTGTAACAAAGAATGGTAGAAAACTTCAGTGTAACATTGTGTTAAGCCTTGAAAATGATCAAGACTACACTGAAAAATATTGCAAAAAATCAAATGTCTTTGTTAGGGATGATTTTAGAGTCTTATAGTTGCTTTGTTGCAGGAAAGATCGGAAATCCAATGCTCACGAAAGAGGATTACGATCAAATCGATGCTGAGGAAATGGAATTGATGGATATCAAATGGTGTATGGCGAGTGTGATGAGACGTGCTGAAAAGTTTAAACAAATTACAGGCCGTGATGATTTTCGTGATGCAAACGTTTCAGCTTTGGGTTTTGATAAATCTAAAGTTACATGTTTTCGTTGCAGGGAGAAGGGGAATTTCAAGAGAGAGTGCAAAAACCGTGAAGCTACCGGAGCCCAGAATCCTTTCGGAAACAACGACTATCATAAGAAGGCCATCTATCATCAAATCACACCACCAGCACAGCAACATGCACAAACGGCTAATGGGAGAGATGTGGTTGATAAAAGGGTATGTGTTGTTAGTCAGGGAAAATATGATAATTTTATGTGACACTCGAGGTTTTTCCGAACGAACACCTTGTAATATTTTGTGTATATAAATATTATTAAATGGAAACGTGATCTTTATTTGCTTAACGTGTGTTGTATGTATGTATTATATATATATGTATGTGAGTCGAGACCACGACTCGCAACCGCTTGGTTGCGAGTGGGCCTTTGGGCCGTAACCGGCTTGGGCCGAAACCCCAAGCCCAACCCGAAACATCCCCTTGTATATATCCCACCTTTCCCCCACTTCTTCCATTTTACACACACATACACTTCTACTTTTTCTCTCAACTAAGAAAACCCTCAAACATCATCCCAACCTTCTCCAACTTTCGGATTCAAGCAAGGATCTCGGACAAGATCACCATACGGACACTTCATCTTCCCTCACCTTCTTCCTTTGTTTTCGGCTCCTTCTTCACAAACCGGTTAGTGTGTAATTAATGCCTTGTATGTTTGCTTGAATGATGTGTTTATGAAATAGAAAAGAAAATGTTTGGTTAGGAACATTATGCATGATTCTAGGGTGATTTGTGAAGTAAAATATATGTGAAAACCATTTATGTGTGAATACTTGTGACATGTTTAAAATGACTAGAAAATGGTAGTTTACAAGTGTTCATGGCCAATCAAACTATACTTCTTTGTTTCTTGCAAAATGATGATTGATTAACATAAGTTTCGGCTATGTATTGTATGCTCTTTGTTCTTGCAATGTTAATCTTGTTAAAATATGTGATTTTGGATCATAAATATATGGTTAGGTTGACATGAAAACCCTAGAAAAATGATGAACATAGGATGAACTTCTTGAATGTGGTTTGAAGGTTTTAAAAATGGTAAAGTTTGATCTATATGGTCTAATGGTCAAATGAGGAAAAGTGTTTGTAGAAATCTTATTGGTTATTTCCGGATTTGGGCCTGAATTCTTGGTACAAAATGGACTGATGCATCTGCATCATCACGTGTGTATGAAAGGGACAGTTTCCGACTCGCAACCACGGCTTTACGACTCGAGACCACGCCGTTGCGACTCGCAACCAAAGCATGACAAGTCGAAACCACGAGGTTGCGACTCGAAACTACGACGGTTGCGACTCGCAACCAAAACGTGACAACTCGAGACCACGGTTACGACTCGCAACCATAACGTGACAAGCCGAGACCACCTGGTTGCGACTCGAGACCAGCTGGTTGCGAGTGGGCCGTCCACTTTGGTTATTGGGCCATTATGTGACTTGGGCTATCTGTTGACTGGATTATGTGTTGCTGTTGACTGTTTAATTGTTTAGGCCGGTCCAATAACCCAATGACTGTTTACTTGTATGCATGTTACGTACCTGTATGTATTTCACGTGAATGCTTGTATACCGAACCTGACCTATACCGGTAACCATGTTAGGACGTGGTGACCAACGTGATTGACAAGTAACCTAAACCTACCGAGCAACCCAAGGTGAGTTCACAACTTAAAAGCATGCGTCCCGGTGGTTTGGGACACGAGACTAACAACCCTATCCCCTGGTAAAAGGGGATACCATTTACATACCTTCCCTAGTTATTGGGAACAAAACTTACTTTTCCTTCCCGGGTATTGGGAAACCTTTTGGTTAATCACTGTTTATACGGATTGCAACTAACGGCACTAAACGAAACTCTATCACTCAAGTCCCTACTACAAATACCGATTAGTCGCCGGGTTAGGCGAGCGAGTTATTAGTTGATAGCGCTATTTAGGTGTTTACCAGCCTCACACCGTGCCCTGGTTTGGGATCGGTCGTGAACTAATGTACTCAGAAATCCGTCAATGATGATAGAACATTGACATCGGGGCATCCTGCGGATACGCAACGGTTACCTAGTGTTCGGTATTGGAAAAACAGTTTAGTCGCTAACTTTTGGGGTAGCTCCCCAGGGCATGTATAAACGGATAAATTAACCGGTGAAACAAAGTTTTTGGTAATTAAAACTGGACAACTAGTGAACTCACTCAGCATTTTTGTTGACCCCTTACTGCATGCTTTGCAGGTAACCAGTGACGAAGGAGCTTGCAGCATGGGAACGTGTAGTGTCTGTTCACCCTTGTGCTGGGTGTTACCTTATTTTGAAACATGAACTTTGTCTAAACTACTTTACTTATGCTTCCGCTACTTATTAACTGTTTGAACTTAAAACTTTAAACTCTGAACTTAATATTTGCTAAGCTTATGAATAGCAAGTATTACTTTTGTTATCAACTTAAGTATTCGGTATAATTGGTGGCTGGATCCTGGTCAGTCACGCCCCCGAAGCGGGTGTTATCCGCAGGTGGATTTTGGGGGTGTGACAGATTGGTATCAGAGCCATTGGTTATAGTGAACTTGGTTTTAAAAAGGGGGAAATCTTTTTGGAGAAAACCAGACTATAACCCGTGACTCGTAACGACACTACACTCCAAGTGCAAGGCTCGACACTTTTGACCTCATAGCTCGGACTAGTGTTTACTTGTTTGCTTTATGTTTCCTGTTATGCTATACATATTAGTGTGCCTAAATCAGATAGATACACCTCTCTCTTCTATCTCATTCTCGCTACACTACGACATCGCACTCATACTGTGTTTTCTGGTTATGAAGACAATGAGTGGACGCGGAAGGGGAAACATTAACATGACGCAGGCTCAGTTCACTAACCTGCTCAACACCGTGGCTGCAGCTTTCGCAGCTCACCCTATAGGTAAGCTCGTTGTTTTTAGGATGTTTAGATCCTACCGCCACATCGACTTTTCGCCTCTAAACCTATACGCTTCGCTTCTCACGAACAGGTCAGCATGCACCTGCGCAACCACCAGTGTGTACTTTCAAAACTTTCATGGATTGCAAGCCTCTCCCTTTCAACGGCACTGAGGGTGCCATAGGTCTTCTGCATTGGATTGAGAAAATTGAAGCTGTCTTTGCTGTTTGCGAGTGTCCCACTGCAAATTGGGTGAAATTTGCTACTGCTACGCTTGAAGGAAGCGCGCTTTCTTGGTGGAAGGCGCAGATTCAGATGTTTGGGTTGGAAACTGCAAATGCTACGGCATGGGAGGATTTCAAGGACATGATTAAGGAGGAATACTGTCATCGGGATGACATCCACAAGCTTGAGAATGAGTACTATGAGCTCAAGATGGTTGGGTCAGAGATTGAAACTTACACCAAGCTGTCTAATGATTATGCTGCTCTTTGCCCAAACATGTCTCGACCTATGTATCGAAGAATCGAACTGTATATCAAGGGTTTGGCTCCAGAAATTCGAAGCCATGTAACTTCAGCCAACCACACTACCATTCAGCCGATCGTTCGACTTGCTCACAAACTTACTGATCAGGCCGTAGAGGAGGGCAGGTTGCCCAAAAGGATCAGTGCTACTGTCGGAACTTCTAGTGACAGCAAGCGTAAGTGGGAAGGAAGTCAGAGCAAGGATGCTAACCCCACTCAGGCCCCAGCACAGCAAAGGAAAACTGAAAACAACAAAGGCACTCAGCAACAGGGTGGCTACCGGGGAAACTACCCTAAGTGCAACAAGTGTAACAAGCACCACAATGGGGCGTGTAACAGGGGCCAGTGTCAGCGATGCCACAAGGTGGGGCACGAAGCCAAGGATTGTAGAAGTCAGTTCCCAGCTAGACAGAATCAGCAACAGCCCCAACAGCAACAGCAACAGCAGCAGGGAAACAACCGAGCATGTTTTAAGTGTGGAGCTGAGGGGCACTTTAAAAAGGATTGCCCTGAACTGAATCAGAACCGCAACAATAATCAGGGAGCTGGGAACAACAATCAGAACAACAATGCTGGGAATGGTGCTAGAGGACGGGCTTTCGTGATTGGAGCTGGCGAAGCAAGGAATGACCCCAATGTCGTGGCGGGTAAGTTCCTACTCGATGATCGTTATGTTTCTGTGTTATTTGATTCCGGTGCCGATGCTAGTTATGTATCCCTACGTATTAGTAAGAAGCTTAAGCGTCCGCTTTCGTTACTAAGTTCTCCTCATATCGTCGAGTTAGCTAATGGTAGAAACATCGAGGCCTCACATGTTGTCAAAGGCTGCAAACTAGAGTTGTCTGGTCAGACATTTAGTATCGATCTTTTCCCTGTTACTCTCGGAAGCTTCGACGTCGTTGTTGGTATGGATTGGTTATCCAAGCATCGCACTGAGATCCTCTGTCAAGAGAAAGCAGTTCGTATTCCTCGCCGTTCTGGCAAACCCCTCATCGTACAAGGTGGCAAAAGTGGAGAAATCTCCGGCGTTATCTCATTCTTGAAGGCCCAGAAGTGTCTACGAAAAGGGCACACCGCTATCTTAGCACTTGTCACCAACACGCAGGAAAAGGAAAAGAGGATTGAAGACTTTCCAGTAGTGCGTGACTACCCTGAGGTATTTCCTGAGGAATTACCTGGACTCCCTCCCCATCGTCAGGTCGAATTCCAAATCGAGCTAGCTCCCGGAGCAGCGCCTATAGCTCGTGCACCTTATCGACTAGCCCCCGCAGAATTGAAGGAACTCTCTATTCAACTACAGGAACTTTTGGATAAAGGATTTATCCGTCCTAGTTCGTCACCCTGGGGAGCACCGGTACTCTTTGTTAAGAAGAAGGACGGCACGTTCCGAATGTGTATTGATTATCGTGAGCTGAACAAGGTTACCATCAAGAATCGTTACCCCCTCCCGCGAATCGACGATTTGTTTGATCAGTTGCAAGGATCAAGCTACTATTCTAAGATTGACCTGCGATCAGGCTACCATCAGTTAAGGGTCCGTAATGAAGACATTTCCAAAACTGCATTCAGAACTCGTTATGGTCATTATGAATTCCTCGTTATGCCCTTTGGAATGACCAACGCCCCTGCAGTGTTCATGGATCTCATGAACCGGGTATGCAAACCCTACCTCGACAAGTTTGTGATCGTGTTTATAGACGACATTTTGATCTACTCGAAAAGTCAGGAAGAGCATGAACAGCACCTACGCCTTATCCTCGAACTCCTCCGCAATGAGCAACTGTACGCCAAGTTCTCGAAATGCGACTTCTGGCTTCGGGAAGTCCATTTCCTTGGGCACGTGGTTAACAAGGATGGAATCCACGTCGACCCTGCAAAGATCGACTCTATAAAGAATTGGCCTACCCCTAAGACTCCGACCGAAGTTCGCCAATTCTTGGGATTGGCAGGTTACTACCGCAGATTCATTCAGGGGTTCTCAAAGATTGCACAACCCCTCACTACGCTCACTCAGAAAGGCGTCACCTACAAATGGAGTGAAGCTCAGGAAACCGCGTTTCAGAAACTAAAGGATAACCTCTGCAGTGCTCCTATTCTCTCGTTACCTGAAGGAACGGACGACTTTGTGGTTTACTGCGATGCGTCTATTCATGGGCTCGGTTGCGTGTTGATGCAACGCGAGAAAGTTATTGCTTACGCCTCTCGACAACTTAAGATACATGAAAGGAACTACACAACGCATGATTTGGAACTGGGAGCAGTGATCTTTGCGCTTAAGATATGGAGGCATTACCTGTACGGTACCAAGTGCACCATTTACACCGATCACAGGAGCCTCGAGCATATCTTCAAGCAGAAGGAATTAAACATGCGACAACGCCGATGGGTCGAACTTCTGAATGATTATGAATGCGCCATTAAGTATCATCCGGGCAAGGCCAATGTTGTGGCAGACGCCCTCAGCCGGAAAGACACTGTACCAAGGCGCGTGCGAGCATTACAACTTACCATCCAGTCTAGTCTTCCTACCCAGATCCGAAATGCTCAGATTGAAGCTCTGAAACCGGAAAACATCAGGGCTGAGTCCCTGCGGGGATCGAGGCAGCAACTAGAACAGAAAGAAGACGGCGCCTACTATGTGGCAGGGCGCATTTGGATCCCACTTTACGGAGATCTACGAGAGCTTGTAATGGACGAAGCCCATAAGTCCCGTTACTCAGTACATCCTGGTGCAGATAAGATGTACCACGACTTAAGAACCACATACTGGTGGCCTGGCATGAAGGCCCACATAGCAGCCTATGTTGGCAAATGTTTGACCTGCGCAAGAGTCAAGATCGAGTATCAGAAACCAGCAGGCCTCCTCCAGCAACCCGAAATCCCGAAATGGAAATGGGAGCAAATTTCCATGGATTTTGTCACAGGATTACCTAGATCTCAACGCGGGAATGATACTATTTGGGTGATAATAGATCGATTAACTAAGTCTGCGCACTTCCTGGCCATTAAGGAAACAGACAAGTTCTCAACCTTAGCAGAAATCTATTTAAAGGAAGTAGTCTCCAGGCACGGGGTGCCAACTTCTATTATTTCCGACCGAGACGCTCGTTTTACTTCCGAATTGTGGCAAGCTATGCACAAATCCTTTGGCTCACGTTTGGACATGAGCACCGCTTATCACCCGCAAACGGATGGGCAGTCTGAACGCACCATCCAAACCCTGGAAGACATGCTTAGAGCATGTGTGATCGATTTTGGCAAGAACTGGGAGAAGCATCTACCGCTGGTGGAATTCTCCTACAACAACAGCTATCACACTAGTATTCAGGCGGCACCTTTTGAGGCATTGTACGGTCGTAAATGCCGATCACCTCTCTGCTGGGCGGAAGTAGGTGACAGTCAACTCACAGGCCCAGAACTAGTGGTAGATACAACGGAAAAGATTTCACAGATCAGACAACGCATGGCGGCAGCTCGTGACCGTCAGAAAAGCTACGCTGACAAGCGTAGGAAACCGTTAGAATTCCAGGTCGGGGACCGGGTTCTACTTAAAGTCTCACCCTGGAAGGGTGTGGTCCGTTTCGGTAAACGGGGCAAGCTGAATCCACGGTATGTTGGACCATTCGAAATTACCGAGAAAATCGGTAAGGTTGCTTATAGATTAAACCTGCCTGCAGAGCTGAGTGCAGTGCACAACGTTTTTCACGTATCTAACTTGAAGAAGTGTTTGTCGGATGAAACACTTGTGATTCCTTTTAAGGAACTGACGATTGATGAGCAGCTACACTTTACTGAGGAACCGATTGAGATCACGGATCGAGAAATTAAAACCCTCAAACGTAGCCAGATACCCCTTGTACGAGTTCGTTGGAACTCACGGCGCGGCCCAGAGTTTACCTGGGAGCGGGAGGACCAGATGAAGTCCAAGTATCCCCAGTTGTTCCCAAACGAAAACCCCAGCACTGAAGCTACAACCGAATTTCGGGACGAAATTCCAAACTAACGGGGGGATGATGTGACACCCCGTTGAAACACGCTAGCTTGGCAGTGGCTGCTTCAACTTTCGGGACGAAAGTTCTTAAAACTTGGGGATAATGTGACACTCGAGGTTTTTCCGAACGAACACCTTGTAATATTTTGTGTATATAAATATTATTAAATGGAAACGTGATCTTTATTTGCTTAACGTGTGTTGTATGTATGTATTATATATATATGTATGTGAGTCGAGACCACGACTCGCAACCGCTTGGTTGCGAGTGGGCCTTTGGGCCGTAACCGGCTTGGGCCGAAACCCCAAGCCCAACCCGAAACATCCCCTTGTATATATCCCACCTTTCCCCCACTTCTTCCATTTTACACACACATACACTTCTACTTTTTCTCTCAACTAAGAAAACCCTCAAACATCATCCCAACCTTCTCCAACTTTCGGATTCAAGCAAGGATCTCGGACAAGATCACCATACGGACACTTCATCTTCCCTCACCTTCTTCCTTTGTTTTCGGCTCCTTCTTCACAAACCGGTTAGTGTGTAATTAATGCCTTGTATGTTTGCTTGAATGATGTGTTTATGAAATAGAAAAGAAAATGTTTGGTTAGGAACATTATGCATGATTCTAGGGTGATTTGTGAAGTAAAATATATGTGAAAACCATTTATGTGTGAATACTTGTGACATGTTTAAAATGACTAGAAAATGGTAGTTTACAAGTGTTCATGGCCAATCAAACTATACTTCTTTGTTTCTTGCAAAATGATGATTGATTAACATAAGTTTCGGCTATGTATTGTATGCTCTTTGTTCTTGCAATGTTAATCTTGTTAAAATATGTGATTTTGGATCATAAATATATGGTTAGGTTGACATGAAAACCCTAGAAAAATGATGAACATAGGATGAACTTCTTGAATGTGGTTTGAAGGTTTTAAAAATGGTAAAGTTTGATCTATATGGTCTAATGGTCAAATGAGGAAAAGTGTTTGTAGAAATCTTATTGGTTATTTCCGGATTTGGGCCTGAATTCTTGGTACAAAATGGACTGATGCATCTGCATCATCACGTGTGTATGAAAGGGACAGTTTCCGACTCGCAACCACGGCTTTACGACTCGAGACCACGCCGTTGCGACTCGCAACCAAAGCATGACAAGTCGAAACCACGAGGTTGCGACTCGAAACTACGACGGTTGCGACTCGCAACCAAAACGTGACAACTCGAGACCACGGTTACGACTCGCAACCATAACGTGACAAGCCGAGACCACCTGGTTGCGACTCGAGACCAGCTGGTTGCGAGTGGGCCGTCCACTTTGGTTATTGGGCCATTATGTGACTTGGGCTATCTGTTGACTGGATTATGTGTTGCTGTTGACTGTTTAATTGTTTAGGCCGGTCCAATAACCCAATGACTGTTTACTTGTATGCATGTTACGTACCTGTATGTATTTCACGTGAATGCTTGTATACCGAACCTGACCTATACCGGTAACCATGTTAGGACGTGGTGACCAACGTGATTGACAAGTAACCTAAACCTACCGAGCAACCCAAGGTGAGTTCACAACTTAAAAGCATGCGTCCCGGTGGTTTGGGACACGAGACTAACAACCCTATCCCCTGGTAAAAGGGGATACCATTTACATACCTTCCCTAGTTATTGGGAACAAAACTTACTTTTCCTTCCCGGGTATTGGGAAACCTTTTGGTTAATCACTGTTTATACGGATTGCAACTAACGGCACTAAACGAAACTCTATCACTCAAGTCCCTACTACAAATACCGATTAGTCGCCGGGTTAGGCGAGCGAGTTATTAGTTGATAGCGCTATTTAGGTGTTTACCAGCCTCACACCGTGCCCTGGTTTGGGATCGGTCGTGAACTAATGTACTCAAAAATCCGTCAATGATGATAGAACATTGACATCGGGGCATCCTGCGGATACGCAACGGTTACCTAGTGTTCGGTATTGGAAAAACAGTTTAGTCGCTAACTTTTGGGGTAGCTCCCCAGGGCATGTATAAACGGATAAATTAACCGGTGAAACAAAGTTTTTGGTAATTAAAACTGGACAACTAGTGAACTCACTCAGCATTTTTGTTGACCCCTTACTGCATGCTTTGCAGGTAACCAGTGACGAAGGAGCTTGCAGCTTGGGAACGTGTAGTGTCTGTTCACCCTTGTGCTGGGTGTTACCTTATTTTGAAACATGAACTTTGTCTAAACTACTTTACTTATGCTTCCGCTACTTATTAACTGTTTGAACTTAAAACTTTAAACTCTGAACTTAATATTTGCTAAGCTTATGAATAGCAAGTATTACTTTTGTTATCAACTTAAGTATTCGGTATAATTGGTGGCTGGATCCTGGTCAGTCACGCCCCCGAAGCGGGTGTTATCCGCAGGTGGATTTTGGGGGTGTGACATTTTACCTGGGAAAAGTATCTTCCAAAAGATAGCAAAGTGTGTTTGGCTGAACAAGATGATGAGAAGTTGGCTGAAGGTTTTACTTGGGATGATTTTTGTCCGGATCAAGATCTCATGGCCAAAGAGATGTCCAAAAACATTTCTCATGCTTTCTTTGCTAATGCTTATGATTTGAAATGTGCAGAAAGATGCAGAAAAGTCATGGAAGCTGCTGAAAAAAGACGAAGAAAGAACAGAGAAGAGGAAGAAGAGGAAGAGAGATTAAAGGCCGAAGCGAAAGCTGAGAAAATGAGAAGAGCTGAGTTTTTGCAACCAAACAGAAATGTCAAAGAAGTTCCAGAATTTGAAGTGAAGATTGAAGCTGAACAAGTCCAAGTATCAGAAAAGTGCATAAATTGTGATTCTTTAATCAAACAGAATAATGAGTTGTTGCACAATATTCACAAGTTGAAAGAATCGTATAACACAATGAACAGAGAAATTAACAAATATACTGATTCGAGTGGTGAACAAGCAATGGCGATGAATACTTTGAAAGTAGCATATCTTAGACCGCTGGATGATGCTAACTTTCATATCAAAAAATGTTCTGATTTAGAATTGGAGCTGGCAACACAGAAGATAGAGACTGAGAAAGTTAAAAAGTTGTTAAACAGTTACTCATGTTCTTCTTTTGTTGTTGACAGGATTTATCCCATAGTGGAGAATTTGAAGACGTTTGAAGAAATGAAAATGTCTGAAGAAGAGAAAGCTGTGTCTGAAGATGAAGGAAAAGTGAAATCTTCTGGTAAGAAATCAAGTGTGGTCTATAATAGATGCCCGCCCCCGGTCGAATATGGATTTATGCCTCGAAATCCAAATTCTGAAAGAGTCAATAAAGCAATCAATTTGCAATGGGAGTCTGGGCCGTCGGATAACTTAGCAGAAAGTATTGATGTTACGTATACGTCATCAGACACTGATCATGAGTCAAAGTTGATAAAAAGTGTGGTAGATCAGGTGTTAGACAAAGATGACAGTGAGGAGTCCAAACCCGAGTCAAAGTCTGGGTCAAATATGTCAAAGCCGACAAATAAAAAGGACAAACGGGTTTATGATAACAAGTTTTTACTTTCGAAATCTAATTTGAATGATGAATCGGTCAAAGTGGCATATACTTTGAAAGGTTCTGACAAATTATATTCTGACGAGAGTTTTCCAATAAGAAGTGTCAGATTTGAAATGATTCAAAAGGTTTTCAAAATAACAGAAATTAATATTTCTGAAATAAAAGATTTAAATCTTTCCGGAAAACCTAAACAATACACTTCAAGAGTTCAACAAAGAATTAACAAGAAAATGGGTTACAATTGTGGTTATAGTTTCCAAAAGAAACCAAATCATAATCGTAATTTCAAAAAGAAAGGTCTTGGTTTTGTTCCACCGAAAAACTATAAAAATGAAAAAATGTATAAATAAAAAACTATGTTTGTTTCAGGGAAAACATCAGAAGCTGAAAAAGAACAATCATTTAGAAAGCAGACAAATCAGGAATTCCTTGCCAAGAAGCAAGAAGAACTGAAGAAGAATGAAGTTCCGTAGAAGATTGAGAAGAGAACGTGTTTTCAGTGCAAGATTGTGGGTCATGTGGCGAAGGATTGTCCAAAGACATTCAAGCCAAACAGGAAGTTTCTGGAAAAATGAAAGAGAAAGTAGTTGAAAAGACTGAACTGTCAACCCGAAAGTTTACTGGCTTTGAAAATTCAACTTTTGAGAAAGGAGAATGATCAAAGAGTGCTTCAAAAAGGAAAGATAATATGCCAAATCAAAAATGGGTTGTGAAAGGTTCAGGTAATAGTTCTGGTAATGAATCTGATTCCATAAAACCAGAGGAGCCATGTGTTGAGAAAAAGATTGAACGATCAGTTCCAACTATGAATGATGAAAATTTTCCACCGTTGCGTGTTGAAAATTTTATGAAGAAAGTTGGAAAAGTTGAAATTTCAAATCAATTTTATTCTGACAAGAAGAAATTTGATGTTGAAAAGACTTTCAACGGCAATGTGAAACGTATCTTTGGACAAATGGTCAACGGTAAGGCCAAAAGTATCGAAGATTTTTATGCTTCCAAAGGACGTGTTTACAAGTCTGTTGAAAGAAAAGATGAAAAAGATGTAGTTACACCCAAGGAAGGTCAGGCTTGGGTGGATATATTTTTCAAAGAATAAAAACCTGACTTGCCGGAGATCCCAAGATGGTATTGTGGATCATGAATCGGCATCCTTCTAAATCTGTGTTTGAGAAATTGCAGGACTTGCCGGAACTCCCAGGTTTGTAAGCAAGGAGTAGGAATCAGCACCTTGAGAATTCAACCAACAAATGGTAATTGGTTGAAAAACAGGTTTGAGTTGTTTGTTTGTAATTGTTATAAGTGATTCAGAATTTGAACTAGGTTGATCTTACAAATGGTTGAATCAAGGTCATTAAATTGAACTTGATTTAATTATCATTCACAAGATTGGTAAGACAAGATGATGAACCACATCCCCAAACATTTGTTTGATAAATCTACAAATGGTAAAATCAATCAAACTTATTTTCCAGAAAAACCATTTTGATTAAAACAAACTTAAGTGTTTTGAAATCTAAATGGGAAAATAGTTTGTTGATAGGGGGAGTTCTGATTGTTTATGCCAAGCGAATGGCGAATTGAGGTGATTCGATATCAGTTGTCATGTTCTGTATAGTTTGTTTTCAATTTTCATTAGATGTATTTGAATTTTAGGGGGAGTAAGAATTTTTAGAAAATCCAAAAACATCAGAAAATTTGAAAAAGACAAAAACATGATAAAATCAAAAATGAGTTTTGTTGCGAAAAAGAGGAAATGATAGTACATCAGTGGACTATCACAACATGCTAAAGATTTGGAAAGTTTAAAAGTGATAAACAATCTTACTGTGGATGTGTCAGTAGATTTTCGCACATTTAGTAAATTGAAACGAGATATAAACCTAATTCAAACTTGCTTGATTCGTGGGTAACTATTCTTGAATATATGGGTAACCCCCGAAATCTTGTTTGAAAGGTCCCGTATTCTGAGATACTAGGTCTTTATACTCAGTGATATCTGGGGTATTATCCCGGGACTTCTGCTGTATGGAAATACTGACCTAGTCCCTGGATAATGCTTTCTGCAAAAAGCTTTGAAATATAAGCTCGCCCTCAGCAAGCTGATGAAACAATAAAATTGATAGTCGCTGCTGTTGTAACAAAAGATCCTCTAAAGGGGACCCACCAAAAGTCGAAACGTCATCTCTCTGCGTATACGGAAGTATCGACCTGAGCTCTCACGGCCCTCGCACATAACCCCTTTACAGATATCAGCTGTGGTATACTCATCTGTAAGACTGAATATTTGGGATCTGGATACGGGAGTATATTCAAGTGGAGTGGTACACAATTAAGTTCAAGTCTTTAAAACACTAATATCGTATCTCGAATCGATTGAAATCTGTGTGAAAATTTAAGAGGACAAACATACTGACAATCTAGGTAAATTGTTTAGAACTTAAAATGTAATCAAGCTTAACGGTGTTTGTGATATGTCTCAAAATCTGATATGATCCTCTTGCACGAACTCACAAAAATAGTGTCTGTAAATATTTCGTTTCTGCATTTCCTTCTATTAAAAATTTAAAAAGATTTTTGGTGTGTTTTAGCATAAAATTTTGAAAAATCAAAAAGATTTTCGACAACTGATATTGAAAAGCAGATTTTCAAAATTCCAAGTGCTAAACATGATGAGCAATATTTGAGGGGGAGTGTTTGTTTGGAATTTAATGTTTTCATAATCTAACCCTAAAATGGTTCATCTGGTTGGAAGATCTGTAATTGTTTTGAAAGAGATTCTGGATAGTGCGAGTGTTTAAATTTGAGATATGTATGTGAGAAAAATTTACTTTGAGGAAGAGTTTTTGAAGGATAGGATGAAAAGTTGCTAGTCGAAAAGCCAGACAACGATCCTAAAGCTGATGATGCTGATGATTTGAAGAAATGCCAGCATATCGCAAGGGGGAGTCTCAAAATCTGCAAGAATAGACTGAGAGTGAAGCTCAGAGACAGATCAAGACTGAAGATTGTGAAGACTCGACACTTCAGACTCGTCAACATCTGAGGGGGAGTCTGTTGGTGCAGTCATCTGTCGTCTTCGTCTGATGTCGAGTCTAAGTCTCAGAATGGATTTGATCAAGCATGACATCACGAAACAAGATAATGAATCCTGGCCGTTTGAATGAAGCCTTTCCGTTTGAAGGATAGCTGGCCGTTTGAGGAGTCGTAGCCGTTTGAAGAGATGCTGGCCGTTTGAATAGAGGTTGGTCGTTTGAGGGTGGTCGTTTGAGGCACTTCGTTTGAGTGTAATGCTGGCCGTTTGAGCATGTTCAAACGGTCATGCATCGCCTATATATAGCTGTCAAACGGTTGACATTTGTAACGATTGTGTAATTCGATACCGAGGTGCTACCGGTATTTCCTCTCGTTGTAGACAATGGTTTATTGAATGAAAAGAGGATTATAGTGATTTTCTAGCTGTTTACAAGTTCGTTTCTTAGTTTCCGCCTCTGAAACGGATTAGAGCTCTTCCGAACGACTCATTCAGGTCGCGTTTCACGATCCTACATTTATATGCCGCATCCAAATTGCTATCCCTCTCAAAATTCACGAACTGGGCCCCTATTTTAAGGGTGTTCAAGATCGGATTATCCGGTTTTCGGATATCCGAAAATTTCGGATAGTGAATATTGATATCCGAATCCGTATCCGAAATATCGGATATCCGGTTTTCGGATATCTGAAATTTCGGATACGGATTCGGATATCCAAACGGATATCCGAATTTATAAAAAAAATCAAAAAAACTCTTTCGTGTATTGATTAAAACTAAACTTATATTCGATTTTATAAATTTTCAATATTTAAAACTAAAAACAATCATAAATTCACACGAATACAATTATTTACTACTTTTTAACTAACTTTTACAATACTTCAAACAAAATATAATGCTCATATACTATATATATTTATAAAAAAATAATTAGTTTTCGGATATCGGATAATCGGATTATCCGAAATTTTTGAAATTCATATCCGAATCCGAAAATTCGGATTATCCGATTTTCGGATATCCGAATTTTCGGATATCCAAAATTTCGGATATTTCGGATACGGATTTTCGGATATTTCGGATTCGGTTTCAGATCCGAATTTTTTTGAACACCCCTACCCTATTTCACTAATTTTGATAGTGTAGTAGGCTGGGTATTTAAAGGATTATGAGCAATGTGTGTGCTCTTTCAATTTAATTCAATGCCCATCTCCTTTTCGAACTAATGCACCCTCCAAGAATTTTTTATGTTGACTTCTTTGAACCTCAAAATTAGCAAACTCCCATGCGTAACTTTTTGCAGCCCACCATATATAATTTAAGCATCCTACATTGAATTTAAGAGAAACTTATTAGCATATTTCAATTAATTTTGATTCAACATACATACTAATTAGTACATGTAAACTTTGATTAACTATATAAAATATATAACAAAAACAAGCACAAATCCACCTAAAAGTGTAGGAATATTTATATAAAAATATATATATTTTAGACCACATCAAAACTTATCCCAAACTAAATAACACACCAATCACAACTAAAACACACACCAATCACAACTAAAAAAAATGTCTTCGAGCTCCTCATCCGACGGTGTTCTTGACGATATGGTTATCGCAACTACGCAGGAGGCGATTATATTTGCGAGAAGAAGCCAAATCCTCTACATCGCGTACCAGACAACCGCCTCTTGAACGGGATCGGTTAGGTGCTCATGAACGTCTAGTGCAAGATTATTTTTGTGAAAATCCGTTGTACGATGATGGTCAGCTTAAGCGTAGGTTTCGTTTGAGCCGACGACTATTCGTTAAAATTTCTAATGATTTTGCGGGCGAATTCCCTTTTTTCACGCAAAGAGTAAGTGCAAGTCGCAAAGTTGGTTTCTCTGGACTACAAAAGTGTACAACAGCAATTAGGCAACTAGCGTACGACACAGCGAGTGATGCGTGGGATGAATATTTAAGTATGTCGTCAAGAATGTGTCGTGAGTCTCTTGAAAATTTTTGTGAAGGTAATTTTTATTAATACTATTATTTATTATTTTTATTTACATCGTTATTATTTTTTTTATTAACACTAGTTTATTAGGTGTTATCTCTCTATACGGGAGACGATATTTGAGGATGCCAACCGCAGCCGACGTTCCACTTCTATATGAGGCCCATCAGTGCATACACGGGTTTCCTGGGATGTTGGGTAGTCTTGATTTCACGCACTGGGAATGGGCGGCATGTCCAACCGCTTGGAAAGGGCAACATCATCGTGGTGACCATGATGGTCCTACCCTAATATTACAAGTGGTCGCTTCTCAAGATTTATGGATTTGGCATGCGTACTTTGACATGGCTGGTGCGAACAATAACATTGTAGTTTTAATGTCCTCGAATCTTTTCGACGATGTCATAGACGGGGTTGCACCAGATACTTCATTCTATGCAAACGACGTGGAGTATAAGTATGGCTACTATCTCACAGACGGTATTTATCCTGAGTGGGCGACGTTGGTAAAAACTCTTTCGTGTCCAGATGAGATGATGAAAAAAGATTGTATTTCAAGAAAAACAAGAGTCAGCAAGAAAAGATATCGAGCGGGCTTTCGATGTGTTAAAAAAAAGATGGTCTATCATCGCCCAGCCGTTGAGGATACTTGAAAAAAGTAAAATGAGAAACATCATGTATACCTGTATCATTTTGCATAACATGATATTGGAGGACTCGGGTAGAGTGTTTTTTGGAGAAAGCTATGATGAAAGCAACCAACCGACGAACCCAATACTAACATACGCTGAGAAAGAAGCAATCCGAGCGAAGATACGGGTTAGGAACACACACCATAACCTTCGAGCCGATCTGACCGAGCACTTATGGTTTTATCGTGAACAAGGAGGAGTCAACGAAGACGACGAGTTATAAATTATTAGTTATAAATTTTCTAGGTATATTTTTTAATGACTTTGTAGTGTTTTTATTTTTTTAATGAATTTTTTTTAATTTTCTAGTTATTAAAATTGCCATTTAATTTAAAAAAAAATATTATTTAAATAAATAAATAATTAGATAATCATGACGGAGGCTTCATCCACACCCTGCAAATTAAAGGGGTGCATGATAAAGCCCTCAGACTGACATGACTCCTACGTGGCGCTTAAGTGGACTGATAAAGCTCCTAGAGGGCTCCAACCACACCCTCCAGTCTAATAGATTTGTAATCATGATGCTTTAGGTGATTTTCGTCAAAAGCAAAACCATTCATCTTTTTTGTTGTGATTACATTAAATATGCTTTCTTTTATCTTTTTTATGCATTTGTATGTATTGATATTAGAGCCGTTGGTAAAAATAAATGTAATTATAGTAAAACTATTTTAGGTCCTTTGTTTATTTATCTACTAATTTACCCATGGCTTTATAGCCTAGTGGTATCTTAGGGGTGAGATAAGACTTTGGATCAATAGGTCATGGGTTCAATTCTCACAAGTGGATTTTTCCCATATTTATTGGGTTTCTTCCTGAATTGGTGTATAGGCATTATGCCTAGTGGAGATAGATATGTTCGGGTGGTTCCACTGGTGAGACGATGATACTCCAGTGGTCCGTCAGTGATCCAAATTTGCCATTCAAAAAAAATTATCTACTAATTTATTTTTTTAGACTCACTTAATCTACTTTTAATTCTACATCATTATTTAGTGTTGGTGAGAATAAAGATTTATATAAAGTAGTAGTGCAGCCTTATAAAATCAGCTTTTATAGATGCACAACTGTTACTCCTGCGAGAGATTGGCAAGGTGTTGAGTATGGTTTCAACTTCAGAGCTTATGAAGATATTCTTCAAGGAGAGGCATTAAACGCTTTGAGTGTTGGTAGTGTATATTTTTGTAATCATGTCTTGCTTGAATAATATTAGAAAGTTTTACTTATATTCTTGTATAATGTGATCATATAGATGTTGCTGGATCTGTGGTTTGTTGTGGAGATCTTGAAATCTTTGATCGACCTCCAAAGGAGACTAAGAAGATCAATTTCGATATTGAAGACTTGGAGTAAGTTATTGTTTACATGTGCAGACGTGCAGTCATGTATTGATCATTGTTTGTATTTAATGATGTTAATAAATAAGATGAAGAATGTTGGTATTTAATGTGGGATCATTGTAATGGTAATAAATGAGATCAACAGTTTATTCTTAGTGAATATGTTAGTTAATTTATGGCTCATTTGCTACTTTAATAAATGTCATAATTTTCCTTTGATTTTGTGTTTTTATTCATTCAATTTGGTTTTGATATTAGAGATTTGTAAAGAAATGGTCATAAATTAGTCTTTAGTCTATCATCATATGAATATTCTTTTCATGTAGGGGTAAGGTTTGTGGTGTACTGTGTGGAATGATTATGGTCTGCAGATTAAAGACTTCATTTCTAAAATCCCACCTCATGAGCATGTGATGGTTGTTATACAACATGGAAAGTGTAAGGAATGGAAATGTATTTTTGTTACTTTCTGCAAATCATAACTATACTGTTTATTTCTGGCAATATAAAGACAGGTATACATTAAATATCTCTATACTTTTGCATGTAGGTGAATATACTATTCAAAGTGATAAGTTTGCAACACGGATTTTTCTGAATGAAGAAATTGATGCAGTTAATGAGCTAAGGAGGAGGTAATTTGTCAATGTAATTTCTATTGTATATAGATGTTCAAGTCAAATACTTGGTTTCATGTTATTTGTATACTAATTCTAATCATTTGTGGTATTCAAAAGTCTTATGCTGAAGTTTGGACAAGGGAGTGGTTCTACTTCTCAAACAATACTATCGTCTCAGAGTGTTTTTCCATTGCATAAAGAATTTGTAACTGATGGTGTGAAGAAACATGTTGATAAGATTAGTGAGATAGAAAAGGTTTCACATCTTTTTATATAGTTTGGTTTGTCACCTGCATGTTTGTCAAACTAGAATTACAAGTTCATATATTGTTTTTACAGGAAATGTCTTGTGTTGTAGTTGCGACAATTAAGATTGTGCAAGAAGAGTATGGTTGGTTTTATGCTGCCTGTCGTAAGTGTTTCAAGAAGGTGATGGGTAAAAGTGAATACTTGCAGAATGTTGAAAATGTTTAAGATGATATTGTTCGATTGCCTGCGACTTCTTTGGTTTGTCCCAAATGTCATAGTAAATGTACATCGATCACCACAAAGTAAGAAATGATGACTATTTAACATTATATTTATATAGGTAGCATTCTAAGACTGATATTTGAATATAGTTTTGTAGTTTACTTAGTCATTTGTTGTCTCTGTTACGGCCGAATCTTCAGCTGTTGAAGTTGAAAAGGATTCTGGATCAAGTCCCAATGGAAAGCGGATGGCTCAAGATGCTGATGTTGTCAACGTTGGTGAGCTATCCACTAATGTGAGAAGAACCCGGAAGAAGCTGACTAAGGTTAACAATTAGATGCTTATGAAAAAGTAATTCTTATGAGAGATAAGTAGAAACCACTTATTTTTTAAGAATCCTTGTGGTTTTTATTTATGTCTGTTAACTGTTGTTTTAACAAACTATGGTTAAAAGTTTGGTTTATAAGGGCTATAATGATGAATATGGTATGTAATGTCTACTGTTTGAATATCAAGTAAAGTTAACCATTTGTTTGTTATATAATATTGTAATTATACATTATATATATTTTTGGTAATATTGATGGACTGGATAAGTAGTAGGGTTGTATATTATTGTTAGATTAATAAATGGAAATTTAATCAATTGGTTAGTGTGAAAACTGTTAGGGTCTGAGATACATTAACATCTGTTAGAGGCTAAGCACTATTATAGCGTGCTAACATCTGTTAACCCCTAAGAACTGTTAAATATCTGTTAAAGGCTAAGCACTGTTATAACGTGCTTCAATAGACCTTATGAGCTGTTGAGCATCATCTGTTAAAGATCTTATATTATAGATCTTCTGTTGAATTGTGTAATATCTGTTGGTCCACAACAAAACTTAGGTTCATCATACATTTGGCTTCATCAGCAGAGGTTCTCTTTAGCAGACCTTTGCTTCAGCAGTCTTTGTCTTAACAGACCTTTTGGTTCATCAGCAGAGTTTGTTTGGCTCATGAGCTGAGGTTGTTTGGTTTAACAGACTTTTCTTTCAACAGTGGTTGTCTTCCACAGACGTTTTGGTTTGCAAAGTTTAGGGAAATAGATGTTGAGTTTGTCCCTTTGGTAAGAGCAGGTTTTTAAAACATTGTTATTTGTAATTACAAGTTGTATACTATTTTATTAATTATGAGTCTTATATTTCTTTTTGTTGAGCGGCCGGGAAATGTAATGGAAAATAGTAATGTTTAGATGCGAAATATAGTAATGTTTACTTGAAAATATAAAAAGATAAAACCACAAAGTTTTGAAAGTATATAACTTTATATACTAACAGTATATAACTTCATTCTTAAGTTAGTTTTCGAACAAGAAAGTTGTCCATCAAACATGTCAACTAAAAAATAAATCATTAATTGCTGAAAAGATGTTCAAAGACTATATCAACAAACTTCAAAGTGTATTTATCTCCTGTTACACTTTTTTCTTCGACTATCTCAAACCGCAACTTTTTCCCCACAGATATTCCCGTTTCATCCATGATACACTGCCAGTTTGTATACATCACTAGATGATTGTTGTCGTCAGGTCTTCTAGGATCTCTATTAACAACCAGCTGTACCAAAAACTTCACATGACCAAATGACAGCATAGCTCTACGGTAGTCATTTAGCTGGTGTTCTCGAACAAAGTTCCTCGGTATTGCCTGTAAAGGAAGATTGTTTCTTTAGTTATTCATTCAAAACAACATATACTTTAAGTAATAATAGATAGATCCAACATTATTAGTAAAATCAACCATATTAAAAGTAGATATGTAAATACCAAGCTGTATGTCTCTATAACATGGTATTCAAACTGTTTTTTTATAATGTGGACGCTTTTTGCGGTGTTGATGATTGCTACTGCTGCAGTGATGTTTAGTCTCCCCGTGAAGTCCAATCCCGTCTTTGTTAAAAACCTTCACAGTGAAGTTAAAGTCGTCTTCAGAAGTACTTCCCATCCATTGAAACAACAGTTGGTAGCTCTCCTCAATGTCATTTTCAAAGCAAAAAGTTGTCCATCCTGGTCCCATAAAACCATGCCAATCCCTTTTTGTTTTCAGGAGAGAAAACATAATACACATCAACTTTACTACTCTGCTTTGGTCCATGTACTTTTGCAACCAAGTTATCAATTTTTAGTCTCCTCTCCGACAACAGCTTCAGCAAATCGTGTGGTAAATGCTATAATTTTCATACATTTCAGAAATGTCATATTAGATTTTATATAGGATACAAAATATAAATTAGAGGTTTTTCTAACAGCCCAAAAGATACACTAGCAATATATAAAAATAAGGTAGCAATTTTTAACCTGCTTGCAGTATGTTTCTTCTTCAGCCTGTATCAAGCAACCATGAACATAATCTCTATTCGAGCCATCGTTTCTAATCTCCAATCCCTCATTGTTCAAAACATTTATCTCAAATTTTACTTCCTTCAATTTTTTTAAACACAACTTGTCTATGTTCTTATTTCTATAAGTTTCAACAAACCGAGTTTATTCTGGCCCGTTTATCCTCTTACTTTTATGACCGATGCTCTGTACTGCAATCTTATACTTAAATCCTGTATAATCAACCAACTTTATTACTTCACACTTTCTTGGTAATTGGTTACTCATTATCCTTGGAAGTACATATGTATACAAAATACACAACATTTAATATATCTTTAATTTTCTAAATACATTTTTTAGCATACAATTGTGATTTGAGCTAATTTATTCTAAGAATATAGCTTACCAATCCCTCATTTAGGTCTGTCAATTCAGAGACATTAATAATTATCATAAACTGCATCTGAAAGTAAAAAATACAATAACAATTAAATACTAAAACATAAAATCAGTTGTATCTGAAAAGCATTCTATTTAAGGTATAAAAAATATCCAACACTCTGTAGGACCAAACTTATATGTTGTGTACTTCAATATGGTCCCTACAACCAACAATATGAATCTAACACCATGTAAGATCAAATTTATATTCTTGTATAATAAAAAAATATTATATGACATTAAAGTTTTCAAATATCCATGTTTGTGTCAACTTCAAACTTCAGTTTTTTCAGCAGCCAAGGCTATATTCACTTACAAATCAGACATATGAGTACTATAAACTGATTGCATAATATTTTATCAAAATTAATATTGATAGAACAAATTTATTAACACTACATGGCAGTTCATACAATAATTCTAAAACCGTTCGTAAAATATACAACCAAATATTTATGAAACAATAATATTTCGAATTCTTATTTAGATGGAATGAATCAAAATGTAACTAAATAAATTGATATAAATCTTATTATAAAATAAAGAAAATAAGTTCATATAAGTTTATCTACTTTAACATCAGTAGATTATGATTTTGATGTTTATATAATTTGAAACGTGAAAACTGAAAGGAACATGTCAAAGCATAACTGTAAAATACACAAGAGAACAAAAAAAAATACCTGATCTAAAACTTTAAACTTCTGATGTCATGTCTGAAGAAGAAGAAGAAACTATAGAGTTTTTTCGTCGGGGAAGAAGAGGTAAGATTGTATTGGGATTGTTGAAAGTAAGATATTTAACTTGTAATTGTTTATTTATTTAACTTATAATAATCTTTAATATCGGGATTTAAAAACTATTTTTAATGATATAAATATATGAATTAATAGATAACTTTTTCTTATTTAACATTAAATCTATTCAAGCAGTGGTTGCTGCCGTGCAAAAATTGCTCCGTTTTAATGTAAAAGGGGGTAAAGTATAAATTTTGCAAAACTTAATTTCAACCAACCAGTGTAAATGTAACATCTGTATTACCTCCATTTAATATACTTTTCATCTTCATTATTGAATATAAGCTCCAGAAAACATATTCGGAAGTTTTCTCAAATAACTTTCTTATCAAAATCGACAAGGTTCTATTGCATAATATAGATTACACGCTATAAAAGCAAGTATTGTTTCTTTGAATTTATTGTTTGTATTATAAATGTTAGATTAATCATTATTTGATGTTACGAGTATGTTGTCACTGACGGTGTTTCATATTCTTTGTTGAAGCAAATAATAGTTGCTGTAATCCGGTGTATTTTCATTGATTAAGTACTGCATTAACTTAAATGAAGTTACTGATAGCATTCTCTGTCACAATTTGTGCATGCTTCTTCGTGATGTTGTCTTCTACATTACAATTGATAAATCAACCATATAATTTTTGGTTGATGCTCATTTGCTTAACTGTTGTGAGAGATGATGATTTTCGTTTTGTGCTTTGTCTTTATAATACCTTAAGTGTGTGATTACACAAATAGTCTGGTTAATATTTGGTACTTTTGTTTTTTAAGTGCTGATTTAGTTTAAGGGATGTTAGTGATGTCTATTTTATAATGTTGTTTGTCTATGACTTTTGTTGGATGATGTTCATCTTTATAACTTGTAAGTTTAAATTGTTTATTGCAGATATGAATCTATCCAATCAAACACCATCCTTTTTACAATTCCTTAATGAAGATGATTTTATATTTTTGGTATGTTTTTTTTAACTTTCTTGCTACTATTAGGATTCTACATCAATTTTTGATGTAAGATGTTTGTTAACTATTGTCGCAGAATATACCACTTGATTTTGAGACTCTGTTGTGGGGCAAGGAGGTCCCATACGGTCGAATTGTAGAGTTACTTGATGGTGACAAATCATGATTAGTACGAGTAATGAAGAGAGATGATCATTGTCTATTTACGGATGGATGGACAAAGTTTGTTAGAGATTGTTGTTTGAAAACCAAAGATGCTGTATTGGTAAAAGCTATTGGAAGTTTGTCATTCGTTGTCTCATGTTTTAAAGAAAACGTCTACGAGAACTCTTACATTTCAGCAAATATTAGACCTGAACTTGGCATGACTGTAAGTAACGATATATTATTTTTTTACTTACTGTAAACATTTTTTGCTAGCTCAACAACTTGCTAACATCTGTTTGCCCTTTTAACGTCTGTTTCCTTATAATCTTAACATCTGTTGACTAACATTTTTAACTTCTGTTGACTAAGTCTTTTAACCTTGATTGACTAACATCTGATATTTAAGATCTGTCCATGTTGCAACCTCTGATGGACATAATGGATGACAGTTGTTACGAAACCTCTGTTGGATAGCAATAGAGGTATGTAATAGTTGATAGCCAAACAGTGGTTAGGTTGTGTGTAAATACTGTAACTACTGTTGACTAACCCTGTTGAGTAATTCTCATTTTAACTTTTGTTGACTAACCCGTTGTAACTTCTGTTGCTCATTAGTTCATATCAAATTTGTAAGTCTGCACTAATTATTCCTTTGCTTCTTCTATAGCTAAATGCTGACAAATTTTGGAAACAATTCTATGGTAAAAATTACGAGTATGGGATGGCAACTATCTATGTTGGCGAAAGGTTTTGGGAATGTGATGATGAAAGGATGGACTGATGGATGCGGATTTACTGATGGATGATTAAAATTGATTGAAGAAGTTCCGATAACAGTTGAATCTTGGTTGGTTTTCACCATGATTGCATCTAAAACGTTTGAGCTTTCCATTTTCCATACCGAGACTGGAACTGAGGTTTCCTTCAAGAAAGCTGATGTTGTTGTTTTGGATGATTCAGTTTATGGAGATGATGGGTTTGATTTATTGGCTGCGGTATAAAACTTTGATGATAAAATACATTGTTTGATAACATGATGGTGATAAGTAACTTTTATTATATTATGCTAATAACTTTTGAAATCCCATTTTGTAGGCTAAACAAAAACAGGTTCTGGGTTCCGGGGAAGTTACTTTAGATGATGAGGATACTGGAGTTTCGGTTGGTAATTCTAAGCAGTTTATGAGTTTTGAGGATATTTTTAATGTATATATACACATATAATATTTATATATTATTATTATTTAAAATATGGTTTCTTATATATGATCATTCTTATAAATATAGTTTGCTGATGATGGGTTATTTGATTCAAAGATTACGCGTCTGGTTGATGAGTCAGATGTTAAAAATGCTGTATATTTATAATTTCCTACGCATATATTTTATTGTATAATAAGTATAAGAAGTTTTTTTTTTTTAAATTTTGTTGTAGCCTGAATATCATTCTGTAAAAATAGCTGATGATGTTAACGATCCTCAACTACAATCTAAAGATTTTCCTATTCGTGACATTTCTGCCTCTTCAAGTGTTGTATCTAATGTAAGCATTTATTAGTTTTATACTGTCTATTTTATTATTGTCTTAATATATTGATATTCTTCTGTATGTTTGAGTCTTAAACTTCGAAGCTGAGTTGAGAAGATAGTTTGTGTTGATAAAGAAAATGATAAAATTTTAAGAACTTAGAGTTGTTATATTCTAAATTAATTTACTTAGGTTGAAAAGATGCACAAACTTCGTGGCAAGACAATTGTAGAGGATAACCAAGCTGTTGATAGACCGTGTAAAGTTCAAAAGGTTCGTTTTGTATCATCCACTTCAGAATCAGTCTTACATTTCACCACACATGCTGAAGACAGGCTTGTAAGCTTTTGCAGTCGTTGCTTTGTTTCGTTATTTCAACAATTTCAGCTATATATCAATATTTTATAAAATTCACTATTCAATTTTCTGTTTTTTAGCATCTGCCATTAGATGTATCTTCTGCGTTGGATCTGCATACTGATAATCCTAAGCCTATCAAGATCCAGAATCTCAAATGTGAAGTCCAAGAACTGTTTATAACATTTCAAAACACCAATACTGGATTCAACTACGCTATTGTTGGATGGTCTTCTTATCTGAGATCTTGCAATATTGCTTTTGGTGATGAACTTTCGTTAAAGTTTCACAAGTCTACTCAATTGCTGAAGTTAAAAAAAGTTGTGCATTTCGTGACAAAGATAAAGTCGTCTTAGTTTCATGTCATGATTGTTTGTGGTTGTACATTTGGTTCGTCGGTGGTACTAATTTTGCTTCTTAGACATGTTCTATATGTAGTTATGTCTATAAACAGGTTTCATTATCAATGGGCGGGTGCTCCTTTTTTGTGGATAGGACAATGGAAATACTCATATGTATCTTATATATTAACTGATGATGCATGTTTATAGTTGTCTTTTCGCTATAATAGATAACACGTTTTAGTACAATATCTATACATGTATCTATATGTTCTATCAATATGTGTTATGCATGGTTTTCTAAGAAATGACCCGTGTTTGCACACGGTTCTTACCGTTAGTACTATATAATAAAAGAAACCACTTTGAGGACACTTGTCATCATATTAGGCAATCTCTTATAGATAATTATTATTTTAGTTTAATCTCTTCTAATTAATTATAGATAATTATTAGTTTAATATTATTAGTTTAATATTATTAGTTTAATATCTTATGGATAATTATTATTTAGTTTAATCTCCTTCTCATTTATAATATTATTTATTTGAATTAATTATATTTGAACGTTTTGTTTAGTTTGGTATCAAATAGATTTTACGAAACTTAAAATAAAATTAACAAATATTATTTGTCATTTATACATTTACGGAGTTTTAAATAATAAATTCATTGAGACTTCGTTAACAAATTTTGCAACAATAGAATAATCTATTTTTATCACGAAAACCAAACTTTGTATTAAATATTAAATATTTTTATTTTCACTATACAAAATTACATTTACTCGACCCATGTAATACATGAGATTTTTTAAGATATAACTTTTTATTATTTGATATATAAAATTAGATTTATTCAATTCATACAATACAAGAGGTTTTTTAAGGATATATATATTTTTATTATTTAGTACAAAAAATTACATTTATTCAAACCATATAATGCACATATTTTTAAAGATGTAATTTTTTTATTATTTGGTATATAAAACTACATTTATTCAACCCGTGTAATAAATGAGGTTTTTTAAAGATCTATTATTTTATTATTTGGTAAACAATATTACATTTATTCAACCCATGTAATACACGTGGCTTTAAAGATATAACTTTTTTATTTGGTATATAAAATTATATTTATTCAACCCGTACAATATGGTTCTTATAGATATAACTTTTTATTATTTAATATATAAAATTATATTTATTCAACCCCTGTAATAAATTAGGTTTTTAAAGATATGTTGTTTTATTATTTAGTATATAAAATTTATTTATTCAACCCGTGTAATACACGGGGTTATAACCTAGTACATGTATATAAGATAACAAATAAAACTATAAAATTTTATTATATTATACTATGTTACGTTACGTTACGTTACATTACAATATTAAATTACATTGCATCATTTATGTCATATTTTATTATAATATTACATTGCATCATATTATATACATAATAGGTTTGGTTTGTGTAGTTACACTAACCCTTGATGTAGAGCCCAAATTTAGGATTAGAACTTGTTTACGCTTAGTTTTCATACTTTTTTTTTTGAAAATAGAACTTCATTAAAACATGCCTCCGACCCAAACGGGCAAAAGGCCAATACAACACACAACCCCCGACCCAAATGGGCAAAGGGCCAAATTACAACATATACATGGGATATTTACACCAGTCCTTCCAACTAATATCTATATATGCTGATCTATTTTTATACTAACCAAAACCTTTCGATTTAATCTCAAACAAAATATCATGCGGATTTCTCTTAATCTGATTGAAAACTAACTCGTTCCTGTTTTTCCAGATACACCAACACGAAATAATAACCAACCCTCATAAAATCTTCTTCATCTTCCCCCCTGATTTGCATTATGAATATCCATGAGATCTTTGAAATCGAAAGCAAAGATTGGAGGAATGTTGCACCAAGCACTGAAAGCCGACCACACCCGTATAGCCACCGAACAAGCAGTAAACAAATGATCTACCGTTTTGTCATACTCGTCACATAATGGGCACATAACCAAAGAAATATTGACGTTCCTTTTTCTCAGATTGACTTTGGTTGCTAGTCTATCCAGATTACCTCTCCAAACCGTGATGTTACATTTTTTTGGGCCCCATTTGCTCCACTCGAAATTAGGAAGGGGACTACTTCCCCTATCTGAAATCATAGTCCTTTTCACTGAATTCACCGAGAAACCATCCTTACTATCCACATTCCAAAGCCATTCATCTTTTTTATTTGACAATCTCACCAGGTTGATAACTTCTTGACACTCCTGCTATTCCTTACGTTCATTATCAGACTCAGGTTGTCTAACCCAACTCCACGAATAGCCACCTTCTCCTTGGCCTAGACTCATTCTCTCCGAAACCCTACAAGATTTAAAGGATTCCAAAACAAATAGATGCGGCCATCTTTACACAAAAGGAATATCACCCACCCAGTTGTCTCACCAGAAACGAATATCATCCTTGTTTCCCACTTTACCCATAATCACCTGATTTATACCTTTCCCGTTAAGTTTCATTTTGGAAATCAGTTTCACAATGTTATTCCAACAACCTGCATAATTACCGTTTAATGGAAGAAAACCTCTTTGGTTATGTTTACTATAACAAGCTTCCACCACTTTCCTCCACAGATTATGATTTTCGACTCTATATCTTCAACCCCACTTTATATATACAAAAGCTTGCATGAAACTTTTTTTTTTATTTTTTTGTTGGAACAAGTGGTTTTTTTAAGTTCTTTGAGAAAAATCTTTTCAGAAAAACCTTTTAGAAGGCCTAGTTCTCATGGATTCTCACAACTCACATACACACACACACACTAGCCTGTCACACCCTGATATTTCCACGTATTACCGGTGGGCCCGGTGGGGAGTATCGTGACGTAGTTGATATCATCATAGTTAAATAATCACAGTTCAATGCACAACGGAAGTCTAAAGTAAAAATATTGCCAACCGATTTGAAAGTAATATAAAGTATTACACAACGGATTGTAAAAAGATCCACAGGCGGATCAAAGATAAAAAGAAATATTGTTCAACAGATTTAAGCATCAAAAGCTTGCAAGACTCTTTATTTGATACTAGGAGTAGCCAGCCCATTTCGCTTAGTACCTGCACTTAACCTTTTTGGAAAATACCTCAGTTTTCACTGGTAAATACAATTAACTGACTCTTTTTGAAAAGTATTTAAGAAAATTGATTTAAATGTACAAGGCACAAATATTCTTTTATAACTTGGGATAATTATTTAAAAATAATCTTGTAAAAAAATTATATGTTTATCATACGTTCAGTAGCCCGGGTAGAATTACCAGGTTAAAGATTAATAGACACACCACATAATATAACCCACGACGATTTATTCTCAACAAGCGGGTATATCTTTTACATACGCACCGGCAGGTGTATGCCTAGACCCCGTGCTTAAGTCGTGGCCATTTCAATGAATGAGCCGAGGATATCCAGGACATGGTCATTAACCCCCCAAAGGCTTAAAACAAACAAAACAGATTAAATGGATTATCTCAATGTTTTAACCATTATTCGATTAAAGATTCAATACCCGACCAAACAGTATTATTAAATACCGTACCCCAAGCCCGTATAAGGGAAAATAAGTTAAAAGTATTTACTTGAGCAAAATACAATTTAATCTCAGCCGTATAACAGTCAGTGTCACGCACCCAAAATACCACGTGCGGAAACCCCCGCGAGGCGTGTGCCATACCAGGATCCAAGCCACCAATCACATTGAACTCATAATTATAATTAAATAAAACTTCCATTTATTAATATAAAACGTTACAAATGTTACATATCATTCATTGTGTACAGTGGAAGCATAAATCATTTGTTAAGTGTTTAGTAAACCAAGAGTACATAAACCATTGAGCTTGTATTGAGATTCCATGTATCTCGACCCATGACCACTCCAGCTTCCCAGACAGCAAGTTCCAACAATATGCACCTAAAGGCCTGCAAGGCATGTAACAACGAATCAACAACAAAGTTGAGCGAGTTCACAGTTGGTTGTTTAGTTTTACAAGTTTGTTTTGAAAACCATAAGTTGTTTCGTAAACCACGAGTTAACTAGTATCTTTGTTTCCCAATCCATATCCATAACCAGTGGGGGCTTCCCCATGTGAACCACTAGACTCGTTTACCATATCGACCACTGACTAAAGGAAGTTGGTGCCCTGACGTCAATATCTATCATCATTGACTAATGCCCAGATCCATTAGTTCCAGCCCGTCCTCTGCGGCACGGTGTGGGGCTTGTCAAACCTAAATAGCGCTATCTAACTAATGACCCCCTCGCCATTGGCCCGACGATTAAGTCAATATAAAAGGAGGGATTTCATGATAGAGAGTTTTGGTCTAGTATCCGTGTTGTTACCCTTCAGTAAAGAGGGTGTGTACGTAATCCCCAAACCAGGAGATTACGCAGGTTCCGATTACATTCTTATCACGTGTTGTCACCCTTCAATAAAGAGGGTGTGTACGTGTCCCAAACCAGGAGATCACACAGTTTCAGTTTAAATCCTTTACCCATTCCCAACCCTTGGGAATCCCATGCCTTGTGGAAAGTGTGAACTCACCTTGGTTTGCTCGGATTGTAAAGTTACTTCTACACGATAAATATTAAGTCCGCTACACGCGACCTAATTGTATAGTAAACGTAAGTACACGTATGTGGGGTCATGCACTACCCTAGCGTTTCAAAACAGCTCCAGGTTTAAGTGAACCAAATTAACAAGTTGTCATACCATGGCACAAGCAAATAGTAATCACGTCAACAGATTAACAATTCACATAACAATTTTATGCACCTAACCTATGCATACTCAATTTACACACTACTTATACATAATACCCACATCAAATCGGCCCAATCAGTTTACATGTTATTAGCCCAATGTAACTCAATTAAAAGAAACCAATTTAATATTACCGATCCATTGTAGCGGCCCCCCTTATTATCATTTAATTCACTACTAATATTAACAACCCAATTTACTAGCCAAATATCTTGTCGTTCATAAACACATACACACTTCTTTCAGTAAATATCTAATATGAAATTATAATTGCAGCCTAGCTTTAATCGATTACAATAGTCCCTATGATCAAATCATACATACAAAACAAGATCATGCAAAGGTTATCCAAACATGTTATTCACATTTACCAATATTGTTATTGGATTAAAAGACATATGGTCGACAATTATCATATGCACATAATTATCATTGGCCGATTGAGTTAGTGGGCTGCCCTTTTCCTTCATTACCTTTTCGGTAAACACATGGCCCTCAATTTATAAGAATGAAAGTGATTCATGTGACCATCGACAGTTTGTAACCTCTATTGGACCGATACAATTGTATTCAGTCAAAGCATATGCTAATACTTAAATGATATTCAATCAAGATCATCTTCCTATCCATTCATTACCAATCTACAGAAAGCACATCAATTATTAACGGCACATACACATCAATCGTTATCGGCACATACACATCAATCGTTTTCGGCACATATCTATCCTATGTGAACCAAGCATTACAAACATGCATACCTATAAATCCGTATAACGAACTCACTTTTCAAACATCCCAGAGACGAAACACCATGTGTGGCGAAACGCTATGTTTCGCCGTGAAGATATATGTGGCGAAACTCTAGGTTTCGTCGTGAAGAAGGTGACGAAACTCTATGTTTCGTCGGCACACGGTTTTGACGAAACTCTTAACTTTCGTCATGCATCACCAACACTTACAGTTTAGGGTGTATCCGCTTAATCTATTCTTTCAACAGTGTTCATAAGCAATCAGTTTCAACAATAAGAATCTGTCTACTCGATCATCATCCTTAAACAACCTAACCAAATCATATATACAGTGATTTCCACCATTAACATGCAAATAAGTAACACACATAACCCTGTATCATTAATCACCAACATTAATCATGCTCTTAAATTCAACAGTTGGTATATATAACAGTTTCATCAAGATTCTACCATCATGAAATCAACACACGCATACCATCATAACAAGACTGCATAATTAAGGATTACACAAAATAAATCTACTAACCGAGAAAGGCTCGACTAATCAACTGATGTCTCGAACTACCAGGTCGCCTCGGTGGGGGGGGGGGCGTCCTCTGCCATTCGCAGGTCAAGTGAGAGGAAGTAGGGTTCGTTATTACTTTTTTTTGTTTTTGTGCAAATCCCTATATAATACGTATAATAATAGTTTTGGGATGGTTAACTTCTTTGGGCCGTAAACAATGGGCTTAAACCCATCTGTTAGTTGTTTACATAATTATATAGAATGTTATTATAATAATGGGCTTGTATTTAATCTAATAAGTTCCTATTGGACTACAAGGGTTTGGGGTGCGGCCCACTCGAACAAGTAACACTAAGATGTGGCCCAATACAGTTGTGACCCAAATACACTAGTATACGGTTACAGAATTATACGGGCACTGAACGTGTAACACTTTAAAGAGAAATAATGAGGAGTTAAGATCATGAGGTTAAACGTTACTAACCTTGAAAGTTCGGGTTGTCACATCATCCCCAACTTGAAAGAAATTTCGTCCTGAAATTTATCACGGAGTAACTGAGGATGCTAGTTAGATTGCATGGTTTCCTGGTTTTCCTGCGGTGTCATATCATCCCCCCGTTGGTTTGGAATTTCGTCCCGAAATTCGCAGTAGCTTCAGCCTCAGTAGTGGTTTCATTGTTCTCAAATAACTGGGGATATTTGTGTTTCATTTGGTCTTCTCGTTCCTAGGTAAGCTCTGGGCCACGACGGGAGTTCCAACGAACTCGAACAATAGGTATCCTGGTGCATTTAAGAATCTTGACCTTCCGGTCCAAGATTTCCACTGGTTCTTCGACAAATCGCAACTGATCGTCGATGGTGAGATCCTTAAAAGGAACTGTGGGGGTTTCATCTGATAGACACTTCTTCAGATTCGACACATGGAATACGTTGTGAACTCCACTAAGTTCTTCGGGTAGATTCAACCTGTAGGCCACCTTGCCAAATCTCTCGGTGATTTCGAAAGGTCCAACACATCACGTGTTGAGTTTGCCTCGTTTACCGAGATGAACCACACCTCTCCAAGGTAAGAATTTAAGTAACACTCGATCCCCAATCGAACGCGAATGGTTTCCTGCGCTTAACAGCGTAGCTTTTCTGACAGTCACGAGCTGCCGCCATTTGTTGTCGTATCTGAGCAATCTTCTCTGTTGTGTCTACGACGAGTTCTGGGCCAGTGATTTGGCTGTTTCCAACTTCTGCCCAACAAAGAGGTGGTCGGCACTTCTGCCCGTACAATGCTTCGAACAGAGCATCCTAGATGCTGATGTGGTAACTGTTATTATACGAAAATTCCACCAAAGGTAAATGTCGTTCCTAGCCGTTACCAAAGTCAATCACACATGCACTAAGCATGTCTTCAAGGGTTTGGATGGTGCGTTCAGTCTGCCCATCCGTCTGTGGATGATATGCTGTGCTCATGTCTAAACGCGAGCCAAGGGATTTGTGCACCGCTTGCCACAAATCAGACGCAAATCGTGGTTCACGATTAGAGGTAATGGAGGTTGGCACCCCATGCCTAGCAGCCGCTTCCTTCGGGTAGACGACTGTAAGTGTAGAAAACTTATCCATTTCTTTGCTGGCTAGAAAGTGTGCTGGTTATACGAGAAAATCAATGATCATCCAGGTGATATTGTTTCCGTTTCGAGTTGCAAGTAGTCTAGCGACCAAATCCATGGCAGTCTGTTTTCGCTTTCCATATAGGTGTTTTTGGTTGCTAACACTTCACCTTGACTTTCCTACAAGTCGAACATCATTCCCATACCTAGCTAGGTGGGCCTTCATGCCCGATGACCAGTACAAGGTTTATAAATCCTAATGTCTCTCATCAAAACCCAGACGACTAAAATGTCGAAACTGGTGTGCTTGCTCAACGCGAGTTCCCTCCAGTTGCCGTGAAATGAGACCCGCATTCGTTCCAGGAAGTAACGAGTATCGTCCGACCGGTAGAAGGTTGCTTCTCCATGCCCCGCATGGGTTCAACTTGAAAATTCCTCTTCCTTCAGTTCTCCAGTTTGAACAGAGCGAGTTCGATCCGGTAAGTTAGAGTCGATAGCGTGCTGCAGAGCTCGTGTACATTCAGGTTTTGCAGTCGTATTCATCCAGAAGTTCCATCCAGCGATGTCATTGTAAGCTTTAGCTCTTTCGAACATCGGTACATGGGAGGCCCTTGTGATCGATCTAAATAACGCATCTGGTACCGTCCAAGTGATGCCTCCATCCAAAATCCCAAAGCCACGGTCTTCACCGCCGGTCGTGTGTGTCGCACAGTTCCTCTTTGTAACTCCGTCACGTATATCATCACTCTCTCGTGTTGCGTAGAGGTGCAGCTGGGACTCTGATTTAGACCATAAGGATAAAACACTGAATTCACCCGCATCCCCGGGTAAAACGATGCTCAGAGCATCGCGGAGTCGGGATTCGAAAGCTGAAAGGACGTCCTCCTGTTTTGTCATTCACGAACACAACACCCTGCTGTGCTAGAGAGATTTAGGCTGCACGACCTTCGAAAAGCCTATGCTTTACCTGCGATAGAATCAAGCGAGACCAAGAAATTATTGTATCCACGAAGGACTCTTTGGTGTCGATCAGTTTCCAATCAAGACGGATTTTAGCGAGATCCACGTACATTCCCACTTCGCTGATTATATGCCCAAAAGGTACCTCTCAAACCTAGAAATTACATTTATCAAGACTTTGCGCGGAGTGGCTCCTCCCTCATAAGTTCTAAAATAAGATACAAATGCCACCCATGGCGTTCCATTCTCCTGGTTAGGATTCAGAACCTTGTCAACAAATACGGTCGATTCATGCGATCCCTGAAGCTGCTGGTGTGTTGGTCAACTTAATGATCATGATGTACAAAGTTGAAATGGCTTTATTGCATTTGACATGTTGTTCTAAGAGCATTCTCCTCATGGAGTTCCATTTGATGATAGTTCGTTTACTAGCCAATCCTCGAATGGAAGCTTGTTCCTCGCAACAGGTTAACAGGGTGTTACTACATGGTCGAAGCGAACGGTTCTTGACTGTCACCTTGTTGGGTTCTCGATAGTCAGTACACATATCCAACGATATAACCTATCTTCCTGGATATAACTGGGGCTCCCCAAAGCAAAAACTAGGTCCGACAAAGCTCCTGTCCAACAGTCCCTGTTGCTGATTTGACAACTCTCGCAACCCTCCTGGTGCAAGACGGTAAGAGATATGAAGAATCAGGGCTGCCTCTGACTTGAGATCAAACTAAGAGTCTGTCTAATAGTTGTGGAAGTAAACCTGATAGTTTCTCCCACAGCATGTCGGGTGGAATCACGAACAATTGGTAGATCCTCGATCCTCTTTTCCTTAGCCTTGACATCAGTAACAAGTGCCATCATAGCGGGATAATCCTTCCGTGGACGCTTTTGGCCTTCACTGCTGAATTGATGCTCACCTCTGCACCACTCTAACGCGTTAGAATAGATAACAATCCTCCACTAGGAGAGGGATACGTAGAATCTTCTCTTCACAGGGTACATCTATCAAGAACAACCAAAGAAAGGTTGATGTCGAACACTTATCCCACAAGGTCGAGTTTGCATCCCCACGATCATATGAGGTTTCCATTGTCTTGCCATCAGCCGATTCTACAACAGGTTCGGTTTCAAGAAGCATCAGGGTTAAGCAGAACAGTGGCGAAGTGATTAGTCACCAAGAACACGTAGGCCACCATGTTGTTATAATCCCGGCGTCGCCCACACCAATCCCTAATGTCCCTTGTTGGACCCAGTTTGGACTTAACAACTTCTTTTTACGTAATATGGCAAGTGATTTCAGTATATGTGAAAAAGATGTGTGGAAATGGAAATCAGATTTTCAAGAAACAAGACCTACAGAATTATCAAGTTTATATCACTTTGAAACAAATTAGTTTAACAAGGTGATTGTAAGATTATTATCTAATACAAATGAATCTTGATTTCTGTGGGTGAGAAGAGCAGTTGGAGTTTGAGTGTTTGTATGTGAATGCTAAGCTTCAAACTCAAGTATCTTCTGCCTCTCGAGCCTTCTATTTATAGACGGCTGTGGACATGAATAAACAATTGTTTATTCATGCAATAAGTCCTGCGTAAAGTAGCAATTTGACATATTCATTGAATCCATCGTTCACGTTGTATTTGTAATCATGAAAACTAATAATGTCATGCTTCGGTCATGGGTGGCATGATAGAGTTGTGATTTTAGACAAGTGGGTCTTTCATCAGAATTTCTGATAAGCTACTTCATCAGAAATTCTGGTGAACAAATCATCAGAAAGTTTGATGATCAGAATTTGTCAGACACTGATGATATTTCATCAGAAATATCATCAGATCCATCAGAAACGACCTTCTCTGATAATCCAAATCAACTCTTTATCAACTTGAGATTCTTTGTAGTAGATACTTTGCTTTTTAGTTGTCCCAACTATTTTTCTTCATCTTGCTGTGTTCTTTAGGACTGTTATCTTCTTCAGAGATCCAGTTGATTGAGATTTTCTTCAATACTTACAAATAAAGTTTCCTAACAGTTTCCCCCTAAGTATTGTAAGAAAATGAACTATCTCTATGTCCAATATGTAGACAACTTTTAACTAATAAAAAGAAAGATCAAGTGACTTTGTCCCTCATACATAAAGCATAAAACATAAAAGTTAAAGCATAGACCATCCAACCATTGTAAAAGAAACAGAAAAACAAATGCTAAATATTGTTCAAAAAAAATTACTATCACATCAATTCATTCAATTGATCTTCACTCCACCTATGTGTTTGTCTCCTGGTTTCAGCTTTTTCTTGTGATCAATTATCTTTTGAGTTGCCTTGTACATTGATTTGTACCATTCTCTTGCTTCCATCCAATCTTCAATGCAATCTTCAATTTTCTTTCTCAGCTGTTCATTGTTCTTTCCTTGCATCTTGAGTTGCTCTTGTTTCTCATTTATGCAGTTTCTTATATACTTTAAAGTTTGGTTTGAATACCTGCAAATTTCACTGATTCTGAATAGTGCTTTCTCATTATGAGCATTTTTGAAAACTGCACAAATTTCTGGTGTGTCAAAGATTGCACCAGTTCTTGCTAATTTTGAAGGGATTTCAGCTGGAATAATTGTGTTGGGTGGAGGTATTAACACTTTAGTGTTATATTCGAAATTGATACACAGATCAAAGTCTGATAATGATGCTCTTTTGTATAATTTCGCTCCTGCACTTTTAACACTGTCAAGGGCTCTCCTGATCACTACTGAACCACCTTTCCATTCATCAATGATGTTCTTCATCTTGACTATGTCCATTGCATGAATTTTATCAGCCAGATCTGCATCAGTAACTTTTTGAACATCTTTGTCTTTTCTGACTAGGGTGTACTTGTTTTGACTTTCATTTCCTAGTAAGCCTCCTCCAGTAGTCAAAGTATCAACTCTTTCAATTGATACTATTGGATTGGTCAATTTGTTGTGCAATATCACCCAGCTGCCATTTTTTCTTTCTTCATAAATACCTTTACTCATTGGTGAGAGTGGCCTTGTTGGGTTGTCTTCTGGACCTTTCCAATAGTAGTGCTTCAGATGTTCTTCTGGATACATGATTGTGTGTAGATCACCTTCCAGCACTTCTGATTCTTTGATGTTGCCTTCTGAGTCTTCTCTCATTATTTTTCTTGGCCTTTTTGAAGAGGTCACTTCATGTTCCATTCTTCGCTTCTCTTTTGTATCCATCCTTATGCTAAATTCTATTTCTCCAGTGATGGTTGTAGTTGATGGTTGAGCTGAAGTGTATTCTTTATGTTGGAAACTTGAAGTGTCTGGCTTTGATATGCTTGGTGGAGGACCCATGGGTAACTTTTGTTTATCTGGTGGTGGACCCATGGTCTGCTTTTCTTTTTAAACTGTTACAACTTCTGTTTGCTTCATTTGTTCTTGTTGGATGGTTTCTGGTTGATGTTGGGGACTTTCTGACTCTTTTGCTTGTCTTTCTTGTGGAATTGGAGTCTTTAGTTTATGAAGATCAACTTTTGCCAGTGTGGCAACATTGTATTGCAATCTTTTTACTAGCAAGTGAATGTTAGTAAGAGCTTGACTGTTTGTTTCTTCTTGCTTCTTTATCTTCTGAAACTCCCGATTTTCTTTATTTCTTTGTTCACTTAATTCTAGTACCAACTTTTCAAAAGCCTCAGTTAAGCTGCTGCTGTTGGCTCTGAGAAGTTGTATTTCTTCAAGAAGCCTTCCTGAACTTGAACTTTCTCCTGCAGTTGTAATCTCTGTCATCTTTTTCTTGATATCATGCAGTTCTTTAAGAGCCTTCTCTATTTCTAAAGAACTTCCTTTGTTTTCTGATGACTTTTATATTTCTTTGAGAGCTGTACTATTTTCTTCAGTTTGTTTCTGCACAACTTTGACAGTCTCTGATAGAGCTTTGACTTCTGATTTTTGGTTTCCGATTTCTTCCAGTATCAGATCAAGTTTTTCATTCATGACTGTTTTCTCAGTAGCAGCTTCATCTTCAAGTTCTTTGTGAAGTTGTTTTGGAGACATAGATGGTTGTTCTTGGAAAATAGGAGAAACAACAGATGTTTCCCTTCTAACACCACCAGAAAACACATTTTCTGATGTTCTGAGGTTAAGAGGATTGGAAGTATCCAAATTCTCTGTTTCCTCACCAGAAATTTGAAACAAATTCAAGTCCTGGTTTTCCTCATATCCTTGAACCTTTTCAGGTTCTCCATGAGTTGTTGAGAAACTTTTATTTTTCTCATCCAGGTTTCCTTGATCAGTGAACTGATCTCCACCTGTTGTTACCACATTTTCCTCCTCAGAGTCTGACTCAGAAAATGGGTTTTTTGTTTCACTCACATTTTGTTTTGTAAAAACAGTGCTTCTTTGTAATATTTCACATCTTGGTTGAATTGATTCATCAGAATCACTTTCAGAAGTATAAAATATATTGAGTTTAGATTTTGTTGCACCTGTTTCTCCCATATGTGAGCCTTCAGCATGATGTTCTTCTGTTGCATGAGTTAACTGCACATCTTTATCAGCTGGATGTGGATCAGATTCATCCTGCTGCTCTATTCTTGGTGTGCTTGATTCTTCTGCGTCATGCTCCATGGGTGACACCTTTTCAAATCCTTCTTTTTTTTTCTGCTTGCCTACTTAACATTCTCATATATTCTGCTCTGTATGATGAATTTTCTGGTACAAGATCCATCATATTTTCTGGTAGAACAGGTACATCAAAGTCTGACTTCCATGACCCTGCAACACTCCAAGGTCTCATAATTTCTGATCTCCACATATATTTTGATTTTGGAGTTTGCAGATTTCTTTTAGAAAAAGCATCAGAAATTATGATGGATAAAAATCTGGGAAATGGTAGATGTGAATCTATCTTTCCAGTTTTGGTCAGAATTGATCTTTTGATCAGATTAAATATTTCTGTTCCAAAATCAATATTCAACCCAGTTATAAGGCTGAACATGATTGTTAGAATATTCATATTTATCTGATCCGTACCTCCGATCTTGGATGATAAACATTTATTCAATATTTCCATCAATACTTGCCAGAAGGCAGGTAGCTTGTTCCTCTTGAACTCGTTGTTTTTTGAAATCTTCGCCTTGCATCCCATTACAGCATCAAGTTGTTCAAACATGTCTTCTTTTGGTGGTGCTTCTTCATACTCTTTATTTAAGGGTAGTTCCAAACATTCCCTTATTTTCTCTGGTGTGATTACGATGAAGATATCTTCCCATACATGTGTTGTTAGCTCCATATTTGTACTATGAGTTTCGAGAGTTTTTACAACTTGCTGTAGCAGTCTTTCTGGTACCTCTCTGGTCTTTGTAAGAGCATGAGCTATTGGGCTTCTGATCAGAAACTCAATGAGAATTTGACACTTCACATCATATTGTTCGATATTGGTGTTTATAGCTTCATTGTTGTTCTTAAAAGGAAGATATTCAGCTTCAGTGATTAAGGGAACAGAGTGTTCAGCTGGAGGTGGACTGTTGTTGGAGGCAGCCATTTAGGATTTGGGTTTTTGCTTTTGAAAAAGGGTTTTAGGGTTTTGAGAATGGAGATTGAAGATGGACGTCTCTGTTGTTGGAGGGGATATTTATAGTGAGTTGGGACATAGATTTTGGAGTGTTTTTCGTAGGTTGTTTGTATACAAGGTGTTTTATGACACCTCAATGATGTTTTAATCTTTTAAAGACGCAACCGTTTTTGAAAAACCCTTGGTTTATCTCTAATTTAATGTATATCTCATTCAAGACAATTAGAGATTCCAACGATTTTTTTAAAAGATAAACACTAGTATCCAACTTGCACTTTTTATGTGGGACCCTTTTTGATTTCAGAATTGGTCCAATCAAAAGCCTTTTCTTCAATTGAGTGCTTTCCCATGTTGTCCTTTTAATGATATATATATTGAAAGATCTCTAAATGTTTCATAAAGAGTTGAATTTTCCCATATATATATCATCAGAAGATATTTGATTCATTTATAGGAGTCTGAATCAATTTTTTTTAAAGATGAGAGGGAATGAGTGGAGTTTGATAAAATTTCTTACCTTGATCTTGTGAACTCCACACTTTTGTTCTGATGTATCAGGAAGTCTCTTTCATATAGCTTGTTCCAGTCCTCAGAAAAAAATTGAAAGAAACATATCTACAAATAATCTAGATTTTTTTTGTTTCTTTGTATCTGATTTCTGATGTTTTAATGAAATTTTTGATAAATTTTATCAGATTCTGATGATTTATCACATCCTATCAAATTTTATTTGATTCTTACCAGATTTTCCTTGTTATCATCATACACGATTTCTTAGTTCCCCCTGGACCTATTGACATATATAACTAACATTTAATTAAGAAAAACTGAATATATTACTGAACAAAAGTGGGTTAGAACACACAAAAAAAAATTAACAAGCTAAAACAAACACAGATAGACCTAACTACTCATCATCTTCATCCAACACGTTATACATGCACTTCACATATAACCAGAGACTGGTTATTCTTCCTGTATGAAAGGTTGATGGAACCAGGGAAGCAACTCTTAAGTTTTCTTGAAGTGCCAGTTCAGCTCTTGTATAACAACTTCTCACACCACCAAAGTCAAGCTGACTTGTGATTACTTTGGTTACGAAACGAGGGTAGATCAGAAAAGGATTACGGTCATGGACGTTTCCTTCTAAGTCTCTCATGAGAAACTTAGCATAATTGTAAGGTTTTTCATGTACAATCGCATGCGCCACTTCCATCATCCTGTAAGACAGCTCATTAAAGTGTCCTGTCTTTTTCGAAAAGCAGACACTCAGCTGTGTTACCAAATATTGAAAAGGTGGTATGAACCCAGATTTGCAAATTTGCCTTGACACATTGCTTGAATTGTAACCCATTTCAGTTAAGGTCCTTTGCACTTCTGCCTTTTCTAATATGCTGATCCTTCGATAATCACCCAATTTGAGGACACCTCTGAGTGTTTCCTGTTTTAGGGTGATCTCTACCCCCATAACCTCACTTCTTATCCACATAGAAGTGCCACTCATAACAACTTGAGCATTCCACCAGAACTCCTGAAGAAGTTCTGGATATATGGTGACATGTGTAGACATGGCAAAGCCCAAGGGACTTCTCATGATCATATTGTATACAAACCTGCAGTCCTCCCATGCAGGTCCTTCTAAGTTGGATCTTAATCTGAGATTATGATGTTCGTAAAGTTTGAGAGGGAATTGGTTGGATTCCATTGATTTTGGGTGGTTCATTTTGAAATAAGATGTTTTTTCTGATGGTAGGCTTTTGAAGAGAAGATTTTGTTGTGAAGAATGTCTTTTTCAGATTGTTAATATTTATAGGTGAAAGTGATAGTTTCATATTAACAAAAAAATTTCTTCTCTTCATTTAAGACGATATCTATTGCAGTGAATATGACAGTCTACTGAGCCTTTTATGTGAGTAAGCATTCAATAGGTGGGCGGCAACTTTCATAGCTCCTAATGATATTGGTGCTTACGTGTTTCTGTTAAACTCCTTATAACCGAATCACGTTGCATGTTTAAAAAAATCCCCCCCTTTTTTTAGAAAAATCATTTGTGACGATTGAATTCTTTGGATTTAATTTTATCTTTATGCATGTCATCAATGTTTCCCCCTTTTTAAAAAAAAATTAAAAAAAAATTACATAAATGGAATATGTATGAAGATATGGACTTTTGATGATTACTGATTATTATGTACAATTAAACAAAAGTTCCTGATGTAAATCAGAATTTCTGGTAAATCATCACATTTTATTGATGATTTATTAAATCTTCTGATTTTTCATCAGATAGATGAATTTCTGTATCAGAATTTTGTTTAATTGTCCTTTCATTCTCAGTATCTTGGTGATTATCAATTTGGTTTTCATTTTGTTTTGCTTTTATTTCTGAAACATTTTCATCTCTTATGTTGACCATGCCAAGTTTGATGATCAAAAAATTATGTCTCTTTTCATCAAGAGGTTTTGTAAATATATCAGCAATTTGGTTTTCAGTTGGAATAAAATACATTTCAATGTTACCTTTCTCCACTGATCTTTTATGAAGTGATATCTGACATCTATGTGTTTGGTTCTTGAGTGATGAACTGGATTTTCTGTTATTGCAATTGCGCTCTTTGAATCACACAAAATTGGTATTTTTGTCAGATTTACTCCATAGTCCTTCAGTTGAGTTCGCATCCACAACACTTGTGAACAACAGCTTGCTGCTGCAACATATTCTGACTCTGCTGTTGATGTGGCAACACAGTTTTGCTTCTTGCTTGCCCAACATACCAATTTTTCCCCCAAGATTTGACAAGCACCAGATGTGCTTTTTCTGTCAATCTTACACCCTGCATAATCTGCATCTGTGTATGCAATTAATTCAAGGCTTGTATCCTTTGGATACTAGAGACCAAGTTCTGAAGTGCCTTTTAGATATTTGAAAACCCTTTTTACAGTTTTTAAATGGGATTCCTTAGGGTCACATTGATATCTGGCCAGAAAGCATGTAGCAAACATGATGTCTGGTCTACTTGCAGTTAAGTATAACAATGACCCTATCATCCCCCTATAGGTTTTAATATCTACACTTATTCCATCTTTATCAGAATCCAATTTGTTCCCTGTTGCCATGGGAGTTTTTGAAACAGAGCAGTTTTCAAGTGAATATTTTTGTAGAATTGTTTTGACATATTTTGATTGACTCAAAAATATTCCATCAATTCTTTGTTTGACTTGTAACCCTAGGAAAAAGGTTAATTCACCCATCATGCTCATTTTAAAATGGCTGGTCATTAATTTTTGAAACTTTTTGCAAAATTTTTCATTTGTTGATCCAAATATAATGTCATCAACATATATCTGAACCAACAAAGTATGATTTTTGTGTGTTTTGAGAAAAAGTGTGGTGTCAATAGTACCTTTGGTAAAACCAGAATTGAGTAAGAAGTTTGATAATGTTTCATACCAGGCTCTAGGAGCTTGCTTCAACCCATACAACGCTTTGTTTAATCTATAAACATGATTTTGAAATTTTGGATCAACAAAGCCTTCAGGTTGTTGCACATAAACTTCTTCTTCAATTTTACCATTTAAGAAAGCTGATTTCACATCCATTTGATAAACTTTGAAATCCTTGGATGCAACATAAGCAAGAAAAATTCTTACAACTTCTAATCTAGCTACTGGTGCAAAGGTTTCATCATAATCAATACCTTCTTGTTGACAGTAACCTTTGACTACTAACCTTGCTTTGTTCCTTGTGATTATGCCATTTTCATCAGATTTATTCCTGTATACCCATTTTGAGCCTATGATAGATTTGTCTTTGGGCTTGGGTACCAGATCCCATACTTTGCTCTTTTCGAATTGATCCAGCTCTTCTTGCATAGCTTGTATCCAATCTGGATCATTCAGAGCTTCTTTGGCAGATTTGGGTTCTATTGTGCTTAAGAACCCAGCATATGCACATTCATGTGCAGTTGCAGATCTTGTTCTCACACCATCAGCTGGATTGCCAATGATATCATAATGAACATGCCCTTTGATCCATCTTAACCTGTTTTGAACAATTGTTGGTTCTGATGGATTTGAAGTTTCCCCCTGTTCAGTTACCTCTGTTTCATGTAAGGCACCAGAATTTTGATTTTCTGTTGTGCTATTTACTTGTTCTTCAGGGTTAGTACATGATATTCTGATGATTTAAATGTACAAGCTTTATCATGTTCTAAAAAACTCTTCTGATATCATTTCAAAGAGATGCTCATAATTTTCTTGTTTGTCAGAAAAGTTTATTTCTTTCATGTATTCATCAGAAACTTCAGTCTCTGATGAGTCATCAAATGAGACATATAAACTTTCTCTGATTGTCCTTGTATTAAGAATAAAAATTCTATAAGCTTTTGAGGACAAAGAATATCCAAGAAAAATACCTTTTTTTGCTTTTCTGTCAAATTTTTCAAGGCTTTCAAAATCATTGAAAACAAAACATCTACAACCAAATGTGTGTAAAAATTTTACACTTGGAATTCTATTATTCATAATGTTGTAGGGTGTTTTGTTTAGCTTTTTGTTGATGAGAGTCCTGTTTTGAGTAAAACATGCATTTGCAATTGTTTCTGCCCAAAAGTGAGGGCATTTTGGCATATGCAAGCATTGTTCTGGCAGCTTCTACTAAGGTTCTATTTTTTCTTTCAACAACCCCATTTTGTTGAGGGGTTCTGGGAACAGAAAAGTCATGAGAGATTCCTTTGTTTACAAGAAAGCTTTCAATTTTTGAATTTTTGAATTCTGTCCCATTGTTTGATCTGATCCTTCTTACTGTTAGTTTTAACAGATTTTCAATTTTCTTTATAAAATTAATGATCAAATCAGGTGTTTCACTTTTCTTTCTCAAAAATTCAACCCATGTATATCTGGAAAAATCATCAACTATTACTAGTATATATTTCTTTCCAGAAAAACTTTCTGTGCCTATGGGTCCACACAAATCCATGTGTAAAAGTTCCAAATTTTGTGTAATTGAAGATTCAGAAATTGACTTGTGAGAGCTTCTTTTTGACTTTCCCATCTCACAAGCATCACAAATTTTATCCTTTTTAGAGGATATGAAAGGTAACCCTTTTACCAGACCCTTACTTGCTAATTTGTTCAGGTTTTTGAAATTTAAGTGAGCCAATCTTTTATGCCACAACCAACTACTTCCTTTGTTAATTTTTGAAAATAAACATAGTTTAGCATGTTCATTTTCTTCTTTGAAGTCAAAGTAATAGATTGATTGTCTTATCCTTTTCCCACTCAAATATATTTTATTATCATCCATTCCTATTAGCAAGCATTTTTCTGGTAAAAATGTTACCTGAAAACCTTTGTCACAGAATTGACCATAGCTCAGCAAATTATACTTTAAGCCTTCAACATAAGCTACTCTTTCAATGGTCAAACATCCATACCTGATACATCCGTATCCCATTATCTTTCCTTTCACTCCGTTTCCAAAGTTCACCATTTTACCCAGCTTTGAGACAAAGTTGCTGAGTAAGCTCCTATCTCCAGTCATGTGCTTGGAGCTTCCTGAGTCGCAGTACCAGATCTGCTGCACATGATGGTCCTGAAATGAAATGATTAGAGGGTTTTAGGTACCCAAGCATGCTTGGGTACACTTTCTGATGATATTCTGGTTCTATTATTTCTTCTAGATGACCTTTCATCAGAATTTCTGTTGAATGCTGAGCCATTAACAGAATTTTTGTTTTTCTTTTGGAGATGGTGTTGAACAAGCTTCAGTATTTCAACACACATACAGGAATCATCAGAAATTTCCGATTTTCCTACTTGTGATGGAATGAAGGGACAGTTTTGAAAAGATGAGTGAACTGCTTCTGGAGTTTTTACAAACTCTTGACTGCATTCATTTCTTTTTGGTTCAAAATTTGGCTTGTTAAAGGAGTATTCAGAACATGTTGATTTGCAAGTTTCAGAATCAGATTCTGATAGGTATTTATCAGAAGTCTGTTGAGTAGCTTTTACAAAGACAGTAGGTTTGTTATTGTTTGTTCTTACATAACATAACCCAACCCTTCTCCTTTGTTCTTTGGAGTGGACTCTATGAAATTTATAAATTCTTTTGCTTCTTGAAAACCTCTTACATTAATTTCTTTATCATTGATTTTCTTGTAAAGATCTCTTCTTTCATTTTTATAGAACTCGATTTTAGCTCTTTGATCTAAACTTTGTTCTATTAGTAATTGGTTTTCAAGAATGATTTTATTCAAGGTCCTCTGCAACTCATCAGATTTTTTACCATCTGATTGATGTTTAACTTGCAAGTTTAAAAAATCTGACATGAGCTCATTTAGCTTGTGTTCAAGATCAAGATTGTCTAAACTTACCTGATGTCCTGAAGTCTCTGGTATGTCATCAGAAAGTGCCATGAGACAGAAGTTGGCCATTTCTTCTTCTTCTTCATCAGAAGAATCATCAGATAGCCATGTATCTGTTCCAGCAATTAAGCTGCCTTGCTGTTGTTGCTTCTTAGCTTCCTCAAGCTTCTTTTCATAGTAAGCAACATCTTTCAGCTTCTTGATCTTACACTCAGATGCATAGTGACCTTTTTGCTTGCACTTGTAACACACCACCTCAGCCTTTCCTTTATCCTTAGATCTAACATCTTCTTTAGATCTATCATCCATCCTCCTTCTATCACTCCTCTGGTACCTCTGGCCTCCTCCCCTCAACCTTTGCTCAAATGTTTTGGTGAGCAGTGCTATTGCATCAGCAAAGACTGAAAAATCTGATGATGAATCAGAAGTCTCAAGGGCCTGGCTGTTTGATGGTTGTGGATCATTGGAAGTTGTTTGTCTTTGTGAGTTAGAGATAAGAGCTAAAGATCCCCCTCTTTGAATGGTTTCTTCAAATATTTCTTCCTCTCTGGGGATCAAGATGCTATATAAGTCATGAAGACTCATATTTCCTAGTTCTAAGGTTGAGGACAAAGTCATTGTTAGACTTCTCCATTCTCTAGGCAAAACATCAAGAAATTTTATGTTTCTTTCATCATTTGATTTAGTTATTCCAAATTTCTTTAGCTCGTTTAAAAGTTTTGTGAACCTTTGATATGTGTCATTTAACTTTTCATTAGGTAAACTTTTAAACCTTTCATAGGATGAGACGTTGTTTGTTCTCTTGTTTCTTTTCATCCTTTCTCCTCCTTCACAAAGATTTTCCAACTGATCCTATATTTCCTTGGCTGATGCACAAGCATCAACTTGTGAAAATATGTCATTAGGGATGGCCATTATTAAGAGTGATTTTGCTCTTTCATCCCCAACACCAGATCCTTGTCTTCCGCGTTCCAATTTATTTCACTTTTGGGAGCACGGGAGGCAGGGATTTCTGGTGTTTGGTCAGCTGCTGGAATTGCTGGTATTTCAGTCATTGGTATATGTGGACCCCTTTCAATGGATTGAAACAGAGCTCCGTCATGACCATTAAGGAAATTGACCATCCTGATTTTCCATTGGGGGTATTCCTCCCTGACCAGAGTCGGAGGTTTGGACATAGAACCAATGTTAAAAGCATTATTCCAGGTTTGAAAGCTGGCCATATTTAGAAAAAAGAAGAAGAGCGATTGATCGTTTGAAAATTATTTATTCAATCTGCTCTAATACCAATTGTTGGACCCAGTTTGGCCTTAACAACTTCTTTTTACGTAATATGGCAAGTGATTTCAGTATATGTGAAAAAGATGTGCGGAAATGGAAATCAGACTTTCAAGAAACAAGACCTAGAGAATTATCAAGTTTATATCACTTTGAAACAAATTAGTTTAACAAGGTGATTGTAGGATTATTATCTAATACAAATGAATCTTGATTTCTGTGGGTGAGAAGAGCAGTTGGAGTTTGAGTGTTTGTATGTGAATGCTAAGCTTCAAACTCAAGTATCTTCTGCCTCTCGAGCCTTCTATTTATAGATGGCTGTGGACATTAATAAACAATTGTTTATTCATGCAATAAGTCCTGCGTAAAGTAGCAATTTGACATATTCATTGAATCCATCGTTCAAGTTGTATTTGTAATCATGAAACCCAATAATGTCATGCTTCGGTCATGGGTGGCAGGATAGAGTTGTGATTTTAGACAAGTGGGTCTTTCATCAGAATTTCTGATAAGCCACTTCATCAGAAATTCTGGTGAACAAATCATCAGAAAGTTTGATGATCAGAATTTGTCAGAAACTGATGATATTTCATCAGAAATATCATCAGATCCATCAGAAACGACCTTCTCTGATAATCCAAATCAACTCTTTATCAACTTGAGATTCTTTGTAGTAGATACTTTGCTTTTTAGTTGTCCCAACTGTTTTTCTTCATCTTGCTATGTTCTTCAGGACTGTTATCTTCTTCAGAGATCTAGTTGATTGAGATTTTCTTCAATACTTACAAATAAAGTTTCCTAACATCCCTCCATGAGCATCATTTCCCGTGTTGTTGTACTCGTTGCGAGGATTTCCAGTACGATCGTCGTTCCCTTGGTTGTTGTCGTTGGGTTTAACATCGGCCACTCCATGCCATAGGCACCTTCACTTTCCATACTGTTGGTTACCTTACAAATACCTTGTTGTTACCGTGGCTGTTGCCACTAATGCTGTTGTTTGAAACGGCGCTCTACGACCTTTTACCGACAGGGTCCACCTCTTCACATTCCATGGTACGTGCAAAGGCACTACTCACTGTGTGGGGAGTTTCACATTCCATTCTACAGTCAGTTGTCATGCTTATCTCCTGATTAATTCGTAAAAGTTGACTCCCATGAGTCGCTGGCTGGGGTTAAGGATTCGATTGGAGTCAAATCGCTGATGCTCATTGTTGGTAACTAGGGTCGTTCAAATGCTAAAGTCCATCGTTCTTGCAAGTTGACTAAGTAATACACGATATGTTACGAGGGTGTTGCAGAAGTGATCGCACTTCGAGATCTAAGGCGTCAATACGTTAAGTTTCCAGCAAACGAAGAAAGGTGAGAGGGATATAGACCAATCATTGTCGTTGCAACATCCAACTCGGGGATGTTCGTACAAGCACCTAATATTCTACACAGTTCGCTAGGCGTCCAGATGGGTGTTCAGTTAATAATCGATAGCATCGAGATTCGAAAGGATCCAGAGAGGAATGAAAAGTTCACGTTCGAGTAGGGTACAATCACTACTATGACCCCTATAGGTTTGTTATGTTTCACATCGATCAAATAACGGAACGGAACCCCTTTTCCACTTGTTAAGGCTCACTTAGACTCGCATGCACCCCACGTTATTATTATGTGTGCACCCACAATAATATTGTGATTTGCATGTTCATCTCAGCTCCTCTTAACTCATGTCAAATGGTTCCTCAATCTCGAGTAGCAAACAAAGAGCATCACGAAGCGTAAGTCATGAAAGTTAAGGGAAATACCACCCTATCAGTCACATAACACATGCGAGTAATACATGAATTCATACTGTTGTGCTAAATGTGCAATCCCATGCAATATCATATGTAAGTGTTCACTAGTTATGCAGTACAATGAGTATACGAGAGACGAACCTTGCAATCTGGAGCTGAGTGTCATGGTCGTATTCACGTTTTCAGAACTGTTCGGTTATAGTCTGGTGTTACAAAAACGTTTTCCCCTTTTTAAAACCGAGTTCACTATAACCAATGGCTCTGATATCAATCTGTCACACCCCCAAAATGCCACGTGCGGAAACCCCCGCGAGGCGTGTGACATACCAGGATCCAAGCCACCAATCACATTGAACTCATAATTATAATTAAATAAAACTTCCATTTATTAATATAAAGCATTATAAACGTTACATATCATTCATTGTGTACAGCGGAAGCATAAATCATTTGTTAAGTGTTTACTAAACCAAGAGTACATAAACTATTGAGCTTGTATTGAGATTCCATGTATCTCGACCCATGACCACTCCAGCTTCCCAGACAGCAAGTTCCAACAATATGCACCTAAAGGCCTGCAAGGCATGTAACAATGAATCAACAACAATGTTGAGCGAGTTCACAGTTGGTTGTTTAGTTTTACAAGTTTGTTTTGAAAACCATAAGTTGTTTCGTAAACCACGAGTTAACCAGTATCTTTGTTTCCCAATCCATATCCATTACCAGTGGGGGCTTCCCCATGTGAACCACTAGACCCGTTTACCATATCGACCACTGACTAAAGTAAGTTGGTGCCCTGACGTCAATGTCTATCATCATTGACTAATGCCCAGATCCATTAGTTCACGCCCGTCCTCTGCGGCACGGTGTGAGGCTTGTCAAACCTAAATAGCGCTATCTAACTAATGACCCGCTCGCCATTGGCCCGACGATTAAGTCGATATAAAAGGAGGGACTTCATGATAGAGAGTTTTGGTCTAGTATCCGTGTTGTCACCCTTCAGTAAAGAGGGTGTGTACGTAATCCCCAAACCAGGAGATTACGCAGGTTCCGATTACATTCTTATCACGTGTTGTCACCCTTCAATAAAGAGGGTGTGTACGTGTCCCAAACCAGGAGATCACGCAGTTTCAGTTTAAATCCTTTACCCATTCCCAACCCTTGAGAATCCCATGCCTTGTGGAAAGTGTGAACTCACCTTGGTTTGCTCGGACTGTCAAGTTACTTCTACACGATAAAAATTAAGTCCGCTACACGCGACCTAATTGTATAGTAAACGTAAGTACACGTATGTGGGGTCATGCACTACCCTAGCGTTTCAAAACAGCTCCAGGTTTAAGTGAACCAAATTAACAAGTTGTCATACCATGGCACAAGCAAATAGTAATCAGTCAACAGACTAACAATTCACATAACAATTTTATGCACCTAACTTATGCATACTCAATTTACACACTACTTATACATAATACCCACATCAAATTGGCCCAATCAGTTTACATGTTATTAGCCCAATGTAACTCAATTAAAAGAAACCAATTTAATATTACCGATCCATTGTAGAGGCCCCCCTTATTATCATTTAATTCACTACCAATATTAACAACCCAATTTACTAGCCAAATATCTTGTCATTCATAAACACATACACACTTCTCTCAGTAAATATCTAATATGAAATTATAATTGCAACCTAGCTTTAATCGATTAGAATAGTCCCTATGATCAAATCATACATACAAAATAAGATCATGCAAAGGTTATCCAAACATGTTATTTACATTTACCAATACTGTTTTTGGATTAAAAGACATATGGCCGACAATTATCATATGCACATAATTATCATTGGCAGATTGAGTTAGTGGGCTGCCCTTTTCCTTCATTACCTTTTCAGTAAACACATGGCCCTCAATTTATAAGAATCAAAGTGATTCATGTGACCACCCACAGTTTGTAACCTCCATTGGACCGATACAATTGTATTCAGTCAAAGCATATGCTAATACTTAAATGATATTCAATCAAGATCATCTTCCTATCCATTCATTACCAATCTACAGAAAGCACATCAATTATTAACGGCATATACACATCAATCGTTATCGGCACATATCTATCCTATGTGAACCAAGCGTTACAAACATGCATACCAATAAATCCGTATAACGAACTCACTTTTCAAACATCCCAGAGACGAAACACCATATGTGGTGAAATACTATGTTTCGCCGTGAAGATATGCGTGGCGAAACTCTAGGTTTCGTCGTGAAGAAGGTGACGAAACTCTATGTTTCGTCGGCACACGGTTTTGACGAAACTCTTAACTTTCGTCATGCATCACCAACACTTACAGTTTAGGGTTTATCCGCTTAATCTATTCTTTCAACAGTGTTCATAAGCAATCAGTTTCAACAATAAGAATCTGTCTACTCGATCATCATCCTTAAACAACCTAACCAAATCATATATACAGTGATTTCCACCATTAACATGCAAATAAGTAACACACATAACCCTATATCATTAATCACCAACATTAATCATGCTCTTAAATTCAACAGTTGGTATATATAACAGCTTCATCAAGATTCTACCATCATGAAATCAACACATCCATACCATCATAACAAGACTGCATAATTAAGGATTACACAAAATAAATCTACTAACCGAGAAAGGCTCGACTAATCAACTGATGTCTCAAACTACCAGGTCGCCTCGGGGGGGGGGGGGGGTCCTCTGCCATTCGCAGGTCAAGTGAGAGGAAGTAGGGGTTGTTATTATTTTTTTTTGTTTTTGTGCAAATCCCTACATAATACATGTAATAATAGTTTTGGGATGGTTAACTTCTTTGGGCCGTAAACAATGGGCTTAAACCCATCTGTTAGTTGTTTACATAATTATATAGAAATTTATTATCATAATGGGCTTGTATTTAATCTAATAAGTTCCTATTGGACTACAAGGGTTTGGGGTGCGGCCCACTCGAACAAGTAACACTAAGATGTGGCCCAATACAGTTGTGACCCAAATACACTAGTATACGGTTACAGAATTATACGGGCACTGAACGTGTAACACTTTAAAGAGAAATAACGAGGAGTTAAGATCACGAGGTTAAACATTACTAACCTTGAAAGTTCTGGTTGTCCTCAGCAAGTGCAAATATCTTTTGCTGGGCTCCTAAATCTAGAACGGAGGTTTTAATAACCTATTAGATTCCTAACGGGTCTTACTTAAGTTTAAACTTAGACCGGTTAGTTTTGATGAAAGGTTCACGGTTCAAAATGCAAGATTAACCAATGACCGGATTAGAATGTGATTTAGACCCAACAAGTTTGAAGACTTGTATAATATGGGTAAACTAAACAAATTCTGGATTTTGAAGCAAAAATAATAAGGTTTGACCCGTTTCGGTTAATTCATGCAAACTAGTAAACATAAACCGTACCGAACGCGAAAATGCATAACGGGTAACCAAATGAGTCATGAACAGGTTCCCTAAGTTAATATGCTTAAAATGTGTTATGATATCAGTAGGATATCTTCCATTATGCCAAAAACGAAATTAAAATCAATTTAAGCCCCGAAGGGATATTTTGGTCATTTTAAAGTTTATAAAAGAGGTTAAATTTAAATCTGAGGTTCTGGTAAAAAATGATCAGTAAAAATATTTATTTTTATAAGTTATATCAGTAAGATATTTCATATATGTGAAATTTATCGTTTATGACCAAACTATGCACCGTAGGGGCATTTTGGTCATTTCACATAAGCTTTAAGGGTCAAACTTGGAAATCTGAGTTCAAAAATTTTACTTACAGTTAAAGTATAAAAATTTATCCATAAAATCAGTAGGTAACAAGCCTTAGGTGCTAAATATGGTTTTAAACCATACTATGCGCCTAAATCGCATAAAAGTCGGTATTTGGCAAATTTTTGGGTTATTTAAAGAAATCTGAGTTTTTGATCAGTTTATAAAGTTTAAAATATTTTATTTAACATAAGAAATCAGTAGAAAAAGGTTTGGTATCAAAATGTTATGTAAAACTCATTTTATTAGCAAAAAGAGTATAACCGTCAATTACCGAATCAATGTAAGACCCTTATGTTATGATCAGTTTAATATTCTATAAAATTTCCAAAAATCCCTAAATATTATATTATATCAGTGGGTAGAAAGTTTGGTGTCAAAATTTGGGTTTAAATAGGCTTTACGATATCGAGCATAACTCCTAATTTAGACCTCAAACTGATGTCAAATTTTTAGGACATGCTTATAAATCAGTAATAAAGGTTTTTGTCCTTTCACATTTTCAAAAATCTTGTTTTTATATAAAAAGGGCATAATGGTAAAAAATTAAGCAATTAACGGAAACATGCATATGAATCAGATTTAATAGGAACCATATAGTATACTCTCAGAGGGTTATACTAACATGAAATATGGTCCTAAAGGAAACCTAAGGCATATCTAAAACAAACTAAATCGGGTCAGAACTGAAAGTGAAAGCAAAAGTCTACTTTTGCGTCTTTCGGTTGCGAACCGAGCCTAAACTCAGAATTGTCGGGTTGAACATGCATAAACATGTTCTTATATTATTTACCAAGTTATTTTAGTGTTTAAACATGTTCCATAACCTCTGCATTACTTGTTATGAATTTATTTGCAAAAACAGATTCTGTTGACTTTTTAATAATAAGTTTGACCCGACAATTGACCAAGTTAGAGTGAGAATCAGTAGGTGCCCTTTTAAGGGTTTATTACCTACATAATTACCAACTCATAGCCACTTTTAATTCGAATAATGGCTGGACCGTTTGTGATTAATCACGAAGTCAAAGCAGAATTACGTCAACTTTGACTTTCGGTCATTACACTAATGAAAACTTAATTACAGAGGCTAAGTACACTTACAAGAGTCCTTAGCACGAAGATAAAGACTAATAGGCTAAGTACACTTACAAGAGTCCTTAGCACGAAGATTAAGACTAATAGAGCTTCCTTCCAATGTAGGATGCTCCAGAGAATGATTTAAAAAGGCTCCAAAGCTTGAGAGTAAGTTTTAGAGTGTGAATTTGAGTTGCAAGTGAGAAATGCTGCCAAATTTTGCCCCTTTATATAGGTTTTTGGATGATTCTTGGATTGCTACAGGTGTCCCCTAATAAAATCTGAAGCATACATGTGTTTAGGGGGTTTTACAATACCATCTACAGCCCATAGAATCGAATCAAGCATGCAATGGAGAAGAGAAGGGCAGAACCTGCACCTGTGCATGGTTTCTGCCCAGATCATGCCGTGGCGCTGCGCCACGGCAGAATGGGTTCCCTGTGGCGCGACGCCACCACCTGAATTACCAGCATTTCAAGTTTCTAACTTGACACTTTCACCCCCTGAACCTTTAAAACGTAATATCTTTCATTTTAGGCACATTTAACCCATATAACTTATATTTTGATGATCCATGAGATATAACCAAACATAGTTAGGTCCGGTTTCGTTAAATGATAATCGAGAACACAAGTTTTGCCTTGTTGATGCTTTTAACCCTTTAATTACGAAAGTTAACGTATTTTCCTCATATGATATCGAAACCTTTTGAAATTTTTATCACTTATTCTTGGGAGCATAATTAATTGTTACAAGGCTCCGGGTTCGCTAAAAGGTCACTCAGAGGTATTATTTAAACATGTTGACACATTTAACCGTCGCGTCTTGTAAACTTTCACTTTCTTCCACAAACGGTTTCATACGATTCACGATTTATTCGTTTAAGGGTATAAACATCGTGTAGGGTTGTTGAAAGTCAAAGATTATCAAATGTTGACACTTTGAATCCTTTTACACACATACTTTCTTCATTTGTCAACTTTAGTCCCTCGTAATCAATTTGTTACACGTTTAAAGTTCATGACACGTGTCTTGATTTTATTGAACATGATTTTAGGAGGTGTTACATCCTCACCCCCTTAAAAGAAATCTTGACCTCGAGATTTACTGAAATAAATGAGTGTACTTCTTTTTCATTGTGGACTCAACCTCCCACGTGTATTCTGGGCCTCTACGGGCATCCCATTTAACCTTCACAATCGGTATGTGCTTCCTTCGAAGCTTTTTAACCTGTCGATCCTCGATCGACAAAGGTTTTTCAATGAACGTCAAGCTCTCATCTATCTGCACGTCCTTGTGCGACATTGCTAGTGATTCATCGGCTAGACATTTTTTCAAATTGCAGATGTGGAACACATTATGGATTCCACTGAGCTCTTCAGGCAGATTTAGTTTTTAAGCTACAGTTCCGACACATTCGATGATCTCGAATGGTCCTATGTATCTTCGGCTTAACTTGCCCTTCTTGCCAAAACGCATTACCCCTTTCCAGGGTGATACCTTAAGTAGCACTTTGTCACCTACCTCGAATTTTAGGGGTTTACGCCTTTTATCTGCGTAGCTTTTCTGCCTATCCCTGGCAGCTTTGAGATGATCACGTATCTGCACAATTTTATTTGTCGTCTCCAGGACTATATTAGGTCCTGTTAGTTGGACATCTCCAACTTCCGCCCAACATACTGGCGTCCTACACTTTCTTCCATACAAAGCTTCGAAAGGTGCAGCTTGAATGCTCGAATGATAGTTATTATTGTACGAAAATTCAATCAATGGAAGATGATCATCCCAACTTCCTCCTAAGTCAATAACATAAGCTCTAAGCATATCCTCTAGTGTTTGAATTGTATGTTCGCTTTGCCCATCTGCCTGTGGATGATAAGCAGTGCTGAAGTTCAAACGAATGCCTAATGATTGCTGAAAGCTCTTCCAAAAGTGAGACGTATATCTAGTATCCCTATCAGATATAATGGATACTGGCACTCCGTGAAGAGATACTATCTCATCCACGTACAGCTGAGCTAGCTTATCAGAGCTGTGTGTTTCCTTAATAGGTAAGAAGTGGGCTGACTTGGTCAACCTGTCGACTATAACCCAAATAGTATCATTCCCATGCTTTGTCCTTGGTAACTTGGCGATAAAATCCATAGTTACTATTTCCCACTTCTAGGTGGGAAGTTCAGGCTGTTGCAGCAATCCTGACGGTTTCTGGTGTTCAGCTTTAACTTGAGCACACGTCAGACATTTAGCCACATAAGTGGCTATAGATGTCTTCAAACCTATCCACCAATAACTTGCCTTTAAATCCTGGTACATCTTATCACTTCCAGGATGAACAAAATATATGGAACTATGGGCTTCTCGAAGGATCATGTTGGTGCATATGTGTGTCGACTTCGTCTTGTATCGAGTCTTGTAACTAGATTGATAGACCAGGACACATAGTATGAGAAAAATGGGAAACAGATCAGGACGAGCCACTTCGCACGACTGATCAGTTCGTGCGGACTGGGCCAGTTCGTACGGACTAGGCCAGGTCGTGCGACCTGGTGCCAGCTCGTGTGAAGCAGTTTCGTGCAGTCTGGGTTTCCTATAAATAGAGGTCTTGGGTCTTTCATTTGTAACTTTGGATTCCGGTAGCGAAGCTCTGCCGAAGTGTCGCCAAGCCAGTAAAACGTTCTGAAATCAATACAATCGACAGTTAATCTACTTCTAAGTGCATATCAAGCTGAATGAAGATCAAATCAATGAATTCCGCCTCTGATTTGGTCTAGAACTCTTCTGATCGACTCGTTTTGATTGATTCCCCGATCCAACAATGTAACACCTCGAATTTTTGTGTCCAATAATGTATTGACACGTGTCTTGAGTTTACACGTGGCGTATTATATTTAATAAAGGACTAATGTTGACAAACCTTGAAAGTATATAAATTCGAGGGTTATAAATGTCAAACAAGGGTAAGTATACTGTATAGTAACCCTAAATGGTGCTCGTACCTTCAAACGAATAAATCATGGATCGTACGGAAGCGAAACGCGGAAGAAAGTGAGAGATTACAAGCTGCGGGGGTTAACTGTGTCAACATGTTTAATTATACCTCTGAGTGACCCTTTGACGTACCCGAGGCTCTGTAACAGTAAAATACGCTCACTAGAATATACTGTATAAATTCCGCGAAGTTCCGTTTTAAAACGAGAAAGTTATGATCAAATTCGTACGAGAAGGGTTAAAAGCGTCAACAATGAAAGTTAAGGCTTTCCGAATAATTAACAATGATAACCAAGGACTTAACAATACGGGTAACAACACGAGGCCCTTAGTTGTAAATAATCGAGGGCCAAATCGCAAAGTTACCCTTTCAAACCCGAAAGGTCAGGTTAATAAATACCAAAGATTTCGTTATTAATTACCAGGATTTCGTCATGATTACAAAAGAATTAAAAAACTTGTAAAACAACCCTCTCGCGGGCCGCGTTACAGTTTGGGTTAAGTTGAGGCGGGCCGCGAGCCTTCTGTTTTCACGCGTCTGATTTAAACCTTCAGGCGGCCCGCGTACAAGATGCATGGTTCTTCCATGCGGGCCGCGTGAGACGCCCAGATGCAGAAACTTTGGACTTGCATGCCGTTTGAACTTGTGAACGATCATTTGGACAATAAGTGAGGCATGGGCACCCCCTACTCGACCCATAGCACCTAGTACACCTGCCCATCATCCATACTCATTTATAGAGTGTGTTGTAATGATCTAAAGGCAATTTGAACACTATAAATAGGCATGTTGTGTGCATAAGTTTCACCACACCACAAACACTTCTCTTGATCATCTCTGGAGCTTCCAAGCTTTATTCTAGCATCCTATTTCGTGTTCAAGCTTCTGTAAGTCATTTAGATCCTTTGTGGTTTAGTTTTACTTAGTATTATAGCTAGAAATCAAACCGTCGTAACTACGGTTTGACTTCAAGATAAATCCTTAATGGCTCAGTCCTATGTCGAATCAAAGGTAGTTATGTGTTGGTGTTTATGTGGGTAATAAACCTCTGAAAGGGTTCCCCATGATCACCACTCTAACTAGTTCAAATTTCAAGTCAAACGAATGCTTAAAAAGTCAACAGAAAGCCGCTTTTGCGAATCTTGCATAATCTGTAATGTATATGCCATGAAACCTGTTTTGATGATCATAAAACATGATATTAAGTATATAAACTTGTCTAAACTCGTTTGATTCGGCCATTTGCTATATTGACCCGGTTCGGAGCCGAATGTCGCAAAAGTTTGACTTTTGCTTTGACTTCAGTTCTGACCCGTTTTAGTACAATGTAGATATGCGTTAGGACTCTCTTAGGACCAGGTCACGTGTTGGTATCACCCTCTGTGACCGGTTCGTTGTTTATCCGAGTCCTTTACGCATTTCCGTTGATTACTTAAAAGTTGACCGTAACGCCCATTTTAAAATAAAACGAGTATTTCGGACACGTGGAGGGACCATAACCTTGCTTACTAAATTCTAAGCATGTCCCTAAAGTTTCACGCCAATCCGAGGTCTAGAATGGGAGTTATGCTAAATAGCGCATTTATAAGAAACTTTTGTAATAAACGGCGCAATTAGCATAACGCCTACCTAAACCAAGATTTCGTCACCAAAACTTTTACCCACGGTAGTAAAATAATATTTTGGGATTTTTAAAGATTTTGAATAAATTTTAACCTGCTCATAACCTGCGGTTATGGCTACGGTTCGGTAAATACCGAATATGCCCTTTTCGGCCAAAACTTGAGTTCTACAAGGTCTTTTGACCCGATTCCAGTTGCTACTGATTTTAAATAATAAATAAGATATTTTAAACTTATTAAACTGATCAGGAAACTCAGGTTTCCTCTAGAACTCAGAAATCCCTTTAAAAGTCTTTAAAATGACCGGAAAACCCCTACGGAGCGTATAACGAACTAAAACTCGCTACGGGCATTATGGAAGGTATCCTACTGATACCACAACCTCTTTAAAGTATATTAACTTAGGAAAACAGTGTAAGACTCTTACGGTTACCCGTTGCGCCTATCGCGCGCACGGTTCGGCTTATGTAACTAGTTTACATAAATTAGCCGATACGGGTCAAACCATATCATTTTGACCCCAAAATCCAGAGTGTGAATATTAAACCCATACAAAACAAGTCTTCGAACTTGTTGGGTCAGAATCACACTCCATTCTCGGTTTTCGCCTTTCACGCGATTAAACCGTATCGATCCCTCGAAACTAACCGGTCTAGGCTACGGCTAATATAAAGACCCGTTAGGATTCTAATAGGTTATTTTAAAACCTTCGTTCCAGAATAAGGAGCCCCAGTAAAAGATATCAGTGATTTAATTGATTAAGGAATATACATTGCAAAGGTAAATACTTTTAACTTATTTTCCCTTATACGGGCTTGGGTTACGGTATATAAAATACCGCTTGATTGAGCATCAAATAATTCCATCGTTTAGGTGGTTAATTGAATAGTTTGATCGGCTCATTTAAACAGTCTTGTTACTTAAAAGCCTTTGGGGGGTTAATGACCATGTCCCGGATATCCTTGGCATCATTTTACGAAATGGCCACGACCTCGACACCCGGGTGTAGGCGTACACCCGGTATGATGTCTATACTATTAAAAGACGTAGCCGATGGTTTACCCGCCTCGGTTTTACGCAATGTGGTGTGTCTATTGATCTTTAACCCGGCACGATCCGGGCTACTGAACGCAAAGAAGGAACATGTAATTCGTTCACAAGATTATAATTTTAAATAATTCTCCCAAGTTAAACAAACATGTTTATGCCACGTGCATCCAAACCAATTTTTAATCATTTTACAAAATGAGTCAGTTGATTGTATTTACCAGTGTAAACTGACGTATTTTCCCAAAAAGATTAAGTGCAGGTACTACACGTAATTGGCTGGCATTAGCTCCATAGCATCGTTAAGAAGCCTCGCAAGCTTGATGTCTTATCTGTTGAACTACATTTTTATTTATTTTGATCCATCCTGTGGATACTATTCAACTACTTGTGATACATTTGATATTACAGTAAATGGTTGAATTATATTTATCTTTATGCTTCCGCTGTGCATTTATATATTGTGGTTTGACTATATTGTTGCCAACGACGTCACGGTAATCCCCCACCGGGCCCACCGGTGATACACGTGGAAATCGGGGTGTGACAGGTTGGTATCAGAGCCAACATTGAGTGAATTAAACACTATCCTAATGTGTTTAATCTCAGTGACACAATTGCACATACTTGAGTCTAGACAAGAACATAGGACAAATTCGAATTGTTATTCCAATTTTGTCCTTTTCTTTTATTATTGGTATTTAAAGTTTTATAAAGCAGGAAATATGCCGCCAGTGATTTTCCGAGGAAGAGGAAGGGGAAGAAGAGGCAGAGGAGAGATCGTTACTCATCACGATCACGAAGCCGGACCTTCAAATACGCGAGCTCCTTCAACCACAAGGAGTGAAGAACCGCAAAGGCGAAGAGACCTTTATGAACCTGCGAGGCATTCCACCTCGCATAGCTCAACGCCATCATACCGGCACTCATTTGGGCCAAATTCCGAGAATGATCCCAACAACCCGCAAACCTCCTTCATACCTCTACAGCGTTCGGTATCGCACCGAAATTTTGACGACCCTACTCCATACTTCAGAGGTCAGTTTAATCCAGCTGACTACATCCAGGAACCTTCAGGTTTTGTTCCGTTAGGGCCACAAGATCATTTCTCCGAAGATCATATGGACGAGGATACTGATCCGACAGAACCTGCTCGTGGTACGCCCACGCATCCAATAGAAGTCTCTGATGGGTCATCCTTCCATGGCACACCCTATCAGGGACCAGATAGTGTGACACCCCAGGAAAACCAGGAAAACCATACAACTTGACTAGCTTCCTCAGTGAGTGCCATCAAATTTCGGGACGAAATTTCTTTCAACTTGGGGATGATGTGACAACTCGAAATCTAGAACCTTTCGTTGTGTCTTGATGTAGCTTGCTTGTACGTTATGTGATTAGTTGACTGAGTAAACTTAATGATAACGTGAACCTTTATATGATATGTGCTTTATTATGTGTGCATTGTATGTATATGTATGTGTTATATGCGAGCCGAGAACCCAACCCGAGAACAAAGAACCCGACTCGAGACCATGAGGTCTCGAGTGAATAGTGACCGAATGGGCCTTGGGCCGAGAACCTAGTGATCGGTTGGGCCATTTGGGCCGTAAACCCCCACTCGAAACCCATGAAGGGTGCACCACTTGGAACTTGACTATATATATATCACCCTTAGTTCTTTTTACCATTTGTTGAACATCACAACACACATCCACACTCTCACACTTTTCCTCTCTAAGACTCTTGAACCAAGCACCACCTCTCTCTCTCTCTCGGATTCTAATCGGAACCAACAAGAGCCGGAACTATCGGACATTCCATCCATCTTCTCGGTACCCCTTTCATAACCGGTTAGTGCTCTTGATGTTATTGTTGAATGTTGGTGATTCATGTTATGTTTAGTGTTTGAGTTTGATGGCTAAGTTGTTCTTTTTACATGAGATGATTGTTTATCAAAAAGTTTGTTTGATGAAATAACTATTTGTTGTCAAAAGATGAAACTATATGCATGATTGTGACAAATCGGTTACATTGCATGATGGGTTATGATATCTTGTGTTAAATAGAGTTTAAACTACTAGATTTTGATGATTCATGAAATCGGTTTACATATGTCATGAAATCGGCTTAATATAGAGACAAGCTTGTAATGTTATGCTCAAAAGTTTAATGGTTGTTCATAGTTTTGGTGGAATAAGTGTTGTTTATGTTAGGAAGAACTTGATGAATGTGTTTGAATATATGAAGAACACTTTGAATGATAGTTGAAGATGTGAAAACCCTTGTGATTTTGATCCATTTTTACTAATAGCCTGATTAGGAAAACTGTTAGTGGAATCCTATTGGTTATTTCCTGATTTGGGCCTGATTATATTGTACCATTAAGCTGACCATATCTGAATCAACACTGAACGTGAAAATGACAGCATACCGACTCGCAATCACACGGTTGCGACTCGCAACCACAGCGTGATGACTCGAGACCACGCGGTTGCGACTCGCAACCATAACAGGACAAGCCGAGACCACAGGTTACGAGTCCCGTTGCGACTCGAGACCTCAGCATGACAAGCCGAAACCACGGTTGCGACTCGCAACCATTTATGATCAGCACAAACAGCATGACTCGAGACCATGCTTGCGAGTCCGGTTGCGACTCGAGACCACTTATTGGACTTGCTTAGTTATGGGCCTAATTAATGGGCCGGACTTAAGGGCTTCTGTGTTAACTGCTATTACGTGTTTTGGGCTTAAGTAGTTGGACTGAACTTGTGGGCCAAATGTGCTACTGTTAATTGAGATACTGTGAACTGTTAAACGTGTTGCCATACGTGTTGGACATACGTGCACTGCTTGACTTGAATCTGATACGAATAATACCTGTGATAGGACCTAATTGATTACCTGCAACTTGATTGACTTTCTGTGATTAACTGCCGAGCAAACCAAGGTGAGTTCACACCCTCTACAAAGCATGGGATTCCCTGGGTTAGGAACGGGGTTAAGGAACGTGGATTCCTCGTCCTCCTTGGGTAGGACGTCAGTGGTTCAGGAATGTGATTCCTCGTCCGGATGGACGGATAAAACGTACTAGACTAAAACTCTATCATGAAGTCCCTCCTTTTTGTATCGACTAATCGCCGGGCCAATGGCGAGCGGGTCATTAGTTAGATAGCGCTATTTAGGTCTGACAAGCCTCACACCGTGCCGCAGAGGACGGGCGTGAACTAATGGATCTGGGGCACGTCAATGATGATAGACATTGATGTTTTCAGGGCACATAAACATGACTACAGTCAGCAGTCGATATGGTAACGAGTCTAGTGTACGCATGGGGTAGCCCCCACGGCCGAAATGCCTGATAACTATCATGGGGTAGCCCCCACGGCTGGAATGCCGGAGTAACTGGGAACGAACATGTCACGTTTTTTTTTAAACTATGGGGTAACCCCCACGGCAGGATGCCAGTCAAAGGAAACTGTTTTTGAAATAACTAAAACGAACACCCAACCGTGAACTCACTCAACTAGTTGTTGACTCGTTACTACATGCTTTGCAGGACCATAGGTACTCAGCTGGAGCTTGCATGGAGGAGGGTCGTTGTGGGACACGGATTGCTGCGTGCTATGTTAAACTTGAAACTTTTGAACTTATGTTATAACTTTAAACTTATGCTTCCGCTTGCAACTTAACTTGTTTGTTTTGAAACACCAACTGTATTGGTTAAACTTTTATAACTGCTTATATGCTTGTTCAGTATGATTGGTGGCTGGATCCTGGTCAGTCACGCCTCCAAGCGGTAGTACTCCGCAGGTAGGATTTTGGGGGTGTGACAGATTGGTATCAGAGCCATTGGTTATAGTGAACTAGGTTTTAATAAAGGAGAAACGTTTTTGTTAAAACCAGACTATAACCGGTTTAGTGCTCAACGGTCCACAACGACACTTCGCTCCTCATGCAAGGCTCGACATTCTAGGTAATATGATGTGTGTATATTGCCTACTTACTAGATACGTAGTACATTGCTCATGGTATGCTTGATTAGTATAACTACTGTTGTTTGAACACGTGTGTGCTTACTCTGTCCTACTATCGTACTTTCGCGAACCTCTCTCACACGTATTACTCTTATTATGAAGAACCATGTCTGGACGCGTTAACATGACACAAGCCCAGTTGACGGCTTTGATCAACGAGCGAGTTGCCGCAGCGCTTGCAGCTGCAAACGCAGGAGGTATATCCTGCAGTCCGAAATTGTTCTAGGGTCATTTGGATCCTACTCTCGTGAACCAACCTTTGTGTTAAACTCTGTCTTTCTTTCACCTACCTTAGGTCAATATGCTCAGGCACCGGTGTGCACTTTTAAGACCTTTATGGACTGTCGACCCACAACTTTTAGCGGCACAGAAGGAGCAGTAGGTCTCCTACACTGGTTTGAGAAACTGGAGTATGTGTTCGAAATGTGTGAATGCCCTGAAGCGCGCAGGGTGAAGTATGCTACTGGTACTCTCGAGGGTTTGGCCCTCACGTGGTGGAATGCTCAAGTGTAAATGCTAGGGTTGGTTGCTGCCAACGCCACCCCATGGGAAAACTTCAAGGAAATGATCAGGGAGGAATACTGCAGTCGTGACGACATTCACAAACTGGAAGATGAGTTCTACAATCTCAAGATGACGGGGTCAGAGATTGAGGCATACACTAAGAGATCGCATGAGCTAGCCTTGTTGTGTCCTACTATGGTGGATCCTCCGTATAAGCGAATTGAACTCTACCTCAAGGGCTTGGTGCCAGAGATCCAAAGTCATGTGACTTCAGCAAACTTGACTACTATCCAGCAGGTTGTTCAGTTGGCTCACCGTCTCACTGACCAAGCGGTGGAGCAGAACAAGTTACCGAAGCGCATAGGTGCTGCAACTACTTCTGGTACTTCTAGTGGGGATAAACGGAAATGGGATGGAACTTCAAGCAAGGGTTCAACATCTGTGCAATCTCAGTCTCAGCAGAGAAAGACGGACGATCACAAGAGCCCTAGTCAGCAATCGTCTGGTGGTCAAAGTCACGGTGGGTACAAGGGGAATCACCCCAAATGCAATCGTTGCAACCTACACCACAGTGGGCCATGCACCAGGGGCAACTGTCATCGGTGCAACAAGCTTGGCCATGTTGCAAAGGATTGCAGGAGCGCATACCCCGCCAATCAGAATCGTCAGCAACCTCAGCAGAACCAGCGACAGCAGCAGGGTAACAGCAAAGGATGCTTTCAGTGTGGAGCTGAAGGCCATTTCAAGAAAGATTGTCCCCAACTGAACCAGAACAACAACAACAACAATCCGGGGAATGGTAACAATGGGAACAACAACAACAATGGTGCTAGGGGACGAGTGTTCGTGATTGGTCAAGGTGAAGCAAGGAATGATCCCAACGTAGTGACGGGTAAGTTCCTTCTCGACGACTTTTATGTTACAGTCTTATTTGATTCGGGTGCCGATACTAGCTATGTGTCACTAGAAGTTAGTAAGATGCTTAAGCGTATTCCTACACCCCTGAGCGACAAGCACACCGTAGAGCTAGCTAATGGTAAGAGTTTGGAGGCCTCACACGTAGTCAAGGGTTGCCAGCTTATTCTCGCTAACCAGACCTTCTCTATTGATCTTATTCCTATTGTCTTGGGTAGTTTCGACGTTGTCATTGGAATGGATTGGTTATCCCAACACCGAGCAGAGATTCTTTGTAACGAGAAGATCGTTCGTATTCCTGGTTTAGGTAGTGAACCTCTCATGATTTGTGGCGACAAGAGAAGTGCTGTTGAGAACATCATCTCTCTTCTTAAGGCCCAGAAATGCTTACGAAAGGGCCACACTGCGATTTTGGCTCTAGTTACTGATACCACAGAGAAGGAGAAGAAGCTAGAGGATTTTCCAGTTGTCCGCGACTATCCTGAGGTATTCCCTGAGGAATTACCTGGTCTTCCGCCCCATCGCCAAATCGAGTTTCAGATTGAACTAGCTCCTGGAGCAGCGCATGTAGCCCGTGCACCTTATCGTTTAGCTCCATCAGAGTTGGAAGAACTCTCCACGCAACTACAAGAACTCCTGGATAAAGGTTTTATTCGTCCTAGCTCATCGCCTTGGGGAGCTCCAGTGTTATTTGTGAAGAAGAAGGATGGTACCTTCAGAATGTGTATTGACTATCGCGAACTTAACAAGGTGACTGTGAAGAATCGTTATCCTCTACCGCGCATTGACGACTTGTTCGACCAGTTGCAGGGGTCGAGCTACTATTCAAAGATCGATCTGAGATCGGGATATCACCAGTTGAGAGTTCGAGAAGAGGATGTCTCTAAGACGGCCTTTAGGACTCGATACGGGCACTATGAGTTTTTGGTCATGCCGTTTGGGCTGACAAACGCACCGGCAGTTTTTATGGATTTGATGAATCGAGTGTGCAAGCCGTACCTGGACAAGTTTGTTATAGTCTTCATCGACGACATCCTGATCTATTCTAAGAGTCAGGAGGAGCACGAACAGCATCTACGACTTATTCTGGAACTCCTTCGGAAGGAACAGCTTTACGCGAAGTTCTCGAAATGCGACTTCTGGCTTCGAGAGGTCCATTTCCTAGGACATGTGGTGAACAAGGATGGGATTCACGTTGATCCATCCAAAGTGGACTCTATTAAGAACTGGCCTGCGCCTCGTACACCAAAGGAAATTCGTCAATTCTTGGGATTGGCAGGTTACTACAGGAGATTCATTAAGGATTTTTCTAAGATCGCGCAGCCTCTCACCTTACTAACGCAGAAAGGCGTTGTTTATCATTGGGGAAATGCACAAGAGTTAGCTTTTCAGCACCTAAAGGATAGACTTTGTAGTGCACCTATCCTTTCACTGCCAGAGGGCACAGAAGATTTTGTGGTTTACTGTGATGCATCAATTCAAGGTCTCGGTTGTGTATTGATGCAACGAGATAAAGTCATAGCCTACGCCTCACGACAACTCAAAGTTCACGAGAAGAACTACACTACGCATGATTTAGAGCTGGGAGCTGTTGTTTTCGCACTTAAACTATGGCGGCATTACCTATACGGAACCAAGTGCGCCATCTACACTGACCACAGGAGCCTAGAGCACATATTCAAGCAGAAGGAACTGAATATGCGGCAACGACGATGGGTCGAATTACTGAATGACTACGAATGCTCTATCAGGTATCACCCGGGCAAGGCCAATGTTGTGGCAGACGCCCTCAGTCGAAAGGACACTGCGCCTAAGCGCGTAAGAGCTCTACAACTCACGATCCATTCTAGACTACCTTCGCAAATACGAGCTGCTCAGATAGAAGCACTGAAACCAGAGAACGTTAGAGCCGAAGCCCTACGCGGGTCGAGGCAACGCTTAGAACAGAAGGAAGACGGTGCTTACTATGTAACAGGACGAATTTGGGTCCCACTCTATGGCGACTTACGAGAACTTGTGATGGATGAAGCGCACAAATCCCGCTACTCGGTACACCCTGGTTCGGATAAGATGTACCACGATATTAAAACTACGTATTGGTGGCCTAGCATGAAGGCCCACATAGCAACTTATGTCAGCAAGTGTTTGACCTGTGCGCGAGTCAAGACGGAATATCAGAAACCCTCAGGCCTACTTCAGCAACCAGAGATACCACAATGGAAATGGGAGCAAATTTCCATGGATTTTGTTACTGGCCTACCTAGATCACAGCGCGGAAACGATACTATCTGGGTGATCGTGGATCGACTCACAAAATCCGCACATTTCTTGGCAATCAAGGAGACGGATAAGTTCTCCACTTTAGCAGAAATATACCTCAAGGAAGTTGTTTCGAGGCACGGGGTGCCCACCTCTATCATCTCTGATCGAGATGCACGTTTTACTTCGGAACTGTGGCAGGCAATGCACAAGTCTTTTGGCTCACGTCTTGATATGAGCACAGCATATCACCCACAGACGGACGGGCAGTCCGAGCGAACTATTCAGACCTTAGAAGATATGCTTCGCGCTTGTGTAATCGATTTTGGCAACAGCTGGGAAAGGCATCTGCCACTTGTGGAATTTTCATACAATAACAGCTACCACACCAGCATTAAAGCTGCTCCGTTTGAGGCATTGTACAGACGTAAATGCCGGTCACCCCTCTGTTGGGCAGAGGTGGGGGATAGTCAAATCACTGGTCCAGAACATGTGGTAGACACTACTGAGCGGATTGCTCAAATACGACAACGCATGGCGGCCGCTCGTGACCGTCAGAAGGCTTACGCCGATAGGGGCAGGAAACCACTTGAGCTCCAGGTTGGGGAGCGGGTATTACTCAAAGTTTCACCCTGGAAGGGTGTGGTTCGTTTTGGTAAACGCGGCAAACTTAACCCACGGTACGTTGGACCTTTCGAAATCCTTGAGAAAATAGGCAAGGTGGCCTACAGACTGAACTTACCAGCAGAACTCGGTGCAGTTCACAACGTTTTCCATGTGTCGAATCTGAAGAAGTGTCTGTCAGATGAGACGCACGTAGTTCCTCTGAAGGAACTCACGATTGACGAACAGTTGAAATTCGTCGAAGAACCAGTCGAAATCACGGACCGGGATGTTAAGGTCCTCAAGAGCACTAGAATACCTCTTGTTCGAGTTCGTTGGAACTCACGTCGCGGCCCAGAGTTTACCTGGGAGCGCGAAGATCGGATGAAACAAAAGTATCCCCAACTGTTTGAGAACAATACAACCGCTACTGAGGCTGAAGCTACGGAATTTCGGGACGAAATTCCAGATCAACGGGGGGTGGATGTGACACCCCAGGAAAACCAGGAAAACCATACAACTTGACTAGCTTCCTCAGTGAGTGCCATCAAATTTCGGGACGAAATTTCTTTCAACTTGGGGATGATGTGACAACTCGAAATCTAGAACCTTTCGTTGTGTCTTGATGTAGCTTGCTTGTACGTTATGTGATTAGTTGACTGACTAAACTTAATGATAACGTGAACCTTTATATGATATGTGCTTTATTATGTGTGCATTGTATGTATATGTATGTGTTATATGCGAGCCGAGAACCCAACCCGAGAACAAAGAACCCGACTCGAGACCATGAGGTCTCGAGTGAATAGTGACCGAATGGGCCTTGGGCCGAGAACCTAGTGATCGGTTGGGCCATTTGGGCCGTAAACCCCCACTCGAAACCCATGAAGGGTGCACCACTTGGAACTTGACTATATATATATCACCCTTAGTTCTTTTTACCATTTGTTGAACATCACAACACACATCCACACTCTCACACTTTTCCTCTCTAAGACTCTTGAACCAAGCACCACCTCTCTCTCTCTCGGATTCTAATCGGAACCAACAAGAGCCGGAACTATCGGACATTCCATCCATCTTCTCGGTACCCCTTTCATAACCGGTTAGTGCTCTTGATGTTATTGTTGAATGTTGGTGATTCATGTTATGTTTAGTGTTTGAGTTTGATGGCTAAGTTGTTCTTTTTACATGAGATGATTGTTTATCAAAAAGTTTGTTTGATGAAATAACTATTTGTTGTCAAAAGATGAAACTATATGCATGATTGTGACAAATCGGTTACATTGCATGATGGGTTATGATATCTTGTGTTAAATAGAGTTTAAACTACTAGATTTTGATGATTCATGAAATCGGTTTACATATGTCATGAAATCGGCTTAATATAGAGACAAGCTTGTAATGTTATGCTCAAAAGTTTAATGGCTGTTCATAGTTTTGGTGGAATAAGTGTTGTTTATGTTAGGAAGAACTTGATGAATGTGTTTGAATATATGAAGAACACTTTGAATGATAGTTGAAGATGTGAAAACCCTTGTGATTTTGATCCATTTTTACTAATAGCCTGATTAGGAAAACTGTTAGTGGAATCCTATTGGTTATTTCCTGATTTGGGCCTGATTATATTGTACCATTAAGCTGACCATATCTGAATCAACACTGAACGTGAAAATGACAGCATACCGACTCGCAATCACACGGTTGCGACTCGCAACCACAGCGTGATGACTCGAGACCACGCGGTTGCGACTCGCAACCATAACAGGACAAGCCGAGACCACAGGTTACGAGTCCCGTTGCGACTCGAGACCTCAGCATGACAAGCCGAAACCACGGTTGCGACTCGCAACCATTTATGATCAGCACAAACAGCATGACTCGAGACCATGCTTGCGAGTCCGGTTGCGACTCGAGACCACTTATTGGACTTGCTTAGTTATGGGCCTAATTAATGGGCCGGACTTAAGGGCTTCTGTGTTAACTGCTATTACGTGTTTTGGGCTTAAGTAGTTGGACTGAACTTGTGGGCCAAATGTGCTACTGTTAATTGAGATACTGTGAACTGTTAAACGTGTTGCCATACGTGTTGGACATACGTGCACTGCTTGGCTTGAATCTGATACGAATAATACCTGTGATAGGACCTAATTGATTACCTGCAACTTGATTGACTTTCTGTGATTAACTGCCGAGCAAACCAAGGTGAGTTCACACCCTCTACAAAGCATGGGATTCTCTGGGTTGGGAACGGGGTTAAGGAACGTGGATTCCTCGTCCTCCTTGGGTAGGACGTCAGTGGTTCAGGAATGTGATTCCTCGTCCGGATGGACGGATAAAACGTACTAGACTAAAACTCTATCACGAAGTCCCTCCTTTTTGTATCGACTAATCGCCGGGCCAATGGCGAGCGGGTCATTAGTTAGATAGCGCTATTTAGGTCTGACAAGCCTCACACCGTGCCGCAGAGGACGGGCGTGAACTAATGGATCTGGGGCACGTCAATGATGATAGACATTGATGTTTTCAGGGCACATAAACATGACTACAGTCAGCAGTCGATATGGTAACGAGTCTAGTGTACGCATGGGGTAGCCCCCACGGCCGAAATGCCTGATAACTATCATGGGGTAGCCCCCACGGCTGGAATGCCGGAGTAACTGGGAACGAACATGTCACGTTTTTTTTAAACTATGGGGTAACCCCCACGGCAGGATGCCAGTCAAAGGAAACTGTTTTTGAAATAACTAAAACGAACACCCAACCGTGAACTCACTCAACTAGTTGTTGACTCGTTACTACATGCTTTGCAGGACCATAGGTACTCAGCTGGAGCTTGCATGGAGGAGGGTCGTTGTGGGACACGGATTGCTGCGTGCTATGTTAAACTTGAAACTTTTGAACTTATGTTATAACTTTAAACTTATGCTTCCGCTTGCAACTTAACTTGTTTGTTTTGAAACACCAACTGTATTGGTTAAACTTTTATAACTGCTTATATGCTTGTTCAGTATGATTGGTGGCTGGATCCTGGTCAGTCACGCCTCCAAGCGGTAGTACTCCGCAGGTAGGATTTTGGGGGTGTGACAGATAGTTTCCAAGCGTTGTTCGACCGACATGAGTGGTACTACACACCACCTCAGCAGACATCACAACAACCGCGGCATCCACAGGATCCCTCCGAGGATTCACGCTTCGTGGCAGTTACGCCACCACCTCCGCCACCGGTACAGCCAGTGATGCCTGATCCGCCAAGGCGTAGGAGGACAAATGCCCGTATGTCCACACGAGGAGGAGGGGATTTCCACTTCAGCACCCCTCGACACTCTAGTAGTAGCCACTACCCGCCACTACAAGAAGAAGGACCTTCAAGTCCTGTACAGGAGGCGAACTCCGCACCAGCTGCACCAAATTCACCACCATTTGGGTATGACCAACCCATACCTGCTTACACGGGTCCAACGGCTTACAACCCGTTCGAACCATCATCACAAGCACATTACAACTACAATTATGAGCGCGACCCATATGTGGTGTCGGCTAGGTATAATGCACGCTATCCCGACGGAGCTCATGGGAACATAGGAGTACCGGACTACTCAGCACATGGGTATCCAGCACCTCCCAGACCTCCAGTTCCGCAACAGGCGCCACAACCACGTTTCTCTCCTCCTGAACAAGAAGAAATACTCCACCGTTTGAGCCGTGTGGAAAGAGACTTCGAGGAAGAACGTAAGAGCCACCGAGGATTCCTCAAGGGCTTGGCAAACCTACTAAAGGGCAAGAAGAAGAAACGTGACCATTAGTCCTTATGTATGTTCTAATGTAATGTTTATTTTAAAAGAAGTCCCTGCGAGGACATTTATCGTATTTCAGTCCCTACGTGGACTTATCTTTTAGTCCTTGCATGGACACTTATCTTATATTAGTCCCTGCGTGGACTTGTCTCTTGTTTTAAACCTCTATGTAGGAAAGTACTATTTAAAAAGTCCCGTTTAGGGCGGTGTGTAATCGTATTAAAATTATGAAATGTTATATTATGAATTTCATTTTGTTATTACTATATATGAAATAAATCAAAACCATTCCTTTTAATTCGATCTGCCTAAATAAAGAATCTTCAGAGTGAAACCTAGCCAGGTGTCTTTTAAGATCCGGCCAAAATGGTAAGACCTAATTTAAAAGATTCTGATTCCCTGTTAACCTCTGTAAGCATGTTAACAAATCATGACAGATGTGATTCGTTAAAATCGCACACATCATTCTTATACAAGAATCCTTTAAAGGATCCCAAAGCCCAAATTAACGATATAATAAATCATGGGTTTAATCATTAATAAAGATGATCACTTGTTAAACATCCATTAGAGATGTAGTGCCTAAGGGCCGAATTATCAAACATCCGTTAGTGATGTAGTGCCTACGGGCCATAATTGTTGTCATAATAAGACAGAAGACAGTGGTGGTCTATGACTCCCTGTCAGAAGGAATAAAAGGACTACGGTTCAAACCTTCGTACCTTGATTCTAGTAATCTCGGCTAATATTAAAATAACGTCCTTGTGATTAGGCTTTTATGCCACTAGCAATATTAATTGTGATTAGGATAAGTATGTTCAAATCCTAAATGTAAAGTGAGTAACAAATTAACCATATATGGTTTTCAATACCATGGTTAATGAATTGCCATAAAAGACAATTCAATGATAAACTCCTAAATAGAATTTTCGTTATCTTCTGCAGCAGATACAAGCTACTATGGCGAATCCTAATGAAGGAAGTAGTCATACAAATGAAGATGAGTACGATAATTCCCAAATAAATCTAACGGGCGCTCAACTCAAGGCTCTTGTCGACAACGCTGTGCAAGCAGCTCTGGATCGACAATATACAGAATCGCGAAGCAGAACAGTTTCCAAACCACCATCAAAGCCCAAGACACAATCAAAATCCCACAGCAAACCACTATCCAAACCAAAGAAGGACGACGATAAACACTCGTCCAAGCCCAAGAAAGACGACGACAATCACTCGTCGAATGAAAATAGTGTTCGTCGCGAACGGGAGTATACTGATGCTTCCCGTGCCAGGGGCTGCACATACAAGTACTTCGTATCTTGTAAACCCCGAGACTTTACGGGGGAGAAGGGTGCCGTCGAGTGTATGACATGGTTGGACGAGATGGACACAGTTGTGGACATCAGTGGCTGCGCTGAAAGGGATGTAGTGAAGTTTGTGTCACAGTCATTTAAGGGCGAGGCCCTAGCTTGGTGGAGGGCGCTGGTTCAGGCCTCAGGAAAAGTTTTGCTTTACAGCATGACGTGGGAGGAATTCGTTTCTCTCATCAGAGAAAACTACTGCCCTCAGCATGAGGTGGAGAAAATAGAGTCCGATTTTGTGTCATTGGTGATGACGAATCTGGACTGCCAGGCCTACTTGACGAGCTTCAATACAATGTCTCGCTTGGTTCCTTATCTAGTCACCCCGGAACCAAGGAGGATTGCTCGTTTTATCGGGGGGTTAGAACCCGCGATAAAGGCTAGTGTGAAGGCCTCTCGGCCAACGACCTTCAGGTCGGTGACTGACCTCTTTTTGTCCCTCACGATGGACGCGGTCCGACTAAGATCGCAGAGGAACAAGGAGGCCGAAAAGAGGAAGCGCGAGGATGATACCTCGCGAAGGTCGGGAAAGAAGCACCGTGGAAACGGTGATGGCAAGAGAGGGACCGAGTCGAGAAAAGATGGGCAACAATCGGGAGAGAAGCCCAAATGCAAGAACTGCCAGAAATTCCACTTTGGGAAGTGCAGGTTTGGGCCGAACTCACAGTCCCAGTCAAAGACGCACACTTGTGGACTGTGCAAGTCCAAAGACCACAAGACTGTGGACTGTAAGAAGATCAAGGACGCGACCTGCTACAACTGTAGTGAGAAGGGGCACATCGGGAGCAACTGCCCCAAGCTCGCCAAGAAGACCGAGGAAACCAAAAAGAATAACGCCAGAGTCTTCAAAATGGATGTGAAGGAAGCCCTACAAGACGACAACGTAATAACAGGTACTTTTCTCGTGAATAATATATTTGCAAGAGTACTTTTCGATTCAGGCGCTGATAAATCCTTTGTAGACCAAGAATTTTGCAAGTTGCTAAACATGCCTATCAAAACCCTAAATGTGAAATACGAAGTAGAGCTAGTAGACGGCACTGTAGAAACCGTCTCCAATATATTAGAGGGATGTATGATATCCATTAAGAACCATTCTTTTCCACTATCTCTACTTCCCTTTAATCTAGCTGGTTTTGACATCGTTCTGGGCATTGACTGGTTGTCGCACAACCAGGCCCAGATCGTCTGCAATAAGAAACAAATTTTGCTAAAGACCCCGACTGGTGAATCGCTCACCATTCGAGGGGATACGCAGTATGGACTGCCTGAGAATGTATCTATGCTCAAGGCTTCTAGGTGCTTAAAAAGAGGATGTGTCATCTACATGGCACAAGTGATTATTGAAGAACCCAAACCAAGGATAGAGGACATTCCTGTCATTTCGGAGTATCCAGAAGTTTTCCCCGAAGACCTACCTGGGTTGCCACCAAATAGGCAGGTGGAATTCAGAATAGATATCATTCCTGGAGCAGCTCCCATTGCTAGAGCACCCTACAGACTAGCACCAACAGAAATGAAGGAATTGAGGACCCAGCTAGATGAACTGTTAGCAAAAGGTTTCATCAAGCCTAGTTCGTCTCCCTGAGGAGCTCCTGTCCTGTTTGTGAAGAAAAAGGACGGATCGATGCGTCTGTGCATCGATTATCGTGAACTTAATAAAGTCACGATAAAGAATAGATACCCATTGCCTAGGATCGACGATTTGTTTGACCAATTGCAAGGGGCTAGCTATTTCTCGAAGATCGACTTAAGGTCGGGCTACCATCAGCTGAAGGTCAGAGATGATGACGTACACAAAACAGCATTTAGGACTCGCTACGGTCACTACGAGTTCCTGGTGATGCCTTTTGGGCTCACAAATGCACCGGCTGCGTTCATGGACCTCATGAATCGCGTCTGTAAGCCGTATTTAGACGAATTCGTCATCGTATTCATCGACGACATCCTCATCTATTCAAAGAACGAAGCTGACCATGAGAAACACCTACGATGTATTCTCAAATTGCTACATCGCGAGAAACTCTATGCCAAATTCTCCAAGTGTGAATTCTGGCTAAGAGAAGTCCAATTTCTTGGACACGTCGTAAGCGAGCGTGGTATCCAGGTGGATCCCGCTAAGGTAGAGGCAGTCATGAATTGGCAAGAGCCAAAGATGCCCACAGAGATCCGTAGTTTCCTAGGATTGGCAGGATACTACAGAAGATTCATCGAGAATTTCTCAAGGATTGCTGCGCCCTTAACTTCTCTAACCAAGAAGAAGGAAAAGTTTATTTAGGGCCCTAAGCAGCAAGAATCCTTTTGATATTTTGAAACAAAGGCTGAGTAACGCTCCTGTGTTGACGCTACCGGAAGGTACTGAAGAGTTCGTAGTCTACTGCGACGCGTCACACACTGGCATGAGGTGTGTGCTCATGCAGAAAGGCAAGGTGATTGCCTATGCTTCAAGACAGTTGAAAGTGCACGAAAAGAATTACACCACCCATGACTTGGAGCTGGGTGCCGTTGTATTCGCACTAAAACTGTGGAGGCATTATTTATATGGAATCAAGTTTGTGATCTATTCAGATCACAAAAGCCTCCAACATCTGTTCAACCAAAAAGAGCTAAACATGAGGCAACGCCGTTGGATGGAAACTTTGAATGATTATGATTGTGAGATCAGGTACCATCCCGGCAAAGCGAATGTAGTCGCTGATGCCTTGAGCCGGAAAGAAAGGATGAAACCCATCCGCATCAATGCGAGGAGGATGGAAGTAAAGAATAACTTGATTGAAAGGATATTAGCTGCATAGCGAGAGGCTGTGTTGGAAGCTAATTATCCTAAGGAGAAGCTGGGAGTAACTGAGGAGCAGTTAACTCTTCACAAGGATGGACTTTTGAGATTGAATGGGCGGATATGGGTTCCTATCTGTGGGGGACTACGGGATGTCATCCTCCAGGAAGCCCATAGTTCCAAATATTTTGTCCATCCTGGAGCAGACAAAATGTATCAGGATTTAAAGGCAAATTATTGGTGGATAGGCTTGAAAAAGTCTGTAGCCGCCTATGTAGCCAAATGCTTGACTTGTGCGCAAGTCAAGGCTGAACATCAAAAGCCATCTGGCTTGCTACAACAGCCTGAACTTCCTGAATGGAAATGGGAGTGTGTAACTATGGATTTTATCACCAAGTTACCAAAAACGAGCAAAGGAAACGACACAATATGGGTTATAGTCGATCGACTGACTAAGTCAGCTCATTTCTTACCCATCAAGGAGACTTATAGCTCCGATACATTGGCCCAGCTATATGTAGATAAGATTGTCGCCTTACATGGCATACCTGTGTCTATTATCTCTGATCGAGATACTAGATACACGTCTCATTTCTGGAAGAGTTTCCAACAATCTTTGGGCACACGTTTGAACTTTAGTACGGCTTACCATCCTCAGACAGACGGTCAGAGTGAGCGTACTATTCAAACGTTAGAAGACATGCTGCGGGCATGTGCTATCGATCTAGGTGGTAGTTGGGATAAGAACCTGCCCCTAATCGAATTCTCCTACAACAATAGCTACCATACCAGCATAAAGGCTGCGCCTTTCGAGGCATTATACGGTAGGAAGTGTAGATCGCCTGTTTGTTGGGCGGAAGTGGGAGAGGTCCAATTATCAGGACCAGAGATAGTTTTCGAGACAACGGACAAGATTGTCCAGATCCGGGAACGTCTCAAGGCTGCCCGTGATAGGCAGAAAAGTTACGCTGATCCAAAGCGTAAAGATTTTCACTTCGAGGTAGGTGAAAAAGTGTTACTAAAAGTATCACCCTGGAAAGGGGTGATGCGTTTCGGTAAGAAGGGTAAACTGAGCCCGCGATACATAGGACCTTTCGAAAATATCGAACGCGTCGGGTCAGTTGCCTATAAATTGAACTTACCAGAAGAGCTCAATGGAATTCATAATGTGTTCCACATCTGCAATCTAAAGAAGTGTTTCGCTGATGAATCATTGGTGATCCCACACACAGATGTGCATATAGATGAGAGCTTGAAGTTTGTGGAGAAGCCTTTGTCGATTGAAGACCGACAGGTGAAAAAGCTCCGAAGAAAACATGTGCCAATAGTTAAAGTTAAATGGGATGCCAGGAGAGGTCCCGAATTCACGTGGGAAGTTGAATCCACGATGAAAGAGAAATATCCCAATTTATTTGAGTAAATCTCGGGTCGAGATTTATTTTAAGGGGGTGAGGATGTAACACCTCGAATTTTTGTGTCCAATAATGTATTGACACGTGTCTTGAGTTTACACGTGGCGTATTATATTTAATAAAGGACTAATGTTGACAAACCTTGAAAGTATATAAATTCGAAGGTTATAAATGTCAAACAAGGGTAAGTATACTGTATAGTAACCCTAAATGGTGCTCGTACCTTCAAACGAATAAATCATGGATCGTACGGAAGCGAAACGCGGAAGAAAGTGAGAGATTACAAGCTGCGGGGGTTAACTGTGTCAACATGTTTAATTATACCTCTGAGTGACCCTTTGACGTACCCGAGTCTCTGTAACAGTAAAATACGCTCACTAGAATATACTGTATAAATTCCGCGAAGTTCCGTTTTAAAACGAGAAAGTTATGATCAAATTCGTACGAGAAGGGTTAAAAGCGTCAACAATGAAAGTTAAGGCTTTCCGAATAATTAACAATGATAACCAAGGACTTAACAATACGGGTAAACAACACGAGGACCTTAGTTGTAAATAATCGAGGGCCAAATCGCAAAGTTACCCCTTCAAACCCGAAAGGTCAGGTTAATAAATACCAAAGATTTCGTTATTAATTACCAGGATTTCGTCATGATTACAAAAGAATTAAAAAACTTGTAAAACAACCCTCTCGCGGGCCGCGTTACAGTTTGGGTTAAGTTGAGGCGGGCCGCGAGCCTTCTGTTTTCACGCGTCTGATTTAAACCTTCAGGCGGCCCGCGTACAAGATGCATGGTTCTTCCATGCGGGCCGCGTGAGACGCCCAGATGCAGAAACTTTGGACTTGCATGCCTTTTGAACTTGTGAACGATCATTTGGACAATAAGTGAGGCATGGGCACCCCCTACTCGACCCATAGCACCTAGTGACACCTGCCCATCATCCATACTCATTTATAGAGTGTGTTGTAATGATCTAAAGGCAATTTGAACACTATAAATAGGCATGTTGTGTGCATAAGTTTCACCACACCAAAAACACTTCTCTTGATCATCTCTGGAGCTTCCAAGCTTTATTCTAGCATCCTATTTCGTGTTCAAGCTTCTGTAAGTCATTTAGATCCTTTGTGGTTTAGTTTTACTTAGTATTATAGCTAGAAATCAAACCGTCGTAACTACGGTTTGACTTCAAGATAAATCCTTAATGGCTCAGTCCTATGTCGAATCAAAGGTAGTTATGTGTTGGTGTTTATGTGGGTAATAAACCTCTGAAAGGGTTCCCCATGATCACCACTCTAACTAGTTCAAATTTCGAGTCAAACGAATGCTTAAAAAGTCAACAGAAAGCCGCTTTTGCGAATCTTGCATAATCTGTAATGTATATGCTATGAAACCTGTTTTGATGATCATAAAACATGATATTAAGTATATAAACTTATCTAAACTCGTTTGATTCGGCCATTTGCTATATTGACCCGGTTCGGAGCCGAATGTCGCAAAAGTTTGACTTTTGCTTTGACTTCAGTTCTGACCCGTTTTAGTACAATGTAGATATGCCTTAGGACTCTCTTAGGACCAGGTCACGTGTTGGTATCACCCTCTGTGACCGGTTCGTTGTTTATCCGAGTCCTTTACGCATTTCCGTTGATTACTTAAAAGTTGACTGTAACGCCCATTTTAAAATAAAACGAGTATTTCGGACACGTGGAGGGACCATAACCTTGCTTACTAAATTCTAAGCATGTCTCTAAAGTTTCACGCCAATCCGAGGTCTAGAATGGGAGTTATGCTAAATAGCGCATTTATAAGAAACTTTTGTAATAAACGGCGCAATTAGCATAACGCCTACCTAAACCAAGATTTCGTCACCAAAACTTTTACCCATGGTAGTAAAATAATATTTTGGGATTTTTAAAGATTTTGAATAAATTTTAACCTGCTCATAACCTGCGGTTATGGCTACGGTTCGGTAAATACCGAATATGCCCTTTTCGGCCAAAACTTGAGTTCTACAAGGTCTTTTGACCCGATTCCAGTTGCTACTGATTTTAAATAATAAATAAGATATTTTAAACTTATTAAAATGATCGGGAAACTCAGGTTTCCTGTAGAACTCAGAAATCCCTTTAAAAGTCTTTAAAATGACCGGAAAACCCCTACGGGGCGTATAACGAACTAAAACTCGCTACGGGCATTATGGAAGGTATCCTACTGATACCACAACCTCTTTAAAGTATATTAACTTAGGAAAACAGTGTAAGACTCTTACGGTTACCCGTTGCGCCTATCGCGCGCACGGTTCGGCTTATGTAACTAGTTTACATAAATTAGCCGATACGGGTCAAACCATATCATTTTGACCCCAAAATCCAGAGTGTGAATATTAAACCCATACAAAACAAGTCTCCGAACTTGTTGGGTCAGAATCACACTCCATTCTCGGTTTTCGCCTTTCACGCGATTAAACCGTATCGATCCCTCGAAACTAACTGGTCTAGGCTACGGCTAATATAAAGACCCGTTAGGATTCTAATAGGTTATTTTAAAACCTTCGTTCCAGAATAAGGAGCCCCAGTAAAAGATATCAGTGATTTAATTGATTAAGGAATATACATTGCAAAGGTAAATACTTTTAACTTATTTTCCATTATACGGGCTTGCGTTACGGTATATAAAATACCGCTTGATTGAGCATCAAATAATTCCATCGTTTAGGTGGTTAATTGAATAGTTTGATCGGCTCATTTAAACAGTCTTGTTACTTAAAAGCCTTTGGGGGGTTAATGACCATGTCCCGGATATCCTTGGCATCATTTTACGAAATGGCCACGACCTCGACACCCGGGTGTAGGCGTACACCCGGTATGATATCTATACTATTAAAAGACGTAGCCGATGGTTTACCCGCCTCGGTTTTACGCAATGTGGTGTGTCTATTGATCTTTAACCCGGCACGATTCGGACTACTGAACGCAAAGAAGGAACATGTAATTCGTTCACAAGATTATAATTTTAAATAATTCTCCCAAGTTAAACAAACATGTTTATGCCACGTGCATCCAAACCAATTTTTAATCATTTTACAAAATGAGTCAGTTGATTGTATTTACCAGTGTAAACTGACGTATTTTCCCAAAAAGATTAAGTGCAGGTACTACACGTAATTGGCTGGCATTAGCTCCATAGCATCGTTAAGAAGCCTCGCAAGCTTGATGTCTTATCTGTTGAACTACATTTTTATTTATTTTGATCTATCCTGTGGATACTATTCAACTACTTGTGATACATTTGATATTACAATAAATGGTTGAATTATATTTATCTTTATGCTTCCGCTGTGCATTTATATATTGTGGTTTGACTATATTGTTGCCAACGACGTCACGGCAATCCCCCACCGGGCCCACCGGTGATACACGTGGAAATCGGGGTGTGACATACAAGTGGTATCAGAGCTCAGGAGGAAGAGTTCTTACCATTTCAGCTTGTTTTCACATATAAATCTGATTTCTACTCATTCTTCTACATTTTTCTTCAAAATTTCAACGAATCTACGGTTAAAATGGACTGATTTTTCACATATAACACGTAAAACACTGTTTTAATCAATCCTTGAAAAAATCAGAACCAAATTCGACCTAAAACTTGAGAAAATTGACCAAAATGCGTGAAAATGATGTCACATCGTTCGAACTCCATTCAGATCGTGTGAAATCACACCAGGTCGTGTGAAAATTTGCCAGTTCGTACGGTTTGAGTCTTTCAGCTCGTACGAAGTGAGTAAAAGGTTCAGGTCACTTGAATCTTAGTCAGGTCGCATGGTTTGAAAGGTTATGTCGCACGGTTTGATCCAGGTCACTTGAAATCGCTCAGTTCGCATCAAATTCAGTTCGCACCAAATCCAGATTACACCATCTCCAGGTCGTTTGGATTGTTACCAGTTCGTTTGAAAGTATCAGATCGTTTGGAAGTTGATCCAGCTCGCACGGGTTGACAAAGTAACATCCCAGTTCATTTGAAAAGACTGTTTGTTTGAAATCTCAAATCCGAAACATGGACAACGAATTTTATAATGCATTTGCTACTGCCCCGGGTACTCCTGTTACTGTTGCTCAGAACGTAAACATGGAAAATGAAACGGGAACGTTACAGAAACCTCCTAAGTTGATGAGCATTGAAGAATTCTATAGTTGGCAAGAACGATTTGAGAATTGGGTTCAAGCAAATCATCTAAGGTCTTGGGAATGTATTGAAACTAAGTACGTTAGACCTCGTAATAATATGGGAGTTATAAAGAATATTTCCGAATTTACAAAAAAAGAAAGAGAAATGTACAAAGCAGAAAAAATGATGATCAGTCTACTTCAACAAGTTGTGAAAGAAGACATTTTCATATTACTTCAACATGATGATAGTGCATGTTCGATTTGGGAAGCACTTCGTACAAAATTTGAAGGAAGTATGGAGATGATCAAGAATAAAAAGTCGCTATTAAAGAAAGAATTTGATTTATTCTCAAGTTTGCCGGGTGAAACTACAAAGACTCTTATTGAGAGATATTCTCATTTAGTGCGTTCAATGAGTCGGTTGGATATCACCAAAAATCGAGAGGATTGGGTTGAAAAACTAGCCGATGCTTTAACTTAAAAAAGAATGGGGTACGTATCTTATGATTTTGAAGAATACCGGAGAGTATGATAGATTTGACAATCGCTCAATTCATTGAAAAACTTGAAGGACAAGATCTTGAACAACAAAAGATCGCTAGAATGAACAATTCAAGTGGTCAACAAGATATCAAGTTGTATTTCAAAGGTAATGTTCAAAATGTTGAAGCTAGTTCGAAGATCCAAACTGCTTTCAGCGCAGAAAACTCATCCGGATCACTCAATCAAAGCTCAATCAACAACAGTGGATTTTCTTCATATCCGAGTGTTAATCCTAATGTTTTAACTTCAAGTTATCAATCTCAAAGCTCAAACAATGGTAATGGTCATGTGCTACAATGTAACATCGCGTTGCATCTTCAGAACGGTCAGAATTTCTCTGAAGAAGTCGCTAAAGGTCATATGGCATTACTAGTTTTCGTGTTAGAATCACATGAAAGTTTGGTTGCGGGAAGAATAGGAAATCCTATGTTAACAAAAGAGGATTACGATCAGATTGATGCTGAGGAAATGGAGCTAATGGATATTAAGTGGTGTTTAGCGAGCGTGTTGAGGAGAGCTGAGAAATTTAAGCAGATTACAGGAAAAGATGACTTATGTGATGCTAATGTTTCTACTTTAGGTTTTAATAAGTCTAAAGTAATTTGTTTTCGGTGCAGGGAAAAAGGACATTTCAAGAGGGAATGTACCAACCGAGAAGCAGGTGGAGCTCAGAATCCGTTCGGGAACAATGAATATTATCGGAAAGCAATATATCACCAGGTATCTCAACAACCGTCAATTGAAGATGGAAAGAAGAAAACTTGTATTACTATGCCTCCAGATCAAAAAGATGAAAGATTACCAGAGGGATTTAGCTGGGACAATTACATTCCAGCTGAAAGTAACTATAAGTTCAGAGCATTTGTTACAAAGATCATTCAAGAGCCAGATTTGATGAAAGATTTGATGGAAGTGTCTGTAAATGATGAGAAAAGTCAAGATGGAGAGTTTGTCTCTTCAGAAGCTAGTTCAGAAAAGACACCAGTCTTTGATCAATCATCAATTGATAGCAGTGATGATGATGATGAATAAATTAAACAAATAAACATTGGTAAAACTCATTTATCTTCTGAAAGTTTCAAATTTTATTTTGCAGATAAATTGGAGAAGCTAAAGGAGAGACGAGCAGCAAAACAAAAGAAAGAGGTAAAATGTGAGAATGTTGCTCAGGACGAGAAGAATGAACAGAGTGAAGAGCTTAAAGTGATTGAAAAGATTGTAGAGGTCACAAAACCTTGTCTGAAATGTTTGGAACCATGCAAACATTGTGAAGAGAAAGATAAGAAGTATAGTGAGCTAGATGAGATGAAAGAAAAAATTATTGTTTGATGTTAAGTACGTGAAAGAATCTTATGATGTGTTGAACAGAACAGTCAACCAGTTGGAAAAGACAAACTCAGAAAGGGAAGATGCTTTGACAATGATGAATGCAGTGATGATGTCTAAGTAGAAGGCCATCAATCACTATATTGAAGAGTGTGCAGAGTTGAAGCAGGAATTGGAGACTGAAAAGATTGAGAATGAAAGAATCAGACGATTGCTAATGGATTACTCAAGTTCTGATTACTTGATTGATAGAATTTATCCAACTGTTGCAGGTTTTGAAGCTTTTCAAGATAAGAAGACGGAAGATACGGATACTGGTAAGAAACAAAGTGCAAATTATAAAAAGTGTCCGCCTCCGATCTGGGAAGGCTATTCTCATAGAAAACCAAATTCGGAACAACTCAAAAAGGTAGTCAATATAAAGTTAAAGTCTGAAACAACTAATGAGTTACCAGACAACATTGACGTCACATTCACATCGTCTGACACTGATCATGAGTCTGAGTTAATAAAGAAAGTGGTCGATCAGGTGTTGGATAAGGATGAGGAGTCAAAGTCAAAGTCTGAATCTGAGAGTTCAAGTTCATCAGTTGACAGTTCGAAATCATCGATCAAAAGGGTTTACAATAAAGAATTTATGTTATCAAAAAATAATTTGAATGACGAACCAATCAAAGTGGCATATACTTTGAATGATTCAGACAAATTATATTCTGATGAAGAATTTCCAATTAAAAATGTGAAAATTGAAAATATTAAAACAATTTTTAAATTGATAAAAATAAAGTTTTCAGAAATAAAAGATAAAATGGGATTTTCAAAATCTAAATATACTTCTAGAGTTCAACAACGTTTAAACAAGAAGAAAGGTGTAACACCTTGAAATTTTGTGTCCAATAATGTGTTAACACGTGTCATGAGTTTACACGTGGCATTAAATATTAAATAAAGGACTAAAGTTGACAAACCTTGAAAGTATGTAAATTCGAGGGTTATAAATGTCAACGAAGGGTAAATATACTGTATAGTAACCCTAAATGATGCTCGTACCTTCAAACGAATAAATCATGGATCGTACGGAGCGAAACGCGGAAGAAAGTGAGGGATTACAAGCTGCAGGGGTTAATTGTGTCAACATGTTTAATTGTTACCTCTGAGTGACCCTTTGACGAACCCGAGGCTTTGTAACAGTAAAATACGCTCACTAGAATATGTAATATAAATTTCGCGGAGTTCCGTTTTAAAACGAGAAAGTTATGATCAAATTCATATGAGAGGGATTAAAAGCGTCAACAATGAAAGTTAAGGCTTTCCAGATAGTAATTAAACTAACCGGGGGCTTAACAATGCGGGTAAAAGTCACGAGGCCCTTAATCGTAAATAATCTAGGGCCAAATCGCAAAGTTACCCCTTCGAAACCGAAAGGTCAGGCTAATCATTACAAAAGATTTGAAAATCTTGATAATTAACCCTCAGGCGGGCCGCGTTGAAGATATGCATGAGCTAATGCGGGCCGCGCGCCAGAGGAAGATACGTTTTCTGACATTAGGATCCATGCGGCCCGCGTGCATGTTGCTGAATCCTAATGCGGGCCGCGTACAAGTCCCAGATGCAGAATTCTTGGACAGACTTGCTGTTTGAGGTTGTGAACGATCATTTGAGCAATAAATGAAGCATGGGCGCCCTCTACATGACCCCTAGCACCCAGGGCCACCTGCTGAACATCCATGATGCCTTGTAGGTTGATGTGTAATGATCCTAAGTCCATTTTTTTCACTATAAAAGGCACCACATTGTGCATAAGTGAAACACACCTCAAACCTGCATTCTAAACCATCTCTGGAGCTCTCAAGCACTCTTCTAACATTCTAAGTCGTGCACCAAGCTTCTGTAAGTGTGTCTACCCTTTTGTGGCTTTGTTTTTGCTTAGTTTAGCTTAAAAGTCAATCCGTCGTAATTAACGATTGACTTTGCGATAAATCACGAATGGTCCAGTGGTTTGTCGAATCAAAGATAGTTATATGTTGGTAATCATGTGGGCTTTAAACCCCTAAAAGGGCACCCTCTGATTCCCACTCTAACTAGTCCAAATGTCGAGTCAAACGTGCTTAGAAAAAGTCAACAGAAGTGTTATTTTGCGATTTCATGCATAATCTGTAATGTAGATGATATGTAACCTGTTTGAACACTCATAAAACATGATAATAAGTATATAAACTAGTCTAAGCTTGTTTGATCCGACCATTTTCTGTTTTGACCCGGTTCGGAGCCGAAAGTCGCAAAAGCTTTAACTTCTGTTCTGACCCGTTAAAGTTTGATTTAGATATGCCTTAGGACTCTCTTAGGACCAGGTTACATGATGGTATAACCCTCTGTGGCCGGTTCGTTGTTTGTCCGAGTCTTTTACACATTTCCGTTAAATGCTTAAAAGTTGACCGTAACGCCCTTTTTAATTTAAAAAGAGAATCTCGGACATGTGAAAGGATCATAACCTTGGTTACTGATTTCTAAGCATGTCCCTAAAATTTCACGTCAATCCGAGGTACTGAATAGGAGTTATGCTAAATAGCGCAAATTACGGAACTTTAGTAATTAAATAGCGTAATTAGCATAACGCCTATCTAAACCCGGATTTCGACACCAAACCTTTTACACACTGATGTAAAATAATATTTTTGGATTTTTAAAGATTTTTAATTATTTTTAACCTGCTCATAACCTGCGCTCGGTAATTACCGAATATACCCTTTTCGGCCATAACTTGAGTTCTACAAGGTCTTTTGACCCGATTCCAGTTGCTACTGATTTTCAATAATAAATAAAGTACTTTAGACTTTATAAAATGTTCAGGAAACTCAGATTTCCTGTAGAACTCATAAACCTCTTTTATAATCTTTAAAAAGACCGAAATACCCCTACGGGGCATAATATGAACTTAAACTCGTTACGGGCATTATGGGAGGTATCCTAGTGATACCACAACCTCTTTAAAGCATGTTGACTTAGGAAAACAGTGTAGGACTCTTACGGTTACCCGTTGCGCCTTTTGCGCGCACGGTTCGGCTTATGTAACTAGTTACATAAATTAGCCGAAACGGGTCAAACCATATTGTTTTGACCCCAAAATCCAGAGTCTGATTATTATACCCATATAAAACAAGTCTTCAAACTTGTTGGGTCAAAATCACACTCCATTCACGGTTTTCGCCTTTCACGCGATTAAACCGTAACTATCCATTGAAACTGACCGGTCTAAGCTACGGCTAAATTAAAGACCCGTTAGGATTCTAATAGGTTAATTTAAACCTTCATTCCAGAATAGGGGACCAGTAAAAGCTATCTGCAATTTATTTCAATTAAGGAATTATACTTGCAAAGGTAAATACTTTTAACTTATTTTCCGTTATACGGGCTTGGGTTACGGTATTTAAAATACCGCTTGGTCGGGCAATTGACCCCGTCTCATTAGTAGTTGGGTATTATCAATGTGACCCGTTTAAAAACTTGTTTTGTTGGCTTTACGCCTTTGGGGGCTTAATGACCATGTCCCGGATATCCTTGGCATCATTTTACGAAATGGCCACGACCTTGACATCCGGGTGTAGGCGTACACCCGGCATTATGTCCATGACTATAAAAGTGTAGCCGTTGGTTTACCCACCACGGTTTTATGCTATGTGGTGTGTCTATTAAACTTTAACCCGGCACGACCCGGGCGACCGAATGCATAGTAACATGTAATTCTTTACAAGATTTAATTATAAATTATCCCAAGTTATAAAGAGTTTGTGCCTTGTGCATTTAAACCAATTTTATTAAACATTTTACAAAAGTGTCAGTTGAATGTATTTACCAGTGTAAACTGACGTATTTTCCCAAAAAGACTAAATGCAGGTACTAGGCGTAATTGGCTGGGATTTCTCCTTAGCATCATTAGAAGTCTCGCAAGCTTAAGATGCCTGAAGTCTGTTGAACAATACTGTTATTATTATTATTTGATCCCCTATGGATTTTATTTCAACAATGGTGATACTTTGATATTACACTTAACGTTGAAATATATTATCTTTATGCTTCCGCTGTGCATTCATATATATTGTGTGGTTTGACTATAATGTTGCCAACTACGTCACGGTAATCCCCCACCGGGCCCACCGGTGAGACATGTGGAAACCGGGGTGTGACAGGTTGGTATTAGAGCCAACATTGAGTGAATTAAACACTACCCTAATGTGTTTAATCTCAATGACACAATCGCATATACTTGAGTCTAGACAAGAACATAGGACAAATTCGAATTGTTATTCCAGTTTGTCTTTTTATTGTTATTTAAAGTTTTGAAAGCAGGAAATATGCCACCTGCAATCAGACGAGGAAGAGGAGGAAGAGGCAAAGGGACGATCATTACTCACAATGATCACGAGGCTGGACCTTCGAACATGCGAGCTCCTTCCAGCACAAGGAGTGAAGAACCACAGAGACAAAGAAGAAACCTCTTTGAACCTGCGAGACATTCTGCCTCGCATAGCTCAACACCCTCATACCGATATTCTTTCGGACCAGACTCGGAAAACAATCCCAATAACCCTCAACCATCCTTTATACCTCTCCAGCGATCTGCTTCGCACCAATCTTATGGCGATCCTTCACCTTTCTTCATAGGACAGTTGAACCCGATGGATTATGTCCAAGAGCCAATAGGGTATAACCCATTAGGACCAGAGGATCACTTTTCTGAAGATAATGCAGTGGATATGGACGAGGATACAGACCCCGTCGAACCTGCAAGGGGTACTCCCAATCATCCAATCGAGATCTCTGATGGGTCATCCTTCCATGGAACACCCTATCAAGGTCCCGACAGCTACCAGGCGAGGTTTGACCAATGTAATTGGTACTTTACACCTTCACATCATTACTCGCCTCATGATCAACAACAACAACAGGATCCTTCTGAGGATTCGCGGTTCGTGGTCGTTATGCCACCGCCACCGCCACCGGTTCAACCAGTAATTCCAGATCCGCCAAGGCGTAGAAGATCAAGCGCACGGATGTCCACCCGAGGAGGGGAATTCCATTTCAGCACCCCTCGCCACTCGAGTGCTAGTCACTTTCCGTCAGTACCTGAAGAAGAACCACAATTAGGGGAACCTTCTGGTCACCCTGCAGAGGTGAATTCTGCACCAGTTTCACCACCTCCGCCACCATTCGGATATGACAATCCGATACCAGCGTACGGCGCTTCCACGGCGTACAATCCGTTTGAGCAGCCGACTCAAACGCACTACAACTATAACTATGATGCCGATCCATATGTGGTAGCAGCTAATTACAATGCCCTCCATGGAACCTCTTGGAGACCAGATTACTCTGCTCATGGGTATCCAATACCTCCTAGACCTCCGGTTCAGCAATCGTCGCAACAGCCACGTTTTTCTCCACCGGAGCAAGAAGAAATACTCCACCGTTTAAACCGTGTGGAACGAGACTTCGAGCAAAAACGGAAGAGTAATCGTGGATTTCTCAAGGGCCTAGCAAACCTACTAAAAGGGAGGAAGAAACGAGATCATTAGTCTCCTTATGTAATGTTGTATTTGCAATTTAGCCCCTGCGTGGACATTTATCGTATTTCAGTCCCTACGTGGACTTATCTTTTAGTCCCTACGCGGACATCTATCTTGTATTTGGTCCCTGCGTGGATATGTTTTGCTATAAACCTCTGCGTAGGTAATTATTTATTTAAAAGTCCCGTTTAGGGCAGCGTGTAATCATATTTGAAATTTTGGAATGTTATGTTATAAATTTCATTTTTGTTATTATTATATATGAAATAAGACAAAAATCATTCTTTTTTTTTAAATCTGCCTAAATAAAGAATCTTAAGAGTGAAACCTAGCCATGTGTCTTTATAAGATCCGGCCAAGATGGTAAGACCTGATTAAAAAGATTCAGATTCCAAGTTAACCTCTGTAATCATGTTAACGTTCATGGCAGATGTGATTCGTTAAAATCGCACGCGTCATTCCTGCATAAGAATCCTTCTAAGGATTCCAAAACCCAAGTTAATGATTTATAAATCATGGGTTAAATCATCAATAAGGATGATCATTTATTAAACATCCATTAGTGATGTAGTGCCTACGGGCCAAACTTGTTAAACATCCATTAGTGATGTAGTGCCTACGGGCCATAATTATTATCATATAAGACAAAAGACAGTGGTGGTCTATGACTCCCTGTCAGAAAGGGTAAAAGGACTACGGTTCAAACCTTCATACCTTGATTCTCTGTAATCTCGGCTAATATTATAAAAACGTCCTCGTGACTAGGCTTTTATGCCACTAGCAATATTGTTTGTAATTAGGATAAGTTATATTCAAATCCTAAATAAAAGTGAGTAACAAATTAACCAGATATGGTCTCTGTTTACCATGGTTAATGAATTGCCATAAAAGACAATTCCATAATAAACTCCTAAATAAAATTTCCGTTATCTTCTGTAACAGATTCAAGTTACCATGGCTGATCCTAGTGGAGAAAATAGCTACTCAAAAGAAGAAGAATATGATAACGCCCAGGTTCATTTGACAGGCGCAGAACTGAAAGCTCTTGTCGACAATGCTGTTAAGGCAGCCCTGGATCGACAATACGAGGAATATACTGAATCTCGGAGCAGAACCATATCTAAACCACCTTCAAAGCCGAAAACCCACTCAAAATCTCACAGCAAACCCCCGTCTAAGCCGAAAAAGGACGATGATAATCACTCGTTCAATGAAAACAGTGTCCGTCAAGAAAGAGTGTATACTGATGCGTCTCGCGCCAGGGGCTGTACCTACAAGTATTTTGTATCTTGTAAACCCCGAGACTTCACTGGGGAGAAAGGCGCAGTTGATTGCATGACATGGCTAGACGAGATGGACACCGTGGTGGACATCAGCGGCTGTGCAGAAAGAGATGTGGTAAAGTATGTGTCACAATCATTCAAGGGCGAGGCCCTGGCTTGGTGGAGGTCGTTGGTTCAGGCCTCGGGTAAGGCTGTTCTATACAGCATGACATGGGAGGAATTCATTTCTCTCATCAAGGAGAATTACTGCCCTCAACATGAGGTTGAAAAGATTGAGACTGACTTCCTGTCATTGGTGATGACGAACCTCGACTGTCAAGCTTACCTCACGAGCTTCAACACGATGTCCCGGTTGGTTCCGTATTTGGTAACCCCGGAGCCAAAGAGAATAGCTCGTTTTATCGGTGGTTTAGCCCCCGAAATAAAGGCAAGCGTAAAGGCCTCTAGGCCAGCGACCTTCAGATCTGTAGCCGACATATCTTTGTCCCTTACTCTTGATGCGGTCCGACAAAGATCGCTGAGGAACAAAGAGGCTGAGAAGAGAAAGCGTGAAGATGATACTTCACGAAGGTCGGGCAAGAAGCACCGTGGAAACGGTGACAACAAGAGGGGGCCTGAGTCAAGGAAAGATGGGCAACAGTCTGGTGAGAAGCCCAAGTGCAAAAACTGCAAGAGACATCACTTTGGAAAGTGTAGTCTCGAATCAAACTCGCAGACTCAATCGAAGTCATCTGCTTGCGGGTTATGCAAGTCCAAGGACTACAAGACCGTGGATTGCAAAAAGATAAAAGATGCAACTTGCTATAACTGCAACGAGAAGGGGCACATTAAAACCAACTGCCCTAAATATGCCAAGTAGCCTGAAGAGGCCAAAAAGAACAATGCAAGAGTCTTCAGGATGGAGGCAAAAGAAGCAGTGCTAGACGATAACATGATCACAGGTACTTTTCTCGTAAATGATATCTTTGCAAGAGTACTTTTTGATTCGGGCGCTGATAAGTCTTTCGTAGATCATAAAGTTTGTAAATTGCTGAACATGCCTGCCAAAACCTTAAATGTGAATTATGAGGTAGAGCTAGCAGATGGCACCATAGAAACCGTCTCCACTGTGTTAGATGGATGTGTGATATCCATTAAGAACCACTCTTTTCCTCTATCTCTACTTCCCTTTAAATTGGCCGGTTTTGACCTGGTATTGGGTATGGACTGTTTATCTCACAACCAGGCTCAAATCGTCTACAACAGAAAGCAAGTGGTGATAAAGACTCCGTCTGGTGAATCGCTTACCATTCGGGGAGATACCTAGTACGGATTGCCTGAGCAAGTGACTATGCTCAAGGCTTCAAAATGTCTAAAGAAGGGTTGTGTCATCTACATGGCACAGGTGATTATTGAAGAGCCTAAACCGAAGATTGAAGACATTCCCGTCATTTCGGAATACCCAGAAGTTTTCCCTGAAGATTTACCTGGTTTGCCACCAGATAGGCAAGTGGAATTCAGGATTGATATCATCCCTGGAGTAGCACCTATTGCTAGAGCACCTTACAGGCTAGCACCAACCGAAATGAAGGAGTTGAGGACCCAGCTGGATGAACTGCTAGCTAAAGGTTTCATCATACCTAGTTCGTCTCCCTGGGGAGCACCGGTCCTGTTTGTTAAGAAAAAGGATGGATCGATGCGTCTGTGCATCGATTATCGCGAGCTTAATAAAGTCACGATAAAGAATAGATATCCCTTGCCAAGGATCGACGATTTGTTCGATCAGTTACAAGGGGAAAGTTATTTCTCGAAGATTGACTTGAGGTCAGGCTACCATCAACTGAAAGTCAGAGATGAAGACGTACATAAAACCGCATTTAGGACTCGATATGGTCACTATGAGTTCCTAGTGATGCCTTTTGGGCTCACTAATGCACCGGCTGCGTTCATGGATCTCATGAATCGCGTTTGCAAGCCGTACTTAGACAAATTCGTCATCGTTTTCATCGACGATATTCTTATCTACTCGAAGAACCGAGCTGACCATGAGAAACACATTCGTTATATTCTTAAACTCCTGCATCATGAGAAACTCTATGCCAAATTCTCTAAGTGCGAATTCTGGCTTCGAGAAGTCCAATTTCTTGGACATGTCGTCAGCGAGCGTGGTATCCAGGTGGATCCCGCTAAAGTAGAGGCTGTCATGAATTGGCAAGCGCTAAAGACGCCTACAGAGATTCGTAGTTTCCTGGGGTTAGCAGGATATTACAGGCGTTTCATTGAAAACTTTTCAAGGATTGCTGCGCCCTTAACTTCCCTGACCAAGAAGAAGATAAAATTTGTTTGGGGCCCTAAACAGCAAGAGTCCTTTGATATTCTAAAACAAAAGTTGAGCAACGCTCCTGTGCTGACTTTACCAGAAGGTCCGAAGAGTTTGTAGTTTACTGCGACGCATCACACACTGGCATGGGATGTGTGCTCATGCAGAAAGGCAAAGTTATTGCCTATGCTTCGAGACAGTTAAAGGTGCATGAGAAGAATTACACCACCCATGACTTGGAGCTAGGTGCCGTTGTGTTCGCGTTAAAACTGTGGAGGCATTACCTGTATGGTATCAAGTTTGTGATCTATTCGGATCACAAGAGCCTTCAACATCTGTTTAATCAGAAGGAGCTAAACATGAGGCAACGCCGTTGGATGGAGACTTTAAATGATTACGATTGTGAAATCAGATATCATCCCGGCAAGGCGAATGTAGTCGCTGATGCCCTGAGTAGAAAGGAAAGGGTGAAACCCATCCGAATCAATGCCAAGAGCATTGAAGTGAAGAACAATTTGATTGAAAGGTTGTTAGCTGCACAGCGAGAAGCTGTGTTGGAAGCTAACTATCCTAAAGAGAAGCTGGGAGTAACTGAGGAGCAGTTAACTCTTAGCAAGGACGGAATTTTACGATTGAATGGACGAATATGGGTTCCGATTTACGGAGGACTTAGAGATGTCATTCTCCAGGAAGCCCATAGTTCCAAATATTTTGTTCACCCGGGAGCTGATAAGATGTATCAGGATCCAAAGGCAAATTATTGGTGGATAGGCTTGAAAAAGTCTATAGCCGCTTATGTAGCAAAATGCTTAACTTGTGCGCAAGTCAAGGCTGAGCATCAAAAGCCATCTGGCTTGCTACAACAGCCTGAACTTCCCGAATGGAAGTGGGAATGTGTAACTATGGATTTTATTACCAAGTTACCCAAGACAAGGAAAGGAAATGACACAATATGGGTTATAGTCTATAGACTGACTAAGTCAGCTCATTTCTTACCCATCAAGGAGACTTATAGCTCCGATATGTTGGCCCAGTTATACGTTGATAACATTGTAGCCTTACATCCTGTGTCTATTATCTCCGACAGAGATACTAGATACACATCTCATTTCTGGAAAAGTTTCTAGCAATCTTTGGGCACACGTTTGAATTTTAGTACGGCTTACCATCCTCAGACAGACGGTCAGAGTGAGCGTACTATTCAAACGTTGGAAGACATGCTACGTGCATGTGCTATCGATTTGGGTGGTAGTTGGGATAAGAACCTACCATTAATCTAATTCTCCTACAACAATAGCTACCATACTAGCATAAAGGCTGCGCCTTTCGAGGCATTATACGCTAGAAAGTGTAGATCGCCGGTTTGTTGGGCGGAAATTGGAGATGTCCAATTATCAGGACCAGAGATAGTCTTCGAGACGACGGACAAGATTGTCCAGATTCGAGACCGTCTCAAAGCTGCCCGAGATAGGCAGAAGAGTTACGCAGACCCAAAGCGTAAAGATTTTCACTTCGAAGTAGGTGAAAAAGTGTTACTTAAAGTATCACCCTGGAAGGGGGTGATGCGTTTCGGTAAGAAAGGCAAACTAAGCCCGAGATACATAGGACCTTTCGAGGTTATCGAACGGGTCGGGTCAGTTGCCTATAAGTTAAACTTACCGGAGGAGCTCAATGGAATTCACAATGTGTTACACATCTGCAATCTAAAGAAGTGCTTTGCCGATGAATCATTGGTGATACCTCATACAGATGTGCGTATAGATGAGAGCTTGAAATTTGTGGAAAAACCTTTGTCGATTGAAGATCGACAGGTGAAGAAGCTTCGAAGGAAGCATGTGCCTATTGTTAAGGTCAAATGGAATGCCCGAAGAGGTCCCGAATTCACGTGGGAGGTTGAAGCCACGATGAAAGAAAAATACCCTTATTTGTTTGAGTAAATCTCGGGTCGAGATTTATTTTAAGGGGGTGAGGATGTAACACCTCGAAATTTTGTGTCCAATAATGTGTTAACACGTGTCATGAGTTTACACGTGGCATTAAATATTAAATAAAGGACTAAAGTTGACAAACCTTGAAAGTATATAAATTCGAGGGTTATAAATGTCAACGAAGGGTAAATATACTGTATAGTAACCCTAAATGATGCTCGTACCTTCAAACGAATAAATCATGGATCGTACGGAGCGAAACGCGGAAGAAAGTGAGGGATTACAAGCTGCAGGGGTTAATTGTGTCAACATGTTTAATTGTTACCTCTGAGTGACCCTTTGACGAACCCGGGGCTTTGTAACAGTAAAATACGCTCACTAGAATATGTAATATAAATTTCGCGGAGTTCCGTTTTAAAACGAGAAAGTTATGATCAAATTCGTATGAGAGGGATTAAAAGCGTCAACAATGAAAGTTAAGGCTTTCCGGATAGTAATTAAACTAACCAGGGGCTTAACAATGCGGGTAAAAGTCACTAGGCCCTTAATCGTAAATAATCTAGGGCCAAATCGCAAAGTTACCCCTTCGAAACCGAAAGGTCAGGCTAATCATTACAAAAGATTTGAAAATCTTGATAATTAACCCTCAGGCGGGCCGCGTTGAAGATATGCATGAGCTAATGTGGGCCTCGCGCCAGAGGAAGATACGTTTTCTGACATTAGGATCCATGCGGCCTGTGTGCATGTTGCTGAATCCTAATGCGGGCCGCGTACAAGTCCCAGATGCAGAATTCTTGGACAGACTTGCTGTTTGAGGTTGTGAACGATCATTTGAGCAATAAATGAAGCATGGGCGCCCTCTACATGACCCCTAGCACCCAGGGCCACCTGCTGAACATCCATGATGCCTTGTAGGTTGATGTGTAATGATCCTAAGTCCATTTTTTCACTATAAAAGGCACCACATTGTGCATAAGTGAAACACACCTCAAACCTGCATTCTAAACCATCTCTGGAGCTCTCAAGCACTCTTCTAACATTCTAAGTCGTGCACCAAGCTTCTGTAAGTGTGTCTACCCTTTTGTGGCTTTGTTTTTGCTTAGTTTAGCTTAAAAGTCAATCTGTCGTAATTAACGATTGACTTTGCGATAAATCACGAATGGTCCAGTGGTTTGTCGAATCAAAGATAGTTATATGTTGGTAATCATGTGGGCTTTAAACCCCTAAAAGGGCACCCTCTGATTCCCACTCTAACTAGTCCAAATGTCGAGTCAAACGTGCTTAGAAAAAGTCAACAGAAGTGTTATTTTGCGATTTCATGCATAATCTGTAATGTAGATGATATGTAACCTGTTTGAACACTCATAAAACATGATAATAAGTATATAAACTAGTCTAAGCTTGTTTGATCCGACCATTTTCTGTTTTGACCCGGTTCGGAGCCGAAAGTCGCAAAAGCTTTGACTTCAGTCCTGACCCGTTAAAGTTTGATTTAGATATGCCTTAGGACTCTCTTAGGACCAGGTTACATGATGGTATAACCCTCTGTGGCCGGTTCGTTGTTTGTCCGAGTCTTTTACACATTTCCGTTAAATGCTTAAAAGTTGACTGTAACGCCCTTTTTAATTTAAAACGAGAATCCCGGACATGTGAAAGGATCATAACCTTGGTTACTGATTTCTAAGCATGTCCCTAAAATTTCACGTCAATCCGAGGTCCAGAATAGGAGTTATGCTAAATAGCGCAAATTACGGAACTTTAGTAATTAAATAGCGCAATTAGCATAACGCCTATCTAAACCCGGATTTCGACACCAAACCTTTTACACACTGATGTAAAATAATATTTTTGGATTTTTAAAGATTTTTAATTATTTTTAACCTGCTCATAACCTGCGGTTATGGCAACGGTTCGGTAATTACCGAATATACCGTTTTCGGCCATAACTTGAGTTCTACAAGGTCTTTTGACCCGATTCCAGTTGCTACTGATTTTAAATAATAAATAAAGTATTTAGACTTTATAAACTGTTCGGGAAACTCAGATTTCCTGTAGAACTCATAAACCTCTTTTATAATCTTTAAAAAGACCGAAATACCCCTACGGGGCATAATATGAACTTAAACTCGTTACGGGCATTATGGGAGGTATCCTACTGATACCACAACCTCTTTAAAGCATGTTGACTTAGGAAAACAGTGTAGGACTCTTACGGTTACCCGTTGCGCCTTTTGCGCGCACGGTTCGGCTTATGTAACTAGTTACATAAATTAGCCGAAACGGGTCAAACCATATTGTTTTGACCCCAAAATCCAGAGTCTGATTATTATACCCATATAAAACAAGTCTTCAAACTTGTTGGGTCAAAATCACACTCCATTCACGGTTTTCGCCTTTCACGCGATTAAACCGTAACTATCCATTGAAACTGACCGGTCTAAGCTACGGCTAAATTAAAGACCCGTTAGGATTCTAATAGGTTAATTTAAACCTTCGTTCCAGAATAGGTGACCAGTAAAAGCTATCTGCAATTTATTTCAATTAAGGAATTATACTTGCAAAGGTAAATACTTTTAACTTATTTTCCGTTATACGGGCTTGGGTTACGGTATTTAAAATACCGCTTGGTCGGGCAATTGACCCCATCTCATTAGTAGTTGGGTATTATCAATGTGACCCGTTTAAAAACTTGTTTTGTTGGCTTTACGCCTTTGGGGGCTTAATGACCATGTCCCGGATATCCTTGGCAGCATTTTACGAAATGGCCACGACCTTGACATCCGGGTGTAGGCGTACACCCGGCATTATGTCCATGACTATAAAAGTGTAGCCGTTGGTTTACCCACCACGGTTTTATGCTATGTGGTGTGTCTATTAAACTTTAACCCGGCACGACCCGGGCGACCGAACGCATAGTAACATGTAATTCTTTACAAGATTTAATTATAAATTATCCCAAGTTATAAAGAGTTTGTGCCTTTTGCATTTAAACCAATTTTATTAAACATTTTACAAAAGTGTCAGTTGAATGTATTTACCAGTGTAAACTGACGTATTTTCCCAAAAAGACTAAATGCAGGTACTAGGCGTAATTGGCTGGGATTTCTCCTTAGCATCATTAGAAGTCTCGCAAGCTTAAGATGCCTGAAGTCTGTTGAACAATACTTTTATTATTATTATTTGATCCCCTGTGGATTTTATTTCAACAATGGTGATACTTTGATATTACACTTAACGTTGAAATATATTATCTTTATGCTTCCGCTGTGCATTCATATATATTGTGTGGTTTGACTATAATGTTGCCAACTACGTCACGGTAATCCCCCACCGGGCCCACCGGTGAGACACGTGGAAACCGGGGTGTGACAAAAGGTTTCAGTCCAGGTCATCAAAAGAAACCAAATCATAAAAGCAATTTCAAAAAGAAGGGGCTGGGTTTTGATGTTGAAAATAATCAAAATATTAAAGATTTTAAATCAAAAACAGTATTTGTTTCAGGAGCAAGTTCTGAAAAAGAGAAAAAGAGCTCATTTTGGAAGCAATCGAACAAAGCGTTTCTTGCAGAAAAACAGAAAAATGAGAAGAATGAAGCTAATCAGAAAAATGAGACAAGAACCTGTTACCGATGCAAAAAAGTTGGTCACATCGCCTAGAAATGTCCAATGGCAACCAACACACAATAGGAAGTGTCTTCTAAACTCAAAGAAAAAGTTGTTGATAAAACTGAACCACCAACTGAAAAATTCAAAGTGTTTAAAAATTCTACATTTGAAGTTGGTGAGAGTTCAAAAAGATTTTACAAAAGAAAAGTGAATCTTAACAACCAAACATGAGTTGTTAAGAAATCAGATGTTAAATCTGGCGATGAATCTGACTCGTCAAAGTCAGAGGAGCCACAAGTTGAGCTAAAAGGAGAAAATTCAGTTCCGCCAATGGATGACGCAAACTTTCCACCATTGCGGGCTGAAAATTTAAAACAAAAAGTTGGAAAAGTAGAGATTTCGAATCAATTCTATTCTGAAAAGAAGGAATTCGATGTCGAAAAGGCTTTCAATGGGAAAGTAAAACATATCTTTGGTAAGATGGTCGATGGTAAGGCCAAAGGTGTAAAAGATTTTTATAAATCAAAAAGGAATGTTCAAAGCCAAAGTGAAATTGAACAGGTTACACCCAAAGCTGGTCAGGCTTGGGTGTCTGTATTCCATGCTTAAAAATCCTGACTTGCCGGAGCTCCCAAGTTGGTAATCGTGGAGCATGAATCGACATCTTTCTTAGAAATGAAAATGTTTTAAAAAATGTCAAGTGATTGTTTTTACAAGTGGTATTATTGATAAGAACCTACAAGTGGTTAATCAAGGTCATTAAGTTGAACTTGATTTAACTTTCATACAAGTGGTTAAAGAAAAGGAAAAGTGAACTTACAAGTGGTAATTTGAAAACAATGTGATGAATGAATCCCCGTGTTTGTGAAATGACAAACAAAACTAATTTTCCGGAAAAACCATTTTGATTAAAACAAACTTAAGTGTTATGAAATCATAATGGGAAAATAGTTTGTTGTCAGGGAGAGTTCTGATTGTTTATGCCAAGTGAATGGAGAATTGAAGCAATTCACATTAGTTTGTCATTTTACTTGTACAGTTTATTGCGTTTATTTTCAAATTTTCCCAGAAAATCAAAAATTGAAACATAGTTTTGATTTTAGAGGGAGTAAAAAATTAAGAATTTTGAAAATTTGAAAAAGCAAAAAAGCAAAAAAAAAAAAAAAAACATGATAAAATCTAAAATCAAAAAACATTGAAAATTCAAAATGAGTTTTGTTGTGAAAAAGAGGAAATGATAGTACATCAGTAGACAATCACAGCATGCTAAAGAATTGGAAAGTGAAATCTGATAAACGGTCTCACTGATGATATGCCAGTAGGTTTTTATACATTTAGTAGATTGTTTTCGAGATATAAACATAAATCTTAAAACACTTATTTCGTGCGGAACATCTCTCGGATATATAGGTAACCCCTGAAATCTTGTTTGAAGCGCTTTCTATTTCTGATATACTAGGTCTTTGTGCGTGATGATATCTGGGGTATTATACCAGGACTTCTGATTTTACGGAAGCAATAGCCTAGTCCTCGTATAATACTCTGCACAGCTTTAATCATAAAGCTCACCCTCAGCATAAAAAATGATGAAACATTGAAAAATGCTAATCATGTGTTGTTGAAGAAAAGATCCCCAAACGGGACACACCTAAAAGACGAGCCATCATCTCTTTGTCTGAACGGAAGTTCTAACCTGAGCTCTCATGGTCTCGCATTACCCGTTTACAGATATCATTAGTGTACATTCACCTGTAAGACTGAATATAGGAGTCTGGATACGGGAGTATATTCTGAGGTGGGACACGTGAATAAGTTTAAGTGCTTAAAACACTAATTCTCGTATCTCGAAACAATTGAACTTTGTGTGAAAATTTAAGTGGATCAGTATACTGACAATCTAACTGAATTGTTTAGAACTTAACGTCTAAAAAGGTCAACGGTGTTAGTGATTTGTCTCAAAAACTGATATGATCCTCTTACACAAACTCACAAAAATATTGTCTGTAAATATTTCTTTATTGCATTTTAACAAACAAAATTCCAAAAGATTGTGTTTTAGTATAAAATTTTGAAAATTCAAAAAGATTTTATTTCATCTTATTTTCGACAACTGATGTTGCAACAACAACCAACAACAACCATACCCAGTAAATCCCACAAATAGCAGAGCTACTTATAGGGTCTAGGGAGGGTGGGATGTAGACAGGCCTTGCCTCTATCCCTAGGGATAGAGAGGCTGCTTCCAGAGAGACCCTCGGCTCGAAAACGAACAGCAAACCAACACAACAAGTCAAAGAATATAGTAAGAATACAGAAATAAGAAGTCGCCCATTACCAAGAAAGTGATCAGAGTAGCATAATATAATGTAAATCATGTATCATAGTATACAACATCATTTGGGCATAAACAAAATGTAAATCATGTATAATAGCATACAACATCATTTGGGCAATAAACACAAGAAGGCAATCACTGGAAAACTTCCTTAGAGAATAAGAAAAACCTACGTCTCTGAAATCCACCTAAGACCACTAGAAGTCCTTAACCCTAATCCTACGCCTCCACGAAGTCCTATCGTGGATCATGTCCTCAGAAAGATGCAACTCTAGTATATCATGCCTAATCTGCTCATCCCATGTCAGTTTGGGTCTGCCTCTTCCTCTCCTCCCCTGCACAGTAAGAGTTTCCACTACTCTAACTGGTGCCGTCGTTTCCCTCCGCTTCACATGCCCAAACCATCTCAATCTCTCTTCCTTGATCTTCTTCGATATACTAGCCACTCCTAGTCTTTCCCTAAAAACCTCATTTCTTATCCAATCCAACCTCGTGTGTCCACACATCCACCTCAGCATCCTCATCTCTGCTACCTCCATCTTGCGCGCCTGTGTTGGAAAGCTGATTTTCAAAATTCAAAGTGCTAAACATGATGGACAACAGGGTTGGGAGAGTTTGTTTGAAATGAAAAAAGATTTTGAAATGATTAAATGGTTCATTAATTTGAAACCAAATTTGAGTATTTAGAATACAAGTGGTCAAGCAGAGATTATAAATGTTAGATTATGTTGATTTGAGAATATCTACAAGTGGTTTCTAAATTTGTTAAATTTTAACAAGTGTGAAATTTACTTTTGGGTAGAGTTTGTGCAGGTAAAAAGCTTTGTAAGAGCTAGGTTCGACTCCTGAGGATATGCAGATTAGAGCCAAGTTTCTGATTCTGTTGCTACAGAGAGCCAGGAGACGTTGGTGAACCTGTGAAAGCTGTAAAGCTAGATCCCCTTGTCTAAGCCTGAGCAGAGTTTGAGCCAGGTTACAATCCTAGAACGATAGTTATTCTAGACTGCGATCCCAGCTTATTGAAAGGGGGAGTCTGAAGACATAAGAGCCAGATACAGATTTTGGATCAACATCCAAGGGGGAGTTTAGCTGCTGATGCTGAAAAACTTAAGGAATCAAGAGATCTGATCAAGATAATTAGAGAAAGGATAGAGTCAGGTTGAGATTCTGAGAGAGAGTAAGAGAGAAGATTGAGGATGCTTACAGAGAAAGATACTTTGGAGAGAGCGAGAAGACTGATTAAGACTGAAGATTCGACATACTAAAGACTCGTACCGAAGACTCGTCAAGGGGGAGTTTGTTGGTGCATATGTATGTCGACTTCGTCTTGTATCGAGTCTTGTAACTAGATTGATAGACCAGGACACGTAGTACGAGAAAAATGAGAAACAGATCAGGACAAGCCACTTCGCACGAACTGATCAGGACGAGCCACTTCGAACGAACTGATCAGTTCGTGCGGACTGGGCCAGTTTGTACGGACTGGGCCAGGTCGTGCGACCTAGTGCCAGCTCGTGTTAAGCAGTTTCGTGCGGTCTGGGTTTCCTATAAATAGAGGTCTTGGGTCTTTCATTTGTAACTTTGGATTCCGGTAGCGAAGCTCTGCCGAAGTGTTGCCAAGCTTGTAAAACGTTCTGAAATCAATACAATCGATAGTTAATCTACTTCTAAGTGCATATCAAGCTGAATGAAGATCAAATCAATGAATTCTGCCTCTGATTTGGTCTAGAACTCTTCTGATCGACTCGTTTTGATCGATTCCCCCGATCCTACAGATCACATCCCTAAGTCCTCCATAGATTGGAACCCATATTCGTCCATTCAATCTTAGAATTCCATCCTTGCCATACGATAACTGTTCAGCAGTTACGCCCAACTTTTCATACGGATAGATAGCTTCTAACACAACTTCCTTTTGAGCGGCTAACAACCTTTCATTTAAGCTGTTCTTCAATTCAATGCTCTTGGCATTGATTCTAATGGGCTTAACTCTTTCTTTTCTGCTCAAGGCATCGGCGACCATATTCGCCTTGCCTGGATGATATCGGATTTCACAATCATAATCATTCAGTGTCTCCATCCATTGACGCTGTCTCATGTTCAGATCCTTATGGTTAAACAGATGCTGAAGGCTCTTATGATCAGAATAGATCACACATTTGGTACCATATGAATAATGCCTCCAAAGTTTTCGTGCAAACGCAACGGCACCCATTTCCAAGTCGTGGGTGGTGCAATTCTTTTCGTGCACCTTTAATTGTCGCGAGGCATAGGCAATGACTTTGCCCTTCTGCATAAGCACACATCCCATACCTGTGTGCGATGCGTCACAATAAACCACAAACTCTTCAATTCCTTCTGGCAATGTCAACACAGGTGCATTGCTTAACTTTTGCTTAAGAATATCAAAGGATTATTGTTGCTTAGGACCCCAATCAAACTTTATATTCTTTTGAGTCAATGAAGTTAGGGGTGCATCAATCCTTGAAAAGTTCTCAATGAAACGTCTATAATAACCTGCTAGACCCAAAAAGCTGCGTATCTCTGTGGGAGTCTTAGGCTCTTGCCAATTCATGATGGCTTCAATCCTAGCTGGATCCACCTAGATACCACGCTCACTCATCATGTGTCCAAGAAATTGGACTTTACGAAGCCAAAACTCGAATTTTGAAAACTTGGCGTAGAGCTTCTCTTGCTAAAGAAGTTTAAGGATACATCGAAGATGTTTTTCATGATCGGCTTGATTCTTCAAGTATATAAGTATGTCGTCAATAAACACAATGACAAACTTGTCCAAATATGGCTTGCAAACGCGATTCATGAGATCCATGAATGCTGCAGGTGCATTTGTGAGCCCGAAAGGCATCACCAAGAACTCGTAGTGACCATACCGAGTTCTAAATGCAGTCTTATGCACATCTTCATCTCTGACCTTCAGCTGATGGTAACCTGACCTTAAATCAATCTTGGAGAAATAACTTTCCCCTTGCAGTTGATCGAACAGATCGTCGATCCTGGGCAATGGATATTTATTTTTGATAGTGACCTTATTCAACCCGCGATAATCAATGCATATACGCATTGACCCATCCTTTTTCTTCACAAATAGTATCGGTGCTCCCCAAGGAGATGAACTAGGTCGAATAAAACTTTTGCCAACAAATCATCCAACTAAGTCCTTAGCTCTTTCATCTCAGTCGGTGCCAACCTATAAGGTGCTCTTGCAACAGCTGCTGCTCCAGGAATAATGTCGATTCTAAACTCCACCTGCCTATCTGGGGGTAAACCAGGTAGTTCTTTAGGGAATACTTCTGGATATTCAGAAATAACAGGGATGTCTTTGTTGGATCTGAGTTTGATTTTGATTGTATTTTATGTTTGTAAATAAGATGAAGATGGATGAGTGTGCAGCGGAAACGATAATGAACACAAACTTTGCATACAATCAAATGAGAGTAATACTTTTATCAAACATCTTTACACAATGAACCGAAAGATTGAATTTATTTCAAACACGATTACAATGATTGATGAATGAATGCAAACTCCCCCTCAGCCAGAGCTCAGTAGTTTGTTCGTGCAAAGAAGACTAATGATGCAAAGAGCTAATAGAACAGTACAAAGTACTGAACTATTTATAGGCACTTGCAAACTACTGAGCATCTTAGCTGACGTCACCATGAAAGTGACATCTAACCTCCTAACAAACTCTAACCTCTGATCTATACAGACACTGCTTGTGTTTACTACTGCTAATACATTCTATTACAAAACAGACTTTAGAACAGCTGCTGCAACCTTCTACTGCTGTGAACCCAGCAGCACTTGTCCGGATCAGCAGTGCTTGACTCAAGGCAGTAGATTGAATCAGTAGGACTTTAGTCTTCCATCAGATCTTTAGTTGAGCAACAGTTATGGGTCAGCAGTTTAGCAAGATCAGCAGATAGCAGGTCATCAGTAGTTGTAATCACTTTCAAGGGGAGAGATTTGTATATCAACATCTGCTTATTCAGGATCCACTGCTCTGATCCAGTTTTGGCTTTAATTATCTATTCCTCTGATAGGGTTCAATCCCAACAATCTCCCCCTGGAACAGATAATGCCAAAACCCTTCATTATTTGTGGACATTTTATTGCCTCATTAACAGCTCCCTTATCTGACCTTTAAATTGTAATTCAAAGTCAAGGGCATCTGTATCTTCATCATCCCTGCTAAGTGGAAGATCAAGGAGATCCTGTAAATCTTCAAGACTCAGGCCAAGAGCTTGTTCCCTTGATATTTTCTCCACTTCTCCACCAGACCTGAGCAAAGTCAATACGCAGGTCTGTTTGTCAGTTTCCCACTTTTGTATTTTTGAGCCTGGTGGGTTTCTTGGGAGATGCTTATTTGCAGAAGTATTTGGTGAGGCTGGCCTGTTCATCATTGGCTGAGCAGTGGTAGCAGAGTTTTCCTGTTCAAGTTCTTCTTTTAACTTTCTTAACAAGCCTTCTTTTACAACAGTATTTCCAGTAAGAATTTCTTGAAATGTTTCAGCTCCTAACTGGCTTTGTTTCCTTCTTTTGTAAAAGGCAGTACCAGTAGGAGCAGTGGCTTTCCTGGTGTGCAGCTTTGTTGGCCTTTTTGAAACCTCTGCTTCAGGATAGTCAGGTTTTTGAGGAATTTTTGGATCTTTCTTTCTTAATTCCTCCAACCTTTTGTAGGTTGACCTGACCATATCTTCTTTCCATCTAGCAATTTGTCTTTTTATACCAAAATCAGCAGCAACCAGTTCTTCTTTCATTCTCTTTAGTTCCAACTGTTTGTCAGGTACATTCTTTTTGAACTTTTCCCAATCAGGAGGAGTGTGAGTGACTTTCCTTTTTATCATGTCTTGAATTCTTGCTGCTTCAACTTCAAGCTCAGGAACAGTCCACTCTTTGTACATGTGTCTCTCTCCTTTGTATCTCTTGTGAAACATAATGCTTTCAATGTAGTCTTTCTTCAAAGTTTCAGCTGCTCTTTCTGAAATTTGTTGACTGACATTCTTTGCAAAACGTTCTAGGGAACTGACTTGTGTGAGCAGATATTGATAGTATCTTGAAACTTGTTTGTCAGATTTCCCTTGTGTGTTTCTTTTCGAGATATCTTCTGCTTGCTTGGCCTTTATCTTCAAATATTCATCAATATTTTTGGGCCAGGGATATCCTTTGATTGAAGGCAAACTCCTTTTGGCAGGGTCATCCTCAATATAAAAAGATTTTATTTCTTCTCTAACAGCTTCTAGTTCAAGAGGAAATTGAACACCTGCAGGAGGTAAGGGTTTGTGCATTGGAACTGAAGAAAGTGGAACTGGTTTTGGTATATTGACAAGAGCTAAAGATTTTGAAGATGTTTGTGATGGTGAAGAGACATCATCTTTAGGAATTAGCCTTCTCCCCTTTATTTGAGGAGGGACTGATGATGTTTTGGATGGAAAGGTGGTTGTAGTGGCAGTGGTGGGTGATAGACTAACAGCTGTTAAAACAACTGGTGTTCCAACCACTGTTGTCTTTACAGCAGAAGTTATAACAACTGCTGTCTTCTGCCTTTTGACAGGAGGTGATTTTGATTTTGGTGGTGATGGTGGTAAAGCAGTGGATGTAGTGTGTGTTGAGATGGTGTGTGTTGAAGTGGGAGCAGATGTTGAAACTACTGAAGTACCAAAAGCAGCTGATACAACAGGAGTTACAACAGCTGTTTTAGATGGTGGTTTTTGAGCAGACTTTGAACGTCTGACTGGAATAGATTTGGGTAGCCTTACTTTTCTTGTAGGCTTCTTTTTTTCATCAATAAGATTTTTATCATCTCTTGACCCTGAAGTACCCTGATCCGGATAATCCACCCTGGCTTTCTTTTTGGCCTCTCTATCCCTTTTCACACATGCAAGTGCTTCTGCAAGTGCATTTGTGGTCACATCAATTTTCTTACTCCCATCTGGCAAAGGAATTTTTTTAGTCATATTTGAATTTTCTGGTGCAAGGTAGAGACCATCTGTTATTCCTTTCCTTCTCCACTCCTGAATTTTCTCCCCCTTTTTGGCATTATCTTCGGGGAGTTGATCAATGAAGAACACTGGTGGAGGAGCAGTGCCAGAGTTGTGCAGGATCTGAGTTTTGAGAGCCTTGAGATCAGCCTGAGTGTCTTTGAACCTAGACTCCATAGCATTTCTCAGCTCTTGAACATGTTTTTCATGTTGCTAATCTGCTACTTGTGCTTGATGATGGAGAAAAGGTTGAAAGAGATTCCAGAGCTCATTTGTAGCAGGTGCCTGTTGGAGAGCAGGTGCTTGAGGTGGAACAGCAGTGGATTGTACCTTTTGTACCTGTAACAACTGTTGGAGCATATCTTTGAGCTCTGCAACAGTGTTATCAAGTTTTTCAACACGAGCCGTCAATTTCTTGTACTTTAAATCATCACCCAATTTAATGGGATCATCTGATTTCCCACTAACAGTGGTTTTATCAGTGGTTGAAGTAGGAAGTTTACTCCAAACATTAACCACTGATGCCCCTTTTTCTTGGTACTGGGGTCTTCTTCCTTCAACACTTGACAACCTTTTGATGTTGCCAGTAGGATAAATAAATCCACTGGTGGTTGGCAGAGGTGCTATAAAAGGAATTGCCTCCAAGGAAGTCTTATTGATGTAACCACTGTCCAACTGTAAACCAGTGGGTTCAACAGTTGTAGTGGCTGCTTCACTTGGATTACCACAAAGAGTTACTTGTAACTCAATGGGTGTAACCTCCTCAGGTTGTGTTGGTGGGTTAGCAATGAATGATACAGCAGGCTCAATCATTTGTTGAGGCATATTCTCATTGACAGGTGAGTGAGAAGGACTGGGTAATGCCTGGTTCAAATCAATTGCATCCAACAGTAGTTGTGTTTTTGGTGGAATTGTGGATGTGATGGTTGGTGTAGAAAGCGGACTTGCTCCGGGCATTGAGCTGTGGATGATGGAAACGAGTGTATCCAGAGCATCATAATGTGGTGGCCCTTTGTGTACAACCTGTTCTTTTTGTGAAGAAGCAGGAGGAGTTATGGTTATGGGTTGAGATATTTGTACCAACTGCTGTGAGGAAGAAGCAACAGTGGTTTCTTGTGACATTTGTGTTGTCACAGGCATTAACTCTGGTATCTCATCCTCCAGAGTTGCCGTTTTGATTGGTTTGGGGGGTTTTTGATTTTTCTTTTTGTAAAGCCTTTTGGGTTTTGTAGGTGTGGGTTTCAAAACAGTTGGTCTGCTGCTTTGATCACCTAGAGCAGTAGGCTCAGCAGCAGATACCTGAGGAGCAGTGGTAGCTGCTAAATTCTGCTCAGGCACCCCTGCTTGTGTTTTGCAAGGTGCTAACATACGTGAAAAAGTTTCAGATGTTAGGCAGTTTATTACAGTTATCTCACCTTGGTTTATTAAAGCTAAATCATCCTTACTGAATTTCTTTGCAAAATAGTAACTTAAAAACCTTGGAAATAGTAAGAATGATTTGGTTTCAACATTATTAACCAAATCTTTAAAGATTTCCCGAGAATAGTTAAAATTTTCTTCTTGAAGAATTGCATATCCCAGATTTTGAATCTTTATAGGGACTCATTAAAAGAAGTGGTTTTGTTTGAAACACATAGTAGGATGGTATGAAATAGGAATATGGGTGCAGGAGGAAAATAACCTTTTTCTAAGGTTAGTTTCGTCATCATTGTGGCTTCATACCCTCTTTCAATGAAGTCAATGTGCAACTCGTTTTTAGTGAAGGAAGTTTTACCTGCTTGGTCATCGAGTTGAAAGACTTCGGAGATGGATTGTGGTGTAATTTGGACAGTTTTACCCTTTATGGAAGATTTAATGGCGGTTGCAATGTCTCCTTGTTGTTCAAGGGTTGCATTCTTCCAAAACTCCCTTTGGGTCGCCAAATAGATTGGTGCATCGGCGGTGAGCAAAGTTTTGTACTTTGATTTTGCCATGATGTTAATAATGGAATCGAAAACATCTGTGGTTCCTGTTTTTGTGAGAAGACCCAGGAGATTGTGAGATTTTTTGAATGGAATTTCAGTGGAGATTGCCTTTTTAGAGGCTGTTTTCGTTGATTTTGATGTGGGTTTTGCAGATGACTTCGATTTTGTCATTTTTGAAACGAATGATCGAAGGAATTTGTGAGAGATGAGAAGAAAAACTGCTTTGAGAAGAGAATTTTTAAGAACTCAATTCGACAGTAAAACCCTGTTTTGGTGGTGAGTGGGGAATTTTATAGGAAAGAGAATGAATGCTGACGTGGCAGCCTTACAAAAGGTCTGACTGCTATGTACTGCCCACGTGACAACCACTGGTGAAAATGAAGGACAGTACTTTTGATGAAAGCAACTGATAAAAGCAGTGGAAAGGGGGCAGTGGATGATTTTTACTATCAGTGGATAGCATATCAGTGGATAAGACACTGCTTTTGAACAACAGAGGTTATCAAGAAATAAGAGAACAGAGGTTGTCTTTCAGCAGTGGGCGGACTTTTTGAAGTAGAGCAGACTTTTGAACAACCAGTGGTTATGGCAGACTTTTAAGGATTTTAATGAAATTTTCATTTTTAGCTATTTTTAAGGATGGATTTTTGATTTTCTGAAAACATTTTGTTGCTTTTATTCATAGAAAAACAAGATGTTGCTTGTTATTCCATGTTTAGCATCCCAATCCTAGAGACCAGACTCTCCAAAGTGGTTGTATCAAGTGCTTTTGTGAGCACATCTGCCAGTTGGTCTTTGGTTGGGACATGATGCAGAGAAATCAAACCTTTTTCATAGCAATCCCTCACAAAGTGATGTCTGATGTCGATGTGTTTTGTGGTAGAATGGGAATCTGGATTTTTGATGATATTTTCTGCTGCCTGGCTATCCAACATGAGTGGTGTCTTTAAGGCAGTGATACCAAAATCCAACAACTGATTTTGAAGCCACAGGAGTTGGGCTGTACAGCTTGCAGCAGCAATGTATTCAGCCTCAGCAGTGGATGTTGAAACTGCTGCTTGCTTTTTGCTTTGCCAAGAGACTAAGCAATCACCTAGAAACTGGCACCCTCCTGAAGTGGACTTCCTTGTGGTATGACATCCAGCAAAGTCACTGTCTGAAAAACCTGACAGCTTGATATTCCCATTAGTTGGATACCAGATACCAAGTGTGGGAGCACCTTTTATGTATCTGAGAATCCTTTTTACAGCAATGAGATTTGATTTTCTGGGAGCTGATTGACTTCTTGCACAGACACATGTTGCAAACATGATGTTTGGTCTAGATGCAGTTAGGTACAATAAAGACCCAATCATGCTTCTATAAAGTGTTTGGTCAATCAGCTCATCCTTTTCATCAGACATGACCAGCTTATTTGTGGCCATGGGTGTGCTGCATGGTTTACAATAATTCATATCAAATTTGGTTAAAAGTCCTTTAGCATATTTGCTTTGATGAATGAAGGTTCCATTTTGCAATTGCTGTACTTGGAGACCAAGAAAGCATTGCAGCTCACCCATTGCACTCATTTCAAACTCAGCTGTCATGAGTTCTCTAAACTCTTCACACATTTTGGTACATGTGCTTCCAAAAATAATGTCATCCACATAAATTTGGACAATCATTAAATCTTTCCCTCTCCATTTAAGAAACAGTGTTTTATCAATGGTACCTCTTTTGAAACCATTTGAGAGTAGAAAGTTGGAAAGAGTTTCATACCAGGCCCTTGGTGCTTGTTTCAGGCCATACAAGGCTTTGTTTAGCCTGTAGACATGATCAGGACAAAATGGATCCTCAAAGCCTGGAGGTTGACATACATACACCTCTTCTTGCAATGTACCATAGAGGAAAGCACTTTTGATATCCATCTGAAACACCTTCATGTTGTGGTTGACAGCAAAGGCCAGGAACAGTCTGATAGCTTCCAATCTTGCAACGGGGGCGAATGTTTCATCATAATCAATCCCCTCTTCCTGTCTGTAACCTTGAACCACAAGCCTGGCTTTGTTCTTGACAACAATGCCCCTTTCATCTGTTTTGTTCTTGAAGACCCACTTTGTGCCAATAACCTCTTTTGGCAGTGGTACAAGCTCCCATACTTGTTGTCTTTTAAACTGTTGAAGCTCCTCTTGCATGGCTTCTACCCAGCTGTTGTCTTTTAGTGCCTCTTGGTACTTGACTGGCTGATGGAGTGATAGAAAACCAGCAAAAAGACAAATGTTTTGGGTTTGGCTTCTTGTGAGCACCCCTTCATTTATGTTGCCAATGATTTGATCAGGTGGATGAGATCTCAAGAAGATTAAGTCTCCTTGGTATGGTATGATGGCATTTGTTGGTGAAGGCTGCAAATGTGTATCATCTGAGCTAACCACTGCTGGAGACTTTGATGACCCAGCAGTGGCTTCAAAAGGTGGTGGAATGGGTGGTAATGAAGTGGACCACTGCTGACTTTTATCCACTGTTTGAGGACTTTTGTCAGCAGTGTTTGAGGATGTGGAAGCAGTGGTAGATGGGCTACTTTGGTCAACAACTGTTGAGGTAGCAGTAGTTGAGCTTTGGCAGCTGTTTTGAACAACTGGTGCTTTTCCCTTTGCGGCAGACCTTTGAAGGATGATGATTTCATACCCATAGTCTGGTGATGTATCCTCTGATGGACCTGCACTGTTAGTCTTGATAGCAGTATTTTCAAAAGTGAATTTTTCAAGATCAAACAGATCAGCAGGATTTGCTGGGATTTTCATTGATGAAAGTTCATTGAACTTTACATCCAAAGTCTCCTCCACTACCTTGGTCCGTGCATTGAACACTTTGTAGGCCTTGGCGGTGGTTGAGTATCCCAGAAAATAACCACAATCAATTTTGGCTGCAAATTTTGAAATGGAATCTTTTAAGTTCAAAATAAAGCATGGGCAGCCACACACCTTGAAGTATGAGATCAGTGGTTTGATTTTATACAGAATTTCATAGGCAGTCTTTTTGTGCCTAGGGTTTATTAAAACTCTGTTCTGGACATAGCAAGCAGTGTTTACTGCCTCTGCCCAGAAAGTAAATGGCAAACCTGAATCTGCAAGCATAGTTCTGGCAGCCTCAATCAAAGTTCTGTTCTTTCTTTCAACAACCCCATTTTGCTCTGGTGTTCTAGGGATGTTGTACTGCCTTACAATCCCTTTCTTCACACAGAAGGCATCCAACTCCTTATTTTTAAATTCTGTGCCATTGTCACCCCTAAAGCTTTTTACTGGAAGATCAAATTGCTTTTCAACCTGTGTCACAAAGTCTTGCAAAATGCCTGCAGTTTCATCTTTAGAGTGCAAAAAGAAAGTCCATGTAAACCTAGAAAAGTCATCAACTATAACCAAACAATATCTTTTCTTTTTCAGGCTCATGACTTGAACTGGGCCAAACAAATCCATGTGTAGCATTTGCAAACACTGGGTTGTTTTGGACTCTTCAATGGACTTGTAAGAACTTTTATGTTGTTTTCCTTTTAAACAGGAAATGCAATGTTCAGGACATGAAAACAATTTTTGTGGTAGGCCTCTCACCAAACCATTTTTTTTAAATTTCTGTTATTGTCTTAAGATTTGTGTGCCCCAGTCTTCTGTGCCAAAGTTCTGTCTCTTTGTTAGAGGCAGCTGAGAACAGACAGGCATCAGCTCTGGGACACTCTTTAGACATGTCAACAACATAAACATTGCCACTTCTTTAAGCAACAAGTTTAGTTTGACCATTTTTGATTATTGCTTCAATCTTTTTGACCATTTCTGGTCCAACAATCCTACAACAGTCTTTTGTGAAGAATGACCCAAACCCTTTGTCACTCATTTGAGATACACTCAGAAGGTTGAATTTCAGATTGTCTATTAGATTGACATTTTCAAATTTTACATTACCAGATTGCACTGTACCAGACCCCAGAACTTTCCCTTTACTATTATTCCCAAAGGATATATCACCCCCTCCATGGATTTTAAAGTCTTTGAGGAGGGCTTTACATCCTGTCATGTGCCTGGAGCCTCCACTATCTACATACCAAAGGCTATCAAAGCATGCAGAAGCTCCCTGCACATGAAGTAAAAGGATTAGTTCATTAAGGACTCCAAAGCCAACAGGGCTTTGGATGGAGTCTCAACAGTGTCTGGTATGGATGCAGTGTGATGGACAGTGGTTAAGTCAGGGGTTTGGACAGTTTTAGTACTGTTTCTTGCTAACCACTGTTGAGGGTCTTGCCCAATCACCTGCTGATACCCAAAAGGATACCTATTCACTCTGGGTTTAGAGGGCTTTTTGTAGACCTCATAAACGTGTGGAATCCTTTGGTAAGACTGTTTTTCCTTGCCTTTTCTGAACTGATTGGCAGGAGGTGCATCAGTAACCTGAACATCTCTTTTGACAGATGTTTGGTTCAGCTGTTTTGTGACAGCTGTTTGAACTGGCACAAACAGTGGTTGTTTCTTTGTGAATTTGACAGATGGTGATGATACTGATGAACTCAAAGATGTTTTAGCCATGTACTCATTCTTCTTCTCATTAAAGTTCTTGAGATACACACATGCCTGAGTTTTATGGTTTGTTTTACCACAAACACTGCAACTTTCAGCTGAAGTAGTGACACTTGTTTTAGTTAAATCATAAGCTTTTAAGTGGAAGCAATCTTTTGTTAGATGGTTCCTCTTCTCACAGAATTCACAAAACAAGTTATCAATTTTTTCTTTCTTCTTCCTCTTTTCAGACTCCTTTGCAGCAGAGGTTTTGACCACTGCTGGGATGTCCTTAAGAGGAATGACTTTAGCTTTTGGAGCTTTAACACCATCATTTGATGTAAAGTCCATTGGCTTGAAATTTTCAAGAATATCACACTCATCAGACCATTTTGGTTTAAATTGATGATTTTCAATCTCCTCAAAAACAGAGGGGCCCATAGGTCTGTCAAGTGTGATTTTGTTACCAAGTTTGTCAGTGATTTTCACTTCTTAGCCATTCTTGTTTGTGGGGATGAACTCAGCAGTTACATCAGTGGTTGAAACAAATTTTTCAAAAGCAGTGTTTTCATCATCATGTTTTCTATAACCAACCCCAAATTTCACATTGCTTTTTATCTGTTTTTCAAGCATAACTTCATACCCTTTGCATGATTCCACCCATCTCTCACATGTGATCTGGGTGGATTCTAACTCCTTTTTGCAACCTTGGTATTTTTCTACCAAGGTTTGAAGTTGGGTTTTGGTTATGCTTTGCTCTTCTTTCATGCTGCAAATCTCTTTCTCTTTTTCAGCCAATTTGTTTTTAAGTTCTTTTAGAGACCTTTCAAATATGACTTCATCAGATAAGATTTTATCACGAAGGTTTTCATTCACCTCTTTGATGTTAGAAAAAGCAATAATGCAATTGTCAGAACACAGTTTTTCAAGAACTTGAGGTGATACCTTTGCAGCAGCCATCATTGCACAATCACATTTAGGATTTTCCTCATCTTCAGCTCTCTCTTCTATCTCACCTGTCTTTTCTTCTTCGGACCATGGATCTGTCAGTGGTTCAATCAGGGTGCCTGAACTTTCTCCCAACAATACTTCATTAGCCACAGTAGTAACCACTGCTTCAATCACCTCATCCACTGTTTCAGAAACCAGCTGTTCCTCTTCAGATTCAACACCCTCCTGTATTGACTCTAATGCCATCAAACAAAATTCATCATGAGAAGAAACATTGGAGGCATAGAGTGCAAAGTTTTCATCACTAAGGTCTTCAGGCATACTGCTCCAGTCAACAAACCCTTGAGTGAAAAAGCTTTGTTGATCTGGTTGTACTGCTGCTGGAGTAGTGGTATGAGGTGCAGGTTGCACTTGTGCCTGAGGGACAGGGGTTTGAACATATTGGATCTGTGGAGTAGCTGTTTGGACATAATGCACTGGCACAGGGGCAACAGCATAGTGAGCAGCGTTCACTTGAGCTGCTGGGGCATATTGGGCATAGTGCACAGTGTTTTGATTTTGAGGTCTAGGGTTTGAACTAGGATGAGTGATTATGGGGCCAACAGTTTGACTCCTACATTCCCTAGCAAAGTGTCCTAACCTATTACACTTGTAACACTTGATTTTCGATTTATCCAACCCAACCCTTAGATTCCCATGCAACCCTGGGAATTTTCACCCTGTTCTTTTATAAAACTTGCTAGTTCTAACACTTAGCAAGGCCAGTTGATGCAGGATGTCCATTTCCTCTAAATCAGTGGGGTCAAAATGCTGTAGATCATTGAGTTCAAAGCTTAGATTGTCTGACATCTGGTTTTCGTTTGCAGTGAATGCATAACTTGTAGAGTGAGGATCAGGGTTGTTAAAATTTGCACCAGCAGTTATGTCAATGAAGTGATCATAACCCTGATCCTTACCACTACTCCCAGATTCTTCTTGACCCAAAAGAGCAGTGTTACCGAATGTATAATCATCAACGGTTTTTCCTGACTCTTGTAACTTCCTTTTCTAGTTCAACTCCCTTTCGTAGGTCAGGAGTCGACCATGGAGTTGGTTCAAGGTCAGATCCTTGAACTCAGGTGAATTTCGGGTGACAAAAGCTATGGTGTCCCATTTTTCTGGCAGTGACCTGAGGAACCTGCTATTTTGAGTTGAGTTTGTAAAAGTGGTTTTAACAAGCCTCAGTTCACTGATGAGACAACTGAAACGCTCAAATTGTTGCGTCAGTGTTTTACCTTTAACATGACAAAATGTTTCATACTGTTGGTTCAGGATTTCCCTATTGTTTTCTATGACTTCTTCGGTACCCCCAAATTGTTCCTTAAGTGCGTCCCACAATTCTTTGGCACTGTTATAGTGTAACAGTCCAGCATATATTTCATTGGGCAGCGCTGAAGCTATGATGCTAAACGCTTTAGCATCTAGTTCGATCTTTTGAAAGTCGGTTTCGGTATAGTTTTCAACTGGTTTTGGAACGAACTTTTTAGTATCTTCAGCGCTTGGCATTGTAGGAACATGGGGACCAAAGACGACAGACCTCCAACAACCTGTGCTTTGTTGAGCGAGGATGTGACCCATCCTCCTCTGCCAGATGTTGTACTCATTTCTTTTTAGCATAGGTGGTTTAAAAAGCGAGCCGATGTTGTTTTTATCGTCCTGTGGTTGTGACATCATTCTTGTTGTTTTACAGATACTGAGAAATCAACTTTAATGGTGATTAATCCATACTCTGTTTTTCAACGACGAACAAACGATCAGTATCAACTATTATGAGCTGAACTATTTACGTCAAAATGATTGTTAAATCAAATTTGACTGTCCAAGCTCTGATACCAATTGTTGGATCTGAGTTTGATTTTGATTGTATTTTATGTTTGTAAATAAGATGAAGATGGATGAGTGTGCAGCGGAAACTATAATGAACACAAACTTTTCATACAATCAAACGAGAGTAATACTTTTATCAAACATCTTTACACAATGAACCGAAAGATTGAATTTATTTCAAACACGATTACAATGATTGATGAAGGAATGCAAACTCCCCCTCAGCCAGAGCTCAGTAGTTTGTTCGTGCAAAGAAGACGAATGATGCAAAGAGCTAATAGAACAGTACAAAGTACTGAACTATTTATAGGCACTTGCAAACTACTGAGCATCTTAGCTGACGTCACCATGAAAGTGACATCTAACCTCCTAACAAACTCTAACCTCTGATCTATATAGACACTGCTTGTGTTTACTACTGCTAATACATTCTATTACAAAACAGACTTTAGAACAGCTGCTGCAACCTTCTACTGCTGTGAACCCAGCAGCACTTGTCCGGATCAACAGTGCTTGACTCAAGGCAGTAGATTGAATCAGCAGGACTTTAGTCTTCCATCAGATCTTTAGTTGAGCAGCAGTTATGGGTCAGCAGTTTAGCAAGATCAGCAGATAGGAGGTCATCAGTAGTTGTAATCACTTTCAAGTGGAGAGATTTGTATATCAACATCTGCTTATTCAGGATCCACTGCTCTGATCCAGTTTTGGCTTTAATTATCTGTTCCTCTGATAGGGTTCAATCCCAACAGTCTTCAACCTTGGGCTTTGGTTCATCAATGGTTACCTGTGCCATATAACTGACACAACCTTTCTTCATACACCTTGATGCCTTAAGCAAGGACACTTTCTTAGGTAACCCGTACTGAGTATCTCCTTGTATCGTAAGTGGCTCACCATATGGAGTCTTAATAACCACTTGCTTCTTATCACAAACGATTTGGGCTTGATTATGAGATAACCAATCCATGCCTATCACTATGTCGAATCCAGCTAGTTTCAAAGGAAGCAAAGATAGTGGAAAAGAGTGGTTCCTAATGGATATAAAAATCTATCTAATATGGTTGAAGCAGTCTCTATGGTACCATCGGCTAATTCTACTTCATATTTTATGCTTAGGGTTTTAACAGGCAGATTTAATAACTTACAAAATTTATTGTCTACAAACGACTTATCTGCACCCGAATCAAACAATACCCTTGCACAAACATCATTGATAAGAAAGGTACCTGTTATCACGTTGTCATTCTGGACCGCTTCTTGAGCATTCATTTGAAAGACCCGAGCGTTGGTCTTTTACCCTCTTCAGGTTTCTTTGCATACTTTGGGCAGTTGGATTTGATATGCCCCTTCTCATTACAGTTGTAACAGGTCGCATCCTTTATCTTCTTGCAATCCAATGTTTTATGCTCACTTGATTTGTAGATCCCACAAGCCCTAGGTTGTGATTGGGATTTTGATTCAAACCTGCACTTTCCTAGATGGCGCTTCTTGCAGGTCTTGCATTTGGGCTTCTCACCCGACTGTTGACTATCCTTGTTAAACCCAGAACCCTTCTTATTCTCAGAGTTCCCCTTATGTTTCTTATCAGAACGACGTGAGTTCTCATCCTCACGTTTCCTCTTTCCTTCATCGGAATTCCTGAGCGATCTCTGCCTAACCGCATCGAGAGTAAGAGATAGCGAAAAATCAGCCACTGACCTAAAGGTAGTAGGTCTTGATGCTTTCACACTTGCCTTAATTTCTGGAGCTAAACCTCCAATAAAACGAGCTATGCGTTTTGGTTCCGGTGTGACCAAGTATGGAACCAATCGTGACATAGTGTTGAAGCTCTTAAGATATGCCTGACAGTCTAAGTTCTTCATGACCAAAGTCAGGAAGTCAGTCTCAATTTTCTCAACTTCATGTTGAGGAAAAAAATTTTCTTTGATTAAAGCAACAAACTGATTCCATGTCAGATTATACAACGGAATCTTTCCTATAGCTTGGATTAGGGACCTCCACCAAGCTAGAGCTTCTCCTTTAAACGACTGTGACACAAACTTCACAATATCTTGCTCTGCACAACCACTAATATCAACCACTGTATCAATCTCGTCGAGCCAAGTCATACAATCGATGGCTCCTTTCTCCCCTGTGAAGTCTCTAGGCTTACAGGAGACAAAATATTTGTAAGAACAGGTTTTAACACGCAGCTCCCGATTGAGCACTATTCGGTTGGATGGAACACTCCTCTGATTTGACGAATGATGATATTCGTCCTTATGAGATACATGAGTCTTAGAGGGTGGTTTCGGATGAGGTACATATAAGGTCTTGCTCCGAGTACCACTGGATTCTCTGAACTGCCTGTCCATGGCTTTGGTAACAGCATTGTCAATCAATGCTTGAAGATCTGCACCAGTTACGTTGATTCTGGTAGTATCATGATTCTCCCTTGGGTGACTATTAATTTCTTCTGATTCTGCCATGTAGCTTGATTGCTACATAAAAATGATGACAATAATTTATTAATAAGTCTATTATGAAATAGTCATCTTGATGATTCATTAACCATGGTATCAATAAACCATATCGGTTAATTTGTTAAGCATATTTATCCAGGATCTTATTATAATTGATCCTTAGTTATAATTCATTAAAATATTTAGAGTGGCACAAAAGGCCTAGTCACAAGGACAATTTTAAATTATAATCCATGATCTTATAGGATCGAGACATTAAGGCTTGAATATAGTTCATCACCTTTTCTTGACAGGGAGTCGTAGACTACAACTGTCTTTTGTCTCAAAGGACAATAAATATGGTCCGTAGGCACTTCATCACAAATGAATGTTTAAATAATAAAGAAAGGAATTGGAAGAGTCCAATATAAGGATGACTTGTGTAATTTTATCGAATCACATTTGCCAGGAGTGTTAACATGTTTTCAGATGTTAACAAGGATTTGAATCTTAAAAAGGGACTACCATCATGGCCCTGTCTTAGAATGACACATGGGCTAGGTTTTTACCTTTAAGATTTTGTTTAATATATAATGGCAGATCAATTACAAAAGGAATGATATTTTGATTTTGTTCCATATACTATATTCATGCATATGATGACAAATGAAATTTTAAAATTAAAACATTCCATTAAATTTAAGAGGAGTACATAGGTGCCCTAAATGGGACTTTAACATAAATAACTTGCCCACGCAGGGGCTAAAATGAAAATACAAGTCCTCGCAGGGACTAGGTACATAAATAAATGTCCACACAGGCACTTAATTGAAAATGAAATTACAAAACAAATAAAATAAGGAATTTCAATAATCCCTTCTGTTCTTTCCCTTGATTAAATCAGCCAAAGCCTTAAGTAAACCCCGACGGCTTCTACGCTCCACCTGAACATCCCGTTCCACCTGGCTCAACCTTTGAAGGATCTCCTGCCGCTGCGGTGGTTGGATCGGTGGCGGTTGCGGTTGCTGCTGCTGCGGAGGTTGAGGAGGTGGTGGTATTGATACCCATATGCTGGGTATCCAGTCTGGTAGGAAGCTGCGTAGGGCCCTTCAAGATGAAGAGCATTGTAGTTTGCGACTACAAGATACGGGTCAACATCAGGGGCATTGTAGAAATTGTAGCCAGAATAGGCTGGCTACTCAAAAGGGTTATACACCGCTGCACCGGCGTATGAAGGAATTGGGTTATCAAAAACCATTTGTGGTGCTGGTGGTGGTGCGACTGACAGAGAGTCAACCTCTGAAACTGGGTTTGAAGGCCCACCCATCTGCGGGTCTTCATACAGTGGCAGGTAGTGACTGCCACTGGAGTGTTGGGGGTGCTAAAGTGAAATCCCCCTCGCATGGACATCCGTGCACCTGATCTTCTCCGCCTCGGTGGCTCCGGAGGCGGTTGTTGCTCTGGCGGCGGTGGCGGTGGTGTAACCGCCTAAAAACGCGAATCCTCAGAGGGATCCTGCTGCTACTGTTGAGGTGGGTTGAAAGGAGGAGTGAACTCCCAGGGGTAGGTGGCCCACCTTTCTGCAAAGCTGTCTGGACCCCTGTATGGCGAACCATGAAATAACGATCCGTCCAAATCTCTATGGGATGCGTCGGTGTCCCAGTTGGTGGCTCGGTAGGTTCTGGATCTGGATCCTCTTTAATATCCATATCCTGGGCTCCAGGAAAGTGGTCTTCTGGTCCCAATGGGTTATAGCCCATTGGTTCTTCACTCACGTACGCCGGGTTGAACCGGCTCTGAAAGTATGGGGTCGGGTCCTGAAAAGCCCGGTGAGAACCCGACCGCTGCAACGGCAAGTAGGAATGGTGAGAATCATTGGGCTCATTTTCTTATTGTGGCCCAAAGGAGTGGTGATATGAGGGCGAAGAGCTTAGTGAGACAGAACGCCTCGCGGGTTCCAAATACGTTCTCCAGTCTTCTTGAGGACTAGAGCTCATGGTTACTGAAAGAGTTCGCCGGTGTGATGGCCCGACCTCGTGGTCATGACTTGTGAAAATTGAAGTAGGGTTGTTGAAAGGCAAAGATTATCAAATGTTGACACTTTGAATCCTTTTACACACATACTTTTTCGTTTGTCAACTTTAGTCCCTCATAATCAATTTGTTACACGTTTAAAGTTCATGACACGTGTCTTGATTTTATTGAACATGATTTTACGAGGTGTTACATAGCCGGAACCCGCACGATGTGGCAGCAACAATTTAAAACGTGGTGCTCGTTTTGTGTATGGTACACTGGTTTTCTTACAGTAGCATTGATGTTTGTCAATGACCCATCTATTATCAACTATTATATAATATACGCAAGCATCTGTAGATGAGCCTCAACCGTGTCATTAAGTTGTAAATATGCACCGCAATCGCACCAAGGTGTGGCATTATCCCAACGAACCGCCACGGTCCTCCAGAAACTCTCTTTAGGCCCCATTTGAACTTCCTATCTTGACAAAAAGATATATATAAACTAACATAAACTTCAAATTCTAAAAAAACTAAAAGAAAAATAGCGCAGCAAGCTTTTGTATATATAAAGAAAACATGAATGGGTCACCTGGTATGCTACAGCAAGTGACCTTAACCCGCGATCTAAATATTTATTAATGACGGCAGCATGGTATGCCCCACTGCATACAAAGAATCATACACTAAAACATTTGGGAGACGATACGTGTCCGCAAAATTTAACACACATAATAATTGCAAATGGTCACATATTTTTGAAGAGTACCGTAGTGTCTCGTTCCCACTGCATATATCATGTGAATTATCAACTACTAAATAACATATATATGAATATAGACCACAGAACACAATACAGATTACAAAATAACATAGTTTTGAATAAGTACACAACCTAATAAAAAGTTAACTGATTATTATCCTTGAATAATCACTAAGAAGCCAAAATAGAAATTTTGATTGCAAGAATCAATATCATCCATGTAAAATAGAACTTATTAACCTTTAATAGCTGCACAAGTCTACGTATAAATTCCAATAATCAAACAGAAAGTTAATTAAGTTCTTAAACTAAAAGTTACAAAACCTTTTAGGTTACAATAATGACAAATGTTGGATCAATTAAGAGCATAGGCAGAGAGTTATACACGAATGAAAACTAATTTCACAGTTTTAAAACAAATATGACCGCTGGCTTTAATAAAAATGATCACAGCTTAATAAAACTGACCTGCTTGACCTGTTTTTGTTCATTTTGAAAGTCGGATGTATGAGATCCGAACTGAGACGCTGTCACACCTTGACTTTTGCGGAAGCGTGTGATGTGCGACTGGTTTAATATCATTGCATTCAATCGTAATAAACAACTATATGATCAAAACGATGTTCATCCATTCATAAAATTTAAGTATTACAAACATTATTTATCCAAGTTTTTAAAACACAACCTTCGACTAGGTTACAAACCAACAAAAGTGGATGACATCTAAATTTCTAGTTACGACACCTGCGTCCAAGATCCATCCTGTTACCTGAAATACATGTAATTTTGGAAAAACATCAACAAAAGTTGAGCGAGTTCATGCGTCTTGTTTGTATACTGTAATTCTTGTAAATCTTTGAGAGACTCTTTTGTAAACAGGTATGAAAAACGTGTATGAACATACTAAATGAATGTTTGTACAAGAACTTTAATGCATGTGAGGACATGGGGAGTACTTGTTATGACTCCTGGTCGGAATACTCGTTCTGATTCCTTGTCGGAGTACTCGTCCTAATTCCTTGTCTGTGTCGATTACCCTCGACTGTGTCGATTTCCCTCGACTGTGTCGATTAACCTCGACTGTGTCGATTAACCTCGATTGGGACTTCGAAGCACTACTAGGTACGAGTTTTGACCATGAGTGGGGTTCGGCCGTACCCGTTAGATCTAACCCTCGTCCCTAATTAATGAATGTTTTTAATGGCTTGGTACTAGTTTTCACCAAGACTTTATGGCATTTTTAGTATTTAGTCTATGCTCACATAATCTAGTATTTCATAGGCATTTCATACCGTTTAAGTATTTGTACATGTATTTCACCCCCGAGAGTTATAAATCCAAAAACAGTTAAAGAAAATGGGGAGCATGAACTCACAGTTTTGCGTCTTCAGTACTCGTAACTCATATCTCGTCAGCAAATATGACTACCTACAATGTGCTAGGGTCTATTAGACGAGCGGGTCGTGCCTTGTCTTAGTATTCATGTTTTGAGTTACGCTTTCTTTATGTCTTTACATCATCCAGAGTTATAATACTTTTCAAGTATTTGTTTTCGTGTTTCCTTCCCAAGGATGGGAGTATTTCATACATGTATTCTTGTACTTGTAATTTCCAAAATAATCTATTTTCACTTAGAAAATATACGTAGATTTGTTTTGTCCAAAATAATGTATCGTCAAGAAAATATATATTTTTCTTCAAAAATCATATATCTTCTAAAATATTCTAAGAAAATATATTTTTACTTCCAAAAGTAATATACTTCCTTTTTGTCGAAAATATGATATACTTTGTAATAATAACGAAAATCATATTTTCACCTCTTTTGTTTTCAAAATAATATTTACCAAAAATATATTTGTGATGGTATTTTCCGGAGTATACGTAAGCTACGTTCTAAAGTTCGCGTTGTAATAACAATACTCGTGTAACTTCAATATTTTTGTTTTGTGAGAGCGTTGGTATTATTTTGGAGTCGTAATTTTTTGACATTTTCAAGTTATATTATTTTTACCCTAAAAATAATATATCTAATTCACATAATAAGCAAGCAATCACACAAGCGTTTTATTATAAAATATATATTCTAAATATATATATTTAACAATTTTATTTACGAAAATCCACCTCCGGTGCTTGGTTATTTTTGAAATGAAATCATAGCGAAATTTATTTTGAAAACCAAGTTAAAAATATTTCCGTAAACGCTTGTTAGAAAAATATTTCTAAGTGTTATATTTCTAGAAAAATTTCGCCAGAGTTTCCTCTGTAAACGGAGGTGTCCATGCTTTTCAGCATATCATTTTCTTTTGTAGAATAAATCAAACGATTTAACAACCAACAATATACAATCTTTAACCACCAATCTTGACAAAAATAAACATGAACCATAAACTCATGAACTTGAAAGTTTATAAAAATATGTAGTAAGTTACTAACATGTTTAGAAAAATAAGTTTAGTTTATTAAAAACTTTATTTTTAAAGAATATACATTTTCACAACTTCTAGTTATGATTTCCGAAAATATTTCTTTGTGAATATTTCTTGTTACACAAGTGTTCATACACTTGTTTACCTTCTAAAAATATATTTAGTTCATGCAAGATCCAGGTTTTAACAAGACTTGTATCTTTCACTTGGTTCTTCCGAAAAACCACTTGTAGATCTTTAGATCCACAAGTTTACAACTTCATTTTACAAGAAAAATTAAGTTTATTCAAGTTTCAAGTTCATGGTGGATGGTTTCATCATCTTTCACATTTCTAACACTAACATACTACTAGTTCATGTTCTTGAACATGATCTAGCATGTCTAGATGATGATCCATCCCACTTTTAGTAACAAACAACATCAAATAATCACAACTATACAAGATTTACACACATAACTTCTCTTTATCCAACTTATTTATCTTATGTTCAAGACTTTATGTTATGTTCTTTAGTGTTTCTAAATTTTAACCATTAAATCACCTATTAACCACCATAAACAAGATCAAGATGGTGATTAGAGACACTTACAACTAGCTCAAGGCTAGGAAAGAAACAAGATGTAAATGTGGTGGATAAAAGCACTAGAGAGAGGTCCTTCCAATTCCGTTGCTTACAACCTTCTTAATTATGCTTGAATCACCTTAGATAACCCTTAGAATACTTGGAAATGGCTTGGAAAATGGAGGTGATGATGATGGTGTTTGGGCCGTGAGTTTTAGAAGAGGGAGAAGAAGGTTTGTTGAAGTTGCAAGTGTTGGAATGATGATGGGGGGGGGCTCTAGTTCCATTTCAAAAGTTAGTTACAAGTTTAGTTAGGATGTAATGGTGCTAGTTAGGTATTTATGTGTTTAGTGTTTATGAGATGTGATATGATGTTCGGTGACCATAACTAGCCTGTAACACTGAAACAATGCTTTTAGTAATATTTTAGTGTTCCGGGTAATGTCCGGTTGTTCAGTTGGTTACCGGTTCGTTAAAGTGCTAAATATCGCCGTTTGGGGTGCTTTATGTAGTCTTTTATGACAGTTTCGGTTCCCGACACTTAGGAAGGTATTTTGGACCATTAAACCATTTTTCTGCATTATAATTAGATGTTTAAATGCTGAAAATAGCTGAATTTTGGTTATTTTCTGCAGAATTCTGCACTTTTAGTGTGTTTTAGGCACTTTCCGTCACTTTATCTATCACCTAGAAAAGCAGTTTTGTGGTCCTTACTTCCCTACACACTATACTAGTGTATCACTTGGTCTCTGGCTCATACTGGGCCTCAAAATGTTGTCTGTCTATGTACTAAACATCGTCAGTATTTTTTTTTGTTTGTCTAATAATGGTGCCAATTCTGTTCTGTGCATTATTAGCACTATATCGTGTTGCATGTAGCAACAAATATGAAATGCCATTGTATGTATATAACAGTAATCAAAAATTCATTTGTCTTGTAAACTAGATCATGCACAATTATTTAAGTATACCTTACTGTTCAACTAGCGTACGGAATGTACGGAAAAGTGACGGTTGTCACAGACGCGGATGGTGAAGAGGTTTTTAGAAAGGTTTTTAGGTATGAGTATAAACATAGTACATACAACAACAACAAGAACCTTCGAAAATAAGCAATTCTTCTGTTCACAACAAAAAGCCATGTGTCAAATTAGTACAGAAGTTGAGCAATTTCTATCATGTTGGACTCATTTCTCTTTTAGTCGATACTTTTATATCCCCGGTATGAGATAAGACATACAAAAAAATACAATTGTGTGGTGATGAATTCAACATATACAGTTTTAAATGTGTCAAAAAGCTAAAAAAGGAATAAATTGGTTACACATATGAATCACCACAAAACATTTGAAAACGTAAAAGAGGGGAACTATGTACTCATATGAGATTGCAAAGGTATCCTTGATTTATTTAACTAACAAAGCTCGGGCAATCAAGGATTCAAGTGGCACCTAGTATGGATCACTATGTTAATAAATCGGGACCTAAATCGGGAGATCGTTTAGAATGAGGTCATGTAAACCAAATGAGTGTTGAAACTCATATGATCATGGTTTAACAAAGCCTACATTCTGATTTGGAACCTATTCTACGTGCTTATGACCCGTTATGACCCGTTAAGATAGTTTACGCTGCTTTAACGCGTCATTTACGCAAAAGTGCGTTCGGAGGGTCTAACTAGCCCTATGATAAGTATTAAAAGCCCTAACATGTTTAATAATGTTGCATAATCAGTTTAAGTGTCAAAATTTAGGTTACATATGCTTAAAATGAAACTATGCGCAAAAAGGGCATTTTGGTCATTTTCCTAATGCATATAAACTACCTATCATACAACTAATTAAACGAAGTGACCATAAGGTATAACCTCGTAAGGTTGTTCCCTATACAACTATGGTCACATAATGTGTTTGGTCGGATCCTAATGATCGACCAAACGGGTGGGGTTCGAAAGTCTAAGCGGTTGTTTAGACCGCATGACTTACGACCCTAAACAAGCACTAAACTAGAAGTGACGAGTTAAACATGTTAAAACATGTTTAACTAAGTTAGAACACTGATTTGATATCAAAATAAAGTGTTTTGATACCCGAAAATAGTTTCGCGCAAAATGCGCATAATTGTGCATTTTGACCGAAACTTTGACTCTTCACTTCGACTAGTCAACGTGGTAGTCAGTACGTATAGTCGCAAGGGACTATAACCATTGTGATTACGCTCACGTTGCAAAGTTCAAACGAACTTTGTCTTGACCAATTCATGGTCAAAGCTGAAAGTCAAACACTGTTTGACTTTCTTGCTTAAAATAAATAAATAGGAGATGAAAGAACACTTACAAGTGTTCTAGGCTGCAAAAATGACTAAGAAAGCTCAAGTATGAGGCCTCCAACAAGTGTGGCAGCCTCAAATCAGAGCAAGAGTGAAAGAAGAAGGAAATGAGCAAGGATTGAATGAAAGATCATGGCTATTTATAGTTGTTTGAAGTGCACAAGATCATGACAAGTGGATTGTGTGGCCTTCAAGGAAAGATCCTAGCCCTACAAGTGTTAGGACCAGGTTAGAAGCCTTGGAAGTTACTTAAAATGGCCCACAAGATTGAAAACAATCAAAAGAAACACAAGGTGCAACAACTGCAATTAAACAAGAAGTTTTTGCTATGCTGGAGACCCTTTACGGACCGTAAGGGTCCTCTGCATACGGTCCGTAAGCCATGTGCAGGGGCTGAAGTTTGTTTTTTGACAGCTTTGGACCCTGAACTTGATTCGTCGCGTTTCGGCACTTCTAACACTCGTTAACCCCATTTTCAAGCTACATGATGAAGTTAAAGTATATTTAACTTGAATTATGCTAAAAAAATGTCACGAAAGTTGGTTCGTTTGGCTGTACGGTTGCGTTTTTTCAGTTAATTACTACAGAAATCGTAACGAACGCGAAAACGACCCAAATTGCGAAAACGAAAGGTATTTTTGCATTCCTATCACTAAAATACAATGTTTTAGTGATTACAAAATTTTTGGATGTCCGAATATGGTCAGAACTCAAGATACGCAAGAATTTGCGTACTTTCGCGGTTTTGACGCTTTTAGTCCCTATGATCAAATAAGCGTATTTCCGCATACCGAACCCCTCACAACTTATTTCTAAGCTATGTAAGGGATATTTAAGGTAAGTCCTGGAGTGTTCATCTCTACGCAAATCGGTAGATTTTCGTAGTTTGTCGTAAATGGTCCTTGTACTTGTATAAACATGTTTTTGTCGTCCCCAACCCTTCGAAACCTATTTCTAAGTTATGTAAAGGGTATTTAGGGTACGTGTAGCTTGTGTCCTCGTCCTGGTGTGTACGTTGCATTAAACGGATTACGTTTAAGCATCGGTTATCGAATTGCTTTCAAAGAAAAAGTTTTTGAAAGCCCGAAATTTTGCTCAAGGGTTACAGGCAATGAATATTTCACCCCGTGTTGATAAGTCACTTCAACCGTTTTATGGCATGATGGTGTTTCACAAGCATTTACCCGTTTGGTGTTTTATTATATATTTTATTAGAGAATTAATGTATTGTTGTTCTTAGATGAAAATTACATAACAAACAACAGAAAAAGAAAATAAAAAAAAAACAAAATAGAAGCAATTTATGATCCAAATCTTCATTGTCATCAGTCTCTTTCTTCTTTTGAAACTACATGAACTTTTACAAATAAATGACGTTTTGGGTTTGGCGTGTTTTTTTTTTCTTGTTCGTGTGTTGAAGTGAGTTTGTGGATGTTGGAGACATAGATCGACTTCGTGTGGGTGGATGCTATTTGCCCGTCATCTTCATTATCATTATCGAGGCTAATGTAGCATTTACACTGGGATCGGTCTCTTCTCCTCATCCATACCTTCTTCGTGAACAAAGAAGACAAAATGACATATGGGTATCATCAGTCCCTCTTTCTTGAAATTTGTCCATCTTATGCAGCAAAATCTTACTCTCCTCACCTAACAAACCATTCAACGAAACTTCATGCAGAACATTACTGAGTATCAAAGAAAAGATGTTTACCATCGTTGATTTCTCTCAACTTTTTGGCGTTTTACAGTGAGTGGTATTTAGGAACCATTGTGTGTTGTGTGTTTTTTTTGTGTGATCAACGGAAGGTGGTGAGACGTTTCTATTTATAGGATTTTTTGTCGCGTTGTTTAGGCGGGATATTATTATAACAATAAATGCAATTAACAATTATCCGGATGTAAGGCTTGGCCTTTATATATTAGGGCGTTTTACGTTTTATGGCATTTTGTAGGCTAAGACCTTAATTAAAACACAGAAAAAATTACGCAGTAATAAAATTGGCATTTTGTATTTACTTGGTGTTTTATATTTTCAATAGTGTTTTATGTAAGAAATGATGTTTTACTTTTTTTTTACCCTTAATAAAGCGCGTCCACGTAATAAAATTTATGTTATTTACGAAAATGCCACCGCGCAAATCTAGTCCATAGATAGTTTTGATCGGACGATCCATAAGCATTCTCACTGTTCTCACACTTTTCACCGTTTTCCCTAAATCCTGACTCTCTCTCTCTCTCTCTCTCTCTCTCTCTCTCTCTTTCTCTCTCTCTCTCTCTCTCTCTCTCTCTCTCTCTCTCTCTCTCTCTCTCTCTCTCTCTCTCTCTCTCTCTCTCTACATATATATATAGGGGATGATTCAAATAAAAACCACTTTTATTGTGAAAACTCGAAAACTAACTAAAAAAAGCCTAAAAAACACACCAAATTTTTTTTTTCAATTTTTTTTTATAAAAATCACAGGTTTTTATATATAAAAAAAATTCAAAAAAAAATTATAGTACACATGTGTAATAATACACATGTGTAGTATTACACATGTGCACTACAAAAAAAAATTGAAATTTTTTTTTATATATACATAAAGTTGCGAAAATTGGTATGCAAAAAAAATAGTATGTTTTTTTGGCTTTTTAAATTAGTTTTCGAGTTTTCACTATAACTAGTGGTTTTCATTTGAACCTTCCCCTATATATATATATATATATATATATATATATATATATATGATATACCATAACATGAAGGTATTAAATATTGTAATGGAAATCAGATCTTTATTAAACTAAAGAACAACAAGAAACACTCACAAAAACTTGAAAAACACCAACAAGATGATCAGGGACGGCTCAACCTTTATAGAGGCCTAAAGCCAACTCGAAAAATGTGACCTTGTCAAATTTCATTGTTCTCAAACCTGTAAATTTATGTGTTTTGCGTGAAACAATTTGTCCATTTCGACTCATTGTCCAACCCAAAGTATGAACCTAGATCTAGCAAATGAGAGAAACAAAACGTGTATGAACAAAGAGATTCGACTGATAGACTCTAATGAACGATGACTCGATAATGGAGTGCGTCTGTGAAGATTATGGAATTTCCTGTTTTTACAACTGAATGAACTGCTCCTTTATATCCGAACATAACTCTAAGCCCATCTCAGCCCAGCAGTAAGTTCTAGCCCATATCAGCAGCCAATATCTTTCAGCCCAACAACAAAATAAGCAGCCCGATACGAAAATTAAACCACAACCAATAAGATAACATTTAATGAATTATATGTTTGACGATTAAATTTGAACACACGAATATTTCCACAAATATTAAGCCTTATAAGATATATATGGTTACACCACTACAAAAAATATATATGGTCTTGGCGTCTAAGTTGTTAGGAATAGATTTTGTCTCGAGTCAAATGTATTTGTCACCGTGATCTAGCGAGTTAACTCATGATCAGGTTATAATACTTGATAGTTTTTCTTTTCGTTGGATACATGGCGTTTATGTTTTACTTTAAAGTGCGGCGCTTTTTACACTCTTAACACTAACACTTTTTCAAACACTCAAACCCATCACTGTAAGTTACCGTCTCAAGTATATTTGTCAGAACGTTAAATAAATGGGCAGCTAATTGTCGATTGTAATGGATGAAAGGATTGGTTTCATGATCTAGTTACTGTCCATTCACGGAATATTGTTTGTTGTTGGTTATAAAAAGTTGCATTACAAAGTAAATTAAGCATAAATTAAGTAAAAGAAACATGATATGGCTTAGACTTGTGTTTGACAAAGATTTTTTAACCACCTGTATCGTAAGTTTAGTAGTTCGGAAAAGCCCCAAGCATCATCTCTGTGAATTGTGTATGTATCACTGTAAAAGGTTAAAAGTATTTTGGTGGTATTTCCTTTTCCAAATCTGTAATCAGATTATTCAGAGAGAAAAGAACAAGTTTTTCTTTAAAAACTGTAACAGAAAAATGTAAATATTAGACAAAAAATATTCGTTATATAAGTAATGATCCATTGCGATATTGTGTTGAAAATCAAACAGTCTCAAACAAGCAGACTCCAAACCTCCTAATTTGTATCGATGTTTCTTGCGTAAATTCAACTAAATCAAAATGGCTTGATGTCACAAAACTCACAAACATGCATCAACGGGAGTTTCTATGTGTTATATCGTGGTGTATTCATGTAGTCGCTGGTGTTTTAAGTTTTTGAATCTATACAAGGTTATACGCCCCAAAGCAACTAAACGCTTTAATATGCTATCAGACGTTAATCAAAACCAAAACGTTTTCAGATTAAGAACTGCTAGAAAAATTGGCCCATTAAAACTAGTTAGAAAAATTGGGAGTCTAGGCAAGAGTCAAGACCTCACTCCAGCTCGAGAATTTGGCCCATCACCCATGTCAAGAAATTACCTTCAAAACTCTTCTTTCTTCTTAACGCTCAACACAAGTATACAACATTGTTTTGACATTTTGATAATATTCTCAACAATCTTTCATCATTTCCGGGGAAAACCTGGTAATTCACCCGCCTGTAGGTACGACGGTGAAATACCGGTAAAACCCGTTTGGCTCAAGGATCGAACCCAGGTTCCCTAGGTCTCCTATCATTGCTCACCAATGTCTCACCCTACACCAAGTGGAAATTGAACCTGTATCTCCTATTATGTTAATAAGAAACAAAAATCAAATGGCAAATATCCAACCATATTTATATTACATATACAGAACTTATAAATCATTTTATCAAATAATAATATTATTATTGAAACTTTGTCATTTTCATATATGGTAGTCGTCTATGACGCTGTTGGACACCCGAGACATCATCACCGTCTGCATATGTATTACCATTTGCAGCGGAAGAGATAACATATTTTGCAGACATGATTAACAAATGTGCAGAACAAGAAAGATTGAACGATAATGAATACGAAATGGACACTTTCAGATTTGGAGGGAAAATGTCTTGGTAACCGGCAAACATTTGCCGGTAGTACATATATATACATTACATATGGCGGTTGGATTTGGCGGGTAACTGCCTTATAATGTAGTTTAAATATATTTACCCGCTTATCCTTTAGACCGCTTATCATACTTCCCCTAATATACTAGTTATCAGTTTGCTTATCATACATATACATAATATTCGGATAAATATACATAACATAACTAAAGTTTAACATATGTTTGTATTTCCAACACAACCCCCTTAAACTTTGGTTATGTTGGAACCCTTCTCCATTACACTTCGATTTGCATCTTCCATTGCCTTCTTCATGTACCCAAAGTTGAAACGCTTCCTTCTTTTGTGCAAATTCCAGTTATCCTCCCAACCATTGCTAGCAAAGAGTGCAAACTGTGTCGAAGTAGAACCTACACCTGCATAAACATTATCGGTAATTCCATTCTGATCCAGTCCTTCACCACGAGTCTTCCGGTGTTTATCTTCTGCTGATTTATCGACTTCATTTGCCATCTCTTTTACATGAACTTCCTCCTGTATCGACTTAAATTTGTAGTAATATTCGAGTACATCGAGATACATGGCATATACCATTCTCATGTAATCTCCATCTTCATATCCAAAACCTAAGTCCCGGGCTATGATTGGCCATGTGTTTTCAGTTGTTACTTCTCGGTATCCACCATCCCTTGCTACCAGAATATAGAGGCTTAACAGATCTATCTTCTTATGATCCGTAGTGTAGGGAGGGATAGGCCTTGATATAATTCCCATATATCCATTCAGAAACCACTTGACCATTTCTTCGAATTTCTTTTGTAAAATAACTCTATACTTGAGTACGTATTCACGATCATCAAGCATGTTTATCAGGGCCTTGCAATCGCCGAAATCACGAAATTCTAATGATTTTAAAATCATTAAATTTCAGTCATCTTCTGCTTTCTCCGATACATTCAGCGATTCAAAATAGGAATTCAGATAATCGTTTTTGAATTCATCATCAATTCCGCACATATTTTGTAACCTCTCCTTCTCTTTTAATCCCTCTTCTTCCTCTTTCGATAGCCCAGTTATCTCATTTATGGAATTCACCACCGGAGATGAAAACATAGGAAAAATTTTACATGACCCACCGGATTTTCTGACCGTGAAACCTTGGAGTGTTAATTGTTCAAGACTTAGAACATTCCGATCAATATCCGGTGAGTAAAATACACTGGGAATTCTCAGCGTTTCATTTCCTGTTTTCATCTCCACAATTCCTACTCCGCGTATGAATATAAAATTATTCATACAGGATTTCGTTTCAACACCCATGATGTGTTTAACCCTTTTGAAAACATCAATATTACCCACATAATGATGATGAAAAGTTGAATTAACATACCAGATGTCCTTCCATTGTCCACCGTCTGTCCCCGTGACTATCATCTCATCATGACAGTGAACTTCTTCATTCTGGGTTCTTATTCCGGCATTGATCGCTTGCCGAATTAGTTGTAATTCTTCATCGTTCTACTTGGCTTTACATGTGTAAATTTGATGACCAGGCAAGTGACAGTAATAACATAAACGTTCTCGTCGGGATCTTCGTTTTCTTTCATTCTTCTCATCAAAACAATGTTGACATGGCATTGTTGTGACTGTTGGTTTAATTTCTGCATCGGATCTAGAAGTGGCTCTGATACCACTATGTTGAACACCCGAGACATCATCACCGTCTGCATATGTATTACCATTTGCAGCGGAAGAGATAACATATTTTGCAGACATGATTAACAAATGTGCAGAACAAGAAAGATTGAACGATAATGAATACGAAATGGACACTTTCAGATTTGGAGGGAAAATGTCTTGGTAACCGGCAAACATTTGCCGGTAGTACATATATATACATTACATATGGCGGTTGGATTTGGCGGGTAACTGCCTTATAATGTAGTTTAAATATATTTACCCGCTTATCCTTTAGACCGCTTATCATACTTCCCCTAATATACTAGTTATCAGTTTGCTTATCATACATATACATAATATTCGGATAAATATACATAACATAACTAAAGTTTAACATATGTTTGTATTTCCAACAGACGCTAACTATGTATAAAACAATTCAAACTATTTTATGTGCAATCCGCTCAACTCCATAAGAAAATAATACCTTTTACTCTTTTCATGACCATGACATTCAATGCATGAAAATGTACCAATGAGAGGTGTTTTTGTTTATTATCATATAAAGCGAAATTTTAAATACAAAGTCTTAACAACAAATCCTCAATACATGACCATGACATTCAATTCAATACATAAGTTAAACGCTCTTGTAGAATTCCATGATCCAAAATGTAGATACCCTACAAACAATTTCCATAGAAGTGAATCCAGCCTCTATGGCCATTACGTTGTATTCTTTTGCGGTTCGCTCTTTGCCTCCAGGGTTAGCCATCAACATTATCATATCACTACCAATTGCGATCTTAGAAACTTCATCATTGTAGCTAATATCACTTTCAGGGTCGGGAATTATCGCCTCCACCACCACCATCTTACCGCCCTCTGGTAATGCCGCCCAACAGTTCTTTAGAACCTTGAGGCAATAACCGTCACCCCAGTCATGAAGTATCCACTATAACAAATAAAAATCAAAATAGTTATTTAAGGAAAAAAAGATTGTTATTTAAACAAATATCATATTAAAAAAGTTAATGAACCAACCTTCATGAAAATAACATCTCCTTTCGGAACACTTTGGAACATATCTCCTCCGACATGTTCCACACCTAGTCAAGAGCATCAAGCAATCATCATTGGCTTAGTGTCTTGGTCCGTCGATTTGAGATCCAAACAATTCGCTTTTCATGGTCTGGTGGTTTAACGGTTCAGTCAAGTTTGAAACTTGGAACTAGTTGTTTAACTTTATTACGTATATATTTTTTTCCACTTCTGAATATATACATTATAATTATAAACATAATTTTAAAATTTATGACACAAACTAATGAGTTTGAAAAAAATTTGCTTAAAATCGTCAAACTAGTCGTTCCAACCCACTCAACCCAGCCGGTTTGATTTGTCATTTCTTGAAACCGTAATCATCAATCTATGCAATTGAATATATACCTGGGTAAAGAGGTGCATCCTTAATGACATGAGGTAGATCAAGGTTGATCCCCTTAATATTAGGGTACTTAGAAACAATAAGCTCAAGGTTAGCACCTAAACCACCACCTACATCAATCACTTCTTTGACTCCTTCAAATCCCTTGTACCTTTCAAGAATCATCTTCATCACTATTCTTGTTTTGTCATACATGCACTTGTTGAAGACCTCATTGAATCTGTTATCTTTTGCAGCATACTCAAATGCATTTAGCCCATGAGCCTTGTCAAATGGGACCCCTCCCTCAATAACTACATCTTTCAGTTGGTACCTGCCCCAGACAAAATAATATATATGATAATTATTAATTAAACTTTTTTTGAAGTTCAAAAGTATTTCATTGATAAAGTGTTAAATAGGTAAAATATTTATAAACATTGTAACATCCCAAAATTAGGATATGTTCTACTTTAACTTTAAAGGGTTACATTGTGGGATTGATTGTTTAATTCAAAGAATAACTTATTCCAAAATTTTATTAAAGAAAATCTATATGGGTTAACTTTGTTTGCCAAGTTAATTTTTGTAAATATAACTGTAGAGAATTTTTACCAATTACATGGTGGAAAGTAATACTTATATAACTGGGATAAAAAGAATAAAACCGGTTAGTCGTCGTTTAAAATTTATTGCTTAATTAAAGTGGAGGGTCTGCAACGGAACATCGTAGTGGTTAAGAGGTGTGCTTTATAACCAAAATGTTAGGAGTTCAAATTTTGTAAGGTGCAGTTTTTAATAAAAAAATTAAGTGGAGGGGTTATCGTTGCAAGAGAGTCAAACAGCGAAAATAATAGGATAAAGGGGGTTCAAAATCCATGACATCAATTAAGGTAGAACTGAGAACAGATTTAGTGAATTCTTAAATTGCATGTTGAAGATTGATCAAGATTAGGTGTTCAAGAAGGTAAAGGTAACCTCTATAACCTTAATTGGAAATGATTAGTAGTATAATAACTCCCCAGTTGATTGATTTGAGTTTTTTATACCCTAGTTGATTGATGAAAATAAGGGATGAAAATATAAGGGATGAAAATAAAAAAACTCCCCAGTTGATTGATTTGAGTTTTTTATACCCTAGCTTATAATATCTATCCATTCAGACTTTACGTTTTCGTTTCGACTCAAACAAAGTTTACAAAACACGTTTTGACCCCGGGGGCGGACCTACCCGTAGTCGTGGGTGAACGGGTGCACCGTTTGGAATATTAGACAAAAAAAACCCTATCGCACCCCTTGAAAATATGGTTGAACGCCTCATCCACACCTCCAGCAAATAATTCCTGGGTTCGCCACTGTTTCACCCTTCAATTATTCACTTCATATTTGAAGTTCGTCCAAAGGGTATCTTTAATGATTAGACCCTTCAAAATAAAACTATCTACAAATTAATATTGGTATGGAGATAGCTAGTTTTTGTAACTTGTAATAACGCATTAGCCCTTTTATAAAACAACTGTTCATTCTAAAAACAACTTGCTTGACATGCTATCCTACTCGTTTTACCATCACTACTAGGATCTCATGTCATCTTATAACAATGAATCCATATATGTAAGGAAGCTAGATATATAAAAGAAATGAATATAGATATAACTAACCAACAATTAACAAGTACTTTATCGTAGATAAAGAGAAGCGATGAAGCATGCGACGTCCCGTCTTGCCTTCGGACATAGTTATAGGACAAGGTTGTCATGCCATATAAGTTCTTAGAATCTCCATGTTCATCCTTTATAAAGGTTGATGTGAGAACCGAGTGGCTGGAGAGAAACCGAAGAATCCGTTCAATTAACAACGGGGTTTCGTGGGTTTGCCTAGGGAGACTAGAAGCAAGATCATAACTAGAGAAGTTGCCACCTGGAATCTTTGCCATGATCTCAAAGAGATCGAGTTCTATAGCGGTTTTAATGACCATAGGAAGAAGCATTCCCATGGTTATTTGATTCACTCTAAGTGGCTCTTCCTCTTCTTCAGACATCTTGTAAGAGTCCATGATTGAACCAAATGATATGGTGAACCTTAGACCTTAGTTTGTTTTGAGTGGTATTATATATATAGAGAGAGAGAGATTATGTGTGTACACAAACCACTCTAAACATTATGCTATTGAACAAATGGTTGGATGCATTTTGCACATTATTCTTAAACCTTAAAAAATCGGTCCTGACAACAACTTGAACATTAGTATTTACCATGTGAAGTAAATTTCAAGTTGGAATGCTATTAAAATTAAACGCATTGCATCAAAAAAGTTTATAAAACATCACATCTTAAAAGTCACATCACATCTTAGAAGTCGTAAGAGGAAAAAAAATCCTGTATAAAACAAAAACGAAACCTGGTAAGGCTTGGTTCAAATTGAAACAATTTGTACCAATGACGGTATCGGTTTGTTATGTCACGGTAACCGCACTAATTAACTATAGTTTATGATGCAAAAAAAAAAAAAAAAAAAAATACTCTACTTTGAATACAACTTGGTTTTCAACACACCTGCAGCAAGTTATTGAAGAAAAAGTCATATTAAATAAAAATAAAATGGGTTAAAGGCGTAGATTATATAAAGCATAACTAAAATTTGAAATTCAAAATTTAAAATCACTATTCATGGTCCATGAGTTGTAATATATACATACATAAGTTTTAAGGACTCGTGCGTTGTGGCCGGCGGAACTGCTAAACCGAACAAAAAATAGACGTAAAAATGTTGGGCCATGCACGTACGTTGCGGCATATTTACTCGCAAAATTTAGACAAAAAAGTAACACATTATTGTATAAAAGAATAACTAAGTCACACACACATATTACAAAAACAAAATTTTAAAAAGTCGTGTTTAACATCGATTATTAACCTTAAAAAGAATATTTTCCGATAACACGATACCGGTAGCGCTGTTCTTACAAAAGTTGAAGGCCGTATAAGTTCGTTTTACATCAATCGAAAACCATAGAAACAAATATCAATGATTCCGATAACACCGATACCGGTTTTGAACCAATACCGGTAACGATGTTGTTCGGTCACCGTAGCGCTATTTCAAATACATCTATATTTTCCATAAATTTATATTGGATACAAATAGATAAACAAATTTACATGCTCAAAGTAGAAAAGAAAAACCTTGCTAGCTAAATTAGAAAAACCAAAACATTATCAAAAACCTTAATGGTCAAATTAAGAAAAGCAGAAAACCAAAACTAAACTCAAACCAAAACCTTATTTAAAACCTTGATTACCATGTTTGTTAGGATCTGACTTTAACTTGTATGTTTTAGATGAACAATTATGGATGTAATATAAGTAAAAATGGAAATGCAGAATTATATGAGCATACAAAAGTGGGAAGTTATATCAAAACTATTTTGCATTAATAATCAAGGGATTACATTTAAAACAATGATTTTACAAACTCTCCATCAGCCTAATCACTCACAGATCTAGTCGTACAAAAGGAATGTTTGTAAACTGATGAAATAGATCTCTAACACATGAGATCTATTTATACAAGTATGAAAGGTCTATTTTCAATCAGCTAAATTTGATCAACTTTTGTTCCTCATCAGCTTCTCTCTGATTTGGCCTTTAAATTGTAATTCAAAGTTCATAGAGAAGCTATCTTCTGGATCCCTTTCGAGTTGAAGACCCAATAGATCTAGCAAATCTTCATCTTTGAGCCCAAAGGCACTATTCAATGAGATCTTTTGAACTTCCCCACTAGCCCTGAGCAGATTCATGGTTTATCTTGTCAAATTTCCATTTTAGAATTTTAAGGCTAAGAGGGCTTGTTGGGACAAGAGTTATTGTAGATGAGTTGGGGGAAACTGGTCTTCCCATAACTTTACCAAGTAGATCTTCTGTATTTATATCCAAATGCCAATACAATAGTTCATTCATGATCCCTCGTTTTCCCATTTCATCTTGATGCTTCTTTATCTCTTCTTCAAACATCTCTTTTTTCCTTTTGAGGTAGACTATAACTGCTGAGGAGATGTTCTTTGCCGAAGGAAGTTCTATGGGATCAATCAATGACTTGATTGAGAAGTCTACTTGTTCATAGTCTGGCTTTCTTGGGACTGAGGGATCTTTTTCTCTTAAAAGTTCTAGTTTTTGTAGTTCTCTAAGATTATTGGCTCATCTCATCTAGCCATTGACCTTAGTGTGCCAAAATTGGCTGCAACCGTTTCCTTTTTCATTCTTTTCAACTGGGGGCCTTTTTGTCATTTGGCCACTTGCTTGCTTTCAAGTTTGCTGGAGTGAGCTTGATCTCAGGATGAAGCTTTAGCTTTTCTATCCTTAGGATTTCATCAAGAAGGGCTTTGGTAGACCATCCTATGAATTGAGCGTTGGTTGCTTTATAAGGCTTGTTTTTCATGATATGATCTAGATAGTCTTCTCTTAAAGCTCTTTCGAGATTTGGATCATTAATAGAGGCCTGAGATTGTTTGTTGCTGACATCCTTTGCATAGTCTTCCAAAGCATTCACTTTCATGAATTCGTTAGACAAGATATGTTGAGCCTCTTTGTCACTCTTCGGTTTACTTCTTTCTACAACAACCTTTTCCGTCTGTTTTAGCTTTAGCTCCAAGTATTTTGTACCATTGGCAGGCTTTGGATAGGCTTCAAGAGATGGAAAGATGAGTTGGCTTGGATCTATTGTGGAGTAGAAAGACGGTATTTCTTTTGAAACAGATTCTAACTCCAAAGGATGTACAAATGTAGTTATGATTGTGGTGGTTGATGGTAGTGTTAAAGGAAGAGATGTGAAGGTTGTGGATGGTTCTGTTGTGGTAGTGGTGTTGATAGGTGAGGCTTGGGGGAGTTTCTTCATCATCTTCTTGGATGGTGAATTTTGTTCTTCTACCCCTTGTATATGGTGTAGGTTGATGCAAAATGTCCATTTCCTATAAGTATGTGGGATCAATATGTTTAGATCTTCAAGAACAAAGAACAAATTATCAGAGTTTTGACTATCACCATTTGCTGTGAAAGCAAAATTATAAGAGTATTGATAAGAGTTTATCCCAGTGGATATGTCAATAAAATGAACTTTGATCATTAACAGTTCCAGATGATTATGATGATTCTTGACTCAAAAGTGTTGTGTTGCCAAAGACATAGTCATTTGACACTATTCCAGTTTCCTTTCCTTTCCTGGAGCTTCTTTTTCTAGACAAGGTCTCTTTCAAATGTCAGGAGCTTTCCATGAAGCTGAGTCAAGGTCATTTCCTTGAAATCTGGTGTTGTTCTCATCACAATGGCTATTGTATCATACTTTTCAGGAAGTGATCTCAAAAATCTGTTACTTAAAGTTGATTTTAAAAATTCTTTGTTTACCAACTTTAACTCATTTATCAGATATTAAAATCTTTCAAACTGTTGTGTTAAGGATTCTCCCTTAACATGAGTGAAAGTCTCGTATTCCTGATTAAGGATTTCACGAGTGTTCTCGATCACGTCCTCTATTCCACCAAATTGTTTTTTCAATGCATCCCACAACTCTTAAGCATTATTACAATGTAATTGGCCGACATAGATCTCGTCTAGCAGAGCCATGGCCACAATACTGATGGCCTTTGCATCTAGCTCAAACTTTTGGAAATCTTGCTACCATTGGAACATGTGGTTTGAATATTATGAACTTCCAACATCTTGTGTTCTGTTGAGCTAGCACATGGAAATACGGAATTATATGAGCATACAAGAGTGGAAAGTTATATCAAAATTGTTCTGCATTAATAATCAGAGGATTACAATTACAACAATGATTTTACAAATTGCCCCCACCTTATCATTCATAGATTTGTTCGTACAAAATGAATGTCTATAAAGTGATAAAAATAGATCTCTAACCCATGAGATCTATTTGTACAAGTATGAAAGGTCTGTTTGCAATCAGCTGACGTCAACCTGATAGTGACATCTAACATTTCTAACAGAAAAGATTCCACAAATGTTAGCATACATCTGTGGACATCTAACACCCGATCTATTACATAAGTCATCTGTTCTAAGCATTAAACTGTTACATTGAACTAACCGCTATTTGTTTGTATCAAACATCTGTTTGGTCTTCATGATAAGTTATGTTCTCCAACAGGGCTTTGGCCTTCAAACAGTGGATCAGAAGGGATCTTATGCCTTCAAATAGATCTTTGATGTCTTCAACAGATTTTCTAAATAGGTGTTCGAGATTCACTATCTTTGGGAGGAGAATGTATCATCTACTGCTTTTTTCTTGATCTTCTTAGCTGTTTAGGCTTCCAGAGATCGTCTATTTTTTGTAGGTCCAATAATGTTAGAAAAAATAAAACCTTATTACTATTTACAAAGTTAAAAGAAAAACCAATGGTGGACAAAATTTAAAAACCAAAACATTATGTAAAATCTTGATGGTCCAATTAGGAAAAGGTAAACTTTACTAAAAAAGTTGGTTGCTATATTAGGAAAAAGAAAAGTTTACTATATTCCAAAAGTTACTTGTTACCTATTAAAAACTAGTTTTTAAACTCGTGTGTTGTTGCGGTCAGTGTCGATTTAGTTCGTTACGACATCGGTATGGTACTTAAAGTCACTATATAAATCGAAAAAAGAAAATCCAAAAAATAAAGTCGTAATATACCCAAAAGGATGTGGACATGTTCTTTACATCGATTGCAAACCATGAAAACCAAAGAACCAGTGAAATTAAAACTTAAAGGAGATATAAGGTAAACTATAGTTCATACTGATCACTGGGTGTGCTAAAACTTGTAATGCTCGATTACGACGACTTGTACATTATCATTAACCCCGCGGAAAAAATTCTTATCGAAACGTTGATAAAAATAAACACGCCGCAAATGTCCAGGAGGAGTTGTAGTGCAAATTTGTTGAAAGAAGAAACTTTGTTTTCTACATCGAAACATAGGAAAAAAACAGACATTCACAACTCTGTTTTAAATAAAATTTACATCAAGGCGTAGATAAAAAATAAACGCATCGCAACGGTGTACTCAAAATTTTATAAAACTTCATATTTTAAAAGTTATCTGAAAGACGTAAAATATTTACAAAGTTAATTATAATAATTAAACTTAAAAGAATAATAAAAAAAACCAAAATTGTTTGTTGTTTGTTTTGTTTGTTTTTTTTAAAGTAAACTTCATTAGAAACCCCAAAACCCTAAAATGGGGCGGCCACAAGAGAACAAATTACATAATTACAAAGTTACACCGCTCGGTCCAAGACATTGACCTCGCATTCGGTCTACTACTGATCCAAATATATCTAACCGACTTAATTTCACTAATAATATCTTCCACCGAAATTAAATGTTGGGGAATTTAACCCTATTCCTAGTTCGCCAGACACTCCAACACCTAATAATAATAATCTCTGGAAAAATTCTTTAGCCAAACCCTTTAATCCCACATGGTTATGAAGCTCCAAAATTTCTCTAAACATGTAGACAATAAATGGAGCAACTCTACACCATGCCGCAATGTACAACCAAACCCTACTCGCCACCAAGCAAGATGTGCATAGGTGATTGTTCGTTGCATTTCGTCGGAACCCATTTGCACCACATGTAGGTCCCTTTTCGCGGAGGATTACGAACCTAAACCTTGTTATACTAACCCACTAGCAAGTGCGGAATCCAAGCTAGTAGGCAAACCGAGATGAAGCAAGTACAAACACAAACACACAAGATTCACCGATTAACACTACTGTATTAATACGTATGAAGGTTCCGGTTACAAGCACAATGTTTACAATCAGTTTGCAAACTCTCAAAGTGGATGTGTGTGTGTTTCGGACAGAACTCTCTCTAACTTTCTGTCTATGTGCATCTAAGTGAAACACAACACACTGCATGGGTATTTATACCCAGCCCATGTTGTCTATCCCGAAGGATCCGATAGATGGTCCGAAGGATCATCTATCGAGGACAAGTCACTCGAAGGATTAGCTGAGACCTCGAAGGATGATCCTTCGAGGTCTAACATTCGAAGCATATCTTTCGAGCACCTCGAAGGATCAACAGTATCCTTCGAGGCTATCCTTCGATACAGACAAACATACAACTTATTTGCCAAGTCAAACTAGGAGGATAGTTGACTTGGTCAACTTACAGACCAACTTAGGACATTGTTTACATACAGACCGAATACAGACAAAGTACAGACACAAGTGCACCAACAAACTCCCCCTTGGCTGTAGCTTTGTCTTTATCTTCTATAGTTGTAGACACGTCTCGAACTTCGACGGTCTTTGGTCTTCGAGTTCTCAAAACTCTGATGTCCTTTCACGTCTTCAAAGTCGGAGGATCTTCAAAGTCTTCACGTCTTGAAAGCAGAGAGTGTATCAACAAGCTACCCGTATCATGTAGGAAGTGTGTTGACAAACTCCCCCTTAACATAAGCTCCCCCTTGAGTTATGCTCGTGAAATACTTTAACTTTATGAAGTGAGATCCTTGTGGTGTTGATGATGGCCAGCGGCAACTCGATCATCTTCATCAGTTGAGTGCCTTCACGTTGTGTCTTTATTCCAAAGCTTGTCATCGACCATGTTCTCCTAGCCTTTAGAATCTGCACATGCAAGAAATCTAAACGCGCAATGAGAACAACTGCTTGGAATATAGTTAGTATAACCAAAAGACACACTAATGACCATGTCATAATCAAACACCGTCCGACAGTTTGAAAGTTTAATAAATTTGTCAATTTTAGCCTTTAACTTTCAAAACTTGCAAATTTCGACCGTTTATGAAGATTTAGTCAATTCGGTTTTCAGACAGGTTTCAGGTAACGAAGACTCGAGCTCCAACATCGTACGATCGAAAATAAAGTAGAAAGAAAATCTTTTTGGCTTTTATAAAGTTTATATTAAAACAAGCCTAAAATCTTTTTGGTATTTTTGAAATTAAAAGACAACAATTTAAAATCCTTTGAGTGTTATCAAACGACATCACCGCTAATGTCGTGCTGATATGCACCAAACGACGAAACTGTTTAAAAGAAAAACAATAAAAGTTAAGTAGTAAATAAATATATACAGACATTCTTTTTGCGAGTTTCGAGGGTAAGAGAATCATATCAGTGTACGGTCATGCCAAAACACTCTTGTTGTTCAGTTAGTTAACATTAAGATAAGCATCCTATAACAATTATCGGTATTGTTGTCCACTTAAGCTCAACTTATCAGATGTAATCATGGCGAGGGGATACGTTAAGGTATGATTTATACTATCCGACCGGTGTTCATCCACATCACGACACATTCCCGTATCAAGGTATGCACGAGAGTTCATCTTACCGGTGAGTATACCGATTATCATCTGTTTGACCGTATAAAATGTGAGATACTCACTTATTTTGATTTGAAAACAAGCCCTTTGTGATATAATCACTTATTGATGAGGAACTTGATTTTCATATGCATGAGGGCACAGGTGCAAGTCCGTGAACAGGTCAGTACTTCCGTACAGCAGAGAGACGAACTTGACACCCGGATAAATGTGATATTTTTATCACTTATTTGATTTGGACATGTCATTGTTTATCACTTATTGAGGTCGAATGCAGTATGTATTATGTACACGTATGTATAGTATCATGGAAGATCTAGACTTGCGTCCCCGTTATTTTTCGGTAAAAGATACAACCATGATACCCAGATGATAAGCAGCATAAAGACCGAATATTTCAGAACCTCGGCAATCTATCAAACGAAATTTCGGTACTAAGACCATATGCCAATGAATGGTTCCCACCTGGTCTTCGGTCGATTAAGATTTATATCACCCTGCATACTTTAAAATGATTGTGAGCCTACCGATACATCTTATATAGAGTTGCTTATCATTTTGCATTTAAGGTTTAAAGAGGTTTGGATAGACCACTGATGTACTATCATTTTCTCTTTTGCTCTCCAGGAAACTCATTTTTGTTTTTCTATTGTTTTTGTGGTTTTTGAATTTTTCGATGTTTTTGGATTTTCAGATTTTTGGATTTACTCCCCCTAAAATCAATAAACTAAGAGAAATTTAAAAAACACACAAAGATATTTACAAAAATGATTTTCCGATGTTGGTTTACTCTTGCTTGACCTTAATGCCATTTACCAATAATAAGAAGTCAAATCTAGATTTGTCAAAAGTTTTGGTAAATAAGTCGGCACGTTGGTCATCGGTGTGGACCTTAACAACATCGATTAGCCTTTTCTCAAAGCAATCACGTATGAAGTGATATTTGATTTCGATGTGTTTGGTCTTTGAATGCTGCACAGGATTTTTAGTGATATCTAAAGCAGCAGAATTATCAACGTATATAGGAGTAGTTAGGAATTCAAAACCGTAGTCCCGCAATTGTTGTTGGATCCAAAGAACTTGTGAACAACAACTTGAGGCAGCAATGTATTCAGCTTCGCATGTTGATGTAGCAACACACGTCTGCTTCTTGCACTGCCATGTGACTAGGCGATTTCCTAAAAACTGACATCCAGCCGTTGTGGATTTGCCGTCGATTTTGCATCCGCCAAAATCAGAATCACTGAATGCAACCAAGTCAAAGTTATTATCCCTAGGATACCACAGACCGGTGTCGGGGTAAGCCTTCAAATAACGAAAAATCCTTTTGACAGCTGCAAGATGTGAGGCCTTCGGGTTAACTTGATATCTGGCAAGTAGGCACGTTGGGTACATTATATCTGGCCTTGATGCTGTGAGGTACATAAGGGATCCGATCATCGCGCGATAGTATGAAGGGCTAACAGGTTCACCCTACAAGTCTGGAGTAATTCCGTGATTAGTTGGCAATGGGGTACCAATGGGCGTTGCATCGGACATCTGGAACCGGCTCAAGATGTCTCCAACATATTTAGTCTGATGGCTGAATATCCCAGACTCCGTTTGTTGCACTTGTAGGCCCAAAAAGAAATTCATTTCCCCCATAGCACTCATCTCGAATTTATCCTGCATAATGCGCTCAAAATTCCTACACAAAACATCATTAGTAGAACCAAATATAATATCATCAACATATACCTGTACCAGAAGAAGATCTCCATCTTGTTCTTTGATGAAGAGAGTACAGTCGATTAGACCTCTTCGAAAACCGTTCTCCAGCAGATATGTAGATAAGGTTGCATACCAAGCTCGTGGCGCTTGATGAAGACCATAGAGAGCTTTGTTGAGCAACCAAACCCTATCGGGATGGACAGGATCTTCAAAACCTGGAGGCTGTTCGACATATACCTCTTCTTCAACCACACCATGTAGAAATGCACTTTGACGTCCATCTGGTAAACCTTGAATCCTTTGAATGAGGCATAAGCCAGAAAGATCCGAATAGCTTCCAGACGTGCAACTGGTGCATAGACTTCGTTGTAGTCGATTCCTTCTATCTGACGAAAACCTTGAACGACTAAACGAGCTTTGTTCCGAATAACCACTCCACGGTCGTCTTTCTTGCATTTGAAGACCCATCGAGTGCCAATCTTCTTGTAATTCTCAGGCTTTTCAACAAGCTTCCAAACACCAAGCTTGTGAAATTGCTGTAATTCTTCCTGCATGGCTTCAACCCAAGCACTATCTTTCAATGCTTCTTTCCACGACTTTGGTTCTTCTTGTGACACGTAACACGCGAAGGACCAGTCATTCTGTTGACCAGATTCTCTTATAGCTGAATACAGACCAGCATTCCGGTTGTTTCTCAGCTGATTACGCGTCTGCACACCGCGATGGACATCTCCTATGATATTCTGCTGGGGATGGGTATCGTGAATCCTCATTTCAGGATTATCTGGCACACGAGCATTGATACCCAAATTGTTAAAATTAAGATCAACAACCAACTCCACACCAGGAATGTGGGTAGAGGTGGATGCATTCCCTTCAGCAGTGTCTACATTCTGCGTATGAGGTGTATCTACAGAAGCACCTTGAACAGGAGCAGCTGGAGCCGAAGATCCTTCAGCTGCATCATGATATTCATCATCTTCAGAAGAGTCATTATAATCGGCAGCATCTTCATAAACCTCATTTTGAACCATATTGTTGACAGACGAAGAAACTTGAGGGTCAACAACAATAGGTCTAACCAAAGGCGAGACAGCAGCATTGTCACTTTCCAACAACATCCGAGCCGCTGCTGATTCTTCATCAAAGGTTGGCAGATTGAAGGAGTCAAATAGCCCATCATAATCGAACATCCACGGATCACCCGGAGCCCTAACAGGACTCGTGTACCTTTGAACCCTAACTTCGCTCCATAGCTCAATCTTTTTGGTAGCTAGATTCCAAACACGAAAATTCGGAGTAGCATATCCAAGGAAGAAACCCTCGATAGCTCTTGCACCAAACTTTCCATCTGGCTCAATCATAGTACACGGAGCACCAAACGGTTCAAGGTAAGAAAGATCCGGTTTCCTTTTCTGAAGGAGTTCGAAGCAAGTCTTGCCATGTCTCTTAACTGTAAGAACTCTGTTCAACGTGTAGCATGCAGCCGATACAGCCTCCCCCCAGAATTGAATAGGGAGTTCCGACTCTACTAACATTGTTCTTGCAGTTTCAATAATAGTTCGATTCTTCCTCTCAGCGACACCATTTTGTTGTGGAGTATAACGAGAACTGTACTCATGAAGAATGCCTTTAGAAGTACAAAACTCATCCATAACTTGATTCTTGAATTCAGTTCCATTGTCGCTTCGGATCCTTTTCACTTTCAACGTATAGAGATTTTCTAACATTGTAAGAAGATCCTTGAGGATGCCAGGAGTTTCACTCTTGTGTGCCAAAAAAGATACCCAAGAAAATCTAGAGTAGTCATCAGTAACCACTAAACAATAAGCATCACCAAACGTTGTCTTGTGCTTCATAGGTCCAAAAAGGTCCATGTGAAGACGTTCGAGAGGCATGCTGACAGTGTTGATTTTCTTCAAAGGGTGAGACTTCTTTGTTTGCTTCCCCTTTTGGCAAGAGACACATATATCTTGTAGATGAAAACTTCTCACAGGCACACCATTCACAAGATTATTTTTCACCAAATGGTTCATCTTTCTCAAGTGAATGTGTCCCATTCTTCTGTGCCAAGATATAGACTCCTTTTCTGTGGCTTTTGAGACAAAACAAGTGACTTGTGCAGATGTTGTAATCGCCTGGCTCATGTCGAGAATATAAAGATCATTAACTCTCGGAGCCGATAAGAGAACCCATTCTTGTGGAATTTTGAATCCAGGTTTCAGCACATAGCAGCCAGCGTCATCAAAAATCACTGAGAACTTTTTATCGCAGATTTGCGACACACTCAGAAGATTGTGATCAATTTGCTTCACATAATTGATCTTATCAAAGCACACGATGCCATTGGAGATACTTCCTTCTCCAGTGATGTACCCACCTTTATCACCCGCAAAAGCAACATACCCTCCTCTAATATTTCTCACGTCGTATAGGAGCCGTAAGTCGCCAGTCATGTGCCTGGATGCTCCACTATCAACAATCCAATGACTATTAATAGTTCCTCCTAGAACATCCTGCACATGTCAATTAAACACATCAGTTGAGAATGGGGACCCAAGCCTTAGTGGTCTTGGGTCGTCCCTTGGCATCACGAAACGTAAGCTCTATCTCTTGATGGTTTTCAAGAATAATTGCTCCCCCTGAATTGTCACCCGACTTAGGTAACCAAGTTCGTTTTTGCCTACCAGTTTTTGAAGATTCTGGTTTTACAGGTTGTGACACTCTTGGTTCCTTTTGAACTGTTTTAACTTCAGATTTTAAAGCTTTTTCAACAGTTTTCATGTTTTTACGTCGTTGTTTAGTTTCTTGTTCTTTTACAGTTCGTTTATCATGTTTAGGTGAAACTGATCGACGTTGAGGGTGAACTGTTTCAGGTGGAGTTTTCTCAACAAATTTCTTCTTCGGAGCATTTGGGCAATTTCTGATAATGTGCCCAATTTCTCCGCATTTGAAACAAGTTCTCCTTTCAACAGACTTAGGAGAACTTGATCGACTACCAGATGTTGAACTTGTAGAACCTGAGGTACTTGCTCTTTCATCACACCCGTTTGTGTGTTGGGTGTAATTGTTATCACTGTTACGTTTTAAAATCTTGACTTGTTGTACAAAATCAGTGTTTGATTTGTTTTCAAAAGTCTCAATTTTATCTGTACCTTTTGATGCTACAAATTTAACATCTTTTCCTTTCTTCATGTAACGAGCTCCTTTTGATTCAACCTTAGCCTTTGGCTTTGGAGCTCGTTGTTGTTGTTTACCCTTAGAAGCAGTCGGTTGTTGAGTGGTTGGAGATTTTTGATTACCAAACTGTTTTCTAATCTCAGCCTTAGGAATTGGATCACATTGTGTTACCACAATTCCCGGAAGTGTTTTTCCCAAAAATTTGTTTGTATTGTCTTCAAAGACTTTGTCAATCAAAGATTTATTTACATTTTTAATTGGAAAAACATGATCTGAGTAGATTTTATGATCTCCAATCAAAGTGTACAACACATTACTGCTTTTAACAGTAGACACACTTGTCTTATCAACCTTGACAGGATCAATCACTTGCTTCTTAACAGATGGAACCTCAGGAGTATCAGGATCACAAAGGATGTGATTCTCTCGTGGAATATCTACTCCTTTCATCTTGCTAAGTGATTTATCCTGATCACTTACAGCCACTTCTGATTCATCATCTGATGTCTCATAGTCCTCGATAATTGGAGGACTTTGTTTCATGGATGATGAAGTTTCTTGTTCCTTAGAGGCTGTGTTTGAAGAATTGTCCGGTTTGAACCCAAGGCCAGTAGCAAACTCCTCAACATCAAGAGGTACACTGGGTTCATACCGAGGCATTTCTTCCTCGTCAGGCATCTTGGTATAGTTGTTCATCAAAGGGGGTGGACATTTGTTATACCCTATGCCTTTCTGATTTCCCTTTAGTTGTTGAACATCGATGATGTGATCAAGCACAAATTGGGAGTTAGAATAACTATCCAATTTCTGTTTGATCGCATCATGTTCGCATTGGGCAATGGCTAATTGCTTTTTAGTTTCTTCCACAATGTTAATATACTCATTTATACTCACTTGTTTGTGGTAAACTACTTTGTTAACCTCGGACACATTTTTCTTTAAAGTTTCTATTACAGATTTAAATTCTTTTTCATTCCGGGTTAAAGCCATGTTTGCCTCTTTGCATTTCGACAGTTCAACAACCAAATTCTGGTTATGACTATGAAGCTTTTCTGATTCAAGCTTCATCTCTGCACATGATTTACAAATACTAGGAGCAGGTGGTTCAGAAGTTACCTGACTAGTAGAGGCTGAGCCGTTTGCCATAAAGGCAGTTTGAAAAGAAAAAGCTCCATCTTCAAAAAATAGCTTTTCCATTTCCGTTGATGTAGCAGCAGCCTTCCTAATCAGAATTGATTTCTGACATTTAAGCTCATCAGCTTCATTCAGAAGATCCTGAATATCTTCACCTTCTTCCTCCTCATCAGGCTCTGAGTGATTATCCCCAGAAACAGAGCCTTCTTCATCCGAACTTCCAGAATAACCAGAACTGTCATCACTCCCAGAAGATTCTTCTTTATGAACCTGCTCGATGACTTTAGCATACAATGCAGTTCCACTTCCCTGATCACCTTCACCAAACTGCACTGACCAGTCACATCCTTCATCAGCTTGAACAGCCAAAGCCCGATTGTGATTGGTAGTTCCAGGCTGTCCCTGATTGTTATTCACTGCCACCATCCTCCTTTCACGGTTTTCTTGTTGGGCATTCACATTCGTCTGGTTTCTGAAAGGGTTGTGATTGCCGTGTTTTGTTGGTCGAGTGCACTCACGTTTAAAGTGCCCTTTCTCGCCACAGTTAAAGCACGTGACGGCATTAATATCAAACCCATACTTCGTGTTTTTCTTTCCTTCCAACGAAGTTCTTCCAGTTCGTGCCATGAAATCTTTTGCCCTTCTAACCGCACTAGCAAAAGCCCATTTAATATCCATCAACTCCATTTCTTCCTTGTCGATCTGATCATAATCTTCATTGGTCATGTTGATGTTTCCAAGCTGACCTGCTACCAAACCACAGTATGCACTGACCATGGTGTTGATAATTTCCATATGTTCCTTAGCAACTTCAATGCTAAGGTGTGAAAGATTTGAGTTGTCGACTCGGATTGTGTGATGACTTTGGGGTTGAGGTTGAGGATTGCTTGTATAGTGAGCTTGCTGTTGTTGTTGTTGAGGTTGTGGTTGTGGCTGTGTTGGAACAGGAATGTAGGACCTCGGATCGAATTGAGGTTGTGGTGGAGCAGCTGTTGATTGAGGAAATGGAAAGGAACTTGAACTTGTATTGGACACAAATGCAGTCTGCAGCTTAGGTTGCTGTTGCTGAGCTGCAGCGGATCTTGCCAAAACATCGAATCCTGGAAGATACATTTCTGTATTCTGAGGAGCTGGAGCACGCCTTGCTTTCCTAATTTCTTCATCATTTTTATGTTCCAGCTTTTGAATGAACTCATAGATGTTGACTTGATCTAGAGTTCCAGTATGCTTCAACAGTTCAATGAAAGAACTCCACTTTGGAGGTAAGGCGTCAGCAAATCTACTCACCATGTCTTGTTGAGTAGAGACAACTCCATAAGCACACATCTCACTAATCAAGTGATAGAAACGTGTGATCATATCATTCAGAGTCTCGTTCTCCAAAAACTGAAAGGACTCAAACTCTTTCTTCAACAAATCATGCCGAGATTTTCGAGCAGCTGCATTGCCTTCTCCTCTAGCAACTAAGGCATCCCACAATGCTTTCGTGGACTTGCAATATGAGAACTGATGGTAGATGTCTTTGTTGAGTGCTTGAGTAAGTGTGGCAAAGGCCTTTTTCTCCAATTCATAAGCCTTCTTGTCATTTTCAAGCATATTGGCATAACCCTCTGAAGTTGACGCAGCAGTTTCAAGATTAGTATTGAACGCATTGATGAAACACGTCCAAAGATCAGTGCTTTGCCCTTGAACATATGTGTGAAAACGGTTTTTCCATGATGGAAAATCGTTCATATGGTTCAACTTAGGTGGACGATTGTTGCTGCCAGTTTCACTCTCACTAATCAGAAGGTTCTGAAGACTTTGACTTTGATTGGATACCAAAGCCCATTGACTTGGACTGATTGATGGCTGTGGAATCATACTCTTTGCCCAATCTGCAGCAGTCACTAACTCTTGATTGGTTCGTGAGTCCAAACTCCAATCTCATGGACTTGTACAGCTCATTTTGATCAAATATTAATTGAGATCCTTCACAAACACAAACTGTTAAGTTTAAACAGACAAGAATTGAAAGATAAAAGCCTGTTCGAAAGATCAAGACTAGTTCGAATGATCAACAGTGATCGAAAGATTACTGTTGAGTTTCGAGCAAAGTCTTCGAAAGATTCACAATGAAAGATCCTTATCTTTCGACCAATTATCACGAAAGATTCACAGTTCGAAAGATCTTTATCTTTCGAATACTGATCTCGAAAGATTCACAATGAAAGATCCTTATCTTTCGAGATGAATCCTTATCTTTCGGACTACTATCTTTCGAAAAGATTCCACACACGAAGGATAATTCTTAGACTTCGAAAGATTACTCGAAGGATGCTAATCTTTCGAGCTGTCTCTGATCGAAAGATGATCTTTCGAAGTCGAAGGATATCTTTCGGAACTTTCTGACACACTGACACAAAGTTGACGGGTAGGTGAGAAAGGTGATGGGTTGGTGCACAACTTTCGGCAGAAGGTATGTGCAGACCCAACTTTTCACCAAACTTTGAAAAGTTTTCCCAAAATGGACAACACCTTATCCACAACCAGTCGCCGGAATTATGAACGGAAAATGGCCGGAAAAATCAAAGTCTCTTAAAAACAAGTTTTCAAGTTACCCAACCCAACCTTGAACACTCCCGAAGGTTTAGAAACCGTTTTTCAGTTTAAACAAGCAAGAAAACCACCAAAAACGGGTGCTAAACCAAGTGTTCAAACACACCAAGAACTTGAACAACCCGGTTTTAAACAAGGTAAAGAGCCAGGCTCTGATACCACTTGTAGGTCCCTTTTCGCGGAGGATTACGAACCTAAACCTTGTTATACTAACCCACTAGCAAGTGCGGAATCCAAGCTAGTAGGCAAACCGAGATGAAGCAAGTACAAACACAAACACACAAGATTCACCGATTAACACTACTGTATTAATACGTATGAAGGTTCCGGTTACAAGCACAATGTTTACAATCAGTTTGCAAACTCTCAAAGTGGATGTGTGTGTGTTTCGGACAGAACTCTCTCTAACTTTCTGTCTATGTGCATCTAAGTGAAACACAACACAATGCATGGGTATTTATACCCAGCCCATGTTGTCTATCCCGAAGGATCCGATAGATGGTCCGAAGGATCATCTATCGAGGACAAGTCACTCGAAGGATTAGCTGAGACCTCGAAGGATGATCCTTCGAGGTCTAACATTCGAAGCATATCTTTCGAGCACCTCGAAGGATCAACAGTATCCTTCGAGGCTATCCTTCGATACAGACAAACATACAACTTATTTGCCAAGTCAAACTAGGAGGATAGTTGACTTGGTCAACTTACAGACCAACTTAGGACATTGTTTACATACAGACCGAATACAGACAAAGTACAGACACAAGTGCACCAACACCACATAATCACATAATTTCCGCTATGGTCTACTCCTTTATTTAAGGCTCTTCTCACAAGTCCAACCGAAAACTCTTCCGAACCCACTCCAATCCATGTCCATTTGTCTTCCCTATCTTCAAAAGTGGCACCCTCAAGGCTCTCATAAGCCAATTTAATTCCGATATCACTATAAAACTTCCATGTCCGATCCTCGAGCTCCAATTTGTCCCGATAGATCCATCTCCATTGCTACTTAACCTGTTGTTAACACTACACTTTTTGTTAGACTCAAGATTGAAAATATTAGGGTAAATATCTTTTAAGGGTTTCATTAAATAGCCAAGGGTCCAACCAAAACAAAGTGTTACTACCATTACCGACCACACTTTTAAAAATGTTACGCAATGGGGTACCGTCAATTATCGTTCTTGAAAAAGATTTCACAATGTTATTACACACCGCACTTTGACTTTTTTTATTGGGAGGAAGTCCCAGTTATTCTTGTTTTCGTCCAATTTGTCCCGATAGATCCATCTCCATTGCTACTTAACCTGTTGTTAACACTACACTTTTTGTTAGACTCAAGATTGAAAATATTAGGGTAAATATCTTTTAAGGGTTTCATTAAATAGCCAAGGGTCCAACCAAAACAAAGTGTTACTACCATTACCGACCACACTTTTAAAAATGTTACGCAATGGGGTACCGTCAATTATCGTTCTTGAAAAAGATTTCACAATGTTATTACACACCGCACTTTGACTTTTTTTATTGGGAGGAAGTCCCAGTTATTCTTGTTTTCGTGTATCGCCTCCACCACCTTCTTCAACATGTGATGTTTCTAAGACTTATCTCCTTCCCCATTTGGTGTTTGTTTAGCCCGCGACATTTGGCCAACATTTCCAGAGTTTTCCAAATTTAATTCGAAAAATTTTCAATGTAGTTGACAAAATGAACTCTACACTATTTATAAGTTTATTTTTTATATAATTATAATTATAATTATAATTATAATTATAATTATAATATAATTAAATAGTAAGACCATCTGGTGTGGTCATGACCCAAATGATCACCACCATCCTTCACGTCAACGTCATATCACTTCACCCTCATTCACCAACCTATTCCACTACCTTCTATGGTGTGGACTATGACCCTCATTATCATCCATTTCCCTCCCCAACCAATCGAAATCCTCTAATTAATTGAAAGAGGGTCATGGTTGACATAGATTAAACTATGCGAACCACCATGGTTTGCACAGGGGGCAGTGTAACGGTGGTTCCATAGTCGTACATGGCAATTCATAACCCAAACCACCATCTCATACCCCATAGCCTAATAAATCTGTAACTAGATGATGGGCAAATGGGTCAAGTCTCACCAATTCCTCTTCCATAATTACCAAGTATTAAATTGGGAACATGTTTTAAGGAATTTTTAGAGGTGCTTGTGAATTGAAACTAGCTTTATAACAGCCTTCAAATGACTTATTATAAACCACCTAAAAAATAGACGTGTTAGGTTGATTTATATAATATAGCATCGTGTCAGTTGAGTTAACTCGTAATAATTTATTTGCGGGGAAAGGTTGTTTATGGTAAACCGATGAAACATGATGGTTATCAGTCGTGTTCATGGCCAAATTTTTTAAAAGTTTATGATCAACTGGCTTATAAACGCTCGAATCAGGTTAGTCGGTTTGGTTTGCAGTTTAAAAAATAATAATAAAAAAAAACCCAACCATTAAAACCGGACAACATTGGCAATGCTTAGAAAAATTAGTTTAAAATACTCATTAGTAGGATTGTCAAGTTTATCTTTATGTGTAATAGGATTGTATGTTTTATCTTTATCTTGACAAGTGCCAAGTTTCTTTTAAAAAATATCAGGATTCGAATAATTTTAAAGTAGAAAATCTTATATTTTACATGAAAAGTGTACCCTTTATGTTTCATGTGATAAATCATAAATGAAAAATCGAACATATGAAATTTTGTGTAGTTTTTGTAGCATTTCACATAGCTATGCATTATAGTTTCATTTTGTTTAACTGTTACATAATCAACATTCACTTCTACTTACTTTTTTTTTTTTTCATTGCATCCACTGTAATAATATTAAAATCTAAAAACGTATTTGATTGATTGATGGAAATAAGCCCATTAACCCTTCCCCTTTACCCAACCCACGCCCTCCACCTTTTAACCTTCATTCAATCTCGCCCAACCTTCATTCGTGCCCGCTATGCGGTACGGATGAAGAGACTTTGAAACAATTGTTTATATCCTGCAGCGTGGCTTCTATCGTTTGGAATGGTGTGTTATCATGGTGCAAAATTCCTAACTTTTTTGCTTTTTCGATCACGGATCTTCTCGGAATTCATGCGGATCTAAGTGTTTCGGAGAAAAAGAAGGAAGCGGTTCAAGATATCATTATGATCGTTTGTTGGAATTTATAGCGTGCTAGAAACAAGCTTAAATTTTCTAACACTCCGGTTAAGATAGATAGCATTATGAGCGAAGTCAAGGCTTTAGGTTTTTATGGTTCCCGAATAGATCTAAAAGCAAAGGGATTGATTGGGGGAGTGGTGCTCTTTTGTAAATATGTAATTTTCCCTGTGTTGTTTTTTTTGTCGGCTCGTTTGGGGTAGGCAGTTTCATTAATGAAGTACACGTTTCAAAAAAAAAAATTCAACCTCGCCCAAAAATCTAAATAATCAGGGGCGTGAGCCCATGACAGGTGGTTATATAGGGTTTTGTCCAACTAGTGGTTATATAGGGTTTTCTCCAACTAATGTAGAAGGTACTATTACATTATTATATATATTGTTGATAAATGGCGATAGATAATAATTTTATTTTTATAATAATATATAACTTTTTATTATTTTTTTATTTAATATACTATAATAGTTTATTATTATATTTACTTTTAATAACATATTTTTATATATATTTTTTATTTTTTTAAACCATATATTTCCTTTACTATTTTTTAATAATTATTTTTTTCTTTTTTTAAAACATATATTAATTTATGGATTGATTAATTTGATACTTCTTTAATAATTTATGTTTATAAATTTTTTCTAAAAGTTTAAGTACGTAGTTGTGTTTGATTTTTTCCTTCAGTATTCCATTAAGTTTTGTTAAAAACGAAGTTGTGAATAGTAACTTTATTTTTAAACTTACATACAACTTTTTATTATTTTTTTATTTAATATATTATAATAGTTAATTATTATATTTAATTTTAATAAATATTTTTTTTCCATTTTTATAACCATATATTTCCTTTACCATTTTTTTAATAATTATCTTTTCTTTTTTTAGAATATATATTAATTTATCGATTATTTTGATACTTATTTAATAATTAATTTATCGATTGATATTAATTTATCGATTGATTAATTTTGACACTTCTTTAATAATTTACGTTTATAACTTTTTTCTAAAAGTTTAAATACGTAGTTGTGTTTGATTTTTTTCCTTCGGTATTCCGTTATAATAAGTTTTCTTAAAAACGAAGTTGTGAATAGTAGCTTTATTTTTATAATTATATATAGCTTTTTATTATTTTTTATGTAATCTAATATAATAGTTTATTATTATATTTAATTTTAATAACATATTTTTATTTTTTTTCCTTTTTTAAAACCATATATATCCTTTACTCTTTTTTAGTAATTATCTTTTCTGTTTTAGAACATATATTAATTTATCGATTAATTTGATACTTATTTAATAATTACGTTTATAATTTTTTTCTAAAAACTTAAATACGTAGTTATACTTGATTTTATCCTTAGATATTCCGTTATAAGTTTTGCTAAAAACGAAGTTGTATTCAAAATAAAGTATTTATTTGGTATAATAAAATGGTACGATGATAAACTAAACTGCTAGAAAATACACGAATCTTGACACGCGAACAATGACACACACCCATTTTATGACATTCGAAAGTGTGTGTCGAGGAAAAAATGTTATGGTTTTCAAAATTCAATAAATTTATCACAATCTTTTTTGTGTGTCATCTTTTTAGCGTCATTAAAAAAACAAGATCTATCTTGACACGCGAATAATGACACACACACATTTTATGACATTCGAAAGCGTGTGTCAAGAGTAAAATGTCATAGGTTTATAGAATTTAATAAATTTATGACACACCTCATCTTTTTAGCATCATAAAATAAAACATTATCACACTCTTTTTTGTGTCATATTTTTAGCAATGTCATGTTATATTTCCAAAATTTTTAAATTCCTCAATTAATCTAATACATAAACCTAATCTCAATTAATTTAACCTGATCTCTCATATTCTCCCGCTAAGCCCCCACATACATACTCTCAAAAAACCCTAACTCCCACCTAGGGATGAACATGGTACCTGTTCGGTATCGAAAAACGAAAAAAATGGGTACCAGTACCGGTACCAAATACACCGGTATAGTACCGGTACCAAAAAACAGAGAAAGTGGCTACCGGTACCGAATATACCTGGTATGGTACGATTCGGTACCGTTACCCAGCACCAAATGCCCATCCCTACTCCCACTCGTTTAAACTTTCCCACACACAGCGACACTGTGATTCCGTGACTTATTATTATGTTCCTTTATGTCAACCGTTTTCAATATTGGTCAACGATGGTCAATAAGGATCAGTATTTACCCTTTGTTAGTAATTGATTAGACAATCCTATTAAAATGTGGCTACTCACAATTAAACTTGTAAGTTTATTAACACTCACAATTTATATACCTTTATGCACTATATTTTGTAACATTTATATATCATAAAGTTGTATAAATATACTTTTTTTATACACGTAACACTCATATTTTCGTATGTTATTTGATATTTGTTGTATGCTTTTTACAAATCAAGTTTGAGTTCAAAATTTAGCATATTAAGAATAAATGAGACGAATTGAATTATAACTAATAATATTACTAAGATTATGAGGTGGTATGGTCTCAAATTATGTGTAAGGCATTCTAAGATATGCGCGCAAAGAATCATACCCAGGCTTAACAAAATTATAATTAGCCTTGACAAGAGCATATACGTAGGCCCAGACCGGCGCATGCAGCGCAGTGACAACTAAGACAAGTACAATAGTATAGATGGCAAGGGTTGTGCCCAATCAGCATGCGCCAAGACCTGACCAGACAACTCCCACGATGGACAATCGTGCCGGAGACAAGAAGTATAAAAGGAAAGTGGCGTGGAACCAATCAGGTTTTTCCGATCACTGATCCATGATCTCCACCCACAACTGGTAAGAAACTCGACAACAAGGACAACCATCATGCCACCTGGCTCCAATCATTATGCACCAACGTCTCTATCCCCTGCAAGCACTAATGGTCGTGTTAGAGGAGACAAACATGATATTTCTTGTTGGCGACTAGGGGTGCAAACGAGCCCGAGCCTTACCTTAATCGAGCTAGGCTCATTACGACTTTCTGAAGCACGAGATCGAGGTTGGCTCGATTCGAACCTTGGAGGCTCGTTAGTAAAACTTAAAACTCGAGCTCGTTTTTGGCTGTCAATGTGCCAAGGCTCGGCTTCTCCCCCCCCCCCCCCCCTCAAAATTTCATCTTTTCCAAAATTCATCCAAAATTTATCAATCTCCCGCTTCTTCCCCATCCCATATCCCTTGAATTGCCTTTCTGGAATATTTAGAAGTTACAACCACCACACAAAATAAAAAAAAAGGAGCATATGATGCTCAGGGCGGCTTACACTCTCTAATTTCTCGGGCCCTCGAATATATTTATATGTACTCCATGTTAGGATTAACATTAAAAGAAGAACGGCCGAATTGGAGAAACAAAGTTCATTGGAGATTTGACGGTAGACCGAAGATAGTAAATATAATTGATTTGAAGTCTCGGCCAACCATTCACTTATAGGTACGTGCTTGAAATGCCAATGTATTTTGATTATTGGAGCTCCTAATTGAGTGGGTTTTATGTGCTTAACATGCCATTTTTTCTTACTTTTATTTGGTGTGAGATTAGATGGAATGGATTTGTATATTGGTAACACTTTGATTTATATGTATGATGGATTTTGTGCATATGATAAAAGCACGCCGGGAGGTGTTCGATGCTTTGCCAAAGAGACATTTTTTGAAATTTATTAGTCTGTATATATATGCCAACATAATCTTTTGAGTATGGATAATCTTTTTGTGATATTTGTTAATTATCTAGGTGGAAGGTTTAAAGGTGGATCTTGTGGACACAATAGATGCTCAATATGCTTTTCTAGCTGGAGTATTATCAAAACTTGTTACGGAGGTCTCATTACCTATGGTATGACGTTAATTAAACCAATTCTTTCTTAACTAAAGCATCATGAATGAGACCTATCAAATGAAAGTGTTAGTTAGTGGAGACTGAGATTTAACATGACAGTTAATCTAGTTTAGTTTAATTGAATAGAACTCTTAGCTTATAATCAATAGAAAGGGTTCACTTAGATGCTTTTGTAGTAGAAAATAGCTCAATTAGATGCTTTTTATAGCTTGAATAATAGAACTTCTTCAATCTGGTTTTATTTATATGAATAGAGCTTGTCATTTTAAACGAATAGGGCTTCTACAAGGTGATTTGTATGCTTAAAAAGATAAAGAGTTTTCAAGAAATGGGTTTTAATTAATATTTTTTTTTAAATCATGGTGAGGTGGCTATAATGCACAAGATAAAAAATGGTGAAAACTGCTCTCAAAGCTTAGAGGTTTGTTTATATGTTTCTTGAGTTCCATTTAAATTTACTATCACTCAAAGAAAATAAATTTCTATCGTGATGTTTGGTTTTAGTTACGTTCTCTAAGGGTTGTAAGTTAGCAAAAATATATATAATTTTTTGAAGGCACCAGAATTTTTTACTTAGTTTTGGACCCCAATTTGTAGAGCTGCTTGCTGAGTCATGTGGATTCTTGGAAAGCAATTTGTAAAGGGACCTCCTCACCACTTGCTCCAAAGAGATAATAACCTCAACAATCATTCTATATGCAATAATCAAATATTGTACCTTTTCAAACCTTGTAAATCAAAGCTAACAATTATTCGCATCGGATAACCTAAACGTTTTTCTTTCTGCAGTTATTAGAACAATGATTTTGGTTCTTCATATAGCTAGGGCTGTAAATGAACCAAACGTTCGGCGAACAGTTCTTGAACCGTTCGACGTGAATTTCGTTTGTGTTCGTTCGTTTATTAAACAAACGAACATGAACAAGAAATTTCGTTCGTTTAGTTAAATGAACAAACATGAACAAAGATCGCGTTCATTCATTTATGTTCGCGAACGTTCGGTAACGTGTTCGTTTGTGTTTGATAGTTCATTGGTGTTTTGTTTTAATATATTATTTACATATTACAAGATCCCGACAAATAAAATATTTAATAAATGTTAGTGTCTATATGATCTATTCATGAACGCATGTTTGTGTTTGTTTATTTCCATTTGTATTCATCAATGTTCGTTTTCGTTCGTCGTCTAACATTAACAAACAAACACAAACGAACACGACAAGTTTATTTCCTTAACAAACGAACACGAACATAAAATATCGTGTTTGTCGATGAGGAAACACCGAGATGTGGTGGTGGGAGATGGCGGTGGTGGTGATGGTGGTGTAAGTGATAGAGAGATAACATTTTTATTTATTTAAAATGTTTGAGAATTTAAGTTATTTACATATTTAGTCCTTTAAGGTGAAATTACAAGAATGCCCTCGTGCGCCTTGCACATGATCAGTTTTAACAAAAATATCTAATTGGGTTAGGGCTAAAGGACAAGACGTGCAACAATATTCACTATAAAGGGCAAAACCTGTCAAAATTCGTCGAAAATGACACCGCCTGATAAGTGGTATTAAGATAAAGGACAAAACTTGTAATTTTTCCAATATAATATTGTCGTCGTTTTTTAATTAAACTACTTGACATGTTAAGTGATTAACCGTGTCTATTGGTAAGCAACAACGTACCGTTAGCCGGAACCGAATCGAAAGCATAAGAAATCAAACCGAAATCAACCAATAACCGAACTGACCGAAAATCAAATAAACAAAAACTCGTTTATCGTTTTCTTACCCTTGAAAAACTAAATATAACCGAACCGAATCATTTATATATTCATACATTACTAGCTTTTATACCTCCATTACATGTATTTCATGTTATATATTCCATTTTATGTATTTATGTATCCATTTCATGTATTTCTAAGGAAAATTCTTTAACCCAAGTTTGGTTTGGTTATTAACCGAACTGAACCAAACGGAAAAATAACAATCTAACCGAATAAACCTTTCCAATTAACAAAAAACCAATTGGTTAAAAAAGTAGATTAACCCATGACACTCCGGTTTTGATTTCGGTTGAAGTTAATATCGATTTCCAGAATTAGTTTAAATCGTAATAAATGCAATGCAACCTTTGTAGTTATAGATCTATAAACAGCATTCGTGAACAAGATCTCTTATCACAGAAAAGCATCTACGATCTTGGTTATTTCAGAATGCTAACACAAAAATGATAAAAGAAAAAGGGGTAGCTTTTGAAGAAATCTGAATCAACTTGGGCTTGGAGGGGGGGGGTGTTGTTTTGGGCTCAATTGTTTTGATGAAGCAAAAACTCATGCAATGAAAATGAAGCCCACTCAAGAGCAACTCTCTCTATTCATGTTCTTTTGGTCTAACAGTTATCTCTATTGGGTCATTTCAGAAGACCAGAAGTTTTGTTTAACATCAAACATGGATATTGTTGTAACTATTTAGTTTCAATTTGTATCGACAATTCACTATCTTGAAGGAACATGTTAAAGCATATAACGGTGGTTTCATCTCCATTTATAGTTTTCACTATAGGTATTTTTAGATTTCCCATGTTAATGACACATTAGCACACTTAGGTCACAGGGTGTGGCTTAACGCCATCCCGTCCAGTGGCGGAGCCACATACTTGGCAACGGTGTCGGCCGACAACATTCAAATTTGAGCTTTATATGTATTCTATAATAGAAAAAATTCGAGCGACACCATTGTGTTTTTACGAGCGACACTATTGCTTTTTTCGAGAGACACTTTTTTATTTTTTTTTCTAAACGTTCTACATAATAAACATATTTATAGTTTAAAAATTAAGCCCAATTAGGTATTTTTTATATAGTAAGCTTTACGGTGTTAGATATGCAAATCCAAGAGATTGGCAACCGTTTTAATGAGATAACCACTGAATTGCTAATGTGTATGAGGCAACCGTTGTTTTTCTGCTATGAAGCATGTGAAGACGGATTTACGAAATCGGATCAGTGATGAGTATTTGACTCATGCTTGCATTTGTTATATTGAAAAAGAGTTCTTTGCGAAAGTTGCAATTGAAGACGTTATGAATCGTTTTCAAAACATGAAAACACGTAGCGAGCAACTATAAAATGTATTTTATTAAATATATTATAAATGACTTTGTATTTTCATTTTGTGTTATTTCAATGACATGCCACTTTTATTATGATATTGATTTTTATTATGTAATTCGACTCGACCCGATCTAAAAATTTGGACTCCGAGTTATTACAAACCCTGATATCGAGAAAAAAACGACACCATAGGAAAAAATTGTTGGCTCCGCCACTGATCCCGTCACCTCAACATTTATGGCGTTCCGGGGCGCCAACCACCATCCCGTCGGAGCTAAGAGGGGGGGGGGGGGGGCGCTAAAGGCTCTTCGCCATGGTGCTAACGGACGTTTTTTTGGCAAATTCCAGGAAAGTGGCCAAAGATGACCGCTGCCAAACGGTCAATTTAATTAAAAAAAGTTTTTTTTTAATTCTAATATATTTACAAACCTATCACAAACTAAAACACACACCAATCACAAGCTAAAACACACACCAATCACAAAAAAAAATCACTTAAATTCTCTCCAATCATTTTTAAGAATGTCATCCGATTCGTCGAGCTTTTTATCCGACGGTTTTCTTGATGATATGATTATCAGTAACGTAGGAGACGATAATTTTTTTGCGAGAAGAAGATCAATCGTCTACATCGCGTACCAGACAACTGCCTCTTGAAAGAGATCGGTTAGGTGCTCATGAACGTTTAATGCAAGATCATTTTTGTGAAAATCCGTTATACGATGATGAACAATTTAGGCGTAGGTTTCGTATGAGTCGTCATCTTTTCCTAAAAATTTCTAATAATCTTGCGGCTGAATTCCCTTTTTTCACACAAAGAGAAAGTGTTAGTCGCAAAATTGGTTTCCCTGGAATACAAAAGTGTATTGTCGCAATTAGGCAACTAGTGTACGGCACAGCGAGTGATGCGTGAGATTAATATTTAAGGATGTCGGCCAGAAGTTGTCGTGATTGTCTTGAAAATTTCTGTGAAGGTATTTTTATTATTAGTATTGTTATTATTATTGTTATTGTTATTGTTATTGCTATTATTATTATTATTATTATTATTATTATTATTATTATTATTATTATTATTATTATTTTATTAAGTGTTATTTTTCTGTATGGGAGGCGATATTTGAGGATGCCAACCGCTTCCGACGTTCCACTTTTACACAAGGCCTATCAGTGGATACATGGGTTTCCTGGGATGTTGGGTAGTTTTGATTGCACGCACTGAGAGTGGGCGACATGTCCAACTGCTTGGAAAGGGTAACACTATCGTGGTGACGAACGATGTTCTACCCTAATATTACAAGCGGTCGCGTCTCAAGATTTATGAATTTGGCATGCGTACGACGTGGAGTATAAGTATGGGTACTATCTCACAGACGGTATTTATCCGGAGTGGGCGACGTTTGTGAAAACCCTTTCGTGTCCAGATGACGAGAAAAGAATGTATTACAAGAAGAAACAAGAGTCAGCAAGAAAATATATCGAGCGGACTTTCAGTGTGTTAAAAAAGAGATGGTCTATCATTGCCTAGCCGTCGAGGATACTTGAAAAAACGGATGGTCTATCATTGCATGCAAGTTAAAGGAAGCGGCTTTAAACCCCCCTGTGTGACGTGGCGGTGAGGTGACGTGATAAAGCCCTTAGGTACTTTATACCACACCCTGTAGCCTTATTGTAAGTTCTTGTAATCAATCTTACCAAACAATCTCGATTTATAGAGAATGATACCTAGGTTATAATTAGAGAAATGCATCATAACAAATCACTTTCACGTTTATTTTCATATAAAACGAAATGAAATATCAAGTCCTTTAACTTTGGATCCTCGTTACAAGGCAATTACATTCAACTTATAAGTTAAATATTCTTGTAGAATTCCATGATCCAAAAAGTAGAGATCTCACAAACAATTTCCATAGAAGCGAAACCTGCCTCTTTGGCCAAGACGTTGTATTCTTTTGCAGTACGCTCTTTGCCACCAGGGTTAGCAATCAACATTACTATATCACTGCCCATAGCGGTTTTAGAAACTTCATCACTACAAGTGATACCACTTTCAGGGTCGGGAATGATCGCTTCAACTACCACCACCTTACCATGCTCTGGCAATGCCGCCCAACAGTTCTTTAAAAGCTTGATGCAATAATTGTCACCCCAGTCATGAAGTATCCACTAAAAGCAGATGAAAAACAATTGTGGTTATTTAACTAAAAACATTATTATTTATGTTAAAGAGCTTGATGTACAAACCTTCATGAAAATAACATCTCCTTTAGGAACACTTTGGAACATATCTCCTCCGACATGCTCCACACCTAGCCAAGAACATCAAGTAATTATCATTGACTTAAAGTCTTAATTATTGTCAGTTTGGAAAATCGGTTCAAACCTTCAAACCGGTAAAACTGGTCGATCCAACCCACTTAATCTAGTTGGTTTGACATGTCATTTCTTAAACCGTGGTCTATGAAATTGAATATATACCTGGGCAAGGAGGTGCATCCTTAATGACATGGGGTAGGTCAAAGTTGATCCCCTTAATATTAGGGTACTTAGAAACAATAAGCTCAAGGTTAGCACCTAAACCACCACCCACATCAGTCAATTCTTTGACTCCTTCAAATCCCTTGTACTTTTCAAGAATCATCTTCATCACAATTGTTGTGTTGTCATACATGCACTTGTTGAATACATTATTGAATCTATTGTCTTTTGCAGGATACTCAAATGCATTCATCCCATGAGCCTTGTCAAATGGAACCCCTCCCTCAATAATTGCATCTTTTAGATGATACCTGCCCCAAATAAATAAATAAGATAACTTTTAAAACTTTTTCATTGATAAAGGGTTAAATGTGTAAACTATTTATTAAAATGGCTCTAAAGAAACCTATTAAATAATTCAAAAGTTAGCAAGTATACTAAACCTATTACAATCCATGGAAAAAATTTCTACTCGATTAGGGACTCTGGATTCTCAAAGATTCTCTGGGACGACTCAAACGCTATGTTACATTACATTAAATTATATCGTTGTTATTACTTTACAGTATATTATATTACGGGGCCGTTTGTTTACCTCTTAATGAGGCTCTTAAGGGTTCAGACATCTTACTGGTTCAGCACTTAATGGTTCAGACCGTTTGTTTCACGATCAGATGTCTGAATGGTTCAAACATTTGCCTCTGAATGGTTAAGATTTATACAGAGTCTGAATGGTTAAGACATCTAATCTGAATTGGTCTGACATTTGCCTTTGAACGGTTAAGCATTATACAGGCTCTTAATGGTTCAGACCTGTTACTGGTTCAACACTTAATGGTTCAGACCTCTTACTGGTTCAGCACTTAATCATTCAGATGTTGCCAAACAACCCCTACATCAAATTATACTACTTCACATCACATCACATCCACATTATATTAAATAAATAATAGGCTTTCTTGTGTCACAGTCCTTCGTATAGAGCTGAAATTTAAGCTTGAACTCGTTTAAAGTCACTAGATTCGAGTTTTAACAAAACAGATCTTGAGTAGTCATGAGTGGCTTCACTCATTATGAGTCTAGATAATATTTGCTATCAATTAATAAAATGTTTTTGTTTTGTCCCTGACAAATTTACCAAAGATGTTTGACCATTAAAATAAAGTTATCTGTAACTAAAACCATATTGCTATGGTAATAGCTTAACTCTATTAAGTCATATTTAACGCCATTAACTATTTATAAATGAAAACAAGTGTGACATATTACTAGAATCTCATGTCATCTTGTCCAGGATTCAACATGTAAGAAAGCTAGAAATAAGATGTAAATATAGATAACTAACCAACAATCAACAAATACTTTATCGTAGATAAGGAGAAGTGTTGAAGCATGAGACGTTCCATCTTGTTTTCGAACATAATAATTCGACACCTTTGTCATGCCATACATGTTCTTAGAAACTCCATGTTCATCCTTTACCACAGTTGATGTGAGAATCGAGTGGCCAGCGAGAAACCGAAGAATCCGTTCAATTAACACCGGCGTTTCGTGGGTTTGTCTAGGGAGACTAGAAGCGAGATCAAAACAAGAGAAGCGGCCCCCGGGAGTCTTCGCCATGGTCTCAAAGAGATCGAGTTCGATAGCGGTTTTTATGGCCATAGGAAGAATCATTCCCCCAACTATTTGATTCGTTTTGAGTAGCCCTTCCTCTTCTTCGGACATATTGTAAGAGCCCATGATTGAACCAAATGATGTTTGTTAATTGGTGAACCTTAGTTGGTTATGGATGGTATTATATATACCACTCAAAACATTATGTTATTGAACCAACTTGTTGGATGACTTTTGAGTTTTGAAAAGAGGACAAAAACTATTTTAATGATATATTCCTCTCCAGTAATTTCATTAGAGGATATATTATTCCATTTGTTAGAAGATGGGCCAAGTCTCACCTCACCAACAACTGCTCACCAGCTACAATCATGAAGTATTTAATTTAGAAAATATTTTTAAAGTATTTGTAGATGTGGATGTGAATTGAAACTAGCTGTGTAGCAGGCCAAACGACTTTTTTTTTTTTTTTTGAAAGGTAAATTACATTAGAAACACTCGCCGACCCAAATCGGGCCAACGCACAACCGAAACTACATTACATATTTACAAAAGAACACCAATCCTCCCATCCTATCCCTTTAAACTTGGATCTACACGAAAACCAAAAGAAACTTAACGCCTTAACTTCACTAATAATGCTCTCAATTCTAATGGGAGTGTTCGAAAATCTCATATTATTCCTAGCGCGTCATAAACTCCAACACATAACCATGATAATACCTTGAACCGCGTCTTTTTTCCTCTCCGTCACGTTGAGGCTCTTGAACATCACAAACAAATCTTGCAGAGAGAATGCGAAAATGCTTGGGATTTTACGCCAAGAACTAATATGATTCCACACAATGGCAGCCGATATGCAAGAGATAAAAATGTGTTCCGATAAGAAATTACGAGAGAATCAGTTATAACTAACTCAAACAGTATATAACGAATTCTCTCCTAACGACTAACCAACTAATTCTGATTATAACCCTCATGTTTACAGAATTACAGAAACGCCCCTTCACAAGTTATGACTAAATGACATTCGAGTCCTACTTACTGACATGTGACAGGATGTGTTAGGTTGATATGTAATATAGCACCGTATCAAATAAGACTAAGCACCGTATCAAATAAGACTACCCTCAACTGTCCAAATATATTAGGAATGTTTGTGGTTCGATTTGAACGGGTGAAACTTTCCAAAGCTATTATTAGTTGTGTTTCATGCGATGACGAATACATAAATTTTTTATAGGGCCAAAATATGGGTATATCAACATAGGTCGGGTCAAGTAAAAAACACCAAATAATTATAACTCAAATCCATATTTCACTAGATATAATAGATGTTTTTTTAGTTTACAAAAAACTCAAAGTTTTAGATGTTTATTATATGTAAAATGTAGAAACTTATGGTATCAAACACACAGAACAAGAACAAAGCAATAGCGACAAAACCGTGACCAAAATCTTATTATTCACCCAAACCAGAAAACACCCCCCAATACCCAAAGATCTTACTAAATGTAAGATCTATATGAACAAATGTCCAGATCAACTGATTCAATCAGTTGATCTATATGAATACAAGACAAATATGAACAAATACAGAAAGAAACAACCTGATCTACAAAGCTTGATCTCACAGTTGAGATCTCACCAACAACATCAGCAGATCGGTACAATACAACACAAGAAATACAAAGGGTGAAATAGATCAGAGTGAATGTGAAAGATGATCGGAGATGAATCTGGAACTATGAGAGAGAAACTCTCAATATATATCAAAAATATCTGAAGTTACAGTCTGCACCCTTGAACTATCTTCCAACATACCATAAACTTCCAATAGTTACAACAAGGCCCTTTAAGAACAACAACCTGTCATAACCACTTTATCAATCGGTTAGAAATATATAACTGAATATTTGAATGAACAAAATGAATATAACTCTCATTCTTTTAACATCCCCTCTTCATTCAAATATGAAAACCAATTAACAATTCCTAACTTTTCACAAAACTTCTTATGTTGCACAACACTTAACCCTTTGGTAAAACCATCTGCTGGTTGACTCTCAGAGTCAACTTTAACAGTTTCAATAACCCCTGAACTTACCTTTTCTCTTAGAAAGTGAAGATCAATCTCAAAGTGTTTAGTTTTTTCATGGAAAACAGGGTTGGCTGCTATAGACATAGCAGCCTTACTGTCACAATATAATTTAACTGGCAAACCACAATTAACACCCACTTCCCTCAACAAATTCAGCAACCACATTATCTCACAAGTTGCCGAGCACATAGCTCGATACTCGGCTTCACCTGTAGACCTTGAAACAGTGCTCTGTTTCTTGCTTTTCCAAGAAACAAGAGAACTGCCAAGATAGACACAATAACCAGTCACAGATTTTCTAGTGGACAAACATTTTGCCCAGTCCGAGTCCACATAACCAACAAGATCTAGTCTATCACTCCTTTTGAACAGCAAACCACAACCAGGACCAGATTTGAGATACCTTAACAACCTTAAGGCGATTTGCAAATGAACATCAGTTGGACTGTGCATAAACTGACTCAGAAATTGCACAGCATAACTGATATCCGGACGAGTCAAGGAGAGATAGATTAGTTTCCCTATTAATTTTTGAAAACCAGTGACATTTTTCAAAACACTTTGACTCTTAGATACCTTAGCAGTTACCACATAACTTTGTTCAATTGGTGTGTTAATAGGTTTGCATGCCAAATAACCAAATGCACTCAAAAGTTCCAAGCAATATTTTCTCTGATTCAAGCACACACCAGATTCATTATATAAGACCTCAATGCCTAAGAAATATTTCAGTTTACCCAAATCTTTAATTTGAAAGTTTGAATTCAAAATACCCTTAATTTTACTAACTTCATCAACACTGTTTCCAGTAACAACAATGTCGTCCACATAAACTAAAAGAATAACAAACACCTTTTGTTTAGCCAAAACATACATAGAATGATCACACTTGCTTTGCACAAATCCATAGTCAACAAGCACACTATTTAACCTTTCATTCCATTTCCTAGGGGCCTGTTTCAGCCCATACAACGACTTAACCAGTTTACACACTCTTGTCTCATCAGGAGAATAATAACCCTCAGGCAAACACATATACACATCTTCATTAATAGTGCCATACAAGAAGGCATTATTAATGTCAAGCTGAAACATGGGCCAATCATTTTGAACAGCAAGAGCAATTATACATCTCACAGTTACCATTTTCACTACGGGTGAAAATGTTTCCCCAAAATCCAAACCTTCCCTTTGATTAAACCCCTTGGCCACAAGTCTAGCTTTGAACCTTTCTATTTCTCCACTAGACTTGTACTTGACCTTATAAACCCATTTACAGCCAATGGGTTTTCTACTAGGGGGTAAATCAACAAGTGTCCAGGTATTGTTTCTGAATAAGGCCTCCATTTCCTTATTCATTGCCTCGACCCACCTAGGGTCTTTAGCAGCCTCATTATAACAAGTAGGCTCAAGAGTTTTATTCAACAAACTAACAAAACTAAAATTTTCTTTAGACAAACAAGCATAATTCACAGTTTTATCTATACTATACTTAGCAGTTCCACTTAACACATAGTCCTCAAACCTTTTTGGAACAACTGAAGTCCTAGTAGACTTTCTAAGACCAAGACCAGCACCCTCAGATAGGTTGGTCTCATCACTTGGTGTTCCACTGTCCTCTGCCTCGCCATAAAACCCAGTTTCACTACTTCCTTCATAACCAGTTGGAACTTGCTGAGGTTGATCAGCAACACTGGTTATGGTAGATGTGGAGGGTCCTAATGGCTGCTGATCATCACTGGAACTACCATGAGAGCCATTATTACCCTCTTCATCATCGGGCATTTGTGAAACTTCAGGTGTTTCATTATCATAGCAGTCAAAAAAGGTTATATGATTTAGGTTTTTATCAATAAATTCTGAATTACCAACATGTTTACTCTTGAAAGGGTAAACATCCTCATAAAACTTAACATCTCTAGAAAATAAGACCTTCTTATTATCTAGACTCCACAATTTATACCCTTTCTTAACATTAGAATACCCAATCAATACACACTTATCAGCATGATAAGTAAACTTGTCTGTTTCATTTAACACAGTGCTAAAACACAAACACCCGAAGTTTCTAAGATGCATTAAAGAGGGTTTAAAACCAAAGACTATCTCATAAGGACTTTTACCTAACAACACAGAAGAGGGTAACCTGTTAATCAGGTAAACAGCAGTCAGAACACAATCAGACCAAAAACTCAGCGGTAAACCACCCTGAAACATCAAGGCTCTAGCTATATTAAGTAGATGCCTATGCTTACGCTCAACCACACCATTTTGCTGTGGTGTGTAAGCACAGGTTGTCTGATGTAAAACACCTTTCCTTCTTAAAAAACTACTCATTTGATTATTTACAAACTCGGTTCCATTATCACTCCTGAAAATCTTTACTCTTTTTTTTAAACTGAGTTAAGAGAAGTTCATAAAAATCAGTTATATTTTCAAAAACTTCCGTTTTATTTTTCAGTAAATAACACCATACAGTTCGTGAATAATCGTCAACCACAGTTAGAAAATATTTAAACCCTTCATTACTAGACACTCTGTATGGACCCCATACATCTAAGTGAACTAAGTCACCTATTTCTTTTGTTTTATGATCACTTAAAGGAAATGGAACCCTCACTTGTTTTGCCTTATGGCAAACTTCACATGGACCATGATCTAATGTTTTAACATCTAGACACCCTTTTAAAACAGCTAGAACCTGATCAGATGGGTGGCCAAGCCTACTATGCCACAAACTTGACTTAAACACACTATTCAAACAAACATTAACAGAATTACCATGTTTCCCAACAAAGTATAAGCCATTGTCCTGACTACCAGTCACCAGGACCTTCTTGGATCTCAAATCCTGAAGCAAATAATGATTTTCATCAAACAAGACTCCTATCTTATTATCTTTAGCTAATTTAAAGACTGACAGCAAATTTACACTATAACCAGGAACATAAAACACATCTTCAAGAATGACATTATTAACAAGTTTTATTTTACCAATTTTACACACTTTAACATTAGTTCCATTTGGATGACTTACTTTCAGATTATAATCAGACACATCCACCCAATCAAACATGCCTTTATCAGACTTGACCATGTGTTGATTAGCACCAGAATCAACAATCCAATTATACTCAAACTCAAACATAGCAGAACTAGAACAACTAACAAAACCTGTAGCAAAGCTACAAGTTACAGAAGACTCACCTCCCATATTGGATTTAGCCTGTTCACCACCAGAACTTTCTCCAACAAGACTCAACAACTTAGAAATCTGCTCAGAAGTGAAAGGCATAACAGTACCAACAGAATTTGAAGACCCAACAGTAGAATTACTTTTATTATTATTAGACACATTAGATCTATAAGACTGCCCACCTGGTCTTTTCCTAAAACCAGGTGGATATCCAATAACCTAATAACACCGGTCAACCGTATGACCAAACATATTACAATGAGAACATTTTAGGTTAGGATTAGGACCTCTAATATTCTTTTTCCTAGAATCAAATGACTGATTTGACTTAGTAACAAACGACACATTTTGACCTTTAGATCCATTTGAGGCCAGCCTATGAGACTCCTCTCTGGACACTATAGAAAAAGCAACCTTAACTGAAGGGAATGGTTCTCTTGTTAACAAGTTTGTTCTTACAGGCTGATAAACATCATCAAGCCCCATAAGAAACTGCATTAGTTTAATAAGAGTGGAAAAATCATTGTAATCTTTAGCAGCCTGACAAGAACATGTAGGAAGTTGCACCATTGCATCAAACTGCTTCCACATGGTTGTCAGCTTGTTATAGTATTCAGCAACAGTGCTTCCATTTTGAGAAATACCATTTATTCTTTTATACAAATCATACACAACAGAACCATCCACCTTATTAAATGACTCTCTCAAATCAGTCCAGACTTCTGAGGCAAGTTTAGAAAAAACTTGCCCCAGAAATAACTCCTCAGAAATAGAGTTTAGTAACCAAGTAATCACAACTGAATTACACCTATCCCACTGATTTGCTAAGACCTGATCATCTTTTGGTTTTATACATTTACCATCAATAAACCCATACTTATTTTTTGCTTCTAAAGCAAGCCTCATAGCGTTAGACCAGACAGGGTAATTTTCAGTTCCTTTTAACTTTATACTGACAATGGTTAGGGTACTAGAGTCACTAGGGTGAAGGTACAAAGGGTCTCCAATATCAAGCTTACTAATCATGGTAGCAGAAGTACTAGTATCTCCCATGATCAACAAACAATACACAACAAACAGCAACAACCAATCAATAACAAGAAAGACACAAAACAATCAACCAAAAAAGCTAACTGTGACAGAGGCCAGATTCCAGGTTCGTCACTCTAAAGGTGCCTGGACAAGCGTATCACAGGAGCACAACCAAACAAGAAATAACAATCAAAGAACAAACAAGGTGCCGGTCCTCACTACCCCGACTTCAACTAATCAACCAATAAAAGCAGTAAACTAACTACAGAAAAGGAGAGATCTCACAGAGGGTGCAAAGTCTTCACACAAGATGAAGACCGTAACCTTCTAGGGTTACAAATCAGTCACCAACAGCAATGAACAAACACTGGTTGGTTTGCTCTGAATCCTTCTAGGGTTTCAGAGACCAACACAGTCTTCTCACAGACTCCAAGAATGGAACCAAGCACAACCTCCGATTAGGGTTTCACAAACCCTAATTTGATATCACGCCCAAGATCAACCAACTAGGGTTTCTTAAGATCAGAAACCCTAAGACAACCTACAAGAAAACACAACAAGAGATATGAAACAGCGGAAGAACTATCAATCAAGAGCTTATTTAGCTCTGATACCATGTAGAAACTTATGGTATCAAACACACAGAACAAGAACAAAGCAATAGCGACAAAACCGTGACCAAAATCTTATTATTCACCCAAACCAGAAAACACCCCCCAATACCCAAAGATCTTACTAAATGTAAGATCTATATGAACAAATGTCCAGATCAACTGATTCAATCAGTTGATCTATATGAATACAAGACAAATATGAACAAATACAGAAAGAAACAACCTGATCTACAAAGCTTGATCTCACAGTTGAGATCTCACCAACAACATCAGCAGATCGGTACAATACAACACAAGAAATACAAAGGGTGAAATAGATCAGAGTGAATGTGAAAGATGATCGGAGATGAATCTGGAACTATGAGAGAGAAACTCTCAATATATATCAAAAATATCTGAAGTTACAGTCTGCACCCTTGAACTATCTTCCAACATACCATAAACTCCCAATAGTTACAACAAGGCCCTTTAAGAACAACAACCTGTCATAACCACTTTATCAATCGGTTAGAAATATATAACTGAATATTTGAATGAACAAAATGAATATAACTCTCATTCTTTTAACATAAAACCATCTTTTTTATTTTTAAGCTATATACGTTGAACTACTGCTTTTTTTTTTTTTTTTTTTACCTTTTTATGCAAGGCATTTCGTAATGCTCGAAATGGGACCCGTTTGTAGTGTAGGACAAAGTGCCCCCAATACTTCAAATGTGTCCAGTGTTCCCCCTCAATTCTTTAAATATGTCAACTTTCAATTCTTTTAGTTTTGATAGACCGAGTTATAAGTAGATCGGTTAGTTCAGTATAAGATATGGAAAAAGAGTGGCTGACACAAATCTAATTAAGTAGACTTGTAATATTTATAAAATTCCTTTCAATATTTTTTAATGAGGTTGTTATGTTTATCTTTATATATATTAATAATCTAAGTAGACTTGTAATATTTAAAAATTAATAATCTAAGTAGACTTGTAATATTTAAAAAAAATTAATATATTTTTAGTGAGGTTAATTTTATATTTATTTATATTAGGATTCTCAACTTTGTCTTTATCTTTATGAGGTATCAAATTTCTTATGATATTAACTAGAATCAAGTTCATATATCAGAGCCATAACTATAGGGAATTAGGTCGTGTCGCAGAATTGACCTAGTTTATAGTATAAGTACCAACAGACCCGCTCTATGCGAACCCAGTAGGGGTTTTGCATGAGCCTACCTTTGATACTCTCGTTCAAATCGTTAAAACTACATCTTTGTGCGAACACCACATACTACAGCTTCGCACGAAGACAGCTTTTCCTAAGACTGAAAACACATTATTGCCTTTCCTAAGGCTAACACAATATACACGTTTTCGAAAACACTCGTATAACACGAACGAGTGATGGTGTCGAGATTAGGTGTGAAAACCAAGAACTCTCGATAAGATCGCTCACTCTACGCGTATTTTACTATCAGCACGAGAATCATCGTTGAGCTAGGAATGACACCCATATCTCAACGAAATTCTCCATCTCTATCTCGTGGTTTTACCACACTTTCAGGAACGAAGTTGTTAAGTTAGGGGTGAAACCCACATCTTAATGACCTGTTCCACTCTCTACTTTGGCTTTACAAAACTCTCACCAAAGTCTCGACCGATTCCAACAACTTGAGTCACGTAGTAACTGGAAGGATGTGTGTCGTTTGCCATGTATCGGTGAGAGCATAGTCTATTAAGCCAAAGCGTGTACTCGAGGTCGTTGCAAATAGTTGAATCACTTTGGGTAGTCGATGTCTAACACCCAAGACACTCTGTTTTGATTCTGAGCCCGCAGCCGCTGATTTTACGCGTTATCGATTTTATGTGTTTATATGTTTATATGTTTCGATTTTGGAAGTTTATTCGCTTTCCGCTCATCGCTCTACAAAACGCACACAACTCGCACAACCCTTCGTAATCTAAAACGCTAATCGCAACTCAAACTAAGAACTCTCGTACGCTACTCTCGACGCTACACTGCTCGCAACGCTACTCGCTATCGCTCGTGCAACTCTCAAACGCGCTACGCGACTTTGAAAGATAGGTGAATACGTGCAAAATATGTGCTTACGTGGATTATGTGCTCCTACGTGCCTATGTGCTTATATGTATACGTGCCTACGTGATTATGTGATTATGTGCCAACGTGTTCCTAATGCTTTACCTAATAATAATAATAAGTATGTTGGTTAAACGCTAAACTTTTCAAAACTAAACCCGATATAATCGAATCTCGTCTAATTCAATTGGCGACGTCTGCTGCAGTCAATGTCGTCATTTTGATCGCATACGCAACGCGCTGCACGACGAAACCATGCTGGCAAGCGCATCGCTTCACTGGTAGCCAAGGAAATGGCTAAGGTCATACCTCAGATTGTCAGTGAGATCAACGAGGTCAGTAGCAAGTCCCCTGTTGAATCAAAGAGCGACTCTCCAAAAGTGCCTTTCAGTTTTAAGCAATTCAAGGCCTGTGGTCCTGCAAACTTCATCGGTGAAGATGGACCCAATGCTATGTTCCAGTGGTAACGGTGTAGAGGCTCGAGCTTGTTTAACTTATGAAAGCTCAAGCCCGACTTGATTCGAGCTTTGTTTTTAAAGCTCGAGTGTAGGTAGTTTTTCAAGTTTGAGCTTGGCTAGGGCTCAACTTCTTTGTTATTTATTAATTAATTTATATTAATTATAATTATTATTTTATACATAATTTAGTTATTTTTTCATAATTTTATATATAGTAATTATTATTACTAAGACTGCACGTTGATTTACTTAGCCTATATTTGTGTTCGAACTCCTTAAATAACATCGAATTAAACCACCACCTAGGAAAGCAATACCCTGGTTGCAAAGAGAGGTTGCTACCGAGTGCTACCCTGAGAACATAAATGAACAAGAAAATGAATATAATTTACTAAATATAAATGAACATAAAGTAGTTTTTATATAAATTAGTGATTAATAACAATAAATTTCAATGGAAAACCCACTTTATTACTAGAAATCCCAATTACCTATTAGTTATATTTATATAAGTAGTTAGAAAGTTCATTTTATGTTTAATATCTATATAAATATAACTACTTAGGTATTTTAATTGAAACAAACATAAATGAATACAAATGAATGAACATAAACGGACGTTAGAATATAAATGAACAAATAAAATGTGTGTTCAACAAACCTCCCACCAAACAAGTTCACGAACAGTTCATGAACGCTTGGTTCGTTTACAGGCCTATATTACAACCTATGTGTCCCAATACTAATATATATAAGCCTATTTTTTAAAAATATTAGGTCTAAGATAACGAATGTTAAGCGCGTCGATAGCGAGTTGTAATTCCACTTGTTTTTCACGTATTTTGCTAACCCCTTCGGTTAGCTCGTTTAGTTTTTCGTTGATACGCAGTCGAAATTTACGTCTTCAAGAATCCTCGTTAGCCGCTCGAATACATCCATGTCATCTTTAGGTGTAGACATTCTAAATCCAATTTTGTACATATCACTTATTGTACAACTAAAGCCAAATGTACAACTACACATTGCATATATGCAAAGGTACAACACCCACAAGCTTAAAACATAACCAAAGCCACAGGTACAACTACATATTGCATAAACATGTTACTAATTGGTAACACAGAAATATCAGGGTTAAATGCTTAGTTGATACCTGTGCTTTGTAGATATTGCACCATTGATCCTTATCGTTTAATAATTGCATAATTTGTTTCGTCGGTTGGAAAAATGTTCATGAATGAGCCCGATGGTTGCATTTTCATAACAATAATGTTCCTTACTAGCCAACATCGTTAGGTTGTCTAGTTAAGTCTATGTGAAATTACCAAACTAACCTCACTATTAAAAAACAAAAATAAATAACTAAGTTAGATAAATAAAAGAGTTAAGGTGTGTCCCACATCTCAAACCCCTCGTCTTTCTTCCATGTGCAACCAATCACAACCCTAGGCGGTCGTCGGTCATCAGTCTCTAGTCAGTCACCGGTCTTCCCCATCAAAACCCTACCCTCACCTCTTCCTCCTCCATCTTACCACCGTACACTTTAGATTCACTTCATCCTTTCTATACCCAATTTAGAAAACAATACTTCACCGAATATGCTTCCACAAGTTGTGAAACAATGGTCCATCATCGGAATATCCATTTATGTATAAAGCGGAGATCCGGTTCTTTATCTCTAGCCACAAGTTCGAATTGGTTGCCATTTCGATTACTGCACACCCAACAGCCCACACGTCAAAGGCAGACCCCTTTTCTTCGCCTTAGTCTACACCTTCATTCATCACCATGAAACTATTTTAGCATCAAACATTTGAGGTGTTATGTGTATCTTGTCAAACAAACATCGTAATGAAAGCTTCAATAAAAAATCTAAATGAAAACAAACATTTTGTAGCTTAAAATAACAATTATAATAGAAAACGAAATTGTTGAGAAAACATTAAGCTTACAAGATTATAAGTTGTTAAAATTAATTCATGGCATTCATCTCTAAGACTTTATATTATTTTAGATGAGTTTTAATTGTTATATTTGTTAAGTAAAGTTTTAAATGTATTTGTTTTCAATACATTTCTTGTTTATGGGATGAGGATATGAATGACCGTGTGATGGGTTATAATGTTATGGGCTAAGGCATATGGGCTATAAATGCGGACCTAGGAATTTTTTCATGGGAGTGCGCAACATTTTTAAAAATGTTAGGACCCAAGGTATATAAGTAAAAAAATTGGTTTGTATCGGGTTGGTTCGAGTCGGGTCGGGTCGGGTCATGTAAAACAAAAGAACATCAAACTAAATGGTTGATATGGTCCTCTTAGTAGATATGCCCTTCTAATCTCATCTCGTTGATTCACGTTATATGATTCAATCGGCTTGCGATTATAAGGATCCGAAGGAAGAGTATCCACATCAACGGGAATTCGGAAGATGTCTCAACTTTCCTCTTGAGAAATCGCGCCATAACGTCCCTACTCCTGGTTCCTATCGGCTATCACAAACAAATTGATCTATAAGCTCATGGCTCCATAACATATTACATAATGTATTAAGTATTCAAACACTAGAAATCATAAAGTAAATCACACTAAAAATCATCTAAACATCATATACACCATTAAAAAAACCAAAACATCAGGTCTGATCGTATATAACCCACCACAAAAAAGACAAAATATCATCATCATCATCACTAACAACATATAAATTATAACCCACCACAAAATAAAATATCATCACTAACAAGAAGCACATGTCTCCTGCCATAAAAAAATCACTTCCGGTGGCTACTGGTTCCGTCCCACCCCACCAAAAATCAACCAAAAAATCAACCAAAAATCATCAAAAATAACAAAGAAAATTACCCGTGTTCGATCGGCGGTGGTATGATAGCTGATTACGGTGGTATGCGGTTGCTGTTGTCGCTGATGTTCTGATCGCTGGCGTGCGTGCATGGATGATAGAGAGCGGGAGAGAATATGTAGGGGTTTTGGGCTTGTTTATTTTATTTTAGTTGGAAATATTGTTGATTTGTTGGGTTTGTTTATTGAGCTAATAATTATTAGTGGGCTAGTTAAAGGTATTGAGTATTTGAGTTTAGTTATTTAGGTATTAAAAGTTATATAATTTATGAAGTGTTTTAAAAAAAATAAGAGTTTACCAAAAAAAAAATTAAAATATAAATTGATAACACTTTTTACCTAAGGGGTGCGGACAAAAATTCCAAGGGGTGCGGACGAAAAATTTCAAGGGGTGTGGACGGGATTTTCGACAGAACTTAGCACTAATTTTTTTTTTCCCGAGGATGCGCGGCAAGCCTTAAGTCCGCCCTGGCTATAATGTCAGTGGGCTAAAGGATGGACTCATGTGGAGCTAGGCCAAAGTCTTTGAAGCTCATATATATGGAGAAGGATAGTTCCAAAAGTTTTTAGTTTGCATCACCTGATTTCTCTCTTTACACAAGTGTGATTAGGGTTTTCATTGTTTCTCTCTCGGATTCATCTTGAATCTGTGAGTGTTTTTTGAGTGAGTCTATAATCATTGGCTGATCCGAGTTGGTATCATATTATTATAGGCAGCTTGGTTTATCTTACAGTTACCCCGTCCAGATATTGCTCATGTTGTTCATGTAGTTAGCAAGTTTGTTACTGCTCCTACTTCTGTTCATTAGGGAGCTGTTCTTCGTATTTTGAGATATCTTCGTGGAACTCAATTTCACAGTCTTATGTTTCCCTCAACATATTCTCTAGAGTTGCGTGTCTACAATGATGTTGATTGGGATAATGATCGTAAATCAACCACTGGTTTTTTGTGTTTTCTTGAGAGATTCATTAATCTCATGGAAAAGTAAGAAACAAGATGTTGTTTCAAGATCTTATATTGAGACTGAGTATCATGCTATGGCTTTGACTAGATGTGAGATTGTTTGGTTACGATGTCTTCTTGTATATATGGGTGTTACAATCTCTTAGCCTACCCCCTTACATTGTGATAACCAAAGTGCTACGCAGATTGCTAAAAACTTTGTTTTTCATGAGAAAACAAAACATATTGAGATTGATTGTCATTTTACTCGTCAACATTTTCAGCGTGGGACAATTTCGCTTCCTTTTGTTCCATCAGCCTTGCAGATTGCGGATAATTTTACCAAGGCTCTGTCGGCATCTCGATGTAGGTACTTATGTGACAAACTCTCAATGCTTATTAGTTATTACTGTTGCATTGTGAGTTTGAGGGGGAGGTTAGTGTAATAAAATAAGTTTAGTTATTAGTTTATCATAGTCTTTGGTCCGTTAGCTAGTAAGCATGTAGCCCGGCTATATAATATTTATTTTCTTTTCATTTGTATTTTGTGTTTTTTTCTAATGAATGAACCCTAGCCACTTTTTCTTTGAACGTGTTTGTCTTTCAACATTCCAATCTTTGGTATAAAGCTCAAATTTAAGCTTGGACTCGTTTAAAGTCACTAGATTCGAGTTTTAGAAAATAAAATCTTGAGCAGTCATGAGTGGCTTCATTATTTTGACCCTAGATAATATTTTCTATTTAATAAATATAATGTTTTTGTTCTGACCCAGACAAATTTACCAAAGATGTTTGACACTTTGACCATTAAATTTGCCACCTTCAGTGATTACATCGTTCGAAATAAAGTTATCTATAACTAAAACCATATTGCTATGGTAATAGCTTAATTCTATTAAATCATATTTAACCCCATTAACTATTTAAAAAAAAACATGTGTGACATATTACTCAACCGTATCCAGCTAATATTTTTTTTAATACTATATTGTCCTCCTATAATTACGTTAGTGAATATATTATTCCTTTTGCTAGAAGATGGGCCAAGTCTCACCAACTCCTCACCTACAAGGCTACAATCATGAAATGCATTTAACAAATCCACTGTCGTGTTTATTATCATATTAAACGAAATGACATATGAAATCCTTTAACTTCGGATCCTGGTTAAAAGGTTATTATATTCAACATATAAGTTAAATATTCTTGTAGAATTCCATGATCCAAAAAGTAGAGACCTCGCAAACCATTTTCATAGAAGCGAATCCGGCCTCTTTGGCCAAGACGTTGTATTCTTTTGCGGTTCGCTCTTTGCCACCTGGGTTAGCAATCAACATTACCATATCATTGCCGATGGCAGTTTTAGAAACTTCATCACCACAACTAATATCACTCTCAGGGTCGGGAATGATCACTTCTACCACCACCACCTTACCATGCTCCGGTAATGCCGCCCAACAGTTCTTTAGAAGCTTGATGCAATAATTGTCACCCCAGTCATGAAGTATCCACTAAAAGAAGACGAAAAATAATTGTGCTTATTTAACAGAAAAGCAATATTATTTAAACTAAGATTATGTTAAAGAACTTGAGTACAAACCTTCGTAAAAATAACAACTCCTTTAGGAACATTTTGGAACATATCTCCTCCGACATGCTCCACACCTAGTTAAGAGCATCAAGTAATTATTAGTGACATAGAGTCTTGGTTATTGTCGGTTTGAAATCCTAAGAATTTGATGTTCATAGTTTAGCGGTTTAATGGTTCAATCCAGTTTAATACTTAGAACCGGTTGCTTAAACTTTTTATTATATATAATTCTTTTCACGTTTATATATATATATATATATATATATATATATATATATATATATATATATATATAGAGAGAGAGAGAGGCCGGTTAATGTACAATATACTTTAACGTACGAGCGTATGCTGTGAAATTATGCACGTTGTAAAACTCAAAACCTAATCACGCATGTTGTGTGTAACACCCCAAAATCCGAATGTTTATAATCGTTAAATGTTCTCGTATGGTTCATCAAGAAATGAATGACTAGGTTATTTAACCAAGTTAACAAAATGGCAAAAACAATTAAAGGAATGAAAGTTATGCCCATTTATAATTAATGACAACTTGAGGGGCTAAAGTGGGTTAAGTTGAAAGTTGAATTAATAAATAAAAAAAAATGTCACTCACAAACACACACACGATCGTGTGTTCTAGAGAGAGCAGGAGCTCTCATGAAGCCAAAACCCTAACTTCATCTAATCCATCAAATTGGAAGGGTAAACGAAGCTCAAATTCAGAACCGAACACGAATTTGTGATCACCTAAACGAGGGGATCATAAGGTATGTCTTAAATTCTAGTTTGGTGATTATCCACGAAGTGGGTTATGTTGTAAATCGGGAATTGGAATGAAATTGAGCATGAGGATATGTTAGAATCATAATCTAGAACATGGGTTATGCATTATTTAGGTTAATTTGATGTTTAGAGGTGAAACCCATTAGTTACGGTGAGAATGATGAGTTGAATCATCATCCATGTCTAATTCTTGTTGCATGTTGATTGTACTATGTGGGTATGATGAATTCTTGTTAAATGAATTGAAAGAAATATGGTGTTGATATCCTTGATGTTATGTATGAATGATAAATACTAATTAGTAAGAGGATTGGATGAACTATGTATGAGATTAGAAGAATATGCATAAATTAGTTGTACATTGTGCATTAAAAGGTGTACGCACACCAAGTGTTTGATGAAATGCCTAGTATAAGCTAGCATGTGAAATTAAACGTTAAATAATGGATGAACATGTGTAGAGTTTGATAATAACATGATTGATGATAATTAAACATGATGTCACACCCCGATTCCCACGTGTCTCACCGGTGGGGGATTACCGTGACGTAGTTGGCAACATTATAGTCAAACCACACAATATATATGAATGCACAGCGGAAGCACAAAGATAATATATTTCAACGTTAAGTGTGATATCGAAGTATCACCAATGTTGAAATAAAATCCACAGGGGATCAAATAATAAATAACAAAAGTATTGTTCAACAGACTTCAGGGATCTTAAGCTTGCGAGACTTCTAGTGATGCTAAGGAGAAATCCCAGCCAATTACGCATAGTACCTGCATTTAGTCTTTTTGGGAAAATACGTCAGTTTACACTGGTAAATACATTCAACCGACACTTTTGTAAAATGTTTAATAAAATTGGTTTAAATGCTCAAGGCACAAACTCTTTATAACTTGGGATAATTTATAATCAAATCTTGTAAAGATTTACATGTTACTATGCGTTCTGTCGCCCGGGTCGTGCCGGGTTAAAGTTTAATAGACACACCACATAGCATAAAACCATGGCGGGTAACCAACGGCTACGCTTTTATAGTCATGGAATTAATGCCGGGTGTACGCCTACACCCGGATGTCGAGGTCGTGGTCATTCGTAAATGTTGCCAAGGATATCCGGGACATGGTCATTAAGCCCTCAAAGGCGTAAAGCCAACAAAACAAGTTTTTAAACGGGTCACATTGATAATACCCAGCTACTAATGAGTTGGGGTCAATTGTCCGACCAAGCGGTATTTTAAATACCGTAACCCAAGCCCGTATAACGGAAAATAAGTTAAAAGTATTTACCTTTGCAAGTATAATTCCTTAATTGAAATAAATTGCAGATAGCTTTTACTGGTCTCCTATTCTGGAACGAAGGTTATAAAATAACCTATTAGAATCTTAACGGGTCTTTATTCTAGCCGTAGCTTAGACCGGTCAGTTTCAAAGGATAGATACGGTTTAATCGCGTGAAAGGCGAAAACCGGGAATGGAATGTGATTTTGACCCAACAAGTTTGAAGACTTGTTTTATAGGGGTATAATAATCACACTCTGTAATTTGGGGTCAAAACAATATGGTTTGACCCGTTTCGGCTAGTTTATGTAAACTAGTTACATAAGCCGAACCGTGCGCGCAAAAGGCGTAACGGGTAACCGTAGGAGTCCTACATTGTTTTTCTAAGTCAATATGCCTTAAAGAGGTTGTGGTATCAGTAGGATACCTTCTGTAATGCCCGTAACGAGTTTAAGTTCATTTTATGCCCCAAAGGGGTATTTCGGTCTTTTTAAAGATTATAAAAGGGGTTTCTGAGTTCTACAGGAAATCTTAGTTTCCTGAACAGTTTATAAAGTTCAAAATACTTTATTTATTATTTAAAATCAGTAGCAACTGGAATCGGGTCAAAAGACCTTGTAGAACTCAAGTTATGGCCGAAAAGGGTATATTCGGTATTTACCGAACCGTTGCCATAACCGTAGGTTATGAGCAGGTTAAAAATAATTAAAAATCTTTAAAAATCCCAAAATATTATTTTACATCAGTGAGTAAAAGTTTTGGTGTCGAAATCCGGGTTTAGATAGGCGTTATGCTAATTGCGCTATTTAATTACTAAAGTTTCGCAATTTGCGCTATTTAGCATAACTCCTATTCTGGACCTCGGATTGACATGAAATTTTAGGTACATGCTTAGAAATCAGTAACTAAGGTTATGATTCTTTCACATGTTCGAAATTCTCGTTTTAATTCAAAAAGGGCGTTACGGTCAAATTTTAAGCATTTAACGGAAATGTGTAAAAGACTCGGACAAACAACGATCCGGTCACAGAGGGTTATACCATCATGTAACCTGGTCCTAAGAGAGTCCTAAGGCATATCTAAATGAAACTTTAACGGGTCAGAACTGAAGTCAATGCAAAAGTCAAACTTTTGCGACTTTCGGCTCCGAACCAGGTCAAAACAGAAAATGGTCGGATCAAACAAGCTTAGACTTGTTTATATACTTATTATCATGTTTTATGAGTGTTCAAACAGGTTACATATCATCTGCATTACAGATTATGCAAGAAATCGCAAAATGACATTTCTGTTGACTTTTTCTAAGCACGTTTGACTCGACATTTGGACTAGTTAGAGTGGGAATCAGAGGGTGCCCTTTTAGGGGTTTAAAGCCCACATGATTACCATCATATAACTATCTTTGATTCGACAAACCACTGGACCATTCGTAATTTATCGCAAAGTCAATCGTTAGTTACGACAGATTGACTTTTAAGCTAAACTAAGCAATAACTAAGACACAAAAGGGTTGGCATACTTACAGAAGCTTGGTGCACGACTTAGAATGATAGAGGAATGCTTGAGAGCTCCAAAGATGGCCAAGAGAGCAGGTTTGAGGTGTGTTTCACTTATGCACAATGTGGTGTCTTTTATAGTGAAAAAATGGACTTAAGATCATTACACATCACCCTACCATGGAGCATGGGTGTTCAGCAGGTGGCCCTGGGTGCTAGGGGTCATGTAGAGGGCGCCCATGCTTCATTTATTGCTCAAATGATCGTTCACAACTTCAAACAACAAGTCTGTCCAAAGTTTCTGCATCTGGGACTTGTACGCGGCCCGCATTAGGATCAAGCAACTCACACGCGGGCCGCATGGATCCTAATGTCAGAAAACGTATCTACACCTGGCTCGCGGCCCGCATTAAATCATGTCTAACCTTAACGCGGCCCGCATTAGACTTTATTTTCAAGATTTTTAAATCTTTTGTAATCATTAACCAAATCTTTTGTAATCATTAACCTGACCTTTCGATTTCGAAGGGGTAACTTTGCGATTTGGCCCTCGGTTAATTATAGTTAAGGGCCTCGTGCCTTTTACTCGCACTGATAAGTCTCCGGTTAGTTTAATTACTATTCGAAAAGCCTTAACTTTTATTGTTGACGCTTTTAACCCCTCTCATACGAATTTGATCATAACTTTCTCGTTTTAAAACGGAACTTCGCGAAATTTATATCGTATATTCTAGTGAGCGTACTTTACTGTTACAAAGCCTTGGGTTCATCAAAGGGTCACTTAGAGGTATAAATTAAACATGTTGACACAATTAACCCCTGCAGCTTGTAATCCCTCACCTTCTTCCGCGTTTCGCTCCGTACGATCCATGATTTATTCGTTTGAAGGTACGGGCATCATTTAGGGTTACTATACAGTACATTTACCCTTTGTTGACATTTATAACCCTCGAATTTACATATTTTCAAAGTTTGTCAACTTTAGTCCTTTATTTAATATTTAATGCCACGTGTAAACTCATGACACGTGTTAACACATTATTGGACTCAAAATTTCGAGGTGTTACATCCTCACCCCCTTAAAATAAATCTCGACCCGAGATTTACTCAAACAAATAAGGATATTTTTCTTTCATCGTGGCTTCAACCTCCCACGTGAATTCGGGACCTCTACGGGCATCCCATTTGACCTTTACTATAGGTACATGCTTCCTTCGAAGCTTCTTCACCTGTCGATCTTCAATCGACAAAGGTTTTTCCACAAATTTCAAGCTCTCATCTATATGCACATCTGTATGAGGTATCACCAATGATTCATCAGCGAAGCACTTCTTTAGATTGCAGATGTGGAACACATTGTGAATTCCATTGAGCTCTTCCGGCAAGTTTAACTTATGGGCAACGGACCCGACACGTTCGATAACCTCGAAAGGTCCTATGTATCTCGGGCTTAGTTTGCCTTTCTTACCGAAACGCATCACCCCCTTCCAAGGTGACACTTTAAGTAACACCTTTTCACCTACTTCGAAGTGAAAATCTTTACGCTTCAGATCCGCATAACTCTTCTGCCTATCTCGGGCAGCCTTGAGATGGTCTCGAATCTGGACAATCTTGTCCGTCGTTTCGAAGATTATCTCTGGTCCTGATAATTGGACATCTCCAACTTCCGCCCAACAAACAGGCGATCTACACTTTCTACCGTATAATGCCTCGAAAGGCGCAGCCTTAATGCTGGTATGGTAGCTATTGTTGTAGGAGAATTCGATTAATGGTAGGTTCTTATCCCAACTACCACCCAAATCGATAGCACATGCACGTAGCATGTCTTCCAACGTTTGAATAGTACGCTCACTCTGACCGTCTGTCTGAGGATGGTAAGCCGTACTAAAATTCAAACGTGTGCCCAAAGATTGCTGGAAGCTTTTCCAGAAATGCGACGTGTATCTAATATCTCTGTCGGAGATAATAGACACAGGTATGCCATGTAGGGCTACAATATTATCAACATATAACTGGGCTAACGTGTCGGAGCTATAAGTCTCCTTGATGGGTAAGAAATGAGCTGACTTAGTCAGTCTATCGACTATAACCCATATTGTGTCATTTCCTTTCCTTGTTTTGGGTAACTTGGTAATAAAATCCATAGTTACACATTCCCACTTCCATTCAGGAAGTTCAGGTTGTTGTAGCAAGCCAGACGGCTTTTGATGCTCAGCTTTGACTTGCGTACAAGTCAAGCATTTGGCTACATAAGCGGCTACAGACTTTTTCAAGCCTATCCACCAATAATTTGCCTTTAGATCCTGATACATCTTATCAGCCCCCGGGTGAACAGAATATTTGGAACTATGGGCTTCCTGGAGGATAACATCTCGTAGTCCTCCATAAATTGGAACCCATATTCGTCCATTCAATCGTAAAATTCCGTCCTTGCTAAGAGTTAACTGCTCCTCAGTTACTCCTAACTTTTCTTTAGGATAGTTAGCTTCCAACACAGCTTCTCTCTGTGCAGCTAACACCCTTTCAATCAAATTATTCTTCACTTCAATGCTCTTGGCATTGATTCGGATAGGTTTCACCCTTTCCTTTCTACTTAAGGCATCAGCGACTACATTCGCCTTGCCTGGATGATATCTGATTTCACAATCATAATCATTTAAAGTCTCCATCCAACGGCGTTGCCTCATGTTTAGCTCCTTCTGATTAAACAGATGTTGAAGGCTCTTGTGATCCGAGTAGATCACAAACTTGATACCATACAGATAATGCCTCCACAGTTTTAGTGCGAACACAACGGCACCCAACTCCAAGTCATGGGTGGTGTAATTCTTTTCATGCACCTTTAACTGTCTCGAAGCATAGGCAATAACCTTGCCTTTCTGCATGAGCACACATCCCATGCCAGTGTGTGATGCGTCGCAATAAACTACGAACTCTTCTGTACCTTCAGGTAATGTCAGCACAGGAGCGTTGCTCAGCTTTTGCTTTAAAATATCAAAGGACTCTTGCTGCTTAGGGCCCCAAACGAACTTTACTTTCTTCTTGGTTAAAGAAGTTAAGGGCGCAGCAATCCTTGAAAAGTTTTCAATGAATCGCCTGTAGTATCCTGCTAACCCCAGGAAACTACGAATCTCTGTAGGCGTCTTTGGCTCTTGCCAATTCATGACAGCCTCTACTTTAGCGGGATCCACCTGGATACCATGCTCGCTGACAACATGTCCTAGAAATTGGACTTCTCGTAGCCAAAATTTGCACTTGGAGAATTTGGCATAAAGTTTCTCATTATGCAGGAGTTTGAGAATACAACGAAGGTGTTTCTCATGGTCAGCTTGGTTCTTCGAGTAGATAAGAATGTCGTCGATGAAAACGATGACGAATTTGTCTAAGTACGGCTTGCAGACGCGATTCATGAGATCCATGAACGCAGCCGGTGCATTAGTGAGCCCAAAAGGCATCACTAGGAACTCGTAGTGACCGTAACGAGTCCTAAATGCGGTTTATGTACGTCTTCATCTCTGACTTTCAGTTGATGGTAGCCTGACCTCAAGTCAATCTTCGAAAAATAACTTGCCCCTTGTAACTGATCGAACAAATCGTCGATCCTCGGCAAGGGATATCTATTCTTTATCGTGACCTTATTAAGCTCGCGATAATCGATGCACAGACGCATCGATCCGTCCTTCTTCTTTACAAACAAGACAAGTGCTCCCCAAGGAGACGAACTAGGTTTGATGAAACCTTTAGTTAGCAGTTCATCCAGCTGGGTCCTCAACTCCTTCATTTCGGTTGGTGCTAGCCTGTAAGGTGCTCTAGCAATAGGTGCTGCTCCAGGGATGATATCGATCCCGAATTCCACTTGTCTATCTGGTGGCAAACCAGGTAGATCTTCAGGGAAAACTTCTGGATACTCCGAAATGACGGGAATGTCTTCTATCTTCGGTTTAGGCTCTTCAATAATTACCTGTGCCATGTAAATGACACAACCTTTCTTTATACATTTTGAAGCCTTGAGCATAGTCACTTGCTCAGGCAATCCGTACTGGGTATCTCCCCGAATGGTAAGCGATTCACCAGACGGAGTCTTTATCACCACTTGCTTTCTGTTGCAGACGATTTCGGCCTGGTTGTGAGATAACCAGTCCATACCCAATACTAGGTCAAAACCGGCCAATTTAAAGGGAAGTAGAGATAGAGGAAAAGAGTGGTTCTTAATGGATATCACACATCCATCTAACACAGTGGAGACGGTTTCTATGGTACCATCTGCTAGCTCTACCTCATAATTCACATTTAAGGTTTTGACAGGCATATTCAGCAATTTGCAAAATTTATGATCTACGAAAGACTTATCAGCGCCCGAATAAAAAAGTACTCTTGCAAAGATATCATTTACGAGAAAAGTACCTGTGATCACGTTATCATCCAGCACTGCTTCTTTCGCCTCCATCCTGAAGACTCTTGCATTGGTCTTCTTGGCCTCTTCAGGCTTCTTAGCATATTTAGGGCAGTTGCTTTTAATGTGCCCCTTCTCGTTGTAGTTATAGCAGGTTGCATCTTTTATCTTCTTGCAGTCCACAGTCTTGTGGTCCTTGGACTTGCATAACCCGCAAGCATACGACTTCGACTGAGTCTGCGAGTTTGATTCGAGCCTACACTTCCCAAAGTGATGTCTCTTGCAAGTCTTGCACTTGGGCTTCTCACCAGCCTGTTGCCCATCCTTCCTTGACTCCAACCCTTTCTTGTTATCACCGTTTCCACGGTGCTTCTTGCCCGACCTCCGTGAAGTATCATCTTCACGCTTTCTCTTTTCAGCCTCTTTGTTCCCCAGCGATCTTTGTCGGACCGCGTCCAGAGTAAGGGACAAAGATATGTCGGCTACAGATCGAAAGGTCGCTGGCCGAGAGGCCTTCACGCTTGCCTTTATTTCGGGGGCTAACCCACCGATAAAACGAGCTATTCTCTTCCGCTCCGGGGTTACCAGATACGGAACCAACCGGGACATCGTGTTGAAGCTCGTTAGGTAAGCTTGCCAGTCAAGGTTCGTCATCACCAATGACAGGAAGTCAGTCTCTATCTTTTCAACCTCATGTTGAGGGTAGTAATTCTCCTTGATGAGATAAATGAATTCCTCCCATGACATGCTGTATAGAACAGCCTTTCCCGAGGCCTGAACCAAAGCCCTCCACCAAGCCAGGGCCTCGCCCTTGAATGATTGTGACACATACTTTACCACATCCTTCTCTGCACACCCACTGATGTCCACCACGGTGTCCATCTCGTCTAGCCACGTCATGCAATCAACCGCTCCTTTCTCCCCAGTGAAGTCTCGGGGTTTGCATGATACGAAGTACTTATAGGTGCAGCCTCTGGCGCGAGATGCATCAGTATATACCTTCTCTGGACGGACACTGTTTTCATTGGACGAGTGATTATCATCGTCCTTTCTCGGCTTAGACAGTGGTTTGCTGTGAGATTTTGAGTGGGTTTTCGGCTTTGAGTGTGGTTTGGATATGGTTCTGCTCCGAGATTCAGTATATTCCTCGTATTGTCGATCCAGAGCTGCCTTAACAGCATTATCGACAAGAGCTTTCAATTCTGCGCCCGTCAAATGAATCTGGGCGTTATCATATTCGTCTTCCTTCGAGTGGCTATTCTCCCCACTAGGATCAGCCATGGTAACTTGAATCTGCTACAGAAGATAACGAAAAATTTATTTAGGAGTTTATTAAGGAATTGTCTTTTATGGCAATTCATTAACCATGGTAAACAGAGACCATATCTGGTTAATTTGTTACTCACTTATATTTAGGATTTGAACATACTTATCCTATTTACAAATAATGTTGCTAGTGGCATAAAGCCTAGCCACGAGGACGTTTTTATAATATTAGCCGAGATTACCGAGAATCAAGGTATGAAGGTTTGAACCGTAGTCCTTTTACCCTTTCTGACAGGGAGTCATAGACCACCACTGCATTTTGTCTTATATGACAATAATTATGGCCCGTAGGCACTACACCACTAATGGATGTTTTATAATTTGGCCCGTAGGCACTACATCGCTAATGGATGTTTAACAAGTTTGGCCCGTAGGCACTACATCGCTAATGGATGTTTCAATAAATGATCATCTTTATTGATGATTTAACCCATGATTTATAAATCATTAATTTGGGCTTTGGAATCCTTAAATGGATTCTTATATAAGGATGATGCGTACGATTTTAACGAATCACATCTGCCATGAACGTTAACATGATTACAGAGGTTAACTTGGAATCTGAATCTTTTAATCAGGTCTTACCATCTTGGCCGGATCTTATAAAGACACCTGGCTAGGTTTCACTCTTAAGATTCTTTATTTAGGCAGATTTAAATTTAAAAGGAATGATTTGTATTTATTTCATATATAGTAATAACAAAAATGAAATTTATAACATAACATTCCATAAACTTCAAATACGATTACACGCTGCCCTAAGCGGGACTTTTAAATAAATAACTACCTACGCAGAGGTTTATGGAAAAACAAGTCCATGCAGGGACCAACACAAGATAGATGTCCGCACAGGGACTATAAAGATAAGTCTACGTAGGGACTGAAATACGATAAATGTCCACGCAGGGACTAAATTGCAAATACAACATTACATAAGGAGACTAATGGTCTCGTTTCTTCCTCCCTTTTAGTAGGTTCGCTAGGCCTTTGAGAAATCCACGATTACACTTGCGTTCTTGTTCGAAGTCTCGTTCCACACGGTTTAAACGGTGGAGTATTTCTTCTTGCTCTGGTGGAGAAAAACGCGGCTGCTGCGATGGCAGCTGAACCGGAGGTCTAGGAGGTATAGGATACCCATGAGCTGAGTAATCTGCTCTCCAAGAGGTTCCATGGAGGGCATTATGATTAGCCGCTATCACATATGGGTCGGCATCATAGTTATAGTTGTAGTGCGTATGAGTCGGCTGCTCAAACGGATTGTATGCCGTGGAAGTGCCGTACGCTGGTATCGGATTGTCATATCCGAATGGTGGCGGAGGTGGTGCAACTGGTGCAGAATTCACCTCTGCAGGGTGACCAGAAGGTTCCCCTAATTGTGGTTCTTCTTCAGGTACTGACGGAAAGTGACTAGCACTCGAGTGGCGAGGGGTGCTGAAATGAAATTCCCCTCCTCGGGTAGACATCCGTGCGCCTGATCTTCTACGCCTTGGCGGATCTGGAATTACTGGTTGAACCGTTGGCGGTGGCGGTGGCGTAACTGCCACGAACCGCGAATCCTCAGAAGGATCCTGTTGTTGCTGTTGATCATGAGGCGAGTAATGATGTGAAGGTGTAAAGTACCAATTACATTGGTCAAACCTCGCCTGGTAACTATCGGGACCTTGATAGGGTGTCCCATGGAAGGATGACCCGTCCGAGATCTCGATTGGATGATTGGGAGTTCCCCTTGCAGGCTCGACGGGGTCTGTATCCTCGTCCATATCCACTGCATTATCTTCAGAAAAGTGATCCTCTGGTCCTAAAGGGTTATACCCTATAGGTTCTTGGACGTAATCTGCCGGATTAAACTGTCCTACGAAGAAAGGTGAAGGATCGCCGTAAGATCGGTGCGAAGCAGATCGCTGTAGAGGTATAAAGGATGGTTGAGGGTTATTGGGATTGTTTTCCGAATCTGGTCCAAATGAATGGCGGTATAAGGGTGTTGAGCTATGCGAGGTAGAATGTCTCGCAGGTTCAAAGAGATTTCTTCTTCATCTCTGTGGTTCTTCACTCCTTGTACTGGAAGGAGCTCGCATGTTCGAAGGTCCAGCTTCGTGATCATTGTTAGTAATGATCGTTCCTTTTCCTCTTCCTCCTCTTCCTCGTCTGATTACAGGTGGCATATTTCCTGCTTTCAAAATTTTAAATAATAATAAACAATAAAAAGACAAACTAGAATAACAATTCGAATTTGTCCTATGTTCTTGTCTAGACTCAAGTATGTGCAATTGTGTAACTGATATTAAACACAAAGGCTAGTGTTTAATTCACTCAGTGTTGGCTCTGATACCAACCTGTCACACCCCGATTCCCACGTGTCTCACCGGTGGGCCCGGTGGGGGATTACCGTGACGTAGTTGGCAACATTATAGTCAAACAACACAATATATATGAATGCACAGCGGAAGCACAAAGATAATATATTTCAACGTTAAGTGTGATATCGAAGTATCACCAATGTTGAAATAAAATCCACAGGGGATCAAATAATAAATAACAAAAGTATTGTTCAACAGACTTCAGGCATCTTAAGCTTGCGAGACTTCTAGTGATGCTAAGGAGAAATCCCAGCCAATTACGCATAGTACCTGCATTTAGTCTTTTTGGGAAAATACGTCAGTTTACACTGGTAAATACATTCAACCGACACTTTTGTAAAATGTTTAATAAAATTGGTTTGAATGCTCAAGGCACAAACTCTTTATAACTTGGGATAATTTATAATCAAATCTTGTAAAGATTTACATGTTACTATGCATTCGGTCGCCCGGGTCGTGTCGGGTTAAAGTTTAATAGACACACCACATAGCATAAAACCGTGGTGGGTAACCAACGGCTACGCTTTTATAGTCATGGACATAATGCCGGGTGTATGCCTACACCGGATGTCGAGGTCGTGGCCATTCGTAAATGCTGACAAGGATATCCGGGACATGGTCATTAAGCCCCCAATAGCGTAAAGCCAACAAAACAAGTTTTTAAACGGGTCACATTGATAATACCCAACTACTAATGAGTTGGGGTCAATTGCCCGACCAAGCGGTATTTTAAATACCGTAACCCAAGCCCGTATAACGGAAAATAAGTTAAAAGTATTTACCTTTGCAAGTATAATTCCTTAATTGAAATAAATTGCAGATAGCTTTTACTGGTCTCCTATTCTGGAACGAAGGTTATAAAATAACCTATTAGAATCTTAACGGGTCTTTAATATAGCCGTAGCTTAGACCGGTCAGTTTCAAAGGATAGATACGGTTTAATCGCGTGAAAGGCGAAAACCGGGAATGGAATGTGATTTTAACCCAACAAGTTTGAAGACTTGTTTTATAGGGGTATAATAATCACACTCTATAATTTGGGGTTAAAACAATATGGTTTGACCCGTTTCGGCTAGTTTATGTAAACTAGTAACATAAGCCGAACCGTGCGCGCAAAAGGCGTAACGGGTAACCGTAGGAGTCCTACATTGTTTTCCTAAGTCAATATGCCTTAAAGAGGTTGTGGTATCAGTAGGATACCTTCCGTAATGCCCGTAACGAGTTTAAGTTCATTTTATGCCCCGAAGGGGTATTTCGGTCTTTTTAAATATTATAAAAGGGGTTTCTGAGTTCTACAGGAAATCTGAGTTTCCCGAACAGTTTATAAAGTTCAAAATACTTTATTTATTATTTAAAATCAGTAGCAACTGGAATCAGGTCAAAAGACCTTGTAGAACTCAAGTTATGGCCGAAAAGGGTATATTCGGTATTTACCGAACCATTGCCATAACCGCAGGTTATGAGCAGGTTAAAAATAATTAAAAATCTTTAATAATCCCAAAATATTATTTTACATCAGTGAGTAAAAGTTTTGGTGTCGAAATCCGGGTTTAGATAGGCGTTATGCTAATTGCGCTATTTAATTACTAAAGTTTCGCAATTTGCGCTATTTAGCATAACTCCTATTCTGGACCTCGGATTGACATGAAATTTTAGGTACATGCTTAGAAATCAGTAACTAAGGTTATGATTCTTTCACATGTCCGAAATTCTCGTTTTAATTCAAAAAGGGCGTTACGGTAAACTTTTAAGCATTTAACGGAAATGTGTAAAAGACTCGGACAAACAACGATCCGGTCACAGAGGGTTATACTATCATGTAACCTGGTCCTAAGAGAGTCCTAAGGCATATCTAAATCAAACTTTAACGGGTCAGAACTGAAGTCAATGCAAAAGTTAAACTTTTGCGACTTTCGGCTCCGAACCGGGTCAAAACAGAAAATGGTCGGATCAAACAAGCTTAGACTAGTTTATATACTTATTATCATGTTTTATGAGTGCTCAAACAGGTTACATATCATCTACATTACAGATTATGCAAGAAATCGCAAAATGACATTTCTGTTGACTTTTTCTAAGCACGTTTGACTCGACATTTGGACTAGTTAGAGTGGGAATCAGAGGGTGCCCTTTTAGGGGTTTAAAGCCCACATGATTACCATCATATAACTATCTTTGATTCGACAAACCACTGGACCATTCGTGATTTATCGCAAAGTCAATCGTTAGTTACGACGGATTGACTTTTAAGCTAAACTAAGCAATAACTAAGCCACAAAAGGGTTGGCATACTTACAGAAGCTTGGTGCACGACTTAGAATGATAGAGGAATGCTTGAGAGCTCCAGAGATGGCCAAGAAAGCAGGTTTGAGGTGTGTTTCACTTATGCACAATGTGGTGTCTTTTATAGTGAAAAAATGGACTTAAGATCATTACACATCACCCTACCATGGAGCATGGATGTTCAGCAGGTGGCCCTGGGTGCTAGGGGTCATGTAGAGGGCGCCCATGCTTCATTTATTGCTCAAATGATCGTTCACAACTTCAAACAACAAGTCTGTCCAAAGTTTCTGCATCTGGGACTTGTACGCGGCCCACATTAGGATCAAGCAACTCACACGCGGGCCGCATGGATCCTAATGTCAGAAAACGTATCTACACCTGGCTCGCTGCCCGTATTAAATCATGTCTAACCTTAACGCGGTCCGCATTAGACTTGATTTTCAAGATTTTTAAATCTTTTGTAATCATTAACCAAATCTTTTGTAATCATTAACCTGACCTTTCGGTTTCGAAGGGGTAACTTTGCGATTTGGCCCTCAGTTAATTATAGTTAAGGGCCTCGTGCCTTTTACTCGCACTGATAAGTCCCCGGTTAGTTTAATTGCTATTCGAAAAGCCTTAACTTTTATTGTTGACGCTTTTAACCCCTCTCATACGAATTTGATCATAACTTTCTCGTTTTAAAACGGAACTTCGCGAAATTTATATCGTATATTATAGTGAGCGTAATTTACTGTTACAAAGCCTTGGGTTCGTCAAAGGGTCACTCAGAGGTATAAATTAAACATGCTGACACAATTAACCCCTGCAGCTTGTAATCCCTCACCTTCTTCCGCGTTTCGCTCCGTACGATCCATGATTTATTCGTTTGAAGGTACGAGCATCATTTAGGGTTACTATACAGTACATTTACCCTTTGTTGACATTTATAACCCTCGAATTTACATATTTCAAGGTTTGTCAACTTTAGTCCTTTATTTAATATTTAATGCCACGTGTAAACTCATGACACGTGTTAACACATTATTGGACTCAAAATTTCGAGGTGTTACACATGAGAAGATATATTGAAGAAGGATTTAGTAAGATGGGATAGTTGATGGTATGATTTGGGTTGAATTATGCATTAGGAGTTGCACTCTATGCTTGAATGATGAGGTGCGTATCATGTGTTGGACTAGTGACTAAATGGTGATTTTGGATATGGATACGCACTAAATGGTTAGTTTGTGTACTTACTAGTAAAGAATAATGTCGAGATTATGTCAAATTTCTAGCTTTGAATATGGTTATCAACTATAGAATCATGAATATGTTAGTATGTGTTGAATTGATGATACGTGTGCATATATGTAATTTGTTGATCATGTACTTATGTATGTGTGTGTGTCCTACACCATGATTATGAAATGTAAATGGTATCATTGGTATGGTCGACTAGGTTTAGATGAGTATATTATCATATGATGAAAGTATGTACGTAAGATGGTTGACTTTCTGAAAGTCAACAATGTATGAATAGCACGACTAGGTCTTTGGATGCACTTACAAGGGTAGAGAGATCACGGGATACAAGTTAGATTATTTAATGTGCTATACATGATGGTGAATGAAATTAGCATGGATTAGAATAGGTAAAATTGCTAATGCGAGTCTTATGCATGCTAATAGTTACTTAACGAAAGTCAAGCAACCGTTTGGGTTGTAATTGAATGCTAGTGTTGATGAATATATGTAATAACAATGTTTTGAATATGATGGCATGAATGGGTAGGAGCTTTCACTAGCATGGACCAAAGAATGGAAGACTAACGGGTCAAGCGGAGGCGAGGAAGCAATCATGAACACTAACGCTTAAGGTAAGTGACTCCGACTCACTTCTTAGTATACATAAGAACCTTCTTGTTTATAAATGAGGGGAAGTCATGTATGGTATGAAATGATTGAAGGTATTAAGATAAGTATTGATCTAGATAGTCGAAGGTAGTTTGTGGGACCAAACGGGTCGAATAAATAAGAATAAGTGAGGTAACGGTAATAAAATTGGTAATGATTAAGGACCCGGGGTAAGGATTCTAAGTCTAATATGTAAGGAATTGTTTTATGGATGTTTAGGAACAAGTTTCAAGTGAATCGGATGCAAAACGAGCAAGTTATGCGAATTTTAGTTTTAAAATGGGGGGCTGATTCTGGGCATCAATGTAGCTTACGGTGCCCACCGTAAGCTACGGTGGGAGCTGGGACCTTATTTCTGTCGTAAGGCAGTTAAAAGTTGCCGTAAGGGTTTTGGGGGCCACCGTAAGCTACGGTAGCCACCGTAGCTTACGGTGGGGGTCTGATGCAAATGTAAAGTTTATGAAATTCTTTGTTTTTCCTTCGATTTCGGACCCCGTGAACCCATTCCAAGCCTCGTTAAGTTTATATAATGTTCCTCAACCCTTCCAAATGGCTTGGTGAGTAACGGGTGAGAACGGAACTCATTCTTAAGATCCGAAACATACCCGAAAGACATTCAAAAAGCGTTTAGGATGTGTGAGTAAGATCGGGATGTGGGAGCGAGTATGCGGGGTAATGAACTAAGTATGTGGGTATGCATGTATAGACTTAACTTCATTCCAATACGCTTAAACTACTAAGTAATCATGAATAGGAGTGAGAATGCATATAAGTTGTCCGTGCATGTTTAATTACGCGAAGGGTTGTTGTTTTGGTCAAAAATTACACAAGGATAATGCAACCAAACTCTCTGTTAACGGGGAATGATGCTTGTAATGATGGATAAAGAAAAGGATCACTTAAATGTAAATTGCACAAGTGACACAAAGATTTATACGAGGAAAAAGCCCTTGATCAATGAATGATCTCCGGCATAAAAAACCTCGGGTGATGGAAACTACCGATCACCAAACTCCAATATAATAAACAATGTTTACAACTTCGGATGGTAACGAGCTAGGTACAATGATCACTATGGTGTAGTATGCTAGAGTGTGTAAGAAATGTGTTGTGTTCCCCGAATGCTTGAGAGTGCCCTTTATATAAGTGTGTGTGGTTGAATTTAGGTAAGTCACCTAACTACTAGCTCGTTACCCCTTTAGAAACAGAAGTGAATTTAGCCTAACTAATTGCCCGTAATTTGTGCTAAGTTTCCATATTCTTCACAACGTCTATTTCTGGTTATGCATGTGCGAAATTAGCGTGAAAGATTCCTTAATAACGCTGCCAAGACCAGGTCCAACTCGTAATTACTGCAAAACAACATTAAATTCAAAGAGAACAATCGTTAGTATGAGGATCCTTAGGATGATCCATTATCCTGATCCTGAAGTTCTTCTGAGGATCACTATCTGCCACAGAAACAAGGATCATTATTAGGATATTAGGTAAGGATCACAGGTCATTAAAAATCCTGCCCTAACAATTGCCCCTAAAATATAAGGAGTAATTATATAATATTAACGAGTTATATTTTGCTGATCTTATCTGTAACTAACTCAACGGATATATAGCCGTTGTGAACGAACTATCCGTCGCAATCCTGACGTCACGGAGGTGACAGCCCTGCACAAATCATGATTATAAATAGAGATAGGGATAGGATCGTTTGCATTTAAAATCAAGAACTTCTCCCTTTATATCCGCAACCAGAGGATTGAACAGGTATTCCCCTTCATCTTCTCTCTTGCTTGCTCTGTCTTTCTTTTCGTATCTATTTCGTTCAAAAAATGTTGCTCCGGAATTCTCCTGCCAAGGATCAGCAGAAAGAAACCCCCTTCAAGAGCCAAGGGATCATCACATACTCTGCTAAAGAACGCTGTATCTTCGCTGATCCTCAGATTGACAGGATTCGGTGCTGTTTTCCTGCAAATACTGTGTTCAAAGCCTATGATCCTTCTGCCCTAAGCGATCACACCTCCGATTCATGGGTACCCTTTCCTGTGACCCCGTTTGCCATAGGTTACACGTATCCCTTTCCAGCCTTCACCCAGGCCTTCTTTTCTTTGACCGGCATATCTTATATCCAGGCTATGCCGATGATCTGGAGGGTTTTGTATACCCTTGAGAGGATCATCGAGCAAGAGGGGATAAACTTAGGTATGGCCGAGTTAGGTGAGCTGTACGATCTGACCACCTTTGGTTCCCATCGTTATCTGTTCAAACGTAGACCTGGGGAGGAGCATCCGATCTTCAAGGCTACCAAGAATGACACTAACTGGAAGCGGCGGTTCTTTTTTGTAAGGAGAGATACCATCCCTGATGGGAAGGATTTGCCCAAGAAGTGGGCTACCCATGGTAGGATAGAGGATCCTGGGAAGGATCACCATAGAACTTATCCTTTAGTATAAGGATCACTGATGTTCTGTTGTTTTCTTGTTGTGCAGCTATCTCCGTTTCACATCTTAAGTTGACTCCTGCTGCAAAGGAGAGACTCTTGGCCTTTAAGAAGCTTGATCCTGAAATAAGAACTTTCAAGATCACCACCCAGGATTCTCAGGAAGTGTCCTCTGCTTCTGTCACAATGTCAAGTAAGTATCCTTATTTAAGGAGTATTTATATAATGAGAGTCAAATAAAATTAAGATACTTATCTTGTTTTGGTTGTGCAGGCGCTGGAAAATCCACCAAATCTTCCTCGAAGTTCGGCATCACTGATCTTACTAACGTCAAATCCTCTAAGAAGAAGACTCCTGCTGCTAGCCCAACTGCTTCGGCCCTTAAAGCACCCCTCAGAGGAAAGGGAGGCAAGAAGAGAAAGACCACCGAGGCTGAGGATCTGCAAGGCCTTCCCTTGATCCGCCAACAGTTCCTGGAATATTTTAGTGAGGTAAGGATCACTGTCCCTGCTTACATATCCTGCTTGTTTAAGGATCATTTGGCTTCTGACATCATTCCTTTGTCTTCCTTGCAGAAATTTGCGGAGATAGAGACATATGTTGGCCATGTTGAGGATCAGGATCGCCAGATTGTTGATCTTCAACAGGTTGTCGTGCTGAAGGATCTCAAGATAGCCGATCTTCAGAAGGAGCTCAGGCCACCAAGAATGATGCTGCTAAGATACTGATCAACTTCGACTATGAGAAGCACGAGATCACCCAGGATGCCAAGGTCTCTGCCGCGATAACTATGTACAAGATCCAGCTGCAAATGGCCATGGAAGCTCAGGATCCTGCTTTTGATAAGAGCACCTGGGATGTCGAAGGCTGGAAGGCTAGGCTGGCTGAATTGGAGGATGATGAAGAGGCTGAGGAGATTCCGATGCTTGAGGGTGGAGGCACTGGCAAGGACCAAGGTGGTGAGGCAAGCGGAGCTGGTGGTGATGGTGCAGCGAAGGATTGAGCTGCAGGATTGGGCGATGATGGAAATTTCGAGACTTAGCCGGAGCCCAATTTTTTTGTTTGGTGGTTGTTTGTTTGAATAGTTTGATGGTTTGTACTTAAAACAATAGTTTTTAGGGTAAGGATCTATGATCCTTTGAACAATAGGTAGGATAATAGGTGGTGGAGGGATCCTCTGTTTGGGGGATGAAGCCACTTGTTATCCTGCCGACCTTTATTTCCTGCACTGCTATGACCGCATGAACAATGGATACCCTTTGCCAACCCATGTGGACGGGCCACGTTTTGCTGGTAGAAACGTGGGTTGGCAATTTTGACAACTTTAAAGGGTTAAATATTTTGTGAATGAATAAAACTTTAACTTTTGACTTATCTTGTGATGTTATCCTTGTATATCCTTTAAATTTTCAATTGTTTTGATTTATACTTGTCTGAGTAAGAAAAGTTAAGCAAATTATGTTTAAGAAATTTAGGATATGATCTAGGATCAAATATCCTATAGTCGAAAACTTCCAGAAAGTAGTTAATTCTAAGGATCATAGGTTCAGTTGTCAAAGTGTAGGGGTTATTCAAAATAATGAATGAAATCAAAACAGTTAAGGATCATACCTGAGAATCCAAGTTAGGATCCTAACCTTTAACACTATAATCAAGATAACCATAAGAAAAACCTTAGTGGATAATAAGGATTGAGGATCCTTAGTTGTTTGACTTCAAAAACCTGAAAATAGAATATAACTTGGGACTAAGCCAATATAAAAGACAAGTTAGTAACTGGGGACAAGCCCAACAATTCTGGGGACAAGCCCAAAGGATAACTGGGGACAAGCCCAAAGGATAACTAGGGACAAGCCTAAAGGATAACTGGGGACAAGCCCAAAGATCATAGGTGAACTGGAGTATGGCCCTTACTGGCGACTATCCAAACTTAGTGACATGATAATGCCAAAACCTTAGCTAACGTGAAAACGTTAGAAACCTTAGGAACGGATGTATGGTACGTCTACCATTATACGTAGGATCCTAGGTATAGCCAGTACAATGGAATTATCAGCCCCTAAAGCGAGTACTGGTCCCAAAGACTTGAACTATACCAGGATCATCGTGCGCTACAGGCGAAACTGGGGACAAGCCCAAGGATAACTGGGGACAAGCCCAAACAACTGGGGTTAAACCCAAGGATCTGGATTGCTTCTGAAGATTGTCGACGATATGCTAAGGATACCTGGACTATCAAAACTCGGAATCTTATGAGAGAAGGATTAAGGATACATGATCCTTATCCTTAAATAAGAAAATAAGAAAATAAAATAGTTCAAGATTAGGATATTACCGGAGTAAGGATCATTGACACCTCAAGGATCCTTCAAGGATACCTCTAATGTAAGGATCATATGTGTCAGGAGGATCCTACTTCACATGAAATATTTCTTCAAGTAGACAGCATTCCAGGCTCTTGGTAACATATTACCTTCCATAATTAGCAATCTATATGCCCCCTTTCCTGCTTCGGCTTCAATCAAATAAGGGCCTTCCCATTTTGGTGCCAATTTCCCATCAGCAGGATTGGTGGTATTCTGGAATGCTTTTCTCAATACCATATCCCCAACTTGGAATTTCCTTATCCTGACATTTTTGTTGTAAGCACCAACCATTTTTTGTTGGTAGCTAGACATCCTTATCCTAGCCAAATCCCTGATTTCCTCAATAGTATCCAAATCTTGAGCCAGGTTCTCATCGTTTTCCTCAGGATCACGGGTACTTGTTCTAGCAGTTGGAACCACCATTTCTGTTGGGATCACTGATTCTGCCCCAAATACCAAAGAGAAAGGTGTTTGACCAGTAGCATTCTTGGGGGTCGTCCTATCAGCCCAAAGCACATAAGGTAATTCTTCTGCCTATTTCCCTTTCTTGGATCCAAGTTTCTTCTTCAAATTGTTGATGATGATCTTGTTGGATGATTCTGCTTGACCATTAGCTTGTGGGTGGACTGGTGTTGATGTTATCATCTTAATCCCCCAGCTGTCACAAAAGTTAGTAGTTCTGCTCCCAATAAATTGGGAACCATTATCACATATAATTTCAGAAGGAATGCCAAATCTAGTTATAATATTTCTTTTAATAAAGGATATAACTTCCTTTTCTCTGACTTGGGCAAAGGCTTCAGCTTCTATCCACTTGGAGAAGTAATCAGTCATAGCCAACATGAACACTTTTCCACCAGGTGCCTTAGGGAGCTTGCCAACTATATCCATCCCCCATCTCATAAATGGCCAAGAGGAGGGTATAGGATGTAGAAATTCAGCCGGCTGGTGAAGGATATTGCTGTGTTTTTGACAAGGATCACACTTCTTAGCATACTCCACAGCATCCCTTTTCATAGTCGGCCAGTAGTATCCTGTCCTTAGGATCCTTGAGAACAATGCCCTGCCCCCAGTGTGGTTTCCACAATCTCCTTCGTGGAAGTCTTTTAAAACTTCTTGAACTTCAGGATCCTCGATACATCTTAAATATGGTCCTGCAAGAGATCGCTTATACAGCATATTATTTAAGATTGTGAATTGAGATACCTTAATTCTGAAAGCCCTAGGGTTTTCTCCCAAAGGAATCTCTCCGTGTTGTAAGTATCTCATGATTGGTGAGATCCATGATCCTGAACAAGATTGAGTATCCTCACTAGGGATCATTGCAGAATCCTCTTCTATTTCCATGGCCACCTGATTTTCAATAGCAGGAGCCAGGATATGGATGATGGGGATACTTATATCCTCTGGGATTTTCAAAAATGATCCTAGATTAGCCAATGCATCAACTTCTGTATTTTCTTCCCTTGGTACCTGTGTCAAACTAAAGAAAACAAAGGAGAGTGCCAATTCTTTGACTATCTCTAAATATTTGGTTAGTTTTTCACCTTTAACAGCATAGGATCCATTAAAGTGATTAGTGATTAACAATGAATCCACGTATACCTCAAGATACCTGATCCCCATATGCTTAGCAATTTGCAAACCAGCAATCAAGGCTTCATATTCAGCCTCATTGTTAGTGGCTTGGAACTCACAAGCTATGGAGTGGGGTATTATGTCCCCCTGTGGCGATTTTAGTAGTATACCAAGCCCCGTGCCTTTAACATTTGAGGATCCATCAGTATGTAGTATCCAAGGATCCTTGGTCTCATCCAGCTGCTCGACTTCCAATTCGGCTTCCTTTTGTAAATCACTACTGAAATCAGCCACAAAGTCTGCTAATGCTTGAGATTTGATGGCTGTTCTAGGCTCATATCTTATATCATGGGCACTAAGCTTTACTGCCCATTTAGCCATCCTTCCAGACATCTCTGGTTTCCTGAGGACATTCTTAATTGGGAAATTAGTTCTAACAACAATAACATGGGTTTCAAAATAATGTCTTAGTTTAGTAGATGCCATAATTAGTGCAAGAATAAGTTTTTCAAGGTGTGAATACCTGGATTCAGCATCGAGTAAACTCTTACTTACATAATAGACATGATATTGTGTACCTTCATGATCCTTAACAAGGACTGCACTTACTGCTTTCGAGGATACCGCAAGATATAAGGATAACACGTCTCCTTTTTCTGGTTTCATCAACGCTGGAGCTGAGGATAGGTATTCTTTGAGGGCTTGTAAAGCACTCTCATGCTTCTCAGTCCACTCAAATTTCTTGTTCTTTCTTAGGATATCATAGAAATCTTTACACTTCTCTGAGGATTTGGATATAAATCTGTTTAAAGCTGCTATCCTGCCTGTTAGCCTTTGCACATCCTTAGCGTTGGCAGGAGATTTAATATTTACTAACGCTTTGATTTGTTCCGGGCTTGCTTCAATGCCCCTTTTGGTTACCATATATCCTAAGAATTTACCTGCTTTAACACCAAAGTGACATTTTGAAGGATTAAGCTTCATGTTATATTTGTCAAGGATATCAAATGCTTCCTCCAAGTCTCTTAGGTGATCCTCAGCTTTTATGGATTTCACCACCATATCATCTATGTATACTTCCATAGTCTGTCCAATCTGATCTTTGAACATCATATTCACCAGTCCTTGATATGTTGCACCTGCATTCCTTAATCCAAACGGCATAGCAATATAACAATATAAACCGGTTGGGGTCATAAAAGCCGTATCCTCCTGGTCAGATGGTTCCATCTGAATTTGTTGGAATCCAGATGAAGCATCCATAAAGGTTAACAGTTCAAGACCCGCCGTTGCATCCACCATGGAGTCAATGTGGGGTAATGGGAAAGGATCCTTGGGACATGCCTTATTTAAATCAGTGAAATCGACACATACCCTCCACTTTCCATTTTTCTTTTGAACAACAACCACATTGGCCAGCCATCTTGGATATTTTACTTCTCTAATCATACCTGCTCGTAGCAATCTCTCTACCTCTTCCTGGATAATGGCATTTCTTTCTGGTGCAAACTTCCTCCTTTTTTGATGGATTGGTTTGAATGACCTGTCAATGCCAAGTTTATGAGTGATAATATCCTTAGATATACCTGTCATATCCTCATGTTTCCATGCAAAGGTAGATTTTCTTCTTTTGAGGAAGGATACGAGGTCTTCTTTCATCTTGCCAAGGATCCCTGATCCGATACAGATTTTGGATTCAGGATCATCAGGATCCATGAGGATTTCGTCCACATCCTGTTCTCTTGCCTCCAAGACATCCCTTGGAGGATACTTTAATTGCAATTGCTCCCTTGATTTCGAGGCTGGTTTCATTGATGAGGTGTAACAATCCTTAGCCTCCTGCTGATCACTATCGATCTTGATTATTCCCCAAGGGCTAGGGAGCTTCACACATTGATGGTAGGTGGATGGGACTGCCTTCATATCGTGTATCCAGGGCCTGCCAAGGATAACATTACAACAAGATAAACAGTCAATAACACAAAATTTTTGATAATTATGTAATCCTTCCACATAAATTGGGAGTTTGATGTCCCCCAGGGTTCTCTTAGTTTCTCCACTAAATCCTACAAGCACAGAGGATCTTGGTGTGATATCTGATTCAGGGATACCCATTTTCTTCAGAACATCAAGCTGGATAATGTTTACTGAGCTTCCTCCGTCAATAAGGATCCTGCCGACAAAATGGTTAGAAATAAAGAGAGTAATAACTAAACTATCATGATGAGGATCCTGGATGTCTACGCGATCATCCTCATCAAAGGTTATCACTTTTCCTTCCGAGACACTTGATGTCCGAATAGGTCTTTCTCCATTATCCATTTTAGCTTCCTTTGCATGCCTTTTAGCTGCTGAAAAGGATGTACCACAGATGTCTGATCCTCCAGAAATAAAGTTTATCACTTGTGCATCTGCCGGAGGAGCTGGAGCTTTTTCAGGGATTCTTTCAGGATCCTGAGTCCTTGGCTTTTTTCTTCCCAACAACTCTTTTAAATGTCCCTTGCTCAGCAGATATCCAATGTCCTTTCTCAATGCGATGCATTCCTCTGTTAAATGCCCAAAATCCTCATGGTATGCACACCACTTTGATTTGTCTTTAGTTGCAGCTGGTTTGTCATTTTTTCTGGGCCATCTGGCTTTTTCTCCTAGATTCTGCATCGCAAGGATTAGTTCATGGTTATCAACGGAAAAACAGTATTCAGAAATCGGAGGATAATCCTCATCATCCTCTTCTTGGTCAACAGCATGCACGTTCTGGTTGTCGGTTCTGTTATAGGATTTGAATTTGTTGTTCTTGAAAGAGGATCCTTGCTTTTCTTGTTTTGAGGATCCTGCTTGTCTCTCCTGGATCCTCTTGTCATCCTCTAGCCGGATGAACCTGAGTGCCCGAGTCCTTACTTCATCTAGGTTCCTGCATGGTGTCATAACAAGATCATCATAGAATAATGAATCCCTAAGCAATCCCATCTTGAAGGCCTCAACAGCCATGGCTATATCCAAGTTGGGAATGTCCAAGGATTCTTTACTAAATTTGGTTATATAATCCCTTAATGATTCATTATGACCCTGAGTTATCCTATATAAATCACTAGTCAATCGTTCAAATTTTCTGCTACAAGAAAATTGGTTATTGAATAAGTTAACTAAATTAGCAAATGAAGTAATAGAGTAAGGGGGAAGACTTAGCAGCCATTTGAGAGCTGATCCAGTAAGAGTGGATCCAAATCCCTTGCATAGGCATGCTTCCTTTAACCTTTCTGGAATTAGATTGATCTCCATCCTCTCCCTGTATTGTGCTATGTGTTCCTCAGGATCTGTTGAACCATCATACAGCTTCATAGTTGGAATATGGAATCTTTTGGGTATCTCAGCATCACAAATTGGTGGTGCAAAACGAGATACCTTATGGCTTCCATCTGCAATTTCCGGGATAGGTTTGACCACCCCTGGAACACTTGATATCATATCCTTCAGTTTTTGCAGTTCTTTGGCCATAGTATGGTTGATACCTGCATCCTGCGTGAATCCATGGTTAGCGGTAAGAGAATTATTAAAAGTGTTACCTCCCATTGGGTTCAAGTTAGGAATGCTGGATGTGAATCCATATTGCTGGGACTCTGGGATGATGGAGGGACCAGTGGAAGCAATGGTCTGCATTGGAATAAAATCTCCTTGATGGACATCTGAACTTCTTGTTTGCAAACTCTTCAGGGATCCTGGCATCTGGAGGGATCCTTGAACATGGGATGATCCTGGAACATAGGAGGATCCTTGAACCTGGATGATCCTGGAACAAAGGAGGATCCTTGAACCTGGGATGATCCTGGAACAAAGGAGGATCCTTGAACCTGATGTGCTCCTGAGTAGGCTCCTGAATTCACAAAGGATCCCATATACTGAGGATAGGATCCTGCTGGCTGGAAATATGAACCTGATGCCTGAGTCACTACTGCTGAGCCGAAGTGCACTCCTCTTGGTCCACCCATATGTTGAATGTCTGGGACCTCTGATGGCTGAGAAGTAATCATCGGAGTATCAAAATTCAAGGATTTGGGCACCAGTGGGGAATGATCCTCTGCCGTTTTCTTTTGTCTCTTGAGATCTCCGATTTCTTTGAGGATCCTGTCATTAGTTTCATCCTGCCGCTGAATACGATCCCTCATCTGCAAAATCAAAGTAAACATATCACTAGTACTGGGAGCAGAAGAAGTTGGAGCAGAAGAAGATGGAGGTTTAGAGAAAATGGAAGTTGGTCTCTTCTCAGCATTTTTCTGAGATCCAGCAGGTGGTGGAGGCAAAGGTGGAATGCCCTGAGATGAATTGACTGTAGACATTGCTGTAGAGGTATTCTTCAACGATGAAGCCATGTATGCAATGATCCGGAATGATCACCAACGGGAAACTTTGTTATGAATGAAGCATCAATTGCCCCACGGTGGGCGCCAAACTGTTTTGGTCAAAAATTACACAAGGATAATGCAACCAAACTCTCTGTTAACGGGGAATGATGCTTGTAATGATGGATAAAGAAAAGGATCACTTAAAGGTAAATTGCACAAGTGACACAAAGATTTATACGAGGAAAAAGCCCTTGATCAATGAATGATCTCCGGCATAAAAAACCTCGGGTGATGGAAACTACCGATCACCAAACTCCAATATAATAAACAATGTTTACAACTTCGGATGGTAACGAGCTAGGTACAAGGATCACTATGGTGTAGTATGCTAGAGTGTGTAAGAAATGTGTTGTGTTCCCCGAATGCTTGAGAGTGCCTTTTATATAAGTGTGTGTGGTTGAATTTAGGTAAGTCACCTAACTACTAGCTCGTTACCCCTTTAGAAACAGAAGTGAATTTAGCCTAACTAATTGCCCGTAATTTGTGCTAAGTTTCCATATTCTCCACAACGTCTATTTCTGGTTATGCATGTGCGAAATTAGCGTGAAAGATTCCTTAATAACGCTGCCAAGACCAGGTCCAACTCGTAATTACTGCAAAACAACATTAAATTCAAAGAGAACAATCGTTAGTATGAGGATCCTTAGGATGATCCATTATCCTGATCCTGAAGTTCTTCTGAGGATCACTATCTGCCACAGAAACAAGGATCATTATTAGGATATTAGGTAAGGATCACAGGTCATTAAAAATCCTGCCCTAACAGTTGTAATGAAGATACGACTGTAACTCGTGGGGAATTAGGTAAGTGGTATGTACGAGATTGTATGTATGTATGAACGTATTTATGTATTATGTATGTATATGTACGTGTGAGTGAGGGTATGCACGTGTGTAGTTATGAATCGTTTTGTGTATGCGTGTAAGTATGTGGTTATGTATGCAGGTAGGTATATATGTAGGTATCGGTGTATGTATATACGCAAGTAGCTATGTATGAGCGTAAGCATTATGTATTAAAGTATGAAGGTACATACGCGTGTAGGTAGAAACGTATATATGTGGGTGCAAGTATGTATGTGTAACTGCATGCCAGTAGGTAAGTACGTATGCTCGTATGTTTTCAATACGATTGAGTATTGATGCTAATAACAGTGTACCTTGAGAATGAGGAATAATGCAGGTACAATGTTGAAGTCTCACCAGGGAGTGGATACTCAGACGGAAATGCCTAAATGCAAAGGAATAACGGAATGGAATGTAAAAGTGTATGAATCTCGTTACGTTCATAATGTGTACTAACGTTTGAATATGTATGGTAAGTGTAGGCTGTACAAGTCACGGAGGATCATCGAGGAGTGGAGATCGAAGACCGAGTCACAAGTTAGATTGTACGGGAATGTTTCAATAACTAATTTAGTAAACATAGTTTATGTTTCTATTTCGTAAATGAGTTCGATTGATGTATTCATTATAAATGTGTCACCTTAAAATGAACTTCAAGTAAGTTAAGACGTTCATAATGAAAGAAATTTTATGGTACGTATTTCCGCTGCGTCTTTTAGGTTAAAACATGTTAGGGCGTTACATTGTGAAACCATAATCACGCATGTTGAAAACCATAACATGCTTCATTACATAATTATACATGCTTCATTAAATAAGTATAACATGCGTGATTATGGTTTTTCAACATGCGTGATTAGGGTTTTGGGTTTACAACGTGCGTAATTTCACAGCGTACGCTCGTACGTTAAGCAATATTGTATTTTATATTTTCACTATATATATATATATACTATATAATAAAAGAAACCAATAAAAGGACACATGTCATTCATTGAAGCCATCTATTTTTATAGATAATTTACATTCCATAAATTTGGAACAATTTTGTGCATAAGGAGTTGTAATTTATGTTTTGGGTGGTTTTCAAAAAAAATGTTGATTTTTTAACTTTAACCCAAAAACGTTTTATCTTTTGCAATTTTAACCCATATAAATTGGTTTTTTTTTTTCACTTTTAACTCAAAAGTTTCATTATTTTCAATTTAACCTCACAATATTTTTACCTTCAACTTTGGTCTCTATACTTTTTATCTTTCGCAACTTTTCGTTTTACGTTTCGTTCTAAATTTTGCGAGTTAAGACGGCGCGACGTGCGTGTGTCGTTTAACATTTTTTTGTTTCGTTCAAAATTATGCGAGTTAACACGACGCAACATGCAGGTGTGGTTCAATGTTTTACATTTATTTTTTTTCCGTTTGACAAGTTCGTTGCAACGCGTAGGTCCTAAATCGACTCAGTGTTGGTAGTCGCTAACGGTGGTATGACATTAGTGCTATTTGGCATAGTTCTACGCCCCCGCCGCAACGTGGGGGAGCTTAAATCTAGTTAATATCAATTATAAAATAAAATTTAATATAAATTTAAATAATTTGTATAGGAGATAATATAATATTTTATATATAATATTTATAACTTTGTTATAGTTTCCTTCTTACCCCAAAACTTTATCAAATTTTATCTTTACCCTTTCTTAGTCCTTAAGTTTAGAAAATGCAATTTTTAACCACTTAACTTTTTATAAACTTTGTAAATGCCACTTTGACCCCCTCAAGAGTTTTTGCCTTGACGATATAAATTCGAGTTATTTGGGTCACATATAATACGTTATGACTGTACGATATAAATTTGATTTACGTTATGTTTTGATCCAATCGCAATGCAACTATAGGATATATTGAGTTCAATCAGATACGTCAAAACGTGCGTTTACATATGGTTAACACATCACGTAACGCTTGGACTAATCCCTTCAATATAAATTAATATAATGTAAATGATTTATTTATTTTATTAAACTAAAGTAATTAAGAATAGAACTTATTTCAAAAATGTTGATAAGGGGTAAACGAAAGTACTAATCGATGTTTATTGGTTCTATACTTTTATTTCCGTGTTCAATTCTCAACTCAAATACGGTAATCACTATGTTTATGTGACATTTATAAGAACCATCACCGCAATCACCCCATCCATCGTATATCGAGTATATCCGTTAGTTTTTTTTAAGATATTACTACACAAAATTACATTTATGCAACTCGTGTAAAACAGGAGGTTTTTAAAAAATATGACTTTTTTATTATGTAGTATATAAAATTAGATTTATTCAATCCATATAATACATAGGGTTTATAAAGATATAACTTTTTATTGTTTGGTATATAAAATTACATGTGCTCAACCCGTATAACAAATGAGATTCTTAAAAATGCAACTTTTTTATTATTTAATATATAAAATTAAATTTACTCAACCCGTACAATACAGGGGGATCTCAAAGATATAATTTTTTTTTTATTATTTAATGTATAGAATTACATTTATTTAACCCGTGTAATACACGGGGTTCTAACCTAGTATATATATATAGTGATGTAATGCATTATACTCATAAACCACCTTTATAGTTTTAAAAGTTATGATACAAAGTAACGAGTTTGTAAAATCGGTTCAAACCGTCGAACTGGTAAAACTTGTAGATCCAACCCACTTAATCCAGCCGGTTTGATTTGTCATTTCTCAAAACCGTAATTAGTGATCTATGAAATTGAATATATATATACCTGGGCAAGGAGGTGCATACTTAATGACATGGGGTAGGTCAAAATTGATCCCCTTAATGTTAGGGTACTTAGAAACAATAAGCCCAAGGTTAGCACCTAAACCCCCATCAACATCTGTCAATTCTTTGACTCCTTCAAATCCCTTGTACTTTTCAAGAATCATCTTCATTACAATTGTTGTGTTGTCATACATGCACTTGTTGAATATCTCATTATATCTATTGTCTTTTGTTGAATATCTCATTATATCTATTGTCTTTTGCATGATACTCAAATGCATTCATCCCATGTGCCTTGTCAAATGGGACCCCTCCCTCAAGAACAACATCTTTGAGATGATACCTGCCCCAAATAGATTGGGTCACTTTTAAAACTTTTCCATTGATAAAGGGTTAAATGAGTAAACTATTTATTAAAATAGCTCTAAAGAAATGTATAGAAGAATTCAAAAGTTACTAAGTATTATATCAGTATGAGATCTGAACCATTAAAAGCTAAAACAAGCAACCCCTAAATCATATGTAACGCCATTAACTATTTAAAAAACACATATGTGACATACTAGTATGTTACCCAATCTACACATCCATATTATGATATTACTAGAATCTCATGTCATCTTGTTTATGATTCAACATGTAAGGAAGCTAGATATAAGACGTAGATATAGATTACTAACCAACAATCAACGAGTACTTTATCGTTGATATGGAGAAGTGTTGAAGTATGAGATGTTCCATCTTGTTTTTGATCATAATAATTCGACACCGTTGTCATGCCATACAAGTTCTTAGAATCTCCATGTTCATCCTTTACCACGGTTGATGTAAGAATCGAGTGGCCAACAAGAAACCGAAGAATCCGTTCAATTAACACCGGGGTTTTGTGGGTTTGTCTAGAGAGGCTAGAAGCGAGATCAAAACAAGAGAAGCGGCCCCCAGGAGTCTTCGCCATGGTCTCAAAGATATCGAGTTCGATAGCGGTTTTAATGACCATAGGAAGAACTATGCCCCCATTTATTTGATTCACTTTGAGTAGCCCTTCCCCTTCTTTAGACATCTTGTAAGAGTCCATGATTGAATCAAATGATAAAACTTTGTTTGTTTAAGATGGTATTATATATACCGAAACAGGATCGGGAGAAAACGCTCAAAAGTGTGAGAACGTTTCTTGGCCCAACACGTGTCACGCCGCTTAGAAAAGGGCGGAGGGGCTTTTTTGTCTTTCATCTTCTGCTTTTCCAGTTCCGCTTTTTCCCAATATTATTTTAATTTTTAGTTTTTAAGATTTTTGGCGTTAACCAAATTCAATAATTAATGGCGTTTTAATGGTTTCATTGTATTAACATTTTGGCGTTTATGGCGTTTATTCAAATCGTATGCCATTAGAACCCAAGGTGTCAGGAAATCTATTTTAATGGCGTTTTTCAAGGCGTTTTAAACAAGATGGCCCATTGTTCTATTATTTTTTTAAACATTTTGGTGTTTGTGGTATCTTGGCGTTTTACTATTGTTAGATTATATTTCAACCACAGGAAAAAAAAAATACAAGCGAAGAAAATAAATTAAAAATCCTAATCGGATCTCTCTTCACAATCTTCACTGTCATCAGTCTCTCTCTTCTTTAATAGTACAAGAACTGCCCCAAATAAATATATGGCGTTTTATGTAAAACTTAACAAACCATCGGTTTGATTATTTTGCCTGCTCGTCTGTTGAACTGGCTTTTTTTTGTGGATGTTTGGGGACATAGATCTATGACGTGTGAGTAGGTTTTTCTCTTTTTCTTTATCTTGATCTTCATCTTTATAATCAACCCACTCTTCAGTGTCATTGATCTCTTCTCCTCATCCAAACCTTCTTCAAGAACAAAAAATACAAAATGCCATATGACTGGCATCAGTATCTTTTTCTTGAATTTTTGTCCATCTCATGCAGCAAAATCTTTCTGAGTTACTCCCCTCTGATAACAATTCATTCAGTGAAACTTCACGAAGAACAATTCTGAATATCCAAGAAAGCATATTAGCCATCTTTGATTTTTTTTATTTTTTGGCGTTTTACAGTGATTGGTATTTAGTAGTATTGGCGTTTGTTTTTTTGGTTTAATCAAATGGAAGTTGCTGAGACGTATCATTTTATAGGATGTCTTTTTGGCACCTAAGTTAGGCGGTGCATTATTATAATAAAGTATTCGTCTTTTCAGTTACTGTTTGTAATTATTATTTTTGATAAGCTTTATCTCTGAAGTCTGTAACACGTCCCATCTTTCAAGTTTGGCGTTTTAGATTCTAATATAATAAATTTTCCCTATCTTCAGTATTACTGATTTGTATTTACTATTTCTAGTTACATTTTCAAGTTTGCTTTTTATTTTTTTATTTTTTTTGGGTTTTTTTATAATACTTTTTCAAAGTAATTTTATTATAGTTTGGGAGTTTTGGGGGGCATTTAACGGGATGATATCGTTTAAACAAGCATTTTGGCTGTTTTGGCGTTTTTATTTTATAACAATCAACTGAAAATAAAAATAAAAAAAAGATTACATAAACAATTGATCTTCCAAATCTTCACTGTCATTGTTTTGGTCAAAAATCAAGCAATGATAATGCAACCAAACTCTTTGTTACGGGGAATGATGCTTGAATTATTGAACAATATAAAGGATCACTCTGAAATGCAATGAACGAATGACACAGAGATTTATACGAGGAAAAAGCCCTTGATCAATGAATGATCTCCGGCATAAAAAACCTCGGGTGATGGAAACTACCGATCACCAACTCAAATTAAACAAGAAATGTATTACAACTTCGGATGATAGCGAGCTAGTTACAAGGATCACTATAGTACAATGTGTATAAAAGTGTGTAATCGCCAAGTGAATGGTAACGAGCTGGTGAGAGCAGTTAGTAGTGTGTGTGTTTAGCCAAAATTAGCCAAGTGTTCTAAATTAGCTCGCTATCCCCTTTTAAAAATGGAAAATATCTAAGCTAACTAACTATCCGCATTTCATGCAAGTCTCCCACGAACTCCATAACGTCCATATTGGTCAAGCACGTGCGGAATAAATAAGGAATATGCTCCAGGAATTTCGTCAAGACCAGGTCCAAGCTCTTACTCCTGCAAAACAATATCATATTCAAAGTAGACAATCGTTAGAATAAGGATCCTTACTATGATCCATGATCCTGATCCTGCAACACTTCTGAGGATCACCAACTGAAGCTGAAGCAAGGATCACTAGACCCAACAGTACATGAGGATCACTGATCATAGGTGAATCCACCCCTAACAATTGCCCCCAAAATATAAGGAGTAATATTGTAAATAATGAGTTATCTTTTGTCGTCCTTATCTGCAACGAATCATCCATCAAACTAGCCGTTATAAGCGGACTAGCCGTTGAGATCCTGACGTCACTGAGGTGACTATCCTGCAAAATCATCATTATAAATGGCAGTTAGAGATAAGGGCTAGAGGGCATTTAAATTCAATCGTTTCTTCTTTAAATCCTCATTCGAAGACTCGAGCAGGTACTCTTCTCTCTCCCTTCTCTCTTCATCTTCTTGCTCTGTTTCTCTTTTTCCACCATTGTCAAAATGATGCCCCGATCCTCACCGGCTAAGGATCATAAGAAGGACAACCCCCTGAAAAGCCAAGGAATCATAAAGGATTCCGCAAAAGAACGCTGCTGCTTTTCCGACCCGCAGATTGACAGAATTCGTCATTGCTTCCCGGCGAATGCCGTTTTCAAACCGTTTGATCCCACCGTTTTAAGTGACTATGCTTCTGAAACTTGGATAGCCTTTCCAGTCACCCCATTCACCATAGGATACACCTATCCTTTTCCAGCTTTTACCCAATCCTTTTTCTCTCTTACCGGCATTTCTTTCATCCAGGCAATGCCCATGGTCTGGAGGGTTTTGATCACCCTTGAGAGGATCATTGAGCAACATGGTATCGATCTGGGAATGTCAGAGCTTTCTAAAATGTATGACCTTGTCAGCCATGGATCTCACCGGTATCTTCTCAAACACAAGCCGGGTGAAGAACATCCCATCTTTAAAGCTACCAAAAACGACACCAACTGGAAACGGCGATTCTTCTTCGTCAGAAGGGATTCCATCCCTGATGGAAAGGATCTGCCTAGGAAGTGGAGCACTCATGGTAGGATAGAGGATCCTTAGAAGGATCACCAGATAAGCGTGCTTCTAACCAGGATCACTAACATTTTTCCATTTCTTTTGTGCAGCTATTTATGTCTCACATCTGTTCAAAACACCTGCAACAAGAGAAAGGCTTCTTGCTTTCCGAAGACTTGACCCTGCGATAAGATCATTCAAAGCAAACACCCAGGATTCACAAGAGGTATCCTCAGGCTCAGTCACCATGTCAAGTAAGTATCCGTGTTTATGTGTGATTAAATGTTTAAATAAAAATGAGGATACTTATCTGTTTTAAATGTGTAGGTGCCGGAAAAACTTCAAAATCTGCCTCCAAATTCAGCGTCACCGATCTTGACACTGTACGATCCTCCAAGAAGAAGCCCACTGCAAGCCCCATTGTCTCGATCCCCAAGGCACCCACTAAAGGCGGGGGTGGCAAGAAAAGAAAATCCTCTGAGGCTGAGGATCTGCAAGGCTTGCCTCTGATCCGCCACCAGTTCCTTGAATACTTCAACGATGTAAGGATCATTGACTCGGCCTATATATCCTGCTTACTTGAGGATCACATGATCTTGAACTGTACTCTATCTTTTTTGAAGAAATTTACTAAGATCGAAGACTATGTTGGGAGTGTTGAAGAGCTGGACAAGAAGTATGCAGACCTTCAACAAGTTGCGGTGCTCAAGGATCACAAGATTACTGATCTCGAGAAAGCCCTCCAAGACGCCAAGACCCAGACGGCTAAAGTCCTGATCAACACTGACTATGAGAAGCACGAGCTCGTGGAGGGTGCCAAGGTCTCCGCTGCCATTGCTATGTACAAGACTAGGCTGAAGATGTGCCAAGAAGCCCAGGATCCTGACTTCGACAAAAGCAACTGGGATGTTAAGGACTGGAAGGCGAGGCTAGCTGAGCTGGAGGATGAAGAAGAAACTGAGGAGGTTTTAGCAATCGAAGCTGGAGGCAGTGGCAAGGATCATGGTGGAGAAGCTAGTGGAGCAGCTGAAGATGATGCAGTGAAGGTGTGAGCTGCAAGGATGGGCGATGATGAATATTTCTAGACGTGGTCGGAGCCCATTTATTAGGTTGGATAGTGGTTTTTTGGTTATGGTGTTTTAATTTCAAACAATGATGGTTGGTCTGTACTTTGAACAATAGTTTTTAGGGTTAAGGATCTATGATCCTTTGAACAATAGGTAGGATAATAGGTGGTGGAGGGATCCTCTGTTTGGGGGATGAAGCCACTTGTTATCCTGCCGCCTTTTATTTCCTGCACTGCTATGACCGCATGAACAATGGACACCCTTTGCCAACCCATGTGGTCGGGCCATATTTTGCTGGTAGAAATGTGGGTTGGCAATTTTGACAACCTTAAAGGGTTAAATATTTTGTGAATAAATAAAACTTTAACTTTTTGACTTATCCTGTGATGTTATTCTTGTATATCCTTTAAATTTTCAATTGTTTTGATATACACTTGTCTGAATAAGAAAAGTTAAACAAATTAGGTTTAAAATTTTAGGATATGATCCAGGATCAAATATCCTATAGTTGAAAACTTCCAAAAAGTAGTATATTTTAAGGATCATAAGTTCAGTTGTCAAAGTATAAGGGTTATTCAAATGAATAAAGGATAAATTCAAAATAGTTAAGGATCATACCTGAGAATCCAAGTTAGGATCCTAACCTTTAACATTATAATCAGGATAACCATAAGACAAACCTTAGTAGGAGGTAAGGATCAAGGATCCTTAGTTGTTTAACTTCAAAAACCTGAAATAGAGCATAACTTGGGACTAAGACAACATATAAGACAAGTTAGTAACTGGGGACAAGCCCAAGGATAACTGGGGACAAGCCCAAGGATCGTACGTAAACTGGAGTATGACCCTTACTGGCGACTATCCAAACTTAGTGACATGAAAATGCCAAAACCTTAGCTAACGTGAAAACGTTAGAAACCTTAGGGACGGATGTATGGTACGCCTACCATTATACGTAGGATCCTGGGTACAGCCAGTACAATGAAATTGCCAGCCCCTAAAACGAGTACTGGTCCCTGTTAGGGCAGGATTTTAATGACCTATGATCCTTACGTGATATCCTAACAAGTGATCCTTGTTTCTTTGGCAGATAGTGATCCTCAGAAGAGCTTCAGGATCAGGATCATGGATCATCCTAAGGATCCTCATACTAACGATTGTTCTCTTTGAATTTAATGCTGTTTTGCAGGAATTACGAGTTGGACCTGGTCTTAGCAACGTTATCAAGGAATCTGTCACGCTAATTTCGCACATGAATAGACGTTGTGGAGAATATGGAAACTTAGCACAAATTACGGGCATTTAGTTAGGCTAAATTTACTTCTATTTCTAAAGGGGTAACGAGCTAGTAGTTAGGTGACTTGCCTAAAATACGACCACACACACACTTATATAAAGGGCACTCTTCAGCATTTGGAACGGACAACACATTTCTCACACGCTTTAGCATACGATACTATAGTGATCCTTGTACCTAGCTCGTTACCATCCGAAGTTGTAAACATTGTTTGTTATATTGAAGTTTGGTGATCGGTAGTTTCCATCACCCGAGGTTTTTTATGCCGGAGATCATTCATTGATCAAGGGCTTTTTCCTCGTCTAAATCCTTGTGTCACTTGTGCAATTTTCATTTAAGTGATCCTTATCTTTGTTCATCATACCAAGCATCATTCCCCGTTTACAATAGAACTGACAACCAGAACGTGCATGCTGTTGACCAAGAAGAGGATGATGAAGATTATCCTCCGATTTCTGAATACTGTTTTTCCGTTGATAACCATGAACTAATCCTTGCAATGCAGAATCTAGGAGAAAAGGCCAGATGGCCCAGAAAAAATGACAAACCAGCCGCAGCTAAAGATAAATCAAAGTGGTGTGCATACCATGAGGATTTTGGGCATTTGACAGAGGAATGCATCGCATTACGAAAGGAAATTAGATATCTGCTGAGCAAGGGGCATTTGAAAGAATTCTTGGGATGAAAAAAGCAAAGGACTCAGGATCCTGAAAGGATCCCTCAAAGAGCTCCAGCTCCTCCGGCAGATGCACAAGTGATCAACTTTATTTCTGGAGGATCAGACATCTGTGGTACATCCTTCTCAGCAGCTAAAAGGCATGCAAAGGAAGCTAAAATGGATAACGGAGAAAGACCTATTCGAACATCAAGTGTCTCGGAAGGAAAAATCATAACCTTTGATGAAGATGATAGAATTAACATCCAGGATCCTCATCATGATAGTTTAGTTATTACTCTCTTTATTTCTAACCATTTTGTCCGCAGGATCCTTATTGACGGAGGAAGTTCGGTAAACATTATCCAGCTTGATGTTCTGAAGAAAATGGGTATTCCTGAATCAGACATCACACCAAGATCCTCCGTGCTTGTGGGATTTAGTGGTGAAACTAAGAAAACCCTGGGGGACATTAAACTCCCAATTTACGTGGAAGGATTACATAATTATCAGAAATTTTGTGTTATTGACTGTTTATCTTGTTGTAATGTTATCCTTGGCAGGCCCTGGATACACGATATGAAGGCAGTCCCATCCACCTACCATCAATGTGTGAAGCTCCCTAGCCCTTGGGGAATAATCAAGATCGATAGTGATCAGCAGGAGGCTAAGGATTGTTACACCTCATCAATGAAACCAGCCTCGAAATCAAGGGAGCAATAGCAATTAAAGTATCCTCCAAGGGGTGTCTTGGAGGCAAGAGAGCAGGATGTGGACGAAATCCTCTTGGATCCTGATGATCCTGAATCCAAAATCTACATCGGATCAGGGATCCTTGATAAAATGAAAGAAGACATAGTATCCTTCCTCAAAAGAAGAAAATCTACCTTTGCATGGAAACATGAGGATATGACAGGTATATCTAAGGATATTATCACTCATAAACTTGGCATTGACAGGTCAGTTAAACCAATCCATCAAAAAAGGAGGAAGTTTGCACCAGAAAGAAATGCCATTATCCAGGAAGAGGTAGAAAGATTACTACGAGCAGGTATGATTAGAGAAGTGAAGTATCCAAAATGGCTGGCCAATGTGGTTGTTGTTCAAAAGAAAAATGGAAAGTGGAGGGTATGTGTCGATTTCACTGATTTGAATAAGGCATGTCCCAAGGATCCTTTCCCATTACCCCACATTGACTCCATGGTGGATGCAACGGCGGGTCATGAACTGTTAACCTTTATGGATGCATCATCTGGATTCCAACAAATTCAGATGGAACCATCTGACCAAGTGGATACGGCTTTTATGACCCCAACCGGTTTATATTGTTATATTGCTATGCATTTTGGATTAAGAAATGCAGGTGCAACATATCAAAGGCTGGTGAATATGATGTTCAAAGATCAAATTGGACAAACTATGGAAGTGTACATAGACGATATGATGGTGAAATCCAAAAAAGCTGAGGATCACCTAAGGGACTTGGAGGAAGCATTTGATATCCTTGATAATTATAACATGAAGCTTAATCCTTCAAAATGTCACTTTGGAGTTAAAGCAGGTAAATTCTTAGGATATATGGTAACCCAGAGGGGCATTGAAGCAAGCCCGGAACAAATCAAAGCATTGGTGAATATCAAATCCCCTGCCAACGCTAAGGATGTGCAAAGGCTAACAGGCAGGATAGCAGCTCTAAACAGATTCATATCCAAATCCTCAGAAAAGTGTAAAGAATTCTATGATATCCCAAGAAAGAACAAGAAATTCGAATGGACTGAAAAGCATGAGAATGCTTTACAAGCCCTAAAAGAATACATGTCCTCAGCCCCATCATTGATGAAACCAGAAAAAGGAGATGTGTTATCCTTATACCTTGCGGTATCCTCAAAAGCCGTAAGTGTAGTCCTTGTTAAGGATCATGAAGGTACACAATATCCTGTCTATTATGTAAGTAAGAGTTTACTTGATGCTGAATCCAGGTATTCACACCTTGAAAAACTTATTCTTGCACTGATTATGGCATCTACTAAACTAAGACATTATTTTGAAACCCATGTTATTGTTGTTAGAACTAATTTTCCAATTAAGAATGTCCCCAGGAAACCAGATGTGACACCTGTGTCACTTCAACCATCAAACAAACGCCAAACCAATGAAATATTGTATCTCATACCTTGGACTTGTACAAATGTGTGTATCGTTTGCACATATCAACTCTTGTTCGATTTCGAGCTCTACATCGCTTTCTGGAGAGTTATACGCAAACTGGTGCGTAAACGTACTCAGTTTAATGCGACAAATACTCCGGAATAGCAACATATACTCAACATACCTTAAATAACCTTTACATAACTTAGAAATAAGTTTTGAAGGCTTTGGTATAGCAAAAACAAGTTAATTCGCTTACAGGGACTAAACTTGACAAACTGCGAAAGTATGCCAATTTGAACTGTAACGAACATTCCGGAACATATCCATAAGTTAAACATTCCATAAATATCCTTTACATAGCTTAGCAATAGGCTTTGAGGTGTTTGGTATGCTAAAACAAACTTTTGGATCAATTAGGGACTAAAAGTGTCAAAAAGTGCACAAGTTTGCACTTTCGCGCATAACTTACGTTCTGAATACATCCGGACATCCAAAAATTTATGTAAGCATCCTTATATTATGCCTTAGTGTTTGGCATGAGAAAAATCCATTCGTCGCGTCATTTGGATCGTTTTTCGCGCTTATGCGCATTCCGTCGTAATTAAGCGAACATCGCGTTCGTACGACCAAACGAACCAACATCCAGAACATTTTTGAGCATATTTCATGTCCACAATGTTTAGGCATCATTTTAGGGCCTTAAAGTTGGCTTTACAGGCCTTAGAAGTGTCGGAAATGGCTTAAATACGCAACAGGGACCAAAACTGCCATTTTTGAAAGTATGTGCAGATCAGAAGCTTCAGGCGGCCCGCGTGAGTTTTGCCTAAATGTTGAGGCGGGCCGCGTCAGACTGTCAGACCAGATTCAATGTTTCTAATCAATGCAGTTGGCCTTTCGTTCGATCAAGGGGCAATGCCCTTTCACCCAATCAAAGGCCAAAGGCCATTTTCAGTAACCACCACATTTTTGACAAGTGTACGCACGAGATCGCGGCACGATATTCGATAAACGATCCTAACGGTTCCACTTTTCCTATAAATACCCCCCCCCTTTTGTGTAAAAATCACAAGAATCAGATCTAAAAGCTCTAAGTTGAAGTATTGCTTCATACCTGAGTTTCTATGATGTAGATTAGCATTCGGGGACCCTCCGTAAGTATCCTTTCGTTGTTTTATCGCTTTTCGAGTCCGAAAATCAACGTTTTGTTGACTTTCTGCATTGACCAGCTTATGGTCGATGCGAAGTTCATGGAACTTCATAACGTGAGCGTGATCACGATGGTTATAGTCCGTAGTGACTATACCTACTGGTCACCACGTTATCTAGGCTCAGTGACGAGTCGTAGTTTCGGCCAAAATGTGCATTCTTGCGTATTTTGTAACCAAACTACTCGTGAGCATCAAAGCCGTTTGTTTTGATGCCAAACCTATTTTCTAAACTTAGTTAAGCATGTTCTAACATGCTTAGCTCGTCACTTTTAGTTTAGTGCTTATATAGGGTCGTAAGGTAAGCGATCTAAACCATCGCTTATACTTTCGAACCCGACCCATTTGGTCGATCATTAGGATCCGACCAAACACATTAGGTGACCATAGCTATAACCTTCCGAGGTTATACCTTGTAGTCGCGATGTTAGGCGTTCCGAACGCGTTCTATGCGAACGACGCGTTAGGGTAGCATAAGCTACCTAAACGGGTCGTGATGGACCGTAAGCACTTAGGTTAAGTTTCATTTTAGTATGTAGGCTTTGTTAAACCATATTACACAAGTCTCCATACTCGTTTGGTTTACGAACCCGCGTACTATCCGATCCTTCCGATTTGGTCCGGTATATTAACATAGCTACCTATTAGGTGCCGTTTGATATCCCGTGATCTTTAGCATTATCTGGTTATTATACAAGAACTCCAAAGCAATCTCAGGTGAGTACATTGAACCCCTCTTTTACTATTTTCCAAACTGTTTTGGGGTGAAGCATGTGTACCTATCTGTTATTTTCATGATTTCAAAGTATAATTGATTATACATGTTAGTATTTATCTTTTGACAAACTAAATGACTATCTATGGTTTAAACACTGATTTCTCAAAGATTACAAAAGTAATTGTTGGAATAGTACTTATTTTGTTCACCAGACCGATTGGTAGTATGATATAGCGCTATAGGACTAGACACCCCATTCCTGTTGTCATGGAATGTCTGAAACCAATTTGTTTCTCCATCCAAATAGGGATTTCCTTTGTGGTATCCTTATAGTATCAAAGGTGTAGTTTGATGCACTAGGTCTGAATGAATTCTTAAATCGCACCTTTAAAGTATATTTTGATATACTCCCAAAAAGTATAGTTTGATATACTCTCATGTGTGATATTGTACAGAACCAACAAATGCATTTTATCAACAAACCAAAACGTATTTTTAATATGTTATTTACAAATCCAAAGTATACTGTTAATATGCTGCTATAAGGTTATTCGATTAACCTTACATCATTTCACTTACCATACATAACTTTTGTTTATACATTATGTGGTTTACATTTAACTTGAGTTATACAATAACCTTGGACTATTGGTTTAAACATGAACATTCTATATTGGTGGTTTGGTTTGCGTAAGTGACTTAAGTAACGAGGCGTGTGTAATATGATACAAGCATGGTGGATACGCCGCTGGTACTTCCTATATATAAGTGTTTATATGGTATTACATATCGTAGCGTTATTTGAATCATTTCAATTTGAGACATATGGCATTTTATACAAATAACACACTTTTCACGAGACATTGTTTTACAAACGACTTATCTTATACAAACACATTTTACATGGTTATCCGTTTAACAATACAGTGTTCTCTTATTTATACATATCATCCAATCTTATCGTTTTTCAAATGATTTACAAGACAAAGCAAATTACAAGGTTCATGACTGACTGTTATTAAACGTTTTCTTTAAACTCAAGTCATGAATCCCATTTTCACAAAACCTATGTATCTCACAGGCATTTTTATGCTGACGTACCTATTTTTACACATGTTTTAGGTGTTGTCGTGAGATGATTGTTGATACATGCTACATTTAGGATGGACTCGTGCCTTAGCAACTTTAAAACTTGGAAGATCATAGTTGTACTTATGTGATTGTAATAGAACAATGAGTTCATTTAATCAATAAAACAATATTTAAATTTCCATGTGTTATGAAACAATGATTCTGTTACAACACTCCCCGACGTTTCCGCCACGTTTTGTTGTTCCACGTGGTCGGGGTGTGACACCAGAGATGTCCGGAAGAATGGCTAAGTGGGCAGTAAAGCTTAGTGCCCATGATATAAGATATGAGCCTAGAACAGCCATCAAATCCCAAGCTAGCCGACTTTGTGGCTGATTTCAGTAGTGATTTACAAAAGGAAGCCGAATTGGAAGTCCAGCAGCTTGATGAAACCAAGGATCCTTGGATACTACATACTGACGGATCCTCAAATGTTAAAGGCACGGGGCTTGGTATACTACTAAAATCGCCACAGGGGGACATAATACCCCATTCCATAGCTTGTGAGTTCCAAGCCACTAATAATGAGGCTGAATACGAAGCCTTAATCGCTGGTTTGCAAATTGCTAAGCATATGGGGATCAGGTATCTTGAGGTATACGTGGATTCATTGTTAATCACTAATCACTTTAATGGATCCTATGCTGTTAAAGGTGAAAAACTAACCAAATATTTAGAGATAGTCAAAGAATTGGCACTCTCCTTTGTTTCCTTCAGTTTGACATAGGTACCAAGGGAGGAAAATACAGAAGCTGATGCATTGGCCAATCTAGGATCATCTTTGAAGATCCCAGAGGATATAAGTATCCCCATCATCCATATCCTGGCTCCTGCTATTGAAAATCAGGTGGCCATGGAAATAGAAGAGGATTCTGCAATGATCCCTAGTGAGGATACTCAATCTGGTTCAGGATCGTGGATCTCACCAATCACGAGATACTTACAACACGGAGAGATTCCTATGGGAGAAAATCCTAGGGCTTTCAAAATTAAGGTATCTCAACTCACAATCTTAAATAACATGTTGTATAAGCGATCTCTTGCAGGACCATATTTAAGATGTATCGAGGATCCTGAAGTTCAAGAAGTGTTAAAAGATTTCCATGAAGGAGATTGTGGAAACCACACTGGGGGCAGGGCATTGTTCTCAAGGATCTTAAGGACAGGATACTACTGGCCAACTATGAAAAGGGATGCTGTGGAGTATGCTAAGAAGTGTGATCCTTGTCAAAGACAAAGCAATATCCTTCATCAGCCGGCTGAATTTCTACATCATATACCATCCTCTTGGCCATTTATGAGATGGGGGATGGATATAGTTGGCAAGCTCCCTAAGGTACCTGGTGGAAAAGTATTCATGCTTGCTATGACTGACTACTTCTCCAAGTGGATAGAGGCTGAAGCTTTTGCCCAAGTCAGAGAGAAGGAAGTTATATCCTTTATTAAGAGAAATATTATAACCAGATTTGGCATTCCTTCTGAAATTGTATGTGATAATGGTTCCCAATTTATTGGGAGCAGGACTACTAACTTTTGTGACAGTTGGGGGATTGAGATGATAACATCAACACCAGTCCACCCACAAGCCAATGGTCAAGCAGAATCATCCAACAAGATCATCATCAACAATCTGAAGAAGAAACTTGGATCCAAGAAGGGGAAATGGGCAGAGGAATTGCCTTATGTGCTTTGGGCTGATAGGACAACCCCCAAGAATGCTACTGTCAAACACCCTTCTCTTTGGTGTTTGGGGCAGAATCAGTGATCCCAACAGAATGGTGGTTCCAACTGCTAGAACAAGTACCCGTGATCCTGAGGAGAATGATGCAAACCTGGCTCAAGACTTGGATACTATTGAAGAAATCAGGGATCTGACTAGGATAAGGATGGCTAGCTACCAACAAAGAATGGCTGGTGCTTACAACAAAAATGTCAGGATAAGGAAATTCCAAGTTGGGGATATGGTATTGAGAAAAGCATTCCAAAATACCACCAATCCTGCTGATGGGAAATTGGCACCAAAATGGGAAGGCCCTTATTTGATCGAAGCCGAAGCAGGAAAGGGGGCATATAGATTGCTTACCATGGAAGGTAAACTGTTACCAAGAGCCTGGAATGCTGTCCACTTGAAAAAGTATTTCATGTGAGCAGGATCCTTCTGGCATGTATGATCCTTACATTGGAAGTCTCCTTCAAGGATCCCTGAAGCATCAATGATCCTTACTCTGGTAATGTCCTAAGCTCGAACTCTTATTTACATATTTTCTTATTTAAGGATAAGGATCATGTATCCTTCATCCTTCTCTCATGAGATTTTGAGTTCTGATAAGTCCAGATATCCTTAGCATAATGTCGACAATCTTCAGAAGCAACTCAGATCCTTGGGTTCAACCCCAGTTATTTGGGCTTGTCCCCAGTTATCCTTGGGCTTGTCCCCAGTTTTCGCCTGTAGCGCACGATGATCCTGGTATAGTTCACGTCTTTGGGACCAGTACTCGCTTTAGGGGCTGATAATTCCATCGTACTGGCTATACCTAGGATCCTACGTATAATGGTAGACGTACCATACATCCGTTCCTAAGGTTTCTAACGTTTTCACGTTAGCTAAGGTTTTGGCATTTTCATGTCACTAAGTTTGGATAGTCGCCAGTAAGGGCCATACTCCAGTTTACATACGATCTTTGGGCTTGTCCCCAGTTATCCTTTGGGCTTGTCCCCAGTGATCCTTTGGGCTTGTCCCCAGTTATCCTTTGGGCTTGTCCCCAGTTACTAACTTATCTCTTATATTGGCTTAGTCCCAAGTTATATTCCGTTTTCAGGTTTTCGAAGTTAAACAATTAAGGATCCTCAATCCTTATTACCCATTAAAAGCTTTTCTTATGATTATCCTGATTACAGTGTTAAAGGTTAGGATCCTAACTTGGATTCTCAGGTATGACCCTTAACTGTTTTGGTTCTATTCATTATTTATTTGAATAACCCATATACTTTGACAACTAAACCTATGATCCTTAAAATAAACTACTTTGAAAATTTTCGATTATAGGATATTTGATCCAGGATCATATCCTAAATTTCTTAAACATAATTTGCTTAACTTTTCTTACTCAGACAAGTATAAATCAAAACAATTGAAAGTTTAAAAGATATACAAGGATAACATCACAGGATAAGTCAAAAGTTAAAAATTTTATTCATTAAAATATTTAACCCCTTTTTAAGTTGTCAAAATTGCCAACCCACATTACTACCAGCAAAACGTGGCCCGTCCACATGGGTTGGCAAAGGGTGTCCATTGTTTATGTGGTTATAGCAAGTGCAGGAAATTAAAAGCGGCAGGATCACAATGGCTTCATCCCCCAAACAGAGGATCCCTCCACCATTTGTAATCCTACCTATTGTTCACAGGATCCTAGATCCTCAACCCTAAACCTATTGTTCAAATACAGACCATAATTGTTTTAAAACGTCACAACCACAAAAAAACAACCACCAAACAAAAAAATTGGGCTCCGGCTAAGTCTCGAAATTTCCATCATTGCCCAATCCTGCAGCTCAATCCTTTGCTGCACCATCACCACCGGCTCCACTTGCCTCTCCACCCTGATCCTTGCCAGCATCTCCACCCTCAAGCATCGGGATCTCCTCAGCCTCTTCATCATCATCAAGCTCTGCCAGTCTCGCCTTCCAGCCCTCTACGTCCCATGTGCTCCTATCGAAGGTAGGATCCTGAGCCTCCATACCCATTTGTAGCTGGATCTTGTACATTGCTATTGCAGCAGAGACCTTGGCATCTTGGGTGATCTCATGCTTCTCATAGTCAAAGTTGATCAGCATTTTGGCAGCATCATCCTTGGTGGCTCGGAGCTCCTTCTCAAGATCAGCTATCTTGAGATCCTTCAACACAGCAACTTGTTGGAGGTCAGCAATCTGGCGGTCCTGATCCTCGACGTGGCCAACATACGTCTCTATCTCAGCAAATTTCTGCAAGGAAGACAAGGAATGACCTCAGAAATCAAGTGATCCTTAGACTAGCAGGATACACAAGCAGGACAGTGATCCTTACCTCGTTGATGTAATCCAGACACTGTTGGCGGAGCAGGGGCAGACCTTGCAAATCCTCAGAGGCCTTTCTCTTCTTGCTTCCTTTTCCCCTGATAGGTGCTTTAGGGGCCGAAGCAGTTGGGCTAGCAGCAGGAGTCTTCTTCCTTGAGGATTTGACATTTGTAAGATCATCGATGCCGAACTTCGAAGCAGACTTAGAGGATTTTCCAGCGCCTGCACAACCAAAACAAGATAAGTATCTTAATTTTATTTGACTCTCATTATATAAATACTCCTTAAAAAAGGATACTTACTTGACATTGTGACAGAAGCAGAGGATACTTCCTGAGAATCCTGGGTGATGACCTGGAAAGTTCTTATTTCATGATCAAGCTTCCTAAAGGCCAAGAGTCTCTCTTTTGCAGCAAGAGTCAACTTGAGATGAGAAACGGATATAGCTGCACAATAAGGAAACAAAAGAATGTCAGTGATCCTTATGCTAAAGGATAAGTTCTACGGCGATCCTTCCAGGATCCTCTATCCTACCATGGGTAGCCCACTTCTTGGGCAAATCCTTCCCATCAGGGATGGTATCTCTCCTCACAAAAAAGAACCACCGCTTCCAGTTCATGTCATTTTTGGTAACTTTGAGAACAGGGTGCTCCTCTCTAGCTTTTCATTTGAACAAGTATCGGTGGGATCCAAAAGTTGTAAGATCATACATCTCAGCCAACTCCGCCATACCCAGATCAATTCCTTCTTGTTCGATGATCCTCTCAAGGGTGTATAAAACCCTCCAGATCATCGGCATAGCCTGGATATAGCAGATGCCGGTAAGGGAGAAGAAGGATTCGGTGAACTGAGGGAAAGGATACGAGTATCCTATCATGAAAGGAGTGGCCGGGAAAGCTACCCAAGTCTCAGAGATGTAATCACTCAAAGCGGTGGGGCTAAAAGGCTTAAAAAGGGTGTTCGCCGGAAAGCAATGACGGATTTTGTCGATTTGAAGTTCGGTAAAACAACACCTCTCAGTGGGGGAATCCTTGATGATCCCTTGACCCTTCAAGGGGCTGTTATTCTTAGGATCCTTGCAGGGAGAATTCCGGAGCAACATTTTTTACAGAACGATGGAAAGATAAAGAAAAACAGAGCAAGCAAGAGAGAAGATAAAGGGGAATACCTGTTCAATCCTCTGGTCGCGGTTATAAAGGGAAGAGTTCTTGAATTTAAATGCAAACGATCCTATCCCTATTTCTATTTATAATGATGATTTGTGCAGGGCTGTCATCTCCATGACGTCAGATCACAACGGATAGTTCATTCTTAACGGCTATATATCCGTTGAGTTAGTTATAGATAAGATCCGGCAAAATATAACTCGTTAATATCACATAATTACTCCTTATATTTTGGGGGCAATTGTTAGGGCAGGATTTTAATGACCTATGATCCTTACGTGATATCCTAACAAGTGATCCTTGTTTCTTTGGCAGATAGTGATCCTCAGAAGAGCTTTAGGATCAGGATCATGGATCATCCTAAGGATCCTCATACTAATGATTGTTCTCTTTGAATTTAATGCTGTTTTGCAGGAATTACGAGTTGGACCTGGTCTTAGCAACGTTATCAAGGAATCTGTCACGCTAATTTCGTACATGAATAGACGTTGTGGAGAATATGGAAACTTAGCACAAATTACGGGCATTTAGTTAGGCTAAATTTACTTCTATTTCTAAAGGGGTAACGAGCTAGTAGTTAGGTGACTTGCCTAAAATACGACCACACACACACTTATATAAGGGGCACACTTCAGCATTTGGAACGGACAACACATTTCTCACACGCTTTAGCATACGATACTATAGTGATCCTTGTACCTAGCTCGTTACCATCCGAAGTTGTAAACATTGTTTGTTATATTGAAGTTTGGTGATCGGTAGTTTCCATCACCCGAGGTTTTTTATGCCGGAGATCATTCATTGATCAAGGGCTTTTTCCTCGTCTAAATCCTTGTGTCACTTGTGCAATTTTCATTTAAGTGATCCTTATCTTTGTTCATCATACCAAGCATCATTCCCCGTTTACAAAGAGTTTGGTTGCATTATCCTTGTGTGATTTTTAACCAAAACAGTCCCATTGCCATGAACTGTACCAGGATCATCGTGCGCTACTGGCGATACTGGGGTCAAGCCCAAATAACTGGGGTCAAGCCCAAATAACTGGATACTTCTGTGGATAATCAATCCTTTGCTAAGGATACCTGAACCTTCAAAACTCAGAATCGAGTGAAAGGAGGATAAAGGATGCAGGATCCCTATCCTTATATGAGAAAATAAAAGAATGAAATAGTTTGAGATTAGAATGTTACCAAAGTGAGGATCATCTGTTCTGCAAGGATCCTTCAAGGATACTCATCACGTGAGGATCACGGATCCTTGTCACATGAAGTATTTCTTCAAATGGACAGCATTCCAGGCTCTAGGTAGCAAATCACCTTCCATTGTTAGCAATCGATATGCCCCCTTTCCTGCCTCGGCTTCAATCAAGTAAGGACCTTCCCACTTTGGTGCCAGCTTTCCATCAGTAGGATTGGTGGTATTTTGAAATGCTTTCCTTAGTACCATATCATCAACTTGGAACTGCCTGATCCTGACATTTTTGTTGTAGGCTCCAGCCATCCTCTGCTGATAACTGGCCATCCTTATCCTTGCCAAATCCCTGATTTCTTCTATAGTATCCAGGTCTTGAACCAAGTTTCCAGCATTTTCTTCAGCATCACGAATGCTTGTTCTTGCAGTAGGAACCACCATCTCTGTAGGGATCACTGATTCTGCCCCAAATACCAAAGAAAATGGAGTTTGACCAGTAGCATTCTTGGGGGTTGTCCTATTAGCCCAAAGCACATAAGGTAGTTCTTCTGCCCATTTTCCTTTCTTGGACCCAAGCTTCTTTTTCAAATTGTTGATGATGATCTTGTTAGATGATTCTGCCTGACCATTAGCTTGTGGTTGGACTGGTGTTGATGTTATCATCTTAATCCCACAGCTGTCACAAAAGTTAGTAGTTCTACTCCTAATAAATTGGGATCCATTATCACATACAATTTCAGAAGGAATACCAAATCTAGTAATAATGTTTCTTTTAATGAAGGATATAACTTCCTTTTCTCTGACTTGGGCAAAGGCTTCCGCTTCTATCCACTTGGAGAAGTAATCAGTCATAGCAAGCATGAACACTTTTCCACCAAATGCGTAGGAAGCTTACCAACTATATCCATTCCCCAACTCATAAATGGACAAGAGGGGGATATAGGATGCAAAAGTTCAGCCGGTTGATGAAGGATATTACTATGTCTCTAGCAAGGATCACACCTCTTGGCATACTCCACAGCATCCCTCTTCATAGTTGGCCAATAGTATCCTGTCCTCAGGATCCTTGAGAACAATGCTCTGCCCCCGGTGTGGTTTCCACAATCTCCTTCATGGAAATCTTTTAACACTTCTTGGATTTCCGGATCCTCAATGCATCTTAAATATGGTCCTGCAAGAGATCGTTTATACAACACATTATTCAATATTGTAAATTGGGATACCTTAATTTTGAAAGCCCTAGGGTTTTCTCCTGTAAGGAATCTCTCCATGTTGTATGTATCTCATGATTGGGAGGATCCATGATCCTGAATGAGATTGAGTATCATCACTAGGGATGATTGCAGAATCCTCTCCTATCTCCATAGCCACATGATCCTCGATAGCAGGGGTCAGGATGTGGATAATGGGAATACTTATATCCTCCGGGATCTTCAAAGATGATCCTACATTAGCCAATGCATCAGCTTCTGTATTTTCTTCCCTTAGTAGCTGTGTCAAACTAAAGGAAACAAAAGAGAGTGCCAATTCTTTGACTATCTCCAAATATTTGGTTAGCTTTTCACCTTTAACAGCATAGGATCCATTAAAGTGATTAGTTATTAATAATGAATCTACATATACCTCAAGATACCTAATCCTCATATGCTTAGCAATTTGCAAACCAGCTATCAAGGCTTCATACTCAGCCTCATTGTTAGTAGTTTGGAATTCACAAGCTATAGAGTGGGGTATTAGGTCCCCCTGTGGCGATTTTAGTAGTATTCCAAGCCCTGTTCCTTTGACATTAGAGGATCCATCTGTATAGAGTATCCAAGGATCCTTAGTTTCCTCTAGCTGTTGGACTTCTAACTCGGCTTCCCTTTGCAAGTCACTACTGAAATCTGCCACAAAGTCAGCTAAGGCTTGGGATTTAATGGCTGTTCTAGGCTCATATCTTATATCATAAGCACTGAGCTTCACTGCCCACTTAGCCATCTTTCCTGACATTTCAGGTTTTCTAAGAACATTCTTAATTGGAAAATTAGTTTTAACAATAATGGCATGAGTTTCAAAATAATGTCTTAATTTAGTGGATGCCATGATTAAAGCAAGAATAAGTTTTTCCAAATGAGAATACCTGGACTCAGCATCAAGCAAACTCTTACTTACATAGTAAACAGGATGTTGTGTACCTTCGTGATCCTTAACAAGGACGGCACTTACTGCTTTTGAGGATACCGCGAGATATAAGGATAACACATCTCCTTTTTATGGTTTCATCAATGCAGGAGCCGATGACAGGTAATCCTTGAGAGCTTTGAGAGCATTTTCATGCTTTTCAGTCCAATCAAACTTCTTGTTCTTCCTCAAAATATCATAGAACTCTTTGCATTTCTCTGAGGATTTGGATATGAATCTGTTTAATGCTGCAATCCTGCCTGTTAACCTTTGAACATCCTTAGCGTTGGCAGGGGACTTGATGTTAACTATAGCTTTAATTTGCTCTGGACTGGCTTCAATGCCCCTCTTTGTCACCATATATCCTAAGAATTTACCTACTTTAACACCAAAGTGACACTTGGAAGGATTAAGTTTCATATTATATTTGTCAAGGATATTGAATGCTTCCTCCAAGTCTCTAAGGTGATCCTCAGCCTTTTTAGATTTAACCACCATGTCGTCTATATAAACTTCCATAGTGTGTCCAATCTGATCCTTGGACATCATATTTACTAGCCTTTGATAAGTTGCACCTGCATTTCTCAGTCCAAACGGCATAGCAATATAACAGTTGTTTTGGTCAAAAATCACACAAGGATAATGTAACCAAACTTTATGTAAACGGGGAATGATGCTTGGTTGACTATGAAAGTAAAGGATCACTTCTGTGATAAAGATGCAAAGACACAATGATTTATACGAGGAAAAAGCCCTTGATCAATGAATGATCTCCGGCATAAAAAACCTCGGGTGATGGCAACTACCGATCACCAACTTCAATATAATAAAAATGTAGTTACAACTTCGGATAGTAATGAGCTGAGTACAAGGATCACTGAGTGTCTAAGTGTTTGAGAGCTGTGTCGTATGTTGTGTGTGTTCTTCCGAATGAGGAAGAGTGGTATTTATACAAGTGTAGGTGACTTATTTTAGGTAAAAGGACTAATTATCAGCTCATTACCCCTTTAGAAATAAAGACAATCTAGCCTAAATTGCTGCCCATGAATCAAGCCATGTTTCCATATCCTGTGCAACGTCTTTCTTCAATTAAGCTCTTGCCATAATTGTGAAGACGCGTCCCTGGATCATAATGCTTAGAGCGTATCCTGCTACATGTTCCTGCAAAACAATATTGTATTAAGCGGAAGTGGCCGTTAGTATGAGGATCACCATAATGTCCCATGATCCTGATCCTGAAGTCCTGCTGAGGATCACTGTCTGCCAAAGAAACAAGGATCACTGGTTAGGATCATGTGTAAGGATCATCTATAATAAAAATCCAGCCCTAACAATTGCCCCCAAAATATAAGGAGTTAATTGTAAATAGACGAGTTATATTTTGTTTCGATCTTATCTCTAACGGGCGATTCCGAATAACTAGCCGTTATACATGGACTAGCCGTTGTGATCATTACGTCATAGATGTGACAATCCCTGCGAATCATTATTATAAATAGGAGATAGGGTTAGGATCATTCTGCATTTAAATTCGAGATATCTTCCCTTTATAATCGCTACCGAAGACTGATCAGGTATCCTCTTCTTCTATCTTTCCCTTCTTCCTTCTCTTTGCTCTGTTTTTTGTTTCTACTTTGTTTCTGTTCCAAACATGTTGCTCCGGAATTCTCCGCACAAGGATCCCAAGAAGGATAGTCCCTTAAAAAGCCAGGGGATTATCAAGGACTCTCCTACGGAGAGGTGTTGCTTTAGTGATGCTCACGTAGACAAAATTCGTCATTGCTTTCCGGCGAATGCCGTTTTTAAATCCTTTGATCCTACTGCTTTGAGCGACTTTGTCTCGGATGTCTGGGTGGCTTTTCCTGCTACCCCGTTTGCTATAGGGTACTCGTATCCTTTTCCAGACTTTACCCAGTCTTTCTTTTCCTTAACTGGCATCTCTTACATCCAAGCTATGCCGATGATCTGGAGGGTTCTTTATACCTTCGAGAGGATCATCGAGCAGGAAGGGATTGATCTGGGGATGGCGGAGTTAGCTGAGTTTTACGATCTCACCACCTTCGGTTCTCACCGGTATTTGTTGAAACGGAAAGCTGGGGAGGATCACCCAATCTTCAAAGTTACCAAGAATGATACAAACTGGAAACGTCGGTTTTTCTTTGTTAAGAGGGATTCCATCCCGGATGGGAAGGATCTGCCCAAGGAATGGGCCACTCATGGTAGGGTAGAGGATCCTCGAAGGATCACTATCAGTCCTGTCTCATATGATGAGGATCACTGATGTCTTTTTTCCTTTGTCTTTTATGCAGCTATTTCCATTGCTCGTCTGAAATTAACCCCCGCTGCAAAAGAGAGAGTGTTAGCTTTTAAAAAGCTTGATCCTGAAGTTAGAAGCTTCCAAATCACTATCCAAGATTCTCAAGAGATATCCTCTGCATCTGCCACAATGTCAAGTAAGTATCCTCATAGAAAGTAAGTTTTATGTAAGAGTATTCAATTTAACAAGGGAACTTATCTTGTTTTTGAATTGTGTAGGTGCTGGAAAATCTGCCAGGTCTGTTAAATCTGCCTCCAAATTTGGGATAAGTGATCTTGCCAATGTCACGTCTTCAAAGAAGAAGGCTCCTGCTGCCAGTCCTTCAGCATCAGCTCCCAAAGCGTCTATCCGGGGCAAGGGAAAAAAGAGGAAAACCTCTGAAGATCTCCAAGGATTTCCCCTCCTCCGTCAGCAATTCCTTGACTACGTGAATGAGGTAAGGATCACTGCCCCTGTTGGTCATCCGTTTCGAATATCCTGTTTGTGTATCCTGTTTCTTCGAGGATCATCCGGTTCTGAACTTACCTTATTTCCTTCTTTGCAGAAACTTGCCGAGATCGAGACCTATCTTGGCCATGTTGAGGATCAAGAGAGCCAGATTGCTGACCTTCAACAAATGGGCGTGCTTAAGGATCTCAAGATAGGAGATCTTGAGAAGGAACTCCGGGCCACGAAGGCTGAGGCTGCTCAGAGGTTGATTGATATGGATAACGAGAAGCAGGAGATCACCCAAGATGCTAAGGTCTCCGCGGCAATTGCTATGTATAAGATACAACTTCAGATGGCCGAGGAGGCTCAGGATCCTACCTTTGACAAAAGCTCGTGGGATGTTGAAGGTTGGAAGGCAAGGCTGGCAGACCTGGAGGACGAGGATGAGGCTGAGGAGATCCCCATGCTGGAGGGTGGTGGTGCTGAGAAGGATCAAGGTGGAGATGCTGGTGGTGACGAAGCAGCGAAGGAGTAGGCTGCATGATTGGGCGATGATGGATATTGTTGACTAGGCCGGAGCCCAATTTTTTAGGTTTGGTAGTGTTTTTTTGTGGTTGTTGATGGTTTGAAACAATTATGGTCTGTGATCTCTGAACAATAGTTTCTTAGGGTTAAGGATCCTGGATCCTTTGAACAATAGGTAGGATTGCAAAAGGTGGAGGGATCCTCTGTTTGGGGGATGAAGCCTTTGTGATCCTGCCGCTTTAATTTTCCTGCACAACGCTAAGACCGCATAGACAATGGACACCCTTTGCCAACCCATGTGGACGGGCCACGTTTTGCTGGTAGAAATGTGGGTTGGCAATTTTGACAACTTTTGAATGGGTTAATGATCCTTTTGTTTAATAATATAACTTAACTTTTCTGGCTTATCTCGTGTTGTTATCCTTATCTTCTTGTTTCTTAGTTGTCTTTGTAATATATTTGCAAGAGTTGAAAATATATTTAATAAATTTAGGATATGATCCTAGATCAAATATCCTGATATTGAAAATATTCAAAGTGTTTTAGTTCAAGGATCATAGGTTTGGTTGTCAAAGTATAAGGGTCGGTTAGTGTTTTGGTCAAAAATCACACAAGGATGATGTAACCAAACTTTATGTAAACGGGGTATGATGCTTGGTTAGCTATAAAAGTAAAGGATCACTTCTGTGATGAATATGCAAAGACACAATGATTTATACGAGGAAAAAGCCCTTGATCAATGTATGATCTCCGGCATAAAAAACCTCGGGTGATGGCAACTACCGATCACCAACTTCAATATAATAAAAATGTAGTTACAACTTCGGATGATAATGAGCTGAGTACAAGGATCACTGAGTGTCTAAGTGTTGAGAGTTGTGTCGTATGTTGTGTGTGTTCTTCCGAATGAGGAAGATGGGTATTTATACATGTGTAGGTAACTTATTTTAGGTAGATAGACCACTAATCAGCTCATTACCCCTTTAGAAATAAAGATAATCTAGCCTAAATTGTTGCCCTTAGATCAAGCCATGTTTCCATATCCGGCACAACGTTCATCTTCAATTCAGCTCTTGCCATATTTGTGAAAGCGCGTCCCTGGATCATGATATGTAGGGCATATCCTGCTAGATGTTCCTGCAAAATAATATTGTAGCAATCGAAAGTGACCGTTAGTATAAGGATCACCTCAATGTCCCATGATCCTGATCCTGAGGTCCGGCTGAGGATCACTGCCTGCCAAAGAAATAAGGATCACTGGTTAGGATCTCGTATAAGGATCATTCATAGTAAAAAATCCAGCCCTAACAATTGCCCCCAAAATATAAGGAGTTAATTGTAAATAGATGAGTTATATTTTGTTTTGAGCTTATCTCTAACGGACGATTCCGGTTTACTAGCCGTTGTACATGGACTAGCCGTTAGGATATTTACGTCACTGATGTGACAATCCCTGCGGATCATCATTATAAATAGGGGATAGGGTTAGGATCATTTTGCATTTAAATTCGAAGTATCTTCCTTTATAATCGTCACCGAAGGCTTGATCAGGTATCATCTTCTTCTTTTTCTTCTTTGCTCTGTTCTTTCTTGCTTTTACCCTGTTTTCATCTCGAATATGCTTCTTCGGAATTCACCGCACAAAGGCTCTAAGAAGGATAGTCCCTTGAAAAGCCAGGGGATTATCAAAGATTCTCCTACGGAGAGATGCTGCTTTACCGATATCCAAATAGACAAGATTCGCCATTGTTTCCCAGCGAATGTTGTTTTCAAACCCTTTGATCCTACTGCTCTGAGTGATTTTGTCTCAGATGTCTGGGTGGCTTTTCCTGCTACTCCCTTCCTCATTGGGTATTCATATCCTTTTCCGATGTTCACCCAATCTTTCTTCTCTCTTACCGGCATCTCATATATCCAAGCTATGCCGATGATCTGGAGGGTTCTATATACCTTCGAGAGGATCATCGAGCAAGAAGGGATTGATTTGGGGATGTCAGAGTTAGCTGAACTTTATGATCTCACCACCTTTGGTTCTCACCGGTACTTGTTGAAACGGAAAGCTGGGGAGGATCATCCCATTTTCAAAGTGACCAAGAATGATGCCAACTGGAAACGTAGATTTTTCTTTGTTAAGAGGGATTCCATCCCGGATGGGAAGGATCTGCCCAAGGAATGGGCCACTCATGGTAGGATAGAGGATCCTTGAAGGATCACTATCAGTCCTGTCTCGTATGATGAGGATCACTGATATCTTTTCTTTTTTGTCTTTTTATGCAGCTATCTCCGTTGCTCACTTAAGGTTGACCCCTGCTGCCAAAGAAAGAGTGTTAGCTTTCAAGAAGCTTGATCCTGAAGTTCGAAGCTTTCAGATTATTATCCAAGATTCTCAAGAGATATCCTCTGCATCTGCCACAATGTCAAGTAAGTATCCTCATAAAAAATAAGTCTTATGTGAAAGTATTCAATTTAATAAGGGAACTTATCTTGTTTTTGAATTGTGTAGGTGCCGGAAAGTCTGCCAGGTCTGTTAAATCTGCCTCCATGTTTGGGATAAGTGACCTTGCCAATGTCACGTCTTCTAAGAAAAAGAAGGCTCCTGCTGCCAGCCCTTCAGTCTCAGCTCCTAAAGCGTCCATTCGGGGTAAGGGAAAAAAGAGGAAAACCTCTGATGAACTCCAGGGATTCCCTCTCCTTCGTCAGCAATTTCTTGACTATGTGAACGAGGTGAGGATCACTGCCCCTGTTGGTTATCTAGTATCTTTCGAGGATCACCTGATTCCGAGCTTGTTTTTATTTCTTTTGTTTGCAGAAACTTGCTGAGATTGAAACTTATATTGGCAATGTTGAGGACCAGGAGAGCCAGATTGCCGATCTTCAGCAAATGGGTGTGTTGAAGGATCTCAAGATAGCGGATCTTGAGAAGGAACTCCAGGCCACCAAGGATGAAGCTGCTCAGAGGCTGATTGACATGGATAATGAGAAGCAGGAGATCATCCAGGATGCCAAGGTCTCTGCCGCAACTGCTATGTACAAGATACAACTACAAATGGCTGCGGAGGCTCAGGATCCTGCCTTTGACAAGAGCTCATGGGATGTTGAAGGTTGGAAGGCAAGGCTGGTAGACTTGGATGATGAGGAGGATGCTGAGGATATCCCAAGGCTGGAGGGAGGTGATGCTGGCAAGGATCATGGTGAAGCGAGTGGAGCTGGTGGTGATGGTGCAGCGAAGGTTTGAGCTGCAAGATTGGGCAATGATGGAAACTTCTAGACATAGCCGGAGCCCAATTTTTTTTTTGTTTAGTGGTTGTGATGTTTTTAAAACAATGTTGGTCTGTATTTGAACAATAGTTTAGGGTTGAGGATCCTGGATCCTTTGAACAACAGGTAGGATTACAAAAGGTGGAGGGATCCTCTGTTTGGGGGATGAAGCCTTTGTGATCCTGCTGCTTTTACTTTCCTGCAAAAATGCTAAGACCGCATAGACAATGGACACCCTTTGCCAACCCATGTGGACGGGCCACGTTTTGCTGGTAGAAATGTGGGTTGGCAATTTTGACAACTTTTTTGAAAGGGTTAATGATCCTTTGGTTTAATAATATAACTTTAATCTTTCTGGCTTATCTTGTGTTGTTATCCTTTTTGATTTTCAATTGTTTTGACACATGTTTGTTTGAAAAGTTGAGCAAATTATGTTTAAGAAATTTAGGATATGATCCTGGATCAAATATCCTATAATCGAAAGTTTTCAAGATAGTTTATTTTAAGGATCATAGGTTCAGTTGTCAAGGTCTAAAGGTTATTCAAATGAATAATGAAATTAAAAGTAGTTAAGGATCATACCTGAGGATCCAAGTTAGGATCCTAACCTTTAATCGAAATTACCATAGGTAAAACTTTAATGGATAATAAGGATTAAGGATCCTTAATCGTTTAACTTCGAAACCCTGAAAAAATGGAATATAACTTGGGACTAAGCCAATATAAAAGATAAGTTAGTAACTGGGGACAAGCCCAAAGGATAACTGATGATGATCCCGGAGGATCACTGGGGACAAGCCCAAAGGATAACTGGGGACAAGCCCAAAGGATAACTGGGGACAAGCCCAAAGGATCGTATGTAAACTGGAGTATGGCCCTTTCTGGCAACTATCCAAACTTAGTGACATGAAAATGTCAAAACCTTAGCTAACGTGAAAACGTTAGAAACCTTAGGAACGGATGTATGGTGCGTCCACCATTATACGTAGGATCCCAAGTATAGCCAGTACGATGAGGTCGCCAGCCCCGAAAATGGGTACTGATCCCAAAGACATGAACTATATCAGGATCATCGTGCGCTGCTGGCGGAAACTGGGGATAATCCCAAGGATAACTGGGGTTGGACCCGAGGATCTGTGATGCTTTTGAAGATCTTTGATGATATGCTGGAGATACCTGAACTATCATAACTCAAATGGTTTGTGAGTAGAGGATGAAGGATACATGATCCTTATCCTTAGGCAAAAGGTAAGAAAATGCAATAGTTTTAGGATAAGCATATTACCTGAGTAAGGATCAACGATATCTCCAGGATCCTTCAAGGATATTTCAATGTAAGGATCACATGCAGGAAGGATCATGTTCACATGAAATATTTCTTTAAGTGAACAGCATTCCAGGCTCTTGGTAACAAGTTTCCTTCCATGGTTAGCAACCTGTATGCCCCCTTTCCTGCTTCAGCTTCAATCAAGTAGGGACCTTCCCATTTTGGTGCTAGCTTCCCGTCAGCAGGATTGATGGTGTTTTGAAATGCTTTTCTCAACACCATATCTCCGACTTGGAACTTCCTTATCCTGACATTCTTGTTGTAGGCACCAGCCATCCTTTGTTGGTAGCTTGCCATTCTTATCCTAGCTAGATCCCTGTTTTCCTCAATAGTATCCAAATCCTGAGCTAGGATTGTAGCATTTTCTTCAGGATCACGAGCACTTGTTCTAGCAGTTGGGATCACCATCTCTGTTGGGATCACTGCTTCTGCCCCAAATACTAAAGAGAAAGGTGTTTGGCCAGTGGCATTCTTGGGAGTTGTCCTATCAGCCCATAGCACATAAGGTAACTCCTCTGCCCATTTTCCTTTCTTGGATCCTAGCTTCTTCTTCAGATTGTTGATGATGATCTTGTTGGATGATTCTGCTTGACCATTGGCTTGTGGATGAACTGGTGTTGATGTTATCATCTTGATTCCCCAACTGTCACAAAAGTTAGTGGTTCTCCTTCCAATGAATTGAGAACCATTATCACATATAATTTCAGAGGGGATGCCAAATCTGGTTATAATGTTTCTTTTAATGAAGGATATGACTTCCTTTTCTCTGACTTGAGCGAAGGCTTCAGCTTCTATCCACTTGGAAAAATAGTCAGTCATGGCAAGCATAAATACTTTTCCACCAGGTGCTTTAGGGAGCTTGCCAACTATATCCATTCCCCATCTCATGAATGGCCAAGAGGATGGTATGGGGTGTAGTAATTCAGCTGGTTGGTGAAGGATATTGCTATGTCTTTGGCAAGGATCACATTTCTTAGCATACTCTACAGCATCCCTTTTCATGGTTGGCCAGTAGTATCCCGTTCTAAGGATCCTTGAGAATAATGCCCTGCCCCCAGTGTGGTTTCCACAATCTCCTTCATGGAAATCCTTCAACACCTCTTCAATTTCAGGATCCTCGATACATCTCAAATATGGTCCTGCAAGAGATCGCTTATATAATACATTATTCAGAATTGTGAATTGAGATACCTTAATCCTGAAAGCTCTAGGATTTTCTCCCATCGGGATCTCCCCGTGTTGCAAATATCCCATGATCGGTGAGATCCATGATCCTGAATTAGGTTGGGCTTCTTCACTAGGGATCATTGCAGTATCCTCTTCTATTTCCATGGCCACCTGTTTTTCAATAGCAGGAGCCAGGATATGGATGATAGGGATACTTATATCTTCTGGAATCTTCAAAGATGATCCTAGGTTGGCCAATGCGTCAGCTTCCGTGTTATCCTCCCTTGGTACCTGTGTTAAGCTAAAAGAAACAAAAGAGAGTGCCAATTCTTTGACTATCTCTAAATATTTGGTTAGTTTTTCACCTTTAACAGCATAGGATCCATTAAAGTGATTGGTGATCAATAATGAATCTACATATACTTCGAGATATTTTACCCCCATATCCTTAGCAATTTGTAAGCCAGCAATTAAGGCTTCATACTCAGCCTCATTGTTAGTTGCCTGGAACTCACAAGCTATAGAGTGGGGTATTATGTCCCCCTGTGGCGATTTTAGTAGGATCCCTAGCCCTGTGCCTTTGATATTTGAGGATCCGTCGGTGTGTAGTATCCAAGGATCCTTGGTCTCATCCAGCTGCTGGACCTCCAATTCTGCTCCCTTTTGTAGATCACTACTGAAATCAGCCACAAAGTCAGCTAGTGCTTGAGATTTAATGGCTGTTCTTGGTTCGTATCTTATATCATGGGCACTAAGCTTCACTGCCCACTTAGCCATTCTCCCTGACATATCCGGTTTCCTGAGGACATTCTTAATTGGAAAATTAGTTTTAACAATAATAGTATGAGTTTCAAAATAATGCCTTAACTTCGTGGATGCCATGATTAATGCAAGGATGAGTTTTTCGAGGTGTGAGTACCTGGATTCGGCATCAAGTAGACTTTTACTTACATAGTAGATAGGATATTGTGTACCTTCGTGATCCTTAACAAGGACAGCACTTACAGCGGTTGAGGATACCGCCAGATATAAGGATAACACATCTCCTTTTTCCGGTTTTGCTAATGCTGGTGCTGAGGACATATACTCTTTTAGGGCTTGTAAAGCATTTTCATGCTTCTCAGTCCATTCGAACTTCTTATTCTTCCTTAGGATATCGTAGAATTCTTTGCACTTTTCTGAGGATTTCGATATGAACCTGTTCAAAGCTGCTATCCTGCCTGTTAGTCTTTGAACATCCTTGGCATTGGCAGGAGACTTGATATTTATTAATGCTTTGATTTGTTCTGGGCTTGCTTCAATGCCCCTCTGGGTTACCATGTATCCTAAGAACTTTCCTGCCTTAACACCAAAATGGCATTTCGAAGGATTAAGTTTCATGTTGTAACTATCAAGGATATCGAATGCTTCTTCCAAGTCCCTTAGGTGATCCTCAGCTTTCTTTGACTTGACCACCATATCATCTATGTACACCTCCATAGTTTTTCCAATTTGATCTTTGAACATCATATTTACCAGCCTTTGATAGGTTGCACCTGCATTTCTTAGTCCAAAAGGCATGGCAATATAACAATATAAACCGGTTGGGGTCATAAAGGCTGTATCCTCTTGGTCAGATGGTTCCATCTGGATTTGTTGGAATCCAGATGATGCATCCATAAAAGTTAACAGTTCATGCCCCGCTGTTGCATCCACCATGGAGTCAATGTGGGGTAATGGGAAAGGATCCTTGGGACATGCCTTATTCAAATCGGTGAAATCGACACATACCCTCCACTTTCCGTTTTTCTTTTGGACAACAACCACATTGGCTAACCATTTAGGATACTTTACCTCTCTGATCATACCTGCTCGAAGTAGTCTCTCTACTTCTTCTTGGATAATGGCATTCCTTTCTGGTGCAAACTTCCTCCTTTTTTGATGGATTGGCTTGATAGACCTGTCAATGCCAAGTTTGTGAGTAATAATATCCTTAGATATACCTGTCATATCTTCATGTTTCCAAGCAAAGGTAGATTTTCTTCTTTTGAGGAAGGATATCATGTCTTCTTTCATCTTGCCAAGGATCCCTGATCCGATATAGATTTTTGATTCAGGATCACTAGGGTCCAAGAGGATTTCATCTACATCTTGTTCCCTTGCCTCCAAGACGTTCCTCGGAGGATACTGTAATTGCTATTGCTCCCTTGGCTTCGAGGTTGGCTTCATGGATGAGGTATAGCAATCCTTAGCTTCCTGCTGGTCACTGTCGATCTTGATTATCCCCCATGGGCTAGGGAGCTTCACACATTGATGGTAGGTAGATGGAACTGCTTTCATGTCATGTATCCAAGGCCTGCCAAGGATAACGTTGCAACAAGATAAACAGTCAATAACACAAAATTTTTGGTAATTATGTAATCCTTCCACGTAGATTGGGAGTTTGATGTCCCCCAGAGTTTTCTTCGTTTCTCCACTGAATCCTACAAGCACGGAGGATCTTGGTGTGATGTCTGATTCTGGGATTCCCATCTTCTTCAAGACATCAAGCTGGATTATGTTCACTGAGCTCCCTCCATCGATAAGGATCCTGCGGACAAAATGGTTAGAGATAAAGAGAGTGATAACTAAACTATCATGATGAGGATCCTGGATGTTGATGCGATCATCCTCATCAAATGTTATCATCTTTCCTTCTGAGACGCTTGAGGTTCTAATAGGCCTTTCTCCATTATCCATTTTTGATTCTTTTGCATGTCTTTTGGCCGCTGAGAAGGATGTTCCACAAATGTCTGATCCTCCGGATATGAAGTTAATCACTTGTGCATTTGCCGGAGGTGCTGGAGCCTTTTCAGGGATCCTTTCAGGATCCTGGGTCCTTTGCTTTTTTCTTCCCAACAATTCCTTTAGATGCCCCTTGCTTAGCAGGTATCCAATTTCTTTTCTTAAGGCTATGCAATCTTCAGTTAGATGGCCGAAATCCTCATGGTATGCACACCATTTGGACTTGTCTTTAGTCCCGGATGGTTTATCATTCTTCCTGGGCCACCTAGCCTTTTCACCTAGATTCTGCATTGCAAGGATTAGTTCGTGATTGTCAACGGAAAAACAATATTCTGAGATTGGAGGATATTCTTCATCATCCTCTTCTTGGTCGACAGCATGCACATTCTTGTTCTCGTTTCTATGGTAGGATTTGAACTTGTTGTTTTTGAAGGAGGATCCTTGCTTATCTTGTTTTGAGGATCCTTCTTGTCTCTCCTGGATCCTCTTGTCATCCTCTAGCCGGATAAACCTGAGTGCTCGAGTTCTTACTTCATCTAAATTCCTGCAAGGTGTCATAACAAGATCATCATAGAATAATGAATCCTTAAGAAGTCCCATTTTGAAGGCTTCAACAGCCGTAGCCATATCCAAGTTGGGAATATCCAAGGATTCTTTACTAAATTTAGTTATATAATCCCTTAATGATTCGTTATTATTTTGAGTTATCCTGTACAAATCACTAGTTAATTTTTCAAATTTTCTACTACAAGAGAATTGGTTATTGAATAAATTAACTAAATTAGCAAATGAAGTAATAGAGTAAGGGGGAAGACTTAGCAGCCACTTAAGAGCTGATCCAGTTAGAGTGGATCCAAATCCTTTACATAGGCATGCTTCCTTTAACTTTTCTGGGATAGGATTGATTTCCATCCTTTCCCTGTATTGTGCTATATGCTCCTCTGGATCCGTCGTGCCATCATACAGCTTCATGGTAGGGATATGGAACCTTTTGGGCACCTCTGCATCACAAATTGGTGGTGCAAAGCGTGATACCTTGTGGCTTCCATCTGCAATCTCTGGGATAGGCTTGACTACCCCTGGAACACTTGAGATCATGTCCTTTAGTTTCTGTAATTCCCTGGCCATAGCGTGATTGGTACCTGTATCCTGCATGAATCCATGGTTAGTGGTAGGATAATTATTTAAAGTGTTACCTCCCATTGGGTTCAAGTTAGGGAATCCGTATTGCTGGGATTCTGGAATAACGGAGGGACCAGTGGAAGCAATGGTCTGCATTGGAATGAAGTCCCCTTGATGGACATCTAGATTCCCTGCTTGCAAACTTTTTAGGGATCCTGGCATCTGTAAGGATCCTGGTATCTGGGATGATCCTGGAACGAAGGAGGATCCTTGAACCTGGGATGATCCTGGAACAAAGGAGGATCCTTGGCCCTGGAACGATCCTGGAATAAAGTAGGATCCTTGAAACTGCTGTGCCCCCGGATAGGCTCCCGGATTCATGAAGGATCCCATATACTGAGGATAGGATCCTGCTGGCTGAAAATACGAGCCCGATGTCTGAGTCATTGCTGCTGACTTGAGATGTAATCCTCTCGTCTCCCCTGTGATCTGTACGTCTGGGATCCCTGATGGCTGAGAGGTGACCATTGGAGTCTCAAAACTCAAGGATTTTGGCATCAGTGGGGAATGATCCTCTGCCGCTTTCTTTTGTCTTTTGAGATCTCCAATCTCCCTGAGGATCCTGTCATTAGTTTCATCCTGCCGCTGCATACGATCCTTCATCTGCAAAATTAAAGCAAACACATCACTAGTACTGGGAATAGAAGAATTCATAGCAGAAGAAGATGGAGGTTTAGAGAAAGAAGGGGTTGGTCTCTTCTCAGCATTTCTCTGGGATCCTGTCGGTGGAGGAGGTAGAGTGGTTTGTGCTGAGGTGACTGCAGACATCGCCGTGGAAGTGTTCTTCGATGATGAAGCCATGTAACTCTTTGAAATGATTTCGAACAAAAGATTTTCTTTATGAATGAAGCACCAATTGCCCCACGGTGGGCGCCAAACTGTTTTGGTCAAAAATCACACAAGGATAATGTAACCAAACTTTATGTAAACGGGGTATGATGCTTGGTTAGCTATAAAAGTAAAGGATCACTTCTGTGATGAATATGCAAAGACACAATGATTTATACGAGGAAAAAGCCCTTGATCAATGTATGATCTCCGGCATAAAAAACCTCGGGTGATGGCAACTACCGATCACCAACTTCAATATAATAAAAATGTAGTTACAACTTCGGATGATAATGAGCTGAGTACAAGGATCACTGAGTGTCTAAGTGTTGAGAGTTGTGTCGTATGTTGTGTGTGTTCTTCCGAATGAGGAAGATGGGTATTTATACATGTGTAGGTAACTTATTTTAGGTAGATAGACCACTAATCAGCTCATTACCCCTTTAGAAATAAAGATAATCTAGCCTAAATTGTTGCCCTTAGATCAAGCCATGTTTCCATATCCGGCACAACGTTCATCTTCAATTCAGCTCTTGCCATATTTGTGAAAGCGCGTCCCTGGATCATGATATGTAGGGCATATCCTGCTAGATGTTCCTGCAAAATAATATTGTAGCAATCGAAAGTGACCGTTAGTATAAGGATCACCTCAATGTCCCATGATCCTGATCCTGAGGTCCGGCTGAGGATCACTGCCTGCCAAAGAAATAAGGATCACTGGTTAGGATCTCGTATAAGGATCATTCATAGTAAAAAATCCAGCCCTAACAGTTAGGATAACGAATATAATCAAAATAGTCAAGGATCATACCTGAGGATCCAAGTCAGGATCCTAACCTTCAATCAAGACAATCGTGGATAAGACTTTGATGGATAATAAGGATTAAGGATACTTATGTGTTTTACCTTTGACAAACCTGAAAAACGAAGCGCAACTTGGGACTAAGCCAATGTAAGAAGTAAATTAGTATCTGGGGTCATGCCCAAAGGATAACTGAGAATGATCCCAGAGGATCACTGGGGACAAGCCCAAAGGATAACTGAGAATGATCCCAGAGGATCACTGGGGACAAGCCCAAAGGATAACTGGGGACAAGCCCAAAGGATAACTGGGGACAAGCCCAAAGGATCGTATGTAAACTGGAGTATGGCCCTTTCTGGCAACTATCCAAACTTAGTGACATGAAAATGTCAAAATCTTAGCTAACGTGAAAACGTTAGAAACCTTAGGAACGGATGTATGGTACGTCTACCATTATACGTAGGATCCTAAATATAGCCAGTACGATGAGGTTGTCAGCCCCGAAAGTGGGTACTGGTCCCAAAGACGTGAACTATACCAGGATCATCATGCGCTGCTGGCGGAAACTGGGGATAATCCCAAGGAAAACTGGGGTTGGACCCAAGGATCTGTGGTGCTTTCGGAGATCTTCGACGATTTGCTGAAGACACCTGAACTATCATAACTCAAATGGTTTGTAAGTAGAGGATGAAGGATGCATGATCCTTATCCTTAGGTAAAAAGTAAGAAAACGCAATAGTTTTAGGATAAGCATACTACCAGAGTTAGGATTACTGATATCTCCGGGATCCTTCAAGGATACTTCAATGTAAGGATCACATGCATGAAGGATCATGTTCACATGAAATATTTCTTTAAGTGAACAGCATTCCAGGCTCTTGGTAATAAGTTTCCTTCCATGGTTAGCAACCTGTATGCCCCCTTTCCTGCTTCAGCTTCAATCAAGTAGGGGCCTTCCCATTTTGGTGCTAACCTCCCGTCAGCAGGATTGATAGTATTTTGAAATGCTTTTCTCAACACCATGTCTCCGACTTTGAACCTCCTTATTCTGACATTTTTGTTGTAGGCACCAGCCATTCTTTGTTGGTAGCTTGCCATCCTTATCCTAGCTAGATCCCTGTTTTCCTCAATAGTATCCAAATCCTGAGCTAGGATTGTAGCATTTTCTTCAGGATCACGAGCACTTGTTCTAGCAGTTGGGATCACCATTTCTGTTGGGATCACTGCTTCTGCCCCAAATACTAAAGAGAAAGGTGTTTGACCAGTGGCATTCTTGGGAGTTGTCCTATCAGCCCATAGCACATAAGGTAATTCTTCTGCCCATTTTCCTTTCTTGGATCCTAGCTTCTTTTTCAGATTGTTGATGATGATCTTGTTGGATGATTCTGCTTGACCATTGGCTTGTGGATGAACTGGTGTTGATGTTATCATCTTGATTCCCCAACTGTCACAAAAGTTAGTGGTTCTGCTTCCAATGAATTGGGAGCCATTATCACATACAATTTCAGAGGGAATGCCAAATCTGGTTATAATGTTTCTTTTAATGAAGGATATGACTTCCTTTTCTCTGACTTGAGCGAAGGCTTCAGCTTCTATCCACTTGGAAAAATAGTCAGTCATGGCAAGCATAAATACTTTTCCACCAGGTGCTTTAGGGAGCTTGCCAACTATATCCATTCCCCATCTCATGAATGGCCAAGAGGATGGTATGGGGTGTAGTAATTCCGCTGGTTGGTGAAGGATATTGCTATGTCTTTGGCAAGGATCACATCTCTTAGCATACTCTACAGCATCCCTTTTCATGGTTGGCCAGTAGTATCCTGTTCTAAGGATCCTTGAGAATAATGCCCTGCCCCCAGTGTGGTTTCCACAATCTCCTTCATGGAAGTCTCTCAACACTTCTTCAATTTCAGGATCCTCAATACATCTTAAATATGGTCCTGCAAGGGATCGTTTATATAGCATATTATTTAAGATTGTAAATTGAGATACCTTGATCCTGAAAGCTCTAGGATTTTCTCCCATTGGGATCTCTCCGTTTTGCAAGTATTTCATGATTGGTGGGATCCATGATCCTGAATAAGATTGAGCTTCTTCACTAGGGATTACTGCAGTATCCTCTTCTATTTCCATGGCTACTTGATTTTCAATAGCAGGAGCCAGGATATGGATGATAGGGATACTTATGTCTTCTGGAATTTTTAAGGATGATCCTAGGTTGGCCAATGCATCAGCTTCCGTGTTATCCTCCCTTGGTACCTGTGTTAAGCTAAAAGAAACAAAAGAGAGTGCCAATTCTTTGACTATCTCTAAATATTTGGTTAGTTTTTCACCTTTAACAGCATAGGATCCATTAAAGTGATTGGTGATCAATAATGAATCTACATATACTTCGAGATATCTTACCCCCATATCCTTAGCAATCTGTAAGCCAGCAATTAAGGCTTCATATTCAGCCTCATTGTTAGTTGCTTGGAATTCACAGGCTATGGAGTGGGGTATTATGTCCCCCTGTGGCGATTTTAGTAGGATCCCTAGCCCTGTGCCTTTGATATTTGAGGATCCGTCAGTGTGTAGTATCCAAGGATCCCTGGTTTCATCCAGCTGCTGGACCTCCAATTCTGCTTCTTTTTGTAGATCACTACTGAAATCAGCCACAAAGTCAGCTAGTGCTTGAGATTTAATAGCTGTTCTTGGTTCGTATCTTATATCATGGGCACTAAGCTTTACTGCCCACTTAGCCATTCTCTCTGACATATCTGGTTTCCTGAGGACATTCTTAATTGGAAAATTAGTTCTAACAATAATAGTATGGGTTTCAAAATAATGTCTTAACTTAGTCGATGCCATGATTAATGCAAGGATAAGTTTTTCGAGGTGTGAGTACCTGGATTCGGCATCAAGTAGACTTTTACTTACATAGTAGATAGGATATTGCGTACCTTCGTGATCCTTAACAAGGACAGCACTTACAGCGGTTGAGGATACCGCCAGATATAAGGATAACACATCTCCTTTTTCCGGTTTTGCTAATCCTTATCAATAATGAATCTACATATACTTCGAGATATCTTACCCCCATATCCTTAGCAATCTGTAGAGCGTTCTCATGCTTCTCAGTCCATTCGAACTTCTTATTCTTCCTTAGGATATCGTAAAATTCTCTGCATTTTTCTGAGGATTTCGATATGAATCTTGTTCAGGGCTGCTATCCTGCCTGTCAGTCTCTGCACATCCTTAGCATTGGTAGGGGATTTGATATTTACTAATGCTTTGATTTGCTCCGGACTTGCTTCGATTCCCCTCTGAGTCACCATATATCCTAGGAATTTTCCTGCCCTTACACCAAAATGGCATTTTGAAGGATTAAGTTTCATGTTGTAATTATCAAGGATATCGAATGCTTCTTCCAAATCCCTTAGGTGATCCTCAGCTTTCTTTGACTTGACCACCATATCATCTATGTATACCTCCATAGTTTTTCCAATTTGATCTTTGAACATCATATTTACCAGCCTTTGATATGTTGCACCTGCATTTCTTAGTCCAAAAGGCATGGCAATATAACAATATAAACCGGTTGGGGTCATAAAGGCTGTATCCTCTTGGTCAGATGGTTCCATCTGAATTTGTTGGAATCCAGATGATGCATCCATAAAAGTTAACAGTTCATGCCCCGCTGTTGCATCCACCATGGAGTCAATGTGGGGTAATGGGAAAGGATCCTTGGGACATGCCTTATTCAAATCAGTGAAATCGACACATACCCTCCACTTTCCGTTTTTCTTTTGGACAACAACCACATTGGCTAACCATTTTGGATACTTTACCTCTCTGATCATACCTGCTCGAAGTAGTCTCTCTACTTCTTCTTGGATAATGGCATTCCTTTCTGGTGCAAACTTCCTCCTTTTTTGATGGATTGGTTTGATAGACCTGTCAATGCCAAGTTTGTGAGTAATAATATCCTTAGATATACCTGTCATATCTTCATGTTTCCAAGCAAAGGTAGATTTTCTTCTTGTGAGGAAGGATATCATGTCTTCTTTCATCTTGCCAAGGATCCCTGATCCGATATAGATTTTTGATTCAGGATCACTAGGATCCAAGAGGATTTCATCTACATCTTGTTCCCTTGCCTCCAAGACATTCCTTGGAGGATACTGTAATTGCTATTGCTCCCTTGGCTTCGAGGTTGGCTTCATAGATGAGGTATAACAATCCTTAGCCTCCTGCTGGTCACTATCGATCTTGATTATTCCCCATGGGCTAGGGAGCTTCACGCGTTGATGGTAGGTAGATGGAACTGCTTTCATGTCATGTATCCAAGGCCTGCCAAGGATAACGTTGCAACAAGATAAACAGTCAATAACACAAAATTTTTGGTAATTATGTAATCCTTCCACGTAGATTGGGAGTTTGATGTCCCCCAGAGTTTTCTTCGTTTCCCCACTGAATCCTACAAGCACGGAGGATCTTGGTATGATGTCTGATTCTGGGATTCCCATCTTCTTCAGGACATCAAGCTGGATAATGTTCACTGAGCTCCCTCCGTCAATAAGGATCCTGCGGACAAAATGGTTAGAGATAAAGAGAGTGATAACTAAACTATCATGGTGAGGATCCTGAATGTTAATGCGATCATCCTCATCAAATGTTATCATCTTCCCTTCTGAGACACTCGAGGTTTTAATAGGCCTTTCTCCATTATCCATTTTTGATTCTTTTGCATGTCTTTTGGCCGCTGAAAAGGATGTACCACAAATGTCTGATCCTCCGGATATAAAGTTAATCACTTGTGCGTTTGCCGGAGGTGCTGGAGCCTTTTCAGGGATCCTTTCAGGATCCTGGGTCCTTTGCTTTTTTCTCCCCAACAATTCTTTTAGATGCCCCTTGCTTAGCAGGTATCCAATTTCTTTTCTTAAGGCTATGCAATCTTCAGTTAGATGCCCGAAATCCTCATGGTATGCACACCATTTGGACTTGTCTTTAGTCCCGAATGGTTTATCATTCTTCCTGGGCCACCTAGCCTTTTCACCTAGATTCTGCATTGCAAGGATTAGTTCATGATTATCAACGGAAAAACAATATTCTGAGATTGGAGGATATTCTTCGTCATCCTCTTCTTGGTCAACAGCATGCACATTTTTGTTCTCGTTTCTATGGTAGGATTTGAACTTGTTGCTTTTGAAGGAGGATCCTTGCTTATCTTGTTTTGAGGATCCTACTTGTCTTTCCTGGATCCTCTTGTCATCCTCTAGCCGGATAAACCTGAGTGCTCGAGTTCTTACTTCATCTAAATTCCTGCATGGTGTCATAACAAGATCATCATAGAATAATGAATCCTTAAGCAGTCCCATTTTGAAGGCTTCAACAGCCGTAGCCATATCCAAGTTGGGAATGTCCAAGGATTCTTTACTAAATTTAGTTATATAATCCCTTAATGATTCATTATTATTTTGAGTTATCCTGTACAAATCACTAGTTAATTTTTCAAATTTTCTACTACAAGAGAATTGGTTATTGAATAAATTAGCTAAATTGGCAAATGAAGTAATAGAGTAAGGGGGAAGACTTAGCAGCCACTTAAGAGCTGATCCAGTAAGAGTGGATCCAAATCCTTTACATAGGCATGCTTCCTTCAATTTTTCTGGGATAGGATTGATCTCCATCCTCTCCCTGTATTGTGCTATATGCTCCTCTGGATCCGTTGTGCCATCATACAATTTCATGGTAGGGATATGGAACCTTTTGGGTACCTCTGCATCACAAATTGGTGGTGCAAAACGAGATACCTTGTGGCTTCCATCTGCAATCTCTGGGATAGGCTTGACTACCCCTGGAACACTTGAGATCATGTCCTTTAGTTTCTGTAATTCCCTGGCCATAGCATGATTGGTACCTGTATCCTGCATGAATCCATGGTTAGTGGTAGGATAATTGTTTAAAATGTTACCTCCCATTGGGTTCAAGTTAGGGAATCCATATTGCTGGGTTTCTGGAATAACGGAGGGACCAGTGGAAGCAATGGTCTGCATTGGAATGAAGTCCCCTTGATGGACATCTAGACTTCCTGTTTGCAAACTTTTTAGAGATCCTGGCATCTGTAAAGATCCTGGTATCTGGGATGATCCTGGAACGAAGGAGGATCCGTGAACCTGGGATGATCCTGGAACAAAGGAGGGTCCTTGGCCCTGGAATGATCCTGGAACAAAGTAGGATCCTTGAAACTGCTGTGCCCCTGGATAGGCTCCCGGATTCATAATGGATCCCATGTATTGAGGATAGGATCCTACAGGCTGAAAATGTGAGTCTGATGTCTGGGTCATTGCTGCCGAGTTGAGATGTGATCCTCTTGACTCCCCTATGATTTGCACGTCCGGGATCCCTGATGGCTGGGAAGTGATCATTGGAGTGTCAAAGCTCAAGGATTTGGGCATCAGTGGAGAATGATCCTCTGCCGCTTTCTTTTGTCTTTTGAGATCTCCAATTTCCCTGAGGATCCTTTCGTTAGTTTCATCTTGCCGCTGCATACGATCCTTCATCTGCAAAATTAAAGCAAATACATCACTAGTACTGGGAATAGAAGAATTCATAGCAGAAGAAGATAGAGGTTTAGAGAAGGTGGGAGTTGATCTCTTCTCAGTATTTTTCTGAGATCCTGCCGGTGGAGGAGGCAAGGTGATCTGTGATGAAGTGACCGCAGACATCGCCGTGGACGTGTTCTTCAATGATGAAGCCATGTAACTCTCTGAAATGATTTCGAACAAAAGATTTTCTTATGAATGAAGCACCAATTGCCCCACGGTGGGCGCCAAACTGTTTTGGTCAAAAATCACACAAGGATAATGTAACCAAACTTTATGTAAACGGGGAATGATGCTTGGTTGACTATGAAAGTAAAGGATCACTTCTGTGATAAAGATGCAAAGACACAATGATTTATACGAGGAAAAAGCCCTTGATCAATGAATGATCTCCGGCATAAAAAACCTCGGGTGATGGCAACTACCGATCACCAACTTCAATATAATAAAAATGTAGTTACAACTTCGGATAGTAATGAGCTGAGTACAAGGATCACTGAGTGTCTAAGTGTTTGAGAGCTGTGTCGTATGTTGTGTGTGTTCTTCCGAATGAGGAAGAGTGGTATTTATACAAGTGTAGGTGACTTATTTTAGGTAAAAGGACTAATTATCAGCTCATTACCCCTTTAGAAATAAAGACAATCTAGCCTAAATTGCTGCCCATGAATCAAGCCATGTTTCCATATCATGTGCAACGTCTTTCTTCAATTAAGCTCTTGCCATAATTGTGAAGACGCGTCCCTGGATCATAATGCTTAGAGCGTATCCTGCTACATGTTCCTGCAAAACAATATTGTATTAAGCGGAAGTGGCCGTTAGTATGAGGATCACCATAATGTCCCATGATCCTGATCCTGAAGTCCTGCTGAGGATCACTGTCTGCCAAAGAAACAAGGATCACTGGTTAGGATCATGTGTAAGGATCATCTATAATAAAAATCCAGCCCTAACAACAGTAAATACTAGTTGGAGTCATAAAGGCTGTATCCTCTTGATCTGATGGTTCCATCTGAATTTGCTGAAATCCAGATGAAGCATCCATAAAAGTTAACAGTTCATGACCCGCGGTTGCATCCACCATGGAGTCAATGTGGGGTAAAGGGAAAGGATCCTTGGGACATGCCTTATTTAAATAGGTAAAATCGACACATACCCTCCACTTTTCGTTTTTCTTTTGAACTACAACCACATTGGCTAACCATCTTGGATACTTGACCTCCCTAATCATACCTGCCCAGAGTAACTTTTCTACCTCTTCCTGGATAATGTCATTTCTTTCTGGTGCAAACTTCCTCCTCTTTTGATGGATTGATTTGAATGACCTGTCAATGCCAAGTTTGTGAGTGATTATATCTTTAGATATACCTGTCATGTCTTCGTGTTTCCATGAAAAGGTAGTTTTTCTCCTTTTGAGGAAGGATATTAGGTCTTCTTTCATTTCGCCAAGGATCCCTGATCCTATGTAAATTTTAGATTCAGGATCATGAGGATCCATAAGGATTTCTACTACATCCTGCTCTCTTGCCTCCAAGACATCTCTTGGAGGATGCTTTGATTGCTATTGCTCCCTTGACTTTGAGGCTGGTTTCATTGACGAGGTGTAGCAGTTCTTAGCCTCCTGCTGATCACTATCAATTTTCACTATCCCCATGGGCTAGGAAGCTTCACACATTGATGATAAGTGGATGGGATTGCCTTCATGTCGTGTATCGAAGGCCTGCCAAGGATAACGTTACAACAAGATAAACAATCAATAACACAAAATTTTTGGTAAGAATGTAGCCCTTCGATATAGATTGGGAGTTTAATGTCCCCCAGAGTATTCTTAGTCTCGCCACTGAATCCCACGAGCACGGAAGATCTTGGTATGATATCGGATTCGGGAATATTCATCTTCTTAAGGACATCAAGCTGGATGATATTCACAGAGCTTCCTCCGTCTATAAGGATCCTGCGAACAAAATGATTAGAAATAAAAAGAGTGATAACCAAACCATCGTGATGAGGATCCTGAATGTCAACGCGATCATCCTCATCAAAAGTTATGATTTTTCCTTTGGTGACACTGGGTGTTCGAATGGGTCTATCTCCATTATCCATCTTGGTTTCCTTTGCATGTCTTTTGGCTGCAGAAAAGGAAGTTCCACAAATGTCTGATCCTCCAGATATGAAATTTATAACTTGTGTGTCTGCTGGAGGGGTTGGAGCTTTCTCTGGGATCCTTTCAGGATCCTGAGTTCTTGATTTCTTTCTCCCCAATAATTCTTTCAAGTGCCCCTTGCTCAACAAGTGTCCAATTTCTTTTCTCAATGCGATGCATTCTTCTATGAGATGCCCAAAATCTTCGTGGTATGCACACCATTTTGATTTATCTTTAGTTGCAGCTGGTTTGTCACTTTTTCTCGGCCACCTGGCTTTATCACCTAGATTCTACATCGCAAGAATTAGCTCATTGTTATCAACAGAAAAACAGTATTCAGAAATTGGAGGATAATCCTCATCATCCTCTTCCTGTTCGACTACATGCACATTCTGGTTATCAGACTTGTTGTAGGATCTGAACTTGTTGTTCTTGAATGAGGATCCTTGCTTCTCTTGCTTTGAGGATCCTGCTAACCTCTCCTGGATCCTTTTGTCATCCTCTAGCCGGATGAACCTAAGGGCCCGGGTTCTTACCTCATCTAGATTCCTACAAGGTGTCATAACAAGATCATCATAGAATAATGAATCCCTAAGCAATCCCATTTTAAAGGCTTCTACAGCCGTTGCTATATCCAGGTTAGGGATATCCAAGGATTCTTTACTAAACTTAGTGATATAATCTCTCAATGATTCATTATGGCCTTGGGTTATCCTATATAAATCACTAGTTAAACGCTCAAATTTTCTACTACAAGAGAACTGGTTATTAAACAGGTTAACTAGATTAGCAAATGAGGTAATAGAATAAGGGGGAAGACTTAGCAGCCATTTAAGAGCCGATCCAGTAAGAGTGGATCCAAATCCCTTGCACAGACATGCTTCCTTTAACCTTTCTGGGATGGGATTGATCTCCATCCTTTCCCTGTATTGTGCTATGTGTTCTTCAGGATCCGTTGAGCCATCATATAACTTCATTGTCGGCACATGGAACCTCTTGGGTATCTCAGCATCACAGATGGGTGGTGCAAAACGAGATATCTTATGGCTCCCATCCGCAACCTCCGGGATAGGCTTGACTACTCCTAGAACACTTGATATCATATCCTTCAGCTTTTGCAATTCCCTAGCCATAGCATGATTGATACCTGTATCCTGCATAAGGCCATGGTTAGTGGTATAAGAATTATTGAAAGTGTTACCTCCCATTGGATTCAAATTTGGAACCCCGGATGTGAATCCATATTGCTGAGATTCCGGAATGATTGAAGGACCAGTAGAAGCAATGGTCTGCATTGGAATGAAATCTCCTTGATGGATATCTGAATTCCCTGGTTGCAAACTCCTTAAGGATCCAGGAATCTGGAAGGATCCATGAAACTGAGAGGATCCTTGAACCTGAGAGGATCCATGGACCTGAGAGGATCCTTGAACCTGCGAGGATCCTTGAACCTGCGAGGATCATTGAACCTGCGAGGATCCTTGAACCTGCGAGGATCCTTGAACCTGCGAGGATCCTTGAACCTGCGAGGATCCTTGAAACGGCCAGAATCCTTGAACCTGCTGCGCCCCCAAGTATCCTCCTGAGCTAGCGAAGGATCCTATATGCTGAGGGAGGGATCCTGCTGGTTGAAAGTATGATCCTGAAGCCTGAGTCATTGCTGATGATCCGTAGTGCACTCCTTTTGGTCCTCCCACGTATTGAACATCTGGAACTACTGAAGGCAGAGAGGTCATGACCGGAGTATCGAAATTCAAAGATCTGGGCATCAATGGGGAATGATCCTCTGCCGATCTCTTCTGTTTCTTGATGTCTCCAATTTCTCTGAGAATCATTTCATTGGTCTTATCCTGCTGCTGTATGTGCTCCTTCATCTGCAAAATTAAAGTAAACAAGTCACTAGTAGTAGGAGTATAAGAAGCAGAAGAAGTTGGAGGTTTTGAGAAAATGGGAGTCGGTTTCTTCTCGGCATTTTTCTGAGATCCAGAAGGTGGTGGAGGCAAAGGTGGAATGCCCTGGGATGAATTGACTGCAGACATCGCACTGGAAGTGTTCTTTGATGATGAAGCCATCTGCTTGGATGCAATGAACCAAAATGATCACAAAAACAAGAGTTTCTTAGGAATGAAGCACCAATTGCCCCACGGTGGGCTCCAAACTGTTTTGGTCAAAAATCAAGCAATGATAATGCAACCAACTCTTTGTTACGGGGAATGATGCTTGAATTATTGAAATATAAAGGATCACTCTAAAATGCAATGAACGAATGACACAAAGATTTATACGAGGAAAAAGCCCTTGATCAATGAATGATCTCCGGCATAAAAAACCTCGGGTGATGGAAACTACCGATCACCAACTCAAATTAAACAAGAAATGTATTATAACTTCGGATGATAGCGAGCTGGTTACAAGGATCACTATAGTACAATGTGTATAAAAGTGTGTAATCGCCAAGTGAATGGTAACGAGCTGGTGAGAGCAGTTAGTAGTGTGTGTGTTTAGCCAAAATTAGCCAAGTGTTCTAAATTAGTTCGCTATCCCCTTTTAAAAATGGAAAATATCTAAGCTAACTAACTATCCGCATTTCATGCAAGTCTCCCACGAACTCCATAACGTCCATATTGGTCAAGCACGTGCGGAATAAATAAGGAATATGCTCCAGGAATTTCGTCAAGACCAGGTCCAAGCTCTTACTCCTGCAAAACAATATCATATTAAAAGTAGACAATCGTTAGAATAAGGATCCTTACTATGATCCATGATCCTGATCCTGCAACACTTCTGAGGATCACTAGCTAAAGCTGAAGCAAGGATCACTAGACCCAACAGTACATGAGGATCACTGATCATAGGTGAATCCACCCCTAACAGTCACTAGTCTCTTTCTTCTTTTTTTGAATCATGTGAACTGGCTGGTTCGACTTTCGTATGATTCATTTTGTTTTTTCGTTTTTCAAGTAGTTTTTTGTGTGGCTGTTTGGAAGAACACAGTCTGACATCAGCATCTTTTTCTTGAAGATTTATCCATCTCGTGCAGCAAAATGTTATTGAGTTTAGACCATGCAGCCAACAATCTTGAATTTTACAATGAACGATATTTGATTTTTTAATTTTTTTGGCGTTTTACCGATAAGAAGAACGCCACGAAATAAGAGCACCTTAAACCTCAAAATTTGATCATGCTAAAATCAATAATGTTTTGCTGTATGAGATGGACAACATTGTTAATCCTCGGTTAAGAAAGATAACTGACAATGTTGTCCACCCCATACAGCTAAACTTTATTGACAACAAACCTCAATAATGTTTTTGTATGTTTTAACGTTATAAATTGGATGGAAGTTGAGGATAAGTCAATAAGATTTTACTCAATGAAATGGACAATATCCTCACTTAAGGATTTTGTCCAATTCATTGAGCGAAATCTTACAAACAACCAAACTGAATTTCAAAAAAAAAAAAAACGTTTTGGGTTAGAAGATATTTGATGTTTGGGTTTTTTGGCGTTTCTAAGGCGAATGGGACATATCAAATATGGCGTTCGGGTTTTTGTGTGTGTTTTTAATTGAAGGTCTGAGATGTTGTATATATAGGATCTTTTTGGCGGTTTTTTTAGGCGGGATTTTACTATAATTAAGTTTGACGTTTTATATCTAATGGCGTTTTTACTTAGAATGGTCTGTGATTTTTGTTTTTGGCGTTTTATTTCATAAGATGGCGTTTTGTGTGGAGAAGTCAAACCCTTTTAACCTTAATGAAGCGCGTCCACGTAATAAAATTGATGTTATTTACGAAAACGCCACCGCGCCAATCTAGTCCATAGATTGTTTTGATCGGACGATCGATAAGCGTTCTCACCGTTCTCACACTTTCTACTGTTTTCTCTAAATCCCAACCCTATATATACCAGCATACCACTCAAAACATTATGTTATCGTGACAGCATGTTGGATACAGGGGCGGACCCACATAGTGAAGGTTGAGGTCAACGGACCCAATGTTTAAAAAAAATAGATGAACTGGTATGTTAAATTATTAAGAACCTCAATAAAATAATTGGTTCGACCCCATAGAATTAAAAACAAAGATTGTGTGGTGGTAAATCCCGTTGTTTACCAACAAATAGATCCCAAGTTCAAGTCTTGCATATCATGTCTTTCAGTTTAAAAGAATTCCAACCTATAATAGGATTCATAAAAAAATAACCCTTAAACAAAATTTTGAAAAAAAACTTAAACAAAATTTTGAAGTTATGTGAAGTAATTGTGATGTTTAGGTAGCTATTGGTTTCAAACAATTTATTAATAGTGGTTTGATGTTCACTAAATGTTTCTACATTATTTTCTAGCGTCGACCTAGCCTGAATTTTAATATTTGATTGTGAAAAATTTTAAAAAAAATGGATCCTATTGACAAAAATAATTGACTCCTTCGCTGGTTGGATGACATTTGATAAGTGGTCATCTATACAAAGCCTTCATTCAACTAAAAACTATTTTAATGATATATTCTCTCTCCTATAATTTCATTTGTTTGAAGATGGGCCAAGTCTCACCTCACCAACTCCTCACCTTCAATTATGAAGTATTTAATTTAGGAAATATTTTTAACGTATCTTTAGATGTGGATGTGTCAAAAGAACATGGATCCATAACCAGAAACTTTATATTTCTCTCTACAACTTCGATACAAAGAACAAACTGAAGAGATACTCGAAAAATAACTTCTCAACTCACACGCAGACAATCAATTTGGTGCGTACAACTGATCAATTGATCTGATGTCAACACAGGCAGACTTTTAATAGCCCCACTTGATGTCTGTGAGTGTCCACAAGAGGCCCACTTCCAAGCCCAAACAGCAACTGATGTCCAGCCTTCAGCACATGTTGAGTATCTAGCCCATATTACGCGTGAACCGATCAGCTAAGTTGAAGGATGCGTCGGGCCTTGTCCTGGCCCAGACGTAAACCCTATAAATCCTAATATCAACTTCAGACTCCTTAAAAAGCCCAACTTTGTCCCGGATCTCATTAAGCTCGGGCCCAACATACAAAAAAACACAAAATATTAGATGCGACAATATTAAAGTTCAACATATGTTTGATATTGAATTTGGAAATATACATATATTTCAATAGGATGTGTATTGAAACTAGCTATGTAGCGGGCCATCAATTAGATTACTTTAAACTATTCGAAAAAAAACAGAGGTGTTAGGTAGGGCTGACAATTCTGACACGAACATGATAATACGATACGAACCTACACGAAGTTAATAGGTTTCGTGTCTATAACAGGTTGACACGACAACTAAGACATGTTTAATTTCGTGTCGTGTTCGTGTTTACCTATTTCGTGTTCGTGTGTTATCGTGTTCGTGTCTTAACAGGTCATGCCTGACAAACTAACACGATATGGCCTGTTAAGACTTAAGACCATTATACAATACTTGTTAATTTCTAAATATCAAATATATAGTAACAGGTCGTGTTCATGTATTAACAGGTTGTGTTCGTGTCTTAACAGATCGTATGATACGCTGGTAATTTTTTCGTGTTTTAACAGGTCGTTTCGTGTAACCTGTTTATTATCAGGTCGTTTCGTGTAACCTGTTTATTATCAGGTCGTTTCGTGTAACCTGTTTGAAAAATCTGACACGATAAGATTTCATGTCGTATTCGTGTTTACGTGTTTCGGGTTCGTGTCTTATCGTGTTCGGGTTTTAACAGGTCGGGTTGACACGATATGCCAGCCCTAGTGTTAGGGTGATATGTAATATAGTACCGTACCAAATGAGACTACCCTTAACAATGCAGATATTAGGGATGTTTATAGTTCGATTAAACGGGTGAAATTGTCTAAAACTATTGTTAGGGTGGAGGGTATGGTTAATCACCATAGGGTGATTGAGTGAAATCCTACCCAATAATATTATGCCATGTCAACTCCCCATTTTACACTCAATCAGGGGGTATGGTTAATCACTCTAGGGTGTTTGAGTGATTCTCACTTTTGATTGGTTGTTCTCCCCTCTCTCCTCTCTCTCTCTCTCTCTCTCTCCTCTCTCTCACTTAATCAATTCGGTGAACTTTCACCGATTTCCATTCTCTCTCTCCAAGTCACCGATCATCTTCATCAACAAGGTATAGTCACCAATCGGTGACTATAAGTCCTCGCTCAAGTCCCCTTGTTCTCCCCTCTCTCCTCTCCCCTCTCTCCTCTCTCTTTCTCTCTCTCTCCTCTCTCACTCAATCAATTCGGTGAACTTTCACCGATTTCCATTCTCTCTCTCCATGTCACCGATCATCTTCATCAACAAGGTGTAGTCAACAATCGGTGACTATAAGTCCCCGCTCAAGTCCCCGCATATTATACCCTGTACCCTTAGTTTTGTTTCATGCAGACGAATACATAAATTTTCGATAGGGCCAAAATATGTATGTCTACATGAGTCGGGTCAAGAAAAAAACAACAAATAATTATAACTGAAATCCATATTTCACTAGATATAATAGATTTTTTTTTTATTTACGAAAACCATTTATTATACATACTAAATCCGTCTCTAGTTTCATGATCGCTTGGTAGATCGAGTTAACCAGATCGGTTAGTTAGGTTTGAGATATGAAAAGGAGAACTAGCTTACACAGACTTCTAATATTTATAAAATTCTTTTTTACATATTTTATAGTGAGGTTGTTAAGTTTATCTTTATTTATATTAATCCAAGTAGACTTATTTTTAGTGAGGTTGGTAAGTTTATATTTTATTTATATTAGGATTGTCAACTTTAATATTTATAAAATTCTCTTTTACATATTTTATAGTGAGGTTGTTAAGTTTATCTTTATTTTTATTAATCAAGTAGACTTATTTTTTGTGAGGTTGTTAAGTTTATATTTTATTTATATTGGGATTGTCAACTTTATGGGGTGTCAAATTTCTTATGATATTAATATCAGGGATTCAAAACAATTGTTAAAGCACAATGGTATATGTTTGACATGAAAAGTTATTCCATAGTCAATGAAAAGAATTTTGCTTGAATTTGGTTTACATGAATTTAGTATTTGAGGGTAAGGCTGTAAACGAACCGAACGTTCAGCGAACAGTTCGTGAACCGTTCGGCGGGAAGTTCGTTTATAATCGAACGAACACAAACAAAAAATTTCGTTCGGTTAGCTTTGCGAACGAACACGAACATAGGTCTCGTTCGTTCGACTGCGTTCGTGAACGTTTGTTAATATGTTCGGTTACATTCGTCCGTACTCGTTTGATTATATTAAAAAATAATATATAAGAAACCTTTTATCTAAACATATTGAAAACTTGAAACCCTATTTTTTCTAAGTTAGCTAAAAGTTAGTTAAAGTTGATTCATCGTTTCGTGGTGTATTAGACTTTTTGTGTTTTGATTTATCATTTGATGGTTGTATTTAACTACTTATATCCAATGTTTAAGGATAACAATAGTTTTATTTTTTATTTTCAAGTTAAATGTTCGTTTGCGTTCTTTTGTGTTCGCTTGCGTTCGTTTGTGTTCGAGACCAGTGTTCACGAACTGTTCGTGAACAACTGAATTTCCTTAACGAACGAACACGAACATAAACTTATGTTCGGTATGCGTTCGTGAACAGTTCGGGAACATGTTAATTTCCTTAACGAACGAACACGAACATGGCCTTGTTTGTGTTCGTTCGGTTCGTTTACAGCCCTATTTGAGGGGATGTGAATTGAAGAAGTTTGCATTTAAGTGAATTACACTTTGGGAAGAATGGTGCATTTAGTGAGATGATGGGGTCCAAAGAAAGTTTTGTATTTAGAGTTAATTACGTTTTTCGTTCCTATGGTTTGTTAAAAATTATTATTTCAGTCCATTAGTTTACAAATTGCCAAAACAGTCCTTGTGGTTTCATTTTCGTAACAATTATAGTCCACCTCCGTTAACCCACTTTTCTTCTTCTCTGAATCGTAATCAATCACAAACCACCAGACATCAGAACTACCACCACTAGACCACACCGTACCACCACCACCTAACCACTACCATCACACAATCGCCGCCATCTCCGGTCAACAAACCCAGATCTGGACAAATCTTGAAACACACCCACAACGTCCTCAACTCGTGTGGGTTTCGGATCTGGACGGAACCATCTACAATATCCGCAACCTAATTTTTCATCTAGTTGTTAATTGTAATTTCAACCAAATTTGGGGTTTATATCATCTATGATTTTCAGACCACCATTTGCTACAGTGGCCGATGATTTGGATGGAAATTTGGTTTCTTTCAGTTTGGGTTTGTTTGGATTTTGGTGGTAGACGGAGAAAATGAGTTTGTTTGTTTTGAGTAGCGAGAAAGAGATACGGTGGTGGTGGCCAGAATCGTGTGGAGTGGTGACCAGAATAGAGAGTTCACAATTATCATGTGGAATGATGACCACAGTGGCGAAAAATGTAATTAACTCTTGTATTTATTTTTTTTTCTTGCTTTAATTTATTTTGATATGCATAAATAAGGTATACACTATAAGTTTCAATGACTTGTATACCACACTTAATGACTTGTATACCACATTTATTTTTCATTTCAAATGTAGTAACTAGGTAAAATAACAAAAAATGTAATATTTTTATATAAAACATAAATTTATTAATGCTACTTTAAATGAAACAAATAATACAAAAGTTTAAAATACATATATTTTAATTACATGTTTAGAAGTTTAATGTTTTGTTTTTATGTTTTTTATTGATAATGTGAAAAATGTATTTTTGATTAAAAGAATTTAATTCTTAAAAATAAATATAAAAGTTATGATGATGTGAAATTATAAGCATTGGTAAGGATGTTTGTAGGGTTGAAAAGAAAATGTGCATTCTTAATGTACTTGTGAAAATTTAAAACCTGATTAGGCATACTTTTTTGGTGTATTTATCACCTTGCATTGATGATGGTCTTAGAGCATATGTGAATCTTTATGTACATGTAATAAATTAACTAAAGAGAAAAATGTTCGGATAGTCCCCATGGTTTGTCTAATTTTCAACTTTAGTCCCTAACTTTCTAAAATTACACCTATAGTCCCAATTTTTTGAATTTCGTTCCCGGATAGTCCCTGATGTGGATGGGGGTTAGTTTTTGGTGTTAGGTGCGGTGCGTATGAAATGACAAAAATACCCTTACTGTCAAATTAATAAGTAAGAAGTTAAAAAGAAATATAATTAGTATTAATTAATATCTTAAATAATACTTACAGACAACCTTACACCAGCAACTCAACTTGAAGATGGTGGCGTGACTTTTGACCTAGCCGCACGTCGCCCCCTGTCGCCGTCGACCTTGCTCACCTGCAAGCGCCGCCTGCAGGCCACCGACAACCCGCCTGCAGGCCACCGCCAACAAGCTGTTCTCCACCGCCTCTTTCCTCTATAAATAGGAACCGACCTGCTTGCAATGCCATCTCAACCCTCCTTCTGTACTTTACAAACTTCTGATGAGAAACAATAATTCCGGCCAACAGAAACAACACTGAAAACCCGAAACAAACACCGCCCTTATCTGTCTCCACCGTTTTACAAGTGCCGTCGAGTCGTCGACCACCGGTGGTATCCCAAAAGCCCCATCTTGTTGCAGGGAAACTCGGTACGGCTGTGCGGAAAGATCCGGTGGAAAATGATTTTGTAGTTGTGTGAGTTCTGGTTTTGTATTCGATCGAAAAACGTCAGAAGTGAAACACCATTGTTTGGTTGTGATTAATTTATGAAGATAATAATGAGGTGTGTTATGAAAATTTGGATTTCTGTTGAAAGTTTTTGTACTGAATTTGTTTACAAGAAGGAAGGAGGGTGCCAAGCAAGCAAGCGGAGACTTCTACAAGTCACAAAGTTATATGATTGATAGGATTCAAGAAATACCATTATCCAATGTATAATTTGCCCCTTTTCAGTGTGAAGTTCCATAAAGTTATAAAAGCTTGTAAACTGCCGCAATTTGTGATGGTGGAGGTGTCAAATTGGTCTTGGGTTACAGTTAGAAGGGTGATGGTGGCAGTGGATGAGGTTGAAGATGATGGTGGAGATGGGTGGTTGGAGGGGTGTTGGGATGAAGAAAAGGTGGGTGGTAGTTTAGGTGGGGACCACATTTATTTTTTTTTTTATCTTTGATGTTATTTTTATTTGTTAAATTTTAATAGCAAGGGCATTTTAGTAATTTGACACCCACTTAACTGAGAAAACTAACCTTCGTCCGTGTCAGGGACTATCCGGGAATGAAAATTGAAAAGTTGGGGACTATAGAGGTAATTTTAGAAAATTAGAGACTAAAGGTGAAAAAAGACCAAACCACAGGGACTATCCAAGCATTTAACTCTTAACTAAATAACATATTTTTTAAACTTTGTTTATTTAAAAAGAAAAACTTCATAAAATCTGATTCTTTATTTCATCCATTTCTTTTTTTTAAACGACAAATTTGTATCACTGACGGACCACTAGAGTATCATTGTGCCACCATCGGAACCACCCGATCATATCCATCTCCAGTAGGAATAATGCCTATACACTAGTTCAGGAGGAAACCTAATAAATAATGGAAAACCCCCTTATGGAAATCGAACCGAAAACCTATTGGTCTCAAAATTTTATCCCATCCTCAAAATACCACTAGACTATAAAGTCATAGACATTTCATGTCTTTCTTCTCAAAAACATTTAATATATTGTTTAAATGACTCTAAAAGACACACGTGTCCTCAACAAAGGGGGAACATGCAATCTGAAGACTCGAACCAAATACGGGGGGAAATACAAAAGCAGACATCATGTAGGTCTATCAAAGTGTTCAACATATCACTTTTCCAACGCATATTTCCATACTATAAAGAGTAAATTTCAAAGTTCGTCCTTTATGTATGTCTAATATATCAAAGTATGTCCTTTATCTTTAATAACCTCAGAAAACATCCTTAATGTTTGAAAAACCAATCAGGTTATGTCCTTTACCCTAAACCTTGTTTGTTTTACCAGTTAAATCAGGTCACGTGAGAAGCACATGAGGGCATTAATGTCATTCTACCTACCACCTACTAATTACAGTCATATCTTCTAAAAACCCTAAACCCCAATTTCACCCACCATTGTTCCCCCAATTGCTCAACTCGCCCCTTAGGTTTCTTCACCGATTGCAACGACGATTTCCACGAGGAAACAGAAGCATGTCTCAATCGGAGACTTGGTACATACGAGAAGGAGTTGATCATGATGAAGTGATGCAGCTATACGGTAATGAATCCTAGATTTCTTTCTATAAACTTATAATTTTCTACATTACGTTACTGATCAAGTTCGAAATTGTTGAATAATGCAGAAGGATTCCCTAATCTTTTCTCCTTTCGGATTCATCATGGTGCTAGGTTAACACATCCTCCTGGTCGCACTTATGTTGGAGGTAGGATTAACTACGTTGACCTAATTGATATCGATTTGTTCTCTGTCCATGAGGTGTCCTTAATGATTAATGAGTTAGGTTATTCTTTGAATGATCATATAATATACCATTACCTTAACCCTAAAAAAGATATGGATAATGGTATTGAGGAGTTAGGCACTGACAGTGATGTTTTAAGGTTCTTTGCACATGTTGAAGAGCATAAGCTAATTGAGTTTTATACCACGCATAGGTTAAGTAACATAAAGGAGTATTTCAACCCACCGGTAAAACCTCAGAACCCTCTTATTATAGAAAAGATAGATGATCCTGGACCTTATGCTCTTGTCCCAGCATCAATAGTCTTTAAAAGTGTAGGCAACCATTCTAGTGAGGATGGACAATCAAGTGTGTTGGGGCAGTCAAGTAGTGTAGGTGGACAATCAGGTGTGTTTGGACAATCAGATGTAGGTGGACAGTCAAGTGTGTTTGGGCAGTCAAGTAGTGTAGGTGGACAATCAGGTGTGTTTGGACAATCAGATGTAGGCGGACAGTCAAGTGTGTTTGGGCAGTCAAGTGTGTTTGGGCAGTCAAGTAGTGTGCTGGAAGAAGCTGATATTGGTGACTTTGATTTCGATGATTTCCTGGAGGATAATGTGCATGATCAGCAACATCAAGATAATGTGCATGAACAGGAACATCAAGATAATGTGCAAGATCAGGAACATGAGGTTGCCCAGGATAATGTGCAAGATCAGGAGGTTCCCCAGGATAATGTACAAGATCAAGAGGTTTCCCAGGATAGTGTGCATGATCAGGAAGAAGAGGATCAAGAAGATGAAGGTAGTGAAGAGAATGATAGTGATAGTGATTTTATTGTTGATGAGGATAATGCCATGGTAGATCCTGAGGTTGATATGACAGATTATAGGTTGAAAATTGATTTAGAAATAGAAGACAATATGGCAGGAAATCATCAAGATATAGATTTGGGAGATGAAGTGTTAGACAATGATAAGTTTCCAAGTGGCTCAGATTCTGATGATGTTGAGACTAGCCTTAGGAGACACCACCTAAGAACCATTAGAAAGGAACATGAAAACTTGGCAAATTTTTACTTAGGCCAGGTATTTAGTACCAAAAAAGAAGGCAAGAGGCTGATTAACAAGTATGCTGTTGAAAATAGGAGGTGTATTAAGATTGTGAAGGATGATAATACAAGGGTAAGGGCAGTTTGTCATGGCATGCTACCAGATTTTGAGGTTGATGATAATGGTGTCCATATTGATACTCAAAGAAGCAGAAGAGGGAAAGAAAAAGTGGCAGATGTGCAAGGTAAAGGAAAAGGGAAACAAAAGGTGGCAGATGTGAAAGGTAAAGGAAAAGGTATTATCAGGGGTTCTAAAGTAAACAAAAAAAACAAGGAGGAGGCTGATGTGAACAACAAAGACAAGGAGGGGGCTGAAGTGGTAAATGTTGGTGGAAGGGGGAAGAAGACAAAACCTGAGGAATATTTATGTCCTTGGGCTTTGTTAATATCTAAAGTTAGTGGTACTGAATCTTGGATGGTCAAAACATACATAAGTGAACATAAATGCTGTCAATCTAGAAAAATTATGGCTTGCACAGACACCTTCTTGTCTGAACAAATGATAGAACAAATTGAAGAAAATCCTAATATTCCAGTTACTGCTGTGCAAGAACAGTTCCAGAGAAGATATTCAATTGGTGTTTCTAAGCAGAAGGCATACAGGGCAAAGACAAAAGCAAAGAAACATGTTGAAGGAGACTACATCTCACAGTATGCTTTGCTAAGAGACTACATTCGTGAGCTGAAAGATAAGAATCTAGGTTCTACTGTTAGGTTAGAGGTTGAACCACCTTCTGATCATAGGGAAACAACTAGAAAGTTTAAAAGGATATATGTATGTTTGGGTGCCTTAAAACAGGGTTTTAAGGCCATTGGGAGGGATCTGTTGGGTCTAGATGGTGCATTCATGAAGGGACCATTCCCAGGTCAAATACTCAGTGCTGTGGGTATAGACCCTAACAATGGAATATACCATGTATGATATGCAATTGTAGAGGCTGAAAACATCAACTCCTGGACTTGGTTTCTAGAACTGTTAGGAGATGATCTGGATCTGCACAGAAACTCAAACTTCACATTTGTATCTGATAGACAGAAGGTATGTTTAGTAATGTTGTATACTTTGCATTTGTATCAACTCATATACTAACTTCTTGAATTGAACAGGGTATACTTCAAGCTGTTAACAGGTTGTATCCCAATGCTGAACACAGGTACTGTTTGAGGCATATTCATGAGAATATGAAAGTCACTTTTAAAGGGAATCTGTACAAGGACATGCTTTGGAAGTGTGCATGTGCAACAACTGTTCCTGAATTTCAGATTGCAATGGATGAACTGAAGGCTTTCAACAAGGAGGCCCACCTATGGTTGTCCAAAATCCCACCACTGCATTGGTCTAGGTCATATTTCTCTGGTATGTTGTAAACTGTTCTAACTGTCTTGCATAATATATTATCTAGAAGTGTTGTAAACTGTTCTAACTGTTCTACAGGCAGGGCAATATCTGATGTGTTATTGATCAACATGTGTGAGGTTTATAATGGCAAGATCTTGGATGGTAGAGACAAGCCCATTATTTCTGCCCTTGAATACATCAGAGAGTACTTGATGAGAAGAATTGTCAAAGTTTTGAAGGTTATAGAGAAAAGTGAAGGCCTGCTTACACCCTTTGCTGCCCTAAAGCTGGAGACAATAAAAAAAGATGTTGCATTTTATCATGTACAGTGGAATGGAGGGGATATATTTTCAGTAAGTGGTAAACCAAATCATGCAAGGGTTGTGGATTTGGCTAAGAGGACATGTGCTTGCAGAGCTTGGGTGATCACAGGTACTTTTGTTGTATTGTTTACTTGTTTGGTGTCTAGTACTAATTTGGCTGAGAGGACCTGTGCTAATCCATTTAATTTACAGGAATGCCATGTAGGCATGCTGTTGCAGCAATATAGAACATGGCTATTAATGGTATAAGGGTGGGTTCATTAGAGAGTTGGTGTAATCCCATCTACACAATGGCTAGGTGGAAGCAGGTTTATGCTTTCAAGGTTAACCCTATCAATGGAAGGTCTTTATGGGTCAAATCTCAAGTTCCTACCACCCTTACACCACCAAATCATCATAAGCAGGTGGGCAGACCCAAGAAGGCAAGGAAAAGGTCTGCATTAGAAGTGGAGGAAATGACTCACAGTGGAAGGCTGTCCAAGAAACACACCAAGGGAAAATGTGGCAAGTGTGGACATGTGGGACATAACACAAGGACTTGCAAAGGGGATGGTACTGTTTAGGGTTGTCTTTATGATTTAGGGTTGTGTCTTTTGGTCTTGAACATGTTTAAGGGTTAGTTTATGTCTTTTGAAAACTTTTAGTGGTTATGTACTTATGTATTAGGTTGAACATGGAATGGCTGTCTTTTGAACAGGTTTTTGGGTCAGTCTTTAACTTATGAAGTGTAATGGATTATGAAGTGTTTGGTATGATATCCTAGTTGGTTATGCACAATGTGGTTTATTTACAAAGCTTATTGCAAATTGTCAGGTGTTTCGTACTCGGACATGTCAGAGATTTATAAAGCTTATTGCACAACTTCTAACAACAATATACCACAATTTTCATTACATGATGTCAAAATTACATTAGATACCAGCAATCACAGACCAAAATTACACTAGAAATACACTATATAACAAATGAAGCATATCCAACTGATAATCAACCACTTCTTCAGTTTCATAACCTCTTCTTCACTTTCTTTGACTCTGACCTCAAGCTTGTTCTTCTGTTCTTCAGCATGGTTCTTTCCCCTAAGCAGTCCAGGTATGATGTCAACACACCTTTGACACCTTGTATCAACCCAACCAATGAATCGACAATCCGAGCACTAATTAACACAGACAGAACAAGTTTCAATTTCAGGTACAAATCAATTACAAAACCCTAATTATCGCATACCTGATCAGGACATGCATAGAAACGACGGCCAGGATTGCGATTAGTCCAAGATGTCACAATTACAGCTTCTTTCCCGCATTCACATAGCACCATTGTTGTTTTCTCTTGCACGATTGCGTATTTGAGGGTGACTTGCAGGGGGGACGAATTGGGGATTAGGGTTAGGTATGTGCAGCTGATTGAAAGATGGAGAAGATGATGGTGAGGTTTAGGGTTTTTATAACAGGGCACAATAATGGGTAGGTAGAATGACATTAATGCCCTCATGTGCTTCTCACGTGACCTGACTTAACTGGGAAAACAAACTAGGTTTAGGGTAAAGGACATAACCTGAATGGATTTTCAAACATTAAGTATGTTTTCTGAACTTAGTAAAGATAAAGGACATACTTTGTAATAAATGACATACTTAAAGGACGAACTTTGTAATTTACTCTACTATAAATTAACAACATATGTTGGCTTCATATTGTTGTATCCTAGGGGGTATATCAAAGAAAAAAAAAGATTTTTCACTTCTAACCCACAACATCTCATCCTTACAATTTAACCCATTTGTTTTTTTTTACTTTTAACACAAAACTTTTTATGTTTTCCAATTTAACCCCAACACTTTTTTTACTTTCAACTTCGCCCCCATATCTTTCGCAAGTTTTACGTTTTGCGTTCGTTCAAAATTTTGCGAGTTAACACGTCATAACGTGTGTGTGAGGTTCTAAGTTTTTTTGGCTATTTTCCTGTTTGACAAGTTCGTCGCAACACGCGGGTTCTAGATCAACTTAGTTATTTTTCTATGTTTTACGTTTTAGCCTAATTTTTTCGCATTAACACGCCGCAATGGATTTGTGTGTTTCAACGATTTTACATCTGCTTTTCATTCGTTTTATTTTTTCCTTTTCTATTTATTTTGTTTTTACGAGTTTTTCGGTCTTGGTCGTTTTCAGTGGTGTGATATTGGTGGTACTTTGCATGGTTTTACGCCCCGGCCGCAACGCGAGGGCCTTAATACTAGTTCCATATAAACAACATCCACTTTCGCAGAAAAGGAAAAAATAGAGTAAACTTCCGTTTTGCTCCCTTTGGTTTGGTCGTTTTAACGGTTTTACCCCAATCATTTAAAAACGACCATTTTCCTCTAATAGTTTACTATGTTTTTCCCATTTTGTTGCCCACCTCTAACTCCATCCAAATTGATTGTTAACTAAAAGGGTATTTTGGTAACTTGCCACATAAAAGTAAGGATATTTTGGTAATTTTACCTATAAAGATATTTTTAATTTATATATAATATATGCATACAATATATACCACAACAGATACATACATACATACATACATACATACATACATACATACATACATACATACATACATACATACATACATACATACATACATACATACATACATACATACATACATACATACATACATACATACATACATACATACATACATACATACATACATACATACATACATACATACATACATACATACATACATACATACATACATACATACATACATACATACATACATACATACATACATACATACATACATACATACATACATACATACATACATACATACATACATACATACATACATACATACATACATACATACATACATACATACATACATACATACATACATACATACATACATACATACATACATACATACATACATACATACATACATACATACATACATACATACATACATACATACATACATACATACATACATACATACATACATACATACATACATACATACATACATACATACATACATACATACATACATACATACATACATACATACATACATACATACATACATACATACATACATACATACACTCTCTCATCTCTCTTCTTAATCACTAGCCACCACCATCCCCACCAACTTAACACCGCCAACAACCACCACCAGCACTGCCACTACACCCCACATTGACCATCGCCAATGACCCTCATCATTACATCCCCTCACCGTTACATCTTCGTCTAAAACCATAACCCCCAAATCTTTATCACACCCTAGTCATGGATGTGGAGGTTTCATCTTCGAAAAAGAGAAATGATGGTGGATGCAGACCTCAAAACCACTGAAATCACCACCATTCCAGTCATGGTTCATCACCACCCGCCCAAGTTTCATTGCCAGCACCATACACGGTAGATGTGAACAATTCTAGAAAGATCCGCGAGTGGAAACCCTAGCCGCCACTAGTTGTCGTCAAAAGATAGGAATGATGGTGGTTAATCTTGGCAGTTTCGAGTTTAGATCTGGTTTCAAGTTAGGAGCGGCTAGGGTTCTGGTTTGCACGGCGGCTAGGGTTAGCCGTTTGCAGGTGCGAATGGGTTATGCAGACACAATCAGATCTGAATGTAGGTTTGAAAGATCTTGAGCAGGTTTGAAAAATGAATGTGAAGAAGAAAAGCATTTCGTTGGAGTCTTTTATTTGTTGTGGGGTGGTGTTTGTGGTTTGTTCTTACAATTTGTTATACAGATGATGATGAAAGCTGAATGAAAAACAAAAATGCTGGTGGTGATGTCGGGTGGTGGTGCCAGGGTGGTGGGTGGCGGCGGTGTGAGGTGGTGTAGAAAATAGAGGGTAATCTTGTAGAGAGAGAGAGAGTAAAGAATGTACTTGTTATGTGTGTGTGTGTGTGTGTGTGTGTGTGTGTGTGTGTGTGTGTATATATATATATATATAATTTACATTTAAATATAAATTAACAAAGTGCCCTTATTTTATACTTGAAATAGCCAAAATACCCTTTCAATAAACATACAATATGGATGGAGTTAAGACAGTGGAGCAAACTGGCGACAAAACCGAAACATCAGGGAGTAAAATGGCTATTTCTAAAGGACGGAGTCAAAACCGTTAAAAAGACCAAACCATAGGGAGCAAAATGAAAGTTTACTCAAAAAATATGACGAATGGATGCCTGCCACGTGTCCCATGTTACTATTCCCAACCATAAGTTTTTAACAGATTTATTATTATATTTATATAAGGTTATTTTAATTTTTTTGTTTAAATGAAATGGTCAATTATATTTTTTATTTAACCTTTTGTATTAAGTTAATTGATTAATAAAAAATACAGTTTAGGGAAGTTCAGGGAATTTCACTCCGCGTGTTTAGAGGAGTTTAAAGAAGACTAAGGAAAAACTGAGATATCAAGCTGTGATTGGATGTTGATAAAAAGACGAGGGAGGGTAAAAGATGCACTCCTAGTGACCTAATGAATTAAAACTATGGATTTGTTATTTTTGTTATGACTATATCCAAGTGTAGTTGATAGAAAAAGAAGCCAAATGATGGATGCATTAGAAAAGGATTGGTTAATACCAAATATCGTCATTCAACTATGTTCAATCCAATTATTATTTCTTTGAAATAATACGTAGATTTAAGTGCAATTTAAGTCCTTGTGGTTTACATGAAAACACATGTTGACCCTCTAAACTATAACTGGCCTCCTAAGCCTCGTGGTTGCATCTTTATGCAATCTAAGTCCCTAGTGTTACCCACCATTTGTCAACCATTCGATATGTGGTTAAATGTCAAAATGACCCTCACGGATGTATTGTGCATAGTCTTCCTTATATCTCCTTCTTCCAGATCCGCCCCAGTTTGGTTCCTCCAAAATTCAAGCCCCGATATCCTCCCATAATAGTCTCATCATGGCAACTAGGTCCAACACACAAGAAGAGTTTAGTAGTCCTACTTCTAGCACCAAACTGCTTGGGACGACTCGAGGTCTAAGATCAAGGTCAAATGTAGTGCCTAAATTATCAACAATAATTCAACGGACAACTGCTTCTAGTGATTGGGACGTGGTTCATGGTACAAACAAGAATTTTGGATCGTCTGGGTCCAGTAACCATAAACGTACGCCGTCAACATAGTCTCCATCTCCACTTGTAGCAAAGTGGGCTGAAATCAGATATAGAGACAACGGAAAGAAGGCTAATGAAGTAGAATAGAAAGGTGAACAAAGTGTTTCAAAAGATGACAACTTTATTATACCAGCAATAAAGAATAAGGTGGTGGTGATGGAATACGTAGAGCAGGTAGAACTAGGCGGGGTTTCGGTTCTGTACGAGATGTTACACCGGTAATAGAGAAGATTTGCAATGTGGGAACCGCTAAACAACTTAGAACCGGTAGACTTGGGTGAAAACTAAGGTTAATGACAATAATACCCCAAGTAAACAACTTAAAAAAGATGAAACTAACCCTCAATTCTAACGGTTAACAAACGGTGGGTAACGCTAAGGACTCAGAATGCAAAAATTGCAACCACTAGGGATCAGAATGTCGGTTTTTGAGTTTAGAAACTCAATGTGTGTATTCATGTAAACCATAGGGACTCAAATCACACTTAACTCTGTAATAATTATTAAATAATCCAAAAGAGTCAAATGGCCAAACCTCAAACCTTAGGGGCTGTTTGTTTAGCTCTTAATGAGATTCTTAATGGTTTAGACAGCTTACTGGTTAAGCACTTAATGGTTCAAACTGTTAGTTTCGTGAGCAGATATCTGAATGATTCAGACATTTGACTCTGAATGGTTAAGCATTATACTGAGTCAGAATAGTTAAGACCTCTTATCCAAATGGGTCAGACATTTGACTCTGAACGGTTAAGCATTATACTGGCTATTAATGGTTCAGATATCTTACTGGTTCACACTTAATGATTCAGACATACATCTTACTGATTCAGCACTTACCATTCAGAAATTGCCAAACAGGCCCTTATTTTTAATACTGAGCTTTTAAATCAATCGAATAAAAAGTTATATTATTATTATTATTATTATTATTATTATTATTATTATTATTATTATTATGAGTAAATTACTTTTTGAATCCCCGTGCTTTAGTTGTTTTAACCACTTGAATCCAAAATCAAAAAGTTTAACGCCTTGAGTTTCAAACTGCTCATTTTATAACATGTTGAGTCCAATTTTTAACACTTGTATTTTGATTTTGGACTCTAGTGGTTAAAACCACTAAAACAAAGGGATCAAAACGTTATAAAATGAGCGGCTAAGGACTCAAAGCATTAAACTTTTTTGATTTTGAACTCAAGTAGTTGAAATCATTAAAACACGTAGGCTCAAAAACTAATTTACTCTGTTATTGTTGAAACAATATAATTTTCATATATGATAATCGTATATGACACTAATCTATATATATATATATATATATATATATAAACATGATAAATAAGGGCTTATGTGTCATATTATGAGGGCTTGGAAAATGATGTGGCATAACCTTATGCATTATACAAATTGGTTTTGGCTCCAAAAAGTCGGGTGAAAGATTTTTGTATACGGGTTGAGGCGGGATCCGTTTCCTATTGTTATGACCCGACTTTATTTGTATGTGCGTTTCTTTTCCAAAACCCTAGAGAGCCTCCATCTCCATCTCCATTCTCCATCTCCATTCCAATGATCATCTCCTCACATGTCTTTCCTAATAAATTCCATCTGAGCATCGTGAATCCTTCATTCGTTTCATTCAAGATCTATTAAGGTTTGTGTTGATTTCATTTTCAAAGCTTTCAATGTAATATTGATTCTGATTGTTTGTGTGATCCGATCAATCTCTGCAGCAGCGATTCTTTCTTTTCTAAAACCCTAGATCTGATGAGCCAGTACTGTTAACAGGTCTGCGTTTTTTTCCTTTTTATTGGTGGTATCATCTTTTAATGTGTATGTCACTGGAGGTGGGTTCCATGGGGTCACGTTTGAATCTGTTGATGTTAATGCTTTGAGCGAAGCGTATTTACGATTGATTAGATAGTTAGGGTTTTTGTGAATCCATAAGTCCATAACATTCGGATAAGGTTTCGTACTGAATTGATATTTAGGTTTGAATCTATTGGTGTTAGTATGTTGAGCCGTGAGCGAAACGAATCTACGTTCAAATACGATTACATAGTTAGGGTTTCTTTGAACAAAAAAAGTTTGGATTAGGTCTGATACTGAAATGATAGTATATTTGTTTAAATGTGTACATCATTAATTTGTAAGTCGTAATGAGATGAGATTTTTTTTTATATGGAGTTTTTTAATTTGTAAGTAGTAATGAGATGAAATTTTTTTTATATGGAGTTTTCATCTATATTTATCTATAATACTGAGAATCTGGACTCCTGTCTTTTATTTTAGAACTCGTGAAGTTGTTGTCTTGGACTGCTAAAAGCAATTGTTGTTGACATGTTGAGTGATACAATAAGTATTTGGTTAGATAGCTGGGGTTTCTATGAGTCTAAAGCATGCCAGTTAGGCCTGTTGCAGAGAACTTTAGGATTATGGCAGCTATAAACGCTCTTAATGGAATATACACAATGAGAGTAAGCAAACACATTGTCCATATGTCCATATTGTCTTCACGTATTCTACTGCTACCATTTTCGATATTAATCAACCTATTTTATAGGGTTGTGAACAGCCATTGATCGTTCAATTTGCTGACCCTAAGCGTCCCAGGCCTGGAGAACCAAGGTAATATAAATATTACAATGCATTTTAAGGTTATTTATACTGATGTTAGTTAAACTTATCGTTGATTTGCTTTTTTTTTTTTTTTTTTGCTAGAGGAAGTCCTGCAGTAGGTGGTCCTGGGTTTTTGTCCCCGGATATCGTCTCCGGGGATAGGTACGTTTTTACGTGGTTACATAATAAGTTTTTCCTCCTATTAATGTTCTTTATATTTTTATGTTAAACCATTTCATGTTAACAAATGTATTTCAGACCACCGAACCATCATTATTAATCATAGGTACGTTCCGGCTACAATTATTAATCAGAGTTTTGGTTCTAATTGTGAATATGCGTTTCTTTTTCACCATAAATTGTTAATACTAATAACAGTACCAACAATAACATGTTTTGAAGGTTTACAAAGATATAAAGGTTGATGTTACTGTCGGTTCCAGAGTCGCGGATTCGGGTATTAAGTCTGACGATGTTGGAAGCCGTGGAAATAGTGATTTGATGAAAGGAAATGGTTGGTCTCTTGAGTGTCATTGAATGTAACTTGATTGATCGATTGGATGATTAGTGTACATTTCTTGATTTTTGATGATTATTTGTTGAATGAATTTAGGAGATCTTGATGCAAAAGGAATTAATGGACAGAGCCATGAAGAGAAAAGATTGGTAACTTCTAATGTTTGATTTATGCTTTTTTTGTGCAAGAATACAAGGGTATCTATTGTCTAACAATAGTTAGTTATAAATGTGTTAATTATTTATATTTTTGCCTATGTAAAGTGTGAATAATTTATGATTTTTATTTGTTTTGATGACGTGGCAGGGAGAAGTTAGTCGTGCAACACTAGGGCATGATCAGGATGTACAACTACAAGCACAGAGGGTACTAATGGATACGAAGGTTAAAGAGATGAAAGATCAGCTGATAAGGGCCAAGGCTTACTTGAGTTTTGCAGCTATTAAGGTAATTATAGTGGGATCGCATTTTTGGAGTTTTTTTTCAACTGGATATGGATGGATTGAGCTCCTTCATTCCTTCATGGATATTATACCCCTCGAATTACTATTCTTTTATTGGCTTTCTTCTTGCAGTTTTATAACCTTAATATATGCTTCCTTTTTTTGCTTTATGAGCTTTAAATTACTGTCATGTATGATTTGGGATAAGAGAGTTTTGATTTTTTTTGTTGTGAAAGTGGTTTAATTTTGAGTTCAAGATTTGTGGGGTTTTGTTTGAAATGAGAATTAGGTTCTTCATTGACTGCATATGACATAGAAATGTAGAATCTTGATTGCTGTTAGAAGGGTGTTTGGATTTAGTTTGATGATAATTTGTGTTTGATTTTTCGAAAAGATTACAGGAGGCTCATGAAAATCAAAGAGTGGTTTGATAGATATAAAATAAGTTGATTGGGAGTTTGAGGAAGATAATGATGAAATACTTTTAGTTTTGGGGAACAACTAGAAAGGAAGGAGATGAAAGCTTTTTTAGATTCTTTAGTAACTCAGGACTCTTCGGCTAGCAGGTATTCTTCTGGCCCGGTGAAGCTGATCTTAAAGTGGACACGCATAAATTTATTATACTTTAAACATATAATAGCAAATTTGACGTTTTCTTCATTCCAGTTTTGGTTCCATTTTACTAATTATGTTGCACTCTTCACATTTAATTGTTGTTTTAGTGCTATAAACTCACTTTTGGTCATGTGAAAGGAAACAAGCTTCAGGTCAAATCTTTTTTTTTTTTTTTTGCCTAAGGTTTTCATTCCTATTTCCAATTTGTTATGGCCTTTACTATTTTGTGATCATCAACACGAAAGAATGATAATTATAAGCATAGTTTGTTTTGTTTGCTAATTTAGTAATATGAAACCTGTATACACATTAGTCATGTTACAAAGCAAATCATTCCTTGGAAAAATGAAACATGGAAAAGTTTTTAAAGTAAGTTCGCCCCTTTTGCAATCTTAAAAAAAAACTATAACCTGCATGTTTCAATTCATCATACAGTGATTACATTTTGAAGCCCATAAACTGATATGCCCCGGTTGTTATATTTTCCAGCCAAAACAACGAATACATGAGACGAAGATGTTGAAGAGCCAGCAACTTTCAGTGAATTTTGTACCGTCTTCTTCTGGTGGGTTTTAAGGTTGTGCCGTTGGCGACATTTCATGTAGGTATTATACTATTATTGGTTTGGTTTTCTAAGCCTATGAAAGAGGCTTTATTTAAAAAAAGACTATTTTTAAGGTATGATGTAGTTGATGCTTTATCCCTATGCAAATTTTAAGTTTTTTCTAATGTAACGTCACAAATGCGATCCGTTGCTTTTTTTTTCATTTGCTTGTGTTATGAACAAAGATTAAAATCTTTGGACAAAAAATGTTCCTGCACGTACTTAAATTACTCATTTTGAGCCAACCTTAGGGATGAGCAAATGGTACTAAAACCGAACCGGTACTGTACCGGGTCATTTTCGGTACCCATTTATTATGTTTTTTGGAACGGTACTTTCGGTTCGGTTAAGTACGGATCTGTACCGGTAATTTGGGTTGATTTACCTTCGAGTACCATACCAAACAATTTCGGTACAGATGGCTAATTTTTATTGATTTTCAGAATCGTACTTTCGGTACCGGTACGTTACCGAGCTCATCCCTACCCAACCAGTTTGACGTGCTATCGTACTGGATATACTATTTGTTATAAAAGACCCTTTCTTTCGGTTTTTATCTCTTTTCGATGTTGTTTTTGCTGCTGTTTGGCAACTTCTTGCTGTTTTTTTTTTTTTACATTTTTTTGTTGTTTATCTATCTTTGTTTAAAGCTACATCATTTACCAGCATGGCTAAGCAAGTGATCGTCTTGACTCTTCAGTACCAGCCTTCTTAATACCTCACCACCAAATGACTCGGTTGAAGGGAAATGGTAAGCCATCGAAGACAAAAGGTATGTGTTGCCTCAATCTCTCATCATGCCATAGGTTGCTGCCTTAGTTTGGGGAGGACACTAATTACTAACACCTTGCTGGTCAAGGGTTTGTATTTTTTCTATTGCCAACACTTCAACTTTGGTTTGGGTTTTAGGTAAACGGGTTGGCACAACAACCTATTTAAATTTAAATAAAAAGATATATACAACTGATATCTTCAAGACACCAACATGTTTACAACCCTTTTAGATAAACGAATTATGTGGTTCGTGTTCGGGTACATGGCTTAAGCACGTCTAGGTTGCTAACTGAATTTTAAATAATTATTTCTTTGTTATCTCCACTTGATTAATACGAGCACACTAATGCTGTCAAAATTAAACTTCTTTAAGAAACTTGTATAATTCAAGGGGCGTTTTAGATATCAACTTGGCCAAGTGAGCTTATGGTATAGATTATACTAGAAAACTCAAAAGACAAGACTCAATTGCATCTCATTTATGTTATTGTCATATACGAAGGGCAAACTTTTAAAGGTACAATATTGGGTTTTTTAAATGCTTTTTGCTGGTGGAATTTGATGGTAAATGCATAATTTGGGTTTTGGGTTCGGGTTGGATGGTGGATTGGAGTTTGAAGATGGATAATTAATATAAATAACTTTCTTTAGCCAGGAAAAAATTGGTGTATACGATCATGCAAATGGCGATTTGGAAGTGTCGACATAACATACTATTCAACAAAAAAAAACCGCACTTTGTAAGCTTAACGGAGGAGATTAAAGGCTTTGGTTTCTTGTGGCTTATGAACCAGACAAAAGTTCTAGAATGAACATGGTAACTTTGGTATAAATGTGATCTATCGTGTATGAAATTGTAGTTTTTTTGATGGTTGTAGTTTTTTTAGTGATTGTATTGTAATATCAAACATTTTTAGTTTGTTGTTGGTATAATTTGGTAATAATATATACGATTTTTTGTTGGTCGTTAAAAAATACAGGTGGGAAGATGGACTGGGTTGACCTACTAACATTTTGTTTATCAATTTTTTTAGTTATATTTAATGAACCGATAGATGAGTAAATTATGATTAGATGGTTACAAAAACAATACTATCACATTAAAGATCGTCGCTAGCTTGGGAAGTGGGATCACTTCCGCGGTTAAGGGTACCGTGCATCTACCCCTTTTTTTCCGGTTGGTTTTGAAAACATGTGTTTTTATTTTATTTCATGACATAATTCGATTAATATAAATTAATTTTTCCTACCCGGGAAGTTCCCGGGTGATAACCTAGGTGAACCCGGGCCGGTCAACCCGGTTTTTTTTGTTTTTTGTTTTTTTTTTTTTTGTAAAATAACATATGAAAGTTAAAGTCTTACTAAAAAAACACAAACGTATATAACACTTATAATTTGGTTGTTTTTTTTTAGAGGGAACTTAATTTACTAAGAGAAAGATTTTGGTAACTCGAAGGATATGAATCTTCAAAGGGACTCGACTATCTTTAAATTGTATATCCCCTCTATCACTAATTTATGCAACATCAGACTTTGTTTTTTATTTTATTTACACTTGATATTTTTCTTAATAGTTTTCTCTAACCCGGGTAGCACCCGGGTGATAACCTAGTTTATTTATAAAACAATTCAAATTGCTTATCTCCAACTCCATCAAAAAGTTTTAACTTCTACTTGTTTTAAAACTCGAAGATATGATAGCAGGGTAGTGTCAGGTATACCCACGATATTTGCCTACATGACAAATTGGCAGGGATGCATGTGAACTAAGAGCAGCAACAACAATGAGTCCGTTGCATTGGTTTGGCAGAGCGAACCACCCCAAACCGCACTTCCCTTGTTGGAGGAGTTTTACCGATGTGGTCTGGTTTGCTTGAGCGGATGAGTTTGGTCTGAAATGGTGGGAACCACCTACTCACAAACTTATTATTTTTTTATTTTTTTATTTTTTAGTGTAAAAAGTGAGGTGTGAATGTGAAGACTTGGAGTGGGTTATTGTTGAAGGAAGAAGTGGAGGGTTTGAAGTAGTGGTGGTTTGAAATGATATGATATGATATGGATGGACCTTTCTATGTTAAGGTTATTTACGGTTTGTTTTATGGTTATTAGTAGATTAGTTAGAGGTGCTAAAAGATCCATTTCCTTGAAGTGTTTACCTGAAATCAACTGGTGCAGGGAACTACTTTAAAAAAAGACACACTTTTGTTGACATTTAAGGACGGCTCAACTATTTTGAAGGCTTAAGGTGAAGTGAAAAATTAAGGCATTTTTTTACAAAAGTCATCGTTATAGGACTTCTTACCTGGGCTCGGATCGACACTAATAAACTAAAAAAGTTTGTTGTTTGCGAAATTAACTAACAACGCATCCGGTTTGATTTTCTCTTTTCCTTTTTGAACTATCCTATTCGTACTCCGTTTAGTACTAAAAAAGTTTGTTGTTATACTAACGATCTTTATCCATCTTAGTACTATGTTTGTCCAGTGGGTGCTCCGAGAGTGCTCGGGATTAAATTTGTTGGCCGTTAAAAACAAAAAATTAAACTAATAAACTATAGTTATTACATAAAGTTAAAATACCAACTAAATCTAACTTCTAATAAAGGATTCTAATTAATATAACTAGTGAGATTCCCCCGTGCTTTGCAGCGGGAATCAGTCAGTATTAGTTCGGTTCGTTACGGTACCGCCAGTATCATTCCAAAAGTAAACATAAAATCAGTCGAAAACAATAAAAACGAGTATCAATACCAGTAATGATCTTGTTCACTGGATATTGGTTATGTTCATTTGCATTCTTTATTTATTATATTTCAACATTGCAATAACCTTTTTTTTTGAAAACGGACGTTGTATCCCTGTCGTACCAAACCGAATTGAAACCGATTAAACAACATATGTATCAATCCGTACCAATATTTAATTTTATTGTTAATACTTTCCACAAACTGACACCCTATTGTATCGCTGTCGTACCAAACTGAACCGAAAAAAATAGGTACCGATATGCCTTCATTTTTATAGTATTTTGTTTAATAACACATACTTTGACCATATCTTAAAAGCAATATCATAATAAATATGATTAAAATCAATTAAAGTAATATAACAATAAAATAATAAAAAATAAAAAAACAATATTAAACAAAAATATTAAATTACTGTTCATGGTGAGTTTGTATTCATATATATAATATATAATGTGGTAACACCTTCTTTAATCTATTTTTATTAAGTTTTTTTTTTTTTTTTTTTTGGCTTATATATTAAAAATTTTCAAGATCACAAGTAAGGTTATTGTACAAAGAGTAAACTGCCATTTTGGTCCCTGTGGTTTGATCATTTTTGCCATTTTAGTCCAAATCTCAATTTTTTTAAATCTAGGTCCCTGTGGTTTCACTTTCATTGTCATTTTAGTCCAAAATCCAAAAACCCCTATTTTGAGTGTTGAAAGCTGATTGTTTTGTCTTTTTGTTCAGGGGCATTTTGGTCATTTTAATGTTATTATAACATATATAAAATCCCAAACACACCTAAATCTGTGCACTTCCTCTCTCTCTCTAAACACCCCCTTTCTCTCTCTCTTCTCTCTCTAGTTCTTCAATTTCTTTTCTCTTCTTCACTATTTCAATCAAACTCAGGACTGATTTACAACTGAAAGTTAATCAAATCTCATTATTCTATATGTAACATTAGTTCTGAAGTTGAAAAAAAAAAGATAAAAATAACATATCTTGATATGAAGATGTTGATGAGCACATTGCAGATCTGAAAACAAATCATATGATTTGTTGTATCAAATCTGAAAATAACGATTGACTTGTTGAACACACACTCTGAGCACATACAATTTATGTTTCAGATCTGAGATAAGGTCAACTAGATATTGTTGTGTAAAAGAATCATTTTTCTGTTGTGAATTCAGAAGACGAAGAAGTTTTTTTTTTTGATTTGTTGCTGCAGATTGCATCGATGAAGAAGAGTGAAGAAGATGAATTAGGGATTAAGGTTTGGCTTATCCGGTTACAGGGGAGAAGATGAAGAAGATGAATTGGGTTGACAGTTGTAGAGAAATAGGGTTTCAAATTTATGTTTCAGAACAGAAGTTTGTGCCGGAACAAATTCAGATCGGAACAACTCTCGTCGGAACTGCAGTGGCTCATCGGAACAGAAGTAGCAGCGATGGCGATTAACTACCACCGCTGCAAAATCCAACAAACAAACAACCCCTACCACCATCTCAGATATGCACCATCTGTCTCTACCTTTCTTTCAGATCGGTGGTGGTAGGTTTAGGGTTTTCGAGTGGCGATGGTGTTGGCATTTAATGGGTACAGTGACGGTTGTGGTTGTTGACGATGATGGTGGTGGGTGTGACTGACGGGGGTGATGATGGTGGTTGTTGACGATGTTGCGGTGATTATAGAGGAGATTGATGGTGGTTTATGGATGTCAAGACTTAGGTTTAGAGATATGAGAGAGAGAGAGAGAGAGAGAGAGAGAGCTGAGATGGTGCATATCTGGGAGAGAGAGTGTTAGTGCATCACGTGTATTGACTTCATCTTGTATCATGTAATAGGATAGAATAGGATAATCAGTGCACGAGGTTCGAGAAACAGGAAATAGTGATTTAGTGAGTGATTTCGCTCATAATGGTTCAAGACCATTTGGAGTGAAATCAGATGACTTATGATTTCCCCCGAAAGGTGTTTGGTGCATTAGGAGCGAAATCATGCACACTATAAATAGTATACTTATTTGTTCATTTGGCACGGAATCAGGATTGTGTAACGAAGTGCTGCCAAATTGTTCTCAGGTTGTAATTAGTGTTAAATCAATACAAGAGGCATTATAATTAGTTTGAGCATCTGTTTCATTGATTCCGCCTTTGATTCGGATAAAAGACTCTTCTGATTGACTCATTCGGGTTCAACAACGATCCTACAAGTGGTATCAGAGCACAGGAGGAAGAGTTTAGCTCAATTGGATCCGTTTTCTGTCTTCTACACCTTCCTTTTCAAACTGAACAAGTTTTCACGGTTAAAATCGGCTAAATTTTTCACAGAATGTGTATAAGTGGATATTAACAAAGCCTTGAAAGTTACAGGACAAAATTCGGCCTAAAAATGACCAAAATTGACCTCGGATCTAATTTTGCTCGAATGAACTTTGGGGTTTCGCTCGAAAGTGTCTTCTAATTTCGCTCGAGATCTTAATTTCGCTCCAAAGGATTTTGCTGATTTCGCTCCAAAGATTAGCAGACAGATGATTCCGCTCCAAGTATTGTTCTGATTTTGCTTCTAATAGCAAATAGTGTTATTTCGCTCCAAACTCCAAACTGATTTCACTCAAAAGCTTTATAGTCTAATTTCGCTCGAAAAGACTAAGCCTGATTTCGCTCGAATTATTATTCACATGATTTCGCTCAAAGTGTTATTTCTTGATTTCGCTCGAAAGTAAATCTTTTTTGTGTCAAGATCATTTCACGAGAATCGAGTGTCGGTTTGTTTCAGAATATTTGATATTGTTTAAATTGATTGAGTTTGCTTGTTTGTTCTCAAGTAATTGAAGATGTCAAGCAATGGTGAAGAGTTCTACAACACATTCTACAACGCGTTCACTTCAGAATCGACAGATAGAAGATCTGAGATGAGAGAATATTCAAGAGAGATTTCGGAGAATTTGAAGTTTGAGAACATGTATGGAAGTCAACAGAAACCACCGAAGTTAATGAAAGTTGAAGATTATAACTGGTGGAAAAACCGATTTGAGGGTTGGGTTAAAGCTTTCTGTGACAACTCGTAATTCGAACCTACTTTTGTGTAACGTTATGTGCTTGCGTGAGCTATGTTAATTAAATGAATGTTATGTTTTGCTATATGTAAATGTGTATGTGAATAAATGTGTATGCGAATCCGAATCGCACAACCATCACTCGAACGCATAAGGCCTTTGAGCCGCATTACTTGTATTCGGACTATAGGGCGGCCCAAATGTGGGTTCGGCCCAACCCTTCTTGATTAGTTAGCACCTAGAGTTTGGCAACCTCCTCATTTGTTACAAAACATCCTACACGCACAAAACCCTAGCTCGTCTCTCTCTCCCTCTCTTTCGCGAACCGAAGGCAGCCAAGCAATTCCCCATCATCTCGGGTCTTTATTGTTCGGATCAAACCTTATTCCTTCTCTTAGCCGGTTAGTATTTCATGTTATGTGCTTGTTTGAATGATATATTGATGATGTTGATGTTAATGATAACATGCTTGTTAAATCGGTTACATATTTATGAAATCGGATTGTATAAACCAAATGGTAATCAATGATGCTTGCAAAAATCAGTCAATGTGTTATATGTTTCGGTATGATGATTATTGTTCTTGTTGGTTTTGTCTCGGCTAGGATTCACATGAACTAGATGCGAGAATAGTTGTTTGAATATGTTGTGATAATTGTTCATATGAATCGGCTTAGGGTTCATAAGAAAAGTTGAGATAAAACCCTTGTTTGATCTATATTAGATTAATCACATGTTTGAAAGTTGTTAATTGATAAGACTAGATAAGGAAACTGATAAATTGGCTGTAACCGAATTGCTTGTTTGTTGGGATGATTGAACACAAATCGCACAAGGCCCTTAGCCGTACAAGAGGTCCGTAGTCGCACAATATGTCCACTCGCACAAGCTTCCTAATCGCACAAGAACTAGCGAGTCGCACAAGTGTTATGTTACCAACTTTTGGGCCGGGTGTGTAGTTGGGCTGGGTAATCCGATCGTACAACCCAAGCAGATCGCACAAGTCTGCTTGGATCGCACAAGGCCACATAGGTGACTGATTGGGCCGGACAGTCATTGGGTTGGGCCTGTCCGATGGTACACAACATAGGTCTCAGTCGCACAAGGTCACTATTGGACCGGGCCTACTGTTATATCGCACAAGCTGAACTGTTTATCAACCGATTGGGCTTTCAAGCCCAAACCGGATCGCACAATCTGTCTGGATCGCACAAGTCAATCCGATCGCACATGATGTTTGGGTCGCACAAGATTGTTAATTGTTTATTGTTGTTGGGCCGTGTATGCTATTGGATCCCTTAGATTGTTTATTGTTGTATGCCATGATCTACGTGCTTGAAACGTGTTAGCTGTGTAAAACATACGTGCTTTACGTGAACCGAACCTGACTTGTATAATAAACGTGTTAGGACGTGATTGACCATTCTTAATTCAAGTAACTTTGGTATAACTTGCCGAGCAATCCCAGGTGAGTTCATTGCATTTTCTCAAGCATGCGTCCCGGTGGTTTGGGACAACTAGTAAACATTTGGACGGGAAACATTGGGTAAACAACTTAATCGGTTTTGGTTAATGCCTGGAGGGCAATGAGGGTAATTAGTTGATAGCGCTATTAGGTGGGAAACCTCACACCGGGCCGTAAGGACGGGCGTGAACTAATTATCTGGATAGGGCTATGGTTGTTAGAGGCACACTCCTCGGATACATATGGGCACACTCCCTAGGGTATCTAACGATGGCAACATAGACAAACAAGGGGTAACCACTCCCCGGATACACATGGGCACACTCCCTAGGGTATCTAACACGAGCAGCATTGTAACGCAACATGGAATCACATTAACATACATCTGGTAACTCAACACGTTAACAAAACCTTGAACTCACCAGCGTAGTCTGACACACTTGTTTGCATGCTTGTAGGTCGTTAACTTTGGGAACATGGACTTGCTATCTGGGCGTGCTGGAGTGGTCATGGATCGAGCTACTGGATTATTTATAATTGATGCATTGGTCTTAAGTTTATTTTGGAACAATTCCTGAACGACTTATTATATGCTTCCGCTACATAACTCTTGTGAACTGATATTGTGTTTGACATTTAATCTTGGCTATTAATGACATGTTTTATTTAAGTATTTACTCTTGGTTCAATGTGATTGGTGGCTCAGACTCTGATGTGTAACACGCCTCGCGGGGCTTCCGCAGGTGGTATTTTGGGGGTTTTACAGTTTGGTATCAGAGCCACTGGTTATAGTGAACTAGGTTTTAAAACGTTTTGTAAAACCAGACTATAACCGAACAACTTCGAAAATCGATCATGACACTCAGCACCAGATTGCAAGGTTCGTTTCTCTCTCACTTTATACAGTACTTGCTTAGCAGTCACACACCCACAACGTATATGAACTGAAACGTTTAACACCATAGTGACTTGATAGTGTGACACTACTCTTCGACTCATGTAAACCATAGGACTGTGATATCATCTATTGTGTTGTTTGAACGGGGGAAACTTCGAGCGTAAGTTAAGAGGCACTGAGATAAGCATGCAAATTGCCTTATTATTATGGGTGCACACTTAATAATAACGCGGGGTGCATGCAAGTCCCAGTGAGGCTTATCGAGCGTGAGAAGGGTTCTGCCTTACTATGTGTGAACTTAGTAGTACGTGAATATCAGTATGATACTTGACTCCTGTCTCGTTTCGATTTCTAAATCGGTTTATTCCCAACTATAGAAACATGAGTGGACGAGGACACGGACGTGGCAACATCAACATGACTCAGGCTGAGTTGAATGACCTAATCAATACCCGCGTGGCTGAGGCTCTAGCAGCCTATCAAGCTGGTACGGAATGTACCAAGTACTCTCTACTCTTATACCACGTACACGTCTTTTCATTCCTATAATGTGTTTCCTCCCGTTATTTAGGTCAACAAGCGCAACCTCAACCTAACCAGCCTGCGTGTACGTTCAAAATGTTTATGGACTGCAAGCCACAGACCTTCACCGGGACTGAAGGGGCTGTGGGACTTCTGAGATGGTTCGAGAAAGCAGAGTCCGTGTTTGCTATCTGTAACTGTCCCGCTGGGGACAGGGTGAAATATGCTGCGGGTACCTTGGCTGATGGTGCCCTAACATGGTGGAACGCCCAAGTGCAGTTGTTGGGCATTGAGGCCGCGAATGCCACAACTTGGGAAGACTTTAAAGAACTGATCAGGGAAGAGTACTGTCCTCGGGACGAGGTCCAGAAGCTGGAAAACGAATACTACGACTTGAAGATGGTTGGATCTGAAGTCGAAGCGTATGTGAAGCGATCGTATGAACTGGCCGACATGTGCCCAAACTTGTCCCGGCCTATGTCCCGGAGGATTGAGTTATTCATCAAAGGGTTGCCTCCGCGTGTGAAGAGCTTGGTCACTGCACCCCATCTCAATGATTTGACACAGATCGTTCGTCTGACTCACAAGATTGTGGATCAAGAGGTGGAAAGCGATTCGTTACCCCCGCGTATTTCGGCCACTAAAGCTGCTACACCCACTGCCACTGCGTCCGATAATGATAACAAGCGGAAGTGGAGTGATTATGACAAGGCCTCCAGTGCTGGCCAGACTCAGAAAAGGCCAGACAACAGCAACCGCAACATCAGCCAGTCGTCTTCTGTCAATCAAGGCCAAGGAAGTGGCCACAGCCAGGGTTCGTATGCAGGGAAGAAGCCACGATGTAACAAGTGTGGCTATCATCACTTCGGGTCGTGTACTCGGAAGTGTGACAGGTGTGGTAAGGCGGGCCACGAGGCCAGGGATTGTAGGGCTCCACAGCCCAAACACCAGCAGCAACAAAACCAGCAGAATCAGAGACAACAGGGACAACCACCCCAGCAGAACCAGGGTTTCAGGAAGGGGTGCTATCAGTGTGGTGATGAGGGCCACTTTAAGCGGGATTGCCCTCAGTTAAACCAGAACGCCAACGACAACAACCGCCCGAATAATAACAATGCTGGAAACAACAACAACAACGGCAACAACGGGGGTAATGGTGCTCGGGGCAGAGTGTTTCAGCTTGGAGCAGGGGATGCCAGGAATGACGGCAACGTTGTAACTGGTACGTTTCCTGTTAATGAACGTATTGCTTCTGTATTATTTGATTCGGGTGCCGATTGGAGTTACGTGTCCCTAGAGTTTAGTCAACAATTAGGGATAACCCCAACACCCTTAGAGGTTAAACAAGTAGTAGAACTAGCAGATGGTAAGACGATAGAAGCCTCAAATGTCCTTTTTGGATGCAAACTAGATCTCGTGGGTCAGGTGTTTGACATTGACCTCCTTCCCGTTACGCTCGGTAGTTTTGACATAGTGGTAGGCATGGATTGGTTGTCCAAGCACCAAGCAGAAATTCTATGTAAGGAGAAGATTGTGCGTATTCCTCTCCCTGATGGAGAGCCACTGCTGGTTCAAGGGCATCGTAGTGGGACGATGGTTGGGATTATCACGGCCATGCGTGCACAGCAGTATCTACAAAAGGGGTATCCTGCACTGTTAGCGTTAGTTACCAACGCTCAGTCTGAAGAGAGTAAGATCGAGGATCTACCAGTGGTGCGAGAATTCGCTGATGTGTTCCCAGAGGAGCTACCAGGGTTACCTCCTCACCGTCAAGTAGAATTTCAGATTGATCTTGCACCGGGAGCGGCCCCAATTGCTCGAGCTCCTTACCGTTTAGCACCTGGAGAGTTACAGGAACTGTCCAATCAATTACAGGAGCTGTTGGATAGGGGTTTCATTCGACCCAGTTCTTCGCCTTGGGGAGCCCCAGTTCTGTTCGTGAAGAAGAAAGACGGGTCATTCCGTATGTGTATTGACTATCGAGAACTCAACAAGGTGACCATTAAGAACCGCTATCCGTTACTACGCATCGACGACTTTTTCGACCAGTTGCAAGGGTCAAGCTTCTATTCAAAGATCGACTTAAGGTCGGGTTATCACCAGGTAAGGGTTAGGGAAGAGGATGTTCCCAAGACAGCCTTTCGAACACGCTACGGACACTATGAGTTTTTGGTCATGCCGTTTGGATTGACCAATGCACCAGCGGTTTTCATGGATCTTATGAACCGCGTATGCAAGCCATATCTCGACGAGTTTGTTATAGTGTTTATTGACGACATCTTAGTCTACTCGAAGAACAAGGAAGATCACGAGCGTCACCTACGTCTCATCTTGGAACTTTTGAGAAGGGAACAACTGTATGCGAAGTTTTCTAAGTGCGACTTTTGGATTCGAGAAGTGCACTTCCTTGGGCATGTTGTTAACAAGAAAGGGATACATGTGGATCCTGCGAAGGTGGATGCAGTTAAGAATTGGGCGGCACCAAAGACTCCGTCTGAGGTGCGACAATTTCTTGGTCTCGCAGGGTACTATCGAAGGTTTATTAAAGACTTCTCGAAAATCGCGCAACCTCTCACCTCGCTGACACAGAAGAACACAACGTACTCTTGGGGAACGAAGCAGGAAGAGGCCTTCCAGTTGCTAAAGCAGAAACTTTGCAGTGCACCGATCTTGTCTTTACCAGAGGGCACCGAAGATTTTGTGGTATATTGTGACGCGTCAATTCAGGGTCTCGGTTGCGTGTTGATGCAACGCGAGAAGGTAATAGCTTATGCTTCTCGTCAGCTGAAGGTGCACGAGAAGAACTACACGACGCACGACTTGGAGTTAGGAGCGGTGGTATTTGCGTTGAAGATTTGGAGGCACTATCCGTACGGTACCAAATGCACCATCTACACCGACCATAGGAGTCTCCAGCACATCTTCGACCAGAAAGAGTTGAATATGCGACAACGACGATGGGTGGAGTTATTGAACGATTATGAATGTGCCATCAAATATCATCCGGGCAAGGCAAACGTTGTAGCTGACGCCCTCAGCAGAAAGGATAATGCACCTAGGCGTGTGCGAGCATTGCAACTCACGATTCAGTCCAACCTTCCTTCCCAGATACGAGATGCTCAGTTAGAAGCGTTAAAACCAGAAAATGTTCGAGCTGAAGCTTTACGTGGCTCGAGACAACGACTAGAACAAAAGGGAGACGGTGCTTACTACGTAACCGGACGCATCTGGGTTCCACTCTATGGTGACTTACGAGAACTTGTAATGGATGAGGCACATAAGTCACGTTACTCTGTACATCCTGGATCAGATAAGATGTACCACGACCTGAAAACTACCTACTGGTGGCCCAGCATGAAGGCTCATATAGCAACCTACGTCAGCAAATGTTTGACTTGTGCTAAAGTCAAAGCAGAACATCAAAAGCCCTCAGGTCTACTGCAGCAACCAGAAATACCCACATGGAAGTGGGAACAGATCGCTATGGATTTCGTGACAGGACTACCTAGAACTCAGGCGGGGAACGATACCATTTGGGTGATTGTTGATCGCCTCACGAAGTCAGCACACTTTTTAGCAATCAAGGAAACAGACAAGTTTTCGCAATTGGCAGCAATCTACCTTAAGGAAGTGGTTTCTAGGCATGGAGTGCCAACTTCTATCATTTCAGACCGTGATCCGCGTTTCACGTCAGAGTTATGGCAGTCTATGCATAAATCGTTTGGTTCCCAACTCGACATGAGTACCGCTTATCACCCACAGACGGATGGTCAAAGCGAGCGCACCATCCAAACACTCGAAGATATGCTTCGGGCATGCGTACTCGACTTTGGAAAAGGATGGGAGAAGCACCTACCGTTGATAGAATTCTCCTACAACAACAGCTACCATTCAAGTATTAAGGCAGCTCCGTTCGAAGCACTGTACGGACGGAAATGTCGCTCACCTCTCTGTTGGCATGAGGTGGGTGATAGCCAGATCACAGGCCCTGAGTTTGTTCTTGAGGCATCAGAAAGCATTGTACAGATCCGAAACCGTATGGCCGCAGCTCGCGATCGTCAGAAAAGCTACGCCGACAAGCGTAGTAAACCGCTGGAATTTGAAGTCAATGACCGCGTTATGTTAAAGGTTTCACCCTGGAAGGGCGTGGTGCGTTTTGGGAAACGCGGCAAACTAAACCCTCGTTATGTAGGACCATTCAAAATTTTAGAACGGATTGGAAAGGTGGCCTACAGGTTGGAATTACCTGCTGAGTTGGGTAATGTCCATGATGTATTTCACGTATCGCAGCTAAAGAAGTGTTTGGTTGATGAAACACTAGTAGTACCATTTCAAGAGCTGAAGATAGACGACAAATTGCAGTTTGTCGAAGAACCACTTGAAATTATGGATCGGGAAGTTAAAGTTCGTAAGCACAGCCGCATACCGATTGTGAGAGTTCGTTGGAACTCAAGACGTGGTCCAGAGTTCACGTGGGAACGCGAGGACCAGATGAAACTTAAGTATCCACATTTGTTCCCCACAGAGCAGGCAGAACCTAGCAAACTTAATGATGAGGCAACTAGTGAATTTCGGGACGAAATTCCCATTCAAGTGGGGGATGATGTGACACCCCAGGAAAACAAGTGAACAGTATAACTTACGTTAGTGAGTGCATACCAAATTTCGGGACGAAATTTCTTTTTAGTTGGGGATACTGTGACAACTCGTAATTCGAACCTACTTTTGTGTAACGTTATGTGCTTGCGTGAGCTATGTTAATTAAATGAATGTTATGTCTTGCTATATGTAAATGTGTATGTGAATAAATGTGTATGCGAATCCGAATCGCACAACCATCACTCGAACGCATAAGGCCTTTGGGCCGCATTACTTGTAGTCGGACTATAGGGCGGCCCAAATGTGGGTTCGGCCCAACCCTTCTTGATTGATTAGCACCTAGAGTTTGGCAACCTCCTCATTTGTTACAAAACATCCTACACGCACAAAACCCTAGCTCGTCTCTCTCTCCCTCTCTTTCGCGAACCGAAGGCAGCCAAGCAATTCCCCATCATCTCGGGTCTTTATTGTTCGGATCAAACCTTATTCCTTCTCTTAGCCGGTTAGTATTTCATGTTATGTGCTTGTTTGAATGATATATTGATGATGTTGATGTTAATGATAACATGCTTGTTAAATCGGTTACATATTTATGAAATCGGATTGTATAAACCAAATGGTAATCAATGATGCTTGCAAAAATCAGTCAATGTGTTATATGTTTCGGTATGATGATTATTGTTCTTGTTGGTTTTGTCTCGGCTAGGATTCACATGAACTAGATGCGAGAATAGTTGTTTGAATATGTTGTGATAATTGTTCATATGAATCGGCTTAGGGTTCATAAGAAAAGTTGAGATAAAACCCTTGTTTGATCTATATTAGATTAATCACATGTTTGAAAGTTGTTAATTGATAAGACTAGATAAGGAAACTGATAAATTGGCTGTAACCGAATTGCTTGTTTGTTGGGATGATTGAACACAAATCGCACAAGGCCCTTAGCCGTACAAGAGGTCCGTAGTCGCACAATATGTCCACTCGCACAAGCTTCCTAATCGCACAAGAACTAGCGAGTCGCACAAGTGTTATGTTACCAACTTTTGGGCCGGGTGTGTAGTTGGGCTGGGTAATCCGATCGTACAACCCAAGCAGATCGCACAAGTCTGCTTGGATCGCACAAGGCCACATAGGTGACTGATTGGGCCGGACAGTCATTGGGTTGGGCCTGTCCGATGGTACACAACATAGGTCTCAGTCGCACAAGGTCACTATTGGACCGGGCCTACTGTTATATCGCACAAGCTGAACTGTTTATCAACCGATTGGGCTTTCAAGCCCAAACCGGATCGCACAATATGTCTGGATCGCACAAGTCAATCCGATCGCACATGATGTTTGGGTCGCACAAGATTGTTAATTGTTTATTGTTGTTGGGCCGTGTATGCTATTGGATCCCTTAGATTGTTTATTGTTGTATGCCATGATCTACGTGCTTGAATCGTGTTAGCTGTGTAAAACATACGTGCTTTACGTGAACCGAACCTGACTTGTATAATAAACGTGTTAGGACGTGATTGACCATTCTTAATTCAAGTAACTTTGGTATAACTTGCCGAGCAATCCCAGGTGAGTTCATTGCATTTTCTCAAGCATGCGTCCCGGTGGTTTGGGACAACTAGTAAACATTTGGACGGGAAACATTGGGTAAACAACTTAATCGGTTTTGGTTAATGCCTGGAGGGCAATGGGGGTAATTAGTTGATAGCGCTATTAGGTGGGAAACCTCACACCGGGCCGTAAGGACGGGCGTGAACTAATTATCTGGATAGGGCTATGGTTGTTAGAGGCACACTCCTCGGATACATATGGGCACACTCCCTAGGGTATCTAACGATGGCAACATAGACAAACAAGGGGTAACCACTCCCCGGATACACGTGGGCACACTCCCTAGGGTATCTAACACGAGCAGCATTGTAACACAACATGGAATCACATTAACATACATCTGGTAACTCAACACGTTAACAAAACCTTGAACTCACCAGCGTAGTCTGACACACTTGTTTGCATGCTTGTAGGTCGTTAACTTTGGGAACATGGACTTGCTATCTGGGCGTGCTGGAGTGGTCATGGATCGAGCTACTGGATTATTTATAATTGATGCATTGGTCTTAAGTTTATTTTGGAACAATTCCTGAACGACTTATCATATGCTTCCGCTACATAACTCTTGTGAACTGATATTGTGTTTGACATTTAATCTTGGCTATTAATGACATGTTTTATTTAAGTATTTACTCTTGGTTCAATGTGATTGGTGGCTCAGACTCTGATGTGTAACACGCCTCGCGGGGCTTCCGCAGGTGGTATTTTGGGGGTGTTACACTTTCACTCCTGAAAGTTGGTTAAAATTGAAAAATGGATATACTGCACCAGTAAAAGAGGGAGGAGAGCTGATAAATGAAAAAGATTTCACAGATATAGATATAAAAAATGTTGTGGCTGAATATAAAATGATTACATTGATCAAACAATCAGTGAGAGAGGATATTATTTCGTTACTTGAACAAGAGAAAACTTCGAAGAGTTTGTGGGAAGCGTTAGAGAGAAAATGTGTAGGAAGTAATGAAATTGTTAAAAACAAAAAGAAATTGTTGCGTAAAGAGTTTGATCTATTCAGTTGCATGAAAAATGAATCTGTTTGTAAAATGATCGAAAGATTTGGGCATCTGAAAATGGAGCTGGCCAGACACAAAATCACATATAATGAAGAGGAGCTGGTGGATAAATTGTTTGATTCATTGCCAAATGATCAAGATTGGCAATACTTCGCTCTAATGTTGAAAAACACAATCAAGCCTGAAGAGTTAACAATGGATTTGTTGATCGAAAGACTTGAAAGCCATGAGTTGGAAATAAAGAGATCTAAAGTCAACAGTCCAGCTCATCAACAGAATGTGGAGCTTTACTACCGAGGAAATGTACCACAGGCTGGGTCTCCAAGAACAGCGTTTTCTGCAGAAAGTTCAAACTCAGTAAACAATGAAAGTCTTCACAGTGGTTTTCACAGTGGATCTTCTTCAACAACTTCCAACCAGTCTGCTTCAAAGAACTTATTTCAGTGCAATATCGCAGTTGATTTAAAGAATGGGCAGAATTTCAGTGAAGAGTCAGCTAAACAACAGATGGTTTTGTTGGCATCTGTGCTTGAATCGTATGAAAGTCTCGTTGCAGGGAAGATTGGCAACACCAACTTGACAAAAGAAGATTACGATCAAATTGATCCTGAAGAGATGGAATTGATCGACATAAGATGGTGCATGGCCAGTGCAGTGAGGAGGGCACAACGTTTCATGGAGATAACCGGAAGAAAGTCTATTGGTGGACCCTCTACCAAGTTAGGCTTTGACAAATCAAAGGTGACATGTTTCAAATGTAAACAGAAAGGTCATTTTAAGCGCGAGTGCAGAAATGATTATGCTGATGATTCTGAAAACCCGTTTAAAGAAGATTATTACAAGAAAGCGATTTATCATCAGAACAAGTCTGAGCCTCCAAGGTTGAAACAGCCTGAAAAAAAATCAAGGGCTCTTGCAGTTATTCATGATGATGAAGGTTACGATTGGAGTCAAGTTTGCCCTGAAGAAGATGCTGTTGGATATGCATTTGTAGCTGATGCTGATCCTGATAGATGGTGGAAAGCAGATTATGCAAGATGGGAAATCAGAAAATTAAACGAACCATTCAAAGAAGCCCAAAGAGCAAAAAGATGGAATGATGAGTTGGAATGTTACATGGATCCACGGGGTAATCCAGTTGTTGACCCATCAAAAGTGGATTTCGAAGCTGTAACAAGTTTGCTTCCAAGACAGGCTACTTTCAACACATTGGATTTCGAAGCTGTACATGGATTTCGACACAGTGGATTTCGAAGCTGTACATGGATTTCGAAGCTGTAACAAGTTTGCTTCCAAGAAGGTTATCTGATAAAACATATCTGCCGGATTTGGAGAGCAAAATAAGAGAAGTTTGTGAAGCAAGTCTACCGAAGGTGGTAGAAATGAAGAAGAGAAAAGAAAAAAAATTGAAGAAGATGATTGAAGAAGTGAAGACTGTCGCAAAGCTTGCTGCTAGAGAGGATCAGAAAGCTGAAGAAGAACAGAAAGAAGGAAAAGAGGAGAACAAAGAGGAAGATCAGAAAGCTGAGACAGAAGAATTGGTGCTGAAAAAGATTGAGATAAATGAATCATCTGACTTGTTGAATGCTGAAATTGTTGATGAAAATGAAAACAAGTGCAGGAATTGCATAGAAATGTGCAAAGCCTGTACTGAAAAAGATGACATTATAAAAATAAAAGAAATTGAAGCAAACAAACTTGAAAATGTTTTCAAAACAAAATGTAAAGAAATGATTGAAACTGAAGAAATTTTGAAATTAAAAATTGAAAAACTGACACAGAAATGTCAAGGTCTTGAAAAGGATAATGAGGTTTATCGACAAATGTGTACAGCAAAATGTGTCGATTGTGTTGAAAAAGAATCTAAATTTCAAGATTTACAAAAACAGTATGATTCTTTGAAATGGTCGAGTCAGAGAGTACAAGAAGCTTATGATACTTTGAAGAGCCAAGTCAAAAGTTTTGATCAAAGATTATCTGAAACTTTAGTCACTAAAGAAATGTATGAGAGAAAGTTTAAAGAAAAGCAACTTGAATTGAACAATAGTGTTGATGAAATTGCTAATCTTAAACAAGTCTTGGCTGAAAAAGAAAAGGTTGTAACCAAACTTCAAAGTTATCATAACTCTTCGTACATTCTCGAACGCATTTTCAACATCACACCAGATGACAAAGATACTGACAAGAACAAAAATGGTATTGGTTCAGAATTTTATCAGGTACCACCACCATTGAGAAATAATTATACTTTTTATGATGAGGAAAAGGTGGAAAAGGGTTTGAACATAGTTGACTAGTTACCTGAAAGTATCGATGTGACTTACTCCAAATCTGATGATGTTAATGATTCAGAGGTGGTAAGTAAGGTTGTTGAAAGCGTTTTGAAAGATGAGTCTACAAAAGGTAAGTCTGAATCACAGGATGAAGATGAAGGAAATCTTTATGATGGATATCTGAAAAACACAAAATCCGAGAAAAATTTGAATGATGATTCAAAAGGATTGGTTTATACCATGATTGGGTCGGACAAATTATTCTTAGATGTTGTATTCCCGATTCAGAATGTGATTTCAGAAAAGGTTGATAAAGTTTTCAAAATGGTTGAGATTGAGAAGTCTGAGATTCCAAAGTTTGCTGGTAAAGGTCACAAAACTTTTTATAACAAACCTGGTTTTAAGAAGAAAAACATGAAGGCTGGTTTGGGTTATAAAAAGAAACAGAATTGGAAGAAAAATGAAACACAAAATGTTCAGGCAAAAACAAGTTTTGTTCAAGGAAAAAGCTTAGCAGAAGAAGAAAAACTCAAAATTGGACAACAGTCTAATGAGGAGTTTGATGCTAAGAAAAAGATGCAACAACAGGCTAAGGATGTTTCAAAGAAAATGTGTTTTAAATGTGATCTAATTGGACATGTTGCACGAAAGTGTCCAAATCCAAAGCCTGTTGATGTTGAAAAACAAAAATCTGAGGATGTGAAACCAAGGTCAACCAGATTTGATTCGAAACAAACTTGGAGGAACAATACAAACAAGTTTGCTTCAAATCAAACTTGGAAATCAAACCCGAACAGGTTCGATTCAAGACAAACCTGGAATGTCAGCACACTCAGATTGAGAACAACACAAAGCTAGGAAACATCAGTTGATATGACAAAACCTCAACAGTTTTGGAAACCAAATGTTGTTCAGAAACAAAGTGTTCAAAATGAATCACATTTTTACAAACGAGGAACACCGATAGGTCAAACATGGTCTGTTAAGAAACATGTCAATTCGGTAAAAGATGAAAAAGTTGAGATTAAAATTGATAATGTTTTTGAGAAAAATGAAAGAAACTATCCAGTTTTACCAGGAAAGATTCATGTTCAACTACCTGAGTCTAAACAGGCTTGGGTTGCGTTGTTTAAATGATCAAATTGTTGAATGTGCAGGTACTCATCGGAACCAAAGACTGTGAGAATGAAAACAAGAGCAGCCTGGCACTTGAAGAGGAGGAAGAGGTTGCTGGACCCTGGTTTGATTGAACACGGAGTTTAGTTTGATTGTTTTCTGTACATACTTTCATAAAAAAATGTGTTGATTGAATATGCCGAAACCCTCACGGCTGAACAAACATGATTACTTTCACAAGATTGAAAAACGGTTTTCAAGCTGTAAAAGATCAATGGGTTGTAAATCATGGGGGTAATTAGTACTATATGTTATATTTTCTGTATTTCAGTACACGAGAAGCAGAAAATGGATGGCGAGACAAAGCTGTCTGTATCGGGTGGTCAAATTTTTAATGGTTTTGCATTTTAGGGGGAGAAAAATTGTCATTAGAAAATCCAAAAACATTAGAAAATTTGAAAAAGCCAAAAACATGAAAAAATTCAAAAATTTGAGTTTTGCATAAAAAGAGGAAATGATAGTACATCAGTAGACAGTTAAAGTATGCTAAAGAATTGTAATGATTAAATAGCGTTAAACAGTCTCACTGATGATATGCCAATAGGTTTTTATACATTTGGTAAACTTTTTCGGGATATAAACCTAAATTCAAACTTGCTTATTTCGTGGGGAACACTACTTGGATATATAGGTAACCCCTGAAATCTCGTTTAAAAGGTCCCTTATTCTGAGATACTAGGCCTTTATACTCAGTGATATCTGGGGTATTATTCCGGGACTTCTGCTGAATGGAAGTTCTGACCTAGTCCTCGAATAATACTTTCCGCATTGCTTGAAATATAGCATCACCCTCAACATAAAAAACGATGAAACATTGCAAAATGCTAATCGTGTGCTGTTGAAACTAAAAGATCCTCTAAAGGGGACACACCGAAAAGTCGAAGCCGTCATCTCTCTGCGTATACGGAAGTATCGATCTCAGCTCTCACGGCCCTCGCATTTAACCCCTTACAGATATCATCTTTGGTATACTCACCTGTAAGACTGAATATTGGGATTCTGGATACGGGAGTATATTCAAGAGGTGGGACACATGAATGAGTTTAAGTTCTTAAAACATCTAATTCGTATCCTGAATTAGTTGAAATGTGTATGAAAATTTAAGTGGATCAGTATATCGATAATCTAAGTGAATTGTTTAATTCTTAATGTGTAATTAAGCTCAACGGTACTTGTAACTTGTCAAAAACTGATATGATCCTCTAATGCATACTCAAACAAAAATATTGTATGTAAATATGTTTGTACATATTTTGTTACTGCTTTACATTTTCAGAAAATACAAAAAGATTTTGATTTCTGCTTTATTTTCGACAACCGATATCTGAAATGCTGAGTTTCAAAATTTAAGTAAGCTGATTGTGTTTCTGTAAATAAAACAAGTTCATTCATTTGAAACTTGAAATTCTTTTTGGATGCTTATATTGTTATAGAGCTAGTTTCCGATACGATTCGATGAAACTGCCAAATTCATGAGAAATGATTTAGAAAGTTTGAATTGTCAGATTGCGATATCTGGAAGCTTAAAATGTTGTTACTTATAGTTGTATAAGTGATTGCAGGAAAAGTCCAGACTACGATCCCGAGAGCAGAGTCTAAGGGGGAGTCTGAAGACAAGCTTGAAGTTAGGAGGAGTTTGTAGATGGCATGGTTGTAAAAGTCCCGCCTAGGCTTCGAGTACTCCCCGAGTACTCGCTACAAGGTAGGCTGCCGAGGCACGAGTACAGGTCTCCCAGGCCAATTACTCCCCGAGTAATCCCCGCCTAAGCCGAGTACTTCCTGAGTACTCCCGAATCCGACTAGAGAGCGCCTAGCGACTTTTGCAACCATTACTAGATGGAAAGTGAGGTGTCGATCCCTAAAAGCACGGAAGCTTGACGAAAGGGGGAGCCTTATGATGAAGTTGTTGATGATAGAGCCAGTGATGAGATTCTGGTGTAAAAGTCAAAGAGTGAAGCTGATCAAGAGAAGAAAGATTGATAGATACTTACAATGTTACAATCTGAACGAGAAGACAGAATGATCAAGACTGAAGAGGTGTCATGACAGAGACTAGACACTGAAGACTTCGTCAATATCCGAGGGGGGGTCCGTTAGTGCATCACGTCTATTGACTTCGTCAATATCCGAGGGGGGTCTGTTAGTGCATCACGTCTATTGACTTCGTCTTGTATCATGTAATAGGATAGAATAGGATAATCAGTGCACGAGGTTCGAGAAACAGGAAATAGTGATTTAGTGAGTGATTTCGCTCATAATGGTTCAAGACCATTTGGAGCGAAATCAGATGACTTGGGATTTCGCCCGAAATGGTCAGTGACCATTTGGAGCGAAATCAGAAGATTCTGATTTCGCCCGAAAGGTGTTTGGTGCATTAGGAGCGAAATCATGCACACTATAAATAGTACACTTGTTTGTTCATTTGGCAAAGAATCAGGATTGTGTAACGAAGTGCTGCCAAATTGTTCTCAGGTTGTAATCAGTGTTAAATCAATACAAGAGACTTTATAATTAGTTTGAGCGTCTGTTTCATTGATTCCGCCTTTGATTCGGATAAAAGACTCTTCTGATTGACTCATTCGGGTTCAACAACGATCCTACAGAGAGAGATGGGGATGGTTGACTGGTAGGTCTGTATTTATTTATAAAATGTAAATGACCATTTTGCCCTTAAGGATAAAGACAAAATAACCAGTTTTTAATAGTCAAATAGGGGGTAATTTGAATTTTGGACTAAAATGGCAACAAAAGTGAAACCACAGGGACCCAGATTTAAAAAGTTTGAGATTTGGACTAAAATGACAAAAGTGCCCAAACCACATGGACCAAAATGGCAGTTTACTCTTGTACAAATGAGCTTAACATATTAAACGTGAGAATTTTTTTTTTCATCTTGTCAAGCATGTATTCTAGTCCAAAATTTAAAAAGAAAAGTTCGTGTATTTACACTAGTAAGTGATTATCTAACCACTATAGAGTAATTACACATAATTACTCTACTAGAGTAAATATAAGAATATTTTTTTGTTACATTTTGCATCTAAACATCATTAGAGAAAAAAATTTCATTCATTTCTGATGTTTAATACGTCAAGACTCATTTGTATTTGATCTTTACCCTATGTACATTTGTACAATTCTTCATGTCTTATATTTTCACTTTAATATACAATAAATATAATCGTCAGATTTTTTTTCAGGATTTCTCATCAAATTGTTAGTACCTTAAACGTAAATTATCATAATTTATCCTAACTTCTTATCATTAAACCTTGATAATTTTGTATTTTATTTTATTTGATGTTTTTAACTTTTTTTGGGTATTTCTTAGTTATTAAATTACAACTTTTGAAGCGATAATTGTATACACGCTTTAGTTTTTTTTTTTCAAAAAAGAAAGTATCATTATAACTGAATTTCAACTTATTTTGTTTTTTTTCTTATAACATTTAAAATATTATCTTTAGTCGAATTATGAGTATACTTTTATGAGATACTTATTTTAATCTACATTCAATATAAGTTATATTCAAAAGTCAGGTGTGAATTACACTTAATCTACATTCAATAGAAGTTATATTCAAAACTAGGTTATAACCCCGTGTACTACACGGGGTTGAATAAATATATTTTATATACTAAATTAGGTTAGTTCCCCGTGTGTTACACGGGTTGAACAATCTAAACTATACAATAAATATTTTTTGTAAATGCAAACCAAAGATAGAGACATTTATATACCAAATTGACGTAAATGAGTTAATATAAAAATGATGTATGTTACTATTATAATGTAATCTTTGAAAATGATACAAAAATAAATATATTATATTATATAATACTTATTATTGTATTTACGTATTACATTATATTTAATGAGAAATAAAAAGTTACAATTATAATTCGCACATTACCGAAAATAATTTGAATCCAAAAAATATTTACATAATTATTAGATTTTTAGCTTGATTTTAGCGACGTATTGCAACATTTTGTTATATATATATATATATATATATATATATATATATATATATATATATATATATATATATATATATATATATAGGGTAATGCTAGATAAAAAACCCTAAAATTCTTAGAAAACTCTGGAAACCCAAATGGGAAGCCATTTTTACCCAACCTCCCGACATTTTTTTTTTTTGAAAAAAATTACACATGTAATATACATGTTTTAGAGTGTTTTGGGCCAAAAAAATCAAAAAAGCGCCGAAGGGATTTTTTTTAAAAAAATAAACAAATTTCAGCTCCTAACACGTGTTAAGCAAAAAAGACATAATTTCGCTGAAAATTGCTGAAACTTTTTTTTTTTTTAAATATCCCTTCGGCGCTTTTTTGATTTTTTTGGCCCAAAAGTCTTAAAAACATGTATATTACATGTGTTATTTTTTTCAAAAAAAAATGTCGGGAGCTTGGGTTTTCTCGGGTTTTTTATATATATAGGGTTTTCTATCTAGCCCTACCCTATATATATATATATATATATATATTTAAAGTTAGATAGTAATAAATTATGAAAATAATGTGTCGAGTAAAGTATATGGATGATCCCTGTGATTTATCAAATTTTTGAATTTAATCTCTATTTTTTCAAAAATAAACGAACACTATAGGTGGTTAGTAATAACAATCAAGTTATATATTTAGTTATAATAATATGACAAACAAATTAAGGACCTAATTACGAACAATCAAGTTATATATTAATTTAATCTATGACAAAACAAATATTGAACCTAACTATGTATAAATTTCTTAAAATAAACTAATAGACAATAATTAAAATCTCCATAATAAATAAATAAGATATTTGAGTGTGTTCCCTTTTCATCAAACGAATTTTAAAATTTATGGTTAGATAATTTGTTAAAAAAATATGTTTCGTTAATAAATAATTATGATTTTTTTCTAGAAGAGATTAAATTAAAATTCAACTAAATAATAATTATCTATAAGAGATTAAACTAAATAATATTTAATAGGATATTTATCTATAATTAATTAGAAGATATTAATTAAACTAAATAATAATTATTCATAAGATACATGGCCTAATATGATGACAAGTGTTCTAAAATTGGTTTCTTTTATTATATAGTATAGATAATAAAGCACTATATCTTTAGAAACCTCATTTGTTGTACTGGTTGAATAAATATAATTTTATATATTAAATAATAAAAAGTTATATCTATAAGAACCATATTGTACGGGTTGAATAAATGTAATTTTATATACCAAATAAAAGTGATATCTTTAAAGCCACGTATATTACACGAGTTGAATAAATGTAACATTGTTTACCAAATAATAAAATAATACATCTTTAAAAAACCTCATTTATTACACGGGTTGAATAAATGTTATTTTATATACCAAATAATAAAAAAATATATCTTTAAAAATATACGCATTACATGGTTTGAATAAATGTAATTTTCTGTAATAAATAATTAAAAATATATATCCTTAAAAAAACCCCATGTTTTGTACAAACTGAATAAATCTAATTTTATATATCAAATAATAAAAAGTTATATTTTAAAAAAACCTCCTGTATTACATGGTCGAGTAAATGTAATTTTGTATAGTGAAAATAAAAATATTAAATATATTAATACAAAGTTTGGTTTTCGTGATAAAAATAGATTATTCTGTTGTTGCAAAATTTGTTAACGAAGTCTCAATAAATTTAACCCTTTATTTAAAACTCCGTAAATGTATAAATGATAAATAATATTAGTTAATTTTATTTTAAGTTTCGTAAAATCTATTTGATACCAAACTAAAAAAAAAAACGTTCAAATATAATTAATTCAAATAAATAATATTATAAATGAGATGGAGTTTAAACTAAATAATCATTATCCATTAGATATTCAACTAATAATATTTTGTAGGAGGGTTATCTATAATATAAGATATTAAATTAAAAAATATTTTATAGAAGGGTTATATATAATTAATTAGAAGAGATTAAACTAAAATAATAATTATCTATAAGAGATGGACTAATTTGATGACAAGTGTCCCTAAAGTGGTTTCTTTTATTATATAGTATAGATTCAGTTGTGAATTACACAAGTTTGACAACTAGGTAAAAAATAGTTTGTATTATACGGGTTTGAGGATAGAAATTATATAACTTAATAATTTGTCCACAAATTTACATAACTAAAATATTTTTAATTAGGGCCGGTCCAAGAATTTTGAAGACCCAAAGCGAATTAAAAATTCGAGTCCCTTTTTAATTTTTTTAGGCTCGTAATTTCGATTTATATCTGACATGAAATATATTAGGAAAAAACTTATAAGGCACTTATATAAAGTAGATGATTTCCCTAATCAAATAATGTTGGGATCTAATGCACAAATCAAATCTAAGTTGGTCAAAAGAGTTTAACCTAACAAATAACAACTTACTTTATGTGTGAAATGAATTAAAACATGCTACTTATTTTAAGTATAATATTGTTATTAGTTAGAAACGATTTTTAAACAAAATTTTACATGGACGTATCATGTTAAAAAATGTGTGGACAAAATATTTTAGCTTATTAAGTTAAGAGAGGTGATTAAAAAGATGCACTTATAACACTTTATTAAAAGAGTGAGTGTGGTGATTAATAATTTTGAAAATGGATAGTAGGTGGGATTCGAACCCAACCCTTTACAAAAACCAAAACTTGTTCTTACCACCGGACTACACTTGTATTAATGTTAACAAATATCACCGTAAATATTATATTCTATTTTTTTTTATAAATAAAGATTTATTTTTTTTAATTTTAGAGGCCCTTTTATTCGGAGGCCCTAAGCCGTCCTCTAGCCCAATTACCCTAACGGGCCGGCCCTGTTTTTAATCATACAAATTGAGGGTAATGGAGGTAGTAAACCACAAAACTTTATTTCTGATCGGGACTTCTTCTAAATGTTTGTATACGATCAATACAACTTCATAGAAAATCACTTTGGTATTAAGGTCTTTATATTTGTGAAAAGTAAAATATATTTATAAAAAAGTTATAATAACATAACAACAATGTAATAAAAACCAAACCATAATAAAGCCAAGCACCGTTAAAAAAGAATTGTGCACACATTATTCAGGCATATACTTTCTAATTTTCTATTCTCAAACGGAAACGACCAAATGCAAGCCTAATTTAGCCTAATTTGAATTTAAGGATTGTAAATCAAATGAAAGTTGGGCTGGAGATGCATATGAATTACTTAATTTAATTTGGGGGCCCTAATAATGGAGACCCAAGGCTATTTATGAATGAAGCCAGCCCTTGACAAAGCAAGATAAATGAATGATGTTTAATTTTTCTTTGTTAACTTGTTATCATATAAAAAGAAATTGAATATAAAGTCCCTTAACGTCAATTCCAGATTACACGACAATTATTCTTGTAAAATTCCATGATCCAAAACATAGAGACCCGGCAATGCATAAGTTAATTATTCTTGTAGAATTCCATGATCCAAAACATAGAGACCCGGCAAACAATTTCCATAGAAGTGAATCCAGCCTCTTTGGCCAAAACGTTGTATTCTTTTGCGGTTCGCTCTTTGCCGCCAGGGTTAGCAATCAACATGATCATATCACCACCAATGACGGTCTTACCAACTTCATCACCACAACTAGAATCACTATCCTGGTCCGGAATGATTGCTTCCACCACCACCACCCTACCACAATCCGGCAAAGCCGCCCAACAGTTCTTTAGAAGCTTGATGCAATAATTGTCACCCCAGTCGTGTAGTATCCACTAAAAGAAAAGGAAAAACACTTAATGGAAAAGATTATCATTTAAACAAATATAATTTTAGAAAAATTTATGTACTAACCTTCATGAAAATAACATCTCCTTTAGGAACGCTTTGGAACATATTTCCACCGACATGCTCCACACCTAGTCAAGAACATCAAACAACTATCATCAACTTAAGAGTCTTGGTCCTTTACCGGTTTGGACGGTTTGAGATCCAAACGGTTCACTTTTCATTAGTTGGTGGTTGAATGGTTCACATTTCATTTTGGTGGATTATCAATATGGTTCAAATATTTCCAATGAATCTGTGTTTATGAAATTGAAGATATACCTGGGTAAGGAGGTGCATCCTTAATGACATGAGGTAGATCAAAGTTGGTCCCCTTAATGTTAGGGTACTTGGAAACAATAAGCTCAAGGTTTGCACCTAAACCACCACCTACATCAATCAACTCTTTGACCCCTTCAAAACCATTGTACTTTTCAAGGATCATCTTCATCACTATTCTTGTATTGTCATACATGCACTTGTTGAATACATTATTGAATCTATTGTCTTTTGCAGGATACTCAAATGCATTCACCCCATGAGCCTTGTCAAATGGGACCCCTCCCTCAAGAACTGCATCTTTCAAATGGTACCTGCCCCAAATAAACTGGGTCAATGCTATTTCACTAATGAAGGGTTAAATAAACTATAAAAGAAACTTATCAAACAAATTAAAAGTGTTTAAAGTATACTAATGATATTTACAGTCTACTTAAAGTTTATAATTAAAACCAAGTTAATCTAAATAAAATTAGTGAAATTAGGTATACCGTATACGAGTAAAACAAAGGAGGTATGGGCCATTTAGAAAAACAGTTCAAGCGATTAGAAGCCATTTAAGGTATATAATCAAGCATTTTTCAATATTCAAAATTGTATAGTTAACAAAAAATTGTATCACTATATCAATAATAGATTTAGGTGATTTTCATCGCAAAACCATTCATCTTTTTGCTTGTGATTACATTAAATATGCTTTCTTTTATCTTTTTTATGCATTTGTATGTAATGATATTAGAGCCGTTGGTAAAAATAAATGTAATTATAATAGAACTATTTTAGGTCCTTTGTTTATTTATCTACTAATTTATTTTTTTAGAGTCATCTAATCTACTTTTAATTCTATATCATTATTCATCATGAAACTTGAACTCTCAGCCTCTTAAGAAAGAACACAATTTTACACATTTTGATACTGTTAGACCAAAAGCTCTTTGGTCTATGTTAGGTTATTCGCAACCTTCTATTTATCTATCTAGAAGTTGAAATAAAAAGCGCTAATTGATAATTGATAATATAATGTAAATGAGACGAGACGAGTGACTAAACTTAAACTTGACCTATTTAATTTAAGAGAGCTTTAGCCTCGCTTGTTTAAACCTAACTAAATAAATTGTGAATTCGGTCATAAAGAAATGTTACACTTGAATCTTTTAATATTAAACTTCTTTTTATTTAGGGTTATTGGATTTTAATAATTCTAAGTTTCACCTAAGGTCGTCTTTATCATTGAAGATAGTCTTACAGTCTAAATGATAATTTCTATACATTTATACTTCTAAAAAAGATTTGTTTACTCGAAAATAAATTTTAATAACAATTTATCAAACATGTTTGATAACTTATGATTACACCCTTCAAAACAAAGTTATTTAATAACAATTTATAAAATATGTTTGATATCTTATGATTACACCTTCAAAACAAAGTTATATATAAATCTAGACTGATATAGTAATAGCTAGTTGTTATAAATCATAACACATTAAATATTTAGAAATATAACTACTCATGCTAAAAACAACTTGTTTAACATGTTATGCAGTCTACTCATTTTACCATCACCATTAGGATCTCATGTCATCATCTTGACTAAGATTCAGCTCTATATATATAAGAAGTAAGTATAGATTACTAACCAACAATCAACAAATACTTTATCGTAGATAAGGAGAACTGATGAAGCATGAGACGTTCCGTCTTGTTTTCGGACAAAATTATTGGACACCACTGTCATGCCATAGAAGTTCTTAGAATCTCCATGTTCATCCTTTACTACAGTTGATGTAAGAACCGAATGGCTAGCGAGAAACCGAAGAATTCGTTCAATTAACGCTGGTGTTTCATGGGTTTGTTTTGGAAGGCTAGAAGCAAGATCAAAACAAGAGAAGTTGCTACCAGGAGTCTTTGCCATGATCTCAAAGAGATCGAGTTCGATAGCGGTTTTAATTACCATAGGAAGAACTATTCCCCCGTTTATTTGATTCACTCTAAGTAGCCCTTCCTCTTCTTCAGTCATCTTGTAAGAGTCCATGATTGAACCAAATGATGTGGTGAACCTTAGTTTGTTTTCAATGGTGTTATATATAGTAATGTAAGGTCTTTTTTTAATAAATGTAACAGTTAATAAATTAAAGGTCTTTTTTTATAAATGTAACAGTTAATAAATTAAAGGTCTTTTTTTTAATAAACATAACAGTTAATAAATTAAAGGTCTTTTTTTTATAAAACATGTTTGACCATAGGAAGAATTATTCCCCCATTTATTTGATTCAATCCAAGTAGCCCTTCCTCTTCCAGTCATCTTGTAAGAGTCCATGACTGAACCAAATGATGTGGTGGTCCTTAGTTTGTTTTGAGTGGTGTTATTTATACCACTCAAAACATGATGTTATTGAACCAACCGTTTAGATGACTTTTAAGAAGGGGCTATATCTCCAAAAACCTTAATTTAATTAATGATTATTAGCTTATAATCCTTTGTAGCCCACTTAATTTAAATTGTGAAATCAAAACCAAACTATTAGCAACGAACGATTTAACACTAAATTTAATGTTGGCGGTTTGGTTTTTGTTTTAAAATAATTACTAACGGTTTGGCTGAAAAACCTTTCAAATCGCACCAAGAACAACACTACTAGCAGTGGCCGGCGGACCCATGAATTATTTTCTGGAGGTGCGAACGAAGGGTTAACCAAATTTTCAAGGGGTGCAATCGGGATTTTTATCTCGAAAACACACTAAATTTTATTTCAAGGTGGCGTCCGCCCAACCAAGCCAAAGCTTGGGTCCGCCCTTGACTACTAGATATCACGAAGATAAATGGTGTATGGTTTATGACATGCCAACTTTATTTTGTTAAATTACATGAACATTAATTTTTTTTAATAACAATAAAAATTCAAAATATAATTAGTTAGATTATAAATATATATAAACATAGTAATGTAAGGTCTTTTTTAATGAATGTAACAGTTAAAAAATTAAAGGTCTTTTTTTATAAAACAATTAAGGAAGATGGATATAAACAATAACCACACCTTTAATAAATGTAACAGTTAATAAATTAAAGGTTTTTTTTTATAAAACAATTAACGAAGATGGATATAAACAATAACCACACCTTTAATAAATGTAACAGTTAATAAATTAAAGGTTTTTTTTATATAAAACAATTAAGGAAGATGGATATAAACAATAACGACACCTGTTTTAGGTAGCGAATTAAAGATCTGATATCATGTCAATTGTGGTTGGTAGCAAAAGTAGCCAAATGAACGCACTATAAAAAGGAGTGGTTAACAGAAGTTGGCTGGTGACTCATGATCTCGAAAGGATGGGGTGACACTTACCATCATATATTTGTTTTCACGTTATTTTTATAGATGACCGAACCATGAATCTTTTTCACTAATTTGGAAATTGGGGGATTTTCTATCACTAGATGTTATTCGATTTGGGTCCGGTTAGTTTGGGTGAGGTCATGTAACACAAAATAAAGATAAAACCGAATTGCTTTTTCAAATAAATAATATATCATTCTTTGATGAGGTATGACCCGGATCGGTCAACCCGACCCGGTTATAACCTATTATTTTAATATAAATATAAATGATTATTCTAGAACTTTCCATATCCGCATGGAAGTTGCACAACCAAATCTCCAACTTTTCGGAAAGATCATGTAAATCCCTAACTTATCGGAATATATCCTAGGTTAGAGGAAACCCTAATGGAAAACCTATAAATAAAGGTAAACGTATAAGGTATGATCATCTTGCTCTCATATAACTTTCTCTTCTCAATTCCCTTTTACTTCCACAAACCGAGATTTATTCTCACGCCGGAGGGTGGTTACAGGAATAACCCCATTCCTGTAACGAGTCCTAACGGTGCTTCTGTTTTGCAGCTAAGCGTTCAGGTCACTAATCATCGAAGTCCTAACCCATAATCACCGCATAGGTCAGTGTTTGTTCATTGGCGCCATCCATGGGACCTATTCAGTGACAGAACCTCATGGCAAGTGATCAGAACGTAGCAGATCAAACAATGACAAACAATAACCTGACGTTGGGGACGAGCCTCGGTGTCACCACACAGTCCTCCCCAGCCGTTACAAGGTCGCTGGACCCAGAGTTCGAGGCAGAAGGACCACCGCCAGGTTTTGACAACATCACCACCGTCTCTTCCCAGACTGTGGTGACGAGTCCGTTTCTTTACATGCCCTCACAACTGCAATCAAGGGAGTTAGGGGGAACTAGCGGTAATATGTTCACCCCGGCGACAACTACTAATGCACAGGCTTCACGCCTCTCCTCCGCCCCTGTTATCACATCGGCAAGCCCCAGCACCGTCACACCACAAACTAGCAGGCCTCAATACTATCAACCTCTGATTTCCAACTCGATGCCACCGTTATACTCAGCGGCGCTTACCGCGGCATTATCGACGCCGCCCCATCAGCCGGTCGTCATGCCGGCCGGAATTATGAACGCCCCCATCACACCAGGAAACCAAGTATACTTCCCTGGGTATTGTTATGCACCCCCTTACGGATATTTACCCTCGTACGGGGGTTCGGCGTATCCGCTCCAGGGAACGACGCAAGGTAGCGCTCAATCGCCGTACGCGGCTTATATGCCGCCTTGGTGGAGTGTCCCAACGCCACAACCGGTTTATACCCAGACTCCGCCTACGGCTGAGCTTGTGTACGACAGGGGAAACACGGTCAGGCCCCGGGTGTCTCCAATAGGAAGCTCCAACCCTATAGTGGGTACTGCCACGCGTATGGGCGCCCCACCAGCAAAACCTATAAATGTGGAAGAAGACGAACTTACCAGACCGTACAAGCCGATAGACGCGACGTTCCAGTCTAAATTCACTCGAAGAATCGCCGAGGCTCCTATCAAGGAAAAACCCAAGATGCCCCAAACGGTTGGCAAGTATGATGGCCTCGCCGACCTGGATGATCATCTCACCTTATTCAAGAGCGCCGGAGAAGTAGCCTATTGGTCCATGCCCTTATGGTGCAAAATGTTCGTACAAACGCTAGTGGGCGCGGCCCGAGTTTGGTGGGATAGCCTGCCTACAGGTGAAATAGACAGCTTTGAAGATTTAGAATCAAAATTTATCTTACAGTTTAGCCAGCAGCGCAGACACACGAAAGATAGAAACGAGCTCCTCCACATCCGTCGGCGAGATAATGAGACGGTAGAAAACTTTATCATCAGATTTAACAAGGAAAGCCTGGCGATCCCGGGCGTGACAAATGATCTGGCATGTGGAGCTTTCCTTCAGGGGGTCAATGATAACGAGTTACTGAGAACGCTACATGGAAGGGATGGTGTACCCCCAACAATCGATGAAATACTTCGAATAGCCAAAGTATACGTCATACAAGAGAAGGCAGTGGCAGCTAGCCATGCAGCCAATAGGAAAAAAGAAGCCCTAAAGAACCAGGAGGAAAAAGATCACCGGGGATCTAAAGGCAAAAGTAGGGGAGACCGATACCAGAGAAACGACAAAGACGCGCGGTACGATAGACACCGAAACTCCTATTCAAGGAATGAGCCGTCGAAACCTCGATCCGAATACCCCAACTTAAGCAAGACACCGGCTGAAATTTTAGCCTCAGAAAACCTCAGGTTTAACCCACCAAAACCACTGAAAGATAACCCTAACAAAGATACGAGTAAATACTGTGAGTACCACAAAGGGAGCGGGCATGACACCAACGATTGTTTTCAGCTTAAGAAACAGATCGAATATTTTGTAAAGGCGGGCAAATTGGCACACCTAGTAAGAGATATCAAGCAAGGCCCGCCTGTCGTCAAGGAAGAAAGTGACAAGGCGGCAGGCAAGAGGCCGCGTGAATTGAACATGGTACACGCGGATCTAGGAAGGGGGGCAACACGGAGTTTCTCCACGCTCGAACCCTGGATGTTGGCAACGATGACCATAGAACCTCGTATGGAGGACTTGCACCTCACTACAGATGCCCTGATCATATCCGCGGCAGTAGGAGACTACCACATGAGGCGAATCCTGGTCGACACCGGGAGCTCGGAAGACATTATCTATGAGCATTGCTTCAACAGAATGCAACCAGAAGATAGAAAGTTGCTTGAATCAGTACACGCCCCCATCAAAGGGTTCACAGGGGAAAAGGTTGACCCTATCGGTCAGATCACTTTCCCGGTAACTTTTGGGCAGTCACCTAAAGAAAGAACCATACTCCTGACTTTCCTTGTGGTCCGCGCTGAGTCATACCACAACGTGATAATCAGAAGATTCGCCCTGGGAAATTGGACGCCATAGTCTCCACGGCAAGAGGTTTCATGAAGTTTCCTACACCGCGAGGTATTGCTACTGTGTTTCGTGACAAGATTGGAGAAGTACTGAGTACCAAAAGATGCCGCCAAGGGCCCACCGGAGCCACGGGCCCAGAAAGATGGGTACTAAGCACACGCCATCCACACCAGATGGTCACAATCGGGGACACCTTGTCTCCAGAAGTTAGAAACGACCTGAAGCAACTGTTAAAAAGAAATGTTGACATCTTCGCTTTTGAGCATTCTGACATGACAGGAGTCCCCCGTGATAAAGCAGAACACAAACTTGCAACGCTCCCAGGCGTTAAGCCGGTCGCAAAGGGTAAACGTAGCATGGCCCCGGACCGACGGGCAGCAGTTGTCAAAGAAGTACGAAAATTAGTGGAAGCTGGAATCCTCAGGGAAACGCAATACCATACATGGGTATCCAACCCGGTTATGGTAAAAAAGCCAGATGGCACATGGCGAATGTGTATTGATTTCAAAGATCTAAATAAGGTGTACCCTAAAGACGCATACCCGCTGCCCGAGATTGATTTAAATGTCGATTCCTTGGTACCCTACCGATTCAAATGTTTCCTGGACGCATACAAAGGGTACCACCAGATCAAGATGTCCAAAGAAGATGAAGAAAAAACAGCGTTTCACACCGATGTGGGCATTTTTTGTTACACAAAAATGCCTTTTGGTCTACGGAACGCCGGAGCTACCTATCAGAGACTCATGGACAAGGTGTTCGAGACACAAATCGGACGAAATTTGGAGGTCTATGTCGACGACCTTGTAATCAAAAGCAGGGAAGAAAAGCAAATGTTAGCAGACATCGAAGAAACTTTTCAGCGGCTTAGAGAGTATAACATTAAATTAAACCCAAAGAAATGCTCTTTCGGGGTGGAAGAAGGGAAGTTCCTGGGGGTAGTAGTCACCCGAGATGGCTTCAAAGCCAACCCAGAAAAGGTGGCCGCCATAACGCGGATGCCTTCCCCTCGAACATTGAAGGAAGCTCAAGCCTGAATGGGCGGTTGGTGGCAATCAACAGGTTCTTGGCAAGACACGCCGAGAAATCCCTGCCTTTCATAAAAACGTTAAAAGATTGCCCTCAACAAGAAAAACTTCAAATGTACCAACGAAGCGGAACAAGCTTTGCAAGACATGAAACGCTTCATAGAAGGATTACCCATGCTGACAGCACCAAGGCCTAATGAAGTATTAAGGATGTATTTAGCGGCAGCTCATACCGCGGTAAGCGCCGTGCTCATGGTTGAACGAGATGGAAGGCAAACACCGATATATTACATAAGCCGGGTATTAGCGGGGCCCGAAACGCGGTATCCCACGCTATAAAAGCTAGTCTTAGCATTGGTACACGCCACGCGGCGACTGAGAAGATATTTTCAGGCGCACCGCGTGCAGGTTCTAACCAATTACCCACTGCAACAAGTCCTGCACAAGCCGGAGATTTCTGGCAGACTGGCCAAGTGGGCAATTGAACTTGGCGCTTTGGACATCGAATATCAGAAACGAACAGCAGTTAAGGGGCAAGTAATTGCTGATTTTCTAGCCGAAATACCTGAAGGAGAAGTGAAGGGGTAAGGTCCCAAAAACCTCATAAAAAGGATGTGAGACCATACCACCAACTGACCTTTCAACCTTTTTAACCTTGCCGGCCGCGCATCAGTCTTACAAAAGGAAGAAAGAAACCAACAAGCAATAGTCGCGCGCCCAAAGGGAAGCTTAAACCCTTGCGCCGCTTTCCTTTTAACAAAGGGCTAAAACCCTGAGATCAATATGTCCGCCCAAATATCCAAACTTGGATATTATTTTACCCAGACTTGGGATCTATTCAGCTGTGTGCACACCGTAAGGTGTCACACTAGATTACAGCAGTAACCTTCTAGAAGAAATATGATCGTGCACCACCCAGACGGTTATAACCGTCTGGACACGTGTCATCATCACAAACATTCCTGAAATCACAACGATAGCATGTAATTGGAGAATGATCTCCACTCAAACCACTTTCCACGTGGCAATTCCCCAACCGTAGATCAAGTCGTGATCCGTGTGCATTCACATCAGGATCAAAACAATGTAACAAAGATCAAAAGGACGTAACGGAAGGAAAAATAACCGCTACGGCGTCAGCATCTTCCGTTATCTTTTCAATAACAGATTTTCCCTCCCAAAACTCCCGGTTATAAATAGGAGAACTCTTCAGGTATGAACTCAGAACACATTTCACTACTCAAACACTTTTATCTTCTCCGTTACCAATACTTATTCTCACACCGGAGTCGGGTCAAGGAGAGAACCCTCTTCTCCCCTTGACGAGGCTAACGGTGCTCTGTTTTGCAGAATCACCGGAGAAAGAACTTGGCTGCAACTGAATCAATTGAGAGAGAACTAACCTTTTATGCGGATTCAAACCCCCTAGATATCTCGGTTCCGACCATTTATCTAGTGTTTCTTCATTGGCGCCCACCGTTTTCTAGGGATGAGCATATCGGTATCCGATACCGAACCGATACCGATACCGCCTAATACCGATCCCGAATTTCACCCAAACTAGGTACCGATACCGATACCGAAACATGTCGGTTAGGTATCGGTACGGTACGGTATCGGTATTATACCGTATTTTGAGGGTCGGTATCGGTATAATACCGATACCGTACCGTACCGATACCGAAAACGCCAAAAAGTGGATACCGATCGGGATACCGATCGGGATCGGGACGGGATCGGTACGGGATCGGGACGGGATCCCTACCGTTTTCTCAGTTTTTCTAGTTTCTATCTCGTTTCGATTCAGTTCATCTTATTTTTCCGTTTTTACACATGGCAGAAAATTCATTTCCTCACCGACAACCTGGTCCTCGACCAAACGTCGGAAACAAATTCCAAATAGCAAGATCCCCAAAACATGAGGTTAGCAAGTACCAAACTGCTTTGAACGCAATCCCCAGATCTGATTCCCCAAACATCAGATCTGGAGAAGGAGTCAACACTACAGAATTGGACCTAGTAACCCCACCTTGGGGAAACATCCAATCCAACCAGTACAAAGATAACAGTCATCAGAAACAAATACACATGGTTCAAGGAGGACCATCACGAAGATCAAGCAAGCGAAGCTATGATCAACACTGGAGAGAACAGCAAGTCGTGTTCCCTGTTGTTCCTGGGGGCCCTCAGGAAGAACGACCAGTGATTATCACTGGTATTTTTGGTCATTACCGGACGGACTATATGTTCATAGATCCAGGAAGTTCGATGGACATCATCTATGAACAGTGCTTTAAACAGCTAGATCCGGAAGATAAAGCACGTTTAGAACCGGTTGATTTTCCCCTCACCGGATTCTGTAATGAAGCTGTTTTCCTGTTAGGGCAAATTGCTTTCCCAGTAACCTTATCAGATGGCAGACACTCACGAACAGTTACAGTAAATTTCATGGTCATGCCAGCAACATCACAACATGACATTTTGCTCGGGAGAAGATCACAAAGAGAATTCAGCATGATCACTTCCATTCCACATGCAGCTTGTGGATTTCCGACAGAAACCGGAGTTGCAATTCTCTATTCAAGCTAGGAAGTCATGTCCGTCGACGACGAACCTCCAGCAAAGGCAGTCAAAGCTTCAGCACCAAACGAACCAGAAAAATGGGTTCTGAACGATAAGTACCCAGAGCAAACCATTCTGCTAGGACACGCCATGTCACCAACAATACGTGTACAGCTGAAAAGGTTGTTGTCTAACAACAAAGATATATTTGCCTGGTGCCCAGCAGACATGACTGGAGTTCCACGCGATATCGCGCAACATTGCTTAAACATCAAACCATCAGTAGATCCGGTTGTTCAGGGAAGGCGCAATTTCAGCGAAGAAAAAGCAAAAGCGATGGACGAGCAAGTAACAGAGTTGCTCAACGCGGGAATCTTGCGCAAAGTATAATACCATACATGGGTTGCCAATCCAGTCATGGTACAAAAACATAACGGCGGGTGGAGAATGTGTGTCGACTTCAAAGACCTCAACAAAGCGTGCCCCAGAGACTGCTATGCGCTCCCAGAGATAGACAAGAAAGTAGATTCTTTAGCATCATTCAGGTGGAAATGCTTTCTCGACTGCTATAAGGGTTATCACCAGGTCCAGATGAAAGAAGAAGACGAAGAAAAAACTGCATTCCGCACAGACAAAGGTACCTACTGCTACACAAAAATGCCGTTTGGGTTGCGCAACGCAGGCGCAACGTATCAACGCCTAATGGACACAATTTTCAGCGAGGATATTGGCAAAACTGTCGAAGTATACATGGATGACCTCGTGATCATGAGCCATGAGGAGGAGACAATGCTCAACAATATCCAGCGCACGTTCGATTCATTACGAAGCGTAAACTTAAAATTGAACCCGACAAAGTGCTCCTTCGGCATGGAAGAAGGAAAGTTTTTGGGTTTCATAGTCACAAAAGACGGTTTTAAGGTTAATCCAGAGAAGGTGCAGACCATTCAGCTAATGCCATCACCGGCAACAGTCAAGGAAATGCAAAGACTCGCCGGACGATTAGCAGCTCTGAATAGATTTTTGGCCAACCATGCGGGAAAATCTTATCCATTTATCAGTACGCTGCGAAACTGCGGAAAGAAAACTCCTTTTCAATGGACACCTGAAGCGGAAGCAGCATTCAAGCAAATGAAAGAGTATTTAATCCAATTACCAACGCTGACTGCGCCAAAAGAAAAAGAACCATTAATCTTATATCTGTCAGCTGCAGAGGTAGCAGTAGGCGCAGTACTAATGGTAGAACGGGAAAATATCCAGACTCCAATCTACTACATCAGCAAAATGCTCACCGGCCCTGAAACTCGTTACTCAATGATAGAAAAACTAGTTCTAACACTAGTACACGCATCCAGGCGTTTGCGCAGGTATTTTTCAGGCCATATCATCACAGTACTGACAAATTATCATTTGGGCCAAATCTTGTCAAAACTCGACATAGCGGGGAGATTAGCTAAATGGGCCATCGAGCTAGGAGGCTACAACATTTTTTACAAACCAAGACCTGCAATCAAAGGGCAGGTTCTAGCAGACTTCGCCACCGAAGTTCCCATTGATAAAGTACAAGAATGTGAGGCAATCCAGAACCCGACACCTGTTTTTGACGACATAGTCTGGACCTTACACACTGATGGTGCTTCCAATGACGACGGAGCAGGAGCAGGTCTCCGATTAGTCAGCCCAGATAATCACGAACTCACATATGCTATCCGCTTAGATTTTCAAAGTACCAACAACGAAGCGGAATACGAAGCATTTTTAGCAGGTCTTCGTCTAGCACTCAAAATGGGAGCAAAAAACCTTGAAGCTAACGTCGACTCAAAACTAGTAGCTGAACAAGTTAACGGTCGTTATGACGCGAAGGGCGAGGCTATGGCGTTGTACCTTGAACAAGCACGGATGCTAATCAATCAATTTCAGACATTCAAAGTCAATCACATAAACAGAAGCGAGAACAAGCATGCTGACGCACTAAGCAAATTAGCTGCTACTAGCTTTAAACACTTAGCAAAAGAAGTGCGCATAGAGGTACTATCCATTCCTTCCATTCACCTGAAACAAGTAGTTGTCATAGAGATGGGAAATCCGTCCTGGATGTCTCCAGTTATTTTGTATCTTCAACACGGGAAACTCCCGGAAGGAAAGGCAGAAGCCCGAAAAATACAACACAAAGCAATAAACTACGAGATGGCGGATGGCGTCCTTTATCGGAAATCATTCATGGGTCCGTTACTACGTTGTGTTGATAAAACAGATGCTCAGTATCTGGTTAGAGAGATCCACGAGGGATTATACGGGATACACGCAGGACCGCGCATGGTCGTGGCAAAAATAATGAGCGCCGGATACTGGCCAGAAATGCACATGGACGCAGTTGATCTATTACGAAGGTGCGAGGCATGCCAACGCCATGCACCAAAGACACTTAGACCCAAAAATCCGCTAATTCCAGTTACTTCCGTCTAGCCATTCCAACAGTGGGGCATTGATCTTGTTGGCCCATTTCCTGATGCGCCAGGTGCAGTAAAATTCATCATCGTTGCGGTAGATTACTTCACAAAATGGGTGGAAGCTAAAGCTTTGGCCTCAACAACAGCAATAGTAATCCGCAAATTCATATGGGAACATATCATTTGCAGATTTGGGTTGCCATTGCGCATTATTTCTGACAATGGTAAAAACTTTGCCGCGGAAGACCTTCATAAATGGTTCAAAGAAATGAACATTGAGCACAACTTCGCTTCTGTCGCGCATCCTCAAGCGAATGGCCAGGTGGAAATCATAAACAAACAAATCGTTGACGGTATAAAAGCGCGACTTGGGACAGCGCGCAGAGGGTGGGTTGACGAACTTCCCAGCATCCTCTGGGCACATCGAACAATGCCAAAGACTAGCACTGGAGAAACCCCGTTCAGTCTAGTCTATGGGTCAGAGGCTGTCATTCCAGCTGAAAAAGGCCTCCTTTCACCGCGCATGTTGGCTATGGAGAAGCAGAATAACGAACAAGAACGGAGGCTGGATTTAGATCTTCTGGAAGAAAGGCGCGAAAACGCGGCCATAGCAGAAGCAAGGTACAAATCCAAGCTAGAAAAATACTACAACGCGCGTGTGCGCATTTGCACCTTTGTCCCCGGAGATTTTGTCTTGCGCGACAACGAGGCTTCAAACGCCGAAAAACCCGGCAAATTAGCGCCAAGGTGGGAAGGACCGTATGTCATTAACGAAGTCTTAGGCAAAGGAGCATATACCCTAAAAAGGGTCGATGGGACTCCAGTTCCCCGCACCTGGAACGCGCAACAGTTGCGCAGGTGTTACATGTGAACCAAGCCTACAAAGCGAAAAGAACATACAGGCAATGTATTTCCTTATCTTATCTTGTATCACGAGCCGTGCGCTCTTATCAATACAAATATCACCTTTACTTACGTCACTGTTTATTACAAATTGCATGAAATTTCTTTGGTTCGCGCGAAAACGATATGGTCAAACATTGTACACCTCATGAACAGTCTCAAAACAGGCAAGCTGTTGACAAACGTTCACACATGAGCACAATACCATTCCTCATTCGCCTTACCTATTCAAAAATTATACACATGCAACATATTGTAATCCACACATATACGAATCATAGCAATGATCTTCAAAAAAGTATATCATAATATACATTATCAAAAGAAAAAGTGTAACATGAACACTTAACAAGATTATAAAAATGATCTTCAAAAAATCCTGTCCAGTACCCAAAACTTACAACAAAAAAAAGCATTAACAAAAGACAGAGACAAGCCCCAGGCTTGAATATTTAATCAGCACCAGAACCATCATCAACAGTGGACACCTGCATATTCCGACGAATCCTCCGACGTCGGTACACCAACCGACATCCCCCCTTCCGAAGCATCGGAAACCGGGTCGTCAACCCATCAACATCCAATACGATACCAGCACCAGCAGTAACGTTAGGGACCTTGCAGTCAGAATCAGCGATTGCAGGGGCAGCAGGCTCGATCAGATTCTTCACTGGTGCAATGATGAGAGGTGGTGAACGAGAAAGAAGAACGAGACCTTCGGCAGCATCGTACACTCTAAGAGCATCTAGCAAGAGACGAGTGCGGTAAGAACGTTTCATCTTCTTTGACAAAAATCAATTAAGAAGATCAAGTGTTTCAAACGTACATATATATATAAAAAGAGAACTCAAAACTTCAAGAAAAGAGAAATCCATCATTAACTGTCAGAACTGTCACATCCAAACGACGCTACAGGAACTTGGGTCACTTCTTCATTAATGAAGCCTGACAAAGCGCCATTACAAATCTCAAGGCCAATGAGGAAAATACCCACTCTTACTGACAGGTGACGTCATTACCTAACAGAGCATGATTACAGTCCACATTTTTTCTTTTTTTTTAAAAAAAAAGAAAATATATATCATAACAAAATTCAATCTTCTAACAAAAGATTTCTCATTTTTCCGCGCCCAAAAAGACATTTCTCTCTCCTAAGTCCAGTGCTCCACTTATTCGCATAAGTACAACACTAGACTGGGGGGACTTGAAGGGGTAAGGTCCCAAAAACCTCATAAAAAGGATGTGAGACCATACCACCAACTGACCTTTCAACCTTTTTAACCTTGCGCGGCCGCGCATCAGTCTTACAAAAGGAAGAAAGAAACCAACAAGCAATAGTCGCGCGCCCAAAGGGAAGCTTAAACCCTTGCGCCGCTTTCCTTTTAACAAAGGGCTAAAACCCTGAGATCAATATGTCCGCCCAAATATCCAAACTTGGATTTTATTTTACCCAGACTTGGGATCTATTCAGCTGTGTGCACACCGTAAGGTGTCACACTAGATTACAGCAGTAACCTTCTAGAAGAAATATGATCGTGCACCACCCAGACGGTTATAACCGTCTGGACACATGTCATCATCACAAACATTCCTGAAATCACAACGATAGCATGTAATTGGAGAATGATCTCCACTCAAACCACTTTCCACGTGGCAATTCCCCAACCGTAGATCAAGTCGTGATCCGTGTGCATTCACATCAGGATCAAAACAATGTAACAAAGATCAAAAGGACGTAACGGAAGGAAAAATAACCGCTACGACGTCAGCATTTTCCGTTATCTTTTCAATAACAGATTTTCCCTCCCAAAACTCCCGGTTATAAATAGGAGAACTCTTCAGGTATGAACTCAGAACACATTTCACTACTCAAACACTTTTATCTTCTCCGTTACCAATACTTATTCTCACACCGGAGTCGGGTCAAGGAGAGAACCCTCTTCTCCCCTTGACGAGGCTAACGGTGCTCTGTTTTGCAGAATCACCGGAGAAAGAACTTGGCTGCAACTGAATCAATTGAGAGAGAACTAACCTTTTATGTGGATTCAAACCCCCTAGATATCTCGGTTTCGACCATTTATCTAGTGTTTCTTCAAGAAGCTATCGCGGACCCAGTCGTCCAGGACATCCCGGAATCCAGCACTGCCCGGCAAACCTGGAAACTATACACGGATGGGTCATCTAGTGGAAAGGGATCTGGAGCCGGTTTAATGCTGATAAGCCCAGATGAGATCAGGCTGATGTATGCCTTACGCTTCGATTTCGAATGTTCTAACAACGAAGCGGAGTATGAGGCACTATTAGCGGGTCTAAGAATGGCGAAATCTATGGGGGCGGCAAGGGTAGACGCGTATGTTGATTCGTTGCTGGTCAACAATCAGGTAAACGAAACGTACGAAGCCAAAGATGAATCAATGGCCAAATACTTGGCGAAAACAAAGGAACTCATGGATTCTTTTGACAACGTCACGCTCAATCACGTGCATAGAGGCAAGAATCAGATAGCAGATGCTCTCAGCAAACTCGCCACCTCAGGTATGGAAAAGGAAGTCAAAGTCGAAACGCTGCAGACACCGTCAATCGAACCGCGGAATGTTTCCGCTGTTACAGCGGAAGATCCTTGCTGGTACACTCCGGTTCTACGTTTCCTGGAAACGGGGGAGCTACCTCCCACCAAGGGCGAAGCACAGAAGATACAAACAAAAGCACTGCAATATGAGATCAATAATGGTGTCTTATACAGAAAGTCTTACCTGGGCCCACTGCTGCGATGTGTCTCCCCAACAGAGGCAAAATATCTCATCAGCGAAATCCATGCGGGCCTATGCGGCATACACGCTGGACCCCGGGCGGTGGTAGCCAAAATCCATAGCGGGATATTATTGGCCTGGGATGCACGAAGACGCTGTAACAGAACTTCAAAAATGCCGCAGTTGCCAGAAATTCGCTCCTCAAACAATAAGGCCCAAGAACAGCATAGTACCGGTGACAGCAGCATGGCCTTTCCAGAAATGGGCCGTTGATATCGTGGGACCCTTCCCGCCGGCCCCAGGAAAGCTAAAGTACCTAATCGTGGCGGTTGACTACTTCACCAAGTGGGTGGAAGCCAAGCCTTTAGCCAAAATAACGGCGGACAATGCCAAAAAATTCCTCTGGGAACACATAGTATGCCGGTTTGGATTACCACTGTACTTGGTAAGCGATAACGGAACACAGTTTACAGACAGAATTTTCCAAGAATGGTGCACTCATTTCCACATCCAGCAAATCTTCACGTCAGTAGCACACCCCCAAGGAAACGGCCAGGTAGAGCGGACAAACAGAAGTTTGCTGGATGGCATCAAAAAACGATTAGGCCACGAGGGAAGCTCCTGGGTGGAAGAATTGCCAAATGTCCTCTGGGCACACAGAACAATGCCCAAAACCAGCAACAATGAAACCCCGTTTAGCCTAACCTATGGAGCGGAAGCAATGATACCCGCTGAAGCGGGATTGCCGTCACTACGCTGCCTCAACACAGGCGATGACAATGATAGATCTCTAAAAGAAGGCCTGGACTTACTGGAGGAAAGGCGCGAGGCAGCCGCCATCAGCGAAGCAAAATACAAGAAGGCATTGGAAAGATATTATAACAAGCGAGTGGCCAAGCAGAATTTCAAAACAGGAGATTACGTCATGCGTGACAATGAAGCGAGTAGAATGGAACCTTCAGGCAAGCTGGGCCCAAACTGGGAAGGCCCTTATGTCATTCAAGAAGATCTGGGCAAAGGGGCCTATCGCCTATCTCGGCTAGATGGCACACCAGTACCACGCAGTTGGAACATCGCTCAGTTAAGGAAATGTTACTTGTAAGACCTTGCTCCTAACAGCAAGAGTTAACCATTTTTCTCATTTTACAATTGTAACTCACCCGCAGTGGTGTCTTTTCGTTTTACATTAGTTCAATAAAAGACATTTACTTTTAACATAGGATACCATCGCACAACAAGTGCATACAACGGTAAAACTACAAACAACACCCTTAAACACGAAATATTTTCAATTACACAAGTCATAGGGTTAGAACATACAGCGCTTACGGCGGGTATCTTGGTAATAGATACACAAGCCGCCACAAAACAGATATGCATTTTTACATACACGTAACCTATCTTTAATAAACCAAGTACTTGTCCCTGTCGTTAAAAGCCAACACATGGGAACCAAAAAAGCAGAACATGTTCAAAAGCATCTACTGATGGAAGTTGGGTGCCATCACCACTGCAGGGGTATGCAGCACCACAACACCATCAACAAAAGTAGCTGGATCAACAGTCTGGTTGACATATGATTCACCATCCACCATCGGAGCCACCATTCCTGAACAGTCCATCTGTAGCTGCTTGGGAAAACCACCGGAGCGACGTTGGTACGTAAACCGATATCGCTGGTCATGATCCACTGGGATAAGATCTGTCAGGACGTCAGCTGACAAGGATGGCATTACAGGATCCATCGGCTGAGGGTCCTCGACGACAACACTTTGGCACGCCCGGTTTGCCCGGGCCGGAGCAGCATTAGGAAGTGGCTTTCTTCGTCGGAGCATCGACTTTGTCACCGGATGCTGCAACTGGAGTAAGCCATCAGCAACATCCAACACTCCGAAAATTTCAGAAAGACTTTGCCTATACCGTTTTCTCTCCATCTTGTCCAACTACCAAATAAGGAAAAGGAAGGCAAATTTATAGAGAGGTTGAAAAGGCTTGACAGTGGTGACGTTAGAAGCATTAATAGAAAATAATCATTACACGTCACAGAGCTATATTTTCAAAATACGGCGGTGTCAGAAATCATGACATTAGCATTAAAATGGCTGTCAAATCAAAACAGACATGGGCACCAAACCCAAGTCAAATAGTGTCATTAGCAAAACCACAAGAGTACATAACAAGCGAAACAAAACAAATCTATCATTCTTCTTCAGACTCCTCCGCGGGGTCCAGCATTAAACGCAGCGACTCTATGCCATCTTCATTCACTTTGTCCATCAGATCGCCATAACAGGGCAGTGGCTCGGTGTATGCCGCTTCAAGGGCATTTGACATGTCACTTTGGAGTTTGCTTTTGACAGCATGAAAGTCTGGAGGTATCTTGTCCAACTGATGGCACTCCATATAGCCTTTATACACACCATCATGATGTCCGGATTGATAAGCAGCAGCGGATAGACGATCAATCAGACTGGTAAAGGAGGGCAACTCGCGTAAATACTCGAACGCCCCCACCAGCCCATTGGTTATCAACCAGTTCCTGTCGCCGCGAACAGCCGCCAACTGGCTAGTCAAATCATCCACCTCGGCGTTAGATTGTGCCAAAGCATTTTCAACCTCCTTCAGCTGGGAAGCGGACGATGTAGTAAGCTTGTTATTCTGGGTGACAAGAAAATCACAATGGTCCTGGAGCTCCTTAACCTTTCCCTCTCGCTCTTCTAGCTCCGCCTGAAGTAGCCGGACTTTGGTATGGGAAGCTTCTACCTCGGCGGTCAGGCCTTGGTATCGTTCCTGAACCCGAGACACAAAATTAGTGTCAACACGGAACTTTTCTAATTGTGTCGATAATTCAAGTCTCACCTTTTGGGCCTCCGCTATGGCCTTGCGCTCCAACTCTTCCTGTATGCTCTTGGCTTGAGCCAGAACTCGGTCTTTTTCCGCCACATCGCGGGCCCACATTATCCTTTCTTTAGCAAGATGGGCAATAACCCTTTTCAAATCCTCCTCAGCCTTGTTTTTCTCTGACAGAAACCTCGCTTCCTTCAACCCAGCGGTTTGAAGTTGACTCTCCAAGCGATGTTTATCATCCGTCAACTCTTGAATAGTAGCCCGCGCTTGGTGGAGTTGGGTGTTATCATGCATCCATCGACGACGAATTTCCGTCAGCCTTCGTGGTAGGCTCACAGAATCAGATATCGAGGAATTCATCAAATCTTCATTGTTCAACCCCTCCACGTACGCCGCCTCGGCCGGGGGATACGCCCGCTCAACCCAGTGTTGAATGACAGGGGGGAAAATCAGCCTTGAAGATTCAGCGATTTTCCATTGTGGCTGATAGCGTTTGTCTTGAGCATTGGGATCCCATCGAACGGTCGGTAAGAATAGGTCGTCAATCAAACGGACACCGTCATCAGCAATGCCGCTGCTTGACCCCCCAGCTTCACTAGCAGCAGCACTGCCAAGGCTAGTCACCTCCTGTGCCACGGACACGGCGGTAACTTCTTTCTTAGCAACAGAAAAAATACTTATGGGCGAGTCAAACAAGGATGTACCAACGCCGCATGTCCGTGGTGTAACAATAGGGTCGACGGTCACAACTACAGATAAGGTAGGAGTGGGAAGCGGCATGGCACAGCTAATGGCAGCAGTAGCAGAATCCTGGGTCTTGGGCTCCGTGGATATGCCAATACTGGAATCAGGCACCGACAATGCCACAGTTGACACAGGAGTTGATGCAACAACCCCAGGTTGTACTCCTACAGAGGTACCTGCACAATTAAATGACGCAATTTAGCAACATGAAGTTTTCAACCTACATCAGCATGCCAAGTCGGTTAGTACTACCTATTGGGAAAGCATGAGCAGCTTGTACTGCCTCGAAGGCACTTAGAGTAGGAACAACAAATGTTTTCCTCTTTTTCAAAGCACGACCAGGGCTCGTCATAACGGCGGCCAGAGGGATACCACGCTCAACACAGGCAGATTCCTCAATGGAGGTAACAGCCACGTTCGTCATCGTATGTTTCTTCCCGGTCAGCTTTATCCGAGCGGGTCTCTTCTCTGATGCAGAAACGCTGGTATTTGAAACAGCTGGCAGGGGGGAAATGTATACAGCAGGGTCCGCTGGTACGGCGGGTAGAATAAACTGCTCAAGATGCATCCCCAGCACATCCAGTTCTCCTTCGTCCAACACGCGGTCAGCAGGCTACAACACAAGATGCCGTGGAGGATCAACGAAATCAAACATACTCCATTCCCCTGCGTGATATGTGGGCGTTATTTATGAAATTTAAGGCAAATATGACAAAAGACAGGTCAAACATACCTGCATCATCCCTTTGAAATGAGGGGTATCGCCGGATATCACGCCACAACAAACTCATACCAGCCATCACCAGAGCACCTTCAGGGATAACCGTGCACTCGAAAGGACGACCACACAACTTCGTGTACAGAACGTTTGATACATACGCGTCCTCAGAAGGCCCATCATCTTTGACTTTATCCTTTGGCCCCTTTTCCCTCCAGTACATTTCACCAGGGATAACAGCGGCATCAATATAGAAAAACTTTTTCTTCCAATCTTTATCCCTAGAACTGGTAGGGATGTCCCTAAGGCAGGACACATCAGTATCTCTCCGGTCAAAAGTAAAGAAAGGGGATTTCCACACAAGCACGAAGAAAGCCCTAAACACAATAAGTTCCGGAATATGGCCTAAGGCAATGCAAGCAAATTCGAATTGACGAAGTTTCACCAAACCGAGGGAATGTAATTGGGAAATGTGAATACGGTAGTAATCGAGCACTAATTTGAGAAACTTGGTGACGGGCAACCGAAGATTGCAGAACTTGAAGAAATCACTAAACAACGTGATTTTACCCGATTTTAGGGGAAATGCAGTATCCGTTTTGGACGGCAGTATAGGGTTCCATTCGGCCCGGATACCGTAGTCTTGAACAAGGTTGTTGTACGACGTCACGCCCCACTTGCAGAATAGTACGTCGGCAGTGGCGGCAGCAGAAGAAGACGATTCACTAGGTTTTGAGGCCATTTTTCGGAAAGAATGATAAAAGAACGATTTGGGGGAGAGTGATTTGAACCCTCACATATAGAGGTGTTATTTATACGCACAAGTAACCTTTCAAATTCAAAAAGACGTACGGACGGATATACGTGTCCGAACAGGGTAAGAACAGTTGTCATCCCAATGATGACCCAACTGTCACATCCTATCTTTTTGCCGTCATTTCCTCAAAACATAATGGCACTAAGCCCAACGTATTTGGCAATAAGCATAGTATAATAAGTTTTCCTTTTTCTCTCTTAGTCCGAGCTAATGGATTTCTTTCCATGAACTCGGACTGGGGGGACATGACGAGGTATGACCCGCATCGGTCAACCCGACCCGGTTATAACCTATTATTTTAATATAAATATAAATGATTATTCTAGAACTTTCCATATCCGCATGGAAGTTGCACAACCAAATCTCCAACTTTTCGGGAAGATCATGTAAATCCCTAACTTATCGGAATATATCATAGGTTAGAGGAAACCCTAATGGAAAACCTATAAATAAAGGTAAACGTATAAGGTATGATCATCTTGCTCTCATATAACTTTCTCTTCTCAATTCCCTTTTACTTCCACAAACCGAGACTTATTCTCACGCCGGAGGGTGGTTACAGGAATAACCCCATTCCTGTAACGAGTCCTAACGCGGTCATTACACTATTCACTTAGAATTGAAAAGTGCGAGGCACTCCGAGAAATATTTTCATTCCTGGTTTTAAATAATTCTTCTGAGAAATATCCTAGCCACTTTCTACATCCAGACCATGATTGTGTCTACTATTCGAATCCGCTTTACTTGTTAAAGATATATATCACAGTTCATATGTATATAGGGTATGGATCATAAAAAAAATAGTTTAAATAAAAAAAACTAATTAAAAAAGGCTAAAAACATACCAAAATTTTTTTTATATTTTTTTAAATTCGCTATATTTAATATAAAAAAAAACTTTTTTTTCAAAAAAAAAGTTGTACTGCACATGTGCAAGAATACGAAAAAGCCTAAACCACCTAACCCACCTCCATCAACACCCCCCAAAAATCTAAATCCCCCACTCCCACCCCCCAAAAACCTAAATTCATCCTCCCACCAAAAGCCTAAACCAACCACCCCCCACCCACACCCAAAGACCTAATCCGAATCTACCTTGTCCTCATACAATTGCTCTTCGTATTCCATTTCTCCATCGAGCGAACGTTTGTCTTGAACTATCTCTGTCGCATCCAAGTAATATTTCAAGCAAATGGACATCTCTACCGTCAGAGGAGTTAATCGAGTTCACCTTATCAATAAGACCCTACCACTAATATAAAAAGCACTTTTTGAAGCTACCGTGGAAGCTTGGTTCGTTAGTAAATCTCGGGCCATGGTGGCTAAGATTGGAGATTGATCTTCCTTACTTCTCCACCAAGCCAACAAAACAAAATTCTTAAATTCTTGTGGAGTCATTGTTTATAAAAAATTCAACCCACTATACCTCCCGAGTTCGCTACTTGTAGTGTTACCACGTTGACTTTGACTTGACTCATCCCATAATTGGTTATGTAAAGTCAAATTTGTACCCTCCGAACTTGAACCTTCACCAAAAGCGGTATTTCTCATTGACTAATGGATCCTTGAGGTTGTACCATCTTTTGTTAAATAAATCTCAAACATTTTTGAAAGTTGATCACTAAAACGGGCTCTTAAATTTTGACCAAAGTCTAGGTCTCGAGGGGTGTTTAAATTCAAATCGTTAATAATTTTTCAATTACAAATCTCATTCCCATTAAATTAAAGCAATGGTTTAGGGCGGAGGCACAAGAGAAAACCACGGGTAATTCTTTAAAATATTTTCTAAGCTTTTCTTTCATTGGGTATATCATATCTAAATATGGTTTACCTCTAAACAACAACTCACTTAATTATAAACACATTGAATGTATTTGTGAAGTGTCAAAGAACTACTTGGAAAGTAAAGTACCCCTGATGAAGCGGTTGTTGTAGTATTGAAAACTTGAAGCATTTGCGTAAAAGGTTTCAATAATTTCCCAACTTGAAGTATGGTAAGTTGAAACCTTTCCACGACTTGCCAAAATGTTATAAAAGGCTATTACACTTTGTTTTTGCAAAAATAGCCTTTTCAAACATGTTACAAGTCGAGTTCCTACTTGTAGGACAATCTCAATTAGGACCTAAGCATAAGTGGTTTGCCTCTTTGCAAACCTTGGTTGTTACTAAAAATATCGCGTAATATTCTTTTAAAAGCATCCTTTTGTGGTTCAATGATTTTCAAATTGTCTTGACGGCCAAATTTATGATGCGTGCAACACACCGGCTATGGAAAAAACCCATCACAAATCGGTATATATTTTAATTTTAAATGTGACACCGCAATCGTATTGTTTGAGGCGTTATCAAAAGTTATTGGAAAAACATTTTCTTGCAATTTGTGACTTTGAATAACTTTTGTAAGTGCAGTTCCTGCCCGGTAACTGTGCTTTATCAGTTCTGGTCAACGGTCAACAAAGTCCAAGCCAAGTCAAGAATTCGGAAGCTTTATCAATTCCGAGTTTATGATGTTAAACTCAGATTATGTTGATTATTTTTGTTTTCTGAATTATTTGTTTTGTATCGCGGACAATATGTTTTGTCCAGGTTTAGTCCCTAGTCTATATATATGTATTGTATAGGGTAGATTAGGGCAACCTAGAGATAGCTTTGTGCACCTCTCACAAATCCTAGCCACCCTTCATCATTGTGATTATTATTTCTATCTTGTTCATATTTTGATGTTTCGCGTCTTGAATCGAGGGCAGTGGATGTTGTTCGTCATCGATCCAGGGGGTTCAGGGGACTGTCAACTTTGTCGATAACATGGTATATATTTTCACAAGTGTGTGGATAATCAAACAATTGAATCGCAATCGTGTTCTTCATCATTTGCCACGACGAAGGTCAACCCAATGGGCAGTGACACAAATGTAAGAGTCCGGTGAGCTGTGCGGTGTCGACCAAACGTCGCTAGTTAAGTCAACACCGGTTTGTAGCCTTTCAAAATAAGAATTTAATTTAATTATTTACAACTTTTTTCGACATGTTTAAACAATCTCGTCAAAGAGTGGCACGACTTATGTGGGTGTAGTGCGGTTGGAGAGTTCTTTGAATCATCCGAGTATAACCTTAATTGTCGAAATGGTTGAATGACAAGCTTTCTTGGATCACAAACATTGCCATTTTCTCGGGAGCCATATCAACAATGTAGGCCCACACCGCCATCATTTGCCATCGAAGTTTGACCAGTACGGAGTTCTTGTTTCAACACCTTGCAATAGGGGTTTTGAATGTGTTGTTTCAAAGGGAAGTTTGCGTTTTCGGCGTAAAATTTTTGACAATAATGACAACAAGCCTTTTTTGCACCATTAGTCATCTCACACAAACAGATAAAAAATACGTTTCTATATATCTACAAACTTACTTGTATTGGTGTTGGTTGTGATCTGTATGGGGTGAGTTCCTTAGTTTTTCATGCATGTTATGAAATCATGCATGTTATGAAAATAATTGAATTTATACATGTCAATATTTCCATTCAATGATAACCATTGCCTCTGTATGGCATCATGGGAAATATGTTTTTCTCAAAGTGGCAAAAAATTTCAATTCTTAGCATCTGTTTTGTATAAACAAATAAACAAGAGTAAAATGCCATTTTCGTCCATGATGTTTAGCCAGTTTTGCGACTTTCGTCCAAAGCACATCTGGATCCAAAAAGTTTGAAATCTTGCCATTTTCATCCGGCTTGTTAACTCCATCTATTTTTCTCCGTCTTTTTGTTAACTTAAAGGGCAATTCGGTGTTTTTCACTTTAAGTCGCTCAACCCGTCTAATCCATTTTCTTTGTAGTTTCTTGAGCTTAACCCATTCCACCTCTTGCATTGCTTCTTTTTATTATACAGATGTGTCCAATATACGGGGATAGATATCGCTGCAAAGATTGTACTGAAATATGTGGTTATGACCTTTGTGGAGACTGTAACAACACGGGCTCGAAACTTCCAGGCAGGTTTAACCAGAAACATACGCCAACACACCGCCTCAAGTTGGTCAAACCAACCTCATATATCGGCTTTTGAGTGGACAGCTGGCAGTTGTTTCTTCCAGAAGTGAATCTTGTCCTGATAATGAGGAAGATGGTGTTTCCTCTGCTACTAGTGAAGATCAAAGTGATAACCAACCTCTAATATGAAAGGTTATACAAGAAATTTGGATCTGCATACTTTTCACTCTTTATGAATGATAAACAGTGGACATATTAATAAGCACGTATGTCTTATATTCAAACTCTTGAGCCACTTGTGTATCTATGTTAGTTGTTACCATATTGCTTATTGGTGAGGCTTTGATGTGTATGCCCTTTAGTTTGTATATAATTACCAAGTTTTGAATTTAAAACGGGTCTTTACATGTTATCTTATAGAGAAAAACATGAAAGCAGGCCCGTGATTTCATAGAGCACGTAATTTAAAAAAAAATCTGATATTATATATGTAAAAAAAAATTTAATAGGGTATAGCCAAACAAATATTAACATAGGTCCATTTAAAAAAATCATATTGTTTAAATTAGTTAGCTCATTAGGTTAGTGAGCCCAATACTCAAATAATTCTAAAAACTAATAAAAGGGAAAGGATCAAATAAGAAGTTTATTTTGGCTAAGAAGGTTAGCAAGTAATAGAATTATGATATGTGGCAAAATTTAAAATAAAGAGTAAGGGTATTTTAGTCAATCATATCCTTTCTTCTTCCTTCTTCTCCCCAGTAACTTCAAAACCCACCATTTTCAAAACCCACCATCTTCAACCATTTCTTCACTTTCTATCTTAATAATCTCTACATTGTAATGCGATTTTCATCACCAATCAATGATTCAAACACCGATCAACGTGTTCTTCAGTTTTTTTTAAGAAAACCCAGTTTAATTTCATTCAAAATCTCGTTTTTTTCCCATGATTTTGAAGATAATCACTCGATCCGTTCGATTCGATCGCTCATAAGTGTTTCTATCATTCAAATTTCGTCAATCGTTGAAGAAATCGGCTTCGATCCATGTAAGAAATTCTTTAATTTCATTTTTACGATCTGGGTTTTTGATTTATCATTGCGTTTTACGATCTTGGCGGGGGTCCGGGGGCGGCAGCCCCTGGTAGCAGAGTCCAAGGGGCGGCAGCCCCTGGCGGGGTCCAGGGGGCAGAGCCCCTGGCTGGGGTTGAGCTGCATTCGTAAAAATGCATCAGAAAATTTAATTTTCTGGAAATTTGCCTCTGGAAAACTGCATTCGTAGTTTAGACAATTCACAGACAAATTCTCTGGAAAACTGTAAATTTTCTGTAAGTTTTATGCCATTGCGTTTTTAGAACTGCATTCCTGGTTCAGACAATTCACAGACAACTATTGTCCTGGTTCAATGCGTTTTAGAGAGAACACTTTCTTTGGTGTTTTTATGCCATTGCGTTTTAGAACTAAGTCATTTTTATGCGTTTTCTGGTCATTGCGTTTTAGAAAAACACATTTGTGAAGTGTTTTTAGACATTGCGTTTTAGGTAAAACACATTTTTAGGTGTTTTCAGTCCATTGCGTTTTACAGAAAATACTTTCTTTTGTTTTTTTAGGCCATTGCGTTTTAGAAAGGAGACATTTTTAAGTGTTTTCTGGCCATTGCGTTTTATAAATAAGACATTTCTTTGTGTTTTTGGTGCACTGCGTTTTAGGTAAAAACACATTTTTTTGTGTTTTCGGTCCATTGCGTTTTAGAAAACAGACATTTTAAGTGTTTTCTGTCCATTGCGTTTTAGAAATAAGACATGTGTTTGTGTTTTGGTGCATTGCGTTTTAGGTAAAACATATGTGTTTTCAGTCCATTGCGTTTTAGAAACTACAATTTCTTTTGAGTTTTTAGGCTATTGCGTTTTAGAATTAAGACATTTCTTTGTATTTTCTGGCCATTGCGTCTTACAAATAAGACATTTCTTTGTGTTTTTGGTGCATTGCGTTTTAGAAAAATGTCATTTTTAGGTTTTTTTCCATTGCGTTTTACGCAACTGAGTTTTTTCCATTGCGTTTTACGCAACTGGGTTTTCAAAAATTTTTTTTCGAAAATATAGCAATAGTATACTCGTTTTAAATATAAAAAAACGCTCGTTTTTTTGGTGCAATTTTTATAAAAAAATAATGTCATATGAAAGAGTTATTAACGTTTAAAAAATGGGGGGAAATTTGAGGAGAGAGAAACTATTGCCTTGGATTGACTAGAATGCCCCTAAACAAACTCACGCGCCTCTTTTCTTCCCTTCAATTTCCATCATTTAATCTTAGCCCTTGATTAACTAAATGGATGGTCAAGATCACCTCCTAGACTTCTTAGCCAAATAAACTTCCTATTGTATCTCCACCCCTTATAAAAATAAAGAAATAGAAATGGGCGGCAACTAGTTCGGTGGGTATTGGAACGTCACTCGCAGGACTGGTGAGATCAGCAGAGAGCGATTTCATCATCATCATTCTGCAGTTTTAAGTTTTTGGTCGATTTCACAGGCCTTCCATTTCATCAGCCCACAGTTCACAGCAGGCCTTCGATTTCACAGCCTTCGATCACGGATCAGTTCACAGTTCGATCACGGATCAATTCTCGTATTCAGGTAAACATCAAATTGTCGAATTCAGTTGTTAACTTATGATTTAGGATTCACAGTGAACTTATGATTACGATTTCTATGATTAGTTGATTTATGATTTTAGGATCCTTTTGTTGTCGATCATTATTTAGGCGTTAACTTAATTTGATACAAACTTTGTCGATTATTTAGGTGTTAATGGCTCCTAAACAAGCATCCGGATGGTAAAACGTCAAAAGAGGAAACAAGTTGAAGAATTGGTGAAGTCACAAAAGGGTGCTATACAAAAATTTTTGGCGCCTAATCCGCCTATTGTTGATGTGGAAAAACCACAAGAGCATGTTGAAGTAGAACGGGAACACGAGGAAGTATAACAAGAGCAAAAGCGTGTGGAAGTTGAAGACGATAAGAGCATGTTGATGTGGAAAAACCAAAAGAGCATTTTTGTCAATGGTTCAAAGTTGTATGAAAAACTAGTTTAAATTTTTTATTTAGTTAAGACCTAAGGGCATGTTTTTTCGAGCTCGAACAGGGTACAGGAATTCTCAAGGCCGGCACTGCACGAAAGTATCCATTTTCTGAGTGTGTTATAGGAGTAAGTTAGTTTGCCGTTAAAAAAAAGTTGTTTTCACATGTGTTTATTAGATATATAGATTTCACATAACGTTGTTGTGTTTTTCACCTTTGCCCTTGGGAAGGAATTTAAGATTATTTTACGGTTTGTTATAATTCTGCGATGTTTGAATTTGTGTTGTAATTGATATGTTTGGTTTTTTTAACGTTTACATTTGTTTACGGATTCAGTGTTGTATTTGATTTGTTTGGTTTTTTAGGGTTTACATTTGTTTACGGATTCAAGAACAAGTTTGTATTAGCACAATTATCTCTGCGTGATCTCAGCCACGTAATCTCCTCCCAATTACCATTAAAATATAATTGATTGTAATTGATTATATTAAAGTTATATTAGGATGGGTGGTATGATGTGCGGGGAGTGATTCAGTGAGTGGGTGTCACCGATCGGTGACCACACCATCATGATGAAGTGATTCGGTGAGGGAAATCGGGGAATAGTCACCGAAGGTGGAGAAGAGTGATGGAGGAGAGAGAGAGAGAGAGAGAGGGAGAGAGAGAGAGAGAGAGAGAGAGGAGAGTGGAGAGAAGAACCAATCAAAAAATATATAACTCAAACACCCTAGAGTGATTAACCATACCTAGTGATTGAGTGCAAAATGGGGAGTTGACATGGCATAATATTATTGGGTAGAGAATCACTCAATCACCCTAGAGTGATTAACCATACCCCCGACCCTTATTTACCATATATAGTATAGGAGACAGTTGTGCATTATGCATGTATATATATGGTCGATTGTAATCAAGAGAAGGGGCAAGATATTGATACCCATTCTATTATGGTATCAGAGCCTCTGATATCTCACCTCTAAAAACAATTCTTCCTCTCCTTTACGGATGTAAACTTTCCTTTTTTTCTTTTCTTCTCGTTCTTCACAATCAGACCTGTCCATGGATCTCAAAACCTATCCAGCTCTTATGGTGACTAACATCCGAAATTTTGTTCCATTTACTCTCGAAATGGAAGGCGGACAATACAAACCTTGGGCCGAGTTGTTTAAAATCCATTGCAAAGCATTTTTAGTTTATGATCATATCGATGCTACTGCTACCCTTCCTACTGTCTCCACACCCAAACCCATACCATCCGACAAAGAAATAGCCACTCCACAAACCAAACTCATTTCTGAGGAAGACGTTGACCTTTGGCATCGTCTAGACGCCATTGTTATTCAATGGATCTACAGCGCAATATTGAATGATCTTCTTCATACTATTATCAAGACCAATGCAATCGCTCTCGAGGAGGCCTGGACGTCTCTTGAAGACATTTTTCAAGACAACAAGAATGAACGGGCCCTGTACCTTGAACATAAACTTGTCACCACAAGGCTGGAAAACTTTCCGAACATGTCCGCTTATTGTCAGGCTATCAAGATGCTCTCCGATCAACTTTCAAACGTCGGTGCGCCCGTTACAAACCAGCGCATTGTCCTCCAACTTCTCGATGGTTTGACAAGTGCATATGACGGTTGCGCCATGATCATCCAGCAAACTAAACCACTGCCCGGGTTTTATGAGGTTCGTTCTCGCTTATGCATGGAAGAGTCTCGAAAATCTAATCAAGCCAAACATGAAGCTGCCGGTTCCAGCACGGCTCTCATGGTTCAACAACGCACATCAGGTGATAACCGAAACTATGCACCTAGAGGCCGTGGTGGCCGTTACCGTGGGCGTGGAGGGCGCAATGGCAACCGGGGACGCGGAAGTCGCCAACCTCTATTATATGGTAGAGGTTATAAGACGGGTTTTTCTTCTCAACCAAGGGGACCATCCTACGGCTCCTCTCAAAACACAATACAACACCCTCAAACCCAAGCACCTTGGGCCTACCCACCCTGCCCGTACCCAACTGCCCCTAACCTTCCGGCCCAATCCCCACCTATCGGCTCACACACTGGACAAGTCATTCTCGGCCCACGCCCGCAGCAACATCAAGCATATGCAACTTCCGAACTTTCATATGCACCCACTGATATCGAACAAGCCCTCCATGCTATGACTCTCAACTCATCCGAGCATCAAGCCGTATTCGACACTGGCACCACATCGCACATGACCAACAACTCAGGTATCTTGTCTTCCTATTTCAATAATGGCAATTTTAATAATGTAATCGTCAGGGATGGCACAAAGTTACCAGTCCTTGGAATGGGGCATCATGTTTTACCTCCACCTTGGAGATGAATATGAATTAGTTTAATTTGGGGGCCCTAATGCTTCTAATAGAGACCCAAGGCATATGTCCAAAATATTTATGAATGAAGCCAGCCCTTGACAAAGCAAGATAAACTAGTTTAATACCTGTCCGGTGAACAGGTTATGTTTATTTATTATATAGTAACAACTGAATGAATCTATGAATACAAATATTTTTTTCCTTTGAAATCTAAAGGAAAAGATTATTTATGTTTATAAATTTTAATAAAAATATGTTTTGACGAACTCGATGTATTTCAACATTTTGCCGATTTTGACATGTTACCCCCAGTGGCGGAACTAGAACATTAATTCAGGGGTATCCCAAAAATTTTTTTTTACCATGCAATCATACAATATTAAAAAAAACAATACATAAATAAAGTAAAACAAATACCTAATAGATTTGTTCTCTTATTTTTTTTCATAGTTTGAAATCGTTCCATCATATCGTCCTCTTTTACTTCGCTTAAAAAATCATTTTCGACCGCACAAACCATAGCATTGTTCAAGAATTCCGGGCCGATTCGATTGCGTAAATCCGTTTTCACAAGCCTCAATTTCGAAAAACATCTTTCAACGGTTGTGGTTGCCACCGGTAAAAGCAAAGCTAGCTTAACTACCCGATAAACTGTAGGACAAGAACTATGCGTTCCCGTTTCAACCATAACACGCACAAGATCACTTGTTCCATTCAAGTCTTCAAAGTTATCATGATCGCTTATTGTGTGACGAAATGACTCAATATCACTCAAAAACTCCCTATTTCTTGTGTAGTAAAATCATCCGGGTACATCTTAGCAAACGCCAATATCTTCGATGGGTCAAACATAGAAAAACCGTTACAAGGATTTAAACCCGACATATTTTTTATCAAACTAGTTGTTACCTCACTAAATCGATTTCCTAATTCTTGAATTTGCATGTCCTAAACCTCATTAAAAATGTCTACTTCAAAATGATGTCTATTTGGAATGACATTCTTTCGGTTTCTTGGATTACCATAACTTTTCGTCATATCCAACATTGTAATGTCATTTTTTTTACAAAAGGAAGTCACTTTTTCCAACATCGGCTCAAACCCATTTTGTCATAAAGCATTCAATGCTCGTTTTGTACCATTTATCAAGTTGGCCGCTTCTAATAAATCTTTACCTTTTTGTTGAAGGTGTTTTGAAAGAGCATTTGTGTAACTTAATATATCTCCCATCAAATGCATATAAAAAAAAAAACTCTAGTTTTTTAAAATAGGATAGAATACCTTTTGCATTTGTCCGTTGTTGGCTGCAATCTCCATCTTCTTTAACATATTGAAGTACGGTAACAACTTCCAGAAACAATCTAAGCAAAACTGATGATGGTTCTATGTATTTTCTTTGGAAAAAGTTCCCAATTAAAGCTTGTTTTTTGGATTTTGGTTTCGTCATACCTTCGAAGAATTCAAAGAATCAAACAATCAATTAACAATCAAAGTATCAAACTAACAACTAATATTCAGCCAACAAAAATAAGTAACAAGAATAAAACTAAAGAAACTAACCAATAATCAACTAATCTTCTGTTCCACTTTGTTCGATGACTCGATGTGCTACTGCCAATTCTTTTCGAAGACGATGTTCTGTTCGATAATCAACGGCCATTAACAATAAGTAACAACAACAATTAAACCAACTAACCATATCAAACTGAAACAATAAAAAAAAACTTATCAAAGTGAAACAAACCTCCTGTTCGTGTGAATCTTAATTAATATTCATATAAATATTCATAAAACTAATGAATTCCATATATTTCTGAAACAAACCCCTGAATGCCGATGCCCGATAACAGCAAGCCGGATTTCTGTTCTGTGATTCTATGAATGCCGCACAGCCACAAACCTCCGAAGTTCGAACTGAAACAAACCTCATGTTCTGTGATTTATGTTCGTGTGATGTAATCCGAACTGAAACAAACTTCCTGTTCGTGCGATTTATGTTCGTGTCTCACTGCCTCGTGAGTTCAGACTTCGATCGACCTTTGATATCCCTTCCCTGCATTCAATCTGCCGCACCATAACACTATTGGGTTATTAACTTATTATTTTGGTTATTTGGGCTAACTAATATTGGACTATCATTAGGTTATTTGGGCCAATATAATCAAAATTACTTGGACTTAATATCAGTTTGTAATTTTTTTTAGGGGTGTCCTAGTAGTTGTTGAGGGGTGATCTTAGTATAAAAATCGGAAAATTTTTTTTTACACTACCGGTTAAAAGTTGAGCCGTAGCCCAGGCTACGCTTCGGACTACACTAGGTCCGCCCCTGGCCACCCATGTCCCTACACCCAAACTATTTCAACATGCCATAAAGTGTTGCTCCTAATATATTGTATATGCCCATATTTAAAGAAAAAAAACTATGAACGTCTATACATTATAATTATAAATCTCTTCAAACAAATATACAAGAATCAAGTGTTATAATATGTTATTTTGTTTACACATATTACTTCACATAAATACAATACTTTTGGTTAGTGAAAGTTCGTCACCTTCTATGCAAAATTGTTGAAGGAATCCATTAACCCAACTTAGCGGTAGTCATAAAGTATCATCTTTCAATCTAGCTTCTTAAAACTTTGAGATTTACTGCTCACAAATGCTATACAATCATACCAAATTGATGGTGCAAAGACTAACATCTACGTGATGCAATAAAATTTTATTAATATCATTATTAACTAATGAAGTGGAAATTAGGATAGATTTGATAAAACTTACATTTCATGAATATGTTGAATCAAGAAGATATCCGATGAGAGCAACACCTACAATTCAAGAAACTGTCCCTACAATATTGGTATTTGGTAATACCCCAAATCCTTCAACAGTAAATTGAACTAGTTTTTAACTTAATGGACTTGGTGATTTGTAAGTTGTGTTACTAAGCAATTATAGTTACATTTGTTACAAATAGTTAAAAATTCATAAAGAATAAAAATATCTTTATGAGAAATAGAAAAGGGATAGGTTATCACTATGAGCAAAAATCTAGGAAGATACTTTGCTCTTCAAAATGCCCAAAGAAAATGATAAAACTAAAAACATGCATACATAACACACAGAGTTGATAGTTATTGAGGTAATCCTAACATTGACAACTTAATGTGATAAACACCCTAAATTCATATTGAAAATTTTTCATCAGGTATGGTTACAAATTCCAAAAATCTTCATGTAATAAGTAGTGAAAGTGACCATTAATCTATCATATCACAAAGAGACACCAGTGTGTACCTTTGAGAAGAACGGTTCAAGAATGGCCACCACATTTACAAGTGAAGGCTTAGACTGCGGGGTATGGTGGGGCTTGGGTTGGGCGTGGGTTGGGGCAATTGCTGAGATGTGGATGTTAACCCAAACCCAAGTTTTAATGGGGTATGGTGGGGCTTGGGTTGGGCGTGGGTTGAGCCGGCGTGGCCTAGCCACATCATCATTTTTTTTAATATATATTTAAATACATAAACAAACATAATAATTAAAATAAAAACATATTTTTTTTTAAATACATAAACAAACATAATAATTATTAAAATAAAAAACAATCATTCTTCGTCGTCTTCGTCGGTTTCGAACCCAGGAATCGTTGAAACATGTTTCACCAAATCAGATCGAAGGTTGTGATGTATATCCCTTGACTTGATCCAAAATTCATTAACCGCTTTATCTTGGTCTGTTACGTTACCTGGTTGGGAATCATCGTCATCATAGTGGGTAACGACCGCTCTACCTTCGTCCTCCAAAATCATGTTGTGAAGAATGATACATGTGTACATCACGTTTCCAATCTGATTCTTGTCCAATAGTCGACAAGGCATTTATAATATTCGCCACCTTTTCTTCAAAACACCGAATGCTCGCTCGACGTCTTTACGTGCAGCCATCTGTACCCTGTTAAACTTTAATCTCTTTGGATCTGTCGTACCGTGTTTTGTGAATGATTTTACAAAAACCCCCCACTCTGGGTAAATCCCATCAACTAGGTAGTACCCATACAAGTACTCAACCCCGTTTACAAAGAAAGTTCCTTTTTTTTGTGTTTTATGTGTTTGATTTTGTGTGAGAAAAATGATAAATATTGTAAAGTATTTATAAAGGAAGAATTTTTTTTTAAATAGCCCAACGGCTAGCCCAACGGCTAGCCTGGTTTGGCCATTCACAACCCGCCATGTCAGCTTGGCCAGACCACCCCACGCCCGGCTTGAAACCCACGAAAAAGGGGCCACGCCCAAACCCATGCCCACCCAGGGTGGTGGCTTGGGCGTTTTCAGCCCACCCACGCCCAAACCCCCGCCCCATACCCGGCAGTCTTAAGCCCTATCTCTTCCTCTGCTTTCCTTGTTGTGCCATCATCATCCACAACATCTTCCTCTGCTTTAGAAATTTATTTAAAATAATAAATATAGTTATTAAAAATTAGTTAAAAATAATAAATGCGCCGAGCCCGAGCCGAGCTCGAAAACTACCTACAAGCCGAGCTCGAGCTTTGGAAACAAAGCTCGTATCGAACCGAGCGTGAGCGCAAGCATTCATATATTAAATGAGTTCGAATAATTGACAATTACATCATAAAAGCATTGTGTGGGGTAAGTAAATCTAACTCATAGACACTGCAAACGCTTGCTTTTTATACAAAAAAAAAAATCAACGAAATTAAGGACTGAATAACTAAAATTACGTTTTCTTCTTACTAAGTGCGGTGACATTCCTCATGGCTGGCCAAATATCATTGATCATTTGTGCACTCTTAGTGCTAATAGTTCCGTTTGGAGTGTTGTACACCGGTTGACCCTTGGAGCTTCCGTTTATTACATATGGCAAGAAAGGAACATTCGGACCCATGAAAATAGAGCTAGGTCAAGGACTGAAGTGTTGAAGCTCATTAAAGAATCAGTAAGACTCTGCATGTTAGTCCTTAAGCTGCAAAAAACTGTAGCTACCCTCCATGTAGTCAGTGTGTGGGAGCTCAAAAATGTTCCATGGATAAATTCCAAATATACCCCTGCATATCTAATTGGTTAATCTGCACATTGTTCTCTACTGCAGGAAGGTCTGGGAGTTATGGCTAAGCTGGTATCCTGTAACCATGGTGAATTTGATGCGGGTTTTGAATGGGAGAAGGAAATAAATATACGGGGGCACTAACAATATGTGGGTCCCAGAAAAAAGCATCTGATCCAAGTGAAGAAGCCTGCCGGTAGAAATATGTTGTCATGGAAATAAATAGATAATTGAAAAGATAAAATACTTTGAGAAAAAAAGGTCTTTAAAGCAGTATTGTCTCTGGATAATCTATGTAGTCATTAAATGCTATGTAGCCACTGAATGCTTTTAGCCATTCTGCACCAGTAGCGCCTAATAACACAAAACCCATAAACTTTGTTAGCATCTCATCTTTCTATTTATTTTGAAAAGTAGCGCCTAATAACACAAAACCCATAAACTTTGTTAGCATCTCATCTTTCTATTTATTTTGAAAACACAAATGAATTAATAAATACGCTTGCTTTTATACTTGGTTGATTCAAGCCATTAATCCAACAAAAAAGCAGCTGAAAGTGCAAACAGTTCAGATGGGTCAAAAGTCGTCCAAAGTGATATTTTGTTCAAAATTTGGTTATTACCAAATAATTTAATTTTCATACTAAAACTTCACATTAATTAAATAATTATAAGAAAAAATAGTAACTTTGGACAAAAACATTTACAGGCCAACCCAACATGTACCAAGCTTACCCGTCTGACCTGTTGGTCGTTACCCAATGCGGCCCATTTAGTCACATTTTGTAGAGCTGGTCACAAACACGTAAACGAAATAACAACTAAAAGGTGCAATGACTAACCCTTATGACAGGGACATATAGTCCATTATCGATCTGCATAGGCACATTGATATGTACTTCATAAAGCTATGAATTCAAATCAAGTTACTTTGTAGGTGTATCGAAATCTAAGTAATATAATTCCAAATTTCATATACTTACTAACAGATGTAATTTTTAGTCCATGAACTGTTGCATTGAGGAACTTCAAGTAGAGCCAATGTTGCCAACTATAAAGAATATAAGAATCCAAAATGAAAAGGGCTAAAGAGATAACTGTGTTGCAAGGATACCAAGATCTAAGAGAATTTTATAACCTATAGATTAGGCCTTACAGATGAAATACAAGGACGAATCTGTTAGACATATAATTATTAAATTTATAAGCTAGATACGTTACATATTATTAGTAATATTTATCATTATTAGTTTAACCCTAAGTTTCGGCAGTTACAGCCGATTCCTGTATCTGTATATATACATATGTACTGCATATCCATTCGTTATCAATTCATAATTTATGAACAAGATTTTTCTGTCAAACCCTAAATATTCAGCGGATATCTAACATAGTGGTATCAGAGCACAGCGTTCGAAAGAATCCATCAACAAAGACAATCGAAACATGAATCAAACGCAGGGGATTCAAACCCAAATTCCAAAACTTACCGGACATAATTATTATCACTGGCATATTCAGATGAGAGTTTTACTGGAATCACAAGAATTATGGGGCATAGTCGAAGATGGTTATCAAGAATTGGGAACAAATCCCTCAAATGAAGCCACTGCAACCTACCGAGATTCTATCAAGAAGGACAAGCGGGCACTGCACATTATATTTCAATCGGTCAATGAGATCGTCTTCGAAAGAATTGCAATGGCCAAATCATCAAAGGAGGCCTGGAGTATTCTGCATAAATCATACAGAGGAGAAAATCGGGTAAGAACTGTAAAACTGAAGACTCTTAGATGTGAATTTGATACGTTAAAAATGAAAGAGGAGGAGTCTGTTGAAGATTATTTCAATAGAATAACATTAATAGTCAACCAATTAAGAATGAACGAAGAAAAGATTAGTGAACAGAGAATCGTAGAGAAAATTCTACGTAGCATGACTCGAAACTTCGAATCTGTAGTAATTACTATCGAAGAAACGAAAAATTTAGAAGATGTGACCACCGAAGAATTAATGGGAATATTACAATCCCATGAATTACGCATGAAACGGTATGATGACACCCCTGTCGAGCATGCATTTCAAATTCAAAGTGGTGGACAAGATAGGTTTCGTCAAAATCGGAACGATATGGGAGTAAAGGGACGTGACAGAAATAAGGGCCGATACATGAATAATATCAGATGCTATAATTGTCAAAAACTGGGTCATACAGCCAAGTTCTGTAGGAAGAAAGAAGATAGTGTGAACGGTGATAACGTGTTAATTCATCAAGAGAATGAATCGGAAGAGACGGAGGATACCATGTTTATGATTTTCAACATGGAAGAGACAGTCAACAAGGATTGTTGGTATTTAGACAGTGGATGCAGCAACCACATGACGGGAAACAAAGATCTGTTTGTAAAAATGGATGATTCTTTAAAGAAGGAAGTAAGAACTGGGGATGACAAAAGATTAGAGGTATTGGGCAGTGGAGAAGTCGAAATCAAAATACGAGGACTAAACAAAAGAATACCAAATGTATTCTATGTGAAAGGTTTAAAACATAACCTTTTGAGTGTGGGACAACTTGTGCAGAAAGGATACAAAGTTCAGTTCGAAAAGGATTATTGTACAATACAAGATGCTAAGGATGAAATTATGGGCACCATAAGAATGACAAATAACAAGATGTTCCCGCTCAATCCGGGAAGTGATCTAACATTAGCCTTAACAATGACAACGAGAGAGGTTTCAACACTTTGGCATAAGCGTTATGGACATGTGAATCTAGACACATTGGTAGAAATGGGAAATAAAGAATTAGTGTTTGGACTACCGAAGATATCAAGAGACAATAGTATATGTGAAGGATGTGTGTCCGGTAAACAAGCAAGAAAAAACTTTCCTACTAAAGCTAAATGGCATGCAACTAAACCTCTTCAATTAGTTCACTCGGACATCTGCGGTCCAATGAGGACGGAAGCTATCGGTGGGTGCAAATATTTTATTACATTCATTGATGACTTCACTAGAAAAACGTGGGTTTATTTTCTTAAATTCAAGTCCGATGCCCTGAATTATTTTAAGTTATTCAAAGCGATGACGGAAAAACAATCGGATCATGTGATAAAGACTCTAAGGACAGACCGTGGCGGAGAATACTGTGGAAGATCATTTCAAGAATACTTAAAAGTGAATGGAATACATCATCAACTCACCAACAGCTACTCGCCCCAACAAAATGGAGTAGCAGAGCGTAAGAATAGAACGTTAATGGAATTAAGTCGAAGTATGATGAATATAAAGAAACTGCCAAACATGTACTGGGCTGAAGCTATAGCTTGTGCTACATACATATTAAACCGTACAGTTACTAAGACAAGACCAAATGTAACTCCTTGTGAGGCATGGAATGGACGTAAACCCAACGTAGAACACTTCAAGATTTTCGGTAGTATAGCATATGCTCACATACCCAAGCAGCAATGGAATAAACTAGACGACAAGGTCGAAAAAATGATTTTTGTTGGGTATAGTGAGAACAGCAAAGGGTATAAGTTATACAATCCATTAAACAATAAAATTACTATAAGCCGAGACGTTACGTTTGATGAGAACAAAAGATGGGTAATGAACTCAAAACAATCTGATGGTTCACACACTATTATTGAAGATAATGAAGAGTTTACCGAGTATGATGATAGGGATCAACCAACTTCAGACAGTCATAACCTGCCGGAGTCTGAATCTAATCAGGACACGTCAAGCTTTGCCGGTGAAACAGCATCTGCAGAACGATCAGAAGTATCACCTGGAACAGAAGCGAGATCTGCAAATATTAGATCAGAAGGTCCATCTGGGACGAATGTGTTACAGCAGCAGACACAACATCAGGATGGCAACGAAGATTCCTCAACTGATTCCGAGAATGAAGAGATTAAAACAAGAAGCATAAACAATATATATAGGAATACAAGGCCTCTAACTGATGCTGAAGTACTGCAGAAATACAATGAAAGGCAAGTAGTTAACTTCGTACTTTATGCCAACACCGATCCAACTACCTATGAGGTAGCAAGCAAAGAATCCAAATGGGTCGAGGCCATGAATAAGGAAATGGAATCCATTTACAAGAATCAAACCTGGGATCTAGTGGATCCTCCAATAAATCAAAAACCTATAGGAGTTAAATGGATATATAAGACTAAGTACGATGAAAAGGGAAATGTAGACAAATATAAGGCAAGGCTGGTGGTGAAAGGATACAAACAAAAGTTTGGGATAGATTATCAAGATGTATTTGCTCCGGTAATAAGATTTGAGACGGTACGATTAGTACTGGCTCTAGCGGCTCAAAATGACTGGTATCTACATCAAATGGATGTGAAGACTGCGTTTTTAAATGGGGAATTAAAGGAACAAGTGTATATAGAACAACCACAAGGATATGTTAAACCAGGAGAAGAAACAAAGGTGTGTCATCTAAAACGAGCATTGTATGGTCTAAAACAGGCACCAAGGGCATGGTACAGTCGGATTGATACATATTTTATACAACATGATTTCAAAAAATGCACATATGAACACACCTTATATACCAAGGACGCCAAGGAAGGAAAGTTGGTTATATGCCTATACGTAGATGATTTGATTATAGCAAGTAGCTCTATGAAGCCAATTACTGATTTCAAAGAAGAAATGAAAAAGGAATTCGAAATGACGGATATGGGTAAACTGCATTATTTTCTTGGTATGGAAGTACTCTATGAGAATGGTAACATAATCTTATCTCAAAGGAAGTATATGAGAAACTTACTTGAAAGATATAAAATGTCTCAAAGTAACACTGTCTCAACACCAATGGAGTATGGCCTCAAACTATCCAAAGATGATCCAGATGAAACTGTAGACGGAAGTATTTATAGAAGTCTCGTTGGCAGCCTGATGTACTTGACAAACACAAGACCCGATATTATGTTTGCTGTAAGTAAAGTAAGTAGATTCATGGAAAATCCAAAGAAAAGCCACTGGGAAGCTGCTAAGCGCATCTTAAAATACATAAAAGGAACCCTGGATCAAGGTATCATTTACTCTAAAGGGAATAAACAAAAGCTAGTAGGTTATAGTGACAGTGATTATGCGGGAAATTTAGATGATAGCAAAAGTACATCCGGTTATATCTTTCATCTAGGTTCAGGACCCATATCATGGCAGTCAAAGAAACAAAAGGTTGTTGCCCTCTCTTCAACAGAAGCCGAGTACATGGCACTAACCCTAGCAGGATGTCAAGGAATATGGTTAAAAGGAATTCTGGATGAACTACAAGGAAAACACAAATATTCAATACCCATATACTGTGATAACAAATCCACCATCTGTTTAGCTAGAGATCCAGTATACCATGGAAAGAGCAAGCACATTAGAGTTAAATATCACTTCATCAGAGACTTAATAAAGAAGGAAGACGTAACTGTATTATTCTGTGCAACTAAAGATCAGTTGGCTGATATCATGACCAAAGCACTGCAGCCAAAGGACTTTCTCCGCTTGAAGATATTACTGAACATGATGCTGCACTGATCTAGCTTACCGGAGGGTGTTAGACATATAATTATTAAATTTATAAGCTAGATACGTTACATATTATTAGTAATATTTATCATTATTAGTTTAACCCTAAGTTTCGGCAGTTACAGCCGATTCCTGTATCTGTATATATACATATGTACTGCATATCCATTCGTTATCAATTCATAATTTATGAACAAGATTTTTCTGTCAAACCCTAAATATTCAGCGGATATCTAACAGAATCCACACACAAAATTAACTTTTATACATCAGCTGTAGATTCCACTTCAAGGATAATTTTTTTAAGGAAAAGATGTTATGTAAGGTGTAAAATAGGGCTGAAGGCTTTCTAGATACCTTTATATAAGGTAGAAGGCTTTCCAGGCCGCGATTTATATTCAGGATGAACTTTACCCCCATAGAGAATGGATGGCTTGGAAGTTCTAAAATCTGCATGACATAATAAGACAAGATTAGTAGATTTTAATAATATTAATGATATTTGTCACCTATAAAGTATGGTAAAGATCAAGGGTCCATAAAACAAACCTCATCTGTCAACCACTTCTATCCTTCACCGCAAATTTTAAGCCAGTTTTTTTCCTAAATCTCCAAAAACCTCAAGATTCACCTGCATGACAATGAAAAATTCTCAAAAGTGTTATTTTGCGTTTACCTTTTTACCATTTTATTCAATCAAAAACCTTTCTAAACCACGTAACGATTGTGCTACCTGGCAAAAAAATGAACATGATAACCAAATAGAAGAAGATCTGCTAATATTTAAAATGTTAAAACACTAAGAAACAAAGCTGACATGGGAGTGGTTTCAGGGTGTGATACGACCAGTAGTCTGAAGTAAAGTTATTCCAAAGCCAAGCCTTATTGTGTTCACCATGTGTGTGCTTGGACCCTGAGTGTAAATAAAATTTAAAAAAAAATGATAATAACCCATATATGTTTAAAAAAAAGTGTCAAAAAATTAAATTAACACATTAAGGAGAAATACCTCTGTCATGAATATTACAACAGGATTGGGTGCCGCCCATCAAAATCCAGTACTGTTTGACCAAAAATGACCGACTATACAAAAAGAGCCACCAAAGCAATGAAAAATAGTAACTTCTGAAAGCTGAATTGTGAGAGCGTGTGGTAATGCTTAAAATGAAAACGTAAATTAAAACACATGTATGATTGAAAGGGGGCGACACGGGTCCTCACCAAGAGCTCGATCCTACCCAACTACCATTAACAAAGTTAATTTTTTGTAGGTCGAGGTATCACCTCCTATATAAGAATATGGTTTTCTTCAACACCATGCAACAAATGATTTAATAATCATTAACTTTTGAGAAACATAAGACAATAAACAAACAAACAGTTATGAACGAACATGAGGGACACGACCTAAGAATCACAAAAGAACCCTTTAATGCATGCCTTGTTTGGTTATGTAAACAGGTTTTGTTGGTTGAAGAACCGAAACTCAAGCCCAGAACCGAAACGGATCTGTATTACAACAACAACAAAAACAACATACCCAGTAAATCCCCCAGATAGCAAAGCTAGTGGAAGGATCTGGGGAGGGTGGGATTTAGGCAAACCTTACCTCTATCCCTAAGGATAAAAAGGCTGCTTCCAAAGAGACCCTCGGCTTCGAATAGTTAAGGGGCTAAGCATGTCTGTTGGATAATCTTGATGAATTCGGGTCGAGTATGGGTTAAGTCGGGTCACAGAACAACGAACGGGTACCGGTCATCCAGAAAGTTTCTAGAAGTTTATTTTAATCACATATTTTTAGTGGTTTAATTAAGTCATGGGTTAGTTATTTGTTAGTCAAAGTAATGAGTTAGTGGGTAGGTTAATATCCCTAATCTGTAGGTGCAAGTTTTATTTTTCTTATTTAATGTATGTATTATCAAAGAATGAAAAAAAAAGTGTGAGTTCCAGCAGAAAATCAAGACCTCTGTTCTTTTGTTTTTACTTTGATTTTTTTGGAGCTTTACCAACTGACGACGGGGGTAGCCCAAGGATAAACAAAATGATTAATATGCAAAGAGCTTAAAAGGTTGAAAGGTTCATCGGATGAAAAGCTGTAAAATGAGGAAATCGAGAAACAGTAATCAGTCATGTCTAGAGACTCGTCCCACCAACTCATGCTCACCAACTCACAAAGTCAGAGCAGGTCTGCACAAGCACACTCTATTAACCAGGGGTCCAAAGCCTTCAACCCCAAAAGGGGAAACCCTCCATTTGCAAACAGGTTTCGCTAGTATAGTTTATGCTATTTCAGGAGATGTCTTCCACTATAAGAAGACAGCTCATGTACACTTCTAGGACATTCCAAAAGGGGAGAGATTCCTTAATCTCTAGTCATTCAAAGAGTTCTTTGTCACTTCCAAACAACTCTTCATAACTTTCATTCTATTTGCTTTCTTTTCTGGATTCGAGCTGGCCTCGGAGAAAGAACCTCAAAGCAAATAACAAGAACATACTAGTGAACCTCCTTCCACGTTTTGCAAACGTGGAGGGACCCCGCGACCTGCGTTAGGCAAAACTGAACCCTTCAGCCTTTTTGCCTAACCAGCTTAGCTACCATCCTCGGTCCCGTGTTTGTTGCATCAACAAGTTGGCGCCCACCGTGGGGCTACGCCGCTGTTTCTCCTCAAAAGAGACCTGGTACGTGTAGCTCCTTTCATTCAAAACCACCATGTCAAAAAGTGGATCTCCGGGAGAGGTAAACCAGATCCCTAACACCTCTACCCCGGGAAGTGGTCAAGCTCACACAACAATAACAACGCCTTTTTCAACTCCGGGGAGTACACCCGAGTTCCTTACCTTCAACACACCAACCCCATCCAGATCTGGAGCTCCGTCTCCCAACGTTGGTGTGTCAGACACTCCGGCACGTGTTGAACTTACCCCCGAGGGGGTAGCTATCAACTTCCTTGAGCTAAGATCACTTCTTAACCAACATGTGAACAGGGAAAGGGAAAAAGGGGTAAGGATTCGTCTAGATTACGACGAACCTGAGCCAACGTTGTCTCCTGGGCCACCTCTACCACCCTTTGTTACAAGAGGTGAGGCTGGTCCCAGCAACCCTTCAAACCCTCACCCTTATCTATCCACTATGACAAACCCCACTGTTCATCCTATTCTCTCTTCCCAACCAACTGCTAGTGGTACTCCTCTGGGACACGAGTTAACACTCGACCAACTCCTACAGTCCCCGGTGACCAGTTGCCCCACTTCTCTAACTACCACATGGGAGCAAGCCTTGTCCGTGCTCCCTTTAGCACGAGGGACTGTTGCTAGCACCCCTCTCGGGGTAAGTTGCTCAGTTGGCCCGGGAAACCTTCAAGGTTTCAATTTCATACCCAACATGATGTCTCAGATGATGGCCAACTTCCCCTGGCAACACTTTATCAATCAAGTGCTTGCCACCCAGGGAAACCATGGCAATAACAACAACGTAGGTGCGAGACCTGAAGCAGACTTGGCTAAACCTTACAAGCCAAGTAACCTTTCATGCTTTTCAAGACAGATAGCTGATTATGATTTTCAGTCTAAAATCAAAATGCCAGCTCACATCAGAACGTATGATGGGACTGAAGATCCCGAAGATCATCTTCAGATCTTCACTGGCGCTGCTCGAATAGAAAAATGGACAAATGCTGAATGCTGCCTAATGTTCATGCAGACTCTTATTGGGTCCGCTAGAATCTGGTTCAACGACCTACCTGCTCAAAGCATTCGAAGCTTCGATGATCTCAGCAGAGGTTTCCTGGCAAACTTCTCCCAACAAAGAAGGTACGTTAAAGACGCAACAGTAATCTTCCAGATAAAACAACGCGATGATGAAAGCCTACGGGCATTCATTGAACGATACAAGAAAGAAGGGCTAACCTATGTGGGGGCTGATGAGAAAATGAGAGTGGCCGGTTTTATGAACGCCATAACCTCCAAGTATCTCACACGAGATTTCAACAAATCTCTGCCCAAAACCTTGGAAGAAGCCCTTGAAAGAGCCGAGGCTCACATTCGGGGAGAGGAAGCTGTGGATATCAAAGAACAAAGAAAAAGGGGTCCTGGCTGGCGAAGCAGTAGCCCAACCAGAAAGAGAGGAAACTTTAACTCTTACGACAGACGCTCAAAGGGTTCAGACCCTCGAAGGGTTGAAGGGCGAAACCCTTCAAGCAGAGATAAAGGCATAAGTTTCACTCCCCTCACCAAAACCCCTCAAGAAATCCTGGCAACGGAAGAGGTCAAGCAAAACTTTAGACCTCCCAGACCTCTTCCCAAGAGTCGAAAAAATGAGAACTCCACTCAGTTCTGTGAATTCCATGAAGAAAAGGGACATCACACCAATGACTGCTTCCAACTGAAAAAGAGAATTGAAGAGGCTGTTAAGTCAGGAGAACTCGCCCATTTGGTAAAAGGGGTTCGAGACAAGATGGCTGAAGGCAAAGGGAAGGAAGTAAACATGGTGTATTCTGATGAAAAGGTTCCTTACAAGAAGCGACGGTTGGAAGATTGGGAGCTTCAGTGTGTCTGCTTCCCCCCAACGAGGAAGGACCCACTTCCTGGTCCCCTTGTGGTTGAAGCCACCGTGGGCACCTTACAAACGTGTAAAGCATACATAGACACGGGAGCAGCCACTGAAATTATGTTTGAGAAATTTTTCAACCAATTGAGTAATGAGGAACGTTCAAGGCTTCAACCCTCCGGGACCTCCATAAAAGGTATCGCCGATGTAACCCTGAAGCCTTTGGGGCAAATAACCCTTGATGTCTGTCTTAAGGAGGGATCAAAGGAAAGAACCCGATCGCTAACCTTCGTGGTTATCAACATCCCTTCCAACTATGACGTAATCATAGGGAGGCCCGGACAATGTGCATTCTACATGGCCGTGTCCGTTGGCCATGGCACTGTCAAATTTCCCACCGAAAGAGGAATTGCAACCCTTCAACCCTCTCAGGAAGCTTATCTAATCGAAGGGGAAAGTTCGAATGGTGAGAAGAACAAGCAAGGGTTAGTCATCAACCCTAAATACCCCGAGCAACGAATAAGGGTCAACCCCAACCTTTCTCAAGAGACCCTTTCATACCTTGAAAAGCTGCTGAAACATCACAGCGATGTATTCGCTTGGTCTCCCGAAGATATGACTGGGATCCCTCGAAGCATTGCTGAACACGAGTTAAGGATACCACCCAATGTAAAGCCGGTGGTTCAAAAGAAAAGAAGCTTGGCACCGGAGAGAAGCCTGGCAGCTTGCCAGGAGGTCGAAAAGCTTGTGTCAGCTGGCATCCTCCGAGAGGTCAAGTACCAATCATGGATTGCAAATCCTGTTATGGTCAGAAAACCCGACAACTCTTGGAGAATGTGCATAGATTTTAAAGATCTTAACAAGGCTTGTCCCAAGGATTGCTACCCGCTCCCGGAAATTGATCTCAAGGTTGATTCTCTCACAGGGTATCCGTTTAAATGTTTTCTCGATGCATACAAAGGTTATCACCAAATCCTCATGAAGAAGGAGGACGAAGAAAAGACAGCCTTCCACACCGACAAGGGCATTTTTTGTTACCAAAAGATGCCTTTTGGCCTCAAGAATGCGGGTGCCACCTACCAACGACTCGTCGATAAGGCCTTTGAAAACCAAATTGGTAGAAACATGGAGGCATATGTCGATGACCTGGTGATCAAAAGCAAAACGGAATACCAAATGCTTGACGATATCCAAGAAACCTTCAAAAACCTTAGAAAGATTAACATGAAGCTCAACCCGGAAAAATGCTCGTTTGGATTTGATGAAGGAAAATTCCTGGGTCACATCGTTGGAAAGCAAAGTATCAAAGCCAACCCGAACAAGGTAAAAGCTGTCCTTGAAGCTAAACCACCGAAAACCAAGAAGGAGGTTGAAAGCTTGAACGGGAAGCTTGCAGCCTTGAAGCGTTTTACCTCAAAACTGGCCGAAAGGTCTCTACCATTCTACAAAACGCTCAAGAACTGCTCAGATAAAAAAGATTTCAGATGGACCGAAGAAGCCGAAGAAGCTTTCAATCAAATGAAGCAACACTTAGCTTCCCTACCTGATATCGCAGCACCAGAAACTGGGGAGCTCATATCGGTGTACCTTTCAGTTGCCGACGAAGCCATCAGTGCAGTTCTCACTATTGAAAGAGACAAGGCTCAGGTACCCGTTTATTTTTTCAGCAAAACTCTAAAACTAGCTGAAACCAAATATCCTCCCCTTGAAAAACTCGCTCTAGCCCTGGTCCAAACAGCCAGAAGGCTTAGAAGATACTTCCAAGCACATCCTATACAAGTGGTCACTGACCAACCTGTCAAGAATGTGCTTGAAAAACCTGAGAACTCAGGTAGGTTGGCAAAATGGGCAGTGGAACTAGGTGAACATAACATCACCTACGTCCCACGAAAAGCCATCAAAGCTCAGGTCCTGGTTGATTTCCTAGTCGAAGTCCCAAGCCAAACAATTGAAGAAGTAAACGCCACAACCGCTGAACCCTCCAACCCTGAAGCCTGGAAATTATTCACCGACGGGGCTTCAAGCATTGAAGGGTCAGGAGCTGGTTTAGTCCTAATCAACCCTGAGGGGCTAGAATTCACGTATGCTCTTCGTTTTAATTTTCAGACCACCAACAACGAGGCTGAATACGAAGCACTGATCGCCGGTCTACGGCTGGCCAAAGAAATGAAAGTCAAAAAGCTTGAAGTGTTCACTGATTCACTACTAGTATCAAGCCAAGTTAATGACAGCTATGTCGCCAAGGAGCCCAACATGAGAAAATACAAAGAAAAATCTAAGGAGTTAATGAACACCTTCCAGGCATGCAACATCAAACAGATTCCGAGATCCCAAAACAAAAAGGCCGATGCCTTGAGCAAATTGGCATCTCTCACATTCGCCCACCTCACGAAAAAGGTGTTGGTTGAAGTGTTGAAGGCCCGGTCGATTGATGAATTGGAAGTACAAGATGTGGTCACCGAGGAAGATCCAAATTGGATGACTCCTATCAAAAAATTCCTTCAAAACAATGAACTGCCTAATGATCAAACGGAAGCTGAAAGGGTAAAGATCAAAGCAAGACAATATGTGTTGCAAGGAGAAACTCTCTATAAAAAAGGTTACCTTGCACCATTGCTAAGGTGTGTAGGCCCTGAACAAAGCAAGTATTTGGTTAAGGAAGTGCATGAAGGAATATGCGAAGCTCATTTTGGAGCTAGGTCGGTGGTTGCAAAGCTCATGAACCTGGGATATTTCTGGTCTTCAATGCATCGTGACACCGTCGAGCAATTGAAGAAATGTGATGCCTGTCAAATCCACTCCCCAATACCAAAAAGTCCCAAACATGACTTGGTCCCCATAACCTCAGCATGGCCATTCCATAAATGGGGAATGGACATTGTTGGACCATTCCCTCCAAGCAAAGGGGGAGTAAAATTCCTGTTGGTAGCAATTGACTACTTCAGCAAATGGCCAGAGGTTAAACCCCTTGCCAAGATCACAGGAAAGCAAATCATAGACTTTGTTTGGGAGAATATCATATGCCGCTATGGGCTGCCAGGGGTAATTGTCACCGATAATGGGAAACAATTCGCTGAGAAACCCTTCAGCCTTTGGTGCAAGGAGTACAGGATCAACCAAATCTTCAGCTCAGTGGCTTACCCGCAGTCAAACGGTCAGGTTGAAAGGACCAACTGAAGCATAGTGGAAGGCATCAAAACAAGATTGGGAAGATATGAAAGTAATTGGCTGGAAGAATTGCCTAGCGTTCTATGGGCAATCAGAACAACAGAAAAAGCAAGTCACAGAAAGACACCTTACAGCTTGGTATTCGGATCCGAAGCCGTAATCCCCGCTGAAATAGGAGTTGTAACCCAACGAATTGTCAACATGGATCCCGAGGTAAACACACAAGAGACCATGTTGAACTTACAACTCCTAGAGGAGGCCCGGGATCAAGCAGCAATACAAGAAGCCAAATACAAGCAAAGGATGGAAAGCTACTACAACAAGAAGGTCAAGAACGAACGATTCAGGCCAGGGGATCTAGTCCTCAGAAACAACGAAGCAAGCAAAAAAGAAAATCAAGGGAAACTGGGCCCGAAATGGGAAGGTCCATACACCATCCTCGAAGCACACAAAGGAGGGTCCTACAAGCTGGGAGATCTAGAAGGCAAAAGGCTCCCAAGGCACTGGAACGGAAAAACCTTGAGAAAATTCTATGTTTAGAAAATTTGGTTTGTAGCAAAACAAAAACCTTTTGTAAAAGCAGATGTTGCTTGAATGAATGAAGTTACTTTATCAAACTTGTCTTTCTATCCTAATATCAGGTTGAGAACCTAGCAAAAAACTCCATGGCAAGGACCATGTAAGGGGATGAGCTCCCAGGCCATATCGCTCAATAGGTTCAAGGGTTGAATGGACCTATATAAGGGGTGAGTTCCTAGATCAATACAACTCCATGAGACTTATCAAAGAAAAACAACAATGTCTCATAGACAGGTTTGAACAGCCTACACCAATCGTTCCTTAAGTCTAAAAAAATATACTCAATAAATAGACTTACGAAATCAAACAAATTACAACGAAATAAAGAAAAGGATAGATACTACGTCTTGATGATAAACACTAAGGCAAAGTGACTGCAGCACTGAACCCTTTAAAGTGTAAAAAACATAAAGACAAAGTAAACAAAGACAAGACAAGAAAATAAAAACAAGGGACAAAAGATAAACGAACTTATCAACTAAACATGCAAACCAAACCAAAAGCTACCCAAATTTCAAGCCAACAGAAAACAAGCTTGAAAGGTTAAAGGCTTCAACCCATTAACAACTACACAGAAAGCCTGAAGGGTTGAAACCTCACAAGGCAAACCAAGCAAATGGAGCAAACAAAAATAACACCAACAACAACCATCATGTCATAGTTAGGAAGGCCATAAAAGACCTTCAGAAGATAGTCAAAGCAAGCCCTAGTGACATGCAAATAAAACTAGTGTTCAATGGCCATACAGGCCTAACCAACCACAGGAACCTTAAGGGTTCCCAAAAACCTAACATTGTTTAAAACATTACAGACATTAAAGTGTTTGCTAAGAAAGCTACGAATAAATATCAGTTAACAGAAGGCTTGGAACCTTCAGCTTTAGACTTCTTGGCTTTCTTAGTCTTCTTCATCTTAGCACCTTCTTCACCACCAACCGCAGAGGTCTCTAAACCAGCATCCTTTGAAGCCTCAGGCAAACTCGAGAGGGTATCATCACTATCCCCAGAGTAGGACCTTTTCCTTGACAAGGAACCCAAAACCTCAGCACAAACTTTCTCATTCAACCCCTCAGGCTTCAATTCCTGTAAAACAGACAAAGGCTTACCAAAGCAAGATGATACCTCATGAATAAAGGGGTAAGTTAGCCTTTCCATCTGCTCAACAGAAGCCTTGAAGATATCAGAAGCCTCGGGGCGAAACATGGGTGACTTCTCCAAGGGTTGTCCAGACTCATGAAGTTTGTAGCCAGCAGTAAGGCCCTGATGCTTCCCCAAGTTCAAAAGCTTGGTGTAAACATCACCAAGGGCAGAGTTAAACTCCTTGGAATGCAAAAGATAAGTCACAACCTGCTGGAAACCATGCTCGATCAACCATTGATTGTCCGCAGTGACTTGACCAAATGAAGCTTTCAACCCTTCCTTTTCTTCACGAAAAGCCTGCTGCTGGACAGCTAAGGCCTCTCGATCAGCCTTCAACTTCAACAAGTTAGCTTCAAAGCTCTTCCTCAGGTCACCCATCTCAATATCATGCATCTTTTTCAAACCATCAACCTCCTTCTTCCACGCTGCTTCCTTCTCTGCAAACCCAGCTATCTCCTTCTTCATTGATGCTAGGGAGGATTTCATCTTATCCTTCTTCTTAGAGAAATCCTCATACTCCCGCATCCTTTGGCGAAATCGAGTAATCCCTTGGGGAAGCATGGCAGCAAGGTTACAGGTGGTTAAAACCATGCGAGATAACATAAAGTCATCGTCCATCTCAGCAATGGTTTCACGAACAGAGGGAGGAGCAAGATGACTAAGAGCATCCTCACAAACGGCAGAATCCTTGAAGGTATCATCATTCTTCACTTGCCAAGCAGGCACATAAACACCTTCAGGGTCCAACCCTTCAGCGTCCCTGCTTGAAGATTCTTGAACAGGAACAACCTTCTTGCTTCGAACCTTCTTGCCATGAACAACCAACTCCTTATCTTGTTCAACACCCGCTTCAACCTGATCCTCCGAAACCTCAATATCATCAGTCAAATCCACTGGCTCAGTGGAAGTAGATTGAGGACCAGCTTTCAGCAAACGACGAGAAGATCGGCGACTTGACGACTTGGGGGCAGTAGACTTGGTAAAACCCTTAACGTTGGCAACACTAACATAACCCGTGCCCTCAAACCTTTGCTCGGAAGTTCTAACAACAACATTCTCACTCGGAACAGACGGGGCATCTTCAAACACAACGTCGGACGTATCATCGCTCTTGATGAAGTCCAAAGCAGACATAACTGGTAAAAACCAAACAAAAGAAAATAAGACATAAGCAAAGTAAAATAAAAAAAGGCATAAGGGAAAAAATGCATACCAACGCCATTTCTCATTAACACCGGATCCCGATCGGCTTTTCCCCAAATATTACTAACCCCTAAAAGCACTAACAAATGTTCGGGAAAGGGACGAACCCTCGAAGGGCACCCCCGAATGGCCGAAAGAAAGGCATCGTTCAACTCTGACTCAGAAGGCTCCGGATCATTGAGAACAGCATCCGGACGCCTCCACACCATTTTGAAAGGAATGATAGAAACAGAAACCCAGAAAAACCGATCCTTCCAGGACCCAAGCGTTGTAACCATGGATGAAATAAGACAAGTATCAACCTTTGATGTCTCAAAGGTGAACCAATCACCATTTTTGGCTAAACGAAAAAATCTCCGAAAAAGCAACAAAGAGGGATCATACCCAAGAGCACGACACAACATTTCAAAGTGCAAAACCCTAGCCATCCCCTTCGGATGAACTTGCCCAAAAGAAACACGATAATATTCAAGCAAGTTCAAAACGAAAAACGAAAAAGGGTAACGAAGATTAGACCACTGAAAGTGACGGCAATACAAAGCAATCGAACCAGGATTTGGTTTGTCAACAGAGACATCGCAAGCAGGGGCAGTTGGATTAAATTTCTTATCAATACCATATTCAAGACAAAACAGGTCTACTTCCTCTTGTGTCATTCGAGAGAATGACCTCGCTAAATCCTTAAGGGCACCCATGATTGAACAAAGTAATAACGAAAATGGAGAAGAGAAACTAACCTGAGGAAGGAAACTGTGAATGATTGTGAGTAAAATGAAGAAATTTTACAACTTTAAAATAAATATGAGAGTAAAGTAGGGGTAATAAAGGTAAATAAATGGTTCCTGCAAAACCGCCGCCTGACACATGTCAATCAAATCAACTGTCAAATCGTTTCAAATTCAAAATTCAAAAAAGTAACTGCCTCAAACCTTTCAAGCCTCCAAGCAACGAACCCTTGAAGCCTTTAAAAGACATGCATAAAAGTCAGACGTCTTTGAGCATACTACCCCAAAAACCTCTGACTTGGGGGGCTGACGACGGGGGTAGCCCAAGGATAAACAAAATGATTAATATGCAAAGAGCTTAAAAGGTTGAAAGGTTCATCGGATGAAAAGCTGTAAAATGAGGAAATCGAGAAACAGTAATCAGTCATGTCTAGAGACTCGTCCCACCAACTCATGCTCACCAACTCACAAAGTCAGAGCAGGTCTGCACAAGCACACTCTATTAACCAAGGGTCCAAAGCCTTCAACCCCAAAAGGGGAAACCCTCCATTTGCAAACAGGTTTCGCTAGTATAGTTTATGCTATTTCAGGAGATGTCTTCCACTATAAGAAGACAGCTCATGTACACTTCTAGGACATTCCAAAAGGGCAGAGATTCCTTAATCTCTAGTCATTCAAAGAGTTCTTTGTCACTTCCAAACAACTCTTCATAACTTTCATTCTATTTGCTTTCTTTTCTGGATTCGAGCTGGCCTCGGAGAAAGAACCTCAAAGCAAATAACAAGAACATACTAGTGAACCTCCTTCCACGTTTTGCAAACGTGGAGGGACCCCGCGACCTGCGTTAGGCAAAACTGAACCCTTCAGCCTTTTTGCCTAACCAGCTTAGCTACCATCCTCGGTCCCGTGTTTGTTGCATCAACACCAACAATTGGTATCAGAGCCCTAGGCTCATTCCGTGGGAAGCATCGAGTAAGCGTAGACAGTGTGCGGTTTTGAGAGTCGTCAAAAAAGGGGAGCAGCCCTGTAGGCTGCGGGGCTGAGAAGGAAGCCATAAAATGGAAGGGAAGAAAGTTTGGAAGCAGGTCGGAATCGCAATCGGAAAATTCATTAGGAGGTTTATTTTTTTATTGATTAGTGGCTGAAAACTTTTGTAATTATGGGTGTTCGGGAGGATTTACGGTCGCCGATTTGAATATGAAGGAAAGTGAAGTGAAAGAAGGTAGTGGGTACATGCATGAGAATTAAATCTCACAGCCCATCAAATTAAAAAGAAAGCAAGCAAGCAGGTGAGAGGGATAACCCGAAGGAAAGAAGAAGGCAAATCAGGAAACCAAGTACACAGCTCTATTATCTCAACGGCACTCGAAAAGTAAGCTAGCAGCCATGCTGCTGAATTAATTAAGCAACCAGGTAGACTCCTTAATTCTCTCACTACTATTTGAAGAAAAGAAATGTTGTTTGGGGATGAAACGGTGAAGATAAAGTACCGAGTGGAATGGGGCTGCTTAAAGAAAAACTTGGTAAGCTAGCAAGTGAGACCAAGAAGTAAAAAAAAAAAAATCAGCAAAGAAAGTTAACTAGCAAAATCATGTTGGCAGCGGGAGTTTATCTTGATCATGAACATCATTTGCAGAACTAGATTCACCATAAACACTTGATGAATTCATAATGAATCAACGTACAAACAACACACACACACGAAAACCGAATAGGATGATTATGAGTGAAGGATATTATAATGAAATATCTTGGTGCCGGTTATTGATCCCGGCAAATTGTTTATACACATATTGAGAGGGACAGTTATTTCCGGCGGTTACTTTTGGCGGGATTAACCACCATTTGAACCGGTATGTCTTAATCTGACGTGTCCCCATACATAATCGATACACACATATACATAGGTATAATAGAGTTATGTTTACATAATATACATAATATATATAATAAATCGAGTTTATATATTCGAACACTCCCCCTTAAACTGGATTATATTTACAAAAGTGCATAAGAACGCTTCGATTGGCTTCGTTCACCGCCTTCTCAGCTTGTCTAAAATCAAATCTTTGTCGCTTTTGAGCCTTTTTCAGTCCCATCCAGTCATTTCCAGCGAACAGAGCGTAGTGCTCTCTATCTTCTTCTGGAATATAGCCTGTGCTCATCGTTCTTCTTCCTTCATCAGCAGACTTATCTTTAGTTCCTGCATATCCTTGTGCTTGCCCTTCTCTCACATCTTCTTGTATTGACTTGTACTTATAGTAGTAAATGAGAACATCTAAGTACATAGCATATATAATTCTCATGTAATCTCCATCTCTATAGTCATGACCCATATCTTTCGAAACCATTGCCCACAGATTATTAGAAGTCACACTCCTATGGCCCCTTCTCTTTTTTTACAATCATGTACAGTTCCAACAGGTTCACCTTCTTATTGCTACTCATGTACACAGGAATCGGTCTCGTTATGATTCCCATCCTGATTCTTAGAAACTAGTCTATTATCTCCTCGAATTTGACTTCTAAATCGTACTTGTATTTCATCACATACATACTGTCTTCTAACGTATCTAAGAGAGCCTTACAATCTTGAAATTCGTCGAATTTCATTGCTTGCAGAATCATTATATTCCAATCGGGTTCATTGGAAGTTAGATTCAATTTTTCGAAATAATCATTCAAGTAATCAGATTTGAACATTTCATGATTTGATTCTCTATCAATTATTGATTGTTTCTCTCTTAAACCGATTTCATCCTCTTTTGATAAACCAGTTATGTTATTTTTCTTATTCATGATGGGTGTACTGAAAGTAGGAAAACGTTTGCATTTTTCTCCATTAAATTTCACTGTAAATCCTTGAATCACCAGTTGATCAAGGCTGAGAATGTTTCTATCTAATTCAGGAGTGTAGTAAACACTTTGAATTCGAAATTTTTCATTCCCAGATACTACATCCACAGCCCCTATACCCCTTATGAAATAGAAATGATTTTCACCGGTGTTTGTTTCAACACCGAACATATTCTTGATCCTCTTGAATGCATCTAAATTACCGGAGTAATGATGTTTAAAATTTGTGTTTACATACCAGATACCATAGGCCTCCATCTATGCCGTTAACAATGAATTCTGTGTTTCAAACTTCATCTTCTTCGTGTTTTTGAATGCCGGTATTAATGGCTTGTCTAATCAGAAGTGTTGCTTCATCATCTTCTTTTGCCTTGCAGTAAGCAATATGATGACTGGGTTGGTTGCAGTAGTAGCATCTTCTTTGTATTGTCTTTGCCATCGATCGTTCCTTTTGTTTGTCGGAACAATGTTTACATGGTAACACCGTTGCAGACGAGTAGATCCTTTCTCCTTCACGATTTGCCATGGCTTTGATACCACATGTTGGCAGCGGGAGTTTATCTTGATCATGAACATCATTTGCAGAACTTGATTCACCATAAACACTTGATGAATTCATAATGAATCAACGTACAAACAACACACACACATGAAAACCGAATAGGATGATTATGAGTGAAGGATATTATAATGAAATATCTTGGTGCCGGTTATTGATCCCGGCAAATTGTTTATATACATATTGAGAGGGACAGTTATTTAATGCGGTTGCTTTTGGCAGGATTAACCACCATTTAAACCGGTATGTCTTAATCCGATGTGTCCCCATACATAATTGATACACACACATATACATAGGTATAATAGAGTTATGTTTACATAATATACATAATATATATAATATAATCGAGTTTATATATTCAAACAAATCAGCTAGACAGAAAGTTGGATTCAAATATTTGAAAGAAAGAGAGAAAGATGAGGCGCCACAAGAAAGAAGAAAGAAGAAAGAGGCCGGCGCGCTTAGCAGGAAAGAAAGAAGGCCTCGCAAGAAAGTAAGAAAGATACCGGTGCGGTAATAAAGAAAGTGCAAGCATTGGTAAGGAAGTAGAAAGAATGGGCGTCGATCAGAACGAAAGAAAGAAGAAAATCGACAACCAAAAGAAAGAAGAATCGAACCTTAGTGGTTCGTATTGCAAGAGCAAGATCGAACCTTTGTGGTTTGAATAGCAAGTTAGCAAGAAAGATGATTCGAGGCAAGCAAGTAAGAACGAATTCGAATCAAGCAAGAAAGTTGCAAGTGTAGCCAGAAACCCGATTCCGGTTAAAGCAAGAAAAGAAAGAACGAATGCAAGCAAGAACGAAACAAGTAGAATGAACATAGATCAAGATTAAGGGGGTTGAATGTTGGATAATCTTGATGAGTTCGGGTCGAGTATGGGTCAAGTCGGGTCACGGAACAACGAATGGGTACCGGTCATCCAGAAAGTTTCTAGAAGTTTATTTTAATCACATATTTTTAGTGGTTTAATTAAGTCATGGGTTAGTTATTTGTTAGTCAAAATAATGGGTTAGTGGGTAGGTTAATATCCCTAATCTGTAGGTGCAAGTTTTATTTTTCTTATTTAATGTATGTATTATCAAAGAATGAAAAAAAAAGAAAAAAGTGTGAGTTCCAGCAGAAAATCAAGACCTCTGTTCTTTTGTTTTTACTTTGATTTTTTTGGAGCTTTACCAACAATGTCATTATTAAAGTTGAGGGGTTAAACATGTCATTATTCAAGTTGAGTGGCTAAAGTTGATTGATTTGACAAAAATTGTTGGTGCATATGTCTGTCGACTTCGTCTTGTATCGAGTCGTGTGTCTAGATAGGATAAACCAGTGCTCAGTATGCTAGAAATTAGAGTTTTAGTAGTGGTTGACCAGTTCGCACGAACTGGCAAAAGCCCAGTTCGCACGAACTGGCAAAAGCCCAGTTCGCACGAACTGGCAAAAGCCCAGTTCGTATGAAGTGGCGCATCCTATGAAACTGTCATGTCCATTTCATGTGATCTGGCCACACCTATATATACCCGAGCTTGGTTGTCATTTGTAACGGTTGTGATTCCAGAGCCGAGGTGCTGCTGAAGTGTCGTATGATCTGTAACGCTTTCAAATCAATATACAGGAAAATTAAAGTGAATCTAAGTGTGAATCAAGCTGTAATCAAGTTCGAATCACTGAATTACGCCTTTGATTTGGATTAGAAATCTTCTGATCGACTCGTTTAGGTCGAATCTCGATCCTACAAGTGGTATCAGAGCTCAGGAGGAAGAGTTCTTACCATTTCAGCTTGTTTTCACCGAAATTTCTGACTTCTACTCATTCTTCTTCACATTTTTCAAAATTAACGGAGATTTCACGATTAAAATGGACTGATTTTCACATATAACGTGCGAAACACAGTTTTAATCAATCCTTGAAAGTATTAGACCTAAAATCGACCTAAAACGTGATCAATTTTGTCAAAAAAAATACCCGATCGTGTGACATCAGCATCACTTCGTACGAAATGGCCCAATTCGTGTGAAACAGACCTCCACTTTACACGAATTAGACTTCCAGGTCACACCAAAGTGTCCACTTCGCTTGAAAATGACCCAGTTCGCTTGAAACATCTCCACTTCGTATGAAATAGGTCAATTCGTGTGAATATTGCTCCAGTTCGTACGTATTGATCATTAGTGATCCCACTTCGCACGAATTGAACTTCAACCAGTTCGTTTGAAGTGAATAGAGTCTAGTTCGTTTGAGATCCCAGTTCGTTTGAATCTTCAATTCGTTTGAACTTTGTCTTTTGTGAAATCCTTCGCACCAAAACATGGAAGAAGAGTTTAATAACGCTTTTGCTACTACTCCAGCTGCTCCAGTTACAGTTGCCAAAACTGTTGAAATCGAAAATGAAACGGGAACCTTCCAAAAGCCTCCGAAGCTTATGTACATTGAGGATTTTAAAGGATGGCAGAATCGGTTTGAAAACTGGGTGCAAGCATATATGTTTGATGCATGGGTTTCGTTAGACAAAGATTACGTTAAACCGACAGATGAACGTGGAAATGAAAAACCTTTAAGTGATTATTCAGCGATTGAGAAATTAAAATACACCAGTGAAAAAATGATGATTAGTATTCTCCAACAAGCGGTAAAAGAATATATTTTTGTTTTGCTTCAACATGAGGAAACTGCTCGATCAATTTGGTTAGCGTTGATTCAAAAGTTTAAGGGAAGTGCTGATATGATAAAAAATAAATGTGCATTACTAAAGAAATCTTTTGATATGTTTACAGCATGTAAAGGTGAAACGACTAAGAAGACTATCGATAGATATTGTCATCTTGTCTAGGAAATGAAAAGATTGGACATCAAAAAAGAAGATGATGAATGGGTTGATAAGCTATCTGATGCATTACCACAAGATAAATGGGGAACATATCTGTTGATTTTAAAACATATGAGAAAATCTGAAAGTATGAATTTGTGTAAGTTCATTCAGAAGCTTGAAGAACATGAATTAGATGTTCAGAAAACTGCTACCATGAATAATTCAAGTGCTCAACAAGATGTTAGTTTATACTATAGTGGAAGCAAATTTGAGACTACTCCGAGTCCGAAGATTCAGACTGCTTTCGGTGTTGATGGTACTTCCGGAACAAATGTTAGCACTACAACTCAGAGTGGTGGATACTCGTCGTCTTATTCAAGTTTTGGTCCAAATTTCTCAACACCAAGTTCTCAACGATAGAGTTCAACAAATCTGCAATGCAATGTTACATTGAATATTCAAAATGGTCAAAATTTTTCTCCAGAAACTGCAAAGCAACACATGGCATCGCTTGTCACTGTGTTAGAATCGTATGAAAGTTTAGTTGCTGGAAGAATCGGAAATTTGATGCTCACCAAAGAGGATTATGATCAGACTGATTCTGAAGAACTTGAGTTGATGGACATCAAGTGGTGTTTAGCTAGTGTTTTAACAAGAGCTGAAAAATTTAAACAAATCACCGGTAGAGATGATCTTCGTGATGCTGCTACATCTCAGCTAGGTTTTGATAAATCAAAGGTTACTTGTTTTCGTTGCCGAGAAAAGGGGCATTTTAAACGAGAGTGCACAAACAGAGAAGCAACCGGAAGACAAGATCCATTTGGAAACAATGATTATCATAGAAAAGCAATTTATAATCAGGTTGCTGAAAAATCAAAGGAGAGAGCTTGGTATGGTTTGATAGATCAAAAGAATGAAAGACCTCCGAATGGTGGTTTGATAGACCAAGAAGATGAAAGATTGCCAGAGGGATTTAGCTGGGATAAATACATTCCGGATAAAAATTACTTAAAGAATAAAGCCTTTGTTGCTCAAATCTTTGAAGATTCAACTTCTGTAGGAGAATCAGTTAAATCTAAGCCAAAAAGAAAGAAGATTTTCAAGTCATCAGAAAGTGATGAAGACACCGATGACGAGGAAGAGTATATTAATACAGCTAGAAAAAATTTGGACTCATTTAGTTTTAATTTGTTTTTTGCAGATAAAATCGAGATGTTGAAAGAGAAAATGGCTGCTCGAGAGAAGAGAGAATTGGAAGCAAGAAGGATTGCTGAAGAAAAGGCAAAAATGGAAGCTGAGAAAGCAAAAGTTGAAGAAAAACCGACAGAGAAAGCGAAGTTGAAGTGAGTGAAGTAAAAATAGAATTTGATGAATAACCGATGAATGAAAAGGTGATTGAGAAAATAGTTGAAAAAATTATCGAAGTTGAAAAGATTGTCGAAGTTGAAAAAATTATTGAAGTTGAAAAAATAGTTGAAGTTGAAAAGATTGTCGAGGTCACGAAACCTTGTCTAAAATGTTTGGAACCATGCAAACATTATGAAGAGAAAGACAAGAAGTATAGTGAACTAGACGAGTTGAAAGAAAAATTTTTGTTTGATGTTAAGTACGTAAAAGAATCGTATGATGTGCTGAACAGAACGGTTGATAGTTTGAACAAGACAAACTTAGAAGTAGAAGCTGCTTCGATGATGATGAGTTCAACATTAATGACTAAGCAGAAGGCCATCAATCATTATATTGAAGAGTGTGCAAAGCTGAAGCAGGATTTGGAGACCGAAAAGACTGAAAATGAAAGAATCAGACGATTGTTGATGAGTTATTCAACTTGTGATTATTTGATTGATAGAGTTTATCCTACTGTTGCAGGTCTTGAAGCTTTTCAAGATAAAAAGTCGGAAGTTACGGATACCGGTAAGAAACAAGGTGTCAAGTATAACAAGTGTCCGCCTCCGATCTGGGAAAGTTATTCTCCCAGAAAACCAAATGAGGAACAATTAAAAAAGGCAGTCAATATAAAGTTAAAGTCTGAAACAACTGATGCGTTACCAGACAACATTGACGTCACATTTACAGCGTCTGACACTGATCATGAGTCTGAGTTATTAAAAAAAGTGGTCGATCGGGTGTTAGATATGGACGACGAGTCAAAGTCGGAGTCTAAATCTGAAAGTTCGAGTTCATTAGACAAGAGTCCGAGTTCACCAGTCAAAAGGGTTTATAATAAAGATTTTCTGATGTCAAAGAATAATTTGAATGATGAAACATTCAAAGTAGCATATACTTTGAATGATCCTGACAAATTATTTTCTGATGAAGAATTTCCAATAAGAAGTGTTAAAACTGAAATGATTAACAAGGTTTTCAAATTAACAGAAATTAATATTTCTGAAATAAAAGATGAAAATCTTACTGAAAAACCTAAAAAATACACTTCAAGAGTTCAACAAAGATTGAACAAGAAAAAGGGTTACAGTTCTGGTTCTGGTTTTCAAAAGAAACCAAACCATAACAGTAATTTCAAAAAAAAAAAAAAAAACGGTTTAGGTTTTATTCCCCCAGAAAATCATAAAAATGAGAAAAATTATAAACCAAAAACTAAATTTGTTTCAGGAGGAAGCTCGGAAGAAGAGAATGAGAAACCATTCTGGAGACAGTCAAACAAAGAGTTTCTCGCTGAAAGGAAAAAGAATATGATGATGAAATCTGAACGAAGAATTGAAAGAAGACCATGTTTCAAATGTCAAGAAGTTGGGCATATTGCTTGGAATTGCTCAAAGCCCACTAACACAAAACAGGGAGTTTCTTCTAACTCAAAATTGAAAGAAAAATGTGTTGATAAAAAGGAACAACCAATGAAAAAATTCAAAGAGTTCAAAAATTTGACTTTCGAAGTTGGTGAAAGTTCGAAACGTTTTTACAAAAGAAAATTCGACTTAAACAAACAAAAATGGGTTGTTAAAAATTCAGATGATAGTTCTGGCGATGAATCTGACTCGTCAAAGTCAGAGGAGCCATCTGTTGTGCAAAAAGATGAAAAGACAGTTCCGCCATTGGATGATGTCAATTTTCCACCATTACGGACTGCAAATTTTAAACAAAAAGTTGAAAATGTTGAGATTTCGAATCAATTCTATTCTGAGAAGAAAGAATTTGATGTTGAAAAAGCGTTTAATGGAAAAGTGAAACATATTTTTGGGAAGATGGTCGACGGGAAGGTGAAAGAGGCAAAAGAATTTTATAAATCAAAGAGGTGGAGTTACCCACCGAGTGAAAATAACTCGGATGCACCCAAGACTGGTCAGGCTTGGGTGACAACGTTCTATACTTAAAATCCTGATTTGCCGGAGCTCCCAAGTTGGTAATCGTGGAGCATGAATCGGCATCTTTCTCAAAATTAAAAACTGTTATATTTCAATTTATAAATGATATTGTTGATAAGTGAACTTACAAGTGGTTAATCAAGGTCATTTAGTTGAACTTGAGTTAACTTTCATGCAAGTGGTTTAAAGAACAATGTGATGAAAACCACAGTCTTACAAGTGGTTTCAATAAACTAATTTTTCGGAAAAACCATTTTGATTAAAACAAACTAAAGTGTTTTGAAATCATAATGGGAAAATAGTTTGTTGTTAGGGGGAGTTCTGATTGTTTATGCCAAGTTAATGGAGAATTAAAGCAATTCACATCGGTTTGTCAAATTTTCTTTAAATGGTTTTAAATTTTAGGGGGAGTAAGAAATTTCAGAAAATCCAAAAACATTAGAAAATTTGAAAAAGCCAAAAACATCAAAAAATCAAAAATGAGTTTTGTTGTAAAAAGAGGAAATGATAGTACATCAGTGGACTATCACAGCACGCTAAAGAATTGTAAAGTCAAATGTGATAAACGATCTCACTGAGGATGTGCCAGTAGGTTTTTATACATTCAGTAGATTGTTTTCGAGATATAAACCTGAAGAAACACTAGACAAATGGTCGGAACCGAAATATCTAGGGGGTTTGAATCCGCATAAAAGGTTAGTTTCCACTCGATTGATTCAGATCCGATTGACCTTCTTCTCCGATACTCTGCAAAAAAGAGCACCGTTAGCCTCGTCAAGGGGAGAAGGGGGTTCTCTCCTTGACCTGACTCCGGTGTGAGAATAAGTATTGGTAATGAAGAAGAAGATGATGTATTTGGTAAGTGTGTGTAACTTGTTTCGTACCTGGGTTTTATCTCTTATTTATAGCCGGGAGTCATTTGGGCTGTTGGTGCACTTACGTCTGTCGACTACGTCTTTCATCGAGTCTTAGAGATGGATAGATCAGACATGGCACGAAAACCTAGAAACCCATGTTTGTATAGGTTCACTTTTATAGGCTAGGTTAGATTCGCTTATGTGTTCGTGTATAGATCAGGTCTGCTTATACGTCAGAATGTTAGGACCGCTTTTGTGAACTGATGTAGGTTCGCTTATACGTGCATGTACGTATAAGCGAAACCAGTCAGGCTATATATAGGGTCTTTACAAGCGAACCTAGACACATAGTTTACGGTGTATTCTTCCGGTGAGCCACGAAGTGCTGCCGAAGTGCTGTCAGAACGTGTATTCTTGTAATTGATCAATAAAACAACAAGTTTAAAGTAAATCCTGCTAGAGTAGCACCAAATTATTAGTTTCCGCCTCTTGATTTGGATAGGAATTCTTCTGATCGACTCAAACAGGGCCGAACGCGATCCTACAAGTGGTATCAGAGCTCAGGAGGAGGAGTTCTTGCCATTTTAGCTGCATTTCATCTATTTTTCTACACTTTCTTCATATTTTCAAAATTTTTCACGGTAAAACCGGCTCAAAATCACACACTGCACTCGGAATCATGAACTAGTAAACCCTTGAAATTTTCAGATCTAAAATCGACCTAGAAAGTTGGATTTTTAGGGGTTCGCTTGTTCGGACTTGTGCAAAAGGTGACATCAGCAACTTGGTTCGCTTCAAGGTACAGGGTTGATTCGGTTTTGTGGACATCATTTGAGTAGGTTCGCTCGAAATTACCAGACTGGTTCGCTTCAATTGGTAGTTTCGCTTGAAAGGTTTGCTTCAAGGGACTGGTTCGCTCCAAATTACATATTAGATCCGCTCCAAGGGTCATATTTTGGAGTAGGTTCGCTCCAAATCACTTGATAGATCTGCTCCTAAGACATTTTGTTTTGTTGGTTCGCTTATCTGATCCGCTCGTCTGGTCCGTTTATCTGGTTCGCTCAAAGGGTCCGCTTCAAGGGCACTTTCACTCAACAGTTTCGCTTTTAGTGACAGTTGTGGTTTCGCTTTTGTAAACAGTTTGCCTAAGTTTGAAATTGTGTAAAATTTGAATAACTGAACAATGGACACTGAATTTTATAACGCTTTTGCAAGTCCGATCTTAATTACTCAGAATGCTTTGATTGAAAATGAAACCGGAACATCTCAGAAACCGCCTAAACTCATGGATATTGATGATTATAATGTGTGGTCTGAACGGTTTGGTAACTGGGTCGAGGCTTATCACCTAGATGCGTGGGAACACACTGAGGAACAATATGTTAGGCCCACAAAAAACAACGTTATAAATGGTGTGCCGTTAACACTTAGAGAAATGAGTTCGGAAGACAAAAAGAAATATCGAGATGAGAAACTCATGGTGAGTCTGCTTCAGCAAGCAATAAAAGAAGATATCTTGATATTGCTTCAACATGATGGAACTGCTTATTCAATATGGACAGAATTGGAAGCAAAATTCATTGGAAGTGATGATATGCTCAAGAATAAGATGTCTCTCATGAAAAAAAAAATTTACTTATTCCGTGGTTTGAAAACTGAAAACACCAAGCAGATAATAGATCGATATTGTAACTTGGTGAGAAACATGTCAAAACTTGGAATTAAAAAAGATACTGACGAATTGGTTGAAAAACTTGCAGATGCGCTACCACATGAAACATGGGGAACGTTTCTAATGATGCTGAGATCTAACAGAAAGGATTACAAGAATATGACACTGGGAGATTTCATCAAACACCTGGAAGCTCAAGAGATGGAGCAAAGGAAGATTGCCAGGATGAAGAATTACGATGGAGAACAGGATATCAGCTTGTACTACAAGGGAGGTGTTCCTGGATCAAAAAATCATTCTCTGAAAATCGAAACTGCTTTCAGTGTTAAAGATTTTCCTGAGAAGAAGTCATCCCAGGGATCAAGCAGCACAAGATTTTCAACCTTTGATCCAAACATTTCTGTAACAAAGAATGGTAGAAAACTTCAGTGTAATATTGTTCTAAGTCTTGAAAATGATCAGGATTACACTGAAGAGGTTGCTAAAAATCAAATGTCTTTGTTGGGAATGATTTTAGAGTCATATAGTAGTTTTGTGGCCGGAAAGATCGGTAATCCAATGCTTACGAAAGAAGATTACGATCAAATAGATGCTGAGGAAATGGAATTGATGGACATTAAATGGTGTATCGCTAGCGTGCTGAGACGAGCTGAAAAGTTTAAACAAATTACGGGAAGAGATGATTTCCGTGATGCAAATGTTTCAACTTTAGGCTTTGATAAATCTAAAGTTACGTGTTTTCGTTTGCAGGGAAAAGGGGCATTTCAAGAGGGAGTGCAAAAATCATGAAGCTACTGGAGCCCAAAATCCTTTTGGTAACAACGATTATCACAAAAAGGCGATTTATCACCAAGTCACACCACCAGCACAGCATCAGGCACAAACTGCTCATGGAAGAGATGTGATAGATGGTTCAAAAAGAGCATGTCTAGGCAAATATGAAAATTTTACATGGGATAAGTATCTTCCAACAAACAGCAAAGTGTGTCTAGCAGAACAAGATGACGAAAAATTGGCTGAAGGCTTCAATTGGGATGATTTTTGCCCAGATAAAGATCTCATGGCCAAGGAGATGTTCAAAAACACTTCAAATGATTTCTTTGCTAATGCTTATGATTTGAAATGTGTAGAACGAAACAGGAAAGTCATGGAAGCTGCTGAAGCAAGACGAAGGAAGCTTGAAGAAGAGGAAGAAGAGGAAGAGAGATTAAAAGCTGAAGCTAAAGCTGAGAAAAAGAGAAGAGCTGAATTCTTACAACCAAACAGGACAGTCAAAGAGGTTCCTGAATTTGAAGTTAAAGTGGATGCAGAACCAAGTGAAGTTCCAGAAAAGTGCATGAATTGTGATTCTTTAATCAAGCAGAACAATGAGTTGCTGCATAATATAAACAGATTAAAAGAATCATATGATACAATGAACAGAGAAATCAACAAGTATACTGATTCGAGTGGTGAACAAGCTGTGGCAATGAATACACTGAAGATTGCGTACCTGAGACAGCTTGATGATGCTAATTTTCATATTAAGAAGTGTGCAGATCTAGAGTTGGAGTTAGCAACACAAAAGATAGAAACTGAGAAAGTGAAAAAGTTATTAGAAAGTTACTCATGTTCTTCTTTTGTTGTTGACAGGATTTATCCGGTTGTGGAAAATTTGAAGACGTTTGAAGAAGTGAAGACGTCTGGAGAAAAGAAATCTGTGACAAAAGACGAAGAAAAAATGAAGACTTCTGGTAAGAAATCAAGTGTGGTCTACAATAGATGTCCGCCCCCGGTCGAAAATGGATATTCACCTCGAAATCCAAATTCTGAGAGAGTCAAAAAAGCAATAAACTTAGAATGGGAGTCTGGGCCATCAGATAACTTGCCAGAAAATATTGATGTCACGTACACGTCATCCGACACTGATCATGAGTCAAAGTTGATAAAAAGTGTGATCGATCAGGTGTTAGAAAAAGATGACAGTGAGGAGTCCAAACCCGAGTCAAAGTCTGGGTCCAATGCGTCAAAGCCGACATTCAAAAAGGACAAACGGGTTTCTGATAAAGAGTTTTTGATGTCAAAATCTAATTTGAATGATGAATCATTCAAAGTGGCTTATACTTTGAAAGATTCTGACAAATTATATTCTGATGAGAGTTTTCGAATAAGAAGTGTCAGACTTGAAATGATTCAAAAGGTTTTCAAAATCACAGAAATTAATATTTCTGAAATAAAAGATTTAAATCTTAATGGAAAACCTAAACCATACACTTCAAGAGATCAACAAAGAATCAACAAGAAAATGGGTTACAATTGTGGTTATAATTTCCAAAAGAAACCAAACCATAATCGTAATTTCAAAAAGAAAGGTCTTGGTTTTGTTCCACCGAAAAACTATAAAAATGAAAAAACATATAAACCAAAAACTGTGTTTGTTTCAGGGAAAACGTCAGAGGCTGAAAAAGAACAATCATTCAGAAAGCAGACAAATCAGGAATTCCTTGCCAAGAAGCAGGAAGAACTGAAGAAGAATGAAGTTCCGAAGAAGATTGAAAAGAGAACCTGTTTTCAGTGCAAGATTGCTGGTCATGTGGCGAAGGATTGTCCGAAGACATTCAAGCCAAAACAGGAAATCTCTGGTAAATGAAAGAGAAGATTGTCGAGAAGACTGAACTGTCAACCCGAAAGTTTACTGGTTTTGAAAATCCAACTTTTGAAAAAGGAGAATGTTCAAAGAGTGCTTCAAGAAGAAAAGATAATGTGCCAAATCAAAAATGGGTTGTGAAAGGTTCAGGTAATAGTTCTGGTGATGAATCTGATTTTATAAAATCAGAGGAGCCACGTGTTGAGAAAAAGGTTGAAAAGAAAGTTCCAACTATGAACAATGAAAATTTTCCACCATTGCGTGCTGAAAATTTTATGAAGAAAGTTGGAAAAGTTGAAATTTCAAATCAATTTTATTCTGACAAGAAGAAATTTGATGTTGAAAAAACTTTCAACGGAAATGTAAAACGTATCTTTGGACAAATGGTCAACGGTAAGGCCAAAAGCATCAAAGATTTTTATGCTTCCAAAGGACGTGTTTACAAGTCTGTTGAAAGAAAAGATGAAGTAGATGTTGTTACACCCAAGGAAGGTCAGGCTTGGGTGGATATATTTTTCAAAGAATAAAAACCTGACTTGCCGGAGATCCCAAGTTGGTAATCGTGGATCATGAATCGGCATCCTTCTTAATATGTGTTTGAGTTTTTACAGGACTTGCCGGAACTCCCAGGTTTGTAAGCGAGGAGTAGAAATCAGCACCTTGAGAATTCAACCGACAGATGGTAAATGGTTGAAAAACAGGTTTGAAGATTTGTTTGTGCATATCTGCATTTGGTAAATCAAGGACATTAATTTGTACTTGAATTTCTCCTACAATTGGTTGAAAGTCAATGTGATGATTTGATCCCCATAACCTACAGTTGGTAAAATCCATCAAACTTATTTTCCGGAAAAACCATTCTGATTTAAACAAACTTAAGTGTTTTGAAATCATTATGGGAAAATAGTTTGTTGTGAGGGGGAGTTCTGATTGATTAAGCCAAACGGATGGAGAATTGAGGCGACTCGATATCAGTTGTCATGTTCTGTACAGTTTGTTTTCAATTTTTTCTTAGATGTATTTGAATTTTAGGGGGAGTAAGAAATTTTTAGAAAATCCAAAAACATCAGAAAATTTGAAAAAGCCAAAAACATGATAAAACTAAAATGAGTTTTTGTTGCATAAAAGAGGAAATGATAGTACATCAGTGGACTATCACAGCACGCTAAAGAATTGTAAAGTTAAAAGTGATAAACAATCTTACTGCGGATGTGTCAGTAGGTTTTTGCACATTTAGTAAATTGAAACGAGATATAAACCTAAATTCAAACTAGCTTAATTCGTGGGTAACTATTCTTGAATATATGGGTAACCCCCGAAATCTTGTTTGAAAGATCCCTTATTCTGAGATACTAGGTCTTTATGCTCAGTGATATCTGGGGTATTATCCCGGGACTTCTGTTGTATGGAAATACTGACCTAGTCCCCGAATATTACTTTCTGCAAAATGCTTTGAATATAAGCTCGCCCTCAGCAATCTGATTAAACAATAAAATTGATAATCTTTGCTGTTGTAATAAAAGATCCTCTAAAGGGGACCCACCAAAAGTCGAAGCCGTCATCTCTCTGCGTATACGGAAGTATCGACCTGAGCTCTCACGGCCCTCGCACATTACCCCTTTACAGATATCAACTGTGGTATACTCACCTGTAAGACTGAATATTGGGATCTGGATACAGGAGTATATTCAAGTGGAGTGATACACAATTAAGCTTTAGTTTCTAAAACATTAATATCGTATCTCGAATCAATTGAAGTCTGTGTGAAAATTTCAGTGGACAAACATACTGACAATCTAGGTAAATTGTTTAGAACTTAATATGTAATCAAGCTTAACGGTGTTTGATGATATGTCTCAGAACTGATATGATCCTCTTGCACGAACTCACAAAAAATATTGTTTGTAAATATTTCATTTTTACATTTTCTTAATGTGTTCAAGAGATTTCGGAAAATTCAAAAAGATTTTCGACAACTGGTGTTGAGAAACTGATTTTCGAAATTCAAAGTGCTAAACTTGAAGAACAGGTTTGGGAGAGTGTTTGTGATGATTGTTAAGATTTTTTGAAAAGTGTCAGTGAAAGATCTTGAATGTAAAATCATTTCTATAGTTATCAACAAAGTTTCTAAATTGTTGGAATATTTTAATATTTGAAGAAACTTATGTTTGGATAGAGATTGTGCAGGTGAACATTTGCCAGATAATAATCATGAGAGAGAATGGAATCAGGTATCGATCTTGAACCTGATGGAAGTTGTGCATGATCTGAGAATGAAGTTGTGAATTCCAGACTACGATCCCAGCTCTTTGAGCGGGGGAGTCTGAAGACACCGTATCAACATCCGAGAGAGAGGAGTTTGTTGATAATGAAGTAAGGGAACGAGGATTCTTGCAATGACAGATACTTCAGAGGAAGATTGAAGACTGATAAAGACTGTAGATTGGCATTTGTGAAGACTTGAAGACTCCGTCAACATCCAAGGGGGAGTTTGTTGGTGCACTTACGTCTGTCGACTACGTCTTTCATCGAGTCTTAGAGATGGATAGATCAGACATGGCATGAAAACCTAGAAACCCATGTTTGTATAGGTTCGCTTTTATGGGCTAGGTTAGATTCGCTTATGTGTTCGTGTATAGATCAGGTCCGCTTATACGTCAGAATGTTAGGTCCGCTTATGTGAACTGATGTAGGTTCGCTTATACGTGCATGTACGTATAAGCGAAACCAGTCAGGCTATATATAGGGTCTTTACAAGCGAACCTAGACACATAGTTTACGGTGTATTCTTCCGGTGAGCCACGAAGTGCTGCCGAAGTGCTGTCAGAACGTGTATTCTTGTAACTGATCAATAAAACAGCAAGTTTAAAGTAAATCCAGCTAGAATAGCACCAAATCATTAGTTTCCGCCTCTTGATTTGGATGCTTATGTGTTCGTGTATAGATCAGGTCCGCTTATACGTTAGAATGTTAGGTCCGCTTATGTGAACTGATGTAGGTTCGCTTATACGTGCATGTACGTATAAGCGAAACTAGTCAGGCTATATATAGGGTCTTTACAAGCGAACCTAGACACATAGTTTACGGTGTATTCTTCTGGTGAGCCACGAAGTGCTGCCGAAGTGCTGTCAGAACGTGTATTCTTGTAACTGATCAATAAAACAGCAAGTTTAAAGTAAATCCAGCTAGAATAGCACCAAATCATTAGTTTCCGCCTCTTGATTTGGATAGGAATTCTTCTGATCGACTCAAACAGGGCCGAACGCGATCCTACATGGGCGGGAAAACCTGTTAGTGAAAAGTTAACGGAAGATGCTAACCCCGTAAGCGGTTACATTTCCTTCCGTTAAGCTTTCTGATCTGACGTGAGAGCAAACGGATTGTGACTTAGATCGAAGGCTGGGAATCTGCCACGTGTAAAGTGATCAAGTGGAGATTACTCTCCATTTGCATACTTCCGTTGTGATTCCAGAGACGTATGAGATGGTGACACGTGTCCATTCGGTTGTAACCGTTTTGGTGGTGCACGATTGCATTCTTTCTAGAAGATTACTGCTGCAATCTGGTGTGTCACCTTATCGTGTGGAGACAGGTGGATAAATAATTCTCAAGTCTGAGTAAATAATATCCAAGTCTGGATATAAAGGCGGAAGTATTTATCTTAGGATTTTCATCCTTTATTTATGGGAGAAAGCGCAAAGGTTTGTGAGTTCCTTTGGGCGCGTAAGTGTTGACAGTTTGACTGTTCTTTAGATCTCTGTTTGTAAGACCAGTGCGCGGCCGCACAAGGTATAAGGTTTGATCTGTAAGGTTTTGGTATGGTTCCCATCGCCTTTTATGGGGTTTTTGGGACCTTACCCCTTCAAGTCCCCCCAGTCTAGTGTTGTACTTATGCAAGTAAGTGGAGCACTGGACTTTTGAGAGGGGAATGCTTTTTGTTACGAAAAACGAGAGAATATCTTCCGGAGGAAGATTCATTCTGATTTTTTGTAAAGGTTTTGTAAACTTTTTGGTTTTGGATAAGACTTGGTACAGTAAACCTGAGTGACAGTCTGTCATTGTCAGTTATTTCTTCTGCACGTGTCCTACACGCACGTTTGTAGGCACGTTTGCGTCAGTTACTGTTCTCTGTTCTGCCTGGAGAACTGTGTTTTTCGAAAAAAGTTGCTGTGGCGGTTTCCTATGCCATTTATTGCGATGAGTATATATAACGATTGAGTGACTCCTCCTTTTGGGTAATCATTATTTTGTTGAAAACTTCTCTTCTTTCGTTCTTTTGAGAAAAAGCTTCTCAGTGCCTCTTCTTATGTCGACCGGAGAACACCACGAGGATCTTGCTGAAGAAATGTCAACTGCTCTTCCACCGTTAAAGTGGTCCAAAACGGCCTTTGATGGTTTGATTCGGAATCTTAAATTTTCGGAAAGCTGGGGTGCTCTGTATCCTAAAGAGGGACAGAATGCAGCAGATGCTCCGGCTGGGTATATTACACTTTTTGGGATTTCTTTTGTGAGGGTAACTTTCGCTTGCCTGCTACTAAGTTTTTTCTTGAAATCCTTGAATTTTACAACCTGCACATTTCCCAACTTCATCCAATCGGTATGGTTAGGGTTCGTCATTTCGAATTTATGTGTCGGACAATGCATGTTGAGCCAACTGTTTCCTGATTTAGGGTTTTTCATCAGATGCATTGTACCCAAGGTTTTTATTCGTTTGTCCAGAGGGCTTCTGCGAAGAAGATTCTACATCAACCCCCCAAATCTTTTCACGACTGGAAACAAAAATTCTTTTTTATCAAGGCCGGAATAATTCTGGTGAAGATGGTTCTAAGGGGGAAGGAAGACGTTCCGATCGAGACGCTTCAGACCCCTGTTGATGAAACTTGGTATCAAGATTTGAAGGATGTGCCTAATATTGCTTTACAAGAGAGAGCTCTTGTTGGGGCTGGTATGAGTTTGAATTGGAAGATGGATCGTGATGACAAACCGGTATACACCAAGGATGGTCATGGTACGATTGGAGTTTTTCCCCATTCCTTCCATTTTTTTTGACTTGATATTTCTCCCTTGTAGTTGTTTCTTTGTATGTTGTTGCCTTCAAGAGGGAAGGCGGAAAGATGGGTACCATTAAGAAGAAACCTGACGAGGAACTTTGGTACCATCGTATTGTAGGAAATTTTGCTCGTCCGTGAGATGCGGATCTGTCTGTCCAACCAACTGCTGGTGCTGGTAAGTTATATCTGCTTTTGTTTTTCCTTTTCGCGCTTTTGTGGGTAGATTTTTATGTGCGCTTTCGTAGGTGAGTTGTTGAATTTGGGCATAGGTCCTGAAAAGAAGAAACGTGCAGTATCTTCTATTCCTGCGCCGAAGAAAGGTGGTGCTGAAAAATCCCATAATTTGAAGACAAAGAATGTTGGAGAGAAGAAAGGTACGCGCCGTTCCTCTGGCTCCAGGTGTGGTTATGTGGTGGTTTCTGATTCTTTGGAGGGTCTTACCCCTGCAGTAACTGTACGAGAGCCGAAACCTGAACCGAAGGATCCTGCTGATATTCCCCCATCTAATCCAAGTGATCCTATCGATTTGGACTCTAGTCCCGAACATTTGGTGCACAGGAAAACTGGTAAAAGGAAACAAGCTGATGCGGATACGGATACGGAGGGTCAACCTCCTAAGAAAGTTCAGAGGAAGAAAATTACCAGAAAAGGGAATCTTGACTCTTTTATTTCAGAGTCTGTTGGTAAGTGTTGCCCTTCATGTTCCCTTTATGTGCGTTGAAAAATTTCTTTTAAAACTTTTATTGCTTTCCCAGAAGTTCCTGTTTCTCCTATTCCCACATAACTGCAATCTGTGGTAAATGAAGAGCTTCCATCCACCCCTCCGCACGCTTCTGGGGTTGACCAGTCAGAGTCTACAGGGGTTGTTGATGGTGGTGCGGAGAATGTTGTTGAGGCTAGGGAACCTGTTGACACGCTGAAGAGGCTGAAAAGGTTGTTGATCCAGGTGTAGCGGATGATGCTGGTAAGCCGCGTACCCCTGAAACTGTTGCTGACGACCCTGGGAAACAAGCGTCTGTTGAAAAAATTTCGATTTCGCCGCCTACTCCTTCTGATGCTATGCCCGAGCAAGTTGAGAAGGTGACGGTTGAAAAGCAAAGCTCATCTGCTGATGTTGGTAAGCAGTCTCCAATTCGTCCGGAAGAAACTCTAGGAGATTATTATTACCGGACTTATGCGGAGAAGGATGCCTTTGATCCTCACACTCCTGTTTGGAATTTAAAGAAGGGTGACACCTTCTCGAATTGGCGCGTGTGCCAAGACTGGATGCAGGGGATACTTCCTCCTGGAGAAGTCAAGTTTCAAGAAGGCCGGTCTTGTGAACAAACCTACCAATCTTATTTTGAAGAGACTGCTTCTCACGTGTCTACCACTCATCGCATAGTGCGTGAGTGGTATAGTATGCATAAAGACCAGGAATCCTTTATGGCGTCTCAAAAGAAATTTGCCAAGGATGAAAAACGCTTGGCTCAGTTGAAGGCTAAATTGGAAGCTGATTAAGCCAAGTTTGAAGCTGAGCGCAAGACTGAAGAATGGTCTGTAGCTGGTTGGAAAAGAAAGGCGGAAGTTGAAGCTGCTCTCCTTTCTAAGGAACGCAAAAACTGGAGAAGAATTTGCGAGAAAGATAATGCTGAGAAGTCAAACCTTCGTGACATCATTAATAACCTTAAAGCTGAGGTTGAAAAGATGAAGAATCAAGATGCGGAAGTAGACAGGTTGAAGAAGGAGAAGGCTGATGTAGAAGCTGCGCTAGCAGAGGCGCGTTCTCATAGGGAGCGCAGTGAACAATGAGAGGTACAAGCTTTAGCCACTCTTGCCCTTAGAGATAAAGAGTTAGAAGAACTTACTGTTTTGGTTGCTGATCAGGAACAACTTAGAAAAGATCTGGAGCTAGCGCACTCCGAGAATACTGAAACCTCCCGCCGTTTATCTGAAGCTAAAGAGAAATTGGAGAATTCAAAAATGGCGCGAGTTACGGCGGAAGGCGAGCTTGAACCTTTGAAGAGCGATATGGCTTGGTTAAAAGATCGCGGTATTGCTTGCGTAAGTTTCTTTTCTCCTTTTTGTTGTAAAACTTGTTAACGCCCTTTTTTGTTCATTCATCTTTTTTCTCTCTTTGCAGGTTGCTGAATCTGTGTTGAACTTTGAAGAATTAGATAAAACCGTTGCTCATTTGGTGGTTGTTGCGCGAAAAGATGGGTATGCGCAAGGATATGCTGAATGTTCCCATCATGTGAACAGCGCTTTAAAGGTTGAGTGGGATAATAAAAAAATCTGCAACCTTTGGCGTGGATACTAGTGTCGCGCTTGCTGCCTTGAAGACAGAGTTCAACAACTTGCAACTGCCGGTTATGGATTTGATAAATGTTGCGCTGCAATCTGATGATCACGTAGTGCAACTAAGAGAAATCTTCCCGGATGAGGGTAAAGATTTGTCATAGGTTGAAAAATGTTTTGAACAATTTTCTTGTAATATTTGGGATGTAAATCCTTATTTCTGCCGATGCGCTGCTGCGCAAGTAACTTAAACACTGCCGTGTTTGAAGCTCTTTTTATTTTCTTGTTTAGGGTGTATTCATACGCTAAAAATTGGGTGATGTTTTTATTTCTGTTTACAATATCTTGCTTTGGTTGAGTAAGGCGAATGAAGTTGGTATAAAGCTTATGTTTGAACTTGTGGCCGTTTGTGATGTTATCACTGACCGCTCATGGAGCTTGTTTTAGAACTTACCATAATGTTTTTGCACTTACCAAAAGAAATTGCATGCACTTTGTAAACATAGAAATAATAAAAACTTTGTAATTTTATTTACGGATAGAGCACAGAGGCTTTTACAAAGTTTTGCTTAAAATAATTATGTGGAACTTAACTTACTCTCTAATATTCCCGCTTTGCTTGATGAACCATGTCTTTCCGCAGGAAACTTAGAGTCATTTCTTAGGTTTTTGCCCGTTTGCTTGGGCCTTCTTCACCCCTGGTTATCTGCTTAATCTCCTTGCGCACATTTTGGAGTAAATGTGTGAGTTCGCCGCTCTTGAGGGCCTTTTCTATTTCTGTGCGTAGAGAGATGCAGTTGTTAGTGGTGTGCCCGTTATCTTTGTGATATTCGCAGTACTGTGCCGGGTCTTGTCCACGCTTGCTTTTCATTGGGATCGGAGGTTTGAATTGATAGTCTTCAGTGCTTAAAACTTCCACCGGGGTTTTTGTTAGGGGAGTCCATTGCCTCTCCCTATTTTCATGTTTGTTTTCCCTCTGCGCGGTGAGTTTGTTGATTGTCGTGTGGGCATCTTCAGACGAACGACTTCCTGTTCCAGATTCACGCCATGATTTCTTTGACCTTCTCTCACCGGTTGAGCTTAAGTCCGTAGGCCTGTTATGTGGTGGCGGTGGCCTATTTGTAGTAAGGTTTTTCTCCGTTTACGCGTAAACCTTGGTTGCCGCCATTATCTTCTCCCAGCTTTTGGGAAGGCCTTCGGTTCCAGATAAGACCTTAATCATGTCGTCACATCTAACCGCATATTTGAATTGTGCACGGATTAGTTGCTCATGAACTCCGCCAATCTCCAATACTTCTTTATTGTATCTGGTGATGAAATCCTCCAGACTCTCGTCATCGCGACGCCAAATGTTCATGACGTCAGATGTATCACGGATGGAACGTCGTTGCTGGCTGAAGTGTGTCAAAAACTTTTCACGCAGATCCTTCCAGGATTCAATCTGTCTGATTGGTAGGTTATTAAACCAAATTCGCGCTGGTCCGGTCAGGGTCTGAACGAACAGATGACACCATAGTGGGAGGGTCCAACCTCCAACCAGACCTGCGCTGGTAAACACTCTTAGGTGGTCATTGGGGTCTGTCAGCCCATTAAATTTTCCCACATTGGATGGTAATTTGGCTTTCTCAAGCGGAGCCAAAGCTATTTCCATGATGAACTTTGAATTTTCCGCTGCTTCCGCAGGGCGGTAAATCAAATCATAGTTGTGTTCTGCCTCGGGGTTATAAACCGCTCGAGGCCTGCACTTATTATAGTTTGGCTGCAATCGATTGAACACACTGGTATTTGCACTTAAACGATATGTTGGGTCAGTTTCGTCAGTGTGGGTGTCTTGTTGGGAACCTAACCTGTCATGGACCGATCGTCTTCGGTGAGGATGTGGTCTACCATGACTTTCTCTCTGATGGCTTCCTGTCTGAGTGTATTCATTTTGTGATGTGGATCTGGCGTAAACTTCTGTACCCCCGTAAGTTGAATTTTCTCGTTGGGAAGCATTTGCCCGAGATCCTGGTCTTCGTGACTGAGTTAGGGGAACAGTCTGAGCACACAGCTGTGTGTATACTGCGTTTAGTGCCCCTTGAGACCTGACGTACCAGGATATTGGAGTTTCTCCTGGTGGTAAAATTGATTGAGCAGGGTTTACTGGTAACATTTCTGGAGGATCGTTTGCCCGGTTGGACTGAACTTCGTTGTCATCCGAGGCATCCTCTGGAATTCCTTCTATTTGAACATTGTTTCCGACGTTCGGTCGAAGACTGGTTTGTCGATGAGACGATGAATTTTATGCTATAATAGAAGATAAGGAGAACTGAATCGAAATGAGATGAAAACTGAAAAAACAGAGGAACCGGTGGGTGCCAATGAAGAAACACTAGATAAGTGGTCGGAACCGAAATATCTAGGGGGTTTGAATCCACATAAAAGGTTAGTTTCCACTCGATTGATTCAGATCCGATTGACCTTCTTCTCCGATAACTCTACAAAAAAGAGCACCGTTAGCCTCGTCAAGGGGAGAAGGGGGTTCTCTCCTTGACCCGACTCCGGTGTGAGAATAAGTATTGGTAATGAAGAAGAAGATGATATATTTGGTAAGTGTGTGTAACTTGTTTCATACCTGGGTTTTATCTCTTATTTATAGTCGGGAGTCATTTGGGCGGGAAAACCTGTTAGTGAAAAGTTAACGGAAGATGCTAACCCCGTAAGCGGTTACATTTCCTTCCGTTAAGCTTTCTGATCAGACGTGAGAGCACACGGATTGTGACTTAGATCGAAGGCTGGGAATCTGCCACATGTAAAGTGATCAAGTGGAGATTACTCTCCATTTGCATACTTCTTTTGTGATTCCAGAGACGTATGAGATGGTGACACGTGTCCATTCGGTTGTAACCGTTTTGGTGGTACACGATTGCATTCTTTCTAGAAGATTACTGCTGCAATCTGGTGTGTCACCTTATCGTGTGGAGACAGGTGGATAAATAATTCTCAAGTATGAGTAAATAATATCCAAGTCTGGATATAAAGGCGGAAGTATTTATCTCAGGATTTTCATCCTTTATTTATGGGAGAAAGCGCAAAGGTTTGTGAGTTCCTTTGGGCGCGTAAGTGTTGACAGTTTGACTGTTCTTTAGATCTCTGTTTGTAAGACCAGTGCGCGGCCGCGCAATGTATAAGGTTTGATCTGTAAGGTTTTGGTATGGTTCCCATCGCCTTTTATGGGGTTTTTGGGACCTTACCCCTTCAAAACCTAAATATCATTACTTACTTATTTCATGGGGAACATCTCTCGGATATATGGGCAACCCCCGAAATCTTGTTTGAAATATTTTCTATTTCTGACATACTAGGTCTTTGTGCGTGATGATATCCGGGGTATTATACCAGGATTTCTGATTTTGCGGAAGCAATAGCCTAGTCCTCGTATAATACTTTGCACTGCTTTAATCTTAAACCTTACCCTCAGCATAAAAAATGATGAAACATTGAAAATGCTAATCATGTGCTGTTGAAGAAAAGATCCCCAAACGGGACACACCAAAAGTCGAGCCATCATCTCTCTAGTTGAACGGAAGTTCTAGCCTGAGCTCTCATGGTCTCGCATTACCCGTTTACAGATATCATTAGTGTACACTCACCTGTAAGACTGAATATAGGAGTCTGGATACATGAGTATATTCTGAGGTGGTACACGCGAATAAGTTCAATTGCTTAAAAGATTAATCTCGTATCTCGAAACAGTTGAACTTTGTGTGAAAATTTAAGTGGATCAGTATACTGACAATCTAAGTAAATCGTTTAGAACCTAAAATGTTTAAAGCTTAACGATGTTAGTGATTTGTCTCATAAACTGATATGATCCTCTTACACAAACTCACAAAAATATTGTCTGTAAATATTTCTTTACTGCTTTCCATTAGTGTGTTTTAGCATAAAACTTTGAAAATACAAAAAGATTTTATTTCATTTTATTTTTGACAACTGATGTTGAAAAGCTGATTTTCAAAATTCCGAGTGCTAAACATGAACAACATTGGGTTGGAAAATTTGTTTGTAAAGAGAAAAATTGAATTTTTACAAGTGGTCGTTAAAGATTATAAATGTAAAATCATTGTGAATCAATATCTGCAAAGAGATTTCTAAATTTGTCAAATTTTTAAATTTGTGAAATTTATTTTGAGGTAGAGGATTGTGCAGGAAACAGCTTTGAAAGAGCCATGGTTCGACTCCTGAGGATTTTCCGCAAATTAAAGCCAGGTTTCTGATCCTGTTGCTACGGAGAGCCAGGAGAAGTTTTAGAACCTATGAAAGTCAGACTACGATCCCAACACAACTTAAGGGGGGGTCTGTTAGAAAAGAAGGAGTCTGAAGAATTTAAAGAATCAAGAGACCTGATCAAGAGAATTAGAAAGCTCAAGAGCCAGGTTGCGATTCTGGACCTGTGTTCAGGAATAGAAGCTGCTTAGAGCCAGATTCGAATCCTGATGATCATGCCAGCTGCTAATGCTGATGAATGAGAGAAAGAGGAGATTGAAGATTATTAGATCAACATCCAAGAGGGAGATTAGTTGCGGATGTTGATAAGAAAGAAAATAGAGATTGAAGGATGCTTACAGTGTTAGATACTTTGGTAGAACAAGAGAAGACTGTTCAAGACCGAAGACTTGGCATGCTGAAGACTCGACACCGAAGACTTCGTCAACATCCAAGGGGGAGTCTGTTGGTGCATATGTCTGTCGACTTCGTCTTGTATTGAGTCGTGTGTCTAGATAGCATAAACCAGTGCTCAGTATGCTAGAAATTAGAGTTTTAGTAGTGGTTGACCAGTTCGCACGAACTGGCAAAAGCCCAGTTCGTACAAAGTGGCACATCGTATGAAACTGTCATGTCCACTTCATGCGATCTGGCCACACCTATATATACCTGAGCTTGGTTGTCATTTGTAACGGTTGTGATTCCAGAGCCAAGGTGCTGCTGAAGTGTCGTATGATCTGTAACGCTTTCAAATCAATATACAAGACAATTAAAGTGAATCTAAATGTGAATCAAGCTGTAATCAAGTCCGAATCACTGAATTCCGCCTTTGATTTGGATTAGAACTCTTCTGATCGACTCGTTTAGGTCGAATCTCGATCCTACAAAAATAGCATATTTTTAGAATTTTAGTATATAAAATGAAACTTGCCTAAATAAATTTTAGAGTAATTAATACCTTGAGACGTCTTAAGATATCAATAAGAATTGAAATGCATCCGGTTGCTCGAGTATCCATGAGACACCTGTTCGTCTACAGGAAGATCCGAAAGGCGTAAAACCTTCCTACATTTCTCAACCAAAGACTCAAGCGGTAAAATGGAACCCGTAACCTGCAAGAACAACTCAAGTGGCATTGCCTTAACGGCTTCACCTATTTCAAATAATTTACAACTACTATGTACATTCTTCTGTTCATATCCGTCTTTTATTGCATCATCCCAACCGGGTAAACCAGTGAGATAACCCCATAGAAACACATGAAGCAACTTCGCACAAACCATTTTTGCCAATAGAAAACTGTTGTTTTTCATTGCTTCACACGTCTCAGCTTGAGAATAATCTATTCTCGACCCTGTGTTAATTCTCTCCACGTTTAATACGGGGATATATTTGTTACATTTTCCAACTTTGTGTTTTAAAGAAGATTGAACACGCAGTTGTTTTTCAAATAACCTTAGTCTGTCATGAATCCGATCTGAGAGGTCTTCTGCGTCATATACAGATGGGTGTAGAATTATTCAACTATATGTTTTCGGCCAATATTAGTAAGCGACGAGACTCCAAAAGAAATGCATTTGCAATGTCCGTCTTGTTGAAGTTTGTTTAAGCTACGATCTATAGTCTTCTTGTCCATTGTAGTACTCTGCTTCTTGTCAAGATTATTAACATTATCCAGCAGCCTTTGTAGTTCAGGTTGTATAAAGAACTTTTCTTCCTGTTGTAGTTTTTCAAGTATTGCCACCTCTACATTCTATAGAAACGAACAGTAAAGCCTTGAAGGTCGCGAGGCATATCATCAATGTTGATTAATTATTTTAAGAATTAGGAAACAAGCGAAAAAAGAATCTTACTCCCATTATCCATTTCTCCAGCTTCTTCCACAGGAAGTCCCAGGTTTTTTTTATCCAGCTTCTTCCACAGGAAGTCCCAATTTTTATTATCCCACAGCCGGTAGTTACCAGAGACATTGTAGCTGGCAAAAGCCCTAAGCTGACCAGGTTGCACCTCATCTCTCCTATCCAATCCTTTCCTGGTCTTTTGCAGATTCCTTGGTGTCACCCTTAGAAATATATTACTCAACAGTTATGCACAAAAAGGCTAAAACAATAATAGTAGAGTTAATAACTAAATCCATATACTTAAAAAGAGTTCCATGGAGCATCTCCAAAGAGTCAAACAATAAATTAATACATAAAGTCAAACCGGTTGGAAACCACCCTAAGCGTTTTTAAATGCTTCAAACCTAACCTCCTAAATCGCTTTATAAGAATTGGATTATCATGTTAATAATTACATTATATAAAATTATTTAATACCATTGTTAACTAACATAATAAAAAAGAACCACGAAAATACAGGTCAGGCACAACTGACCCGACCCATTTGACCTATAATCTAATCATTCAGAATTTTTTAAATAACCCGAAACTTTATTCATCAAACTTCTGAGTGCCTAAATGGAACAAAGACTACCTATTGTATACAAATTAACAAATTGCTAAATGTAAACACTAATAATTAAGAGAATACTGACTGCCTAAACTTGAGGAATTTTGCTTACTATTTCAGACAAATTATGAAGTTCAACATCCTGGCTTCTCTTAGAGCTTGTAGCATTTTAAGAAGCGCATGTTCTTGTAGTGCCCACTTATTTTTCTTCATCATCCTAACCAAAAAACTTATTACAGTTAGTGGATCGAACGATTAAATAACACCAAAAGATATAAAGTTCAAAATAATGAGTATACATTTACACTTTCAACATACTTGACTTTGGCACAAAGACAGATATGGAAATCTACACATCCATGAATGTGTTTTGAGCAAATTAATAGAAAAGATTTGGGCAGAATTAGGGCAAATTTGATTTAGGGCTGGAACGATTAGAAGAGAAAAAATTACCTTTAACACTTCCTTCAAGTGATTAAGAGGAGAGGGATTCAGAAAAGAGGGAAAGGGAGATGAAGACTAAGAGACCTTCATCTGTTTTTGAAATCACGTCTTGAACTTTTAAAACGTCGTTGATTGTACCAACGGGTGAGGAGGTGCATACCTATTGGTGCAGTTTGTACGGTCTTTGTTTATGGTCTGTAGCTTGTTCTTGTTACGTTGTAATTTGTACGGTCTTTGTTTATGGTCTGTGTAGTTTTGGTCGAGTCGGCCAAGTCAAGATATCCTCCTATCTTGACTTAGCGCGACGTGTCTTTTGTTAATGATGTAAAACAGTTTGCAATATGCAACTGTTAGTTGTTAGTTTTACGTTTGGCTCTCTCTGTATACTGTTACAAGTTCCTGTCTTATGTAGGTTCCCCACGAAGAGTCTTGAATCTTCGTGGGATACACTGTTCACGAACAATGGGATTCATAAGAATGTTCTCCACGAAGACTTATGGTTCGTGGAAGATAACTGTTCGTCTGTAATGTCCACGAAGACTCTCAGTCTTCATGGGCCAGTTGATTGTTCGTGGCCCAATAACACTCTTCGTAGTGTTAGAGTGTTACTGGGTATTGGGCCTATATAAGGAGTTACCTGTTTCTCCTTCAGTTAAGAGAGTCCCTGTGAAAGTTGTAAACACTGTGTGTATGTGTGTACTGATTCTCTTCACTTAATCAAAGCTTGTGAATCTTTGGTTACTTTGTGTTTGTTCTTCTTTGCTTTGGTTTGCATACTTACGTGGATTCCGCACTCGTTAATGTGTTATAAAACAAGGAAGTAAGTTTAAGCTTGATCCTCCAAGCAAACCTACAATTGGTATCAGAGCCATGGTACCTGATTTAGTGAATCTAATAATTTGCTAAGTCACATGTGCTCTAGATCTGTGATTTTTTGTTCGAGATGTAAAAGTGGGTAAACATGAAGACCACCCAGATTTAGACCATATACATGGGTCTGAGATGAATCGCTTCATACAAAAGAATTGGGTTTTCTGTTTTACACCATGAAAGTCAAGTTTTCATAATCATTTGAAGGTTTTTCATCAGATCTACAAGCGAAAAGTTACCTGTGTTCTTGAAGAGCGGTGGCGGCTATTGAAGAAACACTAGGGTTTCCTCATATCTACATCCACGAAGAACCTCTCACTAACGAAGAATCCATTGTTCGCTGGACGAAGAATCCATGTTTCTCTGAACGAAGAATCAGTACAGACGAAGAATAGATGACGAAGAGTTGACCTGGGTTGTTCGAAGACTTTGAGTCTTCGTAGGCCTTATAATTCTTCACGTAAACATAACTCTTCGTGGGCTTCCTGTTGGTGCATGCGTCTGTCGACTTCGTCTTGTATCGAGTCTTGTATAGAACTAGTTAGATCAGGGCACGAAAAACAAGAAAGTGTGAATTAGAGGTGATTCTGCTTGAAATGACACCAGGTCATTTCAAGCGAAATCAAAATGATTCTAATTTCGCTTGAGTTATCATGCTAATTTCGCTTGAATGATTTATGTTAATTCCGCTTGAAATGAACATGGTCATGTTCAAGCGGAATCTGACGCCTATATAAAGGCCATTCCAAGCGAAATCAGATAAGAATTTTCCGGTTTGAGCAACGAAGTGCTGCCGAAGTGTCGTCTCGCTGTATTTCATTGTGAAATCAATATAACGACAGTTTAAAGTGATATTCTTGCTGAATTGACCTCAATACGTCTGTTTCCGCCTTTCGTATTGAGTAAAAATCTTCTGATCGACTCGTTCGGGTCTGAAAACGATCCTACAAGTGGTATCAGAGCTCAGGTAGAAGAGTTCTTACCAATTCAGCTGAAAATTCTGATTTCTACACCTTCTTTTTCAAAAATCAAAATTTTTCACGGTTAAAATTGGCTAAATTTCTCACAGAATGTGCGCAATAGTATTTTAACAAAGCCTTGAAAGTTTCAGGCCTAAAATCGATCTAAAACTGGTAATTTTCATAATTCCGCTTGAAAACAGCTTGAGAATTATGACATCAGCAGCATTTCAAACGGAATTAGTTGGTTAATTCCGCTTGAAACCCTTATTCCGCTTGAAAATTTCTGTTGATTTCGCTTGAAACGTGCTATTCCGCTTCAGTTGGGTTATATCGCTTGAGTGATTCCGCTTGAATCATTAATTCCGCTTGAAGATCTTTATTCCGCTTGAAAGAGGTGTGTGAGTTCAAGCAAAATCAGTAATCTCGCTTGAACTTGGTGATTTCGCTTCAGAGTAATCTCGCTTGAACGTACTGATTCCGTTTGAACAGGGATTTCCCTTGAGATTGTGATTTCGTTTGAAGTTTGTTATTTCGCTTGAACTAACTGTTTAAGAATTTCTTGAAAACCGAAACATGGCAAAGGAATTTTATAACGCTTTTGCTACCCCGATCATAGTTGCTCAGCAGACAATGTTGGAAAACGAAACAGGCACTATGCAAAAACCACCCAAACTCATGAACATCGAGGAGTATAAGGGTTGGGAAGAACGTTTTGAGAACTGGGTGCAAGCTAATTACTTGGATGCTTGGGAGTGCATTGAAACAAAATACGTTAGACCAACAAATGATGACGAAGATGTGATTCCTATCAAAGATCTTAGTGTCGAGTAGAAAAAGAAATACAAAAACCAAAAAATGATGATCAATTTACTACAACAGGCAGTTAAAGAGGATATCTTGGTCTTATTACAACACACTGGGAGTGCATATTCGATTTGGAAAGCATTACGATCTAAGTTTGTTGGAAGCCAAGAGATGATCAAAAACAAGAAATCACTTCTGAAAAAAGAGTTTGATTTATTTCGTGGTTTGAAAAATGAAAGTACAAAGCAGATAATTGAAAGATACTGCAGTCTGTTCGTAAACCTGAAGAGAGTTAGCATCAACAAAGAGAATGAAGAGTTGATTGAGAAACTGGCTGATGCATTGCCACATGAGACTTGGGGTACATACTTGATGATGCTAAGAAACAAAAAATGTTTCAACAATCTAACACTAAGCAAGTTCATTGAGAAGCTTGAAGCACAAGAAATGGAACAGATAAAGATTTCAAGAATGAAAGTGTTTGATGGTGAACAAGACATCAGTTTGTATTACAAAGCAGGATTGAATGAAAAGACAAACATGTCACCGAAAGTTGAAACTGCATTCAATGCAAAGGGTTCATCAAGTGGTTCATTGACGTGATGTCGTGGGTCACGCAAATTTAATCCCTAAACAACTGTAGTTAGCGGTAGTAGGGTATCGAACTCAGGGAGTATGTGGAAAATGTGTTGATTGTGTAGCTTTGTATTTATACTAAAATTAAACTAAATTGCTGAAAATTAAAATTCAAGATTGTGGAATGTTGTTTTGGAAAACTAAATTAAAAACTAATTCAAATCAAAGTAGGTTGTAAACAATCAGGAGAGAACAGTGATCACCCTAGGTTTTAGTTTCTTTAAACAATTGTGTGCAATTTCACTAGAAAGAGTTACATAGACATAACTCGTGTATGTGTGATTGAAGTGATAAAAGGGAACAAAGTACTCGGATTAGATAATGCGAGGTTGTTTCCCGATGACCTATTAACCAATAACCAACCCTAACCCTTCCCGTGATATCTCGGTTGCCAACGGCACCAAGAACGTACGATCACGACTAGAAATTGTGATATAGATTAACGCACTACAAACAATCAAACACACACCATGACATTCAAGCAACGCAAAATATCATTCTAGAAATGCAGAAATTAACACACAAAAGTCTTAGAAACATTCACCTAGGATGATCACCGAAGAGTTTAGCCGGACATAGCTCGGTGAATCATCATCAACATTAATCTAGTGTTCATACGAATTAAAAACACAAACCGAATGTTTAGAATCGTTCACAAACCAAGCAAGTACTCCAAATTCGCTCCCCAAAGTCTCCAAGAACCGTCAATGATGAGATAATCCCAAAAGACACTCAAAAACCCGATTTTAATGAGCAGTTACAATTTTCCTCGTCATGTCCACCGTAATTTACGGCTATACCGTAAATTACGGTAATCTTGAAAATGTTACGGCACAAAAAGACTGGTTTACGGTAGAGACTTGTGCACTTTTCATTGCCGCCGTAATTTACGGCTCCACCGTAAATTACGGTGGAGCTCTGACTTGCATGTGCCGTCCACAGAACCCAATTAACATTCCACAAGTGTCTCTCTTCTCAATATGGCGGCCCACTCACCAACCACCACATCCAAGATGTGCCGCCCAAGCCCACATGAGAAGTCCACGTGTTTGTTGCTGCTCCCTTCTGCCGTGATGATTGATGATGACCAAAACCAATTTCTCCAATCCACGTGATGTTTGATGTTATCCCCTTTTGACTTTTGTATCTCTCTTAAATCATCATGTGCATCCAGCCGCCATTTTAATGTTTGCCAAAGTATGTCTTGTGTTGATGTATGATGATGTTTGTTTGTTGACCATGTGCCATCAAAGGAATACAAACCCTCTTAAACCGGCCAAACCCATGTGCGGCCCAATAACACCAGCCGCCCAACTTGCCCAATGAGGATGTTGAGTTGTTGACTGCCCACATGTGATGTTCATCCACAACCATGTGCATGCCAAATATTGTTGATGTAAATGTTGACTTTTAAAAACAAAACCTCACCAACCCTATGCTGCTTGAGATGATGATAATGATTTTCTTTAATGTGATGATGTCTCTTACAAAAGTTGTTCCCCAAAAGAAGTCAGCTTTCCTTCATTTTTTTTTGATGTGTGCCGCCCACAATCAGGCCCATCATGTGATTCAACAAGTCTCGAGCCCACTTGTCTCCACAAGTCTTATTTATGTTTTGTTGAATGAATGGGTCCCCCAAGATGATGTCTTCTTTGAACCACAACGTGACGATGCTATTTAATTTCCAACAGTAGCCTATGCGTTCCAATTTAACCGAGTTAAGCGATTTACCTGCAAAACACACGAACACTCGTAGTTACTAAGTTCAAGCAAATAACCAAGTAAAGCATGGAATTTTAACCTTTTTAAACCATTTAAAGGTTGTCCAACGGACCACCCGTCATATCCCCACACTTACCCGTTGCTTGTCCCAAGCAACCCATTCAAAACTATTCACAACCATAGCGATCAAACATGCAAACCAAGCTAAAGGTGCCGTCCTTTTACTAACTTTCAATCATACCACAAGACACACCCCTCACAAAAATCTCTCGGTAACAAGAATTATTAGCATAATGCTAAACCACTCAATGCGTGTGTGCGTGTGCGACAATAAGCTTGTATAAAAATCAAGTCTCCTCCTATTGAGTATTTAGCATGCTTTAGAATCAAAGGGACTTGCGGGTTGTAACGGGGCTAGGTGCAAAGGTAGGAAAATGGTGGAATACATATGAAAGAGCTAATTGATTTGACCCGGTTTTTATTTCTACCACTAAACAAAGCAACTATCAAATATATACACAACTTCTTGACATTTTCAACTACTATTGCAACCAATCACTTCTTTTTGTATTTTTCTCATATTTTCCTCTTTTTTTTTTCTTTTTTTTTTAAAGATATCAAACTCAACAATATATACAAGACATCAATACTACAAACTAGATCTCCTAAACCGAGTCATCTCAAAAGGTAAAATTTTTGTAGGAAGTAGGCTCGGGTCACAATCGAATGGTTTAAGGCTCAACATGGCTTTCTAAGGACCAAACCCCCACCCTTCACAATACCATGCTCATATATGTAACGTATGAGGTCCAACCCCCAATTCCCACACTCTCACACATCTAGACGAGGCTACCTAAAAGTCCCCTATCATTTCCAAAAGCATGCTAATTTTAGGATTTAACAAGTATTCACACACAAGTTCTATTAACACACTACACACCGCCACTCAAAACAAAGAAAACATCATTAATAATCATATGTGGCTCAAATCCTCACCAAGAAAAGACTAGGAATGGGTGTCGGTGTGTCAAATGAAACAATATCAAGTTTTCAAATTTTGACAATTTTCGCTCAGCTTCACAAATTTTTTTTTTTTTTTTTTTTAAAACTCCCAAAAATTTCCCCCATCCCCACACTTGGGATACATTGTCCCCAATGTATGGCTTTGAGAGAAGGATCGCTTTAACCAAAAACATCAACAATTGCTTAAATTCTCAAACCCCAAATTTCTTTTTGTACTTTTCATTTTATAATTTTTTTTTATGTTTTTCTTTTTTTTTTTTTTTTTAATAAACAAAAGCAAACTAATAAACTAACAATATTTCAAAGCTAAAGAACATGACAAGTCTAAGGAAAAAGTACATTGACCTGGTGAAGTTTGCCACAACAGATGTTGTAGATAATCCGATTTCCTATCACCACATTCACCCAAATATCCGTACATCTTCCCCACACTTGAGTGTTGCCATGGCCCTGAAACATAGAAAGATAAAAACAACAAGATCAATATAAAACCCCGGGTTGCCTCCCGAGCAGCGCTAAGTTTTGAGTCTTCAGCCAGACCAAGCCACCCCCCATTTATGGTGGCTCAAAGAACCGGTTCCTATCACCTCCCCCACTGTAGCTTGTCATTGGGCAAAATGCATCCGTCTCATTTTGACTCGGTGGGTAATCAAATACACTCTTGCTCGCACCCAAATATGTTTCTTCACTGTCCGGTGGGTGTTTTTTTCTCATTCGTGGTAACACATTTTTCATACAGTCACTAAACTCATCACCCTTCCTCTCAATGGATTCATAACTAATCTCTCTAGTTTGAACATCAAAAGACAACTTACGGTTCTTTTCGGTCATGGTAATAATCTCGTCTCTACAATTGATTTGAGCATTTGCCGTGTATAGAAACGGTCGACCTAAAATTACCCTTTGTTGTGATGCCATGTTGGTAGAAGCATAGTCCAAAACTAGGAAATCCACCGGGTATTCAAACTCTCCCAACTGAATCTTAACATTCCTAACCATTCCCCGTGGACGCCTCCAACTTCCATCCGCTAAGCTCACCATGGTGTCTATACCTTCGAGTGGACCAAAGTCGTACATATCGTATAGATCGCTTGGTAGCACACTCACGCTTGCCCCGTAGTCCAACAATGCGTGAGGGATTTTTAATTTTCCCACACGGATAGGCACGATTGGCGCTTCACACTCTTTATCATTCTCGACTTCGGCATCTTTTTCCAAACCTGCATTCATTTGATACGAAGAAGTTAGCAATGCTTCATTAAATCTAGTATTTGGAACGGTGCTTACCACATTGATGTTAATGCTTTTTATGTTCTTGGGATTTGGAACCGTATCACTCGGTAGCTGGCCTTTTGCTTTCTTTAAAATCGCCACGTCACTCGCAAGTTGACCCATTTGAGTGGTCAACGATTGGATGCTTTTGTCACGAACCTCGTCCTTTTGCATCCGAGCCTCATCACGTTGGTTCATTCGTTGCATTTCACTTTGCATCGCCTTCAACATCTCCATCACTTCATTTCCACCCGAAGAACTTTGACCCGTTTGATATTGCCTTTGAAATCCTTGGTTTCCTTGGAAATTCGGGTTGGCTTGATTTGATGGATTCCCATATCTAAAGTTCGGGTGGTTCCTCAATCCGGGGTGGTAGGTATTAGAATTCATGTTGTTGTAGTTCCTACCACCTCCTCCTTGACTTTGACCTTGAACCGCGTGGACTTCCTCATATTGCCCTTCCAACATTCCTTGGCAATTTTCAGCCGCGTGACCTATTTCATTACACAAAGCACACACATCATAAATTTGATTAGTAGTTTGAACATTACCGTCATCTATGGCATGCACTTGTGGTCGGTTAGTTGTCGGTCGGGCTCTCCTCGAAGCTTGGGCTTTCCTTTTTGATGTAGTTGCCATACTTTCCAAAAACTCCCAATCTTCATTCTCATAATTCGTTCCAAACGTCCCTCCGGTGATAGACATTAAATCACGTGCGTCTTCGGCACTCAACCCCTCATGAAAGGCGTTCATTAACTCCCATAACTCAATCCCATGATGAGGGCAGTTTTTAATCATCATGTTAAAACGCTCAAACGCCTCATGGAACATCTCACCGTGTTGTTGTTGAAAGCTTCTCAACCCCTTCCGCGCATCATTGGTCTTTTGGGCGGTGTAGAATTCATCCAAAAAGGTTTGTTGCATCTCCCCCCATGTATAAATTAATGCTGAAGGTAATGTATAGAACCATTTCTTAGCTTTCTCTTCCAACGAAAACTGAAATAAGACTAACTTGACTTCATCGGCCGAAAAACCTTGACTCCCAAAAGTGTTGCAAATTGAGTCATAGGCCTCTAGATGAAAGTACGGCTCCTCCGTTGCTAACCCTTTATACTTCGGTAAACTTTGCAACGAGTTCGTTCTTACTTCAAAAGTTCTCCCTTGGTTGTTGTGAGGGATAACCACCGGTGAGGGGTTTTGAGTAATGATTGGCCTGAAATGTGCCTCTATTCCCCTTGCTTGTTCTCTAAGATGTCTTCGTGGCACACCATACCTACCTCTCGGAATAATCGGCCCATTCGGTCTTGGTACTTGCCCTTGTGGTGCGATCGGTTGTTGAAACTGTTGTGGTCGCATCGGTGGGCGCTGAGGCGGTCTTTGAAATGGTTGTTGGTGTACTTGTTGTGGCCGGACCTGTTGCAATGGAATCGGTTGTGGCATTGGTGGCCCTTGTGGTCTTGGCCGAATATGTTGTGGTATAAGCTGTTGATGTTGCATTCCACCAACACTCGCCATCCCTTGAGATTGACTTTGAACATACCCAAAATCCCCTTGATCACCATAATCTCCATAACCATACCCATCATCTTCATACCCCTCAAAGTCTTCAAATCCCTCATCATAATCACCCCCTTGCATTCCCGAGGTTTGCCCAAATGGAATGTTTGAATACTGAAAACCCGATTGTTGTGGTCTAAAGGATGGGGTAGTATGCACAATAGTTGAATTGGGTGCAATTGTGAAGGTAGATGATGATTGACCCGTAGTTGGGGGAAAGAAGTGAGATAATGGTGGGATTGTGGTGGATGGATCGTAAGTGATGGTAGGCTCATTTTGAGTGGTGATTGGTTGAGTGGAATTGGTTGGTGTAAATCCAGCGGTGGTATTAGGTAATGTAGTGTTTGGTGATGGTTGGGTGGAAGTAGGTATAAAGGATGAGGTTGTTTGACTGGTTGTAAGTGGAATCTGAGAATCAGCCATGATGTTTCTCGGTGTAATGGGTGAAGTAGGTGAACCAATGATTTTGTTTTCTCTCACTAAAACTCGGTTTTGTCGTAGCGTTCTTTCAATTTCCGGATCAAACGATAGCGGTGATGACCTGTGAGAGCCTCTAGTATGCATACACCTCAAGTACCTGCACACTAAACACAACCAGCGTAAACCCGAAAATAACAAACAAAACTATGAAATTAACACACGTTGCGCACTACTCCCCGGCAACGGCGCCAAAATTTGACGTGATGTCGTGGGTCACGCAAATTTAATCCCTAAACAACTGTAGTTAGCGGTAGTAGGGTATCGAACTCAGGGAGTATGTGGAAAATGTGTTGATTGTGTAGCTTTGTATTTATACTAAAATTAAACTAAATTGCTGAAAATTAAAATTCAAGATTGTGGAATGTTGTTTTGGAAAACTAAATTAAAAACTAATTCAAATCAAAGTAGGTTGTAAACAATCAGGAGAGAACAGTGATCACCCTAGGTTTTAGTTTCTTTAAACAATTGTGTGCAATTTCACTAGAAAGAGTTACATAGACATAACTCGTGTATGTGTGATTGAAGTGATAAAAGGGAACAAAGTACTCGGATTAGATAATGCGAGGTTGTTTCCCGATGACCTATTAACCAATAACCAACCCTAACCCTTCCCGTGATATCTCGGTTGCCAACGGCACCAAGAACGTACGATCACGACTAGAAATTGTGATATAGATTAACGCACTACAAACAATCAAACACACACCATGACATTCAAGCAACGCAAAATATCATTCTAGAAATGCAGAAATTAACACACAAAAGTCTTAGAAACATTCACCTAGGATGATCACCGAAGAGTTTAGCCGGACATAGCTCGGTGAATCATCATCAACATTAATCTAGTGTTCATACGAATTAAAAACACAAACCGAATGTTTAGAATCGTTCACAAACCAAGCAAGTACTCCAAATTCGCTCCCCAAAGTCTCCAAGAACCGTCAATGATGAGATAATCCCAAAAGACACTCAAAAACCCGATTTTAATGAGCAGTTACAATTTTCCTCGTCATGTCCACCGTAATTTACGGCTATACCGTAAATTACGGTAATCTTGAAAATGTTACGGCACAAAAAGACTGGTTTACGGTAGAGACTTGTGCACTTTTCATTGCCGCCGTAATTTACGGCTCCACCGTAAATTACGGTGGAGCTCTGACTTGCATGTGCCGTCCACAGAACCCAATTAACATTCCACAAGTGTCTCTCTTCTCAATATGGCGGCCCACTCACCAACCACCACATCCAAGATGTGCCGCCCAAGCCCACATGAGAAGTCCACGTGTTTGTTGCTGCTCCCTTCTGCCGTGATGATTGATGATGACCAAAACCAATTTCTCCAATCCACGTGATGTTTGATGTTATCCCCTTTTGACTTTTGTATCTCTCTTAAATCATCATGTGCATCCAGCCGCCATTTTAATGTTTGCCAAAGTATGTCTTGTGTTGATGTATGATGATGTTTGTTTGTTGACCATGTGCCATCAAAGGAATACAAACCCTCTTAAACCGGCCAAACCCATGTGCGGCCCAATAACACCAGCCGCCCAACTTGCCCAATGAGGATGTTGAGTTGTTGACTGCCCACATGTGATGTTCATCCACAACCATGTGCATGCCAAATATTGTTGATGTAAATGTTGACTTTTAAAAACAAAACCTCACCAACCCTATGCTGCTTGAGATGATGATAATGATTTTCTTTAATGTGATGATGTCTCTTACAAAAGTTGTTCCCCAAAAGAAGTCAGCTTTCCTTCATTTTTTTTTTGATGTGTGCCGCCCACAATCAGGCCCATCATGTGATTCAACAAGTCTCGAGCCCACTTGTCTCCACAAGTCTTATTTATGTTTTGTTGAATGAATGGGTCCCCCAAGATGATGTCTTCTTTGAACCACAACGTGACGATGCTATTTGATTTCCAACAGTAGCCTATGCGTTCCAATTTAACCGAGTTAAGCGATTTACCTGCAAAACACACGAACACTCGTAGTTACTAAGTTCAAGCAAATAACCAAGTAAAGCATGGAATTTTAACCTTTTTAAACCATTTAAAGGTTGTCCAACGGACCACCCGTCATTCATCTAAAGGATCAAGCAGCAAAACAAGTTTTTCTTCATATCCATCATTTGATCCAAATTTGGCAACAACAAAGAATGGCAGGAAATTACAGTGCAATATTGTTTTGAATCTTGAGGATGATCAAGATTACACAAAAGAAATTGAAAAAAGCCACATGTCTTTGTTGGGAACTGTTTTAGAATCATATGGGAGTTTTGTTGCAGGTCGGATCGGGAATCCAATGCTGACTAAGGAGGATTACGATCAGATCGATGCTAAAGAGATGGAATTAATGGATATAAAATGGTGCTTGGCTAGCGTGTTGAGGAGAGCTGAGAAATTCAAGCAGATCACAGGAAGAGATGATCTACGTGAAGCTAATGTTTCTACTTTAGGTTTTGACAAATCTAAAGTCACTTGTTTCCGTTGCAGGGAAAAATGACACTTCAAGAGGGAGTGCACCAATCGTGATGCAAGTGGAGCTCAAAATCCATTTAACAACAATGATTACTACCAGAAAAAAAACAATGATTACTACCAGAAAGCCATCTACCATCAAGTTTCTCAACAACCAATTCAACAACAGGCACAAACGGCACATGGAACGAATGTAATTGAAGAATCTTCAAAGAGAGCTTGTATGGTGAATCAAGATGAAAAGAAGACATCAACAGGGTTCAACTGGGACAAATATATTCCATCTGATGCTAAAGCATGTGTGATTGATCAAGATGATGAAAAGTTACCTAAAGGGTTTAGCTGGGAGAATTTCAATTGGGATGCTTATGATCCGAACAAAGCTCCAGTTCACACAACTTTTGTTGCTCGGATTGAAGAAGACAATGATGATGATACTGAATATTATGATAAAAGAATGAGAGATCATTTGATAATGATTGCAGAAAGTGACAGTGAAGATGAAAAAGCTAAACAGAAAAAGAAAAGGATCAAAACACCAGTCAGCAGTGATGATGAAGATGTTCTGGTGATCAGAAGAAAAGTGAAAGAAGTTCCAAAGTTCAAGATTAGTGAAGAGATTGATGCCAGAGAGATTCCTGTGAATTGAGAAACCTGTGAGATTATAAAGAAGAAAAATAGTGAGTTAATCAACAACATGAATAGATTAAACGAATCTTATGATGTGTTGAACAAAGCAATGAATATGTACAATGATACAAGTGAAGAACAGGCAACAGCAATGAAGACACTTCAAGGGGCGTTCATGATAAAGCAGAAAGTTGTGAACAACTACATTGAAAAATGTGATGTTTTAGAACAAAAACTAGAGGCTCAAAGAATTGAGACTGAAAGAGTTAATCGTTTGTTGAAAAGTTACTCATGTACTTCTTATGTCATTGATAGGATTTATCCAACTGTTGAAGGCATGAAGGCATTTGAGGATGATGAAGTAATTGAAGAATAGAAGGTTTCTGTAGAAAAGACTCCAGAGAAGAAGACTGAAAAGAAGAATGACACAAAGAAAAAGACTGACAAGAAGAATTCTGATAAGAAACAAGGTATCAGTTATAACAAGTGTCCACCCCCGCTGGAAAATGGATATTTGCCCAGAAATCCAGATTCTGAAAGAGTTCAAAAGGCTACAAACTTATAGTGGGAGTCAGAGTCCTCAGTCAATTTGCCAGAAAGTATTGATGTCACGTTTACATCGTCTGACACTGATCAACAATCTCAATTGATGAAGAAAGTGGTGGATCATGTGTTAGATAACGATGAAACCGAGGAGTCAAAGTCGGAGTTTAGTTCAGAGTCAAAGTCTGAGTCAAGCATTCCGAGTCAAACAAAAAAATAGGGCAAAAGAGTTTATAGTAAGAATTCCTGTTATCAAAATCTAATTTGGATGACGAAACGTTTAAAGTTGCATATACTTTGAATGATTCTGACAAATTATATTCTGATGAAGAATTTCCAATAAGAGGTGTCATAACAGAAATGATCAAAAAGGTTTTCAAATTAACAGAAATCAATATTTCTGAAATAAAAGATATAAATCTTACTAATAAACCTAAAAAATACACCTCAAGAGTTCAACAAAGATTAAACAAGAAAAAGGGTTACAGTTCTGGTTCTGGTATTCAAAAGAAACCAAACCATAACGGTAATTTCAAAAAGAAAGGTCTTGGTTTTACTCCAACAGAAAAACAAAAAAATGAAAAACACGTTCGAGATTTTAAATCAAAGATGACATTTGTTTCAGGTACATCTTCTGAAGAAGAGAAAGAAAAGTTATTCAGAAAGCAGTCAAACAGAGAGTTCCTTGCAAAGAAACAAGAAGAAATGAAGACTGTGTATCAAAAGAAGGAAACTCGAACCTGTTTCAAATGTGGAAAAACTGGTCATATTTCCATGAAGTGTTCACAAGCAATTCAAACCAAACAGGGAGTTTCAAAACTGAATGAGAAAGTGGTTGAATTTGAACCGCCAATTGATAGAACCAAACTATTCAAAAATTCAAAATTTGAAATTGGTGAATGTTCAAACAGGTTTTACAAGAAGAGAGCTAAATCTGACAACCAGAAATGGGTTGTTAAGAAGTCTGGTGATAGCTCTAGCAATGATTCTGATAGGTCAAAATCAAAGGAGCTATATTCTGACGATGAATCTGATTCCACAAAGTCAGATGAGCCACAGGTTGAAGAAAATGGTGAAAAATCAGTTCCGACTGTGGATGATGAGAATTTCCATCACTTCAGGCTGAAAATTTTAAGAAGAAATTGGTAAAATTGAGATTTCAAACCAATTTTATTCGGAAAAATTACAAGTTTTGTCCTTTATCTTTATACCACTTTTCAAGCGGTGTCCTTTTTAGCGAAAGTTGACATGCGGTGTCCTTTACTAGGTATTTTGTTGCAAGTTTAGTCCTTTACATCCAACCCAGTTAAAAAACCCTGTTAATTGTTGGGTGTAAAGGACTAAACTTGCAACAAAATACCTAGGTAAAGGACTAAACTTGCAATAAAATACCTAGTAAAGGACACCGCCTGTCAACAATTAACATGGTTTTTTAATTGGGTGGGTGTAAAGGACTAAACTTGCAACAAAATACCTAGTAAAGGACACCGCCTGACAACATTCGTTAAAAAGGACACCGCCTGAAAAGTGGTATAAAGATAAAGGACAAAACTTGTAATTTTTCCAATTTTATTCTGATAAAAAGGTTTTTGATGTTGAAAAGGCCTTTAACACCAAAGTAAAACACATCTTTGGAAAAATGATTGACAGAAAAGTCAAAGGGGTTAAAGAGTTCTATGAGAAGAAGATGGGAGGTAAGAAACCGAGTGTTGGTAGCTCGGTAACACCCAAGGCTGGTCAGGCTTGGGTGGATATTTTCTTTGAATGAAAAACCTGCCTTGACTTGCCGGAGTTCCCAAGTTGGTAATCGTGGAGCATGACTCGGCATCTTTATTGAAATGTTTTTAAAATGGTTAAGTGTGACTTGCCGGAGTTCCCAGGTTGGTAAGAGTGGAACAGGAATCAGCATCATTCTTGGTATTTGGATTGGTAAACTTACAAGTGGTACATCAGGGACATTAAGTTGTACTTGATTTCTTACAATTGGTATAGAGGTTTGTTCTGACAATGCGATTAATCAAGGTCATTAATTTGAACTTGATGTAATCTTCATTCAAGTAATTAAAAACAAGGTGATGAACCCCGAACGTACTTATGGTAAAATCAACAAAACTTATTTTTCGAAAAAATCATTTTGATTAAAACAAACTTAAGTGTTTTGAAATCAAATTAAGAAAATAGTTTGTTGAAAGGGGGAGTTCTGATTGTTTATGCCAAGTGGATGGTGAATTGAAGCTTGAAACAACAGTTGTCAATTTCTTGTACAGTTTGTTTTCAAATTTCCTTAAATGTTTCTGAATTTTAGGGGGAGTAAGAATTTTAGAAAATCCAAAAACATTAGAAAAATTGAAAACAACCAAAAACATGATAAAATTCAAAAATGAGTTTTGTTGAAAAAAGAGGAAATGATAGTACATCAGTGGACTATCACAACATGCTAAAGATATGGAATGTTAAAAATGTAATAAACGGTCTCACTAATGATGTGTCAGTAGGTTTTTGCACATTTAGTAGATTGTGACGAGATATAAACCTAAATTCAAACTTGCTTATATCGTGGGGAAACATCTCTCGAATATATGGGTAACCCCCGAAATCTTGTTTGAAGGACCCCTTTTTCTGAGATACTAGGTCTTTATGCTTAGTAATATCTGGGGTATTATCCCGGGACTTCTGATTTTGCGGAAGCAATGGCCTAGTCCTCGGAGAATACTTTACGCTTGCTTGAAATATAGCCTACCCTCAGCAAAAATGATGAAACAATAAAACTGATAATCATTGCTGTTGAAGAAAAGATCCTCTAAATGGGACACACCTAAAGTCGAGCCGTCATCTCTCTGCTGAACGGAAGTTCTGACCTGAGCTCTCGCGGTTTCGCATCTAACCTTTTACAGATATCATCTAGGTATACTCACCTGTAAGACTGAATATTGGGATCTGGATAAGGGAGTATATTCAAGTGGTGGGACACGCGAATAAGTTTAGGTTCTTAAAACATTAATCTCGTATCTCGAAACAGTTGAACTTTGTGTGAGAATTTAAGTGGATCAGTATACTGACAATCTACATTAATCGTTTAGAACTTAAAATGAAATGAAGCTTAACGGTGTTGGTGATTTGTCTCAGAAACTGATATGATCCTCTTACAAAAACTCACAAAAATATTGTCTGTGTATATTTCTTTATTGCATTTTAGTATATTAAAAAATTCAAAAATATTTTTAGTGTGTTTTAGCATAAATTTTGAAAAATTCAAAAAGATTTTCAACATCTGGTGTTGAAGAGCTGATGTTCAAAATCCCAAGTGCTAAACATGATGAACAAATGGTTTGGGTGAAATTATTTGAGATGTTTTGAAATGAAAGGAGAAAAGTTATTTGAAATAAAAATTGTATTCCTACAAGTGGTTCATCAAAGATTACCATTGTAAAATCATTGTTTGAATGTCTTATTCACAAGTGATCATCAGAAAATTTATTTTTGGGTAGAGATTTGTGCAAGATAAGAGCTAGGTGATCTTGGGATAAAAGATTGAAAGCCAGGTTTCGATCCAGAGCAGGATGAGAGCCAGGGCACGATCTTGAACCTGTGGAAGCCAGACTGCGATCCCAGCTAATTGAGAGGGGGAGTCTGAATGACAAAGAGCCAGGTTCTGATTGTGAGAGTCTGTTGGTAATGAGGAAGAGAAGAAAGAAGATTTGAGGAAGTTTTACAGTGTCAGATACTTCAAAGAGAAGCCCGAAGGCTGATAAAGACTGAAGATGCGAAGACTCGACACTTTAAGACTCGTCAACATTCGAGGGGGAGTCTGTTGGTGCATGCGTCTGTCGACTTCGTCTTGTATCGAGTCTTGTATAGAACTAGTTAGATCAGGGCACGAAAAACAAGAAAGTGTGAATTAGAGGTGATTCCGCTTGAAATGACACCAGGTCATTTCAAGCGAAATCAAAATGATTCTAATTTCGCTTGAGTTATCATGCTAATTTCGCTTGAATGATTTATGTTAATTCCGCTTGAAATGAACATGGTCATGTTCAAGAGGAATTTGACACCTATATAAAGGCCATTCCAAGCTAAATCAGATAAGAATTTTCCGGTTTAAGCAACGAAGTGCTGCCGAAGTGTCGTCTCGATGTATTTCATTGTGAAATAAATATAACGACAGTTTAAAGTGATATTCTTGCTGAATTGACCTCAATACGTCTGTTTCCGCCTTTCGTATTGAGTAAAACTCTTTGGATCGACTCGTTCGGGTCTGAAAACGATCCTACACTTCCCACTGTTCATGGTCCTTCCATTGTTCGTAGGCTTGGTAAAAAAAAATTCTTTGTGGATAAGAATCATTATTGTTCGTGGACCATTTTGCTTTTCATAAAAGGTACTCATTTGATTGGGGTGAATATTCTTCGTAGGCCTTATAATTTGTGCTAGAAACTTCGTGGTCCATAGTAATCGCTATTTAAACATTGGGCCTCATAACCTTCGTGGACTAATTGGTTGACCATTAGGGCCGTATAAATCTTCGTGGAAATTGATTCAATTTCATACACGAAAAAATTATTGTTCTTGAGGTGAGTGAACATTGGGCCTTATAAATCTTAATTGGGCCTAATCATCTACTGTAGTAACATTGGGCCGATTCCCAAGACATTCTTCGTGGGCTTGTCAATTGTTCATGAATAATTAATTGTTCGTGACCATTATTTTAGTGGACCAATCTTCGTAGTATTGGGTACGATTGGTGTTAAAAGTATTTTAGTGGGCCAATATTTTAAGTATTGGGTACGAGTTCGGGGGCATGCCAGATCAGTTTGGGTGATGAAAACAAACGATTTTTTTACGTGGGGTAGTCAAGGCTACTGGTGAAAATGTCAAAAATTGGTGACGTGACTATTATGGGCCAAAAATGGTATATTTATTTCTGCACGTGAAAAATGTGTTTTGTTATCGGTGTCCGTAAATGCTCGAAAGAATTTTGTTTATTGTCATATTCTCGCATTTGGTAATGATTGAAGGAACCTAGAGAGCCAAGAACGGTCTTAACAAGTTTTCAAAGTCGAAGAGTTATGCCTATGATGGAAGTTTTCGGATTAGGTGTTAGCAAAACTTTGGGGGGATACAAGTCGGATCCTACGGGGCTAGGAGACTTTCATTATCAACTAGAATATGCAAAGAAGAAAGTTACTTTCGTGATTTTTAGAGAAACCTAGAACATTTGAAAGATTCTGCTTAGTGGAGAGAATCTGTTCAGTGTAGTTGACGACAGTTCCGCCCGGTGGAGGGAATTTGTTAAGGTTTAGAGATTTTACCAAAGAAATGGGTGGATAAAAATTTTCATATGTTTTGGAATTTCTTCGGTAAATTTCTAAACGCAATCACAGGTGGTAGAGTTTGTGATTTTCTGGTGATACCAAACGTTCTGCGTGGAATGTTTTGCACAGACACATATTTGAGGATTTTAATTAATTCTCCAGCCAGTGTGAAGAGTTTTGCACGGAAACATACAGGTATCTAAAGTCTACAGTAGTTTCAAAACGTTGTTCACTGAAGACCTGGGGAATCTTTATGAGATTTTACAGGGATTTGGGTGTAATTTAATTCGTTGAGTTCGCAAACGATGTACTTGATCAAGCTGACATCCTGAGTACTGATGCTGAAGATCCGTAGTGCATGACGTGATCAACTTCACAAAGGCGAGACAATGAGATCTGGATGTAGTTCAACTAAGCATGCTGGTTGAGCTTGCAAGTGATATACTCGGTCTAGCTGACTTCCTGAGTGTTGATGCTGAGGATCAAAGTGCATTACTTGGTCGATTCCACAAAGATGGTTTACAGAAAACAGTTCACAAGAAAACTCTACCAATGTAGTGTGCTTGAATGAAATGGAGCTCTTATGACAAGATCAAGACTTGATGCAGTTTTTAAAGAATGGAACCCTTATAAAATGTCGGTTGGAGTATCGGAAGATCAGCGGAAGATCGGTCAATTTAGCCTTGCGAGGAAATTGCACAACACCCAATCGGATACGCGTACTTTGAGGGGGAAATACTATACGAGAAGCTTCAAGGGTTTTGCTATGAAGACTCAAGTTAAGATACTACTTACCTGGATCATCGGTCAAGGGGGAATTTGTTAACACATAGAAGATGACATCAACAAATACTTGACTGAAGATCGATTGCAGTTGCATTTTCAGCATTCGACAGTAACGGACAAGGGGGAATTTGTTGGTGCAGTTTTTGTGTCCGATGTTGTTCGAATAGATTAGTTTTATTTTATGCTGATTATGTAATAGTTAGTGAAACGGTCAAACAAACGTGTATTGACCCGCTCACTTGAAGTGGTCAAACGAGAGGGTTATTTGTTTGACCATATGTGTTTGCAAGACAAGGGGGTGTGGCTATATATACCAACCCTTAGTCATTTGAAACTTGGGAGATAGTGAGAGAGTGGGTAGGAAAGTTTTAGACTTTGGGGGAGAGATCACCACTTGGTCTCTCCCCGGATGTATGCTCCTTTGGTATGTTTCGGTTTAGCTTGTAATCGGGCCGCTTTGTAAAGTTATGCTACCGAATTAATACAAAGAAGTTGTTTATTAGTCTCTAATCTCACCCGTCTTGAACATAATCACACACTAATCACGGGTTACGGTCCAAATCACGAACCTACAATTGGTATCAGAGCCATGGTACCCGATTTAGTGAATCTAACAATTTGCTAAGTCACATGTGCTCTAGATCTGTGATTTTTTGTTTGAGATGTAAAAGTGGTAAACATGAAGAAAACCCAGATTTAGACCATATACATGGGTCTGAGATGAATCGGTTCATACAAAAGAGTTAGGTATTCTGTTTTACACCAAGAAAGTCAAGTTTTCATCATCATTTAAAGGTTTTTCATCAGATCTGCAAGCGAACAGTTAGTTGTGTTCTTGAAGAGGGGTGGCGGCTGTTGAAGAAACACTAAGGTTTCCTCATATCTGCATCCACGAAGAACCTCTCACTGACGAAGAATCAGTGACACTCGGCTTTTCAGGCCGTACCGTACGATAGTAATATGTGTAGTGAACATGTAAAAAGGTTGTATGTGACTGATTGTGATATTTATGAATGATATTTAATGTGTTGGTAAATTCAAACGTTTATAAAAATTATGTTGGCAACGATAAAATAAACGCTTATCGCGTAACGATTAAAATGCGCAACGAACGTCGATGACCACCCGATCAATGTTAAAATCCTAAAAATAGTCCGTTATGATTAGAATAGTAATTTTAATCATATCCATGAGGAAAAAAATAAATTAAAACGCTAAGAAACTCTATTTTTCGAGTTTGAGCGCGTACCGCGCGATACTGCGCGTATTAGACAAAATGCTGACAACGCAGCCAGTCAGGGCAACTGGTAATTATTTCAGTAATAATTTTAAGTGATTATTTTTATAGAATGATAAAAATAATTTAAAACGCACCAAAACGGGATTAAAACGCTAGATAAAATACCCGGTATTCAGTAAAATACATGTTTTTAACCTAATTTATATATATCATATGTATGTATATATAATGGTGTGTGTGAGAGGAATATATGGCGGCACATATGGCTGCCAAAACTCTCTTGATTCTTGCAATAGGACACATGTAACACTTAGAGAATGTAGAGTAATGATTAAGCATACACAAGCTTCCATAAACTTTAACTTTCAAGAAAACCCATTTCAAAATCACTCTCTCTCTCTCTCTCTTCCTCTTGAACACGCACGGCCGAACACCCCCTTACACACACCCATTCAAAATTTTCAAACTATTTCATAAAGATTCAAAGGCATTACAAGGTGATTTCAAGCTTGTAAGGAGGTTGGTGATTTCAAGTAGATTCAAGCAAGCACAAGGCCTTATATCATCATCTTTTTCAAAAATCCACTAAGAAATCTTGAAGGTATAAACTTATTTTCAAAACCACATTCTTGATTTTTAGTAATGATAGAGATGATGGAAGGTTTCTCTTGAACTTGGAATTAATCACAAACTTGAAAACTACAAACAAATGAGTTTTGAATAAAATAAAAATGGGTGTATGCATGTATGTATATATGGCCGAAAGTGTGTGTATGTATGTGTATAAGTTGTATTTTGATTTTTTATAAAAGGTTTCTTGATTTATTTGATTTCTTGAAAAAGTATGATGCATGAAGGAATTTTTAGTTGTCAAACAAGAATGTCCTAAAAGATCTAAGATTTGAAAGTGATGTGTTAAAAAGTAAATTTTTGGAAGTATATGTATGTATGTATTTCGTATATATGTATGTATATATGTATGCATGCATATAAAAGTTGTCATATAATCTTAAATGTGAAAGATCTAAGCATGAATAAATATGAATGATTTGAATGATCATGGTGATATGTGTAATATTTTTAAGAACATGATGTTAGTGAATTTTAAAGCATGATTAGATCATAAGTGATGATAATGATGTTGTATGAGTGCATTAGATGCACATATGTGAACTTACATGATGATGAGAAGACATGAGATAATCATATGAGTATGATTTAATACAAATCAATTTTAATCAGATTATAAACACTAAAATAAAGTTATTTTAAAGTGTTTAGTGGCATATAATGTAACACCCACCCCGTAACCCGGGTGATTGTGCACAATTGATACACTTACAGCGGAAACAAACTAAACTTTCATTAAAACTTATAGTAGTCTGAGTACAACACTTTATTTATTCACAAACTTTTGGCAACTAAGAACTCCTTGATCTTCTAAACTCCACAACTGTCAAGTAGTTCCTATAGCTTTCCTCATGACTCACCTGAGATAAGTATACTCAAAACGACGTCAGATATATATACTGGTGAGCTCATACTATACAATTTTTATTAAGACAGACCACCGTTTACATTATATGCATACACAATATGGGCATGTGACCACATTATAGTCAGATTGGGCCTCATTGAACCTTATAGGTCACATTTGACTTGTCACAAACCACCGTACAAGAGACATACTGGTCCTCCAGCTGTGCCCCCTACGGCCGTCACATAGGTATGAGTGTGTGTCGCTGGACCTTATAAGCACGAAGTGCCTGTGGGTACAACATCTTATTACCCTTCCCAGAGTGACACACCTCATTAAGCATAATAGGATCCCATATACCCCTACTGACACATGCATACTGCAGCATTCTCATTATTACCAGTTATGGACGAGTATACTATCACAGTTTAAAAGACAAGTATGATGACTCACCTGATTAGCAATTGCTTAACAGCCGCTAGTAATACTGGGTTATGTCTCAAGGTCCTGACACAATTACATAATCCTAGGTTAGGTAATGGTACACCTAACTAGTCATTATCATGGTTGGATATTGGTTAACCCTACCTTGTTTAAGCATGGGTGATCAGTCCATGCCTAACTAAGGCTAGGCTACCCAATACCCGCCCCTGACAATAACCCTAGTACCTAAAAATAATACTAACACTACTACTACTAATATATTATTACTAATAGTAAAACTAATATTAACTACTAAATATAAATAATAAATAACTAAACATAAATTTAAACGAGAGCATACCTTAAAACTATCTGCGGCACGTTGATATAGAGTTTCCCTACTCCTACTCCTACTCGCGCTCCAAAAAAAACGACTACTAACAACACCCAACGGGGTATCGTATACTCAGGATTCTCTATACTAGAGCATTCCCGTTAAAGAAACTGGTACCTAAACAAACTACTGAGACTCTTATTTAAAGCAAGCAAGCAGGCACCTCAAATCCCTTTCTGGTCGATGTGGGATTCAATTGACGTGCCTACCTACCTGCTTGACCTGCTAGCTTGCTTGCATATATATATTAATTCAGCTGCTTAACTCGTTTTTCTTGTATAACTTTTAAAATATGACGTTTTATAAAACGCCGAATATTTCATTAGAACGAGCATATTTTTATCTACGTTAACCTAAGTTTCATTAAAAACGGAGTAAGGTAAATAAAATAATATATTTAATTATTAATATTAACGGTCTCCTATATTAGCCAAGGTTTGTCAAGATATTTCACCTTTCACACAATCATCTTACTCGTTTAACAATATATGAAATATAAATTACATATTTCACACGTTTATAACCAGCACATTAAGGTTCGGGGTATTACATCCTTCCCTCCTTACAAAAATTTCGTCCTCGAAATTTGTCATTACTTAAAAAGATGAGGGTACTTGTCTTTCATTATGTTTTCTAGTTCCCATGTAAAGTTGGGTCCATGACGTGCGTTCCACTTGACTTTGACTAACGGGATTTCCTTCTTGCGTAACTTTTTAACCTTCCTATCTTCGATTTGTAGTGGTTCTTCAATGAAGTTGAGTTTTTCGTCAACCTGTACGTCTTCCAGGGGTATTTGTTGGGCTTCGTCCACTAGGCACTTCCTTAAATTTGATACATGGAAAGTATTATGTATTTTTGCCAGCTGTTCAGGAAGTTTTAGCCGATAAGCCACTGGTCCTACTTTGCTTGTTACTTCAAACGGTCCAATGTATCGGGGTTTCAACTTTCCCTTCTTTCCAAACCGAATCACTCCTTTCAGAGGTGATACCTTAAGCATTACTTTATCCCCTAGTTGGAACTCTAGGGGTTTACGCCTCTGATCTGCATAACTCTTTTGTCGATCTTGAGCACTTTTCATCCTTTCTTTGATTTGCTGGATCTTTTCTGTGGTCTCCACAATGATTTCTGGTCCTGATAGTTGACTTTCCCCTACTTCCGTCCAACAGATAGGAGTTCGGCACCTTCTTCCGTATAAAGCTTCATAAGGTGCAGCTTTGATGCTGGTGTGATAGCTATTATTGTAGGCGAATTCGATGAGTGGTAGATGAGTGTCCCAACTTCCACCAAAATCAATTACACAAGCCCGAAGCATATCTTCTAATGTCTGAATAGTCCGTTCACTCTGCCCATCCGTTTGAGGATGATATGCAGTGCTTAGATTAAGCTTGGTTCCCAACTCTTGTTGGAAACTTTGCCAGAATTTAGATGTGAAACGAATATCTCTGTCTGATATGATCGATACAGGCACCCCATGTCGTGAGACTATTTCTTTGATGTAAATTTGAGCTAGCTTGTTCATCTTATAGTCCTCACGAATTGGCACGAAGTGTGCAGACTTGGTCAGTCTGTCCACTATTACCCAAATAGTATCATAGCCGTGACTTGACCTTAGGAGCTTCGTGATAAAATCCATGGTGATTTTCTCCCATTACCATTCTGGGATCTCTGGTTGTTGCAAGTATCCAAAGGGTTTTTGATGTTCTGCCTTCACCTTAAGGCATGTAAGGCACTTTTCCACATAATGGGCAATAGATCACTTCATTCCTGGCCACCAATAATCTCTCCTTAAATCCTTATACATCTTGTCACTGCCAGGGTGAATGGAATACTTAGACTTATGAGCTTCCTCTAAGATTGTATCCTGCAGTCCTCCAAAATTAGGAACCCATATCCTATTATTGAACCTAAGGATATTATCATTTCCCATTGTCAGTAGCTTCAGTCTCCCAATCATTCTTTCTTTTACAATATGATTCTCTTTTAAGGCTTCTTGTTGTATATTCTTAACTTGATCTAAGAGACTAGTTTTAACCCCTATTCTGGTTGCACGAATTCTTATTGGTTGAGGTTTCTCTTTTCTACTTAGAGCATCTGCTACTATGTTTGCCTTACCTGGATGGTATTGGATCTCACAGTCGTAATCACTTAATAACTCCATCCATTGTCTCTGACGCATATTGAGCTCCTTCTGCTCAAATATGTGTTTTAAACTTTTATGGTCACTATAGATAGTGCACTTTGTACTGTAAAGATAATGCCTCCAAATTTTCAATGCGAACACTATGGCACCAAGTTCCAAATCATGGGTTGTGTAGTTTCGTTCATGAATCTTCAACTGTCTAGAGGCGTAGGCAATCACTTTGCCTCTTTGCATGAGTACACATCCCATACCATAGTGAGATGCATCACAGTAGACGGCAAAATCTTTTATTCCCTCAGGAAGTGACAGTATTGGGGCGCTACATAACTTATGCTTTAATGTGTTAAAGGCTTCTTCTTGTTTAGGTCCCCAATTAAACTTAGAGGCTTTCTAGGTTAGTGTGGTTAATGGTGTCGCAATCTTTGAGAAGTCTTGAATAAACATTCTATAGTATCTTGCTAACCCCAGAAATCTTCTGATTTCAGTGGGATTCTTCGGTACTTCCCATTCCTTGATGGCCTCGATCTTTGCAGGGTCAACTTGTATTCCACATTCATTTATCACGTGGCCTAGGAATTGCACCTCACGTATCCAAAATTCACACTTAGAGAACTTTGCATAGAGTTTTTCTTTCTTGAACGATTCAAGGACTGCTCTCAGGTGTTGTTCATGTTCTACCTCGTTCTTAGAGTAGATAAGGATATCGTCAATAAAAACGATCACAAACTTATCGAGGTAAGGTTTACAAACCCTGTTCATGAGGTCCATGAACACTGCAGGTGCGTTGGTTAATCCAAATGGCATTACCAAAAATTCATAATGACCATACCTAGTCCTGAAGGCAGTCTTAGGTATGTCTTCTGGTGCAACTTTCACTTGGTGGTATCCAGACCTCAAGTCTATTTTAGAGAAATAGCTTGCCCCTTGTAATTGATCAAACAAGTCGTCGATCCTGGGCAAAGGGTATTTATTCTTTATAGTGGCTTTATTCAAGTCCCTATAATCGATGCACAGGCGCATCGTCCCATCTTTCTTCTTGACAAACAAGATGGGTGCCCCCCATGGCGACGAACTAGGTTGGATAAACCCCTTGTCAAGCAACTCTTGTAGTTGCTTCTAGAGTTCTCGCATTTCTTTCGGGGCTAGGCTGTATGGCGACTTAGCAATCGGTGATGTACCGGGAACTAGGTCAATGCGAAACTCAACCTGTCTATCCGATGGTAGTCCCGGGAGCTCATCGGGAAACACTTCGGGGTATTCTCGTACTACTGGCACTTCCTCGACCTTCTGCTTTTCTGTAGTGTTTATGACATATGCTAGAAAAGCAACATACCCTTTCCTTAGGCATTTATGTGCTTGTTCTATCGTGATGAGGTTCTTAGTCTTGTCAGTGCGGTCTCCCGATACAGTTAGTTGTTTGTCGTTGGGTAATCGGAGTCGGACGATCCTTTTGTCACATATAACTTCCGCATGATATGGTGTCAACCAGTCCATTCCTATGACTATGTCGAATTCTCCAAGTTCCATAGGCATTAGGTCTATAGGGATAACATGGTTGTTTAAGCTTATTTTACAGTTCTTAACTATGTCAACTATCTCTCTTTGACTTCCATCAGCCATTTCTACTGTAAAGGCATGATCTAGGGTTTGGGACGCCTGGTTCAAGTAAGGTCTAAAGGTAGTTGACACTAGACTTCTATTTGCACCGGTATCAAATAACACACGCGCATATACATCATTTACAAGATACGTACCCGTGATAACGTCTGTATTGGTCTTGGCTTCTTCCGTGGTGAGTACAAATGCCTGCCCTTTTGGCTGATTTGGTTGTGTCCTATCATTTCTTTTGAGTTCGGGACATTCAGATTTCATGTGGTTAGGGTCTCCACATTTGAAACACTTCTTCTTTTCCTTGCATTCTTGAAGAGCATGACCCGTCTTTTTACAATTTGGACAAGGAAAACGACATTCCCCTGTATGAAAGCATTTGCAATTTTGACATTGAGGAAATGTTTTAGGCTTTTTAAAGTTGTTATTCCGGGTGTCCCCCTTTCTTTCTTCCCACTTCCTTTTTGGCGCGGGAGACTCAGCCTGCCTTAGAATCATCTCGGCAGCCATGACGGCGCCAGCCTCAACAGTTTCTGCAAAAGTCTTGGGGGATTTGGATTTGATAAACACCCTCATTTCAGAGGGTAGACCCCAAATAAACCTATTGATCAGTTGTTCCTCGGTCAATGCTAAATAAGAAACCAGTCGAGATATGTCGTTGAAACGAGAAACATACTCTCGATAGGTTTTATTTCCCATTTTTAACTGAAAGAATTCGACTTCCAGTTGTTCGGTCTCACTGGGAGGACAATACTTAGCAAGAAACTTATGAATAAACTCCTCCCACTTCATCTCCTTAACCTTTTCTTTTCCCTCTGTTCGGACCACAATGTTCCACCAGTGAAGGGCTTCAGCTTCAAACATATGTACGGCGAACCGTACTTTGTTGCGGTCATCACACTCACATATGTCTAATACTGACTCCATTCTGTTGAGCCAATCTTGAGCTTCTAGTGCTCCCTTTCTTCCATCAAAGGACTGAGGTTTACAGGACACGAAGTGCTTATAAGTACATTCCTTTGATTTGGAATATTCACCTTTTCCTTCTAGTGGCATGGTTGCAATAGTGTTTTTCCTTTCGCCCATTCCTTCCCTTCGTACTGGCGTGGTGGCTGCTGAGCTTTCTTCATGTCGTTCTCCAGATTGGTTAACATTACCGGTTTGTGCATTCTTTATTACCTTAGCCACTTCCACAGCTATATTGTGGATATCCTCAGTATTTAGACGCATGCTTATACTAGACCGGGACCTGACACTATGAGAGGGAGTTCGAGTCCTATAAGAATCTTCCTCTCTCCTTCTGTTATTCTGATTATTTCTAGACCCTTGTTCATCTCTATGTTCAGACATTGTCTCCTTCCTATAGGAATATGAGTATACAGAGTTACTAGTATGTATGATACATCATTATAATATAACAACTCTAAACATCACATAGAGATACATATATATATACATATATATATATATATATATATATATATATATATATATATATATATATATATATATATATATATATATATATACGGGGGAAGGATGTATAGAAAACCCACTTTAATTTAGAAAACCCGGGAAACTCAAAGCTCCCGATGTTTTTTTTTCTTGAAAAAATTTACACATGTTATATACATGTTTTTAAGGGTTTTAGGCAAAAAAAATCAAAAAAGCGCCGAGTAGATATTTTAAAAAAAATAAACAAGTTTTGATGTAACACATGTTACATTCATCTGACATATTTGTAACATGTGTTACACCAAAACTTGTTTTATTTTTTTTTTAAAATATCTACTCGGCGCTTTTTTGATTTTTTTTGCCCAAAACCCTTAAAAACATGTATATAACATGTGTAAATTTTTTCAAGAAAAAAAAACATCGGGAGCTTTGAGTTTCCCGGGTTTTCTAAATTAAAGTGGGTTTTCTATAGATACTTACATTATACGTGTATATATATATATATATAGCACATAGAAAGGCACAACATAGTTTACTTCTTCTAGCGTCACTCAACTGACTATGCAAGTACTTTTCCTAAGAACATGTTATTTGGCCTAGTCTGAGTGTGCTATTTAATCTTTAGAGAACTACTGGTTAAAGCTTAGGCATTCCTGCAATACCTAATTCGCTAAAACCTCGGGCTCTGATACCAACTGTAACACCCACCCCGTAACCCGGGTGATTGTGCACAATTGATACACTTACAGCGGAAACAAACTAAACTTTCATTAAAACTTATAATAGTCTGAGTACAACACTTTGTTTATTCACAAACTTTTGGCAACTAAGAACTCCTTGATCTTCTAAACTCCACAACTGTCAAGTAGTTCCTATAGCTTTCCTTATGACTCACCTGAGATAAGTATACTCAAAACGACGTCAGATATATACTGGTGAGCTCATACTATACAATTTTTATAAAGACAGACCACCGTTTACATTATATGCATACACAATATGGGCATGTGACCACATTATAGTCAGATTGGGCCTCATTGAACCTTATAGGTCACATTTGACTTGTCACAAACCACCGTACAAGAGACATACTGGTCCTCCAGCTGTGCCCCCTACGGCCGTCACATAGGTATGAGTGTGTGTCGTTGGACCTTATAAGCACGAAGTGCCTGTGGGTACAACACCTTATTACCCTTCCCAGAGTGACACACCTCATTAAGCATAATAGGATCCCATATACCCCTACTGACACATGCATACTGCAGCATTCTCATTATTACCAGTTATGGACGAGTATACTATCACAGTTTAAAAGACAAGTATGATGACTCACCTGATTAGTAATTGCTTAACAGCCGCTAGTAATACTGGGTTATGTCTCAAGGTCCTGACACAATTACATAATCCTAGGTTAGGTAATGGTACACCTAACTAGTCATTATCATGGTTGGATATTGGTTAACCCTACCTTGTTTAAGCATGGGTGATCAGTCCATGCCTAACTAAGGCTAGGCTACCCAATACTCGCCCCTGACAATAACCCTAGTACCTAAAAATAATACTAACACTACTACTACTAATATATTATTACTAATAATAAAACTAATATTAACTACTAAAAATAAATAATAAACAACTAAACATAAACTTAAACGAGAGCATACCTTAAAACTATCTGCGGCACGTTGATGTAGAGTTTCCCTACTCCTGCTCCTACTCGCGCTCCAAAAAACGACTACTAACAACACCCAACGGGGTATCATATACTCAGGATTCTCTATACTAGAGCATTCCCGTTAAAGAAACTGGTACCTAAACAAACTACTGAGACTCTTATTTAAATGAAGCAAGCAGGCACCTCAAATCCCTTTCTGGTCGATGTGGGATTCAATTGACGTGCCTACCTGTCACACCCCCATTTCCACGTGTCACCGGTGGGCCCGGTGTGGGGTACAGTGACGTAGTTGGCATCGTCATAGACAATCAACACAATATAATAATGCACAGCGGAAGCAGAATAGAAACATTTCAACCTTAAATAAAGTGTAATAATAAATATCACAGTAGTTGAAATGGATCCACAGGCGGATCAAATAAAATAGAAATAAATAGTTCAACAGATAATTGTCGTCCGAGTTTGCGAGACTATAGCGGACGCTCTTAGGAAACAACCAGCCTAATTCCGTATAGTACCTGCACTTAACCTTTTGGGAAAAATACGTCAGTTTACACTGGTAAATACAAATCGACTGACTCATTTTGAAATGATTGAAAATTGATTTAAATGCACAAGGCATAAATATTTTTATTAACTTGGGATAATTATATAATATAAACTTGTGAACGAATTACATGCACTTTTATCTCTGGTGGCCCGGGATCTACTGTCCGGGCTAGAGATTAAATGACACACCACATTAAAGAGTTATACACGTCGGGTGTACGCCTACACCCCGTGCTCTGGTCGTGGCCATCTCGTAAGATAATGCCAAGGATATCCGGGACACGGTCAACAACCCCCCAAAGCCTTTAAGTAAGACAAAACTGTTTAAACGAAGTCGCACAAGCTATTCAAGACTGTACACCTATAAGGCGCAGGACTTGTGCGCCCGATCAAGCGGTATTTTAAATACCGTACCCCAAGCCCGTATAGGGAAAATAAGTCAAAATGTATTTACCTGAGCAAGTATAAGTCACAAATGATAAGTGTTGGTAGCTTTTACCGGGCCTCCTAATCTGGAACAAAGGTTTATAATTAACCTATTAGATTCCTAACGGCCTTTTATTTAAGCTTAAGCTTTGACCGGTTAGTTTTAGGAATGATACGGTTTACGCACGATTAAGCGAAAGACCGGATAGAATGTGATTTAGACCCGACAAGTTTGAATACTTGTATAATATGGGTATACTAAATACATTCTGGATTTCGAAATAAAAATGATATCGTTTGACCCGTTTCGGTCAATTTACGCAAACTAGTTACGTAACCCGAACCGAACGCGAAAAGGGCGATACGGGTAGACCAATGATTCAAATGCAAGTTCCCTGAGATAATATGCTTAAAATATGATATTATATCAGTAAGTTATGTCCTATATTGCCCGGAATAATTTTAAACCCAATTTATGCCTTAGAAGGGCATTTTGGTCATTTAAAAGATGATAAAAGGGTAAAATTAGAAATCTGAGTTTCGGGTCTGGTTCATACAGTAAATATACTTAATATAACATATTATATCAGTAGGGTATGACCCATATATCAAATTTATCATTTAAAACCAAACTATGCACCGTAGGGGCAATTTAGTAATTTCACAAGGGCTAAAAATGCCAAAACTGGAAATCTGAGTTCATATACTTATACTTACTGTTTTTATATGAAAATAAGCTAAACACATCAGTAGGTATAGGTCTTATATGTTTAAAACAAGTATAACGCTTACTATACGCTTAAAACGCTAAATATGCGATTTAAGGGCGTTTTCGGGTTTTCAAATTAAATCTGAGATTTTTATATTTCCAGAATACTTAAAATAATTTATTCATCATATAAAATCAGTAGAAAAAGGTTTCGGGTCAAAAGGATGTGTAAAACTCATTTTATGGCTAAAACGGTCAAAACCGACATAAGCCGAAATGACTCGGTGATCTAGGATCCGTTCAGCCAAAAATTAATTAAAAATCATCAAAATTCCCAGAATATTATATTACTTCTGTTGGTAAAAAGTTTTGAATCAAAACGTGGCCAGAAACGGGTTCTACGCGAAAAGGACCGTTTATGTAAATTTATAATATAGTTTTACGCTAATGGCCATAACTCACAATCTGGACCACCAACTGATCCGAAATTTTCGGTGCAAGTTTATATATTAAAAATAAAGATTTCTACTCTTTTACTTTTCCAAAAATCACGTTTTATATCAAAAAGGCAAGATAGTCAACTTTATGCATAAATCGGAAACATGCATTCGAATAGGCTAAGCATAGACTTAATCAAAGAAAATTCCAGAAAGTTTAACTAAAATAAAAATAGTCAAAAATACTTTCCAATACAGATCTCGAACATGCATGTACGAATCCGAATCGATGGTCTACGAAATAATCGTTTTACAAGACTTTCGGTTCCGATTCGTGTCTATACTATAGATTGTCGAGTTGATGATGATTAAAACACATTCTTACATGTATTACAAGTTATTTTTAATGATCAATCAGGTTGCATGTCATCTATATCATTAATCATGTCATTTTTCACAAAAATCGCTTCTGTTGACTTTTTAGAAATAGGTTTGACTCGACATTTAGCATGCATGTAGTGGGAATCAGTTAGTACCCTTTAGAGGGTTTGTTTCCCACATAATTACTAATCTATAACAAGTTTCAATTCGAGAAATGACTGAAAGAAATCCGTTTAATCAGAAAGTCAAAGGTTATGAACACCCAGTTTGACTTTTATCAATAAACACAACAAGAACGGATTAAAGAACGAATTGAAAGCTTACAAAGGTCCTAGAGATGTTTAGTGGACACTAGAAGTCGGCCTTGATGATCAGATTATCTGCAGAGAAGCTTTGAGAGCTCTTGCAAGTCTTGGTGTTCTTGTTCACAATTGTAAATGCCAAGAAATGAGATGAATTCGGATTTAAAGCAGAGTTTTTTTTGAGGTTTACTGTTGATGTAGGCATGCAAGGCTTCTAATTGGAGCATTTGGAGGCAAGATACAACTGTAATGCACTTGAATTCGGACTCAATATGACCCAAAACGAATTTCTGCTCGCTGGGCAACCCACGCGGCCCGCTTGGGCTTTACCAGGCGGGTCGCCTGACCCTGGTTCAGCCAAAATAAGTTTCAAACTTGACAGCTTTGACCCCTGAACTTGTACGCGATGTTTCGGCTACTTTTCTCGACCCGTAAACCCCCAAACTTGGTTTTTAAGAACCTTAGGACTTTTACCAACATGGTAATATCCTCGGATAACTTTGCGCTCAACCGAAAAGCCATGAAATTTGACGTTGACGCTTTTAGTCCCTTAAGTACGGTTTTGGCCATAACTTTCTCATACGTTGACGAAACTTCATGAAATTTTTACCACATATTCTAGTGAGTATATTTTAGCTATACAAAGCTTCGGGTCTGCCAAAAGTTCACTCAGAGGTATAAATTAAACATGTTGACACTTTTGGCCCCTATAGTTTACAATACTTCACTTTTGTGCAATTTCCGCGTCGTATGATCCATGAACCATCCGTTAAAGGTTATAAACATTATGTGGGGTTATCATAGAGCCTATTTATCCATTGTTGACACTTTGGACCCTTACGTTCCATAGTTTTCACCGTTTGTCACTTTTAGTCCCTCTAAAGTATGTTTTCACATAGCGGAACCTTATGACACGTGTCAAGACATTATTGGACGAAATTTTTCGAGGTGTTACATCCTCACCCCCTTAAAAGAAATCTCGACCCCGAGATTTATTCAAACAAATGGGGATATTTTTCTTTCATCGTGGATTCCACTTCCCACGTGTATTCGGGACCTCTACGGGCATCCCACTTGACCTTAACAATAGGCACGTGCTTCCTTCGAAGCTTCTTTACCTGTCGATCCTCAATCGACAAAGGTTTTTCCACAAATTTTAGACTTTCGTCTATGTGTATATCTGTATGCGGTATAACCAGTGAATCGTCAGCGAAACACTTCTTCAAGTTACAGATATGGAACACATTATGAATAGCACTAAGCTCTTCAGGCAAGTTTAACTTGTAAGCGACTGCCCCGACACGTTCGATTATCTCGAAAGGTCCTATATATCTCGGGCTTAGCTTGCCTTTCTTTCCAAATCGCATTACACCTTTCCAAGGTGATACCTTAAGCAACACTTTTTCACCCACATCAAAGTGAAAATCTTTGCGCTTAGGATCCGCATAACTTTTCTGCCTATCCCTGGCAGCTTTCAAACGATCACGGATCTGAACGATCTTGTCTGTCGTCTCAAAGACGATATCTGGTCCAGATAACTGGACATCTCCAACTTCTGCCCAACAAATGGGCGATCTACACTTTCTACCGTATAGGGCCTCAAAAGGCGCAGCCTTTATGCTGGAATGGTAGCTATTGTTGTAGGAGAATTCAATCAGTGGTAGGTTCTTATCCCAACTACCACCTAAGTCGATCGCACATGCACGAAGCATGTCTTCCAAAGTTTGAATAGTACGCTCACTCTGACCATCGGTCTGAGGATGATAAGCCGTACTAAAATTCAAACGAGTGCCCAACGACTGTTGGAAACTCTTCCAAAAATGTGACGTATATCTAGTATCTCTATCAGAAATAATAGATATAGGTATACCATGTAGCGCTACTATCTTATCGACGTATAATTGAGCTAACATATCTGAGCTATACGTCTCTTTGATGGGTAGAAAATGGGCTGACTTAGTCAGTCTGTCTACTATGACCCATATGGTATCATTTCCCTTTTTCGTTTTCGGCAACTTGGTGATAAAATCCATTGTCACCATTTCCCATTTCCACTTGGGAATTTCAGGTTGCTGAAGCAAACCTGACGGCTTCTGATGCTCAGCCTTGACCTGCGCACAAGTCAAACATTTGGCCACATACTCGGCCACGGACTTTTTCAAACCAATCCACCAGTAGTTTGATTTCAAATCCTGGTACATCTTATCAGCTCCAGGATGAACGGAATATTTAGAGCTGTGGGCTTCCTGGAGGATAACATCTCGAAGTCCTCCATAAACTGGAACCCATATTCGTCCGTTTAGTCGTAGCATTCCATCCTTGTCGTGGGATAACTGCTCCTCAGTTACTCCCAACTTTTCTGCAGGATAGTTAGCTTCCAACACAGCTTCCTTCTGTGCAGCTAACACCCTTTCATTCAAATTATTTCTTATCTCAATGCGCTTGGCATTGATTCTGATTGGTTTAACCCTTTCTTTTCTGCTTAAGGCGTCGGCAACCACATTTGCCTTGCCTGGATGGTATCTTATCTCACAGTCATAATCATTGAGAGTTTCCATCCATCGCCTTTGACGCATGTTCAATTCCTTCTGATTGAACAAGTGTTGAAGACTCTTGTGATCCGAATAAATTATGCACTTGGTTCCATACAAGTAATGTCTCCATAGCTTCAAAGCAAATACAACTGCACCCAATTCCAAATCGTGGGTGGTGTAGTTCTTCTCGTGCACCTTGAGCTGTCGAGAAGCGTAGGCAATGACTTTGCCTTTCTGCATGAGTACGCAACCCATGCCCGTATGTGATGCATCACAATACACCACAAATTCATCTATACCATCGGGCAATGTCAACACTGGCGCATTGCTCAGCTTCTGCTTCAGAATGTCAAAGGATTCCTGCTGCTTAGGGCCCCAATCAAACTTAATCTTCTTACGGGTCAACGAAGTTAGGGGCGCAGCAATCCTTGAAAAGTTCTCGATGAATCTCCTATAATATCCTGCCAATCCGAGGAAACTGCGAATCTCGGTAGGAGTCTTCGGCTCCTGCCAGTTCATGACTGCTTCTACTTTAGCGGGATCTACTTGGATACCACGCTCACTCACAACATGTCCAAGGAATTGGACTTCTCGAAGCCAAAATTCACACTTCGAAAATTTGGCATAAAGCTTCTCTTGATTTAGAAGTTTGAGAATACAACGCAGGTGTTTCTCATGGTCAGCTTGGCTCTTCGAGTAGATAAGAATGTCATCAATGAAGACGATGACGAACTTATCTAAATAAGGTTTACAGACGCGATTCATGAGATCCATGAACGCGGCTGGTGCGTTAGTGAGTCCAAACGGCATCACTAGGAACTCGTAATGTCCATAACGAGTCCTAAACGCGGTCTTGTGTACGTCTTCCTCCTTGACCTTCAACTGATGATAACCTGACCTCAGGTCAATCTTGGAGAAATAACTTGCTCCTTGCAACTGATCGAACAGATCGTCGATCCTGGGTAACGGATACCGATTCTTGATAGTGACCTTGTTAAGCTCACGATAATCGATGCACAGACGCATCGATCCGTCCTTCTTTTTAACGAACAAGATTGGCGCTCCCCAAGGAGACGAGCTAGGTCTAATAAAACCTTTGGCTAAAAGCTCATCCAACTGCGTCCTCAACTCCTTCATCTCCGTTGGTGCCAATCTGTATGGTGCTCTTGCTACAGGTGCTGCGCCTGGTATGATATCTATTCGAAACTCTACTTGCCTATCTGGTGGCAAACCAGGTAACTCTTCAGGAAATACTTCAGGATATTCCGAGATAACAGGGATATCCTCAATCTTCGGCTTCGGCTCATCAATGGTAACTTGTGCCATATAAATGACACATCCCTTCTGCATGCATCTGGATGCCTTGAGCATGGACACTTGCTCCGGCAATCCATGTTGGGTATCTCCTTGAATAGTAAGTGACTCACCAGACGGAGTCTTCACTATCACCTGCTTTCTATTGCACAGAATCTGGGCTTGGTTACTCGACAACCAATCCATGCCTATCACTATGTCGAATCCAGCTAGCTTAAAGGGAAGCAAGGATAGCGGGAAAGAATGATTCCTAATGGATATAACACATCCATCTAGAACAGTCGAGGCGGTTTCTATGGTTCCATCGGCTAATTCCACCTCATATTTCACACTTAAGGTTTTAACAGGAAGGCTCAACAGTTTACAAAACTTATTATCTACAAACGACTTATCAGCTCCAGAATCAAACAAGACTCTAGCAAAAACATCATTTACAAGAAACGTACCGGTAATGACGTTATCGTCAAGGACTGCTTCCTTTGCGTCCATTCGGAAGACTCTCGCATTAGTCTTCTTCCCTTCCTCGGCCTTCCTTGCAAACTTTGGACAGTTGGGCCGAATGTGCCCCTTCTCGTTGCAACCAAAACACGTTGCATCCTTCATCTTCTTGCAATCCACAGTTTTATGATCTGTGGACTTGCAGATTCCACATCGTTTCTCCGAAGACTGGGATTTCGTCTCCAAACGACATCTCCCAAAGTGATGTCTCCTGCAGATTTTGCATTTGGGTTTCTCACCCGACTGATGATCACTTTTCCTAGACCCCGACCCTTTCCTGTGGTCGTTGTTCCCTCTATGTCGCTTTTCAGATCTTCGTGAGGTGTCATCCTCACGTTTTCGTTTGTTCTCCTCAGAGCTCTTCATGGCTCTCAATCTAACCACATCTTGAGTGAGGGAGAGGGATAGATCTGCTACGGATCTAAATGTTGTAGGTCTTGAAGCTTTAACACTCGCCTTTATCTCCGGTGCCAGACCCCCAATAAATCGAGCAATCCTACGCGGCTCCGGGGTCACCAAGTAAGGCACTAAACGAGACAACGTGTTGAACGTAGTAAGATACGCTTGACAATCGAGGTTCTTCATAACCAAGGATACAAAATCCGATTCGATTCGCTCGACCTCGTGCTGCGGACAAAAGTTCTCTTTAATCAGGGCCACAAACTGTTCCCATGATAAACCGTACAGTGTGGCCTTACCGGCAGCTTGTAGGAGTGACTTCCACCATGCTAACGCATCTCCTTTGAATGACTGGGACACGTACTTCACGACGTCCCTATCAGCACACCCGCTGATATCAACCACAGTATCCATCTCGTCAATCCACGTCATGCAATCGACGGCTCCCTTTTCCCCAGTGAAATCTCTGGGCTTGCAAGATACAAAATACTTGTACGTACAGGACCTGCTGTACGTGTCATGTCTCAGCTTAATCTCCTGCTTTGGGACGCTGCTGTGGTTGGAGGAGTGATTATCATCCTCAGCTTTCTTCGGCTCACTCTTTTTAGATGGCGGCTTGCTATGAGCCTCAGAATGAGTCTTGGGCTTTGCGTGCGTTTCTGTTCGGGTCCTACTCCGAGTACCACTAGATTCCTTGAACTGCCGATCCATGGCCTTGGCGACAGCATTATCTATCAGTGCTTGCAATTCTGCACCGGTAACGTGAATCTTTGCATTATCTGAGCATTCCCCAGAATGACTGTTGGTTTCTTCCGATTTGGCCATCGTAGCTTTAAGCTACAATAAAGGACAAGGTCTTATTTAGAACCTAACAGTATTATCGTTCTAGACGATTTATTAACCATGGTATCAAGAACCTTAGTAGTTAATTTAATAAATTTCATTCAGGCTCTTATTAGCAATCAAGGAATGAAAATATATATATTGGCACCATAGGCCTAGTCACATGGACAATTACTAAATTATAAATTTAGATTTTTATAGGATTATAAATTGTATAATTAAACAAATAATCCTTTACTAGACAGAGAGTCATAAACCACAACTGTCATTATATAACATAGTTATAACCCGTAGGTATCAAGCCATTAACAGACTTGTGTACAGATAAAATCTGTAGATATTTCTTTACTAGGCAGGGAGTTATAAACCACAACTGCCACTATATGACATAGTCATAACCCGTAGGTATCAAGTCATTAATAGACTTGTATACAGATAAAATCTGTAGATAATTTATTAAAAAGGGTGGCTTGTGTGATTTTACAGATCACGCTTGGCCAGGAATGTTAACATGTTCTCAGATGTTAACAGGGAGTTGAATCCTTTCAACCAGGTTTTACCATCATGGCCAGGCCTGTTAATAAGGCATTCAAGCTAGGTTATACCTTACTAAGATTCTTATAAAATGGCAAATCAAATAAAAATTGATATTTTTCCATTATTTTAATATTATATTCATGCATATAAATAAAATGATAAATTCAAATTAACCATTTTAAATTTCCAATAAAAGTACCAGTACATATTTGCCCTAAACGGGACTTTGAAATAACATGAATAACATGAATATCATGCCCGCGCAGGGGCTAAACAAGTAACAACAATAACTAAATAAAACAAACCCACGCAGGGGTTAACAGGATAACATACCCACGCAGGGGTAGAATAAGATAGATATACCCACGCAGGGGTAGAGTACAAGGATAGATGTCCACACAGGGACATGAGTACATGAGACAAAAATCGAAGGATTCAATGATCCCTCTTGCTCTTACCCTTGAGCAGGTCAAATACCTTCTTGAACATACCGCGGTTGTGTCGGCGATCACTTTGCAACTCCCGTCGCATGCTATCAATCCCATGCAGGATTTCCTGAACCTGTGGCGGCGACATCATAGGCGCCGGTGGCGGTGGCTGGAAGTGCTACGGCTGCGGCGGCTGGTACGGCTGCGGCTGCGGTGGCTGCTGGTAACCCGGAGGGTAACCAAAAGTAGACTGCCCAGCAGCCCAAGGGTCTCCCAATGGACCACTAGGAGGGAGTGAGCTGTAGTTCACAGCTTGCCAATAAGGGTCTCCCGTGTAATCATAACCCTGAGGGAATACATGCTCGAACGGGTTGAACTGAGCTGCACTAGCATAAGCCGGAATCGGCTCTCCATAGTTCTGCGGCGGCAGAGGCGGGATCGGTACAGAAGTAACCTCCGATAAGGGATGCTGAGACTCCCCTGTCTCGGACTCCCCGGGAAGAGACGTGTAGCGGCTGCTACCAACATGTGGAGGGGTGCCTATGCGAATCCCTCCGCGCGTAGACATGCGCGCATTCCTCCTAGGCCTCTGAGGCGGAGGAGGTAAAACTGGTGGCGGCGGTGGTGACGGAGTGATCACGTCACGCCATAGGGCCTCAGATAGGTCCTGCGGTAGAGGCGGCTGCTGCTGAAGCTGCTGCTGCTGCGAGTGGTGCTGCGAGTGCACCGGTGAAACCTGGTGAGACTGGAGCATTGGAGAGTTGTGGCTGGGGGTGAAATACCAATCATGCTGCTTGAACCTCTCCTGAAAGCTGTCCCCACCATTGTAGGGTGATCCCCTAAATGGCGACCCATCCGATATCTCAATCGGATGGTTAGGCGTACCTGATGGTGGTAGCGAGGGGTCCGTATCCTCGTCGACGTCCATCTCGTGACCACCAGAAAAGTGGTCCTCCGGTCCAAGTGGGTTATGACCCACTGGCTCATCCACAAAAGCATTAGGGTCATACAAACCCTGGTAGGCTGGCGCTGGATACTGGTGCGGTGACTGCTGCAAAGGTATGTAGGATCCATGCGAACCATGGGGCCCATTCTCCGAGTGGGGCCCAAACGAGTGGGGTAAAGACGGTGAAGTGCTTGCGGATACCGAGTGTCTAGCAGGCTCGGCGAAAGACCTCCAAAGGTCGTTGGCGGCTGTGTTGTGCGTGGCGGATGGTGCTCGCCTATGTGAGGGCCCTGCCTCATGGTCATGGGTAGTAGCAAATCCTCCTCGACCTCTCATTCGTGGCGGCATAGTGATCCTGTCAAAAGTCAAACAAGTTGCACAACAAAATATATAAGACAATGCAATAATAAATAAAAATAAATTAAACGAAAAGTTGAACATTTCCTAAGTTTCTTGTCTAGACTCGAAAATCGAGGAATGTGCAATTGTGTAACTGAGATTAAACACATTAAGATAGTGTTTAATTCACTCAGCGTTGGCTCTGATACCAACCTGTCACACCCCCATTTCCACGTGTCACCGGTGGGCCCGGTGTGGGGTACAGTGACGTAGTTGGCATCGTCATAGACAATCAACACAATATAATAATGCACAGCGGAAGCAGAATAGAAACATTTCAACCTTAAATAAAGTGTAATAATAAATATCACAGTAGTTGAAATGGATCCACAGGCGGATCAAATAAAATAGAAATAAATAGTTCAACAGATAATTGTCGTCCGAGTTTGCGAGACTATAGCGGACGCTCTTAGGAAACAACCAGCCTAATTCCGTATAGTACCTGCACTTAACCTTTTGGGAAAAATACGTCAGTTTACACTGGTAAATACAAATCGACTGACTCATTTTGAAATGATTGAAAATTGATTTAAATGCACAAGGCATAAATATTTTTATTAACTTGGGATAATTATATAATATAAACTTGTGAACGAATTACATGCACTTTTATCTCTGGTGGCCCGGGATCTACTGTCCGGGCTAGAGATTAAATGACACACCACATTAAAGAGTTATACACGTCGGGTGTACGCCTACACCCCGTGCTCTGGTCGTGGCCATCTCGTAAGATAATGCCAAGGATATCCGGGACACGGTCAACAACCCCCCAAAGCCTTTAAGTAAGACAAAACTGTTTAAACGAAGTCGCACAAGCTATTCAAGACTGTACACCTATAAGGCGCAGGACTTGTGCGCCCGATCAAGCGGTATTTTAAATACCGTACCCCAAGCCCGTATAGGGAAAATAAGTCAAAATGTATTTACCTGAGCAAGTATAAGTCACAAATGATAAGTGTTGGTAGCTTTTACCGGGCCTCCTAATCTGGAACAAAGGTTTATAATTAACCTATTAGATTCCTAACGGCCTTTTATTTAAGCTTAAGCTTTGACCGGTTAGTTTTAGGAATGATACGGTTTACGCACGATTAAGCGAAAGACCGGATAGAATGTGATTTAGACCCGACAAGTTTGAATACTTGTATAATATGGGTATACTAAATACATTCTGGATTTCGAAATAAAAATGATATCGTTTGACCCGTTTCGGTCAATTTACGCAAACTAGTTACGTAACCCGAACCGAACGCGAAAAGGGCGATACGGGTAGACCAATGATTCAAATGCAAGTTCCCTGAGATAATATGCTTAAAATATGATATTATATCAGTAAGTTATGTCCTATATTGCCCGGAATAATTTTAAACCCAATTTATGCCTTAGAAGGGCATTTTGGTCATTTAAAAGATGATAAAAGGGTAAAATTAGAAATCTGAGTTTCGGGTCTGGTTCATACAGTAAATATACTTAATATAACATATTATATCAGTAGGGTATGACCCATATATCAAATTTATCATTTAAAACCAAACTATGCACCGTAGGGGCAATTTAGTAATTTCACAAGGGCTAAAAATGCCAAAACTGGAAATCTGAGTTCATATACTTATACTTACTGTTTTTATATGAAAATAAGCTAAACACATCAGTAGGTATAGGTCTTATATGTTTAAAACAAGTATAACGCTTACTATACGCTTAAAACGCTAAATATGCGATTTAAGGGCGTTTTCGGGTTTTCAAATTAAATCTGAGATTTTTATATTTCCAGAATACTTAAAATAATTTATTCATCATATAAAATCAGTAGAAAAAGGTTTCGGGTCAAAAGGATGTGTAAAACTCATTTTATGGCTAAAACGGTCAAAACCGACATAAGCCGAAATGACTCGGTGATCTAGGATCCGTTCAGCCAAAAATTAATTAAAAATCATCAAAATTCCCAGAATATTATATTACTTCTGTTGGTAAAAAGTTTTGAATCAAAACGTGGCCAGAAACGGGTTCTACGCGAAAAGGACCGTTTATGTAAATTTATAATATAGTTTTACGCTAATGGCCATAACTCACAATCTGGACCACCAACTGATCCGAAATTTTCGATGCAAGTTTATATATTAAAAATAAAGATTTCTACTCTTTTACTTTTCCAAAAATCACGTTTTATATCAAAAAGGCAAGATAGTCAACTTTATGCATAAATCGGAAACATGCATTCGAATAGGCTAAGCATAGACTTAATCAAAGAAAATTCCAGAAAGTTTAACTAAAATAAAAATAGTCAAAAATACTTTCCAATACAGATCTCGAACATGCATGTACGAATCCGAATCGATGGTCTACGAAATAATCGTTTTACAAGACTTTCGGTTCCGATTCGTGTCTATACTATAGATTGTCGAGTTGATGATGATTAAAACACATTCTTACATGTATTACAAGTTATTTTTAATGATCAATCAGGTTGCATGTCATCTATATCATTAATCATGTCATTTTTCACAAAAATCGCTTCTGTTGACTTTTTAGAAATAGGTTTGACTCGACATTTAGCATGCATGTAGTGGGAATCAGTTAGTACCCTTTAGAGGGTTTGTTTCCCACATAATTACTAATCTATAACAAGTTTCAATTCGAGAAATGACTGAAAGAAATCCGTTTAATCAGAAAGTCAAAGGTTATGAACACCCAGTTTGACTTTTATCAATAAACACAACAAGAACGGATTAAAGAACGAATTGAAAGCTTACAAAGGTCCTAGAGATGTTTAGTGGACACTAGAAGTCGGCCTTGATGATCAGATTATCTCCAGAGAAGCTTTGAGAGCTCTTGCAAGTCTTGGTGTTCTTGTTCACAATTGTAAATGCCAAGAAATGAGATGAATTCGGATTTAAAGCAGAGTTTTTTGAGGTTTACTGTTGATGTAGGCATGCAAGGCTTCTAATTGGAGCATTTGGAGGCAAGATACAACTGTAATGCACTTGAATTCGGACTCAATATGACCCAAAACGAATTTCTGCTCGCTGGGCAACCCACGCGGCCCGCTTGGGCTTTACCAGGCGGGTCGCCTGACCCTGGTTCAGCCAAAATAAGTTTCAAACTTGACAGCTTTGACCCCTGAACTTGTACGCGATGTTTCGGCTACTTTTCTCGACCCGTAAACCCCCAAACTTGGTTTTTAAGAACCTTAGGACTTTTACCAACATGGTAATATCCTCGGATAACTTTGCGCTCAACCGAAAAGCCATGAAATTTGACGTTGACGCTTTTAGTCCCTTAAGTACGGTTTTGGCCATAACTTTCTCATACGTTGACGAAACTTCATGAAATTTTTACCACATATTCTAGTGAGTATATTTTAGCTATACAAAGCTTCGGGTCTGCCAAAAGTTCACTCAGAGGTATAAATTAAACATGTTGACACTTTTGGCCCCTATAGTTTACAATACTTCACTTTTGTGCAATTTCCGCGTCGTATGATCCATGAACCATCCGTTAAAGGTTATAAACATTATGTGGGGTTATCATAGAGCCTATTTATCCATTGTTGACACTTTGGACCCTTACGTTCCATAGTTTTCACCGTTTGTCACTTTTAGTCCCTCTAAAGTATGTTTTCACATAGCGGAACCTTATGACACGTGTCAAGACATTATTGGACGAAATTTTTCGAGGTGTTACACTACCTACCTGCTTGACCTGCTAGCTTGCTTGCTTATATATATTAATTCAGCTGCTTAACTCGTTTTTCTTGTATAACTTTTAAAATATGATGTTTTATAAAACGACGAATATGTCATTAGAACGAGCATATTTTTATCTACGTTTTAACCTAAGTTTCATTAAAAACGGAGTAAGGTAAATAAAATAATATATTTAATTATTAATATTAACGGTCTCCTATATTAGCCAAGGTTTGTCAAGATATTTCACCTTTCACACAATCATCTTACTCGTTTAACAATATATGAAATATAAATTACATATTTCACACGTTTATAACCAGCACATTAAGGTTCGGGTATTACATATAACTTTGTCATGATGTTTACTAGTCTTGCATGTTGTGCTTGGTGCTTTAGAAGTTGTAAAATATGTGAAATCGCATGAGTTATGTGACTTACACAAAAACTGCACTAATCTGATTATAACCACTATTTTAATCAGTAAATAACATGTATTGTGTTAAAATATTAAGTCGTTTCGAGTTAGGACGATTATAGTAATGTTTAACGCAAAACTATGCCTTAAAACAGTCAAAAATCGGCTTTTCGAATGATTTTTATAAAACTGATTTAGATCAGTAAGTAAACTGATATTTTTAGTTTAAAAACAAGTATTTTAACTAATTTTAAGTTTACTTGGTGTTTGGTTGGTCATACGTGACTTCCGACGCCCGAAAATGTTACCGAATCACTAAAATACGCATTTTCAATGAACACTAGTATGGGAATTTTTGGGTGAACCTTATGTGTTAAGATGTGTTATGTGATTTAAACATGTGAATGTGAAAATATGTTATGTTTTAACATGATTTAGATTATGCATGTATATTGTGCGTTTTAGGAGATAGAAACGGTAAAAATCGCGTTAAATGTGTAACTTGTTTGTCGAGCATCAAAATTGGTACATATAAGATATTTTATGTATACTTTCCTTAAAAATTACAAATAGATAAGTTAACTAAATTACGCGTGTTTTGATAATAATTCATGTGAACGTTTATGTATATATATTACGACGCGCAAATCGTAGATATATTACGTATAAACGGGAGTGTTAATGGATTTACATGATAACGGTCACCAATAAAATCGTTCAAATCGCAAAATCTTAAAAATACATATATATGAACTCATATATATATATTAACGTGCCAACATAATAAAAAATATGAACTTTTCGAGAAAATCTCAAAGTTATGTGACAATTCTAAGAAACGGAGAAACTTAGGATTTTTTGTGATATATTGATTTATAAATCGTTCCTACATATGATAGGACACGTAGAAATCAAACTGTGGGATTGCGCTATTTAAAAATACGCACCCAAAGGTGAGTGTCACTAAGCCCCTCTTTTACTGCTTTGTATATATTTTGGGGGTAGAACACGCCAAAAAGGGTTTAATAATGTTTTTGGATTAAAACATACCTTTTAATATAAATTATATATTTTTGTTGAAAATATATGGAGTTTGATAAATCATATGTTTCTAGACAAAACGTTTTTGATGAATGTATGTTTGGAGGAGGAACTGGGATGGTACGGTGTTTCTGAGGAAAATCCGACCGTGATGTTGGAACGAATATTGCTTGGTCTCAAGAGAGTAAGTAATAGCATAAGCTTACATTTCAGTGGGGATTTTAGGGGATTCGTACAACATCGTATATTAAATTTGTCATATTAGTACGATATATATATATATATATATATATATATATATATATATATATATATATTATAAATGAGGTAGACATCATATATGGTCTCAATATGGACCCTGCGCCAATGATGTCGTTTAATCGATTAAGTATTGGACGCGATGAATTGTTGGTAGATATATCGGGTTGACAACCCCATCGTGACCGGTCGCCCCGCGTCAAGTCAAACGACGAATTTAAATTCTGGTTATTGTCTAGCATTGGTTATCCCTGCATGGTAAATATATAGTTCGTATTGTCTAGCTAACATACGAGTCTGAACATTGACGCTATGAATTTAATATACAAAACTTGGGAAAATTCCTTAATGTCGGGTTCTTGAACTTACGACGGATGACCCATGGATTTTATTAAGGAAGCAAATGGACTTTCTAAATATTATATGGATGTTTTAAATAAACACATAATCAGAAAATTTTTCTTTGGATCAAATTTTTTAGATTTGAATATATGAACTCACATTCCTTTGTGTTGACACTTGATTTTAACGTGTTCTACAGGTACTTGAGTTCGGCTTCGGGAATCATGGCGTATCTTGTGTTTGATGATGCATGTTGTGTTACTTAAAAATGTTGGACTACTTTTAAACGTTTTGGGACGTATGTAATAAGATCCGCGAGGATCAAAGACAACTTAACTTATGTGTTTGTGTTGTGGTTTTTTAAAATGTAATGTTTAATAACTCATGTTTTAAAATAAGACAATATGTCCAACAAATAAGTTGTCCCAACGCCCGATCCTTAATCCCCGGGAACGGGTGGCCGCAAGCCAGTTTCGGTGGTATCTTGTTATTGTCTAATTTGGCAGCGGAAATTTTCATCAGGACCGTAGTTAGGAAATATTTTATCAGAGTAAAATACCACATTTCCATATCATTAAACACATGAGTAAAACCCAAGTTTTTAGTACATACACTTTCATAGGGATACACCCTATTTTATTTAAGAAAAACATCTATTTCTTTTAGGTAACTTTATTACCACTTTTTCAAGCCTTCAGTGCTATCCAGCTGGCTTCTATTTGGCTTTCACATTTTGTTACCTGAAACGCGTTGTAAAAACATTTTTGTCAATGGGAAATACTGGTGAGTGAATCCCAGTTTAAATAAAAACCAATATATAGTATTGAGGGCACATCCGCAATTACATTTGTTTCCAAGATAAAAAAATTAACATCCGTGGTACTGTCATACTCAATTTGTGGAAATGTTACCACGCCAGTAACAAATTTTGTATACAAAACGCTAACATACCCACGATAATTGTATTCTTACAAATACTCAATAACTGCTTAATATATAATTAATCATGTGAGGTTTTGTAAAAACAATTTGCAAAAAGGAGATTACTCACATTGTTGTCTTAGGGTTTTCAGTAAGGATTTCCTGGGAATAATCTATAAATTACACAAATGCATGTGTGTTAGTATAATAACCCATTTTAACATTAGTAAAACCCTCCCCGAGACGGCATTCCAACGACTACGTCGGGCAGAACCACGACAGCCGTTACGGAACCCTAGATCAATCGGGCAGAGTATCTAATACGTCTCCAGCGTGGCAGAACCTCGCTATTTAGGGGGTATTAGTCCTGAGTATAATGCCCACTATTTAATTTTAAGAGAGAAAGAAACGATTTTGAACGAAAGAGACAGAAGATCCGAGGCCATCTATTTATAGTTGCTGATTCTGGCTTTGTCGCAGCCCGCGTAACATAGGGGCAGAACCTACACGGCTCGCGTTGACCTCCGGTCAATGCATAGCTGGGCTGAGTTGACAACTAGCTCCGCCGAGTGTTGGGCGACGTGGCGGCCAGGGCCGTGCTAGGCCTTAAGTTCACGCGGCCTGCGTGGAGGTTGGGGTGTGGCTTACGCGGCCCGCCTCAACTTAAATTTTCTTGTTTTTCCTTTTTTTATGCTATATTGTATTTCGGCTCGGTTTTCACATACGGGGTGTGTTTAAAGACATATTGGAATATTTTAAAATACATTAGGGTGTCGGAAAATTTACGAGGGTGTCGGTTTTATTTAGAATTGTTACATCCTCCCCACCTTGTTTTAGAGCTCGTCCTCGAGATCTACTGGAACAAGTGTGGATATTTCCTTTGCATTTCTGATTCGAGTTCCCATGTGTACTCAGGCCCTCTTTTGGAGTCCCACTTCACTTTGACCAGAACTAATCTCTTATGCTTAAGATTCTTAATTTTCCTATCTTCAATCTGTAGAGGCCTTTCTACAAATTTGAGTTGTTCATTTACCTCTATATCTTTAAGAGGCACTACGAGTGATTCATCAGCTAGGCATTTCTTGAGATTAGATACATGAAATACATCATGTATTCCTGCTATTTCCTCTAGCAGTTGTAGCTGATAGGCTACAGGTCCTATTCTTCTAATGATCTCAAAAGGTCCAACATACCGGGGACTTAGCTTCCCTCTTTTGATGAATCTTACCACTCCTTTCCAAGGAGAGGCTTTTAGCAATACCTTATCTCCTATTTGAATTCCAATGGCTTACGTCTGTTATCAGTGTAGCTCTTCTGTTGATCACGTGCTGCTTTCAGTCGTTCCTTGACTTGAATGATCTTGTCGGTTGTTTCTTGCACTATCTCAGGTCCAGATAGTTGCTTTTCCCCGATTTCTGTCCAACAGACTGGAGTTCTGCACTTTCGTACATAAAGTGCTTCGAATGGTGCAGCATTGATACTTGTGTGATAACTGTTATTATAAGAAAATTCTATCAAAGGTAAGTGATCGTCCCAATTACCTCCGAAATCAATTACACAAGCTCTAAGCATGTCCTCCATTGTCTGAATTGTCCTTTCGCTTTATCCGTCCATTTGAGGATGGTAAGCTGTGCTGAGATTTAACTTGGTTCCCATTGCTTTTTGGAAACTTAACCAAAAATGAGAGGTAAAACGGCTATCCCTATCAGAAACAATTGATAAAGGTATTCCATGTAATGAAACAATTTCAGTTACATACAATTTGGCCAATTGTTCCCTGCTAAAAGTTTCTTTCATTGGTAGAAAATGAGCTGATTTAGTTAGTCTATCTACAATCACCCAGATTGTATCATTACCTTTTCTTGTTTTGGGTAATTTGGTAACAAAATCCATTGTTATCAATTCCCATTTCCAAACTGGCATTTCTAGCTGTTGCAGCAATCCTGAGGGTTTCTGATGTTCAGCTTTAACTTGTGAACAGGTTAAACATTTAGAAACGTAGGCTGCTATATCCTTTTTCATTCCTATCCACCAGAATTTTTTCCTTAAATCCTGGTACATCTTATCACTTCCTGGATGCATCGTATATTTAGACTTATGGGCTTCTTCTAATATACGGTGACGTAGATTTCCTAATTTAGGTATCCACATTCTCTTTTCATGGAATCTCCAAATTCCATCTGCTCCTTATTCTAATTCTTTAATCATACCTTTCAATTTTTCAGTATCATCCTTGATTACTGATTCTTGTGCTTCTCTTATTTGATTATTTAAATCTACTTGTAGATTTAATTTAAGAGAACGTACCCTTTTTGGCTTTTCATGATACTTTCGACTTAAAGCATCAGCCACTACATTGGCTTTCCCTGCATGATACTGGATATCACAATCATAATCACTAAGAATCTCCATCCAGCGTCTTTGTCTCATATTCAACTCTTTTTGCCCGAAAACATACCTTAAACTTTTATGATCCGTAAATATGGTAAACTTACTACCATAAAGATAATGTCTCCAAATCTTAAGGGCAAAAATTATGGCTCCTAATTCTAGATCATGGGTTGAATAATTCTCTTCGTGATTCTTAAGTTGTATAGATGCGTAAGCTATAACCTTTTGACGTTGCATTAACACACATCCATAACATAATTTAGAAGCATCACAAAAGACTACAAAGTCTTCAGTTCCTTCTGGTAATGTTAGTATGGGTGCGTGGGTTAATCTTTGCTTAAGGATTCTAAAGGCTTCTTCTTGTTTTGGTCCCCATTCAAACTTAGTGGATTTACAGGTTAACTTAGTTAAGGGAATGGCTATTCTAGAGAAATCTCGAATAAACCTTCTATAATAACCGGCCAATCCTAAGAAACTTCTAACCTCGGTTGGTGATTCAGGGGTTTTCCATTTGGTAATTGCCTCGATCTTTGTTGGATCCACATGAATTCCTTCATGATCGACAAAGTGTCCAAGAAATTGTACCTGCTCTAACCAAAACTCACACTTGGAAAACTTAGCGTAAAGCTTTTCCTTTCTTAATAAACTTAAAAGTAAGTGCAAATGCTTTGCATGTTCGTCTTTACTTTTAGAGTAAATGAGAATATCATCAATAAAATCAATTATGAATTTATCCAAATATGGCTTACATATTCGGTTCATCATGTCCATAAATGCAGCTGGGGCATTGGTTAAACCGAATGGCATGACAGCAAATTCATAATGGCCATACCTTGTTCTGAATGCGGTCTTAGGAATGTCCTCTTCCTGTACCTTTAATTGATGATATCCCGATCTTAAATCGATTTTAGAGAAAAATCGAGCTCCTTGCAGTTGATCGAACAGATCATCGATTCCTGGTAATGGGTACCGATTCTTAATCGTGACTTTGTTCAATTCACGGTAGTCAATGCACATACGCATTGATCTGTCCTTCTTTTTTACAAAAAAAATCGACGCTCCCCATGGCGATGAGCTTGGCTGTATGAATCCTTTTTCCAACAATTCATCTAATTGTTTCTTCAGCTCCTGCATTTCTGCGGGTGCCAAACGGTAAGGTGCTTTGGCAATCGGTGCTGTTCCTGGTAGTAGATGGATTCTGAATTCAACTTCTCTGTCTGGCGGTAGCCCTGGCAATTCTTCTGGAAATACATCTGTAAACTGGGAAACTACTGGAATGTCTTTTAATTCTTTTTCTTTAGTGTTAGTGATTATAGAAATCAAATACACTATAGATCCTTTTCTTATGTAACTTGCAGTTTTCATCACAGAGATGAATTTAGTGGATTTAGATAGTTTATTTCCTCTAATTGTGATCTTTTCACCCCTTGGTGAATTTACTTGAATTGACTTTTGATCACATAAAATACTGGCTTTATTGGCTATTAGCCAATCCATTCCTAATAGAACATCAAATCCTGCCAGATTCATTGGGTAAAGGTTTGTAATAAACTTTTGATTAAAAATTTATATTCTTGCTCCCTGCAAGATTTTAGAAATTCTAACGGTTTCTCCATTTGTTGTCTCTACTAGACATTCTTATGGTAGTTTAGTTAATGATTGATTAAGAAGTTTGCAAAATGAAGTATTGATAAAACTTTGGTTTGCACCGGAGTCAAATTATACTTTAGCAAAAATATCATTAACTAAAAACGTACCAACTATAACGTCCGAGATCATCTTGGCTTCATCTGCAGTCAGAACAAATGCTCTAGCATTTTTAGTGTTCTTGTTGTTTGCATGTGGAGCTAAATTCGGACAGTTTGGCCTGATGTGACATTTTTCTCCACAATTGAAACACATTCCATTACTGGATTTCTTCTTGCAATCTTCCTCCTTGTGTCCTGGTGCCTTGTAGAAATTGTAGTGAATGGAGCATCTTCCTGAATGCTTCTTTCTGCAGGTTTTACAATATGGTGTAGAGGTAGAACCTACATTCTTACGGTTGGAATTCCCAAAACGGAATTCTTGGGTAAGTCTTTGGGTTAGGTTTCTCCTCTGGTCTTCTTCTCTAGTACGGATTAATTCATCTGTCAAGGTATTGGCTAGTTCTACAGCTTCTTCTATGGTTTGAGGTCTAGCTGCCTTGACTACATGTCTAATCTCTCCAATTAATCCCCAGATGTAACGGGAGATTAATACCGGTTCAGGTGATGCAAGGGTCGGTACTATTCTAGCATATTCAAAGAAGGTAGTAGTATACCCCTTACTATCTACCCCGGTCATTCTAAGGTTCAGCAACTTATTCGCTATCTGCTTCTTTTCATTGGGAGGGCAGACCTTCCTTTCTACCATATTTTTGAATTCCTCCCATTCCATGTTGTATACCCTATTACTTGCTCTTGACTGGAGGATAGTGTTCCACCATTCTAGGGTTGAGTTCTTAAACAGATTTGAAGCAAATATTATCTTATCTTCTTCAGCACACTTGCTAATTTTTAGAATAGCCTCAGTCTTCTCTATCCAACGTAGAGCTGCAATGGGTCCTTCATTGCCCGAGAATTCTATTGGCTTGCAGGACCAGAATTCTTTGTAAGAACAACCATATGGCATGGTTCTTCTTCTTTTAGGAATGGGCACCTGAAGTACGGGTCCATTGTTCATGTTGTGTTTAGGTTCAATTGGTCGCTTACTGTTATGCTTACTTTTATTATCTGCTTCCTTAACAATTTGGATAATAAATGGCATTGCATCTATGATTCCTTGTGCCACTATGTGTTGGATGGCACTATTATCCATGTGATTTCCATTGTTATTGTTGTTCGGATTCTCGTTATTCAGATTATCATTATTCGAGTGGTTGTTGTTCTGAATATTATCATTCTGGTTTTCCTGATTCACTTCGTTGTCCATCTGAATTTTAAACATTTACCACACATTAATATCACCAATAATATTTGAATATAGTCAATCACATGACATGCACTTTGGTCAAAAGCGTCGAGCATTGCGACTTTTACTCTATTCATATATTATGCGTCTATTACACACTAGTACTGAAATAAAAATTACAATACCAACTGAAATTTAAAACTACACTACTAGTAATAGGCATCCGTAGTTTTTTTTTTTCGTACACATACACACATATATTATTATATTATATTATTTCTACCGTTTCCATCATCAATTCAAGGGTATGGATTCATCCAAAAATCCATATTGCGTTCATCGTATTTCCATATGAGACGCTCTCCCACCTGTCTCATTCGTTCACTGCTTTCTAAAATTTCCTCACCAAAAGTCCTAAGTTCTTGTACGTTTTCTGCACTCATTGGGGGTGCAGGTTCTAGGACTGGGTTCGGAATCTGGGGTGCGGGTTCCTGGTACGGGGCCTGGTATGGGTAAGGATTCTCTAAGATCTCCCTAATGTATGCATCATTATCGAAATATGGATCTAGAGGATCTAACCCTGGGTAGGCTCCTAGATTGGGCATTGATAAATCTTCCTGTATCGGGTAGCGTTGCACATAGTCCCTAACATCATCCCACCAGGGGTCGTAATTTGGGTCTAGGGGATTTGGCGCAGGTACCCTAGGTATTTCTTCCGGATTAAAATCATGCATTTCTACTTGGTTTTCAGGGTTTACTATCTCCATGGGTTGATTAGGAATTGGTGGTTGTGGTTGGGGTGCTCGCATTTGCTCCTGGTTTGGGTCAGCTGCAGTGGTTGCTAAAATATGGATATTAGCTATACCCCTATTAAGCATATCCTGGGCATATGCATCGGTTTCTCTTTTGGCTACGGCTAGTGCTCTCTGGTCCTGTAACTTTTTCATACGCTTTCTATGCTCGTGTGCTCCCCTACTCAACCATCCCCTCTTTTTCTGAGGAAATGGCTCTTCAGATTGAGCCTTAAATACGAATATTCCTTCTTCTGTATCAGCAGACTACCCCGAGAGGGCAGGCTGAGAAGAGGCACCTTCGCTGCTAGCGAACCAGACAATTGACGATACGCGTCAGATGGTCCTTGGTCGCTCATACTGTGTCACACCCCGATTTTCACACGTTTCACCGGTGGGCCCGGTGGGGGATTATCGTGACGTAGTTGGTAACATTACAGTCAAACAACACAATATTTAAATGCACAGCAGAAGCAAAAGATAGATATATTTCAACTTTAAATAAATAGTAATATCAAGTATCACAACAGTCGAAATTAATCCACAGGGGATCCAAAATAAATAGGAAATATTGTTCAACAGTTTGACATCCAAGCTTGCGGGACTTATTGAGGATGCTAGGAGAAAGCCAGCCTAGTTCGCTTAGTACCTGCACTTAACCTTTTTGGGAAAATACGTCAGTTTACACTGGTAAATACATTCAACCGACACTTTTGAAAAAGGTTTAATAAAATTGATTTGAATGCACGTGGCACAAACTTTTATAACTTGGGATTATTATTTTAATATAATACTTGTAAACGAATTACGTGTTTCTTATGCGTTCAGTAGCCCGATCCGTAGACCGGGTTAAAGATCAATAGACACACCACAATATTTAATCATTTATGCACCGACGGGTGTACGCCTACACCCCGTGCAAAGGTCGTGGCCATCTCGTAAGATGATGCCAAGGATATCCGGGACATGGTCATTAACCCCCCAAAGGCTTTAAGCAAACAAAACATTTCAAAACAAAGCATATCAATGATTTAATCTCTATTCTACTAAAGATTCAATGCTGGACCAAGCGGTATTCTATATACCGTACCCCAAGCCCGTATAAGGGAAATTAAGTTAAAAGTATTTACCTTTGCAAGTATAATTCACAAACAGCCAGTGCAAGTAGCTTTTACCGTGTCTCCTATTCTGGAACGAAGGTTTATAATAACCTATTAGAATCCTAATGGGTCTTTAATTAAGCCTAAACTTAGACCGGTTAGTTTTAACGAAAGATACGGTTCGAACGCACGATTAAGCGAAGACCGGAATAGAATGTGATTTAGGCCTGACAAGTTTGAAGACTTGTATAATATGGGTAATCCAATCACATTCTGGATTTTGAGATAAAAACGACAAGGTTTGACCCGTTTCGGCTAATTTATGTAAACTAGTTACATAAACCGAACCGAACGCGTAAATGGCGTAGCGGGTAACCGTAAGAGTCTTATATAGGTTTCCTAATTAAATATGCTCAAAATATATTGTGATATCAGTAGGATACCTTCCATTATGCCCATATCGAGTTTAATCCCATAATACGCCCTGTAGGGGTATTTTGGTCATTTTAAAGATTATAAAATAGATTATTTATACTCCTGATGTTCGGGTCTGAAGAAATCAGTAAAACCACTTATTTTAATAAGTTACATCAGTAGGTAATATGTCTTTATGACAAAAATGGTTTTAAACCCAAACTATGCGTTTAATACGCGTATAAAGTCGTTTTAAGCGATTTCCGGGTTATACAGGAAATCTGAGTTTTTTGATCAGGTTATAAAGTTCAAATACTTTGTTTATTATTTAAAATCAGTAGCAATTGGATTCGTGTCAAAATACTATGTAGAACTCATTTTATGTCCAAAAAGGGTATATTCGGTATTTACCGAATAAAGGTCATAACCGTAGGTTATGAGCAGGTTAAAAATAATTAAAAATCCTTAAAAATCTCAAAATATTATATTACATCAGTGTGTAAAAGGTTTGGTGTCGAAATTTGGGTTTAGATAGGCTTTATGCTAAGTGCGCCGTTTAATTAACAAAAGTTTTCTTAATTGCGCTATTTAGCATAACTCCTATTCTAGACCTCTAATCGACTTGAAATTTTAGGGACATGTTTAGAAATCTGTAACTAAGATTATTGTTCTTTCACATATCAAAAATTCTCGTTTTAAGGTCAAAAGGGCATTATGGTCAACATTTAAGCATTTAACGGAAATGTGCAAATGACTCGGACAAACATCGAACCAGCCACAGAGGGTTATACCATCATGTAACCTGGTCCTATGGGAGTCCTAAGGCATTTCTAAGTCATATTAATCGGGTCAGAACTGAAGTCAAAGCAAAAGTCAAAGTTTTGTGAATTTCGGTTCCGAACCGAGTCAAAACAGAAAATGGTCGGATCAAACCAGCTTAGACCAGTTCTTAAACTTGTTATCAAGTTATATGAGTGATGAAACAGGTTACATGCCATCTACATTGTTAATTATGCGTTAAATCGAAAATTAGCATTCTGTTGACTTTTTCTAAGCAACTTTGACCCAACATTTGAACTAGTTAGAGTGGGAACCAGGGGGTGCCCTTTTAAGGGTTTAATGCCCACATGATTACCAACATATAACTACCTTTTATTCGACTAATCACTGGACCAAGATTGATTAATCGTTAAGTCAACCGTTAATTACGACGGTTTGACTTTTTAGCTAAAACTAAGCAAAAACTTAACTAAGAAAGGTTAAGCACACTTACTGAAGTCTAATGAACGACCAGAGATGCTTAGAGAAGACTCTTGAGCTCCAGAGATGATCAGAATTGCAGCTTGAAGGTGTGAACAATTGTTACAACATGAATGGCCTTTTATAGTGTTCTTAATCCATTGAGATCATGACAACTAGGTCTATCATTGATCCCAGATCATTTACAAGTGTTTCCTAGTGCCTAGGAACTGTTATGGGTCGCCCATGTTGCTGAGAATATCTTACAAAGTCGGTTAAACGTTTATAACAGCCAACAGCCAAGCTGCTGTCGCTGGGCACCCCTTACGGACCGTAAGGCAGGACCTTTACGGTCCGTAAGCTTTTGACAGAAGGCAAAAAATAACCTTTCACGTATTACGGACCGTAAGGCAGGACCTTTGCGGTCCGTAAGCCCTTGCCAGAAGCAAAAAAATTAACCTTTCATGCATTGAACAGGCAACTTGTAAAGCATTATTTTGAGCCAGGGAAATGTCAGTATGAGGCTCTTTTTACCCATGCTTGATCAGTTGTGTCTACCTATCTCAATGTATCATTGATTTGCATTATGTTGGAAAATATACACAAAAGTTTTATTGAGCATTATTTCATAGGATCCATACTTGCAAATTTGGACATCCTTTATTATTAGTAATCACCGGAGTAAAGGTATACTAGATGTTTATTAATCATGTTAGGGTCTTGGGATTTTATAATAAAGTCGTTCAGAGGTATAAATTAACATGTCGACGTGTTTAAAAATCCTGCCATACATCTTTAACTAAATCTGGGTTTATAATGCTTTTGTCGTATGTGACACGTGTAATTTATTTATTGAACACAAATTTTCGAGGAGTTACATCCTCACCCCCTTAAAAGAAATCTCGACCTCGAGATTTACTGAAACAAATGAGGGTATTTTTCTTTCATTATGGACTCTACCTCCCACGTGTACTCGGGACCTCTACGGGCATCCCATTTAACCTTTACAATCGGTACATGCTTCCTTCGAAGCTTCTTAACCTGTCGATCCTCGATCGACACAGGTTTTTCAACAAACTTCAAGCTCTCTTCTATGTGCACATCTGAGTGTGGTATAACTAGTGAATCATCAGCGACACACTTCTTCAGATTGCAGACGTGGAATACATTGTGAATACCACTGAGCTCTTCGGGTAAGTTTAACTTATAGGCAACTGATCCAACACGTTCGATGATCTCGAAGGGTCCTATGTATCTCGGGCTTAACTTGCCTTTCTTACCAAATCGCATCACTCCCTTCCAGGGTGATACTTTAAGCAATACCTTGTCACCAACCTCGAAGTTAAAAGGTTTACGCTTCAAGTCTGCGTAGCTTTTCTGCCTATCTCGGGCAGCTTTCAGACGGTCACGAATCTGGACAATCTTGTCCGTCATTTCAAAGATTATTTCAGGTCCTGTCAACTGCACATCTCCAACTTCCGCCCAACACACGGGCGTCCTGCACTTCCTACCGTACAAGGCCTCGAAAGGCGCAGCCTTAATGCTGGTATGGTAGCTATTGTTGGACGAGAACTCTATTAATGGCAGGTGGTTATCCCAATTACCACCTAAATCAATCACACATGCACGAAGCATGTCTTCCAAAGTTTAGATTGTACGCTCACTCTGCCCGTCCATCTGAGGATGGTAAGCCGTACTGAAGTTTAAGCGCGTGCCCAAAGATTGTTGGAAGCTTTTCAAAAAATGAGATGTGTACCTAGTATCTCTGTCAGAGATAATAGACACAGGCACGCCATGTAGAGATACAATCTTATCTACATACAATTGGGCTAACATGTCGGAGCTATAAGTCTCCTTAATGGGCAGGAAATGTGCTGACTTAGTCAGTCTATCAACTATTACCCATATCGTATCATTTCCTTTCCTTGTCTTTGGGAGCTTAGTGATGAAACCATCGTCACCATTTCCCACTTCCACTCGGGAAGTTCAGGTTGTTGTAGCAAACCTGACGGCTTTTGATGTTCAGCTTTGACTTGCACACAAGTCAAACATTTAGCGACATAGGTGGCTATAGACTTCTTCAAGCCTATCCACCAGAAGTTTGCTTTCAAATCCTGGTACATTTTGTCAGCTCCAGGATGAACGGAGTATTTGGAACTGTGGGCTTCCTGGAGGATAACCTCTCGTAGTCCCCCATAAACTGGAACCCATATTCGTCCATTTAACCTCAGAATTCCGTCCTTTCCATAGGATAACTGTTCTTCAGTCACTCCTATCTTTTCATTAGGATAGTTAGCTTCCAGCACAGCTTCCTTCTGTGCAGCTAACAACCTTTCATTTAAACTATTCTTTATCTCAATGCTCTTGGCATTGATTCTAATAGGCTTTACTCTTTCCTCCCGACTCAAGGCATCGGCGACTACATTCGCCTTGCCAGGATGGTACCTTATCTCGCAATCATAGTCATTCAAAGTCTCCATCCATCGTCGCTGCCTCATGTTCAAATCCTTTTGGTTAAACAGATGCTGGAGGCTCTTGTGATCAGAATAGATCACACACTTGATGCCATACAAATAGTGCCTCCATAGCTTCAGTGCGAATACAACGACACCCAACTCCAAGTCATGGGTGGTGTAATTCTTTTCATGCACCTTTAACTGTCGTGAAGCATAGGCAATAACCTTGCCTTTCTGCATAAGCACACATCCCATCCCGGTGTATGATGCATCGCAAGATACCACAAACTCTTCTATTCCATCAGGCAATGTCAACACAGGTGCATTGCTCAGCTTCTGTTTAAGGATATCAAAGGACTCCTACTGCTTAGGACCCCAGTTAAACTTAACATTCTTTCTAGTCAAAGAAGTTAAGGTGCAGCAATCCTTGAAAAATTTTCAATAAAGCGCCTGTAATAACCTGCCAATCCCAACAAGCTGCAAATTTCTGTGGGCGTCTTCGGCTCTTGCCAATTCATGACAGCTTCCACCTTAGCGGGATCCACTTGGATACCACGCTGACTAACCATATGTCCAAGGAATTGGACTTCTCGAAGCCAGAATTCACACTTCGAAAATTTGGCGTAAAGCTTCTCCTGTTGAAGTAGTGAAAGAATACATCGAAGATGCTTTTCATGATCAGCTTGGTTCTTTGAGTAAATCAGAATGTCGTCAATGAAGATGATAACAAATTTGTCCAAGTATCCCTTGTAGACACGGTTCATGAGATCCATGAATGCCGCTGGTGCATTAGTGAGCCAAAAGGCATCACTAGGAACTCGTAATGACCATAACGAGTCCTAAATGCAGTCTTGTGTACGTCTTCATCTCTAACCTTCAGTTGGTGATAACCTGACCTCAGATCGATCTTAGAAAAGTAGCTTGCCCCTTGAAGTTGATCGAACAGATCGTCGATCCTGGGTAATGGATACCTATTCTTGATAGTGACCTTGTTAAGTTCACGGTAATCGATGCACAGACGCATCGATCCATCCTTCTTCTTGACAAATAAGATTGGTGCTCCCCAAGGAGACGAACTAGGTCTAATGAAACCTTTGGCTAGCAATTCATCCAGTTGTGTTCTCAGTTTCTTCATCTCTGTTGGTGCCAATCTGTAGGGTGCTCTAGCAACAGGTGCTGCCCCAGGGATAATGTCAATCCTGAACTCCACTTGCCTATCTGGGGGTAAACCAGATAGTTCTTCGGGAAAAACTTCAGGGTATTTAGAAATGACAGGGATATCTTCAATCTTGGGTTTCGGCTCATCAATAGTCACTTGTGCCATGTAGATGACGCAACCCTTTCTCAAACACTTTGAGGCCTTGAGCATAGTCACATGCTCAGGCAGTCCATACTGGGTATCTCCCTGAATGGTAAGTGATTCACCAGACGGAGTCTTGATCACCACTTGCTTCTTATTGCAGACAATCTGGGCCTGGTTATGAGACAACCAGTCCATGCCTAAAACTATGTCGAAACCGGCTAACTTCAAAGGAAGTAGGGACAACGGAAAAGAGTGGTCCTTAATGAATATAATACATCCCTCTAATATGGTTGAGGCGGTTTCTAAGGTGCCATCAGGTAGTTCCACCTCATACTTCACACTTAAAGTTTTGACAGGTATATTCAGCAATTTGCAAAACTTATTGTCTACAAAAGATTTATCAGCTCCTGAATCAAATAGTACTCGTGCATAGACATCATATATAAGGAAGGTACCTGTGATCACATTGTCGTCCTGCACAGCTTCCTTTGCATCCATTCTGAAGACTCTAGCATTGGTCTTCTTCCCTTCATCAGCCTTCTTTGCATACTTTGGGCAGTTTGTCTTAATGTGCCCCTTCTCGTTGCAACTATAGCATGTCGCGTCTTTCAGTTTCTTGCACTCGAGGGTTTTATGTTCTGTGGATTTGCAAATCCCACAAGGCCTTGTCTGAGATTGGGATTTTGTGTCAAGTCTGCATTTCCCAAAATGTTATTTCTGACAAGTCTTACACTTGGGCTTATCTCCAGACTGATGCCCATCTTTCCTTGAACTAGATCCCTTCTTGTGGTCATTGTTCCCTCGGTGCTTCTTATTTGATCGACGCGAGTTGTCATCATCATCATGCTTCCTCTTCTCGGCATCCTTGTTCCTCAGCGATCTCTGCCTGACCGTGTCCAGTGTGAGGGATAGGGATATATCAGCTACTGACGTGAATGTAGCTGGCCGAGAGGCTTTCACACTTGCCTTAATCTCCGGAGCTAAGCCCCCTATGAAACGAGTTATTCTTTTGGGTTCCGGGGTCAGCAGATAAGGAACCAACCTTGACATCGTGTTAAAGCTCGTAAGGTAAGCTTGGCAATCCAAATTCTTCATCATTAACGACAGAAAACACGACTCAATCTTCTCAACCTCATGCTGAGGGCAGTAGTTCTCTCGAATGAGGGTAACAAATTGTTCCCATGACATACTGTACAGTGGAACTTTCCCAGTAGCCTGAATCAATGATCTCCACCAGGCCAAGGCCTCTCCCTTGAACGATTGTGATACAAACTTCACTACATCCTTTTCAGCGCACCCGTTGATATCAACCACCATGTCCATCTCATCCAACCATGTCATGCAGTTTATTGCTCCTTTCTCCCCCGAAAAATCCCGGGGTTTGCATGAAACGAAGTACTTGTAGGAGCAACCCTTATCACGGGGTCCTTGATTTAGCACAACTTTTTGAGACGGGACACTATGATGGTTTGAAGAGTGACGATCGTCATCATCTTTCTTTGGTTCTTCCTTCTTTGAGGGAGGCTTGCTATGTGCCTCGGAATGAGTCTTGGGCTTTGAATGCGGTGCGGATCGGGTCCTACTCCGAGTCCCGCTCAACTCACTGTACTGCCTATCCAAGGCTTTTATAACAGCATTGTCAATCAACGCTTGCAGTTCAGCACCCGCTATAATAATACGAACATCATCCTCATTCTCCTTTGGATGACTATTTACTTCATCTGAGTCAGCCATTTTATCTTGAACTGCTACATAAGAAAATGACAAAAATTTATTTGGGAGTTTATTATGGAATTGCCCTTTTTGGCAGTTCCTTAACCATGGTAAGCATAGACCATATTTGGTTAATTTGTTACTCATATTTATTTAGGATTTTAATATAACTTATCCTAATTATAAACAATATTGTTAGTGGCACAAAAGCCTAGTCACAGGGACGTTCTAAATTATAAGCCATGATTTCAGAGAATCAAGGCATGAAGGTTTGAACATAGTTCTCTTACCTTTTCTTGATAGGGAGTCATAGACTACTACTGTCTTTTGTCTTATATGACAATGAATATGGCCCGCAGGCACTACATCACTAATAGATGCTTGTTATGTGATCATCTTACTTGATGATTTAAACCCATGATTTATAGATCATTAAGTTAGGGTTTGGAATCCCTCGAAGGATCCTTGTACAAAACGACGTGTGTGATTTATAACGAATCACGTCTGCCAGGAGTGTTAACATGTTTACAGAGGTTAACAGGAATTTGAATCTTTTAACCAGGTCTTACTACCTTGGCCAGGTCGTATAGTGACACGAAGGCTAGGTTACACCTTGAGATTCTTTATTAATATTTGCATAGGCAGATCAATTTTTAAAAGGAATGATTTTGATTTATCTATTTCATATATAATGTACATAATGACAAAAATGAATTTCATAAACTTAACATTCCATTAAACATAAAAAGGATTACACACTGCCCTAAACGGGACTTTTAATAGACGAATTACCTACGCAGAGGTTAAACAGGAAAAAAAACAAGTCCTCGCAGGGACCAATTACTATGATAGGTGTCCTCGCAGGGACTGAAAAGGCAAGTCCACGCAGGGACTGAAAGACAAATAAATGTCCACACAGGGACTTAAAGACAGAAATAAATGTCCACGCAGGGACTTAAATACACAAATAAATGTCCACGCAGGGACTTGATTGAAATAAGAAATACAATAGTACATATAGAGACTAATGATCTCGCTTCTTCTTTCCTTTTAACAGATTTGCTAGGCCTTTGAGGAATCCACGGTTGTTCTTACGTTCTTGCTCAAAATCTCGTTCCACCCTGTTCAAACGGTGGAGGATTTCTTCCTGCTCCGGTGGGGAAAAACGTGGCTGCTGCGATAGGTGCTGAGCCGGAGGTCTAGCAGGTATTGGATACCCATGAGTTGAGTATTCCATTCCCCAAGGTGTTTCATAAGGTACTTCAGGATGAAGGGCGTGGTAGTTTGCCGCCGCTTCTATGTATGGGTCGACACCAATATAGTTGTAGTGAGTGTGAGCTGGCTGCTCAAACGGGTTGTACGCTGTGGAACCGGCGTATGTAGGTATCGGGTTATCATATCCAAATGGCGGCGAAGGTGGTGCAACTGGTGCAGAATTCACCTCTGCAGCTGGGTTAGAAGGTCCACCCATTTGTGGGTCTTCATGCAGGGGCGGATAATGACTGCCACTGGAGTGTCGAGGGGTGCTAAAATGAAAATCCCCTCTTCGTGCGGATATCTGCGCGCCTGTTCTCCTGCGTCTTGGAGGATCCAGAGGTGCTTGATGAACTGGCGGCGGTGGAGGCGGTGGTGTGACTGCCACGAAACGCGAATCCTCGGAGGGATCCTGCTGCTGCTGTTGTTGTTGCTCATGAGGCGATAATTGGTGAGAGGGTGTAAAGTACCACTCACACTGGTTGAACCTTGCTTGATAACTGTCTGGACCCTGATAGGGTGTTCCATGGAAGGATGATCCATCAGAGATCTCGATTGGATGGTTGGGGGTGCCTCTTGCAGGTTCGACGGGATCCGTGTCCTCGTCCATGTCCATTGCATTGTCTTCTGAGAAATGGTCCTCCGGTCCCAATGGGTTAAAACCCACTGGTTCTTGGATAAAGTTTGTCGGGTTGAACCGGCCCTGAAAGACAGGAGTAGGGTCGCCAAAAGAATGGTGCGAAACGGAACGCTAGAGAGGTATGAATGAAGGTTGAGGGTTATCGGGCTCGTATTCCGAGTTCGGCCCAAAAGAGTGACGATAAGAAGGTGTTGAACTGTGCGAGATAGACCGTCTAGCGGGCTCAAAAAGGTTCCTTCTGTTTCTGAGGATCGGCACTCATTGTGCTGGCAGGAGCTCGCATGTGTGAAGGCCCGGCCTCGTGATCGTTGTGGGTAGTGATTGGCCCTTTGCCTCTTCCTCCTCTTCTGATTGCCGGTGGCATATTTCCTGCTTAAACAATTGAAATCAACAACAAACAATAAAGGAAAAACTAATGCAACAATTCGAATTCGTCCTAAGTTCTTGTCTAGACTCGAGTATGTGCAAGTGTGTCATTGAGACTAAACACAAAAGGATAGTGTTTAATTCACCCAACGTTGGCTCTGATACCAACCTGTCACACCCCGATTTTCACACGTTTCACCGGTGGGCCCGGTGGGGGATTATCGTGACGTAGTTGGTAACATTACAGTCAAACAACACAATATTTAAATGCACAGCGGAAGCAAAAGATAGATATATTTCAACTTTAAATAAATTATAATATCAAGTATCACAACAGTCGAAATTAATCCACAGGGGATCCAAAATAAATAGGAAATATTGTTCAACAGTTTGACATCCAAGCTTGCGGGACTTATTGAGGATGCTAGGAGAAAGCCAGCCTAGTTCGCTTAGTACCTGCACTTAACCTTTTTGGGAAAATACGTCAGTTTACACTGGTAAATACATTCAATCGGCACTTTTGAAAAAGGTTTAATAAAATTGATTTGAATGCACATGGCACAAACTTTTATAACTTGGGATTATTATTTTAATATAATACTTGTAAACGAATTACATGTTTCTTATGCGTTCAGTAGCCCGATCCGCAGACCGGGTTAAAGATCAATAGACACACCACAATATTTAATCATTTATGCACCGACGGGTGTACGCCTACACCCCGTGCTCAGGTCGTGGCCATCTCGTAAGATGATGCCAAGGATATCCGGGACATGGTCATTAACCCCCCAAAGGCTTTAAGCAAACAAAATATTTCAAAACAAAGCATATCAATGATTTAATCTCTATTCGACTAAAGATTCATTGCTGGACCAAGCGGTATTCTATATACCGTACCCCAAGCCCGTATAAGGGAAATAAGTTAAAAGTATTTACCTTTGCAAGTATAATTCACAAACAGCCAGTGAAAGTAGCTTTTATCGGGTCTCCTATTCTGGAACGAAGGTTTATAATAACCTATTAGAATCCTAACGGGTCTTTAATTAAGCCTAAACTTAGACCGGTTAGTTTTAACGAAAGATACGGTTCGAACGCACGATTAAGCGAAGACCGGAATAGAATGTGATTTAGGCCTGACAAGTTTGAAGACTTGTATAATATGGGTAATCCAATCACATTCTGGATTTTGAGATAAAAACGACAAGGTTTGACCCGTTTCGGCTAATTTATGTAAACTAGTTACATAAACCGAACCGAACGCGTAAATGGCGTAACGGGTAACTGTAAGAGTCTTATATAGGTTTCCTAAGTCAATATTCTCAAAATATATTGTGATATCAGTAGGATACCTTCCATTGTGCCCATAACGAGTTTAATCCCATAATACACCCCGTAGGGGTATTTTGGTCATTTTAAAGATTATAAAAGAGATTATTTATACTCCTGATGTTCAGGTCTGAAGAAATCAGTAAAACCACTTATTTTAATAAGTTACATCAGTAGGTAATACGTCTTTATGACAAAAATGGTTTTAAACCCAAACTATGCGTTTAATACGCGTATAAAGTCGTTTTAAGCGATTTCCGGGTTATACAGAAAATCTGAGTTTTCTGATCAGGTTATAAACTTCAAAATACTTTATTTCTTATTTAAAATCAGTAGCAACTGGATTCGTGTCAAAATACTATGTAGAACTCATTTTATGTCCAAAAAGGGTATATTCGGTATTTACCGAATAAAGGTCATAACCGTAGGTTATGAGCAGGTTAAAAATAATTAAAAATCTTTAAAAATCTCAAAATATTATATTACATCAGTGTGTAAAAGGTTTGGTGTCGAAATTTGGGTTTAGATAGGCTTTATGCTAAGTGTGCCGTTTAATTAACAAAAGTTTTCTTAATTGCGCTATTTAGCATAACTCCTATTCTAGACCTCTAATCGACTTGAAATTTTAGGGACATGTACTAAGATTATTGTTCTTTCACATATCCAAAATTCTCGTTTTAAGGTCAAAAGGGCATTATGGTCTGTAGGATCGTGTACGGCCCTGATTGAGTCGATCAGAAGAATTCCTATCCAAATCAAAAGGCGGAAACTAATGATTTGGTGCGATTTTCAGCCGGATTCACTTATAATTGCTGTTTTATTGATCTTGATAACGTTTACAGACTCTGACAACACTTCGGCAACAATTCGTGGCTAACCGGAAGAATACACCTACAACTATGTGCTTAGGTTCGCTTGAATGACCTCCTTATATAGCTGAGGAGGTTTCGCTTATACGGTCATGTCCGTATAAGCGGATCTATCATGTTCACATAAGCGAACCTATTTCACTATGACACATAAGCGAACCTATTAGACTGACACATAAGCGGAACTATTTCTATCTCATGTTTCTAGGATTTCGTGCCATATCTAATCTATACAACACTAAGGCTCAATGTAAGACGTAGTCGACAGACGTAGTGCACCAACAGACTCCCCCTCGGATGTTGACGGAGTCTTCGAGTCTTCGATTGTCAACCTCCAGTATTTATCAGTCTTCAATCTTCCTCTGAAAAATTTGTCATTTCAAGAATCCGCAAACTCTATCTTCATCATCAACAAACTTCTCTCTCTCGGATGTTGACACGGTGTCTTCAGACTCTCCCTCTCAATCTGCTGGGATCGTAGTCTGGAATTCACAGCTTCAAAATTCATCTTCAAGATCGATACTTGGCTCTTTTCCATCACAGAATAGACACCTGGCACACATTTACCTGCACAATCTCTACCTTCTCATAAGTTTCTTTAAAGATTAAACTTTTCAACAATTAAGAAACTATGATGGTAAACTACAGAAATGATTTTGCATTCAGGATCTTTTCCTAGCTCTTATCATTTTCACATGCACTCTCCCAAACCTGTTCTTCATGTTTAGCACTTTGAACTTCGAAAATCAGCTTTTCAACACCAGTTGTCGAAAATCTTTTTGGATTTTGCAAAAATTTATGCTAAAACACACTAAAATCTTTTTGGATTATCTGGAAGAAAATAACTAACACCACTTTGTAAAAACACGAAACAATGCAGAAATGAAATATTTACAGACAATTTTTTTTGTGAGTTCGTGCAATAGGATCATATCATTTTCTAAGACATATCATCAACACCGTTAAGCTTTATTACATTTTAAGCTCTAAACAATTTACCTAGATTGTCAGTATGTTTGTCCTCTTAAATTTTCACACAGATTTAAACTGTTTCAAGATATGCAATTAGTGTCTTGGATACTTAAACTTATCCGTGTGTCCCACTACTTGAATATACTCCCGTATCCAGATCCCAATATTCAGTCTTAAAGGTGAGTATACCACAGTTGATATCTGTAAGGGGTTATGTGCGAGGGCCGTGAGAGCTCAGGTCGATACTTCCGTATACGCAGAGAGATGACGGCTTCGACTTTTCGGTGTGTCCCCTTTAGAGGATCTTTTAATTACAACAGCAGCGACTATCAATTTTATTGTTTCGTCAGCTTGCTGAGGGCGATGTTGTATTTCAAGCATTTGCGGAAAGCATTATCCGGGGACTAGGTCAGTATTTCCATACCCCAGATATCACTGAGTATAAAGACCTAGTATCTCAGAATAAGGGACCTTTCAAACAAGATTTCAGGGGTTACCTATATATCCAAGCAGTTTTGTTAACCCACAGAATAAGCAAGTTTGAAATTTAGGTTTATATCTCGTTACAAGTTACTAAATGTGCGAAAACCTACTAACACATCCACAGTAAGATTGTTTATCACATTGTGACTTTACATTTCTTTAGCATGCTGTGATAGTCCACTGATGTACTATCATCTCCTCTTATATGCAACCAAAACACATTTTCAAATTTTTCATGTTTTTGGCTTTTTCAAATTTTCTGATGTTTTTGGATTTTCTAAAAATTCTTACTCCCCCTAAAATTCAAATACATCTAAAGAAAATTGAAAACAAACTATACAGAACATGACAACCGATATTGAAACGCTTCAAATCTCCATCCGTTTGGCTTAAACAATCAGAACTCCCCCTCACAACAAACTATTTTCCCATTATGATTTCAAAACACTTAAGTTTGTTTTAATCAGAATGGTTTTTCCGGAAAATAAGTTCGTTTATCAACCACTTGTAGGTTATGGGGATCAAATCATCACATTGTTTGCCAATATTATGAATGATAGTTAATTCAAGTTCAATTTAATGACCTTGATTAACCACTTGTAAAATCAATGACAGAACCACTTGTAGGATTAAAAATTTAGCATTTCAAACCTGTTTTTCAACCAATTACCATCTGCTGGTTGAATTCTCAAGGTGCCGATTCCTACTCCACGCTTACAAACCTGGGAGTTCCGGCAATTCCTGCTTTTCAAAACAATTTTTTATAAGCACATTAAAGAATGATGCCGATTCATGATCCACGATTACCAACTTGGGATCTCCAGCAAGTCAGGTTTTTATTCTTTGAAAAATATATCCACCCAAGCCTGACCTTCCTTGGGTGTAAAAACAACTTCTTCATCTTTTCTTTCAACGGATCTGTAAACTCTTCTTTTGGCAGTGTAAAATTCTTTAACACCTTTGGCCTTACCATTGACCATTTTGCCAAAAATGTGTTTCACATTTCCGTTGAAAGTCTTTTCAACATCAAATTTCTTCTTGTCAGAATAAAATTGATTTGAAATTTCAACTTTACCAACTTTCTTCATAAAATTTTCAGCACGCAACGGTGGAAAATTTTCGTCGTTCATAGTTGGAACTAATTTTTCAACCTTTTTCTCAACACGTGGCTCCTCTGATTTTGTGGAATCAGATTCATCACCAGAATTGTTACCTGAACCTTTCACAACCCATTTTTGATTTATTACATTTTCTTTTCTTCTTGAAGCACTCTTTGAACACTCTCCTTTTTCAAAAGTTGAATTTTCAAAGCCAGTAAACTTCCGGGTTGAAAGTTTAGTTTTCTCGACAACCTTTTCTTTCATTTTACCAGAGACTTCCTGTTTTGGCTTGAATGTCTTTTGACAATTCTTTGCAACATGACCAACAGTTTTACACTGAAAACAGGTTCTATTTTCAATCTTCTTTGGAACATCATTCTTCTTCAGTTCTTCTTGCTTCTTGGCAAGGAATTCCTGATTTGTCTGCTTTCTGAATGATTGTTCTTTTTCAGCCTCTGACGTTTTCCCTGAAACAAACATAGTTTTTGGTTTATACATTTTTTCATTTTTATAATTTTTCGGTGGAACAAAACCAAGACCTTTCTTTTTAAAATTACGATTATGGTTTGGTTTCTTTTGGAAACTATAACCACAATTGTAACCCATTTTCTTGTTGATTCTTTGTTGATCTCTTGAAGTGTATTGTTTAGGTTTTCCGATAAGATTTAAATCTTTTATTTCTGAAATATTAATTTCTGTTATTTTGAAAACCTTTTGAATCATTTCAAGTCTGACACTTCTTATTGGAAAAACATCATCAGAATATAATTTGTCAGAATCTTTCAAAGTAAATGCCACTTTGAATGATTCATCCTTCAAATTAGATTTTGATAGCAAAAACTGTTTGTTATAAACCCGTTTGTCCTTTTTGATTGTTGGCTTTGACGCATCAAACTCAGACTTTGACTCGGGTTTGGACTCCATGTTTGACTCCTCACTGTCATCTTTATCTAACATCTGATCGACCACACTTTTTATCAACTTTGACTCATGATCAGTGTCGGATGACGTGTATGTAACATCAATATTTTCTGGTAAGTTATCCGATGACCCAGACTCCCATTCTAAGTTTATAGCTTTTTCGACTCTCTCGGAATTTGGATTTCGAGGTGAATATCCATTTTCGACCGGGGGCGGACATCTATTGTAGACCACACTTGATTTGTTACCAGAAGTCTTCATTTTTTCTTCGTCTTTTGTCACAAATTTCTTTTCTTCGGACGTCTTCACTTCTTCAAACGTCTTCAAATTCTCCACAACCGGATAAATCCTGTCAACAACAAAAGTAGAACATGAGTAACTTTCTAATAATTTTTTTAACTTTATCAGTTTCTATCTTTTGTGTTGCTAACTCCAACTCCAGATCAGCACATTTCTTTATATGAAAATTAGCATCATCAAGCTGTCTCAGGTACGCTATCTTCAGTGTATTCATTGCCACAGCTTGTTCACCACTCAAATCCGTATACTTGTTGATTTCTCTGTTCATTGTATCATAGGATTCTTTCAATCTGGTTATATTATGCAACAACTCATTGTTTTGCTTGATTAAAGAATCACAATTCATGCACTTTTCAGGAATTTTGACTGGTTCAGCATCAACTTTAACTTCAAACTCAGGAACCTCTTTGACTGTTCTGTTTGATCGTAAAAATTTAGCTCTTCTCTTTTTCTCAGCTTCAGCTTCAGCTTTTAATCTCTCTTCCTCTTCTTCTTCTTCTTCGAGCTTTCTCCGTCTTGCTTCAGCAGCTTCTATGACTTTTCTGCTTCTTTCTGCACATTTCAAATCATAGGCATTAGCAATGAAAGCATTAACATTTGAAGTGTTTTTGGACATCTCTTTGGTCAAGAGATCTTTATCTGGGCAAAAATCGTCCCAACAAAAACCTTCATCCAACTTTTCATCATCTTGTTCTGCCAAACACACTTTGCTGTTTGTTGGAATATATTTATCCCATGAAAAATTTTCATATTTGCTTAGACATGCTCTTTTTGAACTATCAATTCCATCTCTCCCATGAGCAGTTTGTGCCTGATGCTGTGCTGGTGGTGTGACTTGATGATAAATCGCCTTTTTATGATAATCGTTGTTTCCAAAAGGATTCTGGGCTCTAGTAGCTTCATGATTTTTGCACTCTCTCTTGAAATGCCCCTTTTCCCTGCAACGAAAACACGTAACTTTAGATTTATCAAAGCCTAAAGTTGAAACATTTGCATCACGAAAATCATCTCGGCCTGTAATTTGTTTAAACTTCTCAGCTCGTCTCATCACGCTAGCCATGCACCATTTAATGTCCATCAATTCCATTTCCTCAGCATCAATTTGATCGTAATCCTCTTTCGTGAGCATTGGATTACCGATCTTTCCGGCCACAAAACTACTATAAGACTCAAGAACCATTCCCAACAAAGACATTTGATTTTTAGCAATCTCTTCAGTGTAATCTTGATCATTTTCAAGACTAAGAACAATATTGCACTGAAGTTTTCTTCCATTCTTTGTTACAGAAATGTTTGGATCGAATGATGAAAATCTTGTGCTGCTTGATCCTTGGGATGATTTCTTTTCAGAAGAATCTTTAACACTGAAAGCAGTTTCGATTTTCGGAGAATGACTTGTCGTTCCAGGAACACCACTCTTGTAGTATAAGCTGATGTCTTATTCTCCATCGTAATTCTTCATCCTGGCTATCTTCCTCTGCTCCATCTCTTGAGCTTCCAGGTGTTTGATGAAATCTCCCAGTGTCATATTCTTATAATCTTTTATGTTGGATCTCAGCATCATCAGAAACGTTCCCCATGTTTCATGTGGTAGCGCATCTGCAAGTTTTTCAATCAATTCATCAGTATCTTTCTTAATACCAAGTTTTGTCATATTTCTCACCAAGTTACAATATCTATCAATTATCTGCTTGGTGTTTTCAGTTTTCAAACCACGGAATAAATCGAATTCTTTCTTCATGAGAGACATCTTATTTTTGAGCATATCATCACTTCCAACAAATTTTGCTTCCAATTCTGTCCAGATTGAATAAGCAGTTCCATCATGTTGAAGCAATATCAAGATATCTTCTTTTATCGCTTGCTGAAGCAGACTCACCATCAATTTCTCATCACGATATTTCTTTTTATCTTCAGTACTCATTTCTCGAATTGTTGCTGCACAACATTTGTAACAGGTCTAACATATGGTTCTTTAGTGTGTTCCCACGCATCTAGATGATAAGCCTCGACCCAGTTTCCAAACCGTTCAGACCACACATTATAATCATCAATATCCATTAGTTTAGGCGGTTTCTGAGACGTCCCGGTTTCATTTTCAATCAAAGCATTCTGAGAAATTGAGATCGGGCTAGCAAAGGCGTTATAGAATTCAGTGTCCATTGTTCAAAGTTCACAAGTTCACAAATTTTCAAGCTTAGACAAAATGTTTCTTGGAGTGAAACTGTCACAATGAGCGAAACTAGGTTTGACCAGATAAGCAAAACTAGGTTATACAAATAAGTGGAACTCCAAATTGTCACAAGAGCGGAACCTTCAAAGTGTCAAATAAACGAATCTTCTGAATGTCACACAAGCGGATCTACCTGATGTTTGTTCAAGCGGATCTATCTGATGTCTGTTCAAGCGGATCTAACTAATGTCTGTTCAAGCGGATCTCTTGAGTGGAACTACAAGTTGTCTGTTCAAGCGGATCTATGATGAACACAAAAGCGGAACTACTGATGTATGTTCAAGCGGATCTCTTGAGCGGAACTATCAACTTATGTGACACTGAAGCGAAACTAACTGTCCTTTGGAGCGAAACTACACTGTCACTGAAGCGAAACTATCAAGTGTCCGTAAAAGCGGAACTAAGTTCGAAGGTCATTTCGTCCATTTTTTGTCCGTATTTTGGTTTGAAACTTTCCAGTGTTTGTTAATATTCAATTGCGCACACTCTGTGAAATTTTGAGACAATTTCGACCAATAAAATTTTCTAAATTGATGAAAGAAGGTGTAGAAACAAGAAATGATGATGAAATCCAGCTAAAATGGCAAGAACTCCTCCTCCTGAGCTCTGATACCACTTGTAGGATCGTGTTCGGCCTTGATTGAGTCGATCAGAAGAATTCCTATCCAAATCAAGAGGCGGAAACTAATGATTTGGTGCGATTTCAGCCGGATTCACTTATAATTGTTGTTTTATTGATCTTGATAACGTTTACAGACTCTGACAGCACTTCGGCAGCAATTCGTGGCTAACCGGAAGAATACACCTACAACTATGTGCTTAGGTTCGCTTGAATGACCTCCTTATATAGCTGAGGAGGTTTCGCTTATACGGTCATGTCCGTATAAGCGGATCTATCATGTTCACATAAGCGAACCTATTTCACTATGACACATAAGCGAACCTATTAGACTGACACATAAGCGAAACTATTTCTATCTCATGTTTCTAGGATTTCGTGCCATATCTAATCTATACAACACTAAGACTCGATGTAAGACGTAGTCGACAGACGTAGTGCACCAACATGGTCAACATTTAAGCATTTAACAGAAAGGTGCAAATGACTCGGACAAACATCGAACCAGCCATAGAGGGTTATACCATCATGTAACTTGGTCCTAAGGGAGTCCTTAGGCATTTCTAAGTCATACTAAATCAGGTCAGAACTGAAGTCAAAGCAAAAGTCAAAGTTTTGCGACTTTCGGTTCCGAACCGGGTTAAAACAGAAAATGGTCGGATCAAACCAGCTTACACCAGTTCTTAAACTTGTTATCAAGTTATATGAGTGATAAAACAGGTTACATGCCATCTACATTGTTAATTATGCGTTAAATCGAAAATTAACATTCTGTTGACTTTTTCTAAGCAACTTTGACCCGACATTTGAACTAGTTAGAGTGGGAACCAGGGGGTGCCCTTTTAAGGGTTTAATGCCCACATGATTCCAACATATAACTACCTTTGATTCGACTAATCACTGGACCAAGATTGATTAATCGTTAAGTCAACCGTTAATTACGACGGTTTGACTTTTAAGCTAAAACTAAGCAAAAACTTAACTAAGAAAGGTTAAGCACACTTACTGAAGTCTAATGAACGACCAGAGATGCTTAGAGAAGACTCTTGAGCTCTAGAGATGATCAGGATTACAGATTGAAGGTGTGAACAATTGTTACAACATGAATGGCCTTTTATAGTGTTCTTAATCCATTGAGATCATGACAACTAGGTCTATCATTGATCCCATATCATTTACAAGTGTTTCCTAGTGCCTAGGAACTGTTAGGGTCGCCCATGTTGCTGAAAATATCTTACAAAGTCGGTTAAACGTTTATAACAGCCAATAGCCAAGCTGCTGTCGTTGGGCACCCCTTACGGACCGTAAGGCAGGACCTTTGTGATCCGTAAGCTTTTGACAGAAGGCAAAAATTAACCTTTCACATATTACGGACCGTAAGGCAGGACCTTTACGGTCCGTAACCCTTGCCAGAAGCAAAAAAAATTAACCTTTCATGCATTGAACAGGCAACTTGTAAAGCATTATTTTGAGCCAGGGAAATGTCAGTATGAGGCTCTTTTTACCCATGCTTGATCAGTTGTGTCTACCTATCTCAATGTATCATTGATTTGCATTATGATGGAAAATATACACAAAAGTTTTATTGAGCATTATTTCATAGGATCCATACTTGCAAATTTGGACATCCTTTATTATTAGTAATCACCGGACTAAAGGTATACTAGATGTTTATTAATCATGTTAGGGTCTTGGGATTTTATAATAAAGTCGTTCAGAGGTATAAATTAACATGTCGACGTGTTTAAAAATCCTGCCATACATCTTTAACTAAATCCGGGTTTATAATGCTTTTGTCGTATGTGACACGTGTCGTTTATTTATTGAACACAAACTTTCGAGGTGTTACATACTGTAAACTAACAAATAGTCAGATAACACATAACAAGAAAGTACAATTATGCACGTATTTCCGTTATTTATTTCCTAACACTTTGAATTTTGATGTCAGTAGAACACTTCTGTGGCTGAATCAGTGGCATAGCTCTGATACCACCTTCTGTCGCAACCCCCGATCCCTAATCCCCGGGAACGGGCGGCCGCGAGCCAGTTTCGGTGGTATCTTGTTATTGTCTAATTTGGCAGCGGAAATTTTCATCAGGACCGTAGTTAGGAAATATTTTATCAAAGTAAAATACCACATTTCCATATCATTAAACACATGAGTAAAACCCAAGTTTTTAGTACACACACTTTCATAGGGATACACCCTATTTTATTTAAGAAAAACATCTATTTCTTTTAGGTAACTTTATTGCCACTTTTCCAAGCCTTCAGTGCTATCCAACTGGCTTCTATTTGGCTTTCACATTTTGTTACCTGAAACGCGTTGTAAAAACATTTTTGTCAGTGGGAAATACTAGTGAGTGAATCCCATTTTAATCAAGTTTAAATAAAAACCAATTTACAGTATTGAGGGCACATCCGCAATTACATTTGTTTCCAAGATATAACAATTAACATCTGTGGTACTGTCATGCTCAACTTGTGGAAATGTTACCACGCCAGTAACAAATTTTGTATACAAAACCCCAACATACCCACGATAATTGTATTCTTACAAATACTCAATAACTGCTTAATATATAATTAATCATGTGAGGTTTTGTAAAAACAATTTGCAAAAAGGAGATTACTCACATTGCTGTCTTAGGGTTTTCAGTAAGGATTTCCTGGGAATAATCTATAAATTACACAAATGCACGTGTGTTAGTATAATAACCCATTTTAACATTAGTAATACCCTCCCCGAGACGACATTCCAATGACTACGTCAGGCAGAACCACGACAGCCGTTACGGAACCCAAAATCAATCGGCCAGAGTATCTAATACGTCTCCAGGGGTTATGATACTTACATCGTAGCAGAACCTCGCTATTTAGGGGGTATTAGTCCCGAGTATAATGCCCACTATTTAATTTTAAGAGAGAAAGAAACGATTTTGAACGAAACAGACTGAAGATCCGAGGCCATCTATTTATAGTTGTTGATTCTGGCTTTGTCGTGGCCCGCGTAACATAGGGGCAGGGCCTACGCGGCCCGCGTTGACCTCCGGTCAATGCATAGCTGGGCTGAGTCGACAACTAGCTCCGCCGGGTGTTGGGCCACGTGGCGGCCCAGGGTCGTGCCAGGCCTTAAGTTCACGCGGCTTGCGTGGAGGTTGGGGTGGGGCTTACGCGGCCCGCCTCAACTTAAATTTTCTTGTTTTTCATTTATTTTAAATGCTATATTGTATTTCGGGCTCGGTTTTCACATACGGGGTGTGTTTAAAGACATATTGGAATATTTTAAAATACATTAGGGTGTCGGAAAATTTACGAGGGTGTCGGTTTTGTTTAGAATTGTTACATAAGTGCATCGTTCAACAAGATATAAATGGGCACCAACTTCCGTCACCACTACGTTTAATATTCCGCTGCGACGTTTTTGGGGTGTGACAGAATCCATTGTTTGTTGGACGAAGAATCCATGTTTCGTTGGACGAAGAATCAGTACAGACGAAGAATAGAAGACGATGAGTTGACCAGGGTTGTTCGTAGACTTTGAGTCTTCGTAGGCCTTATAATTCTTCACGTAAACATAACTCTTCGTGGGCTTCCCATTGTTCGTGTAAATGTCTTTGAGTTTGAGAACAAGAAAATCAAGTCTTTTTTTGAAAATAGTGTTTAAAACTTAGTGAAAACTTGTTTAAAACAAAGCAAAACCTTGTGTTTGAGCAAGTTGTGAAGTTTCTGGAAGTGTGTTTGAGTTTGAGAACAAGAAAATCAAGTCTTTTTCTGAAAAAAGTGTTTAAAACTTAGTGAAAACTTGTTGTTTGAAGATAATTTTTACAAAAACCCAGTTAAAACACATGGAGACATGTTAGGACTTGGTTTTTCTTAAAATTTCTTTCAAAATTTGAGTTCGTCAAATTTTCCAGTGAGTCGTTTAACCGGAAAAGTCACCGGATTTTGGTTGGGGAGGATAAGATTCAAAAGATTTTCTGGAAAAAGCAAGATTTCGAATGTTTGTTTTTAACCAACTTAGAATATCCAACTACCATCTTTCGTAAAATCAGAAAAAGTAACTTACTAAAAACAGGGGAATCTCACCAACCATTTCAGGATAACGAGGAGACTATTTCAAGAACAATCAGCCTTGTTGGACGAAGATTCAATCTTCGTGGAGAACATATTTCCCGAACAATTGGAGTGTTCGTGGCCTCTGGTCTCCAACGAAGAATAACTCTTCGTTGACTTATTCTTCGTAGGTATTGTTCGTGGACATATAGTCTTCGTGGACAAGTAGTCTTCGTGGGGAGAAGCTTCGTGGACTGTCACTTATGTTTTTCACAAAAAGCTTTTAACCTTTGCCAAAACTTATAAGTATGTATTTTAATTTAAATAATTCTTTATAAAACTTCATAATGAGTTCAAACCCTTGGAGTTGGAGGAAAACTCAAGTATGCCACAAGATCCTTCACAATGGGTGAAAGGATTGATCCTGAAAAAGGATATTACCGAACATCAATGGGCATGTGTCGCGAATCAAAACACTAGCATTCAAAATCTTCTCTTAAGCGAGAGTGAAACGGGAAACAACAATCGTCCACCAAAATTGAATCACATAAACGATTATCCATCATGGAAAAATCGTTTTCATACGTATGTTTTAGGGCAAAACACCGAATTGTGGACATGCTTTATCATGTCGTACAATGTAGCTCTCGAAGAAGCAGGTTCCAATGCACAAGCTTTTTCGGGATTGAGCGAAAACGATAAAAAGGCTTACGATCTCGAGAAGAAAGCATTTGCGATCCTTACGCAAGCACATCATAAGGATATCTATCGTCAATTTGCGTATTGTACAAGTACAAAGAACTTGTGGGACGTGTTTGAAGCCAGAGGAGAAGGAAATGCTGCAACGAGAAAGATTCGTCATGATTTGTTGAAGAAGGAGTTCGAAGCATTTCGTTTCATGGAAAATGAAACACTGTACGACATGGCTACTCGATTCTATCACTTGCTTAGTGAGATGCACTCGTACATGGTTTTTGCTACACAGCAAGAAATGGTCATGCGTTTTGCTGATGCTTTGCCACCCAAATGGAGTCAGTTCATTGACTTGCTGAAGCATACTTGTGTTTTGGATACGGTAAGCATTTATGAATTCATCCAGAAGCTCGAGAACAAGGATGAAGAGGAAATTCGAAAGGCTAAACGACTTCCAGTTCCATAAAACCCCGAGATATACTTTGAAGGTCTTAATATGGGAGTTAGTACTAGTCAGAAACAATCGAAGCTTCAAACCGCATTTGTTTCAAGTACAAATCCTTATGGTTAACCAGTTCAATCATCTAGTGCACTTACAGATCCTTATGGGAAACCGTTTGATCCAAGTGCCTATACCACCACCTAAACCAGCACAACCTCCTGGTCCTCCCACGGATCCTTATGGAAGACCATTCGATCCGAACGCCTATCTTCCTTTTTCACAAGTTGCTCCTCAACAAACCCAACAACAACCCTCTCCATTCACACAAACTACCCTACAACAACCTTGTCAACCACCTCCTCAACAAGCCTTTTATGGGAACAACAACACTCAATCTTCAAACCCCAACACTGTCCGACTTGATACCTCAAATTTCACCAAATTAAGTGTGGAAGGTGCTTGGGAACATATAGAGCTTCGAAACACAATGGTGAGTGCCTATTGTGGATTAGTCGCCGGTCAAATTGGAAACATTAATTTGACAGATGAAGACTATCAACAAATAGACAGGGAGGAAATGGAAATGATGGATATTAAGTGGGCGTTTGCAAGTGCAGTGAGAAGAGCTAAGGACTACATGAGGAGAATGGGTAGAACAAGTTTGGAAAGTAAAAGGGACACTAAGTATGGTTTGGATAAGGATGCAGTTACATGCTTCAATTGTGGTGAAAAGGGCCATTTCAAGTGGGAATGCACTCGACCGAGCAGACAAGGAAATCAAAATCCTTTCAGAAATCAGTCAAGCTCATCCAGTGCCAATCAAGTGAACAATGAAAGGGGCATTGTAGCAGTTAACAACCCGGGTAACTCAAACCAATCGGGGCCTTCCAATTCAAACAGGGCCTTAGTAGTTCATGCAGATGAAGGATGTGACTGGTTAGTTCAACTAGGAAATCAAGAAACGAAGGAAATGGAGGAGCTGCTTGTTATGCTAAGATCATCAAGTATATCAAGCATGTTCACAGTGAGGAGTTCTCTAAGGATGATGGCAGTTCTGGTCACAGTGGTAGCTCGGATGAGGAAAGCTCCAATGCGGGTGGTTATGGTTCAGATTTGGAAGTAAAGGAAACTCTTGATGCTGAGGTTGACAGTCTGCTTAAGGAAGCTGAGGATCCGAAAGAAGCAGAAGAGCTTAAAAGGCAGAAATCTATGTTGGTAAGGAAAGCTGAAGTCGCATCCAAGGAAATGGAAAAGTTCTTCACTGAGGATGGATCTTTCTCTTATCAGACTGCCTTTATGGTAACTGCTGCAACTTCGACTATTAAGGTAAACACCAAAACTTCTAGTGTATGCAATGATTGTGTAGAATTGAAACGTAAGCTAGAAGTAGTAACTAGTCACAATCAGGGTTTGGTAGTTGACCTTTCGAAATGCAAGGAGGCAAACAAGGCTTTAACTCACACTGAAAAAGATTTCAAATCTGTTATTGAAACGCTTAAGCAAAGTGTATCTGAATTAGCAAAAACAGTTTTGAACAAACAAACGGGTATTAACAACTATATTAATATCATTGAAGAATTAAAGAAAGAGTTAGCCATTGACAAATGCGAGCATGATGCGATCAAGCTCAAATTGGAGAGTTATTCCAACCCCATTTATGTGCTTGATCATATCATCGAGGTTCAGAAGCTGAAAGGAGATGTTAAGTGCATTGGATATAAATCGTGTCCACCTCCATTGAGACACAATTATACCAAGCTGCCCGATGAGGAAGAAATGCCACGGTTTGAACCATCTGTACCTCTTAATCCCGAAGAGTTTGCAACAGGTTTAGGGTTCATACTGGATGATTCATCAAAGGAATCAGAAAAGACAGAAAATGTGTCTTGTGCTGTGGAACAAAGTCCTCCAATAATTGAGGATTATGTTTCTTCAGATGATGAATCTGATGATGAATCGGATGATTCAGATGAGAGTTAACAGGATCAATCTCTTGATAAGAAGAAAGGAGTAGAAATTCTAGTTGAGAATCGTATCTTGTGTGATCCTCATACTCTTGTTCCCCCGTTGTGCAATCAATTGCAAAACAAGAGATTGATTTGATCAAATCTTTGGATGAATCTATGTCTACGTTTGAGGGCGATAATGTGTTGTGTACTTTGATTGGTGATGATAAAATTTACTCAAACAAGGATTTCCCAATTAAAAATGTTAATCCATCAATGATTGAAAGAGTTTTGGAAGATTCTACCAGTAAGTTTTTGGGTAAGGCGATCCCGAGAGTTACAGTAACTTAGTGTGATCCTATTCCAAAATCTAAAGTTAGAAAAAATACGGGAATAAAAAATTACCAACTGAGAAACAACCAATCACCCCTAAAGGTAAACAACAAGAAAAACAAGCTCAACAACCTAAGTTTAAACCAAAAGGAGCTCGAAACAAGAAAAATAAAAGGGATGTTAAATTTGTGGCCTCAAGCGGTATTGATAAAGTTGAGACTTTTGAAAACAAATCTAATACTACTTTTGTCTAACAAGTCAAAATTTTGAAACGTAATAGTGATAACAATTACACTCAACATACAAATGGGTGTGATAATGAAGCTAGTACCTCAAGGCCTGTAAGTTCAACATCGGGACATCGACCAAAAACTCCTAAATTTGTTGAAAGGAGATCATGTTTTAAATGTGGGGAATTTGGGCATATAATCAAAAGTTGTACAAACCCACCAAAACCAAAGTTTGTTGAAAAAGCCCCTCCTGAAAAGGATTACCAACGTCGTCCTGTGTCACTTAAACAAGACAAACACATTGTAAAGGAACAAGAAGCAAAACAACAACGTAAAAATATTAAGGTAATCGAGAAAGCATTAAAACCGGATGTTGTTGAAATGGGACCAAGTTCATCAAATTCGTCAAAACCAGAAGTGTCTAAATCTGTAAATAACAATCAATCTAGTAAATGACAACAATCTTGGAAACCTAAAACCGGTAATGTTTCAGGGGGAGGTACACCATTTCCAAATCATCAAGAAATAGAAATAACATTTCTTGATGATAAGGGTAGACCCAAGACCACTAAGGCTTGGGTCCCCATCTCGAACTGATCGTTTAGTGTGTTGTGCAGGGTGTTCTAGGAGGAATTGTGAATAGTCTTTGGATTGTTGACAGTGGAGCATCCCGGCACATGATAGGCCACTTAAGCCTCCTGTACGATGTGAAAATCATTAGGGGAGGTTATGTTGCCTTTTCTGGCGATAAAGGCGGATACATCACTGGAGAAAGAATGATTTCCAATGGTTTTGTTAGTTTCGACAAGATCAATTATGTGCGTCAAATTGATCACAATCTTCTTAGTGTTTCGCAAATCTGTGACAAGAAGTTCACAGTACATTTTGATAATACCGGTTGTTATGTGCTGAAACCCGGTTTCAAGATTCCCAAAGAATGGATTCTGTTGACGGCTCCAAGAATTAATGACTTGTATATTCTTGATATGAGCTAAGCTATTACCACGTTTGCACAAGTTACATGTTTTGTCTCAAAGGCCACTGAAAAGGAGTCTATATCTTGGCACAAACGTATGGGTCACATTCACTTGAGGAAGATGAACCATCTGGTGAGAAATAATCTTGTGAATGGTGTTCCATTCAAGAGTTTTCATTTGCAAGACGTCTGTGTATCGTGCCGAAAAGGAAAGCAAACGAAGAAGTCCCATCCAATCAAGAAAGTCAACACCGTCAACATGCCTCTTCAATGTCTTCATATGGACCTCTTTGGACCTATGAAGCACAAGACTACATTTGGAGATGCTTATTGTTTTGTAGTTACTGATGACTATTCAAGATTCTCATGGGTATCGATGATGGCACACAAAAGTGAGACTCTGGGAATCCTCAAAAATCTGCTCACTTTACTTGAAAATTTTTATACTTTGAGGGTAAAGCGAATCAGAAATGACAGTGGCACGAAATTCAAGAATCAGGTTATGGACGAGTTTTGTGCTTCTAAGGGAATTCTTCATGAGTACAGTTCTCATTACACACCTCAACAAAATGGTGTCGCTGAGATGAAGAATAGAACGCTTATTGAGACAGCAAGAACTATTTTAGTGGAGTCAGAGCTTCCTGTTCAGTTTTGGGGGGGAGGCTGTGGCTACTGCTTGTTATACTTTGAACAGAGTTCTTACTGTTAAAAGGCATGGGAAAAATGTTTCGAATTGTTACAGAAAAGGAAACCGGATGTGTCTTATTTAAAACCTTTTGGCGCTCCATGCACTATGATTGATCCACATGGCAAGTTTGGTCCAAGGGCTATCGAAGGTTACTTTCTTGGGTACGCTACTCCAAATTTTAGGGTGTGGAATCTGGAAACTAAAAAGATTGAGGAATGGGGTGAAGTTAGGGTTCAAAGGTACACTAAATGTGTGAGAGCTCCGGGTGCTCCTTGGATGTTTGATTATGATGGACTGTTTGATTCCTTTAATCTGCCAACTTTTGAGGAGGCGTCTGCAGTAGCACAAATGTTGCTTGAAGGTGATGCAGCAGTTGACTCATCATTAGTACGACCAATTATTGTTAATCGACAAGAGTCTGGTTCGGTTAATAATGTTGTTCAAAATGAGGAATTTTAAGATGCAACTGATTATAATGTTTCGTCGGAAGATGAGGAGTTTCATGATGCTAATGAAGCAACTTCAGCTCCTGTCCAAGCTCCTGTTCAAGGTGTTTCTGAAGCAACTTCTCAGGTGCAAGTTCAAGACAATGCTGAAGGGAATGCATCCACATCTACCGCGTCTCCAGGCATCGATTTGGTTGTTGATTTGAATATCAATAATTTGGGTATTAATGCTCGAGTTCCCGATGTTCCTGAAACTCGAATTCATTATACTCATCCTCGGCAGAAAATTATAGGATATGTCCAAAGTGGTGTGTAGACACGCAATCAGCTTCGAAACAACCAGAATGTTGGGTTATATTTGGCAATTAGAGAATCCGGGGAACAGAATGATTGGTCTTTCGCCTGCTATGTTTGTCAAGTTGAGCCGAAATCGTGGAAGGAGGCGATGAAAGACGATTCATGGGTTGAAGCAATGCAGGAAGAACTTCAGCAGATTCAGAAACTGGGCGTGTGGAAATTGGTTGACAGGCCCCCGAACTATAAGAAGATTGGTACTCGATGGGTTCACAAGTGCAAAAAGGATGACCGAGGTGTCGTTGTGAAAAATAAAGCGAGATTGGTTATCCAGGGTTTTAATCAGGTACAAGGCATTGATTATAATGAAGTTTATGCACCAGTGGCACGTCTTGAGGCGATAAGGATTTTCTTGGCTTATGCGTCCAACAAGAAGTTCACTGTTTATCAGATGGATGTGAAAAGTGCATTTCTTCATGGTGGGGTTGAGGAAGAAGTATATGTTTAGCAACCTTTTGGTTTTGAAGATCCAATTCATCCTGACAGAGTTTGGCTTCTAAACAAGGCACTTTATGGTCTTCATCAAGCTCCGAGGCCTTGGTATGAAACGTTGTCTACCTATCTGTTGTAGAATGGTTTTCGGCGTGGGTTGATCGACTGTACTCTCTTCATCAAGGAAAGAAACGAGGATTTGCTACTGGTTCAAGTGTATGTGGATGACATCATTTTCGGGTCTACAAACGATGAAATGTGCAAGGAATTCGAGTGGGTGATGCAAGAGAAGTTCGAGATGAGTGTTATGGGAGAAATGAATTTCTTTTTGGGTTTGCAGGTTCATCAGTCTGAGAAAGGGATCTTCATTCATCAGACAAAGTACGTTGGGGATATCTTAAAGCGATTTCAGATGGAAGACTCGAAGCCTGCGGGAACTTCTCTGGCTCAGAATCATGGAATTACTCCTGACAGTACTGGTGAACAAGTGGAACCTTCTCTCTATCGTGCTATGATCGAATCCCTCATGTATCTTACCGCTTCAAGGCCCGATATTATGTATCCAACATGTCTTCTTGCTCGTTACAAGTCTAGTCCGAAGGTTTCTCATATGATGGCTATTAAGAGGATTTTTCGTTATCTGAAGGGTTGTCCAGACACCAGTCTGTGGTATCCTAAGGATGATAACTTTGATTTGATTGCATTCAGTGATTCTGATCATGGCGGCTGCAAGATTGATGCAAAGTCAACATCAGCGGGATGTCAGTTCTTGGGAAATCGCTTAGTCACGTTGCAGTGTAAAAAGCAGACCTGTGTGGCCACTTCAACATGCGAGACTGAGTACATTTCGGCCTCTAGTTGCTGCTCCCAGGTTTTATGGATCCAACAGCAGATGCGCGACTACGGTTTTGAATTCCTAACTACTCCTATTTATGTTGATAATGAAGCTGCTTTAAAGATCACTCGTAATCCTGTACAGCACTCAAAGACCAAACACATCGAGATTAAGTATCATTTCATACAAGATTGTTATGAAAAGAAACTTATCGATGTTGTGAAAATCCACACGGATCACCAACGTGCCGACCTGTTTACAAAAGCCTTTGATAAATAACGTTTTGATTATCTTCTTGTGGGAATGGCATCAAGGTGAAACCCGAGTAGATAATCTTCGGCAAATTGTTTTTGTAAATATTTTCCTAAAAATCTAAAAATACAAAAAGATTTTCATTTTATTTACTTTTTGCATTTTAGGGGGGGGGGGGGGAATTTAAGAAAAATACAAAAACATCAGAAAATTTCAAAAATCCAAAAATATGTCTTTTATTTATTTACTGCTTTCTGTCTTTACTTTTGAAAATTGAAAAACCCAAAAACATTGAAAAATCTCAAAAATACAAAAACATTAAAAAAATCAAAAATCAAAAATGAGTTTCTTGGAAAGATAAGAGAAGATGATGATACACAGTCAAATACGGTTAAAAATGCAAAATGAAAAACAGTAAGCAACTCTACTAATGATGTATCGGTAGGCTCACAATCATATTAAAACGTGCAGGTTGATATAAACATAACGAACTGCAAGCCAGGTGGGAACCATTCATTGGCATATGGTCTTGGTACCGAAATTTCGTTTGATAGTATGCCGAGGTTCTGAGATATGCGGTCTTTATGCCAATTTATCATCTGGGTATCATGGTTCAATTTTTTACCGAAAAACAACGGGGACGCAAGTCAAGAGCTTCCATGACACCATACATACATGTACATATTGCATACGACCTCAATAAGTGATAAACAATCACATGTCCAAAATGAATAAGTGATAAAATATCACATTTATCCGGGAGACAAGTTCATCTCTTTGTCTGTACGATGGTACTAACCTGTTCATAGACTTGCTCCCGTGCCCTCATGCATTTGAAAATCAAGTTTCTCATCAATAAGTGATTTGATCAAATAGGGCTTGTATTCATTCAAAATAAGTGAGTATCTCACATCATATACGTTGAAAATAGATGATAAACAGTATACTCACTAGTAAGATGAACTCTCGTGCATACCTTGATACGGGACTGTGTCGTGAGTGGATGAACACCGGTCCGTAAGTATAAATCATACTTTAACGTATCCCCTAACCGCGAGTACAACTGATAAGTTGAGCTTAAGTGGACAACAATACCGATAATCATTATAGGATGCTTATCTTAATATTATCTAATTGAACAACAAGAGTATTTTGGCATGACCATACACTGATATGATTCTCTTACCCTCGAACTCGCAAAAAGAATGTCTGTATATATTTATTTATTGCTTTCCGTCTTTACAGATGAAATATGCAAAAAGTACCAAAAAGATTTTAGGTGTGTTTTAATATAAACTTTATAAAAACCAAAAAGATTTTATTTCTATTTTATTTTTGATTGTACGATGTTGGATCTCGAGTCTTTACCACCTAAAACTTGATTGTAAGCCAGAAAACAATTGCACCTTCATAAACAGTCGAAATTTAACAAGTTTTGAAAGTTAACATCTAAAATTGTTCAAATTTTTACAACTTTCAAACTGTCGTCGGTCGGTAGTTGATTGAGAGTTGGTCACATGTGTGTCATTTTAACTATATTCCAAGCCGTTGTTGTCATTATATGTTTAGCTTTCTTGTATGTGCAGATGCAACATTTGAACCAGCTAAAGGCAAAGAGAACGTGTTAGAAGACAAGCTTTAGAATGAAGACACGACATGGATGCAATCAAAGGATCAAGATGATCGAGTTGCAGCTGACCAATCATCAACACCGAAAGGATCTGATGTATTGAAGATCAAAAGATTCACGAGCATCATTCAAGAGGGAGTTTGTTGATACACTCCCTGTTTGTGAAACGTGAAGACTACCAAGATAAGAATGCAAGTCAGGCTCTACGCTTTCAACTCGTTTCCTGTTTCTGTTACTATCAGAGTATTCACGTGGGAAGCTGGTGGTCCGAGACAGGCCACTAAGGGATGAAGACCGAAGACCAAGCAACAGACAAGGAGGAGTTTGTTGGTGCACTTTTGTGTCTGTAGCTTGTTCTTGTTACGTTGTAATTTGTACGCTCTTTGTTTATGGTCTGTATAGTTTTGGTCGAGTCGGCCAAGTCAAGATATCCTCCTATCTTGACTTAGCGCGGCGTGTCTTTTGTTAATGATGTAAAACAGTTTGCAATATGCAACTGTTAGTTGTTAGTTTTGTGTTTGGCTCTCTCTATATACTGTTACAAGTTCCTGTCTTATGTAGGTTCCCCACGAAGGGTCTTGAATCTTCGTGGGATACACTGTTCACGAACAATGGGATTCATAACAATGTTCTCCACGAAGACTTATGGTACGTGGAAGAGAATTGTTCGTCTGTAATGTCTACGAAGACTCTCACTCTCCATGGGCCAGTTGATTGTTCGTGGCCCAGTAATACTCTTCGTAGTGTTATTGGGTATTGGGCCTATATAAGGAGTTACCTGTTTCTTATTCAGTTAAGAGAGTCCCTGTGAAAGTTGTAAACACTGTGTGTATGTGTGTACTGATTCTCTTCACTTAATCAAAGCCTGTGAAGCTTTGGTTACTTTGTGTTTGTTCTTCTTTGCTTTGGTTTGCAAACTTACGTGGATTATACACTCGTTAGTATGTTATAAAACAAGGAAGTAGGTTTAATCTTGATCCTCCAAGTGGACCTACAATACCACGTCTGAGGGGGAAGAGGACTGATCTCTCCACTTTTGCGTTTTGATTTGGGGATGTACGTTGTGGGTTGGGGTGACGGTTTTATGGATGAGGAGGAGACCTAAGACAACCGACGGCGAACTGAAGGAGGTTTAGTTGTTTTGTAGATAATGGGCAGGGAATGGTGGAGACCACCAGGTGAGGGAAACCGTAAGGAACTGCCCTGAACTGCTACTACAACAGTTATTTTTGCGAGTTTAAGTGGCTGAGATTTCAGCTAAATCCAATGGTGGAGATTGAGTTAAGAGTTGGTTAGACTTACTGGGAACAATATATATATATATATATATATATATATATATATATATATATATATACACATATATATATATGTATATATATATATAATGCGTGAAGCATATAACTAAATGATGTTTAATTTTTTGTTGTTAACTTGTTATCATATAGAGAGAAATTGAATATAAAGCCCTATAACGTCAATTCCTGGTACACGTTAATTACATTCAATACCTAAGTTAATTATTCTTGTAGAATTCCATGATCCAAAACATAGAGACCCGGCAAACAATTTCCATAGAAGTGAATCCAGCCTCTTTGGCCAAAACGTTGTATTCTTTTGCGGTTCGCTCTTTGCCGCCAGGGTTAGCAATCAACATGATCATATCACCACCGATGACGGTCTTACTAACTTCATCACTACAACTAGAATCACTTTCCTGGTCCGGAATGATTGCTTCCACCACCACCACCCTACCACAATCCGGCAATGCCGCCCAACAGTTCTTTAGAAGCTTGATGCAATAATTGTCACCCCAGTCGTGTAATATCCACTAAAAGAAAAGGAAAAAATACTTAATGGAAAAAATATTATTTAAACAAATATAATGTTAGAAAAATTGATGTACCAACCTTCATGAAAATAACATCTCCTTTAGGAACGCTTTGGAACATATCTCCTCCGACATGCTCCACACCTAGTCAAGAACATCAAACAACAATCATCAACTTAAGAGTCTTGGTCCTTTACCGGTTTGGATGGTTTGAGATCCAAACGGTTTGCTTTTCATGAGTCGGTGGTTGAATAGTTCACATTTCATTTCGGTGGATTATCAATATGGTTCAAATATTTCCAATGAATCTGTGTTTATGAAATTGAAGATATACCTGGGTAAGGAGGTGCATCCTTAATGACATGAGGTAGATCAAAGTTGGTCCCCTTAATACTAGGGTACTTAGAAACAATAAGCTCAAGGTTAGCACCTAAACCACCACCTACATCAATCAACTCTTTGACCCCTTCAAAACCCTTGTACTTTTCAAGGATCATCTTCATCACTATTCTTGTGTTGTTATACATGCACTTGTTGAATAAACTATTGAATCTATTGTCTTTTGCAGGATACTCAAATGCATTCACCCCATGAGCCTTGTCAAATGTGACCCCTCCCTCAATAACTGCATCTTTTAGGTGATGCCTACCCCAAATAAACTTGGTCAATGATAAAACAATTTCACTAATGAAGGGTTAAATCGATAAAAATATATATAAAAAATTATATAAGAAAGTTATCAAACAAATTAAAAGTTTTAAAGTATACAATGCTATTTACAGTTTACGTATAGTGTATATTTAAATCAGTGTTAATCTAAATAACATTATTGATATTAGGTATACCGTATACGAGTAAAATCAAAGGTATGGGCTACATTATTGATATTAGGTGTATCAATAATAGAGTTGTAATCATGATGCTTTAGGTGATATTCATCAAAAGCATAACACTTTCATCTTTTTTGTTGTGATTACATTAAATATGTTTTCTTTTTTCCATTTTTTATGCATTTGTATGTAATGATATTAGAGCAGTTGGTAAAAAGAAATGTAATTATAGTCATGGGCGAAGCATAGTGGGGACGGGAGGGGCGGCCGATCCCCCGAACTTTTCGATCAGTAGTGGAGAATATGTAGTTTTCGTATACAATTTTTTGGGTATATACGTTTTCGACCCTCCGGTTTTATAGAAATTTTTGGGTATGTAGCTTTTCGTCCTTGGTCAAAAATCTCAAACTTCGCCACTATTATAGTAAAACTATTTTAGGTCCTTTTTTATTTATTTTTTAGAGCCATTTAATGTACTTTTAATTCTATATCATTATTAATCACGAAACTCAAACTCTCAATCTCAGAAAAGACACAATTTTACACATTTTGATAGTGTTTGAGCATTCACAATAAATCCTCTATTTTTATGTGAGTGTAACCTCTATTTTTTTAGGGTAGTTGTAAATGGTTGTGAGTGGATGAGAGAGAAAAAAAAGTTACTGTTCGCCAGTAAATTTGGAGGAGATATTGTTCTCCTCTATAATTTTTTTTTTTTTTTGAAAGTGATTGTGAGTGGAGCAGAGAGAAAAGGTAATGATAAAAGTATAAAAAATATTATTTAATTGAAAAAGAGAAAGAAAAGATAGTGTTTTTAGTGTAATTATAGAGATAGAGTAAGAGAATTCATTGTAAATGCTCTTAGACCGAAGACCCTTTGGTCTATGTTAGGTTATTAACGACCTTCTATTTGTCTTAAATCTAGAAGTTGAAATAAAAAGAAACACTGATTGATAATATGATGTAAATGAGACGAGACAAGTGACTAAACTTAAACTTGAGTCATCTTATCGAAGAGAGCTTTAACCTGGCTTGTTTAAACCTATTAGGAAATAATATTTCTCAATATTTGTAATTATTGTAAACCTTTATTTTCTCCTTGATTAGCTCTCATTGTATTGTATATATCTCTCAAATCTGTTAATGAGAATTATCACGTTAGAATTATTCTCTAATATGGTATCAGCCTAAAATCCTGGGCCTCCCAAACACCACCTTACCACTGCCGCTTCCTCCTCATCGCAGCCCCCTTCTCCAGTTTTTTTTTTTTTTTTTTTCTTCGATGGCTGGTGACAGGTCTTCATCCTCCTCCGATTCCTCAATTCCGCTACAAACCCTTCTTCATATGATTTCTATCAAGCTATCCTCCTCAAACTATCTTCAATGGAAAAACCAGATGGAAACCATTCTTTCTTTTCCAGATCTTTGCGGACACATTGATGGATCCATTCCTGAACCATCGGCTACAATTGATGCAGATGGAAAACAAACTCCGAATCCCAACGCAGCTTCTTGGAAATCTGACGATAAAAAAGTCCGTCTCCTCCTTCAAGCTTCCTTGACCGAAGAATCTATGGCTGAGATTCTTGGTCTCACATCTGCTGCAAAGGTCTGGAATGCTCTTGCCACAGCCTACCAGCCAAACTCTCTTGAACAAATGCATACCCTCGAAGATTCTCTTCGTAAACTACAGAAAGGTAATTCTTCTGTCTCAGAATTTGGCAGAAAATTTAAAGGACTGTGTAATCAGCTTGCAGCTATCGGTTACCCTGTAGCAGAACACAATAAATGTCATTGGTTTTTATGTGGTCTTGGCTCCACTTTTGAGAATTTTTCTATTGCTCGTCGTGCCATTACTCCCCCGCCAAAGTTTCAGGATCTTGTTGCTCAAGCAGAAAATCATGAACTATTCATGCAATCAATACATACCTCCCACCCTCCACCGGTTGCTTTTACTTCGCAACAAACTCGTAGCAATCAGTCTCGCACTAATTATCACAATAATGGTGGAAATCAGTCTCGTGGATATAATGGCAGATCTCGAAATAATGGTGGTCGGGGTCGTGGTCGTCGGCCTCCTCATTGTCAGCTGTGTAGAAAGGAGGGGCATTATGCATCTTCCTGTCCAAGTCTTGCCACCTATGCTCAACAACGTCCATCCATCGATGCAAATCTTGCACAAGCCTTTCATGCAAGTTGTACTCTTAATCCGAATCAGCCAGATTGGACCTCTGATACCGGTGCAACTACCCATATGGTTCCTCCAGACACTACATTGAATAGCTCGGCCCCATATTCCGGTAATGAACGTGTTGTTTTCGGGAATGGTAAATCCCTTCCTGTTATTCGTGTCGGCAACACATCTATTTCACCCAAATTACCATTACTGGATGTTCTTGTAGTGCCTCATTTAACAAAGAATCTCCTCTCAGTTAGCAAGCTCACAAATGATAATCCTGTTGATGTTTTATTTTCTAATAGTTATTTTCATATCCAGGACAGGAAAACTAAGGAAGTATTAGCTAAGGGAAGATGCGACAACGGTCTCTATGTTCTTGATCACGGTCAAAAGGCATTCATGGCAGAAGTCAAATCCCCTCATTTACGTGCTTCTTATGAACAATGGCACGCTCGTCTAGGTCATGTGTCACATGACATTATTTCTTTATTAAATAAGTTGGGGCATTTATCTGTTACGTCTTTATTGCCTAAACCGGGTATATGCACCTCTTGTCAATTGTCTAAGGCAAAACATTTACCTTTTACGCATAATAATAAGCGTGCCTCTCATGTTTTGGATCTTATACATTGTGATCTTTGGGGACCGGCTCCTTTACCTTCAACTGATGGTTATTTATATTATGCTATTTTTGTGGATGATTTTTCCCGGTTTACTTGGTTTTATCCATTAAAGGCTAAATCAGAATTTTATAATGTCCTCAAAATATTCTTGTCCTTCGTTCATAATCAGTTTTCCACCATGGTCAAGATTTTTCAAAGTGATGGAGGCACTGAATTTACCAATCATCGCGTTCGCGATTTGTTTCTTGAGAAAGGCATTTTTCATCGCCTATCATGCCCATATACACCGGAGCAAAACGGAAGAGCAGAACGTAAACATAGACATATTACAGAAACTGGGCTTGCTATGCTCTTTAATGCTCATGCACCGGCACAATATTGGAGCGATGCCTTCATATCGGCTACCTATATTATTAATAGAATACCGACTCCCTTGCTTGATAATAAATCACCATTTGAGTTGCTTTTTCATCAGGTACCATCTTATACAAACTTCAAAATTTTTGGTTGTCGAGTTTTTCCATATTTGCGGGATTATGCACCAAACAAGCTATCACCACGAAGTGACTCATGTATCTTTCTTGGTTATTGCCCACAATATAAAGGTTTTCGTTGCTTAAACCCATCTACATCAAGAATTTATGTTACTCGTCATGCACAGTTTGATGAAGCAGTTTTTCCCTTTAGTGGCAATATCCCACAAGTTAATGAATCCTCTTTACTATTTGCAAATTTTGATGAAATTTTACCCACTGCTAATACCCACTCCACATCATCAAACCACATACTCAAAACCAATAACCAAACCCATAAACCTATTTTCCCTACTCCTTGTTCCTTGTGTCCAGACCATACCAACCCCGTAACCAGCTCCACTTCCGCACCACATACCCAACCCAACTTACCAAGCTCTACTACCTCCGTTACCCAACCCAGTACCCCAGGCCAAGTCACCTTCGTGACCAATCAACCAGTCCCACACGTCTCTACCAACCAGCCAGACCCAACCTCATCTCACTCTTCTACCTCAACCGTACCACATCCTCAACCACCAAACGAACCTATACCAACTCATCCTATGCAAACCCGCTCAAAATCTGGTATTTTTAAGCCAAAACACTCTGCTGATCTAGCTTTTCTGGGACACAGCTTACTTCATACAGCTCTTTTTTCAGCTAAAGATCCTAAGGGGTATAAAACGGCTTCTAAACATTCCAACTGGGTTAAGGCAATGAATGAAGAAATGGATGCCTTGAACAAAAACAACACTTGGACTCTTGTTCCACGTCCAGATAATATGAATGTTGTTGGCTCTAAGTGGGTGTATCGTACGAAATACAACTCAGATGGTTCGGTTGAGCGCTTTAAAGCACGATTAGTCGCTCAAGGTTTCACTCAAATACCGGGTCTTGACTACAACCACACCTTTAGTCCTGTTGTCAAAGCATCCACGGTACGCATTGTTCTGGCTTTAGCTACCATCAACAATTGGCCGCTTCATCAGCTAGATGTAAAAAATGCGTTTCTAAACGGCAATCTTAATGAAGTTGTTTACATGGAACAACCACCGGGCTATATTGATAACACGCATCCTAGTCATGTGTGTCGTCTTCACAAGGCACTTTATGGTCTCAAACAAGCACCACGTGCTTGGTTTCACAGGTTGAGTTCTTTCCTTTTGAATCAGGGTTTTCTTTGTAGCAAATCTGACACATCACTCTTTGTTTTTAAACGCAACTATTGTGTCATGTACCTGCTTGTTTATGTGGATGACCTTATTCTCACGGGTAATAATGAAGACATCATGGGCAAGTTCATCTCCAGTCTTCATGATGAGTTTGCGACAAAAGACTTGGGCCGTTTGAGTTACTTTCTTGGTTTAGAACTGACCTACACTGAGAACGGGCTTTTTCTATGTCAATCTAAATATGCCTATGATATCCTGGCTCGGGCAGGTCTTAGAGATTCTAAACCGGTTTCCACCCCGCTTGCTACAACTGACTCCTTTATCACTCCAGGAACACCTTTTCATGATCCCACTCTTTATCGCTCATTGGTAGGTGCTTTGCAGTATTTGACAATTACTAGACCAGATCTTGCATATGCTGTGAATCAAGCGAGTCAATTTCTGCACTCACCCACTACATCCCACTATCAACTTGTCAAACGTATTCTACGCTATGTTAAAGGTACGTTATCTTATGGGCTCACGTTCTCTAAACCTCAAGCCACAACTCTTGTGGGCTATTCGGATGCAGATTGGGCTCGTTGCATTGAGACACGACGCTCTACATATGGGTATTCTATCTATCTGGGAGGGAATCTTGTCTCATGGAGTGCCAAAAAACAACCGACCGTTTCACGGTCTAGCTGTGAATCTGAATATAGGGCTATGGCAAATACAGCAGCTGAAATCATTTGGGTCACTCACTTACTTCGTGAGTTACATGCTTTACCCCATGGGCGACCTACTCTCTTATGTGACAATCGCAGTGCTATTTTTCTTAGTCAAAATCCTGTTTCTCACAAACGTGCTAAGCATATCGATATTGATTATCATTTTGTTCGAGAGCTCGTATCATCCGGCCAACTCCAAACCAAATTCATCTCTACCAATCTTCAGGTGGCCGACATATTCACCAAAAGTCTCTCACGACCATTGTTTGAACGGTTTCGCAACTTGCTTCGTGTCGGCCCTCCACCTATCCGATTGAAGGGGGGTATTAGGAAATAATATTTCTCAATATTTGTAATTATTGTAAACCTTTATTTTCTCCTTGATTAGCTCTCATTGTATTGTATATATCTCTCAAATCTGTTAATGAGAATTATCACGTTAGAATTATTCTCTAATAAAACCTATCTAAATAAATCGTAAATTCGGTCGGTAAGAAGTGTTACGCTTGAACCTTTTATTATTGAACTCTTTTTTATTTGTATGTATCATTATTTCTCAAATATTTATATGCATGTATAACGCATAATATATATAAATATAAATATAAAACTTAAAATTTTATTATCTTATACTACATTACATTGCATTATATTACCTAAATACAACAAAACCAATGGTCGGCGGGAATAGTGTCTCCCATTGATTGGAGGAAAGGGGCGGCAAAGGGAAAATAGCCGTTCCAAAAACAGGTTGTGTTGGTTATGGTGCTATTTCCTTGTTTTTTTCAACCACAATTACCCCATTTGTGTGTAATTTTTTTTTTTTTTTGAACGGCAAATCTGGATCACTGAGGGACCACTAGAGTATCATCGTGTCACCAGCAGAACCACCCATTTGTGTGTAATTAATATTGTTCTTGCATGGGTGATTTATGAAATGAATTTAAGATATGCAAATTGTTCAGCTTTTTGCATGGGTAATTTATTTATGAAATAAAAATTTAGAACATGCAACAAATAAGAGAATGAATTTTGCCAACTTTCTGTGTTTACCAAACATTATAAGCAAATTATTTAACATCCGCACCAAATGCACATTTCTATGTTTTTCTAAACTTAGTTTACTTTTTACTTAAGAAATAACTTACTTATATCACTATTTAATCATTCAATATTTTAAATGCATTTTAATAAAGTAAGTAATAAAATTTTAAGAGAAAAGAGGTGATGACTTGGAAAAGACCAAAATATATAAGGATGTTAGTATGGTTGGAGGTGAAATTAGGGATTTTAAGGATTTGTATGAATTTGTAAGGATATGTTGTGGGAGCTGACTAAGCACTTTAGGATACCTAAGGACATCCTTAGGATTGAAGATAATCTTATAGTCTAAATGATAATTTCTATACGTTTGTACTTCTAAAAAAGATTTTGTTTACTCGAAAACAAATTTTAATAGCAATTTATCAAACATGTTTGATATCTTATGATTACACCCTTCAAAACAAAGTTATATATGAATCTAGATTGATATAGTAATAGCTAGTTTTTATAAATCATAACGCATTAAATATTTATAAAAATAACTACTCATGCTAAAAACGACTTGTTTAACATGTTATGCAGCTAGATATATATAAGAAGTATAGATAACTAACCAACAATCAACAAGTACTTTATCGTAGAGAAGGAGAACTGATGAAGCATGAGACGTTCCATCTTGTTTTCGGACATAATTATTGGACATTGCTGTCATGCCATATAAGTTCCTAGAATCTCCATGTTCATCCTTTACTACAGTTGATGTAAGAACCGAATGGCTAGCGAGAAACCGAAGAATTCGTTCAATTAACGCCGGTGTTTCGTGGGTTTGTTTTGGAAGGCTAGAAGCAAGATCAAAACAAGAGAAGTTGCTACCAGGAGTCTTTGCCATGATCTCAAAGAGATCTAGTTCGATAGCGGTTTTAATGACCATAGGCAGAACTATTCCCCCGTTTATTTGATTCACTCTAAGTAGCCCTTCCTCTTCTTCAATCATCTTGTAAGAGTCCATGACTGAACCAAATGATGTGGTGAAACTTAGTTTGTTTTCAATGGTGTTATATATAGTATATACCACTCAAAACATGATGTTATTGAACCAACGGCTTGGATGAACTTTAAGAATGGGCCATCTCTCCAAAAACCCTAATTTAATTAATGGTTATAAGCTTATAATCCTTTGTATACCACTAAATTTAAATAGTGAAATCAAATCATTATTAGCTTACAATCCTGTGTATCCCACTAATAGCTTGTAATCCTTTGTATCCCACTAAATTTAAATAGTGAAATCAAATCATTATTAGCTTATAATCCTTTGTATCCCACTAGATTAAATAGTGAAATTAAATCAAAATCAAACTATTAGCAACGATTTGGTCTGGTTTGGTTTTAATGTTAGCGGTTTTGTTTGATTTAGGATGATTTAAAATAATTACTAACGGTTTGGCTTAAAAACCTTTCAAAGCGCACCATGAACAATACTACTAGATATCACGAAGAAAAATGGTGTTTGGTTTATGACATGCCAACTTTATTTTGTTAAATTACATGAACATTAATAACAATAAAAATTCAAAATATAATTAGTTAGATTATAAATATATATAAACATAGTAATGTAAGGTCTTTTTTTAATAAATGTAACAGTTAATAAATTAAAGGTCTTTTTTTATAAAACAATTAAGAAAGATGGATATAAACAATAACCACACCTTTAATAAATGTAACAGTTAATAAATTAAAGGTCTTTTTTTATAAAACAACTAAGGAAGATGGATATAAACAATAACCACACCTTTAATAAATGTAACAGTTAATAAATTAAAGGTCTTTTTTTATAAAACAATTAAGGAAGATGGATATAAACAATAACCATACCTTTAATAAATGTAACAGTTAATAAATTAAAGGTCTTTTTTTATAAAACAATTAAGGAAGATGGATATAAACAATAACCACATCTGTTTTAGGTAGCGAATTAAAAATGCGATATCATGTCAATTGTGGTTGGTAGCAAAACTAGCCAAATGAACGCATATAAAAAGGAGTGGTTAACAGTAGCTGGCTGGTGACTTATGATCACGAAAGGACCGGGTGACACTTACACACCACCATGTATTTGTTTACATGTTATTTTCATTGGTGGTAGATCAATAAATTTTTTTTTACTAACTTGGAAATTGAGGGATTTTCTATCGCTAGATATTATATTATTCGATTCGGGTCGGGTTGATTTGGGTGAGATCATGTAACACAAAACAAAGATAAAAACCGAATTGCTTTTCAAATAAATAATAAAAATACATCCCTCCCTCCTCCTCCTTTCTTTTTACCCAAAAAAAAAAAAATACATCCTTCTTCATTAAAATGCATTGTATAAATACACCATTGGAATTGAAAAGTGTGAGGTGATCCGAGAAATATTTTCATTCCTGGTTTTAAATAATTCTTCTGAGAAATATCCTAGCCACTTTTTACATCTGGACCATGATTGTGTCTACTACACGACTCCACTTTACATCTGAGAAATATATATATGGGTATAATGTTTTGAGTTGTATTGGCAAGAAAAATACCAAGCATAACAATTTAAGACACAATGCAAAGAATTCTAGGCTTAAAAATTAAAACATTATGTCAAGAACGTTAAGTAGTGTGTTTTAAACAGTGTGTTTTTGTTGTTTTTTAAATTTCATGCCATTAATACATTGCATTGTGTTCTAAATTTTTATGTTTAGTGTTTTTTTTTATTGCCAAAACAACCCAAAACATCATGTCTAAGTCCAAAACATGATGCCTACATGTCAATTTCTACGTCGTCTCACACTTCTCACGAAAAAAGTTTTTTTACAAGAACCTCACCCTATGTATATATATATATATATATATATATATATATATATATATATATATATATATACATATATATATATATATATAGATAGGGAGCCGCTAGAATGAGAACCACCTCGAGTTGTAAGAACCGCGAGAACTACACCCCACGAAGCGCCGTTCGCCGCGATTTTTTTTTTTTACAAGTAGATGTGTGCATTATAAACACGGCCGTAAAAAATCACGGCGAACGGCGCTCCGTGGGGTGTACTTTTTTACACCTCAAGTTTGGTGAAAAAAAAAGAAAAAAGAAAAAAAATTAAAAAACACCAAACTTGAGGTGTAAAAAAGTACACCCAACGGAGCGCCGTTCGCCGTGATTTTTTACGGCCGTGTTTATAATGCACACATCTACTTGTAAAAAAAAAATCACGGCGAACGGCGCTCCGTGGGGTGTAGTTCTCGCGGTTCTTACAACTCGGGGTGGTTTTCATTCTAGCAGCCCCCTAGATAGATACATATATATATATATATATGTGTGTGTGTGTGTGTGTGTGTGTGAAGTATAGAAAGAAAACTCACATGAGTTGAAAAAGACTTAAGAAAACCCTATTTAATATTTTATTTTATTTTTTCTAAAAAAACAGAGAATATGACATACATATTTTTGAACATTTTATATAAAAGAATGCAAAAAGTGCGACTAGTTTTTTTAAATGTTCAAAATCTTTATGTTACATTTTTTTGGACATATATATTATGTAACATGGAATTTTTTACATTTAAAAAAAAACTACTTGGTGCTTTTTTGTTTTTTTTTACAAATAAATGTTCAAATATATGTATGTTACATTTCCTATATAAATATAAAAATGTTACATAGGGTTTTTACAAAGGTTTCTTGAGTTTTTTCAACTCAAGTGAGTTTTCATTTTATCATGTATATATATATATATATATATATATATATATATATATATATATAAAGAGAAAGAGAGAGAGAGTAAACTGCAGTTTTACACCCTGGGGTTCGGGGGCGCTGACAACTTTACCCCCTATTTTGAAATTTTTGTTGTATGACACCCGAGTTTGGCCAATTGCATCAATGTTGCCCCTTCTGTCATCTTGCTGTCAATAAGAACGTTAGTTTATTTTGTAATTACCGATTTACCCTCCTATTAATTTAAGAACCCTAATTTTATCCCACATTCCATCTTTTCACCTTCATTCATCAACCACAATGGATCGAGCTCGATAACTAGCAAAGAGATCCCTTATCAACCACTGATGTATGCAAAATGTAACATATAAATTACATCAAATGAGGCATAAAACTAACTCTTTTTTAGTACTAATGTTGGAAAAAGCGTGTTTTTGTCTTCCTTTTGAATTTACAGGACCAAATGAGCTTAAATAAGCATAAGGAACAAATATACAGCCAAAACCAACATAAATACAAAGAAAAGAAATAAACGTGACATGCCCGACCCCTCGGCAGCGTCCCCAAAGGCAAAAATAAGAAACAGAAGACTGACCACGGGTCGTGCCCACTGGACACGGGGGCGTGGTCAGCCACCTGCAGAAAAGACAAAGTTGTGGAAGCTTCTACGCCTACCACGGGGGCATGCCTAGCTCAGCACGGGGCGTGGTCAACGCTAAGATACGCAGAATCTTGCAAAATCTTGGTAGTACAGATACGCTTCTGCCCACGGGGCCGTGTGGAGCCCTATGCTGACAAAAGCATTTAATGAAGGAAGAGAAAAGGATGGCCACGGGGGCATGTCCGCTGGACATGGGGCCGTGGCCGGGCTTCTGTTCAGGCTATAAATAGGGGTGTTTGGCTCCCTTCAAAGGCATCCCTTGGCAAACCACTACTCTCCCACTTTGCCACCGCTCCACCATCACTACAACACCCACATCCACCACCATCATCCATCATCCACCTTAGAGTCTGTGTAGTAGTCTCGGGATCCAAGATTGATCGTAAGAGTTCTTGCCAATCAAAGGCCATGTTTGGCTAAGCCTCTTACATCAGTTGGTGAAGACAAGTCTTTTATGTATTACTTTTGATTTTTAATCTTTCGGCGCTTTTTATTTGGTTTTGTGTTAATGATTTTAATAACTAGTTTTTTATGTTGAAGGTGAATTTTCTTTATCATTTGTCAGTGGTGTTTTGGCATTACTTTACTGTCTATATAAAGTAAAAGATTTACACCATTCATATCTCTACGGTCTATATAGAGATATGTTGGCGACCTGGTCGGGGGTTAAGGAAATGGTTTAGTAAGGTTCTTGCCTTGTTCAGTGTATAGATCCTGCAAGGACCTGGGTCAAGCCTACTAGGACCTCCTTCAATACCCACTGGTATTAGATGGCGGGGGTGCGAATGGCTTGATCCCCTCATATGTAAACTACTATTAATACATTAAACCGGCTACTTGGGATTGTATCCCTGCTGACTCAAACCACTTAGCCGAGGGTAACGTCACCTTCAAAAGAGGGGCCTACCACTTTTCGCATTAATAACTTAATTAATTATCTTTCAATATTCCGATCCTTTGGGATTGTATCCTTGCTGACTCAAACCATTGGGTTGAGTGTAACATCACCTTCAAAATAGGGGCCTACTACTATAACTAAGATAATCTATTAAAAAGTCCGAAAGTGCGAAAATCATCAAAGGATACATTAAAGACAAGTCGGATCCAAGTGATTCATCTTGTCTATCTGTTTTTATTTGATTTTTATTTCTGCATTTTTAGTTTTTATTTTCATGTTTAAAAACCTTTTCTCAAAAATTTAGATTGATTAGACGTTGAGGATAAACCGATACTAAAAGCTCTTGTATCCTTGGATGATCTCGGTATCTTACCAACACTATACTACGCTCATGATAGGTGCACTTGCCCAAGTGTGTGTATAGTATTAGTAGAATATCGTGTTTTATAAATTTAAACCTTGACTAATGTGTAAAATGGGCTTAAAATATCGATAAAAACATATCACACCTTACACATACCAACCACCTAATCTCACAATCGAAACAACACCCATCAACAACACATATCCCCTACACTTTGTTCATCTTCAAAGTACATTTCTTCATCTTTTTCACACACTAGTTTCACCAAAATTGCTAGATCAGACACAAATGTTCGCAAATTCGATTCGCAAACCCGACCGATCTCAATTGAATCGTTAAAACCTAGTGACATTTTCCTACGCTCTTAGAACTCTACTACTCCTGAGATCGATTCGAATTGGGGAAATGAAACTGGCCCGTTAAAAGGGTTGAGTGAGTCACGGATGATTTCACATATGAAAGATTTAGCTTCTAAAAACAGAGTATTCATATCGTTTATCGATATGAGGTATTATACACTTACGTTCCCGGTGTTATTTTAAGGAATATTATGGAAATCCCAGGTTGGTATACTCAGTATACACCTTATCAAGCTAAAATTCCACAATGGAGACTTGAATCTTCACTTAACTATCAAACCATGGTTATGGATTTAACCGGGTTACCGGTGTCGATGAAACTAAGACTGAATTCTGAAGATTGTTGAATCGCTGAATTACAGTTTATGAATTTGGGTTTAATTAGAAACGTTTGCAGAGTGCAGACGGTGAAGGTGTGATTTGTGTTGTTGAGATTAAAGAATTTGACGAAAAAATGCATGTGTATATACAACGGTTTGCAGAGTGCAGACGGTTATGGTGTGATTTCCAGTTGTCTTGATGTGTTTTGCAGGAAGAAGAAGAAGAAGAAGAAGGAGAGGTGGAAGATGCAGGAAGAAGAAGATATGGGTAAGGGTGTAAAAAAGATAAACTAAAAAGGCGAAAGGACCATTTTACTCTTTCACCGTTCGTGGGTAACGGTTGACTTTAACAGAGTTTAGTTCCATGGTCCAACATTGATGCAATTAGCCAGACTCGGGGCGTAATACAACAAAAATTTCAAAATAGGGGGTAAAGTTGTCAGCTCCCCTAAACCTCAGGGTGTAAAACTACGATTTACTCTTATATATATATATATATATATATATATATATATATTAAAATGTTAGAAGTGATAACTAAATAAATAGATCTCAAATAAGATAAAACGATAAAGTAATACAACACCTAAAGTCAAGGATGCGTCTAGCACATGCAAGAATCATGCCATTTAGAACGAATAAAGACTCATTCATTATCTTTGAAGATAATGCAACTTACATAGTTGGACTAACAGAAGACTACATTAAAGATCAAGTCAAACACTCATCATAGAATATTAGAATCTACATATTGAAACATGCGCGTTAGTTTAAGACGGCTAAGATTGGAAATTGATCTTCCTTACTTTTCCACCAAGACAATAAATCAAAATTATTAAATTCTTGTGGAGTCATTGTTTATAACTAGTTCAAGCCACTATACCTCCCGAGTTCGCTACTAGTAGTGTTACCACATTGACCTTGGCTCGACTAATCCCATAATTTGTTCTGTATAGTGAAATCCGGATCCTCCGAAATTGAACCTTCACCAAAAGCGACATTTCTCGTTGACTCGTGAATGTGTGAGGTTGTACCATCTTTTGTTAAATAAATCCCAAACATTTTTGAAAGTTGATCGTGAAAACAGGCGCTTAAATTTTGACCAAAGTCTGGGTATCGAGAAGTGTTTAAATTCAACTCGTTAGCAATTTTTCAATTAAAGTTCTTATTCCCATTAAATTAAAGAAATGGTTTTGGACGGAGGCACAAGTGAAAACCGCAGGTAATTCTTTAAAATATTTTCTAAGCTTTTCTTTCATTGGGTCTACCATATTTGGATATGGTCTACCTCTAAACGACAACTCGCTTAATTTTAATCATATTAAATGTAGTTTGTGAAGTGTCAAAGAATTACTTGGAAAGTAAACCCCTGATGAAATGGTTGTTGTGGTATTGAAAACTTGAAGCATTTGTGTAACGGTTTCAATAATTGCCTAACTCGAAGGATGGTAAGTCGAAACCTTTTCACAAGTTGCCAAAATGTTATGAAAGGATATTAAACTTTGATTTTGCAAAATAGCCTTTTCAAACATGTTATAAGGCTAGTTTCTACTTGTAAGACAATCTCAATTGGGACCTAAGCCGGTTCGCCTCTTTACAAACCTTTGATATATTTATTATGTCTTTGGTTGCTACTAAAAATATCACGTGACATTCTTTTAAAAGCATCCTTTTGTGGTTCAATGATTTTTAAATTGTCTTGAACGACCAAATTTATGACGTGTGCAACACACCGGCTATAGAAAAAAACCCATGACAAGTCAGTTTATATTTTAATTTTAAACGTGACACAACAACCGTAAGCGTTATCAAAAGTTATTAAAAAAATATTTTCTCGCAATTTGTGAGTTTGAATAACTTTATCAATAACGCGGAATATATTTTCACCGGTGTATGGATATTCAAACAATTGAATCGTCATCATGTTTTTCATCATTTGCCACAACGACGATTCATGTAACAACCCAAACTTTTGGTTGTTCCTACTTACCGTTGTTTCATCTCGTAAACGCTTGTACTCCGAGATTCGATTAATGCCAATGGGTTGAACTATATCATAAACGCATTTTACATCGCTTACTTATCGCAGTTGTCGCGTTTAAACGCTTTCTACTTAAACGCTTATCACAACGGAAACTCAAGGCAAACTCGAAACGCGGATTTATTTATATTATTTGTGTTACTTCTGTGTTTGCATGTTTAATTATGTTATGTGTTGATTACATCGCTCAAAACGCTCAAACGCTACTCGCACCACTTGATGTATCACGGTAAAACGCAACACCACGCAACACTTAATATCTTGCTAAAATACTTAAAGTACTTGTACTAACTAACGCAACAAAACGCACCTAACGAGCATCCTACACGCGAAACGGAAGTTTTCCACACAAAACTGCCCCCTTCAAACAAAGCCAGCAGCTTCGTACGAAGGCACTGCCTTCGTACGAAGGCAGCCAGCTTCGAACAAATGCAGCCAGCTTTGGACCAACACCTCACCACTCCTCTATAAATACCCAAGCCACTTCTCCATTTCATTCATTGCTGCAATTTCGCTCCCGAACTGCTGACCTTCGATTTTTCAAGTAAGATTACTGATTTTACATGTTACACAACGTTTTCCACTACGATTTTACGCGAGTTTATCTCCGTTTTCATCAAAACTTCTCTATTTTCACCTAAACTTCATCTTTTTCATCTAAACTTCATTCTTTTTGCAAAAACCTTCATCTTTTTCATTAAATCTTCTTATTTCAACATGGATCTACGCTTAACCGAGTGTATTGGGCCTAGCTTCGGCTTCCCAAGTTAGAAATCTACAGATTTCACACTCACCAAGTGTTAGATCTAGGTAATAACCCTTTAAAACCCTTTTTATACTCGGATCTTACACAAAACGGACCAAAACGACACATATTTCGTTCACTGGATAGTGGGACGAGGTAGTGTCGAAACCGTCATGAAAAGGACTCGAAAATTCATCCGATTCAGGCAAAAACACAGCTCCGAATGCCAAAAAAAGCCATGTTTGCGAGCTGGACTGTTCTGTGCGAAGCCCCTGCTTCGTACGAAGGCACTGCCTTCATACGAAGGCACACCTGGCTTCGTACGAAGGCACTGACTTCACACAACACAGCCCAACTCTCACCCATGACTCAAACAAAGACCTCTCCGACTTTAAGTTTAATCAGTAGCTTAAGGTTGGAGTGATGAACATTCGATTTCCCGAAGACAGACGCGAAGCACACTCGATTTTCGACAATAGAAGCATCACTTATGCGAAGCCTCCCTTCGTATGAAGGCACGCCTTCGTACGAAGACAGTAGCTTCGTACGAAGCCTCTGTTTCCCACCTGACACTCCGATTTCGAATGTTTCAGCACCTTGGAGGACCTACGCTTCTGTTCCCATACGCAGGCTGATCCGGCGCTCCCTTCAATCCATTCAAGATCGTGTTTACTTGCTAGACACGCACTGTGAGTATACTCGAACCCTTTTCGCTTAACGCACTTTTGGGTGTTACATACGTTCTCTATCAAAAACATACAACACTTAAACTTTTATTAAACGCTAACCGCACTCGCATAATATACCTGATTAGTCGAATACTTGTTGCTATGTTACACAGTGATGACTTGCCCTACCACCCTTAGCAACGATAGTACTATAGTTTGGACTCAACACCTGTTTATTCAGGGGTTGTTAAGGATCACATACTTTACTTCACGTACTCACTACGGTAAACACGTATCGCGCAAATTCTACTCGCAGTCATGCGGTTAGCCTGTATCATTGATGATAGTTACTTGATTCGCCTTTTACGTATTACATGCTGGTTTTGCGTAAACGCTTTACTACTATACTTACGCTAAACTTGTGTACTCACCTTTACATTAATGTATTGACTTTATTTTAACGTATGTGGCAGGTTGATGGATTGTTTGCTGCAAACGAATAGGATTGCTAGAAACCCACATAAAAATCTCAGTTGTCGGATTTGTTTTGTTTGAGAGACGTGAAATCTGTCATGACTTTTTTGTGAAATATTTTTTAATAGTATGGGATATTGAACTTGTTAAATATTGTCGCAAAATTAGTCGTTATGGATTCTCTTAAACAATCTAATTCGCTTAGTGCCGCGCCCTGATGATTCCGCCATCGGTTGGGGTGTGACAGATTGGTATCAGAGCCATAACTATAGGGAATTAGGTCAAGTCGTGTAAAACAGACCTAGTCTATAGTCTAAGTACCAAACAGACTCTCTTGTGCAAACCCACATACTGTGGCTTCGTACGAACCTGCATGCTATACACTTGTGCGAACCCACCTAGTGTGGCTTCGTACGAACCCACAATGTTATACCTTCGTACGAACTCACCAACTTCGTACGAAGGCAGCCTTTCCTAAGGCTGAAAACCTACTTTTGCCTTTCCTAAGACTAACACAACACACACGTTTGAAAACACTCGCATCACATAAACGAGTGATTGTGTCGATATTAGGTGTGAAAACCAAGAACTCTCGATAAGATCACTCACCCCGCATATTACTCTTAGTGCGAGAATCTTTCATTGAGTTAGGAGTGAAATCCATATCTCAAGGGGGATCCCCTTTCAATCTCGGGGTGGTTCTAACCACAGTTAGGAGCGAAGTTGTTAAGTTAGGGGTGAAACCCGCATCTTAATAACCCGTTCCGCTCTCTAAAATGATTTTTCAAAGATCTCACCAAGGTCTCGACTGTTCTAATGACTCGAGTCACGTAGTAACTGGAAGGATGGATGCCAGTAGCCGTATCACGGTGAGAGCATAGTCTATTAGGCCAAAGCGTGTGTTTACGATAGCCGTATCACGTAGTAACTCATTGGGAATAGTTGAATCACTTTGGGTAGTCGATGTCTAACACCCAAGGCACTCTATTTATTTTCTAGCCTACAATTGCTGATTTTACGCGTCATCGAATTTATTATTGTGTTTATATGTTTACGATTTGGAGATTTTACGCTTTATCGATTTCTCGTTTTACCGCTTTACCGACTTCCGCTTTACGAACTACGTACAGCTCTCGCAATCTAAAACGCTAACTAATCGCGAACGAACTAAGCAGCCTCATGCGCTAACAAAACCTTGATCCTCTGGCTTCCGTTTTTGAAACTTGGTCGGGTCCGGAGCGGACGTTATATGATCAAAATACCATGATGAGTGCAAGCATAGAGCGGTCCTTGAAACAAAACCTTGATCGTAGTGAGGCGTGGAATTGCACCTTTGCGTATTCTCAAGAGGTGGAAATGAATAATCGGTATCACGATGATCAAGAGAGAAGGATGCATGCAGATTGGCATGTCGGGAGGCCAGTGGTTGTGGATCCACAACATGTGGACTATGCCTCGCTACCACCTTATGATGGGAGTGTGTCGCATCCGACTCCACAGCTTCACCACTCACAATGGATTGATCCGAGGCAACAAGAGGGAGCCCAACAACAACAAGGAGGGAGTAGTAGCGGCTCATTTGCGTTTGGAGAATGGAACGACATGATGTCTTCCATCTTTGGACCTCCGGGACCGCGCTATTATTAGTCAGATTGTGTTTTCCCTTTGTATATTTTGTGCATATGTATTAGCTTGTTTTGTTTTGTTTATGGTTGGGCGGTTGGGTGGTGTATGATTGTTATGTTGAGTTCGGGATGGTGCTTGTTGGTGGTGTCATGTGTAAAAAAAATTATAAAATGAAAAAATCCAAAAAGAAAGTTGGGGCTTGAGTGAAGAAGCTTTTTGTTGATGTTGAATGAATTTTAGTGATCAAAGCCTCCTAAAACCATACATTGGGGTCAATGTATCCCAAGTGTGGGGATGGGGGGAAATTTTTGGAGATTTTGAAAAAATTTCAAATCAAGCGAAATATTGTGAGAATTTGAACACCCTAGATTAACCCCAAATGGTGCACCGGGAACCCTTGATACCCTTTCATTCTTGGTGAGAGTTGAAGACACATTTGTATATAAATAATGCTTATTCTTGATGAGAGTGGCTACGGGTGGGGGTACATTAGAACTTGTGCTTGAATGCGGTTTGAGTCCTTAGTTAGACATGAATGCGAAAAGGATAAGGGCATCTAGGTAGCCTCGTCTTTAGTGTGTGTGAGTGTGGGATTTGGGGGGTTGGACCTCATTAATTATATATATGAGCTTGGTAGTGAGAGGGGCGGGGGTTTGGACATTTAGTTGCCTAATTTTGTGCCTGAAAGCCTATCATTTGTTACCCCTAGTTACTTACCTAAAAACTTACCCAAATTTGACCCGGTCATATAGTGTTAGTAATAGTAGTAGTAGTTTTAGTAGTATGATGTAGATATGTTTGAAGTTTTATTTTATGGTTGTTTGCTTGAAAAAAAAAGAGAGAGAGAAAAAGCAATGAAATGAAAAAAAATGAGAAAAAAAGGGGGAGAGATGTTTAGTTGTCTTGTACATAGTAGTGTAGATTGTTAGTGTTAGTTTGCTTTATTGTGTAATAAAAAGACCGGGTTAAGTTTTCGCTACTTCATATATATTCCATTTCCCACCTTTACACCAGCACTTGTAGGAGAAGGATCGATTTAGGTACAAGCTTATACTTGTGCAACCACCCGTTTGCCTTTTGTGTGTCTAGCGTATCTTTGCTAGTGTTGACTTGTAGCCGAGAGGAGAGATTTAGAGAGGGGTGTATTGTTTTGGGTGTTAAAAAGGGGTTAGTAAAAGGATTGCATATTTTTGCTTGGTTTAAATTGATCACTTGTATTGAAATTGATTTGATGAGTTGCTTGGGGCAAGCAACGGTTAAGTGTGGGGATGTGACGGGTGGTCCATAGGACAACCCTTAATCATGTTAAAAGACGAATTAATTCTTCACTTAATCGCGTAATTATCTTGAAGTAGATGACTACGGTTGCTTATGTTTCAGGTGCAGTTCGGGAGCTTAAAGTGGATAAAACGCAGCTTTGGACGGTTTGGAGTTGAACGGGTCGCGCGTGGAACGAAAGATGAAACAAAGTGCAAAATTCAGGTTTCCACCGTAATTTATGGTTCCACCGTAATTTACGGTGGACCTGAATTCCACCTGGATTCCACCGTATCTCAGACTGTCTTCGTCGTAACACTTTGAGGGCCACCGTAACTTACGGTGGCACCGTAAGTTACGGTGGAAACTGCGGAAAAATTGTAATTGCTATCATTAATTCGGTTTTTATGGTGTCTTTTGGGTATTCTCATCATTATTCGGTTGGAGAACAGCAGAGGGGGTTTTTGGGGTGATTTTGCTTGGCTTGGAACAATTTCTAACATTCGGTTTGTGATTTTGATTTGTATGAACATTGAACTATTTGTTATGATGATTCACCAAGCTATGTGTGGCTAAAACTCTCGGTGATCATCTTAGGTGAAGGTTTATCTTGAACTTTTGTGTGTTTATTTCTGAATTTCTAGAATGATAACTTGTGTTGCTTGAATATCATGGTATATGCATAATTGTTTGTAGCTTGTTAATCGATAGTGCAATTTCTAGTCTCAATCGTACGTTCTTGGTGCCGTTGGCAATCGAGATATCACGGGAAGGGTTAGGGTTGGTTATTGATTAATTGATCATCGGGAAACAACCTCGCTTTAGAAATCCGAGTACTTTGTTCCCTTTTATCACTTCGATTATGTATGTACGAGTTATGTCTATGTAACTCTTTCTAGTTGAAATTTCACACAATTGTTAAAGGAAACTGAATCCTAAGATGGTCATTGTCCTCCTAATCTGTTAAACAACCAATCTTTATTTGCAATTAGTTATTAATTTAGTTTTCTAAAACAACAATCCAAATCATTGAACTTTATTTTCTGCAAATTAGGTTAATTGTAGTTAATTCGCAAAGCTATAAAATCAACACACTTTCCACATACTCCCTGAGTTCGATACCCTTTTACCACTATCTATAGTTATTATTGGGATTAAATTTGCGTGTACCATGACAAGCACGTCAGGTACTCGCACTAGAACCCAGTCTGTACCTCATACAAAACCACCTTCCAAGACACATACATCTCATAAGAATGATTCTCATCATTCGTCAAATCAGAGGAGTGTCCCATCTAGACAAATTGTGCTTAGTCAAGAGCCACGTGTCAAAACTTGTTCTTACAAATACTTCGTCTCTTGCAAGCGAAGGGACTTTACAGGAGAAAAAGGAGCCATTGACTGTATGACATGGCTTGATGAGATGGATACTGTAGTAGTTATCAGTGGTTGTGCGGAACAAGATATTGTGAAGTTTGTATCACAATCATTCAAAGGAGAAGCGTTGGCATGGTAGAGATCATTGATCCAAGCCAAGGGGAAGATCCCGCTTTATAACTTGTCTTGGGATCAATTTGTTGCACTGATCAAGGAAAACTCCTGTCCTCAGCATGAGGTAGAGAAAATCGAGACAGACTTCTTGACTATGGTCATGAAGAATTTGGACTGTCAGGCATATGTGACGAGTTTCAACACCATGTCCCGCCTGGTTCTCTACTTAGTCACCCCTGAACCTAAATGCATAGTGCGTTTTATTGGAGGCCTAGCACCAGAAATTAAAGGAAATGTCAAAGCATCCAGGCCTACCACATATAGGTCCGTGGTGGACTTATCCTTATCCCTCACATTAGATGCTATCAGAAATAAGTCTGTTAAGACTTCTGATGAGGGAAAAAGGAAAAGAGAAGAGGAAAGCTCTCATCATTCAGACACGAAGAAAAAGGGGAATTCTGAGCATAAGAAGGGTTCTGAGTTCAAGAAAAACTCGAGTCAGTCAGATAATAGACCCAAGTGCAAGAACTGCAGGAAGCGTCACTCCGGAAAATGCACTATGGACCCGCAGGCTAAACTTTGCGAGATCTGCAAAACAAAAGGGCATAAAACCTTAGAATGCAGGGAGTTAAAGAACGCAACTTGTTACAACTGTAAAGAGAAAGGGCATATCAAAACCAACTGCCCCAAACTTGCAAAGAAGCCTGAAGAGGCCAAGAAGACCAACGCTCGAGTTTTTTAGATGAATGCCCAAGAGGCAGTACAGAACGATAATGTTATAACAGGTACTTTCCTTATCAATGATGTTTATGCTAGAGTTTTGTTTGATTCCGGCGCAGATAAATCTTTTGTAGATAATAAATATTGTAAACCGTTAATCTGCCTGTTAAAACTCTAAACATAAAATACGAGGTAGAATTGGCCGATGTTACCATAGAGACTGCTTCAACAATCTTAGATGGATGTTTTATATCCATTAGGAATCACTATTTTCCGCTGTCTTTGCTTCCGTTGAAATTGGCAGGATTCAATATAGTAATAGGCATGGATTGGTTATCTTTAAACCAAGCCCAAATTGTATGTGATAAAAAGGAAGTGGTTGTCAAAACTCCTTATGGTGAGACGCTTACTATTCAAGGGGATACGCCGTATGGATTGCCTAAACAAGTATCTATGCTTAAGGCATCAAAGTGTTTGAAGAAAGGCTGTGTCATTTACATGGCACAGGTGACTATAGACGAGCCAAAGCCTAAGATTGAAGATATTCCTGTTATTTCTGAATATTCAGATGTTTTTCCTGAAGAATTACCTGGTTTACCTCCAGACAGGCAAGTGGAATTCAGGATCGATATTATTCCTGGAGCAGCACCAGTTGCAAGAGCACCTTATCGGTTGGCACCAGCAGAAATGAAAGAATTGAGGACTCAGTTGGATGATTTGTTGGAGAAGCGTTTTATTCGACCTAGCTCATCCCCTTGGGGAGCGCCGATTCTATTTGTGAAGAAAAAGGATGGATCAATGCGTCTATGCATTGATTATCGTGAACTGAACAAAGTTACAATCAAGAACTGATATCCATTTCCCAGGATCGACGATATGTTCGATCAACTGCAAGGAAGGTCAGAACTGAAGATGTGCATAAGACTGCATTCAGGACTCGATATGGCCACTACGAGTTCTTAGTGATGCCTTTCGGGCTCACTAATGCACCTGCAGCATTCATGGGTCTCATGAATCGCGTTTGCAAGCCATATCTAGACAAGTTTGTCATTGTGTTTATTGATGACATACTTATTTATTCAAAGAATCAAGCTGATCATGAAAAACATCTCCGATGTATTCGTGAACTTCTGCAACAAGAGAAGCTTTACGCCAAGTTCCCTAAATGTGAATTCTGGCTCTGAGAAGTTCAATTTCTTGGACACGTAGTGAGTGAGCGTGGTATCCAGGTGGATCCCGCTAAGATTGAAGCAATTATAAATTGGCAAGCACCAAAAACACCTACAGAGATTCGCAGCTTTTTGGGTCTAGCAGGATACTACAGGCGTTTCATTGAAAACTTTTCTAGGATTGCTGCCCTTCTAACTTCGTTAACTCGCAAGAATGTAAAGTTTGACTGGGGTCCCAGGTAACAAGAATCTTTTGAGATCCTCAAACAGAAATTAAGCAATGCTCCGGTGTTGACATTGCCAGAAGGGATTGAAGAGTTTGTTGTTTACTGTGATGCATCACACACAAGTATGGGTTGTGTGCTCATGCAGAGAGGCAAGGTCATTGCCTATGCCTCACGTCAAGTAAAGATGCACGAAAAGAACTACACCACCCAAGATTTGGAATTGGGTGCCGTTGTATTTGCACTGAAACTTTGGAGGCATTATCTATATGGAACCAAGTGTGTAATTTATTCAGATCACAAAAGCCTTCAACATCTATTTAACCAGAAAGATCTTAACATGAGGCAGCGTCGTTGGATGGAGACTTTGAATGATTATGATTGCGAAATTCGCTACCATCCAGGCAAAGCGAATGTTGTTGCTGATGCCTTAAGCAGAAAGGAAAGGATTAAACCAATAAGGATCAACGCCAAAAGCATCGAATTAAGGAACAGCTTGAACGAAAGGTTATTAGTTGCTCAAAAGGAAGCTGTCTGAGAAACTAACTTTCCGAATGAGAAGTTAGGCGTAACTGCTGATCAATTGTCTTATGGAAAGGATGGAATCCTTAGATTAAATGGTCGAATCTGGGTCCCTATCCATGGAGGACTTAGAGACGTGATCCTTCAGGAAGCTCATAGTTCAAAATATTCAGTCCATCCAGGCAGTGATAAGATGTACCAGGATCTAAAGGCAAATTATTGGTGAATAGGTTTGAAGAAATCTATAGCCACTTATGTGGCTAAATGTCTGACGTGTGCTCAGGTTAAAGCTGAGCATCAAAAGCCGTCAGGTTTGCTGCAACAGCCTGAACTTCCCACCTGGAAGTGGGAAATGGTAACTATGGATTTTATCACTAAGTTACCAAGGATAAAGCACAGGAATGATACAATTTGGGCTATAGTCGACAGGCTAACCAAGTCAGCTCACTTCTTGCCTATTAAAGAAATACACAACTCTGATAAGCTAGCTCAGCCGTACGTGGATGAGATAGTATCTCTCCATGGAGTGCCAGTATCTATTATCTCCGATAGGGATACTAGATACACGTCTCATTTTTGGAAAAGCTTTCAGCAATCTTTAGGCACTCGTTTAAATTTCAGCACTGCTTATCATCCTCAGACGGATGGGCAAAGCGAGCGTACGATTCAAACGCTTGAGGATATGCTCAGTGCTTGTGTTATTGATTTGGGTGGAAGTTGGGATGACCATCTTCTTTTGATTGAATTTTCATATAATAATAGCTATCATTCGAGTATCCAAGCCACGCCTTTTGAGGCTTTGTATGGAAGGAAGTGCAGAACGCCAGTTTGTTGGGCGGAAGTTGGGGAAACCCAACTGTCAGGACCTGATATAGTCCTCGAGACGACATACAAGATCATTCAAATCCGTGACCATTTGAAAGCTGCCAGGGATAGGCAGAAGAGCTATGCGGATAAAAGGCGTAAACCCCTGAAATTTGAGGTAGGTGATAAAGTGCTACTCAAAGTGTCACCCTGGAAAGGGGTGATGCGTTTTGGCAAAAAGGTCAAGCTGAGCCCAAGATACATAGGACCATTCGAGATCATTGAATGTGTCGGAACTGTAGCCTACAAGCTTAATCTACCTGAAGAACTTAGTGAAATACACAATGTGTTCCATATCTGGAATTTAAAGAAATGTCTAGCCGATGAAACGCTAGCAATGTCGCATAAGGACGTGCAGATTGACGAAAGCTCAAAGTTTATCGAAAAACCTTTGTCGATCGAGGATCGACGGGTTAAAAAGCTTCGAAGAAAGAGTGTGCCAATTGTGAAGGTGAAATGGGATGCCTGTAGAGGCCTAGAATACACGTGGGAGGTTGAATCCACGATGAAACAAAAATACCCTCATTTATTTCAATAAATCTCGAGGTCGAGATTTCTATTAAGGGGGTGAGGATGTAACACCTCACAAAATCATGTCCAATATAATAAGGACACGTGTCATGAACTTTAAACGTGTAACGAATTGATTTCGAGGGACTAAAGTTGATAAAAATAAGGTATGTGTGTAGAAGGATCCAAAGTGCCAACATTTGAAAACTATGCCTTTCAACAACCCTACACGATGTTTATACTCTTAAACGAATAAATTGTGAAACGTATGAAACCGTTTGTGAAAGAAAATAAAAGTTTACAAGACGCGAGAGTTAAATGTGTCAACATGTTAAATTACTACCTCTGATTGACCTTTTAACAAACCCGGGGCTTTGTAACGATTAATTATACTCTCAAGAATAAGTGACAAAAATTTCACGAGGTTTCGATATTGTTTGATATAAATACGTTAACTTTCGTAAATAATGGGTTAAAAGCGTCAACGAGGCAAAACTAGTGTTTTCGGTTATCGTTTAACGAAACCGGACCTAACGATGTTTGGTTATATGCTAAAGATCATCCAAATATAAACTTTATGGGTTAAAAGTGCTTGAAATGAAAGTTATTACGTTTTAAAAGGTCCAGGGGCTGAAACCCATGTTTGAAACTTATTGTGCTGGTCACCCTAGGGGTGGCGTCACGCCACACCACCACTGCTCTGCCGTCGCGCGACGCGACGGCCAAAAATGGGCAGAAACCATGCACAGGTGCAGGTTCTGCCATTTCTTCACCATTGAATGCTCTAACTCGATACTAGGGACTATTTGCTGGTTTTTAAAACCACTTGGGACACATGTAATCATCAGAGAATAACCCTAAACACCTGGATTGATCTGGAGAGGTTCAAAATTGCTATAAATAGGTGATCTTTGGCAGCAACCTTCACTTGCACTTTAAAATTTTTCATACTCTCAAGTGCTAAGATTTGGATCACATCTCTGGAGCATCCTGGTTATCTAGGAAGCTTTCTCAAGTCTAATTTTCGTGCTAAGGACTCTTGTAAGTGTTCTTAGCTTCTATAGTTAAGGTTTTATTAGTTTAATGACCGAAAGTCAAAGATATCATAATTACGCTTTGACTTTGTGATTAATCACTAACGGTCCAGCCATTATTCGATTTGAAAGTGGCTATGTGTTTGGTACTTAAGTAGGTGATAAACCCTTAAAAGGGCACCTTCTAATTATCACGTTATCTTGGTCAATTGTCGGGTCAAATTACTTAACAAAAAAGTCAAACGAGTCAGTTTTTACAAAATAACCCATAACTTATAATGTAGAAGCTATAAAATACATTTATATCACTTAAACAACTTGGTAAATAATATAGGAACATGTTTAGGCATGTTCAACCCAACAATTCTGAGTATTAGGCTCGGTTCGCAACCGAAAGTCGCAAAAGTAGACTTTTGCTTTGACTTTCAGTTCTGACCCGAATTAGCTTTGTTTAGTTATGCCTTAGGGTCCCTTTGTGACGATATTATATGTTAGTATAACCCTCTGAGGTTATACAACATGGTCCCATAGAAATCTGAATCGTTTGCATGTTTCCGTTAAATGCTTAAAATTGACCATTATGCCTTTATCTTATAAAAATGAGATTTTTAAAAATGTGAGAGGACAAAAACCTTTATTACTGATATATAAGTATGTCCTAAAAGTGTGACATCAGTTTCTGGTCTCAAATAAAAGTTATGCAAGATATCGTAAAACAAAAGCTTTTTTTTAATTAAATGGCATTTTCAGCAAAATCATATTTAAACCCAATTTTTGGCACCAAACTTGCTACCCACTGTTATGATATAATATTTAGGGATTTTTGAAATTTTTTTTCAAATTTTATACTAACCATAACGTAGAGTTCTAGCATGAACTCGATAATTGACGATAATGCCCTTTTCGTTAATAAAATGAGTTTAACATATGATTTGAATACCAAAACTTTTCCTACTGATATCATATGTTAAATAAAATATTTTAAGCTTTAGAGACTGATCAAAACTTCAAAATTTTATAAACATCTCCAATATCGTCAAATACCGACTTTTACGCTAATTAGGCGCATAGTATGGTTTAAAACCATATTTAACGCCTAAGACTTGTTACCTACTGATTTTATAAATAAATTTTTATACTTTAACAGTAAATATAAGTCTTAAATTCAGATTTCCAAATTTGACCATAAAAGCATATGTGAAATGACCAAAATGCCCCTACGGTGCATAGTTTGGCCATAAATGATAAACCTCACATATGTATGATATCTTACTCATGTAACTTGATAAAATAAATATTTTTACTGAATATTTTAGATCAGAACCTCAGTTTATTATTTAACCTCTTTTATAAACTTAAAAATGACCAAAATACCCTTACGGGGCTTAAATTGGTTTTAAATTCGTTTTGGGCATAATGGAAGATATCCTACTGATATCACAATATATTTTAAGCATAATAACTTATGGAACTTGTACATGACTCATTCGGTTACCCGTTATGCTTATACGCATTCGGTACGGTTTATGTAACTAGTTTGCATAAATTAGCCGAAACGGGTCAAACCTTATCAATTTTACTTCAAAATCCAGAATGTATTTAGTTTACCCATTTTATACAAGTATTCATACTTGTTGTGACTAAATCACATTCTAATCCGGTCACCGCTTAATCTTGTGTTTTGTACCGTAAACCTTTCTTTAAAACTAACCGGTCTAAGTTAAAACATAAATAAGACCCGTTAGGAATCTAATAGGTTATTAAAACCCTCGTTCAAGATTAAGAGCCCAGGTAGAAGTACTTTCACTTGCTGATTAGATATACGGCTGAGTATAATTTACATTTTAGCTCAGGTAAATACTTTTAACTTATTTTCCCTTATACGGGCTTGGGACACGGTAAATTATTACCGCTTGGTCGGGTGTAGAAACCCTTTTAATCGGATATGGTTAAATTGTATAATCTCGTTTTAATCAGTATTGCTTGATAACATATAACATTGGGGGTTAACGACCGTGTCCTTGATATCCTTGGCTCATTTAAAAAGCGTAAATGGCCCCCATTTAAGCACAGGGTGTAGGCATACACCTGTCAGTTGCGTATGTAAAAGATATACTCATTTGCTGGGGATAACCCACCGTGAGTTATATTCGTGGTGTATTGTTTAATCTTGTTCGGTTTATTTATTACCGACCCTAAATGTTGGACAAACATGTAAATCTGATACAAGATTTTTATTAATATAATTGTCCCAAGTTATAAAATGTTTGTGCCTTGTGCATTCAAATCAATTTTCATAAATGTTTTCAAAAGAGTCAGTTAATTGTATTTACCAGTGTAAACTGACGTATTTTTCAAAAAGACTAAGTGACAGGTACTGTACGAAATTGGCTGGGAGCTCGGGGCGTTAATAAAGAATCTTGCAAGTTCTGAATGTTTTAAAGTCTGTTGAACAATATTTTATATTTCTGTTTTAATTAAGATCCGCCTGTGGATCCACTTACAACCGTTGTGTAATATTTTATTATACTTTCAATTCGGTTTGTATTAATATTTTACTTTCAAGACTTCCGCTGTGCATTAAACTGTGATTATTTGACTATGATGATATCAACTACGTCACGATACTCCCCACCGGGCCCACCGGTAATACGTGGAAATATCGGGGTGTGACAGGAATACTTCACTTTCGTAGCCCATATTGTGGAGACGAAGAACGAGAAGAAAACCGTGAAAGACGTTCCGGTTGTTTGTGACTTTCCTAACGTTTTTCCTGACGATACCTGGTTTACCCCCTACTCGTGATATCGATTTTCGTATTGATTTAATCCCAGGCGCTACACCTGTTGCAAAAGCTCCCTGTCGCCTTGCACCATCCGAAATGTGCGAGCTATCTAGCCAACTCCATGAATTGCTTGACAAAGGCTTTGTACGCCCGAATACATCCTCATGGGGCACACCTGTCCTTTTCGTGAAAAAGAAGAATGGATCTTTCCGAATATGCATCGATTACAGGGAACTTAACAAGATTACTATTAAGAACCGCTACCCGCTACCCCGAATCGACGACTTATTTGATCAACTTCAAAGTGCTACGTGTTTCTCGAAGATCGACTTACGTTCAGGCTATCATCAGTTACGTATACAAGAGCAAGACATCCCAAAAACCGCTTTTCGTACTCGTTATGGCCATTACGAATTCGTGGTCAAGCCTTTTGATTTCACCAACACACCTGCGGTCTTCATCGACTTGATGAACCGTGTGTGCAAACCCTTTTTGGATCGTTTCGTCATTGTGTTTATTGATGATATTCTTATCTACTCGAAGTCGAGAGCCGAACACGCGCAGCATCTTCGTTTAGTTCTCGAGCTTCTTCAAGGGAATCGCCTCTACGCCAAGTTCTCCAAGTGTGAATTGTTGCTCGAGGAGGTTCAGTTTCTTGGGCACGTCGTTAACAGTCAAGGAATTCACGTCGATACCGCGAAGATTGAAGCTGTAAAGAGTTGGACAACGCTGAAAACTCCCTCTGAAATCCGTTCATTCCTCGGATTGGCGGGTTATTACTGTCGATTTATCGCCGACTTTTCTAAAATCGTCGTGCCTCTTACTGCCCTAACTCATAAGGATAAACCTTTTATTTGGGGCTCTGACCAAGAGGACGTCTTTCAAACTCTCAAGCGTATGCTTTGCAATGCTCCTATTCTCGCACTTCCCGACGAAAACGACGATTTCGTTGTTTATTGAGATGCCTCTAACCTAGGTCTTGGTTACGTTCTTATGCAATGAGACAAGGTTATCGCGTATGCGTCTCGACAACTCAAACCCCACGAGAAGAACTACACTACCCACGATCTCGAGCTCAGTGTAGTTGTTTTTGCGTTAAAGATATGGCGACACTACCTTTGTGGTACCAAGTGTACGGTCTTCACCGACCATAAGAGCTTACAAAATATCTTGAACCAGAAAGAACTAAACATGCACCAACGCAGATGGGTTGAACTTCTCAACGACTATGATTGCGAGATACGCTACCAAGAAGTGCCTAGCTGAAGAAAATCTTCATGCACCTCTTGAAGACTTGCAAGTAAACGACACTCTGCACTTTGTGGAAAAGCCAGTAGAAATCATGGATCGAGAAACCAAGAAACTTCGACGCTCTCGCATTCCCATAGTCAAGGTTAGATGGGAAGGCAAACGCGGTGCCGAGTTCACTTGGGAACTCGAAAGTGATATAAAAGCTAAATATCTGTAACTCTTTGTTACGTCTGCTACTTAATTTCGGGACGAAATTCCCTAAAGTAGGGGAGACTATAACAACGCGAACTTTTGGTTGTTCCTACTTACCGTTGTTTCATCTCGTAAACGCTTGTACTCCGAGATTCGATTAATGCCAATGGGTTGAACTATATTATAAATGCATTTTACATCGCTTACTTATCAGAGTTATCGCATTTAAACGTTTTCTACTTAAACACTTATTACAACGCAAACTCGAAACGCGGATTTATTTATATTATTTGTGTTACTTGTGTGTTTACATGTTTAATTATGTTATGTGTTGATTACATCGCTCAAAACGCTCAAACGCTACTCACACCACTCGATTTATCACGGTAAAACGCAACACTACGCAACACTTAATATCTCGCTAAAATACTTAAAGTACTCGTACTAATTAACGCAACAAAACGCACCTAACGAGCATCCTACACGTGAAACAGAAGTTTTCCACACAAAACCGGCCCCTTCGAACGAAGCCAGCAGCTTCGTACAAAGGCAGCCAGCTTCGAACCAACACCTCACCACTCCTCTATAAATACCCAAGCCACTTCTCCATTTCATTCATTGCTGCAATTTCGCTCCCGAACTGCTGCCCTTCAATTTTTCAAGTAAGATTACTGATTTTACATGTTACACAACGTTTTCCACTATGATTTTACACGAGTTTATCTCCGATTTCATCAAAACTTCTCTATTTTCACCTAAACTTCATCTTTTTCATCTAAACTTCATTCTTTTTGCAAAAACCTTCATCTTTTTCATTAATCTTCTTATTTCACCATGGAACTATGCTTAACCGAGTGTATTAGGCCTAGCTTCGGCTTCCCAAGTTAGAAATCTACAGATTTCACACTCACCAAGTGTTAGATCTTGGTAAAAACCCTTTTTAAACTCAGTTCTTATACAAAACGGACCAAAACCGACACATATTTCATTCACTGGATAGTGGGACGAGGTAGTGTCGAAACCGTCATGAAAAGGACTCGAAAATACATTCGATTCAGGCAAAAACACAGCTCTGATCGCCAAAAAAAGCCACGTTTGCGAGTTGGACTGTCCTGTGCGAAACCCCAGCTTCGTACGAAGGCACTGACTTCGCACAACACTGCCCAACTCTCACCCGTGACTCAAACAAAGACCTCTCTGACTCTAAGTTTAATCAGTAGCTTAATGTTGGAGGGATGAACACTCGATTTCCCGAAGACAGACGCGAAGCACACTCGATTTTGGACAATGGAAGCATAACTTGTGTGAAGCCTCCCTTCTTACGAAGGCACGCCTTCGTATGAAGATAGTAGCTTCGTACGAAGCCTCTGTTTCCCACCCGACACTCCGATTTCGATCGTTTCAGCACTTTGGAGGACTTACGCTTCTGTTCCCGTACGCAGGCTGATCTGGGGCTCCCTTCAATCCATTCCAGATCGTGTTTACTTGCTATACACGCACTTTGAGTATACTCGAACCCTTTTCGCTTAACGCACTTTTGGGTGTTACATATGTTCTCTATCAAAAAGACACAACACTTAAACTTTTATTAAACACTAACCGCACTCGCATGATATACGTGGTTAGTTGAATACTTGTTGATATGTTACACAGTGATGACTTGCTCTACCGCCCTTAGCAACGATAGTACTATTATTTGGACTCAACACCTGTTTATTCAGGGGTTGTTAAGGATCACATACTTTACTTCACGTACTCACTACGGTGAACACGTGTCGCGCATATTCTACTCGCAGTCATGTGGTTAGCTTGTATCATTGTTGATAGTTTCTTGATTCGCCTTTTACGTGTTACATGTCGCTTATGCGTAAACGCTTTACTACTATACTTACGCTAAACTTGTGTACTTACCTTTACATTAATGTATTGATTTTATTTTAACGTATGTGACAGGTTGATGGATTGTTTGCTGCAAATGGATAGGATTGCTAGAAACCCACATAAAAATCTAAGTTGTCGGATTTGTTTTGTTTGAGAGATGTGAAATCTGTCATGAATTTTTTGTGAAATATTTGTTTAATAGTATGGGATATTGAACTTGTTAAATATTGTCGCTAAATTAGTCGTTACGGATTCTCTTGAACAATCTGATTCGCTTAGTGTCGCGCCCCGATGATTTCGCCATCGGTTGGGATGTGACAGTTCAATACAATGGGCGGTGACATAAATGTAAGAGTCGGGTGAGCCGCGCGGCGTCGACCAAACGTCGCTAGTTAAGTTAACACCGGTTTGTAGTTTTACAAAATAAGAAATTAATTTATTTCAGCTTTTTTCACATGTTAAAACAATCTCGTCTAAGAGTGGCATGACTTACATGCGTGTAGCGCGGTTGGAGAGTTCTTTGAATCATCCGAGTATAATGTTGGTTATCGAAATGGTTGAATAACAAGCTTTTTTGGATCACAAACATTGCCATTTTCTCGGGAGCAATATCAACATTGTAGGCCAACACACCATCATCACTTGCCATCGAAGTTTGACCACTAGCAGGTTCTTGTTTCATCACCTTGCAATATGGTTTTTCGATGTGTTGTTTCAAAGTGGAGTTCGCGCTTTCGGTGTAAATTTTTTAACAATAATGGCAACGAGCCTTTTTTGCGCCATTTGTCATCTCACACAAATCAAAACGTGACCAAACATCGGGGTTTCGCTTCATGGGAAGAACACAGGAGCCTATGTACATCTAATCTTACTATAACATATGTGAATCTTATGTTGTCAAGGTGCGTAGGCCTGGTCCGGAGCCTAGACGCCAGACGCTTGAAAAGTGAGGGTTTTTTTAAACTAGATGGCAGACGCATAGTAGTATATAAAATGCCAATTTTAACATGACAGCATGAACACAGGTTAGACTTTTTTTGTTTTGGAAATAGACGAAATATTTCATGTTGCAAAGATATCTCAGATAATTCATCAGCCTATGTTATTTCATGACTAGATGGTGCATTAGTTGTAGTTATCGACTACTTGCATCTTTTTCGACATGTTTATTTGTCGGTGATGATATCTCTGAAGTAAAGTTGTTTTGTTTCTGTTGCAGAGATGTTTTATACAAGCCCATTGTTCTAGGTAGAAAACGTTGACATCAGAAATATCATTTGTCAGTGATGATATTTCATATTTCCATACTTAATCAGGTATTATTTTGTGGCTGTTTGCAGTTTGTGGCCAAGTTTCTTGCTTCTGGTGTTGTCAACAACACTCAATGCGTATCAGAAGCGAGTCTCATTTCCCGTTATGTAGGCATCCGTATCATCATTTTCCCGCCATCAGTCACACACTTCACTTTTTGCTCAAGAAGTTGTATCCAGTTTCCTACAATAGAAAAAAATTACAAACATTAGGTAACCTTAAAATTCACATACGTTTAAATTATTTAAGCGTTTGTAAAAGATTAATTACATTTCGTTCTTGCGTTGTTTAGAGGATGAAAGAAACAACACATTAGGTTTTTCACTGGATATCGACAGCCTTGTTATCAGTGAAGAAATAAACGATCGGAAAGACGTGGGCCAGTTTTTCCAATCTTGGTTTTGAAACGAATGCAAAAAATTAAAGGAGAGTTGTTCTAAAACTTATAAACAGATATCAGTCAGTGATGTGTTGTGTGCTGCTTGCAATGCAACTACTTTTTGACCCGTTGCTCTTAATTATGGCCATGGTACTTTTTTCTAGTACTATCAATTGCATTTTCTAATTAATAAAATTTAGTTTTTTTTTAAAATTAATTTGTAGTTTACTGTGAAAGCTGCATCAGTATCCCAACTGAGGGGATGCTTAAATGTCGAGTTTGTGATTTACGAAAGTTTATGGGGAGCTTGGTCATTTTATAGAGGAACAATTTTCATCGGAGTATGCACTGAGAAGAAGCGTTATTCAACAAAATAAAGAGGGGAATTGAAGTACGAATTCATCTAATGGTATGTTTTTTTTGGTTTAATATTTACACTCAGAGAAAATATTACTTTGTTGCAGTTGGTTATAGTAATAAGGCCATAAGGGTGAAACCATTATCAAGTCATAATGAAAACATATCGAAAGGGTTAACATATTTTATTTGTTGCGCTTATGTATATCTACAAACTTACTTGTTTTGGTGTTGTTTTTATAGAGGCCAGTACTCAATCTCACAGTCTTTCATTTCCGACAAAAGATAATTTTCTTCGGTGGTTGACCGACCATGACTCTAAGTTTCACGCAGGTGTTGGTTGTTGCCCAGACTTGATCTTTGATCTCTAGATCGTAAATGATAAACAAAACTTTATTGAATACTAAATTTGAATACAATGGAATGAGCTTTACAAATGAATTCTAAGCCCTATTTATAGTGTCTAAAAGGTGCGAACGAATAGACGCGTCCTTTCACGAACGGGTGTGTCTCTTGGATTGTGTTGATGTGATTAAACGTGAAGAGGTGAGTCCCTTGAATTCAATAGTCGCATCCCTTGTTCCTTGTATGGCTGCCATCGATCAGGAGGTGTCTCCCAAGGGATTTCGCAACCCTTAGGGTGTTGGTTGTGAAGTTCTGTTTTGTCAACTTTAGTCCCTGAAGTTTATAACCGCCATCTAACTAACTTTTCTCAAATACTAATAAACCCTTGTAGTATGGATGTGCAGGGATTATTGGTTTCATTCACCCCCTAATCACGAACGTCCTTGAGTTGTTGTCATGATGTGTAAACATCAATTTATCTTGGCTATCTCCTGGGCTTCCTTTCTTTAACCTTAGCCTTTCTTCATAAGTCTTTAACCTTCCGACCGTTTCTTCTAGCGTCATTGTTTCTATATCGGAGTATTGTTCCATGGAGGCGACAATCTGAGTGAACTTATCTGGCACGACATTTAGGAGTTTGCGTACCAAAGTCGGTTGCCTCAGTGTTGTCCCTAATTCACATGCACGTGTAACAACACTGTTTATCTTTGCGGAGAAAGAGTCCACAGTGTCATCTTCTTTCATTTGCATTAACTCAAATTCTGACATTAGTGTATGCCAACGAGCCTTTTGTACCCAATCGACGCCAACGTGTCTTGTTTTTAAATTTTCCCAAATTTCTTTTGCAGTCTTGCAATTTGCAACTTGTAATACGACATCTTCCGGTATTGCTTGGAATAGATAAGCAGTTGTCGACTTATCTTTCTTAACATCCGACCATGTATTCTCTGCCGGTTCAATCGTTTCCCAAAGTCTATTCGCTTCTAAAATCGTTTTGATGCGAATTGCCCAAACCTTATAGTTTGTTGGTTTCAAAATAGGACACTGGAATTGGGAAAGAGAACTTCCCTCCTTTTGAATTACAATTTGTGGATTTGGTCCGGTTACTCCTGACATTTCTTCTGACCAAACAATCTTCACTTTTAATAAACTTTATTTTCTTGTTTCAAAAAATTTCTGACCACCAATACGAACTCCTGTACTGGTAAACTTTGACTTTCTAGAACCTTCAACTCTTAATAACCCGACGCATAATAATCAATCAATCTAATTCGCACTAAACCCCGGAATCAAAAACTCTAGATTCCTAACCCCTGGTAAGATAACCTTGAACCGAAAATAAAACTAAATTGAACTTGCGAATTGAAAGATAAAACCTGATCGCGAATTCCCTGCGATGCCTAGAGCCTGATGCTCTGATACCAATTGTTGCCCAGACTTGATCTTTGATCTCTAGATCGCAAATGATAAACTAAACTTTATTGAATACTGAATTTAAATACAATGGAATGAGTTTTACAAATGAATTCTAAGCCCTATTTATAGTTTCTAAAAGGTGCGAACGAATAGACGCGTCCTTTCACAAACAGGTGTGTCTCTTGGATTGTGTGGATGTGATTAAACGTGAAGAGATGCGTCCCTTGAATTCAATAGTCGCGTCCCTTGTTCCTTGTATGGCTGCCATCGATCAGGAGGTGTCTCCCAAGGGATTTAGCAACCCTTGGGGTGTTGGTTGTGAAGTTCTATTTTGTCAACTTTAGTCCCTGAAGTTTATAACCGCCATCTAACCAACTTTTCACTAAATACTAATAAACCCTTGTAGTATGGATGTGCAGGGATTATTGGTTTCATTGGTTGTGATCTGTGCAAGGTAAGTTCCTTTGTTTTTCTTGCATGTTATGAAAATAATTGAATTTATACATGTCATTAAAAAAAGGCATGATCACTATATGTTTACAAGATCAAAAAACCACTCCTTTACTCTTAAATAACTTTCCATATATATAAATTATTAAAGTGCATTATTTACAATAGCTAATGTTTTACAAAACATGAATATGAGTTGGTTCCCAAGTGGTTGGTTGGGCCGGTTCCTCCTTGGAGGTCACCGGTTCGATTCCCGGCTGCGGCGTATTGGGGGGTCGTTTCAATGATGGTTCGTTTCCTACCGAGGCATGGTTCGATCCGGAGGGCAACCCGGTTTTACCCAGCTGTTACCCCAGCGAGTCTCTCGTGTGGGGGCAGTATGGTTTCCGAGCGAAGGTCAGTCAGAGCGGCAGACGGGGCCCGATAGAACATTGCGTCTGAGAATGCTGGGCTGACGGGTAACCGTCCTTGACGGGGACCCGGTGACCAATGATCCATGTACATATTGAAAGTCACCCTTCAAAAAAAAAAAAAAACTTGGTAAAAATATGCACTTTAAGCCACCATTTAATGTAAATTAGCCTTAAATAGGGGGTGACAATGGGCTGGTTGGGTACGGGCCAAACTTTAAAATGATTCTAAATGGGCCTGCCGGGATTTGGCTGAGTTGCGATCACTTGTTTTGTTCATTTTTTTTATATTTTATAAGTACTTAATGTGTTAAAAGTTATTCAACCAACTATATTACTACAATTACAATCTGAACCTTTTGAATTAAGCAATGTACAATCTGAACCTTTTGAATTAAGCAATGTATGAGGTTTATGCATGGGAATACCATTTGCATGACTTTCGACCCGCATAAGTTCATAGTTGTTAATAGCGTTTTGAGTAGCCGGTTGGCGCCATCTGACTTGCGAATTAAAAGTGGGAAAATAGTAGACTTATAGGGTTTTTTTGTTTTAATATAAATAGTGATTGAAATAAAAGCGTATTTAGGGTTTTTTGTTTCAATATTTAGAAAAGAAGCGTATTTGTAAAATTTTCTTCTAGTTATCGCTGAACATGAAGTAGCGCCCGCTATTTCATCGCTACTGCTACGTACCATATAGGTAGTTTGTCGCTATCATCTGTTATTCGCTATTGACAACAGTGCTTAAGTGGCTCAACCCATCTGATTTTATTCATTCTACCTCTAATATAATTCATCTTATTGCATTCCTTCATTTTATTTAACAGATGTGTCCAATATATGGGGATAGATATCGCTGCAAAGATTGTACTGAAGAAAGTGGTTATGACCTTTGTGGAGACCTTTATTGTGAACATTACAACCACATTAATGGCTTTGACAATTGACTACATTTTTAGAAGCCCATGTGTGAAATTAACTCTGCGCATCTTTGAATATCAACAACTCTCACGTGTACTTTTTTTGAATGGTCAACTTCAATAAATATAGAAAGACATCAAACAAACAACAAATTAAAAGACTACAGTCATGAATATTAAACTCACATCCCCTTCAAGGATTGGAAAACTTGGTGTAAATTCCCTTTGGATTGATGTAATTTGTTTTTTGCTTAGTCCTTGCTTTAAAGACTAACGAGTTTGTTTATGAAGTTTTCCTTTCAAAAAAAAAAAAAAAAACTCACATCCCCTCTCTCAATTCAACGCGTTAAGTTTTTATCTAATTCTAACCCAAAGAAACGAACCCCCTTAATGTTTTCCACAACTCTCGCTAAAGGGATGAACTTGTTGTTGAACTCCTCCACTTCATTTCTCGATTTCCAGATCCACCAAAATGTAGCTAAGAAGACGGCTTCAATTTCTCGCTAAAGGGATGAACTTGTGATTTCCTTAAAAAATGGCCCTCCCTAGGAATCGAATCCATGACTACCAGCTCCTATGGCGGGAGTCGAAACCATTTTACCAGGTGCACATTCGTGTTATTTAACTGTTTCCATGTGTATATATAGTAAAATACAGATGTTGAAAAAAAAAACTAGTCCACCGATTGGTTAATCGGCCCTTATAACCAATCAAAGGGGAGAACTATTCATTCCCAAATAGGTAATAGAAAAGATACGTGAGTAATGATATATACACTATAGATCTATTCTAAAGTATCTTATATGTTCTATATATGATGACCATAAGGATACAATACACATATAATCACATTAAATGCATAAGTATTCCCAGACACATGATATTTCAGAACACATGTATAAAGTAGTGTTAAGCTTAATAATTATTAATTATTAAGTATGATAATAAACAAATAACTTAAAGTTGATAAATAGCTTTATTATATATAAATGATTTAAAAGATTATTCCTACAAATTTTACAACTTTATAAACAAATAATTTTATATTTTTTCTTTCTCAAAGGATAACAAAGCAAAGCAAATTATGAGATGGGATGTTTGATGTTAAATACTAACAAATTTGATTATTCCAAAATCACGTGAAAGTCTTATCTTAATTCACGTGACAACGCCAGCTGAAGTGCCCCACTGTACCATCCATGTGTGTGCTAACGAAGCAAACATTTAGGGTCCAAGATATAGTTCACAAAATTTAGGTATTAGTGTTTGCAGATTGAATTGTTAAAACCGAATACGATGTATATAGGGGCACACCTTTTAAGTGGCAAAGTGATGCATCCGTTCTCGTTAATGTTTATTTTTTCTCAGCCAGTGTTTCGGCTAGTAGTGTAATTGTTTCGATTTTTCGTCCGAAATTTTTAAATTTATATATGTCTACCCCCGTCAATTCTTTTGCCTAAAAATTCCCTGCACCTACCAAGTTTATTGTCCAAAAAATTTATACAAATTTTCGTATTGAGTCAAAAGAAAAAAAAACGTGAATAGCAGGGGTATTAGTATTTTTTTGAAATTGTTTTAAACTTGAAGTGAGTTTAAATAAAGTTTGAAACTAGTTTTTACATAAATGAAACTTGAGTGTTCATTTTTGTCTTAATTGAAAGATATTTAAACTAAAAAAATGGAACAATACGTGAGGATAGAGGCGTCCCATCTTTGTTGTTCGACTTCAACAGAAGAAAAAAAGTTATGTGTTCTCAGGGTTCATTCATGAAGCCTTCAAATCTTCGATCACTTATACATGTTTTCACATCATTATAAATATTTGGTCTTTTGTTTGTTATTGTTATTTGACCCAACCCAAACATATAACCCGAAACATAATGATATAAATTTTTTTGGGTCCTATAACTCTCCGTCACCGCGGAACTTTTAGTCAAACTCTGCCACTGAATGTATAGATTTGTTCGTGTCACATCGTGTCGAACATTTATAGTTGTATCAAGTTCTGGTCGTGTTTTAGGTCAACCCATTTAATATTCACTTTTGAATATAACTAATATTTAATGACTTAGCAATAGTTTAAATAACCAATTACTCTAGCTCAAACATTACCTTTTTCTTATGATATCCTTTTAGTTTATATTTTTGTTTTTTTATTTATCTCTCGTTCCAATTATGTAGCTGACGTGCTTAGATGATAACAAATAAATTGACACAGAACACAACTGAGTTTTAAGGATAAAAACACTAATACTAACTACACACGTTTAGGCAAGCATACCTATCAGTATATAGTATAGCCTAGGTAAGTACCCAAGTATCAATCCGTGGACACTAACTATTAACCTATCTCTTTCGTAATATTTAACCTAAGTACTTTTAATAATCAGAAAACACAAACAATCTATTTAATTAAGTTTAGAAAAACAGTGATAAGAAATTAAAGAAATAGTTTCAGAATCATCCCATTACTTTTGCAAAATAGTTGATTTATGGTTCTTTTGAAAAACTCGTCACAATTGACATTAGTAACGAGGGTGTAGTGTTAAAAAGCTAGAGCACCCGCGGGTTAGCCCCATGCCCCAAAACAACCAGGCTATAGACACGCCCAACTATCCGGTTCTAAGTAACTAAGACATTTACTCATCCCGTGTGATCTAAGAGTCTCTTATAATGTTCTAGCAACCTAGATTAACGAACCAAGCAAATTACTATCTAGACTACTCAGTTTAAAGCAAACCCTTATCTAGTATCCAAACCCTTATAATCAGGTTTTTCTCGTAGGTGATCCATATGAATTACCAACATTCAAACAAGTTAGTCATTCGCCTATTAAGCATCCAACCTTAGGCTAACGATCGATATATGGCCGCATATAAACAAAGCAGATCTAACATGAATAACCTCTTAGAAAGGCCCAATTCATCCACACAAACTTATTTGAACATCAATACTCAACATACAAATTACACTATTACAAGTTTATAAGCAAACAATACTAAAAACACACTTTCATAACAAAATCAACCAATTCGATGCAAAGTAACAAACTATACTACACACTTTCATAACATTATCATAACTAGAATATATGATTTGATTTAATTTTTTTTATAATTATCATCATGTTCTATGAATAATTGACCAACTATACACTTGATTTTATAGGGTTTATAAGCAAACCATACTAAAAACACACTTTCATAACATTATCATAATTAGAATATATGATTTGATTTGGTTTTTTTTTTATATAATTATCATCATTGTAGTCCTATGAATAATTGACCAACTATACACTTGATTTTATAGGGTTTTATTGTTCTATATGATATCAGAGACATACGGTTTTTTATTTCTTTTTTCTTCCTTTTTATTCCCTATTCACCGCTTTTTCCATCACATTTTAGTTGGTTCCTAGTCCTCTTCATCCAACGTCTTTCTTGTGTGATGATTTTCTTTCGATTATGCCCTTCTCATCTCATGTCCTTTGGACACGTTGTACATATATAGAAATATGTTTTATTGATATTTCTTATGTCATCTATGTATTGCTGCAAACGTAGCTCATGTCATTATGTTGTCATTGTGCAATCAAAGCCGTAGCTCAGTTCATCATAGTTATATCTACTGTCATCATAGCCTCATTGTCATGCCTCTTGCCGCCACCACTATAGCTTTAGATTCATTGCCACCATAGTTTAGGGTGTCCGGAGTGGGGGCGGCAAACCCACCCGGCACAGATCTTTCATCAATCGGCAACTAATGCCAAGCCCTTTGCCGCATGAGTGTTTGACGAAATGGTATTTGATTCGGTGAAGCATAACCGATTCGGCGAAGGGAGTGAAGGGGAAAGAGAGGGGGGGTGTGGTGGGGTCCATGCCATCTCAACCAATCACACTTTTTTCCTTTTTTTTATTTAAAAAGTTTACCACTTTACCAAATGTCTAAACCATTGCCAACACTTTTTACCAAAGTTTAAACATTTTTCACTGATTGACGTAACGCACTCTGATTGGTTGATTTTTTAGTTTGTCACTCTCAAGTGTTTAACCACTCCTAACACCCTTATGTTTTTTTTCCTTTTCTTTGAAGATTTCATGTTATTTTATATACCTACACATTTTGTTTTTCTTTTTTTTTTTTCCTAAAGTCCGTAATATTTTATTAGGTTTCATTTGTAATTTTGATGAGTATACTCATATAATTGATCAATAACAGATAATATTTTACTTGCTTTTTATTATCCTATATTAATTGCAACTTATTTTTCTTTATAAATTAAAAGAAGAGTAAAGTATACAGATGATCCTTGTGGTTTATCAAAATATTGGATTTAGTCCCTAGCATTCCAAAAGTACAGAGATGGTCCCTTTGGTTTGCACTTTGTAACGCATTAAGTCCCTAGCCTTTTCTAAATGTACATGGATGGTCCCTGTGGTTTGCACTTTGTAACGCGTTTAGTCCTTAACTTGGACGTGCTAAAACCTTTAGATTTTTTGGCTAGGGACTAAATGCGTTACAAAGTGCAAATCACAGGGACTATCCGTGTACTTTTGAAAATCTAGAGATCAAATCCAAAATTTTGGTAAACCACAGGAACCGTTTATGTACTTTACACTTAAAAGAATTACTAATATTTTATTTGACCCAAGATAATAACTTAGCTTGCATCTTTTCACATCCAAAGCTAGCAGTTAACTAAATTAACTAAACCGTCTTTCTAAATAACTAAATCTATACTACTTTATAAAGCATATAGGAAGGACAGAAATGCTCATTTGCCACTTTACAAGTCTTTAAAGCCCATTGTACAACCTGTTAAGCACAAAGGTGTTGAAAACTTCTTTTCAACAAAGCTGATACCCGCTTGGATCTTACCCGGATCAACTTGACCCGTTTTACTTTAACGGATCCAATATAAACATTCTATCACTCATTCTAAACCACAAAATTCATTTTATCCATCCTGCCGCTCCACCTTTCTCTACAAACCCTAGATCCTCCACCGCTCCTCCACCGCTCATCCATGGAACCGGTCGTCGCCATCACCGTCTTCTCCCCTTCTCCACTCCAACAATCGCTTAGTGGTACCGTTTTTTACCCTATCTATCGTTTTTGTTTGTTAAATTTTAGATCTTTTAAGTTTTTTTTAAACATCTTTGTCAGATCTGTTATAGTACTTTCAGATCTGTGTTGGTTTTGTGTTTTTCTTAATGTTTTGTGAATGGATCTACGGAGAGAGTATATATTTTTGTATTGATTAGGGTTTTTGTTTTCTAGAAATGTGAATACAGTTGAAAGAGAGAACTGTCACACCCCCAAAATCCACCTGCGGAGAACCACCGCTTGGAGGCGTGACTGACCAGGATCCAGCCACCAATTATACTGAGCAGTGTAATTAATAACATAAATAATACTCACCAACCTTAAGGTTAGCCAATATCAGAGTCAAAGTTCAAAAGTTTTAAGGTCAAGAAATAGTTCAGATAAGTAGCGGAAGCATAGACAAAATAGTTTAACAAAAGATTCTTAGTTCAAGTTTGTTTAGAACTCAACACACGGGTTAGACGACTACTACACATCCGCAAGCTGCAAGCTCCTGAATCACTGAGTACATGCAAAGCATGCAGTAGGGTATCAACATAATGTTGGCGAGTCCACGGGGTGTCAAGTTTTAGTTTTTGAAAACGTAAGTTGTTTAGATAAAGCATTTATAATCACGTTGTGGGGAGCTACCCCATCTGTAAGCTCACTAAACTCTAGATACCGAAACTGTTGACGGAAAGTTGTTGTGCCCCGAGTCAATGTCTATCGTCATTGACCAAGATGCGAGGTCTACTAGTTCACACCCGATCTCCCCCGGTCACGGTGTGAGGTTGTCAAACCTAATAGCGCTATCAACTAATAACCCGTTCGCCCCCGGCGATTAATCGGTACTGTAAGCAGGGACTTAAGGTGATAGAGTTTCGTTTAGCTTGGCTAGTTGTGATTTATGAATTGTATCCAAACGTATCTCCCCCGGAGATAGTAATACCCATTTGGATTTCCCCCGGAAGTAATAGTTCAAAAGTATTTTTCCCAAAGTTGGCAGTTGTCCGTGTCCCTCCCTGGGACGCATGCTTTTAGTGTGTGAACTCACCTTGGGTTGCTCGGCAGATTAGGTTACTTGTCAAGCACGCCGGTCACCACATCCTAACATGGTTACCAGTATAGGTCAGGTTTGGGTACAGAGAATGTCACGTATATTTTACACATAGTCTAACACATAGCATGCATACAGTTATATGTTGAGTTATTGGGCCTGCTCTACTATTGGATCAGTCAACAGTAACAACTAACACATAGTTCAGTTAAACAGGCAGCCCAAACAAATCACGTTGTGGCCCAATAACTAAAATGAGCAGCCCAGTCGAGACAAGGTGGTCTCGACTCGAGAACATGCGGTCTCGAATCGCAACCAGGAGGTCTCGACTTGTAATGGTTGGTCTCGAGTGGTGCAGGCATGACTCGCAACCTCAGAGGTTTCGAGTCCAGTCTCGAGTTGTCACGATGTGGTCTTGAGTCCCTGAAGTCCGTTTTTGAGTTGCTTGGTCTGGGTCTCGAGTCGCAACCGTTGCGGTCTCGAGTTGTAGCTTCATGGTCTCGAGTCGCGACCAGTGGTCTCGACTCGTTTACCTGCTGATTCTGATGCATCTGCCCGCATTGTACAATCCAACAGAATTCCACTGTTGTGATTTTTATGTACTATCCAATGAGGTTTCACAAACATGTCTCTTTGTCTAACAATTAACCAAAATGGATCAAAACAAGCATTTTCAAATATTATCCAATCTTCATACCATATTCAACACATATTCATCTAGTTCATCTTTAGGGTTTTCATCCTCAACAAACATGCTCATTTAAACCGATTTATGCTAGCATAATCCACCTAGTTTAATGCACCATCGATCATCATCATTCACACACCCAACCGAGAACATAATAGCACCATATTCAAACATTTTTCTACTTTTTCATATGTCAAGTTAGCATGATCATTAACAAACCACTCTATTCTTCCTAACCATGACTTTATCTAGAAATCAAGCATCTACATCATAGATGAACAACAACAATCTTCATGTATTTCATGCTTCTTACTCACTAGGTCAATCAAGATCATACAAAAGAGGTTAAGCATATGTTTCATTCATCAAGCACACATGACATCTAGCACACATATAACACCTAGGACACATTAGAACACTAACCGGTAGAGACTCAAAGTGTGAGGGTATGAAGAGTCGATGGGTGAGCTTCCGAATGATGATTCCGAGCTTGAATCGAGCCGAGTGTCCTTGTTGTCACCGGTTTGGTCCGAGAGAAAGGAGAGGAGGTCTTGTAGTTCTAGGGTTTTAGTGAGGGATAGAGTGTGTGAGAGTGTAAGGGAAAAGGTGGATGGGGGTTTTATACCCGGTTTGGGTGGTGCACCCTAGAAGGGTTTCGAGTGGGCTCAAAGGGGTGTATGGCCCAATCCGGCCCAACCGTTACTGTTTACTCGAGACCGAGTGGTCTCGAGTCGGGTTCGTTGTGGTCTCGGTTCACTACTATACACACATACTTATATTATACATACATACAACACATAGCATAACAAGATAATCACAACTTTCATTTAATAATTCGTACGTACACATTGCTAATACAAGAGGGTTACTCGGGAAAACCTGGAGTGTCACAAGAACACTGCGGATTGGTTCAAGAACCTTCAAATTCAGCCTTAGTGGTACCGTTTTTTACCCTATCTATCGTTTTTGTTTGTTAAATTTTAGATCTTTTAAGTTTTTTTTAAACATCTTTGTCAGATCTGTTATAGTACTTTCAGATCTATGTTGGTTTTATGTTTTTCTTAATGTTTTGTGAACGGATCTACTGTTTTTGTTTTCTGTAAATGTGTGTACTGTTGATGCTTTTTCAAGTTACGGAAAAGCATAGTAACTGATGTGGAAAAGCATCTATGGAGGTCAAACCTGGTCAAATGGTATATGAACCGATTCTTGAAGAAGGTGTTTTTAGGTTTGATTGCTCTGCTGATGCTAACTTCTGTTTTGTTAGATTTTGTGTTTATGCATCTTATTTAAGGTTATGAATATGGTAATTAGCTTCCAGCAGGAACCTCATTTTATGGAACAGGGGAAGTTAGTGGACAGCTTGAAAGAACAGGAAAAAGGGTTGGTTTTTACTTTTTTTTCAATTATTTATTTATTTTTCATAAATTAATAACTGGACTTGTTTTGTTTGGTTCGGGTCGGGTCGGGTATTGACGAAGTGGAACCACATCCTTATACCAGTCACATCCTTGGGTTTAGCTATTCTTCCTCTCGGAGACGCGTTAGGAATTCTTGCTGATACAACAAAACGTTGTGAGGTGCTTAATATATCTCGCTTATTTCACTGTTTTATTTTCTGAATATTTTGCTGTGATAGCTATTATATAAGTGTACTTTTTAAATATATTCAACAGATAGATCTATGTAAAGAATCGACAGCAAAGCTAAATGCCCCGTCACCTTATCCTGTGATTACGTTTGGTCCGTTTGCTTCCGCAACCAATGTTTTGACATCGTTGTCACACGCAATTGGTAATTTCTGAACTATGAATGAAATATGAATATATGATTATAGTTATAGTGTTTTTTACTAAAGGTGACGTCTCTGGTAATGGTATTATTATTTTAGGAACCGTTTTCATGCCACCAAAGTGGTCATTAGGATATCAACAGTGTCGTTGGAGCTATAACTCAGATGCGCGTGTCCGTGAGGTACGTTAAAATATACTATTAAAATAAAAAGAATTTCAAGTTACCACATTTAAATGTTTGTTATTTTCAATAGATTGCCAAAACATTTAGAGATAAAGTCATAAAGGTATACCGTGTGATGTCATATGGATAGATATCGACTACATGGACGGCTTTCGATGTTTCACGTTCGACAAGGTACGTATCCTTGATTATCGACTATATTGATATGTTTCACTCGTGATTCAACTATACCTAGATGTTTTAGAAATGGCGTATCAATTTATTTGAACTACTTTTGACCCATTTCCATTTCATTCATTTGATTTAAAGTATAGTTTTATTTATATTTATTTCTTAAGGTTCTAATTTTGGTGGTGTCGGAGCCCCTGTTGACCTTTCTGCCATTCTCGAGTACTTCGCTGCTGAGGTTTTTTAGCTTCACTTAGGGCTTCTTTTCATATCTCTTTGTTTGTTTTTTAATCTAATTTTATTTTGATCGACAACTCAGTTATTGGAGTTGGCTGGGAATGCAGCAAGGGACAACGAGAAGTCGAGAGGCACATACAACAAGCAATAGAAGGACGAGCTAGCACTGCTTGTTGAGGAGCCCAGCTCATTATCTTCCTACGAGTCTTCTTACGCAGAAATCTGACCCGTGAGTTTTCTTACGCAGAAAGTTTTCATGAGAAAGTAACTTTCATATCCTCAAGGTTTAAGATATATTGCTTTAATATTTGTGTCTTTTGCTTTGCAGGTGAAGCATATCCGCAAGTCATATGCCATATATTATCGCATAGCCATTGCTTCTACATTTTCTCCACATAATCCATCTGTTAGTAATCCTATGATAAATTTCACATTTACTTTTACGGTTTTATCTGCTCTCAAATTTTGATACTTCTTTTTTTTTTGTATCTGTATAGGGAGGGACGATACGGGATCCCAAGAACAGGCCCGTGTTGTGCTGGTACATGATATGGGTCCAAACTAGGAGCTTATAAGTAATGCCACTGTTGATGTGTGTATTTTAAGTCTACCTTGCTAAATCGTGTGAGATCGGGCTGCGAGACCAGGAACAATGTGCTTCTTGCTGTTCCGGCACTTCTCTATGCTATTAATAAGTACTTGGAGTTCATTATGCAGGTAGCTTGTTCTATAATCAGTAGCCTTATATCCGATAACATAACTTTATTTTCTTTTATACAATATCTGATTATAATTTTTTGTTGCTCTATTTTAATCCAGCAACTATAAAGATGCTGAGCAATCTAGAGGTAATTTTTGTTAGCATCGCCCCATATATTTTTTTTTATTATTTATACTGTTATATTAGCTTGCATTAATGCAAAGAGATTTGGAATCAACCGAGTTTGGAATTTTTAGATTTTGAGCTTTTGTATTGTTTTAATTTAAATCTTGATTTGAAATTATTTTAGTCTTTTAAGCATTGAGCTTCTGTTTAAAGTCATTTGCTTACATTTGAGAAAGCTTATTACTTATCTGTTCTCTTTTACACTACAAATGTAAGGGAATACATGTACAATATTGTTTTTATTACTAAAACAATAATTTGCAAATAGAGAAGTTTTTTTTATGAAAACAATTAAAACCAGTCAAGTATTACCCCTTTCAGATTGACCAGCTAAATAGAGAAGCAATTTATAGCTAGAAGTATTACCCCTTTCAAATACCAAATGGTTTATGTTGGGATTGAACCCCATCAGAGGAACAGATAATTAAAGCCAAAACTGGATCAGAGCAGTGGATCCTGAATAAGCAGATGTTGATATACAAATCTCTCCCCTTGAAAGTGATTACAACTACTGTTGACCTCCTATCTGCTGATCTTGCTAAACTGCTGACCCATAACTGCTGCTTAACTAAAGATCTGATGGAAGACTAAAGTCCTGCTGATTCAATCTACTGCCTTGAGTCAAGCACTGCTGATCCGGACAAGTGCTGCTGGGTTCACAGCAGTAGAAGGTTGCAGCAGCTTTTCTAAAGTCTGTTTTGTAATAGAATGTATTAGCAGTAGTTAACACAAGCAGTGTCTGTATATATCAGAGGTTAGAGTTTGTTAGGAGGTTAGATGTCACTTTCATGGTGACGTCAGCAAAGATGCTCAGTAGTTTGCAAGTGCCTATAAATAGTTCAGTACTTTGTACTGTTCTATTAGCTCTTTGCATCATTCGTCTTCTTTGCACGAACAAACTACTGAGCTCTGGCTGAGGGGGAGTTTGCATTCATTCATCAATCATTGTAATCGTGTTTGAAATAAATTCAATCTTTCGGTTCATTGTGTAAAGATGTTTGATAAAAGTATTACTCTCGTTTGATTGTATGCAAAGTTTGTTTTCATCTTAATTTCCGCTGCACACTCATCCATCTTCATCTTCTTTACAAACATAAAATACAATCAAAATCAAACTCAGATCCAACAATTGGTATCAGAGCCAGAACAGTCAAATTTGATTTAACAATCATTTTGACGTAAATAGTTCAGCTCAAAACAGTTGATACTGATCGTTTGTTCGTCGTTGAAAAACAGAGTAAGGGGTAATCACCATTAAAGTTGATTTCTCAGTATCTGTAAAACAACAAGAATGACGTCATAATCTCAGGACGATAAAAACAACATCGGCTCTCTTTTTAAACCACCTATGCTAAAAAGAAATGAGTACAACATCTGGCAAAGGAGGATGGGTCACATCCTCGCTCAACAAAGCACAGAGTCAATACAGGAGGGTGTTGAATCTGAAGAGGAACAGCTGGTCTCTGAAACAGTGGATGAGGTGATTGAAGTAGTGGTTACTACTATAGCTAATGAGGTACTGTTGGAAGAAAGTTCAGGCTCCCTGATTGAACCACTGACAGATCCATGGTCAGAAGAGAACAAAGAAGAAAAGGCAGGTGAGAAAGAAGAGAGAGCTGAAGATGAAGAAAATCCCCAATGTGATTGTGCAATGATGGCTGCTGCCAAGGTATCACCTCAAGTTCTTGAAAAACTGTGTTCTGACAATTGCATTATTGCTTTTGCTAACATCAAAGAGGTGAATGAAAACCTTCGTGATAAAATCTTATTTGATGAAGTCAAATTTGAAAGATCTCTAAAAGAACTTAGAAACAAATTGGCTGAAAAGGAAAAGGAGATTTGCAGCATGAAAGAAGAGCAGAGCATAACCAAAACCTAACTTCAAACCTTGGTAGAAAAATACCAAGATTGCAAAAAGGAGTTAGAATCCACCCAGATCACATGTGAGAGATGGGTGGAATCATGCAAAGGGTATGAGGTTATGCTTGAGAAACAGATAAAAAGCAATGTGAAATTTGGGGTTGGCTATAGAAAACATGATGATGAAAACACTGCTTTTGGAAAATCTGTTTCAACCACTGATGTAACTGCTGAGTTCATCCCCACAAACAAGAATGGCCAAGAAGTGAAAATCACTGACAAACTTGGTAACAAAATCACACTTGACAGACCAATGGGCCCCTCCGTTTTTGAGGAGATTGAAAATCATCAATTTAAACCAAAATGGTCTGATGAGTGTGAAATTCTTGAAAATTTCAAGCCAATGGACTTTACATCAACTGATGGTGTTAAAGCTCCAAAAGCTAAAGTCATTCCTCTTAAGGACATTCTAGCAGTGGTTAAAGCCTCTGCTACAAAGGAGTCTGATAAGAGAAAGAAGAAAGAAAAAATTGATAACTTGTTTTGTGAATTCTGTGAGAAAAAGGAACCATCTAACAAAAGATTGTTTCCACTTAAAAGCTTATGATATAAACAAAACAAGTGTCATAGTTTCAGCTGAAAGTTGCATTGTTTGTGGTAAAACAAACCACAAAACTCAAGCATGTGTGTATCTCAAAAACTTTGATATCAAAAAGAATGAGTACCGTGCTAAAACATCCTTGAGTCCATCAGCATCACCATCTGTAAAATTCACAAAGAAACAACCACTGTTTGTACCAGTTCAAACAGCTGTCACAAAACAGTTGAACCAAACATCTGTTAAAAGAGATGTTCAGGTTACTGATGCACCTCCTGCCAATCAGTTCAGAAAAGGCAAGGAAAAACAGTCTTACCAAAGGATTCCACACGTTTATGAGGTCTACAAAAAGCCCTCTAAACCCAGAGTGAACAGGCATCCTTTTGGTTATCAGCAGGTGATTGGCCAAGACCTCCAACAGTGGTTAGCTAGAAACAGTACTAAAACTGTCCAAACCCCTGACCTAACCACTGTCCATCACTCTGCATCCATACCAGACACTGCTGAATCCCCATCCAAAGCCCTGTTGGCTTTGGAGCCCTTAATGAACTAATCCTTTTACTTCATGTGCAGGGATGCTTCTGCATGCTTTGATAGTCTTTGGTATGTAGATAGTGGAGGCTCCAGGCACATGACAGGATGTAAAGCCCTCCTCAAAGATTTTAAAATCCATGGAGGGGGTGACATATCCTTTGGGAATAACAGTAAAGGGAAAGTTCTAGGGTCTGGGACAGTGCAATCTGGAAATGTAAAATTTGAAAATGTCAATCTAATAGACAATCTAAAATTCAACCTTCTGAGTGTATCACAAATGAGTGACAAAGGGTTTGGGTCATTCTTCACAAAAGATTGTTGTAGGATTGTTGGACCAGAAATGGTCAAAAAGATTGAAGCAATAATCAAAAATGGTCAAACTAAACTTGTTGCTCAAAGAAGTGGCAATATTTATGCTGTTGACATGTCAAAAGAGTGTCCCAGAGCTGATGCCTGTCTGTTCTCAGCTGCCTCTAACAAAGAGACAGGACTTTGGCACAAAAGACTGGGGCACACAAATCTTAAGACAATAACAGAAATTTCAAAAAATGGTTTGGTGAGAGGCCTACCACAAAAATTGTTTTCATGTCCTGAACATTGCATTTCCTGTTTAAAAGGAAAACATCATAAAAGTTCTTACAAGTCCATTGAAGAGTCCAAAACAACCCAGTGTTTGCAAATGCTACACATGGATTTGTTTGGCCCAGTTCAAGTCATGAGCCTCAAAAAGAAAAGATATTGTTTGGTTATAGTTGATGACTTTTCTAGGTTTACATGGACTTTCTTTTTGCACTCTAAAGATGAAACTGCAGGCATTTTGCAAGACTTTGTGACATAGGTTGAAAAGCAATTTGACCTTCCAGTGAAAAGCTTTAGGAGTGACAATGGCACAGAATTTAAAAATAAGGAGTTGGATGCCTTCTGTGTGAAGAAAGGGATTGTAAGGCAGTACAACATCCCTAGAACACCAGAGCAAAATGGGGTTGTTGAAAGAAATAACAGAACTTTGATTGAGGCTGCCAGAAGCATGCTTGCAGATTCAGGTTTGCCACTAACTTTCTGGGCAGAGGCAGTAAACACTGCTTGCTATGTCCAGAACAGAGTTTTAATAAACCCCAGGCACAAAAAGACTGCCTATGAAATTCTGTATAAAATCAAACCACTGATCTCATACTTCAAGGTGTTTGGCTGCCCATGCTTTATTTTGAACTTAAAAGATCCCATTTCAAAATTTGCAGCCAAAATTGATTGTGGTTATTTTCTGGGATACTCAACCACTGCCAAGGCCTACAAAGTGTTCAATGCACGGACCAAGGTAGTGGAGGAGACTTTGGATGTAAAGTTCAATGAACTTTCATCAATGAAAATCCCAGCAAATCCTGCTGATCTGTTTGATCTTGAAAAATTCACTTTTGAAAACACTGCTGTCAAGACTAACAGTGCAGGTCCAACAGAGGATACAACACCAGACTATGGGTATGAAATCATCATCCCTCAAAGGTCTGCCACAAATGGAAAAGCATCAGTTGTTCAAAACAGCTGTCAAAGCTCAACCACTGCTACCTCAACAGTTGTTGACCAAAGTAGCCCATCTACCACTGCTTCCAAATCCTCAAACACTGCTGACAAAAGTCCTCAAACAGTGGATAAAAGTCAGCAGTGGTCCACTTCATTACCACCCATTCCACCACCTTTTGAAGCCACTGTTGGGTCATCAAAGTCACCAGCAGTGGTTAGCTCAGATGATACACATTTGCAGCCTTCACCAACAAATGCCATCATACCATACCAAGGAGATCTAATCTTCTTGAGATCTCATCCACCTAATCAAATCATTGACAACATCAATGAAGGGGTGCTCACAAGAAGCCAAACCCAAAACATTTGTCTTTTTGCTGGCTTTCTATCACTCCATCAGCCAGTCAAGTACTAAGAGGTACTAAAAGACAACAGCTGGGTAGAAGCCATGCAAGAGGAGCTCCAACAGTTTAAAAGACAACAAGTATGGGAGCTTGTACCACTGCCAAAAGAGGTTAGTCCCATTGGCACAAAGTGGGTCTTTAAGAACAAAACAGATGAAAGGGGCATTGTTGTCAAGAACAAAGCCAGGCTTGTAGTTCAAGGTTACAGACAGGAAGAGGGGATTGATTATGATGAAACATTCGCCCCTATTGCAAGATTGGAAGCTATTAGACTGTTCCTGGCCTTTGCTGTCAACCACAACATGAAGGTGTTTCAGATGGATATCAAAAGTGCTTTCCTCTATGGTACATTGCATGAAGAGGTATATGTATGTCAACCTCCAGGTTTTGAGGATCCATTTTATCCTGATCATGTCTACAGACTAAACAAAGCCTTGTATGGCTTGAAACAAGCACCTAGGGCCTGGTATGAAACTCTTTCCAACTTTCTACTCTCAAATGGTTTCAAAAGAGGTACCATTGATAAAACACTGTTTCTTAAATGGAGAGGGAAAGATTTAATGATTGTCCAAATTTATGTGGATGACATTATTTTTGGAAGCACATGTACCAAAATGTGTGAAGAGTTTAGAGAACTCATGACGGCTGAGTTTGAAATGAGTGCAATGGGTGAGCTGCAATGCTTTCTTGGTCTCCAAGTACAGCAATTGCAAAATGGAACTTTCATTCATCAAAGCAAATATGCTAAAGAACTTTTAACCAAATTTGATATGAATGATTGTAAACCATGCAGCACACCCATGGCAACAAATAAGCTGGTCATGTCTGATGAAAAGGATGAGCTGGTTGACCAAACACTTTATAGAAGCATGATTGGGTCTTTATTGTACCTAACTGCATCTAGACCAGACATCATGTTTGCAACATGTGTCTGTGCAAGAAGTCAATCAGCTCCCGGAAAATCAAATCTCATTGCTGTAAAAAGGATTCTCAGATACATAAAAGGTGGTCCCACACTTGGTATCTGGTATCCAGCTAATGGGAATATCAAGCTTTCAGGTTTTTCAGACAGTGACTTTGCTGGATGTCATACCATAAGGAAGTCCACTTCAGGAGGGTGCCAGTTTCTAGGTGATTGCTTAGTCTCTTGGCAAAGCAAAAAGCAAGCAGCAGTTTCAACATCCACTGCTGAGGCTGAATACATTGCTGCTGCAAGCTGTACAGCCCAACTCCTGTGGCTTCAAAATCAGTTGCTGGATTTTGGTATCACTGCCTTAAAGACACCACTCATGTTGGATAGCCAGGCAGCAGAAAATATCATCAAAAATCCAGTTTCCAATTCCACCAAAAACACAACTACTGTTGGATGCAATTGATTTGAACCAGGCATTACTCAGTCCTTCTCAATCACCTCTCAATGAAAATATGCCTCAACAAATGACTGAGCCTGCTGTATCATACATTGCTAACCCACCAACACAACCTGAGGAGGTTACACCCATTGGGTTACAAATAACTCTTTGTGGTAATCCAAGTGAAGCAGCCACTACAACTGTTGAACCCACTGGTTTACAGTTGGACAGTGGTTACATCAATAAGACTTCCTTGGAGGCAATTCCTTTTATAGCACCTCTGCCAACCACCAGTGGATTTATTTATCCTACTGGCAACATCAAAAGGTTGTCAAGTGTTGAAGGAAGAAGACCCCAGTACCAAGAAAAAGGGGCATCAGTGGTTAATGTTTGGAGTAAACTCCCTACTTCAACCACTAATAAAACCACTGTTAGTGGGAAATCAGATGATCCCATTAACTTGGGTGATGATTTAAAGTACCAGAAATTGACGGCTCGTGTTGAAAAACTTGATAACTCTGTTGCAGAGCTCAAAGATATGCTCCAACAGTTGTTACAAGTACAAAAGGTACAATCAACTACTGTTCCACCTCAAGCACCTGCTCTTCAACAGGCACCTGCTACAAATGAGCTATGGAATCTATTTCAACCTTTTCTCCATCATCAAGCACAAGTAGCAGATCAGCAACATGAAAAACATGTTCAAGAGCTAAGAAATGCTATGGAGTCTAGGTTCAAAGACACTCAGGCTGATCTAAAGGCTCTCAAACCTCAGATCCTGCACTCCACTGGCGCTGCTCCTCCTTCTGTGTTTTTCATTGATCACCTCCCTGAAGATAATGCCAAAAAGGGGGAGAAAATTCAGGAGTGGAGAAGGAAAGGAATAACAGATGGTCTCTACCTTGCACCAGAAAATTCAAATATGACCAAACAGATTCCTTTGCCAGATGGGAGTAAGAAAATTGATGTCACCACAAATGCACTTGCAGAAGCACTTGCATGTGTGAAAAGGGATAGAGAGGCCAAAAAGAAAGCTAGGGTGGATTATCCGGATCAGGGTACTTCAGGGTCAAGAGATGATGAAAATCTTATTGATGAAAAGAAGAAGCTTACAAGAAGAGTAAGGCTACCCAAATCCATTCCGGTCAGACGTTCAAAGTCTGCTTAAAAACCACCACCTAAAACAGCTGTTGTAACTCCTGTTGTATCCACTGCTGTTGGTACTTCAGTAGTTTCAACATCTGCTCCCACTTCAACACACACCATTTCAACACACACTACATCCACTACTTTACCACCATCACCACCAATATCAAAATCACCTCCTGTCAAAAGACAGAAGATAGCAGTTGTTATAACTTCTGCTGTAAAGACAACAGTTGTCACGACCCCCGACCCACCCTGGACGGAATCGGGTGCCGTGAGCAGTCCCGTGGTACCGGTGATTATTTTTGAAAAACATTGCAGCGGAATTTTCATCAGGACCGTGAGTTAGGAAAAATATCAGAGTTTAGAAAACACCGGATTTGATTTAAATAGATGGGATAAATCCCTATTTTAAAAAAAGATAAGTTTTATTTTATAAAACAATATTTCTTTAATAAGTCATTTCTTGATGCCTTTCAGTGCCGTATCCAGCCTTATGATAATTACCTGAAACATGTTTGAAAAAGGTTTTGTCAGCGGGAAATGCTGAGTGAATTCATTCCATTTTTATACAAATATATTGTTATACCTTACAGTATTAAGGTTTTATATTTATTTGCATTTACCTTACTCAATCAGTATTTTGTCACATAATAGCAATTCCAATATAACAGCAATAATATCACTCATTGGTTTACTTTCATCCAATAGTGAATTAATCAAATAACTATACTTACTGTTACTCAATTTATCTATCATTAGGCAATTCCTATGACTGGGTCATATCACTGTTGATCATTCTTTCAACTAGTGACTCTGACCATATCACTTGTTCATAACACTGTTGATCATTCTTTCAACTAAGGTCTTTGGTCATATCGCTGTTGATCATTCTTTCAACTAGCGATTCTATTCATGGCACTGTTGATCATTCTTTCAACTAGTGCTTCTGGTCATTATCACTGTTGATCATTCTTTCAACTAAGGTCTTTGGTCATATCGCTGTTGATCATTCTTTCAACTAGCGATTCTATTCATGGCACTGTTGATCATTCTTTCAACTAGTGCTTCTGGTCATTATCACTGTTGATCATTCTTTCAACTAGTGATTCTATTCATAACACTGTTGATCATTCTTTCAACTAGTGTCTCTGGATATGTCACTGCTGATCATTCTTTCAGCTAGTGACTTTGGACATAATGATGTCTTATTACTTTGTCAAATATATTATTTCTAGCACCAAATCATGCAATTCAGAATAATGACATTTTATGTCAATTATTATAACTTATCAAAATATGTTAATTCACAAATTGTAATAATATGATATAATAACTTGACTACAAATAGAATACAGTATACTTGACTTTGTTATGGTATCTGCCATTTAGATTTATATATAATAATTATGGTTATGCTAACTTTCTGGATAATAGCAATGAGAATCAAATAATGTATAATACCTCCTATACCAGTAAAATATAATAACTTAATCACTGTAAGTATAACTGGTAACTATTTAGGATTTTAGAAAGCATTTTGTAATATAATTGTTTCACAAAAAGGTGATAAAACTTTGATAAAAGAGTATAGACTCACAAACGGTGAGAAAAGAGAAATGAACTCACATTGCAGATTTCTACGGGCAAAGTTTAGTCTACAGATATTCTTGATATACTGCTGATTCAATTTGGGCAGAGTCTAGTCTACTGATTAGCCTAATTCACACAAACGGGTTTGTAACTAATACAGCAATTACGACAATTCACGAGATTAAACCTTCACAACGATTAATCAGTGCAATACTCGATAATTCAATCGGATTCACAACGAATAACAGAGCATAGTCCGAATTCGAACAGCACTCTAATATTCAAGTCGAAATCACGACGAATAATCAAAGTACAAGCTCAATTGAGCAGCACCTGGACTATCGTTGGATAGTTACAATCGATCGGACGTTGAATCGTAATAGCGATCGAGTTATTACCCTGATTGCGGCAGTGTTTCGAGGTTTGTGTGTGTTAATTGTGGTAAACAGAGCATAACTCCGTGTATAATTCGACTTTTAACGTCGATTTTGTGCCAGAATTCAAGTCCCAACCTCTACTATTTATACACGAAATTTGACCATGTCGCGTAGTGCGAGGGGTACCCCCCATGGGCGTCGCGCTACGCGAGGGGTAACCTAGTTTCTATAGGTAGCCACGTCCCTAACTAGGCTTGCTGAGTTGATGAAATTGTAAAAATTCAAAACGGCCAGCAAGTTATTTAGATAATCGTAACTAGGGTTTTGCCCGCCCTGAGTTTTAGGGGCCCTGATCCTGATTCTGATTGTTCTGGAAATTTTAGGGTTAGTGCAGAATTACTTGGGTTTCTCAATTAGGGTTTCCTTAATAGCTAATTACCATCCTAATTATGGTTTTAGTGACAGTTGTTACATCCTCCCCACCTTAATAAAAATCTCGTCCTCGAGATTTGGGTTATGATATTTCTGTTAGATTTATGTCATAATTTAGTCAATGGAACTGGATTCTTTTAAGGTAAATGACACAGAGTCAAATTTTGTGAATACTAGTTGTATCAGTAGAGTTTAAAAAAATCCAACTGAAATAGTTCAAGAAATTGGTGACAACTGAATGAGATGAAATGATACAGTTTCGAATGGGACTAGGTTCAAGTCAACAGATATATGATCAAATAGATATCTGTTTACAGTTAGTGAAATGACTTTTTAGAATAAAATTCATGGTCAAAAGAAGACTTACTTTGATTGGCAACTGAGGAAAACTCAGAATCAATAAGGTCAGAATAATAGCACGAAGATCATTGTTATTTATCGAATCATATCAAGAGAAAAATCAGTGTGTTGACATTGCAAGGATACACTGGAATGCAATAAAGTTTAGTGTATCATTGTCTTAATACACAATTGTATCAAGACTATTTTCAAATGATGAGTCAAACGGAAGGCATACGTGGTTTTGAATGGTTCGTATGATTAGGATTAGCCCAAGCTACAAGTTTGTAACGACTTCGCAAGGTGTCGTAATGATTGGAATAATTTCAATAGTTACGGTGCTCGAACAATTTCACCGTATAATCAACTGAAAGTTTAAATGAAGAAAACTTGGATACTCATTTCAAATAGGAGTTTCAATTGATGATGAAAAGACAAAATAAAATATTATAAAATTTTCGATGATAGAAGAAACGTTTAGGAAGTACACCGGAATATGATACGAATTTGTGTACTTTTATCTTAACACATAGTTGTATTAAGATTGGTTAAGAATATGAACCAAAAATTAAAATTCGTATATTAGGAGTGAAATTGAAAATAGTTCAAGCTATAAATTTATTATGACGCCACAAGGTGTCATAGTAGTGGTGAATGAAACGAGTTTCACCATGATGTAAATCAAATGAAGTAAATCCGAATGTCTCAAATAAATACATTAGGATTTTGGATTGAAATTGAAATGACCAAAGATGATAAAGCAATAAAGATTGCGAAGTGCTCGATAGATACACGGAAATATGAAATGAATTTGTGTATCATTATCTTAGCACACGATTGTGTTAAGATTGTTTTGATAGAATAAATCAAAGCGATTCAATATGAATGAATAATTAAACCTGTATGTAAGAGGTGCAACGAGATTAGCACAAGCTTCAAATTTGTGAGAACGTCACCACAAGGTGATCGTGACCAAATAAATGATTCAACGAAAGTGAAAACCAAACAAGTTTGGTATGGATCTGAAATAGAGGAAATATTTGACGGAATGTATTTATTTATGAACTTTTATTTGTACTAGGGTCAAATAATAACTTAACTTAGATATATATCGGTGACTACGTCTGGTATCATTTCTGCTTCTTGTGTAGTAAGTGCGTATGCTAGCGCGTTTTTCTTAGCTCCGTCTGTTGTTCTAGCCTTGTTGTCAGATGCTTTGGTTAGTTTCGGGCAATATGGTTTGATATGTCAGGTTTCCCCGCAATTGTAACAGATGTTAGTTTTTCTTCTGCACTCTTCCTCTATGTGCCCGGTCATCTTGCAGAAGTCACAGTAGGGTGTGTTCCTAAAACGACATCGTCCTGAATGCGTTTTGTTACTATTTCTGCAGATAGGTTGCTCCAATGACGGTTCAGTTTCTTTCTTCTTGAGTTCTTGGGAAATTTTCTAGGCTAATTCTTTCTTCTTATTTTCTTATCTTGTGCGGATTAGTCCATCTGTCAGCATGTTAGCTAGTTCAACTGCTTCCTCAATAGTCTGTGGTCTAACGGCCTTGACTATGTCTCGGATTTCGCTAACTAATCCCCAAATATAACGAGAAATTAGTACGGATTCTGGCGAAGCCAGAGTTGGTACCATTCTTGCATATTCGAAGAATGTTGTCGTATATTCACGACAATTCACATCTATCATTTTATGATTTAGGAACTTGTTAGTTATTCGTTCCTTTTCATAAGGAGGACAAAATTTTCTTTCTACTACTTCCTTGAATTCTTCCCAGTTTATGGCATAAACCATGGTCCTTCCTTTTGCCTGAAGAATAGTATTCCACCATTCTAAGGCTTCTTCCTTAAAGAGATTAGATGCATACATCACCTTATCTTCTTCAGCACATTTGCTGATCGTAAGAACAGCCTCTGTCTTTTCCAACCATCGCAGAGCAGCCGTGGCACCTTCACTGCCCGCGAACTCGGTTGGTTTACAGGCTAGAAATTCTTTGTAGGTACACCCGAGAGTCATCGCCTTCTTCTTCTTGGGAAATGGGGTTTTGGGAATATCATTATTATCACTATTGACACTACGGTTAAAACTATCGTACCGTGTATGCTTACTGTTCATAGCTTTGGTGGGTTCTATGGGATTTTTAACAGCTTTAATTATTAAAGGTAAAGCATTAGCTATTCCTTGAGCTATTAGATTTTCTATAGCATTTTTATCCAAAGGATTTTCATTATTAGCATGAACTTCTGGATTATGCGATACTTCATTTGACATCTGGATTGCAAATATTTTCACTTATTAATATCACAAAATAATACCTCCAGGATATTATATGTGCATATTGACATATACATATTCATGTATAACACATAAGTTAATTTGTATTAATTTTCTAACTTTATTGTTTTAGGTATTAAAGAACACCTAATTAGCTTAAACAAGTGGCTTAACTTATACTAAGGCATCTTTTCTTATTCAACCTTTGAATATTATCAGATGTGCTACCAGTTAATAGTAATTTCCTAACTCTTTTATTTAAGTTTAAATACAACACTTATAGGCTCAGAATAATGGCTCGATCAGTGGCTCTGATACCACCTTCTGTCACGACCCCCGACCCACCCTGGACGGAATCGGGTGCCGTGAGCAGTCCCGTGGTACCGGTGATTATTTTTGAAAAACATTGCAGCGGAATTTTCATCAGGACCGTGAGTTAGGAAAAATATCAGAGTTTAGAAAACACCGGATTTGATTTAAATAGATGGGATAAATCCATATTTTAAAAAAAGATAAGTTTTATTTTATAAAACAATATTTCTTTAATAAGCCATTTCTTGATGCCTTTCAGTGTCGTATCCAGCCTTATGATAATTACCTGAAACATGTTTGAAAAAGGTTTTGTCAGCGGGAAATGCTGAGTGAATTCATTCCATTTTTATACAAATATATTGTTATACCTTACAGTATTAAGGTTTTATATTTATTTGCATTTACCTTACTCAATCAGTATTTTGTCACATAATAGCAATTCCAATATAACAGCAATAATATCACTCATTGGTTTACTTTCATCCAATAGTGAATTAATCAAATAACTATACTTTACTGTTATTCAATTTATCTATCATTAGGCAATTCCTATGACTGGGTCATATCACTGTTGATCATTCTTTCAACTAGTGACTCTGACCATATCACTTGTTCATAACACTGTTGATCATTCTTTCAACTAAGGTCTTTGGTCATATCGTTGTTGATCATTCTTTCAACTAGCGATTCTATTCATGGCACTGTTGATCATTCTTTCAGCTAGTGCTTCTGGTCATTATCATTGTTGATCATTCTTTCAACTAAGGTCTTTGGTCATATCGCTGTTGATCATTCTTTCAACTAGCGATTCTATTCATGGCACTGTTGATCATTCTTTCAACTAGTGCTTCTGGTCATTATCACTGTTGATCATTCTTTCAACTAGTGATTCTATTCATAACACTGTTGATCATTCTTTCAACTAGTGTCTCTGGATATGTCACTGCTGATCATTCTTTCAGCTAGTGACTTTGGACATAATGATGTCTTATTACTTTGTCAAATATATTATTTCTAGCACCAAATCATGCAATTCAGAATAATGACATTTTATGTCAATTATTATAACTTATCAAAATATGTTAATTCACAAATTGTAATAATATGATATAATAACTTGACTACAAATAGAATACAGTATACTTGACTTTGTTATGGTATCTGCCATTTAGATTTATATATAATAATTATGGTTATGCTAACTTTCTGGATAATAGCAATGAGAATCAAATAATGTATAATACCTCCTATACCAGTAAAATATAATAACTTAATCACTGTAAGTATAACTGGTAACTATTTAGGATTTTAGAAAGCATTTTGTAATATAATTGTTTCACAAAAAGGTGATAAAACTTTGATAAAAGAGTATAGACTCACTGTTAGGTCCGGTTTCGATACCGATTCGATTGCGTAACGACACGTTCGACGTGCGGAATCCGTGAACGTGCGTGACCGAACACACGAGATCGTACGAATGACGTGATTCTATTGATAATCTGACAAGTACAAGCTCCGTGAATCACGTTTTGCCACTTTCTCTCTCTAGTTTCTCTCTCTATGCACCTAGCTTCTCCAAGCTCTAATGTGGCAAAAGTCTTTAACTCTAAACCTAAGGCTCCTATTTATAGGCACAAGGTTATAAGAGATTCCCTCTTATTTACAAGTTTGCCACCTTGCCTATTTCTTATAATTACAATATAAAGCCTATTTTACTACAGTTTCAGCTACGGTTCTGATTGACGCAGGCGATAGACATCACTGCACTAACAGTCTCCCCCTTGGATATTGCCGCAGTCAATCTGTAGTCAAACTCGTAGCGACTTGACTTTCTCTCTCTTTCTGAGTCTTCTTGAAGGTTTGATGGTATTAGCAACCATAGACTTCCTCTTTCTTGAACAAAATCCCCGTGGATCTGTTTTTGAGCTTCCGTTGCTCCCCCTCTCGCTTAGACTCTTTTTCTTCAGGCTCCCCCTTTCATCAAGCTTCCGTGCTTTTGGGATCGACACCTGCTTTCCGATTACAAGCTCTTCCAGGAACGATACCTGTCTCTTTGAATTCACGCTTTCGTTTGCGTTGAGCTCGTCTTCAGACTCCCCCTTAGACTCGGCTGTCGGGATCGTAGTCTGGCTTTCATTGGTTCACAAGTTCAGGATCAATTCCTGGCTTTGTTATGCATCTGCTCAGGATTTGAAACCTGGTTAACCTGCATATCCTCTACCTCACAATAAGTTTCACAAATTTATAACCAATTAATTCCCGTAAACTTACTGGTAGATATCATTTTCAACAAACATATTAGTTACATCAAGTTCAAATAAATGACCTTGATTAACCAATATACACAATCTTTTAAAATATTTGTATATGACATTCAAAGTTTTCAACATATTCTCCCAAACCTGTTCATCATGATTAGCGCTCAAATTTTGAATATCAGCTCTTCAATATCAGTTGTCGAAAATCTTTTTGGATTTTTCAAAAATTTTATGCTAAAATACTCCGAAAATCTTTTTGGATTTTTGTTTTTGAAAGAAATGCAGTAAACAAAAATATACAAATAATATTTTTTGTGAGTTTGTGTAAGAGGATCATATCAGTTCATGAGACAAATCACTAGCACCGTTAAGCTTTAATCATTTTAAGTTCTAAACGATTCACCTTGATTGACGATATAGTTGTCCTCTTAAATTTTCACACAATTTTCAATCTATTCAGGATACGATTTTAGATGTTTTTAGGAACTTAGCTCAATTCATGTGTCCCACCTCTTGAATATACTCCCGTATCCAGAATCTCAATATTCAGTCTTACAGGCAAGAATACTACAATGATGTCTGTACATAATTTAGGGGTTAAATGCGAGAACTGAGGGATCTCAGGTCAGAACTTCCGTTCAGCAGAGAGATATCAGCTTCGACTTAGCAGTGTGTCCCCTTTAGAGGATCTTTTCAGCTACAACAGATGATTATCAATTTTATTGTCTAATCAATCTGAGGGCTATAATGCTATGTTTCAAGCATTTTGGTGAAAGTATTAGCCAGGGACTAGGTCAGAACTACCGTCCAGCAGAAGTCCCGGAATAATACCCCAGACATCATAGAGTACAAGCACCTAGTATATCAGAATACGAGACCTTTCAAACGAGATTTCAGGGGTTACCTATATATCCAAGTAGTGTTCCCCACAAATTTCGCAAGTTTGAAATTTTAGGTTTATATCCCGAATAAATCTACTAAATGTACGAAAACCTATCGTCACATCATCAGTGAGACCGTTTATCACATTTGACATTACATTTCTTTAGCATGCTGTGATAGTCCACTGATGTACTATCATTTCCTCTTTTATCAACAAAACTCATTTTTGCTTTTTTTTTTTTAATGTTTTTGGAATTTTCAAATTTTCTAATTTTTTTTTTTTAAAAATTTTTCTCCCCCTAAAATCAAAATATGTTTCAATTTTGATTTTCTGGAAAATTTGAAAACTGTACAAATAAAATGACAAAATGATATCGAATCACTTCAATTCGCCATTCATTTGGCATAAACAATCAGAACTCCCCCTCACAACAAACTATTTTCCCATTGTGATTTCAAAACACTTAAGTTTGTTTTAATCAAAATGGTTTTTCCGGAAAATTAGTTTTATGTGACATTTCATAAACTCGGGGTTTCATCACATTGTTTTTATACTAACACTTGTAGGAAAGATGAATCAAGTACAACTTAATGTCCCTGATTTATCTTTTGAAAGACGAAAAATCACCATAGTGAAATTTCTCAAGAAATGTGCCGATTCATGTTCCACGCTTACCAACCTGGGAACTCCGGCAAGTCAGGGTTTTTCACTTGAAAAGATCCACCCAAGCCTGACCAGCCTTGGGTTTGGTAGTTTTTACCTCAACAACTGGCTCTTCTGGTTTTGTCGAACCAGAATCATTGCCTGAGTGTGGCTTGTCTGACTTTGACCTGTCAGATACATCGCCGACACGTTTCTTTTTCTCCTTTTTCTCTGTTGTCCTCAAATTTGTAACTGATGAACTCGGCCTGTTTGACTTTGCAGTCGATTGAAGCGATTCATCAGTACTTTTATTCTTACCAAATGAAGAACCCGGGGACAAAATCCTTTCCAGATATTCTCTGGCCTTCTTCCTCTTCTTACGCAGTCTGTCTTTCTGCCCCTGAGAAAGTTTTACTTTTGTTTCCTGAACTTTAGGTTGTTGAACCTTCTGTTCTTTGGGCTTGACTTTGACTGGTTTCTTTGCCTTATTTTGAGATTCAGCCCTCGATCTTCCCATTGATCTCCTTGGGCAATCTCTGGCAATGTGTCCTCGAATTTGACAGTTAAAGCATCTTCGCGTTTCATAACTCCAATTCTGGCAGTTAACAGCAATGTGACCTCTAACTCCACAAGAGTAACACACTCTGTTATCATACCATATATCACCTTCACTCCAAACGCTCAGATCATAACACTGTCTGGCTTTGTAGTAATCTGCATTCCTCCTCAATGTTGGATTTGACTTTGGAGCACTGTGGTCAAACCTGCACCACTTATTACCAACATTTTGTGAGTTTTCATTTTTAACTTTTTGTGATTTTTGAAAATGATTGGATGATTGATCTGATGAGCTTTTATTTTCCTTTTTAGGATTTTTCAAATTTTTATCTTTTTGTTTCTGTTCCACATTCTTCTTTACAGGTTTTTGCGTTGAGCATTCACCTTTCTCAGTAGAATGTAAAACAGTATTTTTAAACATTTCATTTAATTTCAAAAATGTTTTTCTTTTTTCTTCCTTTTCTTTTTCATCATCAGATTTTTCATCACAATCTTCAATTTTGACTTTGTCAAAATTTGTGACCTTGTCACTTATTGGAACAGAATTGATCGGTTTTGGACAAGGAAAATTCAACTTGTCTGATGAAGTCACAAAACCTTTCAATTTCGTTTCAAGTTCATCAATCTTGATCCTGGAATTCTCAGCTTCATTTTCAAGCTGTGATATTCTCTCAAGATAAGACTTGATTGATTTTTCATTTTCAGTTTTAAGATTTTCAAGAACAGATTTTTCATTTTTCAAGACTTTTAACTGCTCTTGAAATCTTGTTTCACTCTCTTTTAAATTTTTGTTTTCCAGTTTAATCCAGAAATCTTCAGATTCTGAAGATTTGCTTTTGCTTTCAAAATCTTTTTCAAAAACAGCAATTTTCTTTTGAGCATCTCCAGCTTCATGCTCAAGTCGAATAATTTTAGCAAGATGAGAGTTTATTTCGCTTTGTTTTTCTAAATTATTCTTGCCAAAAATATCTCTCTCATCTTGTAAAATCTTCATTTGACTTTCGAAATCATTTTCCAATTTTTTAAAATTGTTGTTTTCCAATAACAAACTCTCAAGACTCTTTAAGAGTTTGTCATTATCAGATCTCACTTCCAGAATCTGTTCGTCATCAGCTTTCTTCTCGTTTTTCAGGGTATTGTTTTCCATTGTCAAACTCTCCACATCCTTCAAGAGTTTCACACTGACGGCTTCTGATTTTTCGCATTTCGAGCATACAACTTCACATTTTGAAGTTTCATCCTTCTTAGATTCTTCAATCTTTGTTATTCCTTTTCTAACCCTGTTGATTAATTCACTAAACTCATCCAAACTTATATTTTCTGAGTTTCTTTCTATTTCATTTAATAACTCTTTCTTTTTCTTTTTCTCCTCTTCATCTCCCCACCATTTCTTCTGCCAATAATCATCCTCTTCTTTGTACTCCTTGATGATGGCTTCGATATCTATCGTTTTGTGATCAATTGCGATGTTGCCATATTGATCAAGGTAGCACTCTCTGTTTGGATCCCATCGGTTTGCACGTTTTGCTTCCTCATAGACACCTGAGAGTCGGATGATCTTTGCTTCAGCAACCATTTTTCGATATTCGTACTTTTGTTGTTCTGTACGATTATCCTTCCACGGAATAGGTTCATTTTTCGCCATGAACTTATATTTGTGAATTACCTTGTAAATTCCCTCTGTGTTACCTGCAAATCAACAACCAAACAATCAGTTTAAAAATATCAAACAACTTAAATGGAACACTTTGCTTTGATTGAGTTGAATGGTAACATTAAAATATGTTTGAGCGGTGGAAAAATGAGATTATATTGGGTAAGTGGGGCGGTGCAATCAAAACAACTCTCAAAAATATATGCAATAAAGTGGCCGACAAATGTATTTGACTCACAAACAATGATTTGACCTCAAGAACTTTGATTGGTTGATTATGGCGGTGGGTCGGTGAATCACATGTGGGTATTAAATGCAATGGGGCAGTGACAATGAGATTATATTGGGTAAGTGGGCGGTGGTTCAGTGCAACTTTAATTCTATTGAACCTCACTTAGCAAATGGCCGACAAACAATTTTATTTACTCTGATAAAGTCACCTTTTGATCTCATGCATTAATGAGGTTGACTTAGTAAATTGAATTGAATGATGTGTAATGACACGATTAGCTTATTCGAACGGTGAGCAAAACATATGTCAGATGATGTTTCTGTTCGATCGGTCAGGGTCAAAAGGTCAACTTTTTATGCTGTTCGATTGGTTGATAAACGCGGTGATTCCTAGCCGATCGGCTAGGTCAACCAGTCAACGTTTTTTTAATGAATGTTAGAGGTTTCTATTCGATCGAACAGGAGGTGCTAGCCGTTCGATTAGGCCAATCGATCGAACAGCTGTTCGATTCAAAGGTATGCTAGCCGTTCGAGTGGCTTAACCGAACGAGTGGGGTGTTCGATCGAGCAAGGTGTTCGATCGAGCGGCGTGTTCGATCGAACTTGCTAGCCGATCGAATGGGGTGTTCGATCAAAGACACTTCCTATTCGATTCAAGACAAAACCAAAACTGCTGTTCGATCGGCTATACCAGCCGATTCAAGTGACACGTAAGACTTCTGTTCGATCGGCTATGCCAGCCGATCAAGAGACAATCCTGTTTCAAGTCAAAATACCTGCAAATATGAATCACTCAATCACATGCATTTGACAATTATATTCATCTTTAATCTCATTTGGCCACATATATTTAACAATTCATTTTATTTCTCCAAACTTATAAGTGGGTCGGTGCATTAATAACAAATCAAATCACACTTGAAACATGTGCATGTGTGAACGGTGATGTGTGGTGAACTTATTGGCTAAGCGAACGGTTGGTGCATCGATATGATCAATGATTTAATGCCGACACAACTCTTTTTACTGATAAGGTTTTCAGATTATTGCAGAATGTTGACTGAGATGTGTTGTAACATTATTTGCTAATCGATCGGTGGAACTGTTCGATTGGTTGACAAAAGTGGTGATTCCTAGCCGTTCGGCTAGGTCAACAAGTCAACGGTTTTAATGAATGTCAGATATAAAGCTGTTCGATTGGATGTTAAAGGCGGTAAAACAGTACTGAAGTCCTAGCCGATCGGCTAGGTCAACAGGTCAACAGTTTTTAATGAAAGTCAGAAACTGCTATTCGATCGATTAGGCTAGCCGTTCGGTTAGGCTAGCCGATCGGTTGGCATCTTCAACATCAACAGCAAACGTCTCAACTTTTTCGAACCAGAAAATTCAAGATTTCTCTCAAACGGCTTCGAATTAAGATCTGAAAATTTGTAGGCTTATAGATCTGATAGTTTCGCACAACATATCCAAAAATCAGCAATTTTCGACCGTGAAAACCTGTTCAATCAGTCAAAATTCAGTTAAAAACGTGAAGAACAAGAAAATATGAAGAAATTTGACAAATCTGAATTATTTTTGGCTCTGAATCTGCTCGAAACTTGTACGAATCTGTGAGTTTGATCTTCGCAACCGAGCACCTGCTCTGATACCACTTGTTAGGTCCGGTTTCGATACCGATTCGATTGCGTAACGACACGTTCGACGTGCGGAATCCGTGAACGTGCGTGACCGAACACACGAGATCGTACGAATGACGTGATTCTATTGATAATCTGACAAGTACAAGCTCCGTGAATCACGTTTTGCCACTTTCTCTCTCTAGTTTCTCTCTCTATGCACCTAGCTTCTCCAAGCTCTAATGTGGCAAAAGTCTTTAACTCTAAACCTAAGGCTCCTATTTATAGGCACAAGGTTATAAGAGATTCCCTCTTATTTACAAGTTTGCCACCTTGCCTATTTCTTATAATTACAATATAAAGCCTATTTTACTACAGTTTCAGCTACGGTTCTGATTGACGCAGGCGATAGACATCACTGCACTAACACTCACAAACGGTGAGAAAAGAGAAATGAACTCACATTGCAGATTTCTACGGGCAAAGTTTAGTCTACAGATATTCTTGATATACTGCTGATTCAATTTGGGCAGAGTCTAGTCTACTGATTAGCCTAATTCACACAAACGGGTTTGTAACTAATACAGCAATTACGACAATTCACGAGATTAAACCTTCACAACGATTAATCAGTGCAATACTCGATAATTCAATCGGATTCACAACGAATAACAGAGCATAGTCCGAATTCGAACAGCACTCTAATATTCAAGTCGAAATCACGACGAATAATCAAAGTACAAGCTCAATTGAGCAGCACCTGGACTATCGTTGGATAGTTACAATCGATCGGACGTTGAATCGTAATAGCGATCGAGTTATTACCCTGATTGCGGCAGTGTTTCGAGGTTTGTGTGTGTTAATTGTGGTAAACAGAGCATAACTCCGTGTATAATTCGACTTTTAACGTCGATTTTGTGCCAGAATTCAAGTCCCAACCTCTACTATTTATACACGAAATTTGACCATGTCGCGTAGTGCGAGGGGTACCCCCCATGGGCGTCGCGCTACGCGAGGGGTAACCTAGTTTCTATAGGTAGCCACGTCCCTAACTAGGCTTGCTGAGTTGATGAAATTGTAAAAATTCAAAACGGCCAGCAAGTTATTTAGATAATCGTAACTAGGGTTTTGCCCGCCCTGAGTTTTAGGGGCCCTGATCCTGATTCTGATTGTTCTGGAAATTTTAGGGTTAGTGCAGAATTACTTGGGTTTCTCAATTAGGGTTTCCTTAATAGCTAATTACCATCCTAATTATGGTTTTAGTGACAGTTGTTACATCCTCCCCACCTTAATAAAAATCTCGTCCTCGAGATTTGGGTTATGATATTTCTGTTAGATTTATGTCATAATTTAGTCAATGGAACTGGATTCTTTTAAGGTAAATGACACAGAGTCAAATTTTGTGAATACTAGTTGTATCAGTAGAGTTTAAAAAAATCCAACTGAAATAGTTCAAGAAATTGGTGACAACTGAATGAGATGAAATGATACAGTTTCGAATGGGACTAGGTTCAAGTCAACAGATATATGATCAAATAGATATCTGTTTACAGTTAGTGAAATGACTTTTTAGAATAAAATTCATGGTCAAAAGAAGACTTACTTTGATTGGCAACTGAGGAAAACTCAGAATCAATAAGGTCAGAATAATAGCACGAAGATCATTGTTATTTATCGAATCATATCAAGAGAAAAATCAGTGTGTTGACATTGCAAGGATACACTGGAATGCAATAAAGTTTAGTGTATCATTGTCTTAATACACAATTGTATCAAGACTATTTTCAAATGATGAGTCAAACGGAAGGCATACGTGGTTTTGAATGGTTCGTATGATTAGGATTAGCCCAAGCTACAAGTTTGTAACGACTTCGCAAGGTGTCGTAATGATTGGAATAATTTCAATAGTTACGGTGCTCGAACAATTTCACCGTATAATCAACTGAAAGTTTAAATGAAGAAAACTTGGATACTCATTTCAAATAGGAGTTTCAATTGATGATGAAAAGACAAAATAAAATATTATAAAATTTTCGATGATAGAAGAAACGTTTAGGAAGTACACCGGAATATGATACGAATTTGTGTACTTTTATCTTAACACATAGTTGTATTAAGATTGGTTAAGAATATGAACCAAAAATTAAAATTCGTATATTAGGAGTGAAATTGAAAATAGTTCAAGCTATAAATTTATTATGACGCCACAAGGTGTCATAGTAGTGGTGAATGAAACGAGTTTCACCATGATGTAAATCAAATGAAGTAAATCCGAATGTCTCAAATAAATACATTAGGATTTTGGATTGAAATTGAAATGACCAAAGATGATAAAGCAATAAAGATTGCGAAGTGCTCGATAGATACACGGAAATATGAAATGAATTTGTGTATCATTATCTTAGCACACGATTGTGTTAAGATTGTTTTGATAGAATAAATCAAAGCGATTCAATATGAATGAATAATTAAACCTGTATGTAAGAGGTGCAACGAGATTAGCACAAGCTTCAAATTTGTGAGAACGTCACCACAAGGTGATCGTGACCAAATAAATGATTCAACGAAAGTGAAAACCAAACAAGTTTGGTATGGATCTGAAATAGAGGAAATATTTGACGGAATGTATTTATTTATGAACTTTTATTTGTACTAGGGTCAAATAATAACTTAACTTAGATATATATCGGTGACTACGTCTGGTATCATTTCTGCTTCTTGTGTAGTAAGTGCGTATGCTAGCGCGTTTTTCTTAGCTCCGTCTGTTGTTCTAGCCTTGTTGTCAGATGCTTTGGTTAGTTTCGGGCAATATGGTTTGATATGTCAGGTTTCCCCGCAATTGTAACAGATGTTAGTTTTTCTTCTGCACTCTTCCTCTATGTGCCCGGTCATCTTGCAGAAGTCACAGTAGGGTGTGTTCCTAAAACGACATCGTCCTGAATGCGTTTTGTTACTATTTCTGCAGATAGGTTGCTCCAATGACGGTTCAGTTTCTTTCTTCTTGAGTTCTTGGGAAATTTTCTAGGCTAATTCTTTCTTCTTATTTTCTTATCTTGTGCGGATTAGTCCATCTGTCAGCATGTTAGCTAGTTCAACTGCTTCCTCAATAGTCTGTGGTCTAACGGCCTTGACTATGTCTCGGATTTCGCTAACTAATCCCCAAATATAACGAGAAATTAGTACGGATTCTGGCGAAGCCAGAGTTGGTACCATTCTTGCATATTCGAAGAATGTTGTCGTATATTCACGACAATTCACATCTATCATTTTATGATTTAGGAACTTGTTAGTTATTCGTTCCTTTTCATAAGGAGGACAAAATTTTCTTTCTACTACTTCCTTGAATTCTTCCCAGTTTATGGCATAAACCATGGTCCTTCCTTTTGCCTGAAGAATAGTATTCCACCATTCTAAGGCTTCTTCCTTAAAGAGATTAGATGCATACATCACCTTATCTTCTTCAGCACATTTGCTGATCGTAAGAACAGCCTCTGTCTTTTCCAACCATCGCAGAGCAGCCGTGGCACCTTCACTGCCCGCGAACTCGGTTGGTTTACAGGCTAGAAATTCTTTGTAGGTACACCCGAGAGTCATCGCCTTCTTCTTCTTGGGAAATGGGGTTTTGGGAATATCATTATTATCACTATTGACACTACGGTTAAAACTATCGTACCGTGTATGCTTACTGTTCATAGCTTTGGTGGGTTCTATGGGATTTTTAACAGCTTTAATTATTAAAGGTAAAGCATTAGCTATTCCTTGAGCTATTAGATTTTCTATAGCATTTTTATCCAAAGGATTTTCATTATTAGCATGAACTTCTGGATTATGCGATACTTCATTTGACATCTGGATTGCAAATATTTTCACTTATTAATATCACAAAATAATACCTCCAGGATATTATATGTGCATATTGACATATACATATTCATGTATAACACATAAGTTAATTTGTATTAATTTTCTAACTTTATTGTTTTAGGTATTAAAGAACACCTAATTAGCTTAAACAAGTGGCTTAACTTATACTAAGGCATCTTTTCTTATTCAACCTTTGAATATTATCAGATGTGCTACCAGTTAATAGTAATTTCCTAACTCTTTTATTTAAGTTTAAATACAACACTTATAGGCTCAGAATAATGGCTCGATCAGTGGCTCTGATACCACCTTCTGTCACGACCCCCGACCCACCCTGGACGGAATCGGGTGCCGTGAGCAGTCCCGTGGTACCGGTGATTATTTTTGAAAAACATTGCAGCGGAATTTTCATCAGGACCGTGAGTTAGGAAAAATATCAGAGTTTAGAAAACACCGGATTTGATTTAAATAGATGGGATAAATCCATATTTTAAAAAAAGATAAGTTTTATTTTATAAAACAATATTTCTTTAATAAGCCATTTCTTGATGCCTTTCAGTGCCGTATCCAGCCTTATGATAATTACCTGAAACATGTTTGAAAAAGGTTTTGTCAGCGGGAAATGCTGAGTGAATTCATTCCATTTTTATACAAATATATTGTTATACCTTACAGTATTAAGGTTTTATATTTATTTGCATTTACCTTACTCAATCAGTATTTTGTCACATAATAGCAATTCCAATATAACAGCAATAATATCACTCATTGGTTTACTTTCATCCAATAGTGAATTAATCAAATAACTATACTTTACTGTTATTCAATTTATCTATCATTAGGCAATTCCTATGACTGGGTCATATCACTGTTGATCATTCTTTCAACTAGTGACTCTGACCATATCACTTGTTCATAACACTGTTGATCATTCTTTCAACTAAGGTCTTTGGTCATATCGTTGTTGATCATTCTTTCAACTAGCGATTCTATTCATGGCACTGTTGATCATTCTTTCAACTAGTGCTTCTGGTCATTATCATTGTTGATCATTCTTTCAACTAAGGTCTTTGGTCATATCGCTGTTGATCATTCTTTCAACTAGCGATTCTATTCATGGCACTGTTGATCATTCTTTCAACTAGTGCTTCTGGTCATTATCACTGTTGATCATTCTTTCAACTAGTGATTCTATTCATAACACTGTTGATCATTCTTTCAACTAGTGTCTCTGGATATGTCACTGCTGATCATTCTTTCAGCTAGTGACTTTGGACATAATGATGTCTTATTACTTTGTCAAATATATTATTTCTAGCACCAAATCATGCAATTCAGAATAATGACATTTTATGTCAATTATTATAACTTATCAAAATATGTTAATTCACAAATTGTAATAATATGATATAATAACTTGACTACAAATAGAATACAGTATACTTGACTTTGTTATGGTATCTGCCATTTAGATTTATATATAATAATTATGGTTATGCTAACTTTCTGGATAATAGCAATGAGAATCAAATAATGTATAATACCTCCTATACCAGTAAAATATAATAACTTAATCACTGTAAGTATAACTGGTAACTATTTAGGATTTTAGAAAGCATTTTGTAATATAATTGTTTCACAAAAAGGTGATAAAACTTTGATAAAAGAGTATAGACTCACAAACGGTGAGAAAAGAGAAATGAACTCACATTGCAGATTTCTACGGGCAAAGTTTAGTCTACAGATATTCTTGATATACTGCTGATTCAATTTGGGCAGAGTCTAGTCTACTGATTAGCCTAATTCACACAAACGGGTTTGTAACTAATACAGCAATTACGACAATTCACGAGATTAAACCTTCACAACGATTAATCAGTGCAATACTCGATAATTCAATCGGATTCACAACGAATAACAGAGCATAGTCCGAATTCGAACAGCACTCTAATATTCAAGTCGAAATCACGACGAACAATCAAAGTACAAGCTCAATTGAGCAGCACCTGGACTATCGTTGGATAGTTACAATCGATCGGACGTTGAATCGTAATAGCGATCGAGTTATTACCCTGATTGCGGCAGTGTTTCGAGGTTTGTGTGTGTTAATTGTGGTAAACAGAGCATAACTCCGTGTATAATTCGACTTTTAACGTCGATTTTGTGCCAGAATTCAAGTCCCAACCTCTACTATTTATACACGAAATTTGACCATGTCGCGTAGTGCGAGGGGTACCCCCCATGGGCGTCGCGCTACGCGAGGGGTAACCTAGTTTCTATAGGTAGCCACGTCCCTAACTAGGCTTGCTGAGTTGATGAAATTGTAAAAATTCAAAACGGCCAGCAAGTTATTTAGATAATCGTAACTAGGGTTTTGCCCGCCCTGAGTTTTAGGGGCCCTGATCCTGATTCTGATTGTTCTGGAAATTTTAGGGTTAGTGCAGAATTACTTGGGTTTCTCAATTAGGGTTTCCTTAATAGCTAATTACCATCCTAATTATGGTTTTAGTGACAGTTGTTACAACAGTGGTTGGAACACCAGTTGTTTCAACAGCTGTTAGTCTATCATCCACCACTGCCACTACAACCACCTTTCCATCCAAAACATCATCAGTCCCTCCTCAAATAAAGAGGAGAAGGCTAATTCCTAAAGATGATGTCACTTCACCATCCCAAACATCTTCAAAACCTTTAGCTCTTGTCAATATACCAAAACCAGTTCCACTCTCTTCTGTTCCAATGCACAAGCCCTTACCTCCTGCAGGTGTTCAATTTCCTCTTGAACTGGAAGCAGTTAGAGAAGAAATAAAATCCTTTTATACTGAGGATGACCCTGCCAAAAGGAGTTTGCCTTCAATCAAAGGATATCCCTGGCCCAAAAATATTGATGAATATTTGAAGATAAAGGCCAAGCAAGTAGAGGATATCTCGAAAAGAAACACATAAGGGAAATCTGACAAAGAAGTATCAAGATACTACCAATATCTGCTCACACAAGTCAGTTCCCTAGAACGTTTTGCAAAGAATGTCAGTCAACAAATTTCAGAAAGAGCAGCTGAAACTTTGAAGAAAGACTACATTGAAAGCATTATGTTTCACAAGAGATACAAAGGAGAGAGACACATGTACAAAGAGTGGACTGTTCCTGAGCTTGAAATTGAAGCAGCAAGAATTCAAGACATGATAAAAAGTAAAGTCACTCACACTCCTCCTGATTGGGCAAAGTTCAAAAAGAATGTACCTGACAAACAGTTGGAACTAAAGAGAATGAAAGAAGAACTGGTTGCTACTTATTATGGTACCAAAAGACAAGTTGCTAGATGGAAAGAAGATGTGGTCAGGACAACCTACAAAAGGTTGGAGGAATTAAGAAAGAAAGATCCAAAAGTTCCTCAAAAACCTAACTATCCTGAAGCAGCAGTCTCAAAAAGACCACCAAATCTGCAGGTCAAAAGAACCACTGCTCCTACTGGTGCTGCCATCTACAAAAGAAAGAGCCAAAAACAGTTGGATGCCGAAACAATTCAAGAGTTAATAGCTGGGGATGACCTTGTGAAAGAAGGCATACAAAGAATGATTAGAGAAACTCTTGAATTAAAGCAATCTGCAACTACTGTCCAGCCAGTAATGAATCGGCCAGCCTCTCCAAATACTTCTGCAAATAAGCATCTCCCAAGAAACCCACCAGGCTCAAAAATACAAAAGTGGGAAACTGACAAACAGACCTGCGTATTGACTTTGCTCAGGTCTGGTGGAGAAGTGGAGAAAATATCAAGGGAACAAGCTCTTGGCCTGAGTCTTGAAGATTTGCAGGATCTCCTTGATCTTCCACTTAGCAGGGATGATGAAGATACAGGTGCCCTTGACTTTGAATTACAATTTAAAGGTCAGATAAGGGAGCTGTTAATGAGGAAATAAAATGTCCACAAATAATGAAGAGTTTGGCATTATCTGTTCCAGGGGGAGATTGTTGGGATTGAACCCCATCAGAGGAACAGATAATTAAATCCAAAACTGGATCAGAGCAGTGGATCCTGAATAAGCAGATGTTGATATATAAATCTCTCCCCTTGAAAGTGATTACAACTACTGATGACCTCCTATCTGCTGATCTTGCTAAACTGCTGACCCATAACTGCTGCTCAACTAAAGATCTGATGGAAGACTAAAGTCCTGGTGATTCAATCTACTGCCTTGAGTCAAGCACTGCTGATCCGGACAAGTGCTGCTGGGTTCACAACAGTAGAAGGTTGCAGCAGCTGTTCTAAAGTCTGTTTTGTAATAGAATGTATTAGCAGTAGTTAACACAAGTAGTGTCTGTATATATCAGAGGTTAGAGTTTGTTAGGAGGTTAGATGTCACTTTCATGGTGACGTCAGCAATGATGCTCAGTAGTTTGCAAGTGCCTATAAATAGTTCAGTACTTTGTACTGTTCTATTAGCTCTTTGCATCATTCGTCTTCTTTGCACGAACAAACTACTGAGCTCTGGCTGAGGGGGAGTTTGCATTCATTCATCAATCATTGTAATCGTGTTTGAAATAAATTCAATCTTTCGGTTCATTGTGTAAAGATGTTTGATAAAAGTATTACTCTCGTTTGATTGTATGCAAAGTTTGTTTTCATCTTAATTTCCGCTACACACTCATCCATCTTCATCTTCTTTACAAACATAAAATACAATCAAAATCAAACTCAGATCCAACAGTTTAGTTAGAATCCAACTTCAAGTTATAATCCAAAGACTTTTTTGATATTCTTAATAAGTCTTTAGTTAGAATAATATCTTTTAATATATCTCAAACTTTTCAAAAACCAAGTCATGTCAGGATCTTTTGTTTGACTTTTGTCCTTTTTGTTTTTTTTACTACTTACCGTGTACTGCTTTACATCTACAGCTGTAAAGAAAGATTTTACTGTTGTCTCATGCTTGCTTCAGTCTCTATAAGTACTTCATCAAGCTCAACACTCTACAAACCCTTAACTACACTCAACTGACGTACTGCTTTTACATCTACAGCTGTAAAGCAAGATTTTACTGTTGTCTGAAAGAGAGCATGCTTGCTTCAGTCTCTACAAATACTTCATCAAGCTCAACACTCTACAAACACTCAACTGAGACAAATTAAACTTTCAAATTGTAAGTTTATCTTAGTTGAACTAAATCCTACTTTTAAATCTTGCATCAATTAAACCTTCAAAACATCAACCTAACAACTTCTATTTTACTTCGATTTCAGAATATATTGACTCTTTGCATCTGGATCTTGCGTTGTTTCTCGGCTCTCACATCAAGGTTTCACATTTTTTGTCGGCTTTTTACATCTGCCTCTTGCATTGTTGTAAGTTCTTCCAAATTTCTTGGTTTTTTTGTAACTTTTAACTGTGGCTTTTAACTTTAGAAGGTTGTAAATGTTGAAATAACTGTGGTTTTTGGATCTGTATTGTTTAACTGCCTCTTTGTTTTTTTTATTAATTAGTTTTTGTTGTTGAATCCAGATGTATTGTTTAACTGCCTCTTTGTTTTTTATTTAATTGAAAGGGTTGAAATCCTGTCAAAATTTTATCGGTTAAAGGTTGATTGTTTGATATAACTGTTTTCTAATTGTCTGTTTACATTTGTTTATTTGTCAACTAGGAAAAAAAATATGGTTTTACATACTAAATAATAAAACAATATATCTTTAAAAACCTTTATTACACGTGTTGAATTACTTTTGGGTGTTTCTAACCGGTGATTAAGCATCACGTTGCGGGTCAACAAAAAATATTACCCAGATTAATTTCATGATTCTCAATTGCATAATTGATTCTCAAATGATCCTACACACACCTATGGAAGATTTAAGATTGGAAATATAAATGTTTGGATAAATATTCATGGAAAGTTGGTGATAAAAATTGGGTTGGGTAAGAATCATCTTTGTAGGTATATGTTTTGTAATAATGTTGTTAATCTTTCTTTTAGTTTTTTATTTGGGTATTTGTAACATCCCGAAAATACAAATTTTTAAATTTGCAATTAAGTTGTGAATAAATTAAGTAAAGTAATCTAATTAGAAGTGGTACTAACTTAGTTAGTTTAACACTTATGAGTAGTTAAAGACATCAAAACAAAATAAAAGAAACTAGAGGGACTGAAGTGTCAAACTTGGAAACTAGTTTTAATAAACATTTTATTAAAACACAAACTCAATAGAAATTGAGTTGGTGGGATCGACCAGAAGCCAGGGGAGGGCGACCATAGCTCTCCAAAACCCTAACAATCACAAAACAACCAAATTGAAGGTCCAAATCTGATCAAAAACGAAATCTGAGCTTAGATTATTGATCCTCATAGCAAGGGGGTTATAAGGTATGTAAAATTTGTTGAAAACCTCCTACTTGAAATTCTCATGAAGTTGGGAATTCTGAAATTTGTGAATGCATGTAGATTACTTGGTTTGATTAGGGATGATACAGTGTCTAGGAGTAAAAACCTAGACAATAACATGTGAAATTATGACTAATTCCTGAAATTCTCATGAACACCATGAAGATGATTCATGGGTTTTGTGGAAAACTAGTAAACACTAGGGTTTAGAAGGATTATTCTAGTGTGAATTGGTCATAGAAAGCAATTTCTGAAAATTATGATGTTTAAAAGTTACATGAAAGCTTTAGTGATAAATAAGTATAGCTAAATAGCAAACTATGAACTTGAAATATGAATGATATAAAATTCTGCCCGTTAGGTGTTCGCATAATGCCTCAAAGAAGACTTAAATCTGAAAATTTGAGTTAAACCGTATGATGGTGATGTCTAGGCAAAATATGCGAATTGTGTATTAAAAAGAGTTCTAAACGCGTTTCCGTTGAACTCAATAGGAAAGGATACCGGAGCTCCAAGTGGACAAGCCGGTGGCGACTTGCGTTTGAAGGGAGTGCACTAAAGGTATGTAACTTGATACGTTACATTGATGAATTGTTGTTAAATTATGTGTTGTTGATAAAATTGTGTTGGTGATAGCAATCATGTACGTTACTTAATTCCGTAGATTAAGAATTGGTTTGTAGTCGTTTGGTAGTCATCAAAATGTAGGATTATCCGTAGATGAACCAAACGGGTCGAACAATGATACTTTGTAATGTCAATATTGTAAGTAGAAAGAAGTGGCGGTAATGGTCACAAGAGCACGAAGCCATAGGTTTGGTATTGAAGTGCCGGTGATAATAAGCCCCGGAGTTTGGGTAAGAAGCGCCTTAGGTTTACTAGTTAAATGGTGGTAAAATGGCTAAGATAGAATGGGTCGAATAATTTCATATGGACATATAGTCTTTTGGTTCGTAAACAAACTTTTCGAAATGGAATTGGTAATAGACATGTCGGTAATGAAATTATAGACGCATAGGAAAAAGAATCACTTAAAACGGACCTACGAGTCAAAAGTTATGGCAAATTGAAGTTAGGATTGAAAATAATTGGAGCTGGGAACATACAACAGTAGCAACCACAACATTCTGTGAAAAACAGGGCGTCGCGCGACGCCAAGGCCCTACGCGTCACGCGACGCCCCCTGATCCGAGAAATTTTTATCTTCTTGATTGTTTGGCCCTTAGAACTTGTTCATACCCATTTTAGCTTCATCAAAACTAACATTTGTTGTGGTTTTGATCTTAGGTGTTGTTGGAACTAACCGGAAGATGATCGAGCTAGCTTTTGAAGAACCGAACACTATTTACAAGCTTCCGCAAATGTCCTAAACTTTAAAGGATTGTTATTTTGAATTGTAAACAAATTGTTAAATAACTTTAGGGATGTTTTAACTTAGTCGTTAGTCGATTAAGCTTTTTGTTACTATTAAATTATATTTATGAAAAACTATGCCACATAAGTATCTTTTATAATTTAAATGGTATGATTTATTATTAAATTCAAGTAAATTAGACGGGTGTTACAGTATTTATTGATAGTTGGGTTAATCTTTCTTTTAAATTTATGTTTGGGTATTTAAAAACATTTGAAACAGACAAAATCGGTACTAATCGAAGCAAGTCAACCATTTTAGATCCACACCATTCGGTTTTTACCATTTAACGATTCGGGTTGAAACTTAAAACTGATCATCTAATTGATTCTCAAATGATCCTACACACACCTATGGAAGATTTAAGATTGGAAATATAAATGTTTGGATAAATATTCATGGAAAGTTGGTGATAAAAATTGGGTTGGGTAAGAATCATCTTTGTAGGTATATGTTTTGTAATAATGTTGTTAATCTTTCTTTTAGATTTTTATTTGGGTATTTATTGATTATTGGGTTAATCTTTCTTTTAATTTTATGTTTGGGTATTTAAAAACATTTGAAACAGACAAAATCAGTACTAATCGAAGCAAGTCAACCATTTTAGATCCACACCATTCGGTTTTTACCATTTAACGATTCGGGTCGATTCGGGTTGAAACTTAAAACTGATCATCTAAGATGAACCGATTGTTTGATCTTTTATTATTAATTTTTTTATACGAACTAATGATTTAAAAGATATTTATAAAAAATCAGTTTAAACCAAGAAAACATAACCCTTAAATTACCATACATGTAAACTATAGGTCGGCAACTAATTTGGTTTGTGGCTTTGCAGATCTTTTCCGATGTTAACATTAAATTTAGTATGCAAATATTCACTCAAATTAGTGTTAATATTTTTCATCGTAACCATTTAAATTGATGTACTTTTATTGTTTTGTCCAGCTACTTGACTGTTTTGAACTCTTCTTGTTTTTAATTACATCTACTTCCTTGTTTTGTACTATTCTTGTAGAAGATCACCAAATAATCGATAAACTAACAGAAAAACCAGTGCCATTATATCACGAATAAGAAAACTAACTTAAGTACTATACAATATTTCATGAGACGACGGATAAACTAACGGTAAACAATTATACTATTGTAAATTGCCACTCCCGCCGCATCGCGCGAGTAAGTAACTAGTTAAATATATACATATATAGTGTTAGGAGTGTTATACATACAATTATTATTACATAATATATAATATTAAAAAAAGTTAAACAAGGCAACTTTGAACAAATATCAAGATTATAAAATTTAGTTAGTAAACTGTTAAAATGGTTCTAGAGGTTTAGTCACTTTTGTCACTTTTGTCCAAAACTCAAACCTTTTGAATCTGGCTCCCTGTAGTTTCAATTTTGTTGCCATTTTCATCGAAAAGCAAAATTTGGTGAGATTTTTCAGTTAACATCCAGTTTTTTTTTTTTTTTGTCTTTTTCCTCCCTTTTAAAGAAGGGCAAAATGGTCAGATTTTTTAATTTGTTATAATAAAACGTTAAAAGACCATTTTGCCATTCATTGAAAGGGAGAGAAAAAGACAAAAAAAAAAACTCGATGTTAATTGAAAAATATGACCAGATTTTGGATGAAAATGACAGCAAAATTGAAACCACAGGGACCCAGATTCAAAAGGTTTGAATTTTGGACTAAAGTGGCAAAAGTGACCAAACCTCAGGGACCATTTAGTTTACTCTTACTAAATTACTAAAAACGAGCTTGATTTCAAACATGTTTTTCTATATACAAGGCGCCCGTTAAGGTTATTTTGGATTTGGGAGGTATGATAAGAAGATTCCTATGGGGAGGATCGAGTTCGAAGAAGAAAATGCATTGGGTGGCATGGGATTGGGCTGCTACTCCAAAAACATTGGAGGGCTTGGTCTTAGTAAGCTGAAACATTTAACATTGCGCTTCTAACTAAATGGGGATGGCGTTATGAGGCAAAAAAAGACAATCCTTGGAGACGTGTTATTGAGACAATTCATACTAGAGTTTCATTGGATATTATCCTGGGGGGGGGGGGTTGTGGTAATATTGCTAAGGCTCTTTCTAAGACGATCATCGATGGGCGGCCCTTGCAGCATTTTAGTAAAGGGGTAGTCGTAAGTGGTGAAGCAGTTGCTTTTGGTTAGATCTGTAGGTGGTAAATGAGCCTCTACGCTGCAGATTCCCGCCTCTTTTCAGCATTAAGTTGGATAAAAAATGTCCGGTTAAGGATAAATTGGGTGGGTTGGATGAAACAGGTGGGTCGACATGGAGTTGGAGTAGGCCGTTGTTAACGGCTGATGAAGAAACCGAGTTGTTTGCGTTTAATGCACTGCTAGTCAACGTCGGCTTTCTCAGGATCGCAAAAAGTGGGCGTGGATAGGAGAGTCGAGGGGAGACTTTAGTGTTGGTTCAGTAAAGAAACTTCTTTCGACTGGTTCAGACTATAGTAATGTGTTTGTTTATAAATGGTGCAAGTGGATCCCGATGAAGTGGAATATTTTTGCTTGGCGATCGGAACTCATAAAATTCCTACGGATTTAGCTCTCAAGAGGCGGAATGTGGATTTAGAGGATGCGTCGTGCTCGTTATGTAACTCTGGGGATGAGTTGGTTGATCATATTTTTACATCATGCTACATGGCTTCGGTTATTTGGCAACATGTGAGTTCTTGGTGCAAGGTTCCAAATATTTTTGCCTTTTCATTCAGAGATTTACTTGGCATACCTCATTCTTCGAGTCTTGCGGATGTGGCTAAAGAGGCTCTATATGGTATCATTGTTATTGGATATTGGAGCATATGACGAGCTAGGAATGAAGCTAAATTTTCCAACAAAAAGTTGTTTGGGCTGAAGATATCATTAGTGAGGTTAAATCGTTAGATGAAGTTTTGAGGGACTGGATTGCCTTGTGGAATGAGCGATTTCATTCCATTGATCAACCAAACACCATTTTTTTCATTCCCCACAATAATTCATTTCATTTCACCTCTCATTCGTACATACCAAACACTTAACTCGTTCTATCATTCTCTGCAAACCTCAATAAAAGATACAAAAATAAGAACTCATTTATTTTTGTTCCAAGATTTTAAAAGGCATGTGCGTGCAATTGCTTTGAATGAACATCCTTTTTTTATTTTACTTTGTAAAATAATAAGGAAAATTTGCAATGTATAATTCCACACAATGCCCATTTTAAGAATAATGGGGTTGGTTTCAGTACAAACCATATTTATCCTACAAACCGTAAGAACAGATTCTAGCACTTAAAAAAAGTTAAATTAGCACATACTAAAACAATACATACATAAAAGTAGCACTTTTGAATTATATTAGCACATGAAAATTAATCAACATAATTGATTTTAGCACATAAGTGAAATGATATGAGCACTTTCTTTATCAACACATTGTAAATAAAAGAAAGATCCAAATAAAGAATTAATTGCTTGTTAGCATAATTATAAGGAATTCAAGATAATTGATATTATTTAGGTTATCATTTTACTATTTCTCTATAATTGGTTGGATGACACATGACACTTTTTAAATGATTCTTAAAGTTTGTATACAAAATATGGTTTCTATTTGATCCTACTCTTAAGGATAATTTTAAGTATTAATAAAGGCTCTCACTATCTGCACACCAAGTCAGGCTATCTGCACAATTAGGGTTTGCATACGCTGCGTATTGACCAATACGCAGCGTATAGGGTTACCTCAATACGCTGCGTAGAGGCCTATACGCAGCGTATGTAAGAGGTAGGTACACGACCAGACAGTCAAACCTAGTACCATGTCAAATCAGTCTGACATAAGGTGCGTAGTGATCAATACGCAGCGTATGTCAGACAGATTTGACACCGATACGATGTTGTCCAGGCACGTGAATAAAGTAATACGGTGAGTAGAGAGCAATACGCTGCGTATTGAAGTGTCACATGAAAGTCTATTTATCCATCCATTCATATCTGTTACCCATCGAATTCAATTCAATATCCCCTTCTTTCTTTTTCATCTTCTTCATCAGTAAACAATTGTTAGTTTTTTATTCTTTCTTGTTAAAATGTCATCATTTTGGAACGATAATTATTTCGGTAATCGCTATTCTAACGACACATGGGGAGCAAATGCTGCCAATGAGGAGGAGGAGGTTGTGTCTGGAGTCCCTATTGATCAAAAAACACAGTTGCCAGATTTGAACAAGACTCTCACTCCACCTGTTGATGAACCAAATTATCTGGCGCATCAAGTGTATCCAGATTACATATACGGGTATGAATCTCCGTACGTGCAACAAAGTGGATACGGTGCTGAGAATGCACCTGTTGATGAACCATATTACCCGACGCAGCAATCGTATCCGGGTTATGGGGTATACGGGGATGAAGGTGGATACGGAAGTTACAGTGGATACGGTGGTGAAGGTGGATACGGGGGTGAAGGTGGTTACAGTGGATACGGGGGTGAAGGTGGATACAGTGGATACGATAGATATGGGGGTGAAGGTGGTTACAGTGGATACGGGGGTGAAGGTGGATACAGTGGATACGATAGATCTGGGGGTGAAGGTGGATACGGTGGATACGGAGGCTACGGTGGATACGAAGAACATGGTGGATATGGTTACGAGCCCCGTAACACATCACTTTATGAACCATCTACCCCGGGCAATCCGTTTCAAATAAATGAGGTATCACATTAAAATAATAATTATTATTATTGTTAAAAATATTATATTTATAAGTATAATTATTAGTATTATTGTTAAAAATATTATAATTCTAATTGTTATTATTGTTATTATTGTTAAAATACTATAATTATAATTATAATTGTTATTATTATTGTTAAAAAGTATATTTCAATTTAATTATTTAACTTGAATATCACTGATTTAAAATAATTATTATGGCCTTGGAATCATTTTAAATAAATAAAATGAATTAAAGTGGTTAAAATAACAATAAATAAGTTCATATAAATAAACCTAAAGTAGTCAACTAAAACATTTAAAACATGAACTCCATTGTACAGACTAAATTTCATGTAGCAAACAGACTAAATTTCAAGCTTTCAACACATAATCACAAATAAAAACAATCAAAATTACCAAAATAGTCCCTGAAGTTTCGAAAATTGACACAAATGGTCCCTGAAGTTTCATATTTTACAAAAATAGCCCTGAAGTTTCGAAAATTGACACAAATGGTCCCTGAAGTTGTGAAAATTGACACAAATGGTCCCTGAAGTTTCGAAAATTGACACAAATGGTCCCTGAAGTTTAAAAAATTGACACAAACGGTCCGTGAACTGTTCAGTTAAGTATGCTAATGGAGTTAGTGTTTAAAGAAAAAAATCTTTATATGAAAGTTAACCTGGTTAAACCATTCAGTTAAAATAGTTTCAATAATGACCATATTAGTCCCTGAAGTATGAGTTTCAATGATTATTATTATTATTATTATTATTATTATTATTATTATTATTATTATTATTATTATTATTATTATTATTATTATTAGAGTTATTATTATTGTTAACGTAACTTTTTTTTAGCGTTTCATGTCTCTAACTAATTTGAAGAATTGGGTACAAGAAACGGGAAAGGAGTATGGTTACGTAATAGTTACCCGTCGATCAAAAAATATTGGCGGTACTACTGGGATGGTATGGCTTGTGTGCGACCGTAGTGGTGAGAACCGTAGTAAAGCAACAGTTAGGAAAGCTGGTAGCAAAAAAAAACGGTTGCCCATTTTCATTACTCGCCATTCGGGACGTGACGAATGACACGTGGGAGTTAAAACTGGACTGTGCGAACCATAACCACGAACCTATGACGAGTCTGTTGGGCCACGCTTTTGTGCGAAGATTTACTAAAGCCGAATACAAGTTAGTGGAGCAGCTAACTGCTCAAAACATGGAGAAAATGTATAACCAACTCGTGGGGCCTAACGAGCGTCGATACTAAGTTCGTCGTCCGTAAGGCGCGTACGGGCCTAAATAAAAAAATATTATTTAGTCGACGTCGTCCGTAAGGCGCGTACGGGCCTAACGAGCGTCGAAACTAAGTTCGTCGTTAAAATATTTTTTTTATTATTTAGTCGAAGTCGAACCGTATGGCGCGTAGGTCCCTAACGAGCGTCGAAACTAAGTTCGTCGTTTTATATTTTAACGACGAACTTATTTCGACCACGCAAACGGGTGTCTAAACGGCTGCAAACGCAGCCGCAAACGGCTGCGAAATCGCAGAAAACTATTTTATATTAAAATATAGTAAACACTCGTTGGTTTATCTAATAATTTTTTTGGTTTTCAGGACGAGAAAGATGGATGCTGATAGGGAAATAGAAGAAATTAATCCGGAGCAGCCGCAAAAGCAGAAGCGTCCACCGGCGGATCCTCTCCTGAATCACCTGTATTTGGAGTTTCCTCCGGAGTCCGACGCTGCTCTCCGTTGCGACAAGCTTTGGAAGATGCACGTCGGTGCCCATTTTGCGGTTTCTTGGAAAACCCTCCGGGAGCTCGGGGCGGAAGATTGGGCGCGGGAGTTTGTTCCCTGTGATTCACCGTGGGATCGACTGTTTGAGCTAGCGTTTACGCCGAGCTACAGGGAGATACTGATCAAGTTCCTGTCGTCGTTCGAGTTTCATCCTCGTCGGCCAAATGAGGCCGTGGACCCCGCGCAGCCGGCCGAGGTTTCGTTTCGCATGGGTGGCCAGGCGCGTTCTATGTCACTTGCAAACTTTGCGGTGCATAGCGATTTGTATACGGAGGCTGAGATCGCTACGGATCTATATAGGACGGTACATTTAACACAAATTTTGTATTGTTATTATTATTATTTTAATATATAAAATTTAAGATTTAATATTAATTTAACGTTTAATAAACATTCGTGTAAACAGGGGTTGGTAATTGTTGATAAACCCACGCTTTTAGGGTTTTGGGCTCTGATCGCGGACATCGGTCAGTGGGACTGTAACACCCACCCCGTAACCCGGGTGATTGTGCACAATTGATACACTTACAGCGGAAACAAACTAAACTTTCCTTAAAACTTATAATAGTCTGAGTACAACACTTTATTTATTTACAAACTTTTGGCAATTAAGAACTCCTTCATCTTCTAAAACTCCACAACTATCAAGTAGTTCCTATAGCTTTCCTCACGACTTACCTGAGATAAGTATACTCAAAACGACGTCAGATATATACTGGTGAGCTCATACTATACAATTTTTATAAAGACAGACCACAGTTTACATTATATGCATATACAATATGGGCATGTGACCACATTATAGTCAGGTTGGACCTCATTGAACCTTATAGGTCACATTTGACTTGTCACAAACCACCGCACAAGAGACATACTGGTCCTCCAGCTGTGTCCCCCTACGGCCGTCACATAGGTATGAGTGTGTGTCGCTGGACCTTATAAGCACGAAGTGCCTGTGGGTACAACACCTTATTACCCTTCCCAGAGTGACACACCTCATTAAGCATAATAGGATCCCATATACCCCTACTGACACATGCATACTGCAGCATTCTCATTATTAACAATTATGGACGAGTATACTATCACAGTTTAAAAGACAAGTATGATGACTCACCTGATTAGCAATTGCTTAACAGCCGCTAGTAATACTGGGTTATGTCTCAAGGTCCTGACACAATTACATAATCCTAGGTTAGGTAATGGTACACCTAACTAGTCATTTTCATGGTTGGATATTGGTTAGCACTGCCTTGTTTAAGCATGGGTGATCAGTTCATGCCTAACTAAGGCTAGCCTACCCAATACCTGCTTCTGACAATAACCCTAGTACCTAAAAATAATACTAACACTACTACTACTAATATATTATTACTAATAATAAAACTAATATTAACTACTAAAAATAAATAATAAATAACTAGACATAAACTTAAACGAGAGTATACCTCAAAACTATCTACGGCACGTTGATGTAGAGTTTCCCTACTCCTGCTCCTACTCGCGCTCCAAAAACGACTACTAACAACACCCAACGGGGTATCGTATACTCAGGATTCTCTATACTAGAGCATTCCCGTTAAAGAAACTGGTACCTAAACAAACTACTGAGACTCTTATTTAAAGCAAGCAAGCAGGCACCTCAACTCCTTTTTTGGATGTGGGATTCATTGACGTGCCTACCTACCTGCTTGACCTGCTAGCTTGCTTGCTTATATATATTAATTCAGCTGCTTAACTCGTTTTTCTTGTATAACTTTTAAAATATGTCGTTTTATAAAACGACGAATATGTCATTAGAACGAGCATATTTTTATCTACGTTTTAACCTAAGTTTCATTAAAAACGGAGTAAGGTAAATAAAATAATATATTTAATTATTAATATTAACGGTCTCTTATATTAGCCAAGGTTTGTCAAGATATTTCACCTTTCACACAATCATCTTACTCGTTTAACAATATATGAAATATAAATTACATATTTCACACGTTTATAACCAGCACATTAAGGTTCGGGGTATTACATCCTTCCCTCCTTACAAAAAATTCTTCCTCGAAATTTGTCATTACTTAAAAAGATGAGGGTACTTATCTTTCATTATGTTTTCTAGTTCCCATGTAAAGTTGGGTCCATGACGTGCGTTCCACTTGACTTTGACTAACTTCCTTCTTGCGTAACTTTTTAACCTTCCTATCTTCGATTTGTAGTGGTTCCTCAATGAAGTTAAGTTTTTCGTCAACCTGTACATCTTCCAGGGGTATTTGTTGGGCTTCGTCCACTAGGCACTTCCTTAAATTTGATACATGGAAAGTATTATGTATTCCTGCCAGCTGTTGAGGAAGTTTTAGCCGATAAGCCACTGGTCCTATTTTGCTTGTTACTTCAAACGGCCCAATATATCGGGGTTTTAACTTTCCCTTCTTTCCAAACCGAATCACTCCTTTCAGAGGTGATACCTTAAGCATTACTTTATCCCCTAGTTGGAACTCTAGGGGTTTATGCCTCTGATCTGCATAACTCTTTTGTCGATCTTGAGCACTTTTCATCCTTTCTTTTATTTGCTGGATCTTTCTGTGGTCTCCACAATGATTTCTGGTCCTGATAGTTGACTTTCCCCTACTTCTGTCCAACAGATAGGGGTGCGGCACCTTCTTCCGTATAAAGCTTCATAAGGTGCAGCTTTGATGCTGGCGTGATAGCTATTATTGTAGGCGAATTCGATGAGTGGTAGATGAGTGTCCCAACTTCCACCAAAATCAATTACACAAGCCCGAAGCATATCTTCTAATGTCTGAATAGTCCGTTCACTCTGCCCATCCGTCTGAGGATGATATGCAGTGCTTAGATTAAGCTTGGTTCCCAACTCTTGTTGGAAACTTTGCCAGAATTTAGATGTGAAACGACTATCTCTGTCTGATATGATCGATACAGGCACCCCATGTCGTGAGACTATTTCTTTGATGTAAATTTGAGCTAGCTTGTTCATCTTATAGTCCTCACGAATTGGCACGAAGTGTGCAGACTTGGTCAGTCTGTCCACTATTACCCAAATAGTATCATAGCCGTGACTTGACCTTGGGAGCTTCGTGATAAAATCCATGGTGATTTTCTCCCATTTCCATTCTTGGATCTCTGGTTGTTGCAAGTATCCAGAGGGTTTTTGATGTTCTGCCTTCACCTTAAGGCATGTAAGACACTTTTCCACATAATGGGCAACAGATCGCTTCATTCCTGGCCACCAATAATCTCTCCTTAAATCCTTATACATCTTGTCACTGCCAGGGTGAATGGAATACTTAGACTTATGAGCTTCCTCTAAGATTGTATCCTGCAGTCCTCCAAAATTAGGAACCCATATCCTATTGTTGAACCTAAGGATATTATCATTTCCCATTGTTAATAGCTTCAGTCTCCCAATCATTCTTTCTTTTACAATATGATTCTCTTTTAAGGCTTCTTGTTGTATATTCTTAACTTGATCTAAGAGACTAGTTTTAATCTCTATTCTGGTTGCACGAATTCTTATTGGTTGAGGTTTCTCTTTTCTACTTAGAGCATATGCTATTATGTTTGCCTTACCTGGATGGTATTGGATCTCACAGTCGTAATCACTTAATAACTCCATCCATCGTCTCTGACGCATATTGAGCTCTTTCTGCTCAAATATGTGTTTTAAACTTTTATGGTCACTATAGATAGTGCACTTTGTACCGTAAAGATAGTGCCTCCAAATTTTCAATGCGAACACTATGGCACCAAGTTCCAAATCATGGGTTGTGTAGTTCCGTTCATGAATCTTCAACTGTCTAGAGGCGTAGGCAATCACTTTGCCTCTTTGCATGAGTACACATCCCATACCATAGTGAGATGCATCACAGTAGACGGCAAAATCTTTTATTCCCTCAGGAAGTGATAGTATTGGGGCGCTACATAACTTATGCTTTAACATGTTAAAAGCTTCTTCTTGTTTAGGTCCCCAATTAAACTTAGAGGCTTTCTGGGTTAGTGTGGTTAATGGTGTTGCAATCTTTGAGAAGTCTTGAATAAACCTTCTATAGTATCCTGCTAACCCCAGAAGTCTTCTGATTTCAGTGGGATTCTTCGGTACTTCCCTTTTCTTAATGGCCTCGATCTTTGCAGGGTCAACTTGTATTCCACATTCATTTATCACGTGGCCTAGGAATTGCACCTCACGTATCCAAAATTCACACTTAGAGAACTTTGCATAGAGTTTCTCTTTCTTGAGCAATTCAAGGACTGCTCTTAGGTGTTGTTCATGTTCTACCTCATTCTTAGAGTAGATAAGGATATCGTCAATGAAAACGATCACAAACTTATCGAGGTAAGGTTTACAAACCCTGTTCATGAGGTCCATGAACACTGCAGGTGCGTTGGTCAATCCAAATGGCATTACCAAAAATTCATAATGACCATACCTAGTCCTGAAGGCAGTCTTAGGTTTGTCTTCTGGTGCAACTTTCACTTGGTGGTATCCAGACCTCATGTCTATTTTAGAGAAATAGCTTGCCCCTTGTAATTGATCAAACAAGTCGTCGATCCTGGGCAAAGGGTATTTATTCTTTATAGTGGCTTTATTCAAGTCTCTATAATCGATGCACAGGCGCATCGTCCCATCTTTCTTCTTGACAAACAAGATGGGTGCTCCCCATGGTGACGAACTAGGTTGGATAAACCCCTTGTCAAGCAACTCTTGTAGTTGCTTCTTGAGTTCTTGCATTTCTATCGGGGCTAGTCTGTATGGCGACTTAGCAATCGGTGATGTACCGGGAACTAGGTCAATGCGAAACTCAACCTGTCTATCCGATGGTAGTCCCGGGAGCTCATCAGGAAACACTTCGGGGTATTCTCGTACTACTGGCACGTCCTCGACCTTCTGCTTTTCTGTAGTGTTTACGACATATGCTAAAAAAGCAACATACCCTTTCCTTAGGCATTTATGTGCTTGTGCTATCGTGATGAGATTCTTAGTCTTGTCAGTGCGGTCTCCCGATACAGTTAGTTGTTTGCCGTTGGGTTATCGGAGTCTGACGATCCTTTTGTCACATATAACTTCCGCATGATATGGTGTCAACCAGTCCATTTCTATGACTATGTCGAATTCTCCAAGTTCCATAGGCATTAGGTCTATAGGGATAACATGGTTGTTTAAGCTTATTTTACAATTCTTAACTATGTCAACTATCTCTCTTTGACTTCCATCAGCCATTTCTACTGTAAAGGCATGATCTAGGGTTTGGGACGCCTGGTTCAAGTAAGGTCTAAAGGTAGTCGACACTAGACTTCTATTTGCACCGATATCAAATAACACACGTGCATATACATCATTTATGAGATACGTACCCGTGATAACGTCTGTATTGGTCTTGGCTTCTTCTGTGGTGAGTACAAATGCCCGCCCTTTTGGCTGATTTGGTTGTGTCCTATCATTTCTTTTAAGTTCGGGACATTCAGATCTCATGTGGTTAGGGTCTCCACATTTGAAACACTTCTTCTTTTCCTTGCATTCTTGAAGAGCATGACCCGTCTTTTTACAATTTGGACAAGGAAAACGACATTCCCCCGTATGAAAACGTTTGCAAATTTGACATTGAGGAAATGTTTTAGGCCTTTTAAAGTTGTTATTCCGGGTGTCCCCCTTTCTTTCTTCCCACTTTCTTTTTGGTGCGGGAGATTCAGCCTGCCGTAGAATCATCTCGGCAGCCATGACGGCGCCAGCCTCAACAGTTTCTGCAAAAGTCTTGGGGGATTTGGATTTGATAAACACCCTCATTTCAGAGGGTAGACCCCAAATAAAGCTATTGATCAGTTGTTCCTCGGTCAATGCTTAAATAAGAAACCAGTCGAGATATGTCGTTGAAACGAGAAACATATTCTCGATAGGTTTTATTTCCCATTTTTAACTGAAAGAATTCCACTTCCAGTTGCTCAGTCTCGCTGGGAGGACAATACTTAGCAAGAAACTTTTGAATAAACTCCTCCCACTTCATCTCCTTAACCTTTTCTTTTCCCTCTGTTCAGACCACAATGTTCCACCAGTGAAGGGCTTCAGCTTCAAACATATGTACCGCGAACCGTACTTTGTTGCGGTCATCACACTCACATATGTCTAATACTGACTCCATTCTGTTGAGCCAGTCTTGAGCTTCTAGTGCTCCCTTTCTTCCGTCAAAGGACTGAGGTTTACAGGACATGAAGTGCTTATAAGTACATTCCTTTGATTTGGGATATTCACCTTTTCCTTCTAGTGGCATGGTTGCAATAGTGTTTTTCCTTTCGCCCATTCCTTCCCTTTGAACTGGCGTGGAGGCTGCTGAGCTTTCTTCATGTCGTTCTCCAGATGGGTTAACATTACCGGTTTGTGCATTCTTCATTACCTTAGCCACTTCCACAGCTATATTGTGGATATCCTCAGTATTTAGACGCATGCTTGTACTAGACCGGGACCTGACACTATGAGAGGGAGTTCGAGTCCTATAAGAATCTTCCTCTCTCCTTCTATTATTCTGATTATTTCTAGAACCTTGTTCATCTCTATGTTCAGACATTGTCTCTTTCCTATAGGAATATGAGTATAAAGAGTTACTAGTATGTATGATACATCATTATAATATAACAACTATATACATCACATAGAGATATATATATACGTGTATATATATATATAGCACATAGAATGGCACAACATAGTTTACTTCTTCTAGCGTCACTCAACTGACTATGCAAGTACTTTTCCTGAGTACATGTTATTTGGCCTAGTCTGAGTGTGCTATTTAATCTTTAGAGAACTACAGGTTAAAGCTTAGGCATTCCTGCAATACCTAATTCGCTAAAACCTCGGGCTCTGATACCAACTGTAACACCCACCCCGTAACCCGGGTGATTGTGCACAATTGATACACTTACAGCGGAAACAAACTAAACTTTCATTAAAACTTATAATAGTCTGAGTACAACACTTTATTTATTTACAAACTTTTGGCAATTAAGAACTCCTTCATCTTCTAAAACTCCACAACTATCAAGTAGTTCCTATAGCTTTCCTCACGACTCACCTGAGATAAGTATACTCAAAACGACGTCAGATATATACTGGTGAGCTCATACTATACAATTTTTATAAAGACAGACCACAGTTTACATTATATGCATATACAATATGGGCATGTGACCACATTATAGTCAGGTTGGACCTCATTGAACCTTATAGGTCACATTTGACTTGTCACAAACCACCGTACAAGAGACATACTGGTCCTCCAGCTGTGTCCCCCTACGGCCGTCACATAGGTATGAGTGTGTGTCGCTGGACCTTATAAGCACGAAGTGTCTGTGGGTACAACACCTTATTACCCTTCCCAGAGTGATACACCTCATTAAGCATAATAGGATCCCATATACCCCTACTGACACATGCATACTGCAGCATTCTCATTATTACCAGTTATGGACGAGTATACTATCACAGTTTAAAAGACAAGTATGATGACTCACCTGATTAGCAATTGCTTAACAGCCGCTAGTAATACTGGGTTATGTCTCAAGGTCCTGACACAATTACATAATCCTAGGTTAGGTAATGGTACACCTAACTAGTCATTATCATGGTTGGATATTGGTTAGCACTGCCTTGTTTAAGCATGGGTGATCAGTTCATGCCTAACTAAGGCTAGGCTACCCAATACCTGCTCCTGACAATAACCCTAGTACCTAAAAATAATACTAACACTACTACTACTAATATAATATTACTAATAATAAAACCAATATTAACTACTAAAAATAAATAATAAATAACTAGACATAAACTTAAACGAGAGTATACCTCAAAACTATCTACGGCACATTGATGTAGAGTTTCCCTACTCCTGCTCCTACCCGCGCTCCAAAAACGACTACTAACAACACCCAACGGGGTATTGTATACTCAGGATTCTCTATACTAGAGCATTCCTGTTAAAGAAACTGGTACCTAAACAAACTACTGAGACTCTTATTTAAAGCAAGCAAGCAGGCACCTCAAATCCTTTTCTGGTAGATGTGGGATTCATTGACGTGCCTACCTACCTGCTTGACCTGCTAGCTTGCTTGCTTATATATATTAATTCAGCTGCTTAACTCGTTTTTCTTGTATAACTTTTAAAATATGTCGTTTTATAAAACGACGAATATGTCATTAGAACGAGCATATTTTTATCTACGTTTTAACCTAAGTTTCATTAAAAACGGAGTAAGGTAAATAAAATAATATATTTAATTATTAATATTAACGGTCTCTTATATAAGCCAAGGTTTGTCAAGATATTTCACCTTTCACACAATCATCTTACTCGTTTAACAATATATGAAATATAAATTACATATTTCACACGTTTATAACCAAAACATTAAGGTTCGGGGTATTACAGGGACCACCACCAATCCAAGGGGAGGGTTACGACGATTAAGGATCCGCTTCACAGGTACGTTAGTTATTATTATTTTAATAATAGTTATTATTATTTAAATAGAAAATATATATTTTTTTGTAAACCTAAATTGTTTTTTTTCTAAACAGAAAACTGTTTTTTTTAACAGACTTTTTTTAAACAGATTTTTTTTTAAACAGAATATTTTTTTGAACAGATTTTTTTTGACGATCTTAGTTTTGACGCTCGTAACGCGCGTACGGTCCTAACGAGCGTCGATACTAAGTTTGGCGTTAAATTTTTTTTTTATTATTTAGTCGAAGTCGAACCGTAAGGCGCGTAGGTCTCTAACGAGCGTCGAAACTGAGATCGTCGTTAAAATATAAAACTTCGATCTTAGTTTCGACGCTTGTGAGGGACCTACGCGCCTTACGGTTCGACTTCGACTAAATAATAAAAAAAAATATATTTTAACGACGAACTTAGTTTCGACGCTCGTTAGGCCCGTACGCGCCTTACGGACGACGTCGACTAAATAATAAAAAAATATTATTTAGTCGACGTCGTCCGTAAGGCGCGTACGGGCCTAACGAGCGTCGAAACTAAGTTCGTCGCTAAAATATATATTTTTTTTATTATTTAGTCGAAGTCGAACCGTAAGGCGCGTAGGTCCCTAACGAGCGTCGAAACTAAGTTCGTCGTTTTAACGACGAACTTAGTTTTGACGCTCGTTATGCCCGTACGCGCCTTACGGACGACGTAGACTAAATAATAAAAAAAATATAATTTAACGACGATCTTAGTTTTAACGCTCGTAAGGCGCGTACGGGCCTAACGAGCGTCGAAACTAAGTTCGTCGTTAAAATATATATATTTTTTATTATTTAGTCGAAGTCGAACCGTAAGGCGCGTAGGTCCCTAACGAGCGTCGACAGAAAACTGTTTTTTTTAATAGATTTTTTTTAAAACTTAAATTGTTTTTTTAACAGAAAACTGCTTTTTAAACATAATTTTTTTAAACAGATTTATTTTTTAAACATAATTTTTTTAATTATTCAGTCGAAGTCGAACCGTAAGACGCGTAGGTCCCTGACGAGCGTCGAAACTAAGTTCGCCGTTTTATATTTTAACGACGAACTTACTTCGACGCTCGTTAGGGACCTACGCGACTTACGGTTTGACATGGAATAAATAATAAAAAATATAATTTAACGACGATAAAGAAATGTTTTGACGCTCGTAAGGCGCGTACGGGCCTAACGAGCGTCAAAACTAAGTTCGTCGTTAAAATATATATTTTTTTTACTATTTAGTCGAAGTCGAACCGTAAGGCGTGTAGGTCTCTAACGAGCGTCGAAACTGAGATCGTCGTTAAAGTATAAAACTTCGATCTTAGTTTCGACGCTCGTTAGAGACCTACGCGCCTTACGGTTCGACTTCGACTAAATAATAAAAAATATATATATTTTAACGACGAACTTAGTTTCGACGCTCGTTAGGCCCGTACGCGCCTTACGGACGACGTCGACTAAATAATAAAAAAATATTATTTAGTCGACGTCGTCCGTAAGGCGCGCACGGGCCTAACCAGCGTCGAAACTAAGTTCGTCGTTAAAATATATTTTTTTTATTATTTAGTCGAAGTCGAACCGTAAGGCGCGTAGGTCCCTAACGAGCGTCGAAACTGAGATCGTCGTTTTATATTTTAACGACGAACTTATTTCGACGCTCGTTAGGGACCTACGCGACTTACGGTTCGACGTGGACTAAATAATAAAAAAATATAATTTAACGAAGATAAAGAAATGTTTTGACTCTCGTAAGGCGCGTACGGGCCTAACGAGCGTCGAAACTAAGTTCGTCGTTAAAATATATACTTTTTTATTATTTAGTCGAAGTCAAACCGTAAGGCGCGTAGGTCTCTAACGAGCGTCGAAACTGAGATCGTCGTTAAAGTATAAAACTTCGATCTTAGTTTCGACGCTCGTTAGGGACCTACGCGCCTTACGGTTCGACTTCGACAAAATAATAAAAAAAATATATATTTTAACGACGAACTTAGTTTCGACGCTCGTTAGGCCCGTACGCGCGTTACGTATGACGTCGACTAAATAATAAAAAAATATTATTTAGTCGACGTCGTCCGTAAGGCGCGTACGGGCCTAACGAGCGTCGAAACTAAGTTCGTCGTTAAAATATTTTTTTTTATTATTTAGTCGAAGTCGAACCGTAAGGCGCGTAGGTCTCTAACGAGCGTCGAAACTGAGATCGTCGTTAAAGTATAAAACTTCAATCTTAGTTTCGACGCTCCTTAGGGACCTACGCGCCTTACGGTTCGACTTCGACTAAATAATAAAAAAATATATATTTTAACGACGAACTTAGTTTCGACGCTCGTTAGGCCCGTACGCGCCTTACGGACGACGTCGACTAAATAATAAAAAAATATTATTTAGTCGACGTCGTCCGTAAGGCGCGTACGGGCCTAACGAGCGTCGAAACTAAGTTCGTCGTTAAAATATTTTTTTTTATTATTTAGTCGAAGTCGAACCGTAAGGCGCGTAGGTCCCTAACGAGCGTCGAAACTAAGTTCGTCGTTTTATATTTTAACGACGAACTTATTTCGACGCTCGTTAGGGACCTACGCGACTTACGGTTCGACATGGACTAAATAATAAAAAAATATAATTTAACGACGATAAAGAAATGTTTTGACGCTCGTAAGGCGCGTACGGGCCTAACGAGCGTCGAAACTAAGTTCGTCGTTAAAATATATATATTTCTTTATTATTTAGTCGAAGTCGAACTGTAAGGCGCGTAGGAGTAACGAGCGTCGAAACTGAGATCGTCGTTAAAATATAAAACTTCGATCTTAGTGTCGACGCTCGTTGGGGACCTACGCGCCTTACGGTTCGACTTCGACTAAATAATAAAAAAATATATATTTTAACGACGAACTTAGTTTCGACGCTCGTTAGGCCCGTACGCGCGTTACGGGCGACGTCGACTAAATAATAAAAAAATATTATTTAACGACGATCTTAGTCGATGTCGTCTGATTATTATTTACTGACTGGTTTCCTTTTGTGCAGGTATTTGCACAAAATGATTTCCACTTCGATCACTGCTTGAAACAAAAGCCGGGAGTGGTGCACCAGTGGTGATTTATTTTTCTTATATTGCCTCTTATACAAGAGGCCGTGCGCTCTCGCCTACGGGTTGGCGCAATACTTCGCCTCCGCGCATCATCGACAGGAGCGCGGATAGTTATTTGGCGGCGCCTACGTGACTAGGATAGCCCTTTCGTTGGGCTATCATCTGGAGACTGACCGCGACAATGTAGGCCCGCCGGCACGGCCGAAGCGGATGGGGAAGAACGTCATATCCGGAATGCACATTACCAAAGACTTCCCAGACGGGAAGCGGTTTAAGAAGCAGGACGACACGCAATATCAGCTTGAACAGCTGCCGGCAGAGTTCCCTCCGTATTATCCCCCGCACGATCCGGAGCCGCCGGAGCCGTATGAGCCGGCCGTCGTCATTCCGCAGCCACCACCGCCGCGTGGACCACCAGGGGCGCCTCAGTTCCCACGCCATGTTTGGCCCGGTCCTGACCCATCACATCAGCGGCAGCTGAAAGGAACAAGTATCTGTTGGAGTCGGTGGCTGCGGCGCTGCAGCAGCAGCAACAGCATGACGGGTTACCTCCACTACCCTTCATTACGGATGCGGAATGGGATCAGCAGCAGTAGTATTCAATCATTTTGTTATGTATGCACAAACTTTTATTGTATATATCAAACTCTTGTATATTCTGAATTCTGAAAGGTTATATATATATATTGTGGTGTACATATAAAATTCTGGCAGGTTATATAACATGTTCTGTTGTATAGATAAAGTTCTGAAAGTTTACATATAACAGGTTATTTAACAGGTTCTGTGTGCAAATAAAATTCAGAAGGTTATATACGCTGCGTATTGACCTATACGCAGCGTATATAACGTGTTCATATACGCTGCGTATAGGTCAATACGCAGCGTATAAGATAACTAGTGTATATAAGGATTAAGTTTCATATTCTAACAGCTCCGAGACGGAGGATAAACTGGTTAAGGCGTTGCGGTTCTAAACGATAGGTCACGAGTTCGATCCATGCAAGGGCCGGCTCTTTAAAGAAGACCCCCTTTTTTACAGATTTTAGATATATTTACACTTTGGTCCCTGAAGTTTCAATTTTTACACAAAAGGTCCCTGAAGTTTCGAAAATTGACAAAAACGGTCCCTGAAGTTTCATAAATTTACAAAAATGGTCCCTGATGTTTCCAGGATTTACAAAAATGGTCCCTGAAGTTTTGAAAAATTGACAAAAATGGTCCCTGTACTGTTCAGTTAAGTATGCTAACTAAGTTAGTGTTTAAAGAAGAAATCTTTATATGAAAGTTAACCTGGCTAAAACATTCAGTTAAAATAGTTTCAATAATGACCATATTAGTCCCTGAAGTATGAGTTTCATAAAATGACCAAATATTAACGTAACTTTTTTTTAGCGTTTCATGTCTCTAACTAATTTGAAGAATTGGGTACAAGAAACGGAAAAGAAGTATGGTTACGTAATTGTTACCCGCTACGCAGCGTATATAAAACAGCTGCAAATTTGGGGTCATTTTGGTAGGTTTGAAGTTACAAATTTTTGCCAGGTTTGTATACGCTGCGTATAGGTCAATACGCAGCGTATACAAACCTGGCAAAAATTTGACACTTCAAACCTACCAAAATGACCCTCAATAAGCAGCTGTTTTATATACGCTGCGTATTGACCAATACGCAACGTATACGAACCTTGTTTTCTGTGCAATGATTGGTTATCAGGCACTGAGATCTATGGTCTATCTACGATGCGTATTGGTCAATACGCAGCGTATAAGGTTAACCCTATACGCTGCGTTTTGACCAATACGCAGCGTAGATAAACCCTAATTTTGCTAGGGTTTGATGTGCCAACAGGCACTTTAGTGTGCCAATAGGCACACTCTTAATAAATACTAATACGAAATTACACTTTCGGCCCTTTGTGAATGAAAAAGGCCACCTCCGTTCTTTTTACCACATTCTTTGACTTTAATGATGACACCTACCCTAAACTTGTTTTCTACTCTACATATGTCCCAAGTCAAACCTATTCTTATAATGATTTAGATTCCCTTTTCTGGCATGTATATGAAACATGTGAGCTTTAGAATACTTTTGGAAAGTGTAAAAAACACAAAAATAGGAATAAATTTAGATCGACGAAGCACGTTATCATCAGCGTAATCATCTCATCATATTTATCTCCACTATACAATAATGCATACACACTAATTCAGGAGGAAACCCAATAAATTTAGAAAAAAAACCCCAATCTTAACTCTTTGTTCTTATGTAACGTTGAATTCGCACTCATCAAAACCACCCATAAATTTTACACTAAAGTTTATTATGAGACTAGAACACACATCACTTGAAGAGGCAACAAGTTATTACACTTCTTGGTAACACAAGGGTACAAGCCCTTTCTTTTTTTGAACGAGGGTACAAGCCCTTTTGATAGGAATGCTACTAACTTACTATTTTTATCAATAAAATATTTTCACTCCAATGACAATAAATTTCTAACAAAAAATAAATACGTCATAGTAGTAGTACTCTCCGTCAACTAAAAAGTTATGACACATGACAAATTGGGAGTAAAATGAGTTGGATGAGCCATGTTTGGAAGCAATTTATGCAATAGAGTAGAGTAGTGAGAGCAAATTTTGCTGAGAGTAAATAGACCTAGTGCAAACCGAGTCTAAATAAGACAGATTAAGCGCTAGTTGCTCCCTTTTGTGCTCTACTAGGCACAATATGTTCCCACTTGATCCTCACATCACGTTTTCATTGGTCTAGAAGACATAATTTACTCACCAATACACGTGTTTTTTATTTGGTTTATATAGTCAATGTTTAAGTACCAAAACGATGGTAAACTTGTAATATTCCAAGCTTGTATAGGCATGTCATTTGTTATGAGAAAATATAAATTTACATGGGCGTACGACATATATTGTCATTTTTCAACAAAACATGTCATCATACGGTTGTGTGTATTTACACAACATAGCCGTGTGACACCTAAATTTCATTTATTTTTACAATTGCAGCAACACATGTTATGCGCACCTCATTGCATAACCTTGTGATATGATGCCACTAAAGTAAAAGCCTATGTGTTGTGACTTACGCAGTTGTGCGGCTTACTATCCAAATATTGTTTTTAGCTTTGTAGGACACGATTATGTTAGTCATCATAAATAGATGTGTGCTCAATTTTATAAAAAAAAAAAAAAAAAAAAAAAAAATCATTTTTCAGATCATATAGGACAAGTTATGTGCTTTCCCTCAACATAACCATGCATGTGATCCCTGCATATCACATACCCCAACCATTTTTAAAATTCTAAATCAAGAGTCTTACCCACACCCAAAACAGTTTAATGCCATGTGTGACATCTCTCATGTCCTTTTGTTGATAGGAGAGATATCAGACCATATAGAATGCCTCACTTCCAATATGAGTAACTGTATTATAGATTTAATGGTTGTAGATGAGAAGAGAACTCCACAATAAGCGTGCTTAAGTGGGAGTAATCCATAGATGTGTCATCTTTTTAAAAGATTTCACCGAGCAACAAAAAACAAATTTGTGAGCTCCCTAATAGGCAAAACACGCAATATTGGTTGATATGAAAGATTAGATGTTATAAATGGTATCAAAGCCACCCTCACTATGTTTTGTTTGCCACAGTGGGGGTTTTGGATGAGGGGGAGAGCCCAATAGTTAAGCGTGCTTCATTAGGGGCAATCCTTGGATGGATGACCTCTTCAGAAGTTTTTAGTCGGGTAACAAAAAGCTAATCCGCTAGCTTCTAGTGAGCAAAGCGAACAATATTGATTGGTATGAGATGACCCGGATCATGAGCCACATATTTCTAATGAAATCTACCTTGGATGTTTTAGTTAATATTTAACTATTTATGATGCTTTTATGCTATTGGATGATTTTAACATCATAAGTTTCAAAAATAGGATGTTGGGTTAAACATCCTACTTGAAAGTTTCTAAAGTTGGAAACAAGGGACGAGACTTATCAAGTGATGATTTATCCCTTTCAATCAACAAAATATGATGAAGATAAACACTATACATGAACTCCATCATCTTATTTTAATAAATCAACTTGGTTCTTTCTTGGGACCACTTACACACTAGAACACACATGAAAGTAAACCACTTATCTTCTTCCCAAAAATCGACTTGAAGATTGAGATAAGTATCCATGAACTTCATCTTTACTAAAATGGTAATATCATCCACCTCTAATCTATTATCCAAAACTATTATCCTCGGATGTGATCATTACCTAAACCATTATCCCCTTATTTTAATTAATTTTTGTCTAAAGGAAAAGGAAATATTGCAAAAAGGAAAAGGAGACCCGTGATTGCCGTGGTTTAATCCACAAGAACCATGGTGGATGAGCCAAGGGGATGATGTAGCAATCCATTAACGGTCCTACGTGGCGATTAATGTTGGTGCACTTGTGTCTGTACTTTGTCTGTATTCGGTCTGTATGTAAACGATGTCCTTGGTAGTCTGTAAGTTGACCAAGTCAACCATCCTCCGGATTGACTTGGCCAACAGTTAGAATATGTTTGTTGTTTGTCTGTCTCGAAGGATAAGAGATCGAAGGATGATGTAGATCTTTTGATCTCCTCGAAAGATATGCTTCGATATGTTTCGAATGATGGACCTTGAAAGGTCACCTTTCGAGGTCCCTGCTGATCCTTCGAAAGCCATGTATTCGATAGATGATCCTTCGGACCATCTGTCGGATCCTTCGGACCAGACATCAGATGCTGGGTATATATATCCATGCAGTGTGTTGAGGACAGACTTAGACACTCACACACAGACAGAAAGATAGACTTGAGAGCTTGAGAGCATTCTGTCCGAAACACACACACACACTTTGAGAGTTTGCAAGTTAGATTTGTAAACATTGTGCTTGTAACCGAAACCTTCATACGTATTAATACAGTGGTGTTAATCGGTGAACTTTGTGTGTTGTGTTTATACTTGCTTCATCCCGGTTTGCTTACTAGCTTGGATTCCGCACTCGCTAGTGGGTTTGTATAACAAGGTTTAGGTTCGTCATCCTCCGGAAAGGGACCTACAAGTGGTATCAGAGCCGTGGCTCTTTACCTTGTTTAAAACCGGGTTTGTTCAAGTTCTTGGTGTGTTTTGAACACTTGGTTTAGCACTCGTTTTTGGTAGTTTTTCTTGCATTTTAAACTGGAAAACGTGTTCTAAACCTTTCGGGAGTGTTCTAGGTTGGGTTGGGTAACTTGAAAACTTGTTTTTAAGTGACTTTGAATTTTCCGGCCAAGATTCCGGTTATCTCCGGTGACTGGACTTGTTGGATAAGATTTGCCTTTTTGGGAAATCTTGTTTGAAAGTCAAAAAGTTGGTAGAAAATCGTGTGCAGAACATCCCTTCTGCCGAAAGTTGGTACACCAACCTGTCACCTTTTTCACCAACCTGTCACCTTTTCAGTTGTGTCAGAGCATTCGAAAGACATCCTTCGACATCGAAAGATAATCTTTCGATCAAGGAGGCTCGACAGATACCCATCCTTCGAATATCCTTCGAAGCCTGTGTTCTATCTTTCGAGCCAAGGAATCTTGTCGTAGGATACATCTTTCGAGCTACTGTTACTCTACGAAAGATAAGGATCTTTCGTATTGGTGAATCTTTCGAGATCTGTGTTCGAAATATAAGGAGAATCTTTCGAAATCATCCTTCGAAAGATAAGGATCCTTCGTGTGGTCAATCCTTCGAAGTCAATCTTTCGAAGTTATTGTTCGAAACTCAACAGTGATCCTTCGAACACTGTTGATCCTTCGAACAATCATTGATCTTTCGAACAAGGTTATATCTTTCATTTCGGGTCTGTTTACATTTAACAGTTTGTGATTGTGTAGGTTATCTATTAATATTTGATCAAAATGAGTTGTACAAGTCCTTGGGATTGGAGTTTGAACTCACAATCTAGTCAAGAACTAACTTCTGCTGATGCTTGGGCAAAAAGTATGTTTCCACCGCCATCAATCAGTCCAAGTCAATGGGCTTTGGTATCCAATCAAAGTCAAAGCATTCAAAACCTTTTGATCAGTGAGAGCGAAACTGGCAGCAACAATCGTCCACCAAAGCTAAATCATATGAATGATTTTCCATCATGGAAAAACCGCTTTCACACGTATGTCCAAGGGCAAAGCACCGATCTTTGGACGTGTTTCATCAATGCGTTCAATACTAATCTTGAAACTGCTGCGTCCACTTCAGAAGGTTATGCCAACATGCTGGAAAAAGACAAGAAGGCTTATGAATTGGAGAAAAAGGCCTTTGCTACACTTACACAAGCACTCAACAAAGATATCTATCATCAGTTCTCCTACTGCAAGACCACGAAAACGTTGTGGGATGCCTTAGTAGCTAGAGGAGAAGGCAATGCAGCTGCTCGAAAGTCTCGTCATGATTTGTTGAAGAAAGAGTTTGAATCGTTTCAGTTTTTGGAAAACGAAACTCTAAATGATATGACAACCCGTTTCTATCATCTGATCAGTGAAATGTGTGCTTATGGGGTTGTTTCTACTCAACAAGACATGGTGAATAGGTTTGCTGACGCTTTGCCTCCAAAATGGAGTTCATTTATTGAGTTGTTGAAGCACACTGGAACTCTAGACACGGTTAACATCTACGAGTTCATTCAGAAGCTAGAACATAAAAATGATGAAGAAATCAGGAAAGCAAGACGTGCTCCAGCTCCTCAGAATACAGAAATGTACCTTCCAGGCTTCGATGCTTTGGCAAGATCCGCTGCAGCTCAGCAACAGCAACCTAAACTGCAAACTGCTTTTGTGTCCAACACAAGTTCCTTTCCGTTTCCTCAGTCAACAGCTGCTCCACCACAACCTCAATTCGATCCGAGGTCTTACATTCCTGTCCCAACACAGCCACAAGTCCAACCCCCACAACAACAACAACAGCAGGCTCATTATACAAACAATCCTCAACCTCAAAATCCTCACACAATCCGAGTCGACAATTCAAACCTTTCACACCTTAGCATTGAAGTTGCTAAGGAGCACATGGAAATTATTAATACAATGGTCAGTGCTTACTGTGGTTTGGTAGCAGGTCAGCTTGGAAACATCAACATGACCAATGAAGATTATCAACATATCGACAAGGAAGAAATGGAGTTGATGGATATTAAGTGGGCTTTTGCAAGTGCGGTTAGAAGGGCCAAAGACTTTATGGCTCGTACTGGTAGAACTTCGTTGGAAGGAAAGAAAGATACGAAGTATGGGTTTGATATCAACGCTGTGACATGCTTCAACTGTGGTAATAAAGGGCACTTCAAACGTGAGTGCACTCTACCAACAAAACATGGCAATCACAACCCTTTCAGAAACCAGACGAGTACTACAAATGTGAATGCCCAGCAAGAGAACCGTGAGAGGAGGATGGTGGCAGTTAATAACAATCAGGGTCAGCCTGGAACTTCAAATCCCAATCGGGCTCTGGCTGTTCAAGCAGATGAGGGATGTGACTGGTCTGTGCAATTTGGTGATGATGATCAGAGAAGTGGAACAGCTTGTTATGCAAAGATCATCGAGCATGTTCATAAAGAAGAGTCTTCTGGAAGTGATGACAGTTCTGGTTATTCTGGAAGCTCAGATGAAGAAGGCTCTGTTTCTGGGGATAATCACTCAGAGCCTGATGTGAAGGAGGAAGGAGATGATGATATTCAAGATCTACTAAATGAAGCTGATGAGCTTAAATGTCAGAAATCAATTCTGATTAGGAAGGCTGCTACTGCATCAAAGGAAATGGAGAAGCTATTTTATGAAGATGGAGCTTTTTCTTTTCAAACTGCCTTTATGGCAAACGGTTCAGCCTCTTCTAGTCAGGTATATTCTGAGCCTCCTGCTCCTAGTGTTTGTAAATCATGTGCTGATATGAAGCTTGAATCAGAAAAGCTTCATAGTCATAATCAGAATTTGGTTATTGAACTGTCGAAATGCAAAGAGGCAAACATGGCTTTAACTCGGAATGAAAAAGAATTTAAATCTGTAATAGAAACATTAAAGAAAAATGTGTCCGAGGTTAACAAAGTAGTTTACCACAAGCAAGTAAGTATAAATGAATATATTAACATTGTGGAAGAAACTAAAAAGCAACTAGCCATTGCCCAATGCGAGCATGATGCGATCAAACAGAAATTGGATAGTTATTCTAACTCCCAATTTGTGCTTGATCACATCATCGATGTTCAACAACCAAAGGGAAATCAGAAAGGCATAGGGTACAAGAAATGTCCGCCCCCTTTGATGAACAATTATACCAACATGCCTGATGAGGAAGAAATGCCTCGGTATGAACCCAGTGTGCCTCTTGATGTTGAGGAATTTGCAGCTGGACTAGGGTTCAAACCGGACAATTCTACAAACACATCTTCTGAGCAACCGGAAACTTCATCATCCGTGAAGCAAAGTCCTCCAATTATCGAGGACTATGAGACATCGGATGATGAATCAGAAGTGGATGTAGGTGAACAGGATAAATCACTTAACAAGATGAAAGGAGTAGTTATTCCACGAGAGAATCACATTCTTTGTGATCCTGATACTCCTGATGTCCCATCTGTTAAGAAGAAAGTGATTGATCCTGTCAAAGTTGACAAGACATGTGTGTCTACTGTTAAAAGCAGTAACGTGTTGTATACATTGGTTGGAGATAATAAAATCTACTCAGATCATGTTTTCCCAATTAAAAATGTAAATAAATCTTTGATTGACAAAGTTTTTGAAGACAACACAAACAAATTTTTGGGAAAAACACTTCCGGGAATTGTGGTAACACAATGTGATCCAATTCCTAAGGCTGAGATTAGAAAACAGTTTGGTAAACAAAAATCTTCAACCACTCAACAACCTACTGCTTCTAATGGTAAACAACCAGTCAAACGAGTTCAAAAGCATAAAGTCTCTCAGAAGAAGTCTGAAACAAAAGGAGCTCGTTTTCAAAAGAAAGCAAAAGATGTCAAGTTCGTGTCATCCAAGGGTACTGATAAGATTGAAACTTTTGAGAACAAATCTAACACAGATTTTGTAAAACAAGTAACAATCTTAAAGCGTAACAGTGATAACAATTACACTCAACGCACAAATGGGTGTGATGAAAAGGCTAGTACCTCGAGTTCCACGAGTTCGACATCTTGTGGTCAATCAAGTTCTCCAAAATCTGTTGAAAGGAGAACATGTTTTAAATGCGGAGAAATTGGGCACATCATCAGAAACTGCCCAAATGCTCCAAAGAGTAAATTTGTTGAGAAAGCTCCACCTGAAACAGTTCATCCTCAACGTCGGTCAGTTTCACCTAAACATGATAAACGAACTGTAAAAGAACAAGAAACTAAACAACGACGTAAGAACATGAAAACTGTTGAAAAGGCTTTAAAATCTGAAGTTAAAACAGTTCGAAGGGAACCAAGTGTGTCACAACCTGTAAAACCAGAATCTTCAAAAACTGGTAGGCAAAAGCGAACTTGGTTACCTAAGTCGGGTGACAATTCAGGGGGAGCAGTTGTTCTTGAAAACCATCAAGAGATTGATATCACGTTTCGTGATGCTCAGGGACGACCCAAGACCACTAAGGCTTGGGTCCCCATTCTCAACTGATGTTTTAAATGACATGTGCAGGATGTACAAGGAGGAACTATTAATAGTCATTGGATTGTTGATAGTGGAGCATCCAGGCACATGACTGGCGACTTACGGCTCCTATACGACGTGAGAAATATTAGAGGAGGGTATGTTGCTTTTGCGGGTGACAAAGGAGGTTTTATCACTGGAGAGGGAAGTATCTCCAATGGCATCGTGTGCTTTGATAAGATCAATTATGTGAAGCAAATTGATCATAATCTTCTCAGTGTGTCGCAAATCTGCGATAAGAAATTCACCGTGCATTTTGATGATGCCGGCTGCTATGTGCTGAAACCTGGATTCAAAATTCCACAAGAATGGATTCTCTTATCGGCTCCGAGAGTTAATGATCTTTATATTCTCGACATGAGCCAAGCGATTACAACATCTGCACAAGTCACTTGCTTTGTCTCAAAAGCCACGGAGAAGGAGTCTATATCTTGGCACAGAAGAATGGGACACATTCACTTGAGAAAGATGAACCATTTGGTGAAAAATAATCTTGTGAATGGTGTGCCTGTGAGAATTTTTCATTTACAAGATATCTGTGTCTCGTGCCAAAAGGGGAAGCAAACAAAGAAGTCTCACCCTTTGAAGAAAATCAACACTGTCAGCATGCCTCTCGAACGTCTTCATATGGACCTGTTTGGACCTATGAAGCACAAGACAACGTTCGGTGATGCCTATTGTCTAGTTGTTACTGATGATTATTCTAGATTTTCTTGGGTATCCTTCATGGCACACAAGAGTGCAACTCCTGGCATCCTCAAGGATCTTCTTACAATGTTAGAGAATCTCTATTCGTTGAAAGTGAAGAGGATCCGAAGCGACAATGGAACTGAATTCAAGAATCAAGTTATGGATGAGTTTTGTACCTCTAAAGGCATTCTTCATGAGTACAGTTCTCGTTATACTCCACAACAAAATGGTGTCGCAGAGAGGAAGAATCGGACGATTATAGAAACTGCAAGAACAATGTTAGTAGAGTCGGAACTCCCTATTCAATTCTGGGGGGAGGCTGTATCGGCTGCATGCTACACGTTAAACAGAGTTCTTACAGTAAAGAGACATGGCAAGACTTGCTTCGAACTCCTTCAGAAAAGGAAACCGGATCTTTCTTACCTTGAACCGTTTGGTGCTCCATGTACTATGATTGAGCCGGATGGAAAGTTTGGTGCAAGAGCTATCGAGGGTTTCTTCCTTGGATATGCTACTCCGAATTTTCGTGTTTGGAATCTAGCTACCAAAAAGATCTAGCTTTGGAGCGAAGTTAGGGTTCAAAGGTACACGAGTCCTGTTAGGGCTCCGGGTGATCCGTGGATGTTCGATTATGATGGGCTATTCGACTCCTTCAATCTGCCAACCTTTGACGAAGAATCAGCAGCGGCTAGGATGTTGTTGGAAAGTGACAACGCTACTGACTCGCCTTTGGTTAGACCTATTGTTGTTGACCCTCAAGCTTCTTCGTCAGTCAACAATATGGTTCAAAATGAGGTTTATGAAGATGCTGCTGATTATAATGATTCTTCTGAAGATGATGAATATCATGATGCAGCTGAAGGATCTTCAGCTCCAGCTGCTCCTGTTCAGGGTGCCTCTGGTGATACACCTCATATGCAGAATGTAGACACTGCTGAAGGGAATGCATCCACCTCTACCCACATTCCTGGTGTGGAGTTGGTTGTTGATCTTAATCTTACCAATTTGGGTATCAATGCACGAGTACCAGACAATCCTGAGATGAGGATTCATGATACCCACCCCCAGCAGAATATAATAGGAGATGTCCATCGCGGTGTGCAGACGCGTAATCAGCTGAGAAACAACCGGAATGCTGGTTTGTATTCAGCTATAAGAGAATCTGGTCAACAGAATGACTGGTCCTTCGCGTGTTACGTGTCACAAGAAGAACCAAAATCGTGGAAAGAAGCATTGAAAGATAGTGCTTGGGTTGAAGCCATGCAGGAAGAATTGCAGCAATTTCACAAGCTTGGTGTTTGGAAGCTTGTTGAAAGACCTGAGAACTACAAGAAGATTGGCACTCGATGGGTCTTCAAATGCAAGAAAGACGACCGTGGAGTGGTTATTCGGAACAAAGCTCGTTTAGTCGTTCAAGGTTTTCGTCAGATAGAAGGGATCGACTACAACGAAGTCTATGCACCAGTTGCACGTCTGGAAGCTATTCGGATCTTTCTGGCTTATGCCTCATTCAAAGGATTCAAGGTTTACCAGATGGACGTCAAAAGTGCATTTCTACATGGTGTGGTTGAAGAAGAGGTATATGTCGAACAGCCTCCAGGTTTTGAAGATCCTGTCCATCCCCATCGGGTTTGGTTGCTCAACAAAGCTCTCTATGGTCTTCATCAAGCGCCACGAGCTTGGTATGCAACCTTATCTACATATCTGCTGGAGAATGGTTTTCGAAGAGGTCTTATCGATTGTACTCTCTTCATCAAAGAACAAGATGGAGATCTTCTTCTGGTACAGGTATATGTTGATGATATTATTTTTGGTTCTACTAATGATGTTTTGTGTAGGAATTTCGAGCGCATTATGCAGGATAAGTTCGAGATGAGTGCTATGGAGGCAATGAATTTCTTCTTGGGCCTACAAGTGCAACAAACAGAGTCTGGGATATTCATCCATCAGACTAAATATGTCGGCGACATCTTGAGCCGGTTCCAGATGTCCGATGCAACGCCCATTGGTACCCCATTGCCAACTAATCACGGAATTACTCCCGACTTGAAGGGTGAAGCTGTTAGTCCTTCATACTACCGCGCAATGATCGGATCCCTTATGTACCTCACAGCATCAAGGCCAGATATAATGTACCCAACGTGCCTGCTTTCCAGATATCAAGTTAACCCGAAGGCCTCACATCTTGCAGCTGTCAAAAGGATTTTTCGTTATTTGAAGGCGTACCCTGACACCGGTCTGTGGTACCCTAGGGATAATAACTTTGAATTGGTAGCTTTCAGTGATTCTGATTTTGGCGGATGCAAAATCGACGGCAAATCCACAACGGCTGGATGTCAGTTTTTAGGAAATCGCCTAGTCACATGGCAGTGCAAGAAGCAGACATGCGTCGCTACATCAACATGCGAAGCTGAATACATTGCTTCCTCAAGTTGTTGCTCCCAAGTTCTTTGGATCCAACAACAATTGCGGGACTACGGTTTTGAATTCCTAACTACTCCTATTTACGTTGATAATTCTGCTGCTTTAGATATCACTAAAAATCCTGTGCAGCACTCAAAGACCAAACACATCGAAATCAAATATCACTTCATACGTGATTGCTTTGAGAAAAGGCTAATCGATGTTGTTAAGGTCCACACCGATGACCAACGTGCCGACTTATTTACCAAAGCTTTTGACAAATCTAGATTTGACTTCTTATTATTGGTAAACGGCATTAAGGTCAAGCAAGAGTAAACCAACATCGGAAAATCATTTTTGTAAATACCTTTGTGTTTTAAATTTCTCTTAGTTTATTGATTTTAGGGGGAGTAAATCCAAAAATCGGAAAATCCAAAAACATCGAAAAATTTCAAAAACACAAAAACAATAGAAAAACAAAAATGAGTTTCCTGGCGAGCAAAAGAGAAAATGATAGTACATCAGTGGTCTATCCAAACCTCTTTAAAACCTTAAATGAAAAACGATAAGCAGCTCTATATAAGATGTATCGGTAGGCTCACAATCATTTTAAAGTGTGCAGGGTGATATAAATCTTAAATCGACTGAAGATCAGGTGGGAACCACTCATTGGCATATGGTCTTAGTACCGAAATTTCGTTTGATAGATTGCCGAGGTTCTGAGATATTCAGTCTTTATGCTGCTTATCATCTGGGTATCATGGTTGTATCTTTTACCGAAAAATAACGGGGACGCAAGTCTAGATCTTCCATGATACTATACATACGTGTACATATTACATACTGCATTCGACCTCAATAAGTGATAAACAATCACATGTCCAAACAAATAAGTGATAAAATATCACATTTATCCGGGTGTCAAGTTCGTCTCTCTGCTGTACGGAAGTACTGACCTGTTCACGGACTTGCACCTGTGCCCTCATGCATATGAAAATCAAGTTCCTCATCAATAAGTGATTTATCACATAGGGCTTGTTTTCAAATCAAAATAAGTGAGTATCTCACATCGTATACGGTCAAACAGATGATAATCAGTATACTCACCGGTAAGATAAACTCTCGTGCATACCTTGATACGGGAATGTGTCGTGATGTGGATGAACACCGGTCGGTAAGTATAAATCATACCTTAACGTATCCCCTCGCCATGATTACGTCTGATAAGTTGAGCTTAAGTGGACAACAATACCGATAATTGTTATAGGATGCTTATCTTAATGTCAACTAACTGAACAACAAGAGTGTTTTGGCATGACCGTACACTGATATGATTCTCTTACCCTCGAAACTCGCAAAAAGAATGTTTGTATATATTTATTTATTTACTGCTTAACTTTTATTGTTTTCTGTTAAACAGTTTCGTCGTTTGGTGCATATCAGCACGACATTAGCGGTGATGTCGTTTGATAACACTCAAAGGATTTTAAATTGTTGTCTTTTAATTTCAAAAATACCAAAAAGATTTTAGGCGTGTTTTAATATAAACTTTATAAAATCCAAAAAGATTTTATTTCTACTTTATTTTCGATCATACGATGTTGGAGCTCAAGTCTTCGTTACCTGAAATCTGAACGAAAACCGAATTGACTAAATCTTCATAAACGGTCGAAATTTGCATGTTTTGAAAGTTAAAGACTAAAATTGACAAATTTATTAAACTTTCAAACTGTCGGACGGTGTTTGATTGTGACATGGTCATTCGTGTGTCATTTGTTTATACTATATTCCAAGCAGTTGTTCTCATTACGCGTTTAGATTTCTTGCATGTGCAGATTCTAAAGGCTAGGAGAACATGGTCGATGACAAAGCTTCGGAATGAAGACACGACGAGTCATCAACACCACAAGGATCTCACTTCATAAAGATCAAGTCATTCACGAGCATAGCTCAAGGGGGAGCTTATGTTAAGGGGGAGTTTGTCAACACACTTCCTACATGATACGGGGAGTTTGTTGATACACTTTTTGCTTTCAAGACGTGAAGACTTTGAAGATCCTCCGACATTGAAGACTTGAAAGGACATCAGAGTTTTGAGAACTCGAAGACCAAAGACCATCGAAGTTCGAGACGAGTCTACAACTATAGAAGATAAAGACAAAGCTACAGCCAAGGGGGAGTTTGTTGGTGCACTTGTGTCTGTACTTTGTCTGTATTCGGTCTGTATGTAAACGATGTCCTTGGTAGTCTGTAAGTTGACCAAGTCAACCATCCTCTGGATTGACTTGGCCAACAGTTAGAATATGTTTGTTGTTTGTCTGTCTCGAAGGATAAGAGATCGAAGGATGATGTAGATCCTTTGATCTCCTCGAAAGATATGCTTCGATATGTTTCGAATGATGGACCTTGAAAGGTCACCTTTCGAGGTCCCTGCTGATCCTTCGAAAGCCATGTATTCGATAGATGATCCTTCGGACCATCTGTCGGATCCTTCGGACCAGACATCAGATGCTGGGTATATATATCCATGCAGTGTGTTGAGGACAGACTTAGACACTCACACACAGACAGAAAGATAGACTTGAGAGCTTGAGAGCATTCTGTCCGAAACACACACACACTTTGAGAGTTTGCAAGTTAGATTTGTAAACATTGTGCTTGTAACCGAAACCTTCATACGTATTAATACAGTGGTGTTAATCGGTGAACTTTGTGTGTTGTGTTTATACTTGCTTCATCCCGGTTTGCTTACTAGCTTGGATTCCGCACTCGCTAGTGGGTTTGTATAACAAGGTTTAGGTTCGTCATCCTCCGGAAAGGGACCTACAATTAATGACCCAACCCATGCCTCCCACACCTTTCAGTCTTATAATTGCCAATGTGGGGTTAGCTCACTTGATAGAGGTTCATACATGTCAAAATAGCATTTTTTATATGTTTCGACGTAATGACATTTTGACCCCCCTTGATTTTTACGTGCATATTTTTGTGTTTGTATTGATGTAAATTTAATTTGGTTTACGTTTTGACGTAATTATTTTCGAAAATGAGTCATGTTAAATATAATATGTTTTTGTGCTTATTTTTATGGACGTTTTCAGTTGTCTATGTTTTGATCAATAAGCAATTGCAAAAAAACTGGTACTCTCAAATCATGTCAAAAAGCCGACCCCGCAATGCGGGGAAACATTTATAGTTTAGTTAATTTGTGTAATATAGGATTTAGGAGTAAGATTTGCCATTCAACAAAATACATATTATGTAGTTAATTTATGTAATATAGGGTTTAGGACTAAGCTTTGCCATTCAAAAAATGTATATTATAATTAGGGGTGAGCGTTTCGCGGTGCCGATCCACGAGAACCTTGGACCCTACCCGCGAGAACCTTGGACCCGAACTTTTTTGAATATATGAGTTGGTTTCCGGTTCTAGATTTATGTGAAATATCGGTTCCGGGTCGGGTCGGTTCCGACCCGGTGGTTCTAGTACAAGAACCACGAGAACCATTTGTATTTTAATTAGAATGTATAAAAAACTTACAATTTATATAAATGGTCCAATAGATATCTAGTCTTGACGCAAAAAAAATATAACAATACTCTTCTTCTGTCTCTTCCCTATTCTTTTTTATGTGTTAATGTAATCGATTTAACGTAATGTTAACACAAGATAAATGAAGAAACAATAATTTATCGACCGAAATCAGATTAACTAGGGGTTCAGATTCTGCATAAAAGGATGGTTCTCTCTCGTTCGATTCGGATGGACAGATCCTTTTCTCCGGTGAACACTGCAAAACAGAGCACCGTTAGTCTCGTCAAGGGGAGGACGGGGGTTCTCTCCTTGACCCGACTCCGGCGTGAGAATAAATATGTGTTTATGGAGAAGAAGAAGTATTGAGGAAGTGTGTGTAACTTGAATATCATACCTGAATTATCTTCATATTTATAGCCGGGAGTTTAGGCGGGAAAACCTGTTGGTGAAAAGTTAACGGAAGATGCTAACCCCGTAAGCGGTTATTTTTCTTCCGTTATCTCTTTTGATCGGATCGTGAGAGCACACGGATCGCAATCCTAATCAAAGGCTCGGGAGATGCCACGTGGAAATTGGGCAAATGGAGGTTTTTCCTCAATTCCATGCCATCATCGTGATCCTGGGATGGCCTGGGGTGATGACACGTGTCCAGACGGTTAACCGTCTGGTGATGCATGGTTGAGTCTTCTAGAAGCTCAAGGCCATAATCTAGTGTGACTCTTTACCGTGTGGTGTTAGTTTGAATAAATAATATCCAAGTCTGGGTATTATTAAGCGGAAATGTCTAACTTAGGAGTCTCATTCTTTGTTTGTTATGAAGGCGCAAGGATTCATGATTTTCCTTGTATCGCGCAAGTGTTGCTTGTTATTTTTCTCTTAAGCTCTCTGTAGGACCAGTTGCGCGGCCGCGCAAGGTCAAAAGAGGGCTAAGAGATGAGGTTGTGGTATGGTCCCAAGTACTTGATAAGAGGTTTTTGAGACCTTACCCCTTCAAGTCCCCCCAGTCTAGTGTTATTCTTGTGCAAATAAGTTGAGCACTGGACTCTGTGAGAGAAATGCTTTGTGGTGCGAAAGTAAGGAATCTTCTATGAGAAGATTTCTTTTTTGCTTATTGAACATTTTTTGATTTTTTGGACAGATGAACAGTTTTGAAAAAGATATTTATACCTTTGTTTGAACTGTTGCAATCTTGGAAAAAAAAGTTCGTAATTATGAGCTTGCGATAGCTGACGTCATTTTCTTTAAGCTCTGTTGACTCTTCGTCTTCTGATTTAACAGTAGTTTCTGGGAATTTGTGTGGACTCTGTCAGGGGGTTTTAAATGAGACGTGATAGTTGTAGTGGCAGCGCTGTTAAGTCGGTCCTTGATTTGACACTTAATCATCACATTTCTTATCTCGATATTGCTGCTCTTGGCCTATATATTCATTTTTGGGTATAATATTCTTCTCCTAATTTTGGAAAAATGGAGAACAAAGGACAAATCCGATGGATGAGACTTTCTAACGTCTTGAAGGTGCTTGATGCTGCTGAAGGTTTGATATTACTTTCAAAACCGGTGACTAATCTTGCTGTTGGAGATGAAAAGGTTGAGAATGCAAATCGTCGAGAAGCTTCTGAGGACTGGCTCTTTCTTCGTCTTGCAGACGACAATAATGGTGGAGTTACCCGGTTATCGGCACATCTCGTGACTCAGTCTTTTCTGGTTGGTCGGAGGGGGAGTTCATTGATGGTTTACCAACGTCGTCGTCGTGTTGCTGTTCCGACTGCTGTTGAAGATGATGAAGAGGATGTCAATCCTTTGATTGTAGATCCTCATCCCTTGTCTGATTATGGTGAGGTTCTCCATACTATGTATGAGGTGTTGGATCAGCTTTCCTAGGTTGTTTATGTTGTAACTGGTACTACTTTTTTGAAGAAATACTTGCTGTGTTCTCTGTAAATATTTGCTTAAAGTGCTTTTTGCTGCACTTGGTATGTTACCATTGTTTGTTCTGATTATAATATGTTGCATATGTTTAATTGCTTTTAGTAGGTAGAGCGAATGAAAATGGTATTGTGCTCATGTGTGAACGTATGTCTAAAATGCGCGTGAAGCTTATGCCTATTTTAGACTGTTCATGAGGTGTACAATGTGTTACCATAATGTTTTCGCGTAACCGAAGAAATTATATGTAATTTGTAATAAACAATAATGTGTAAAGATAACTTTTGCATTAATAGGGCGCGGGGCCAATAATACAAAGTAATATAGGAAAATACATTGCCTGTATAGATTTCGGAAAGTTTTGGCTATATATAACACCTGCGCAACTGCTGCGCGTTCCAGGTGCGGGGAACCAGCGTCCCATCAACTCTTTTCAGGGTGTATGCCCCTTTGCCCAAGACCTCGTTGATGATGTATGGGCCTTCCCATTTTGGCGCCAGCTTGCCTGGCTTTTCTCCATTAGAGGCTTCATTGTCGCGCAAGACAAAGTCTCCCGGAACGAAAGTACATACGCGTACGCACGCATTGTAATATTTTTCGAGTTTGGATTTGTACCTTGCTTCTGTGATGGCGGCATTTTCACGCCTTTCTTCAAGAAGGTCTAAATCCAATCTCCGTTCCTGCTCATTGTTTTGTTTTTCCATGGCAAGCATGCACGGTGATGGAAGGCCAATCTCAGCTGGAATTACCGCTTCCGATTCGTATACAAGACTGAATGGGGTTTCTCCCGTGCTAGTCTTTGGCATAGTACGATGAGCCCATAAAATGCTGGGAAGCTCATCAACCCAACCTCTGCGCGTCGTCCCGAGCCTTGTTTTTATACCATCAACTATCTGTTTGTTGATGCTCTCTACTTGGCCGTTTGCTTGTGGGTGCGCCACAAAGGCAAAGTTGTGTTCGATCTTCATTTCCTTGAACCACTTTTGAAGATCTTCTGATGCAAAATTGGTGCCGTTGTCGGAGATAATGCGTAATGGTAATCCGAATCTGCAAATGATATGTTCCCATATAAATTTGCGGATTACCATTGCTGTTGTTGAGGCTAATGCCTTAGCTTCGACCCATTTTGTGAAATAATCAACTGTGACGATAATAAATTTTACTACGCCCGGCGCATCAGGAAATGGGCCAACAAGATCGATGCCACATTGTTGGAAGGGCCAAGCGGATGTGGCTGGTACGAGCGGATTTTTTGGACGGAGGGTTTTTGGTGCGTGTCGCTGACAAGCTGTGCATTTTCGTAATAACTCAACTGCATCTACGTGCATCCCCGGCCAATAGCATCCGACGCTCATGATCTTAGCTACTACCATGCGCGGACCCGTATGTATTCCGCATAAGCCTTCATGGATCTCCCTGACTAAGTACTATGCGTCTGTTTTGTCTACACATCGCAGGAGTGGACCCATGAACGATTTTCGATACAGAATTCCGTCCGCCATCTCATAGTTTATTGCCTTGTGTTGGATTTTCCTGGCTTTGGCCTTTCCCTCCGGGAGTTTGCCGTGCTGTAAGTACAAGATGATCGGGGACATCCAGGAAGGATTGCCAACTTCTACAATGTTTACTTGTTTGAGAGGAACGGAAGGATTGGACAGTACTTCTATGCGTACCTTTTTAGCTAGGTGTCTGAAACTGGTAGCAACCAATTTGCTTAATGCATCCGCGTGTTTGTTCTCACTTCTGTTTATATGGTTTATTTTGAACGTCTGGAATTGACTGATTAGCATTTGCGCCTGTTCTAGGTATAACGCCATAGCTTCACCTTTCGCATCATAATGGCCATTAACTTGCTCAGCTACTAGTTTTGAATCGACATTGGCTTCAAGATTTTTTGCTCCCATCTTAAGCGCTAAACGGAGGCCTGCTAAAAATGCTTCATATTCTGCCTCGTTGTTCGTGCTTCGGAAATCTAAGCGTATGGCGTATGTAAGTTCGTGATCATCTGGGCTGATTAAATGGAGACCAGCACCTGCCCCATCGTCATTTGAAGCCCCATCTGTGTGCAGAGTCCAGACTCTGTCATCGAAAACAGGAACAGGGTTTTGGATTGCTTCACATTCTTGTATTTTATCTATGGGTACTTCAGTGACGAAATCTGCTAAGACTTGCCCCTTGATTGCTGGTCGTGGTCTATGGAGGATGTTGTATCCTCCTAGTTCGATAGCCCACTTAGCTAATCTTCTCGCAACATCGGGTTTAGACAAAATTTGCCCCAAATGATAGTTAATGAGAACTATGATGACATGACCTGAGAAATATCGGCGAAGCCGTCGAGATGCATGTACTAGCGCAAGGACCAGCTTTTCTATCATTGAGTAGCGCGTTTCTGGCCCGGTGAGCATCTTGCTTATGTAGTAGATTGGGGTCTGGATGTTTTCTCTTTCTACCATCAATACCGCGCCGACTGCTACCTCTACTGCGGATAGGTACAGAATCAGCGGCTCTTTTTCTCGTGGCGCGGTTAGTGTTGGTAGCTGAATCAAACACTCCTTCATTTGTTTGAAGGCTGTTTCCGCTGCTGAATCAAACACTCCTTCATTTGTTTGAAGGTTGTTTCCGCTTCTGGCGTCCATTGGAAGTGAGTCTTCTTAGCGCAGTTTTGTAGCGTACTTATGAATGGGTAAGACTTTGCAGCGTGATTTGCTAAAAATCTGTTCAAGGAGGCTAATCTTCCCGCGAGTCTTTGCATTTCTTTTACTGTGGAAGGCGACGGCATTAGTTGGATGGCTTGTACCTTCTCCGGATTGACTTTAAAACCGTCCCTTGTTACTATAAATCCCAAAAATTTCCCTTCTTCCATTCCGAAAGAACATTTTGTTGGGTTGAGCTTTAAGTTAACGCTGCATAACGAATTGAATGTTCGCTGAATGTTCTCGAGCATAGTTTCTTCTTCATGGCTCATGATGACAAGGTCATCCATGTATACTTCAACTGTTTTCCCGATATCTTTTCCAAAAACCGTGTCCATCAGTCTCTGGTATGTGGCCCCGGCATTACGCAATCCGAAGGGCATTTTGGTATAGCAGAAGATACCTTTATCAGTTCTGAAAGCTGTCTTGTCTTCATCTTCCTTGTCACACCCCCAAATTCCACTATGCGGAGTACCACCGCTTGGAGGCGTGACGTGACCAGGATCGAGCCACCAATCATATTGAACAACGTAATTAAGTAAATGAAACCAATCACAATACAATTGGTGACCAAAGCTAGTTAACTAAGTTCGAATTAAACAGCGGAAGCATTAAAAGTAAAACCCAAAATATAAGTTCATAGTTCATAAGTTTAAAATCCAAAACGTAGATTTAATAGTTCATAAGGATTAAGTGATTTACGGAACATGACAGTCCGTATCCCACAACAACCTCCTCCTCGTGCAAGCTCCATAAGCATCTAGCGACCTGTAAGGCATGTAACAACGAGTCAACAACAAAGTTGAGTGAGTTCACGGTTGGTTGATTTGTTTTAAGTTGTTTCTGAAAACGTGGTTTGTCTTTCGTTGGCGTAATTGCCGTGGGGGTTACCACGAAGTTGAAAGTATGTTTAACCAGTTCATTCCTTATTACCCAAACCATATTCATGATTAGTGGGGGCTTCCCCATGAGAACCACTAGACTGTACCATATCGACCACTAACGCAAATAAGTTGTGCCCTACATCAGTGTCTATCATCACTGACGGTTTGCCATAGTCCATTAGTACAAGCCCATCCGACTGGCATGGTGTGAGGTTTGTTAAACCTAATAGCGCTATTAACTAATGACCCGCTCGCCATTGGCCTCGGCGATTAAGTCGATATAAAATTGAGGGACTTATGATAGAGTTTTGTCTAGTAAGTTGTAAGGTTGTTGTCCTACCCAAGGAGGACGAACGTACGTAGTTCTACCCAAGGAGAATACGCAGGAGTAATATTGGCATCCTACCCAAGGAGGATGGCCGTACATATCCTACCCAAGGAGGATATGTAGATTCAGTTTTAAATTCTTTAACCCATTCCCAAACCACCGCGAATCCCATGCCTTAGAAAGTGTGTGAACTCACCTCGGTTTGCTCGGTTAGATTCTCAAAGATAGCTAACAGTCAAGGTCGGTCAATCACGTCCTAGTATGATTACCACTTAATTTATTAGTGACTTCAAATAAGCACAAAATTCCTACACGCATCTAACACATAACATGCATCACTTTAGCGGTTTATGCCCATGTAACCTCCCATCTATTCCCGTTCATAAGCAAGCATACGACATTGCACATAGCACTTTTATTGACATATAACATGTTAGATTATTCTCAGATAGCCTACCCGACATTTAGACACGCAAAATCACTACTTATGTCGTTTCAGCTTTTATATTCAAAACTGGACTGTTTTCGGGGATTTTAATAAAATAGTTAACGTGCTTCAAAAATTCTAAAATTTTTACAGAAGGTCCTATATATTCCAAAATTTATTATGTAAAAATATCAGAGTCCAGTTCGTTATCTATATTTTATAGAAAATCATTTTCCCGACTGCAATCAGATTTGTTACTTTCTGATTGCAGTTTACGGAATAATTCACTAAAAATTAACCGTAAGTCCGATTGACGAAATTTTAGTTGGAGGGTCATCCTGACAACGGTGACCAACTACTGTAAAAATTCTATGAGTCGATTTTACTCAGGTTTCAAGTTATGACTCCGAATATGGCCCACATTTTCTGCAGTAAAAATGCAGCTTGAGCTGCTGTCCAAAAACAATCCTTTAAAAATAGTAAACGGTTTCGAAAAATTACGATTCCAGTGCCATTTGTTTAGTTATTCTAAAATACACATTTTAGGCTTTAGAAAATCGGTTTTTCGATTTAAAACGGTCCAGTTACAGCCTGTTGAAGTTGGCTGGAAATACAACTCAGCAAGCTGTTTACATTGTAGCGGTTACTAAAAACGCATCAACAAAGGTCCTAACCATGGTTTATCGATGGTTTAATGTTCAAACCTCAATCATGCTTTAACCAACCCTAAACCAACCAGATTTCAACTTCATACAACCTTTTTATATATGGTTTTCATGCAGAATTTCATGTTCAACTTTTTAGTGTTCATTTTCATGTGTTGCTTGATTATCATCATCCTACTAAATATCATAACAAAGAACAAGATGAAACAATGGTTTGAAGGGACTTACTACTAGCACAAGGCTAGGGTAACAATCTTAGTGCAAGGATGATGAAGAAGTGATGGTGCTAGAGACTTGAACAAAGCTTCTTCGTGGCCCTTCAACTTGTAACTACTTTGAATGTTCTTCAAGCTTGGAGGGGAAACTTGTATGAAGAAGATGAAGGTTATGAGAGAGGGTGGTGGTGAAATCGGTTATGGGGGAGGGGGGCCGAAAATTAAGGGAAGGGGGTGAGGTTGAGTGAAGGTTTTGAAGTGATGATGAGTTTCCTTGGAACTAGAAGCAAACCTAATACCTAGTGTCATCATTCATAAGATTCTTGGCCAACAGAAGTTAAGATCTCCTTTACAAAAATCTAAACAAAATATATATGTAATCATGGCAGATTTTCGGTTGGGGGGGGGGGTAAAATGAAAATTTTTGTTAACTAATAGGTATTAAATTAGAAGGTTAAAGATATTTTCAAGAATAGTGGGTGTATGCCATGTTTCTATAGTGTATGGGGATTTTTGTGACCGTAATTATTTAAGAATAATAAAATAATATTTCTGACAAAATTTCGGTGTCCCGGGTAATGTCCGGTTGTTCGGTCAGATACTGTTTCGTTAATTTGTTTAATTGTTCCGTAAGATGTCTTATAGGTATATTTTTGTAACATAATTAATTCCTAACACTTAGGAAAATATTCAGGACTATTTAGTCAAGTTTTCTGCATACTACTAGTATGCTAACACGCACATGTAAGTATGACACAGTAACAGGAAACAGTTAAGTAATTCAACACAGTCACTAAGCACTTTAATTATCATTAAATAATCGTACGGATACATGCAAATACGAGGGTTGTCACATTCTCCCCCTATTAAGAAAATTTCGTCCCGGAATTTAGCACGTGGTTACTGAGGAAGCTAGTTAAGTTGCGTTGGTTTCCTGGTTTTCCTGGGGTGTCACATTCCTCCTTCATGAGGACCTGATGATAACCTTTGTAACAATCGAGAAAACACTTCCATCTGAAAGATGCCAAAGAATCGACTTTTTTATCGATTTCTGGGAGTGCGTAGCAATCTTTTGGGCAAGCTTTATTTAGGTCTTTGAAGTCGACGCACATTCTCCACCCGCCGCTATGTTTTTGAACCATGACAGGGTTAGCGACCCAGGTATGGTATTGTACCTCGCGCAAATTCCGGCTTTGAGTAATTCTGTGACCTGCTCGTTCATTGCCTCCGCTTTCTCTGCGCTGAGACTTCGTCTTCCCTGCGCGACAAGCTCCGCTGAGGGTTTGACATTGAGACAGTGTTGCGCTATTTCTCGCGGGACTCCGGTCATATCTGCTGGGCACCAAGCAAATATGTCTTTATTGTTGGACAGTAATTCCTTCAATTGTACTCGTATTACGGGTGAAATGGCGTGCCCTGGTAAGATTCTTTGCTCTGGGTATTCTTCATTTAAGACCCATTTCTCCGGTTCATTTGCTGTTGATGGCTTGGCCATTTTTGCGGGTGGTTCATCATCAACGTACATGACTTCTTTGCTTGAGTACAGGATTGCTACTCCTGTTTCTGTTGGGAATCCGCACGCAGCATGTGGAATGGAAGTGATCATGCTAAATTCCCTTTGTGATCTTCTTCCTAGCAAAACGTCGTAGCGTGAGGTTGCTGGCATGACCATGAAGTTTACTGTGACTGTACGTGAATGCTTGCCATCTGATAGAGTCACATGGAATGCAATTTGCCCTAATGGAAATACTGCTTCATTGCAAAAACTGGTAAGGGGAAAATCAACTAGCTCTAGGCGTGCTTTATCTTCTGGATCCAGCTGTTTGAAACACTGTTCATATATGATGTCCATTGAGCTTCCTGGATCTATGAACATGTAGTCCGTTTTGTAATGGCCGAAGATGCTAGTAATGATTACTGGTCGTTCTTCCTGAGGGCCTCCAGGAACAATAGGAAACACAACTTGTTGTTCTCTCCAATGTTGATTGTGGTGTCGCTTATTTGGTCTTCTTGAGGGACCTCCTTGCACCATATGCACTTGTTTAGATCTGATTGTTTTGGTGTCTTCCACCATTCCGTTTTGATTATCAGTTTGGATGTACCACAGATCAGGTGCCTGTGAGTCCAACACTGTAGCTCCGAATTTTTCACCAGATCTGACGTTCGACATCCCAGATTTATTGATTTGCCCAAAAATTTGTTCCATGTTGATCTGGAACCTGTCAAACCAGTATTCTGGAGGTTTTTCTGAGAGTCGTTTTGAATGGTTATGAACTGTTATGGAGTCATTTCCTTCTGACTAACTGTCGTTGTTTTCTTCTTTTCCCAGAATTCCGTCAACCTGAATGTCCTTGAATTCAGATCGAGGACTTGGTGGGTGGAAGGATGAATTCTCTGCCATGTGAGAACAGAGAATGATAGGAAACAAATCGAAACGAGGAAAATAGGTAAAACAGAGAGTTCGGTGGGCGCCAATGAAGAAACACTAATTAATCGACTGGAATCAGATTAACTAGGGGGTCAGATTCTGCATAAAAGGATGGTTCTCTCTCGTTCGATTCGGATGGACAGATCCTTTTCTCCGGTGAACACTGCAAAACAGAGCACCGTTAGTCTCGTCAAGGGGATGACGGGGGTTCTCTCTTTGACCCGACTCCGGCGTGAGAATAAGTATGTGTTTATGGAGAAGAAGAAGTATTGAGGAAGTATTGAGGAAGTGTGTGTAACTTGAATTTCATACCTGAATTATCTTCATATTTATAGCTGGGAGTTTAGGCGGGAAAACCTGTTGGTGAAAAGTTAACGGAAGATGCTAACCCCGTAAGCAGTTATTTTTCTTCCGTTATCTCTTTTGATCGGATCGTGAGAGCACACGGATCGCAATCTTAATCAAAGGCTGGGGAGATGCCACGTGGAAAGTGGGCAAATGGAGGTTTTTCCTCAATTCCATGCCATCATCGTGATCCCGGGATGGCCTGGGGTGATGACACGTGTCCAGACGGTTATAACCGTCTGGTGATGCATGGTTGAGTCTTCTAGAAGCTCAAGGCCATAATCTAGTGTGACTCTTTACCGTGTGGTGTTAGTTTGAATAAATTATATCCAAGTCTTGGTATTATTAAGCGGAAATGTCTAACTTAGGATTCTCATCCTTTGTTTGTTATGAAGGCGCAAGGATTCATGATTTTCCTCGTATCGCGCAAGTGTTGCTTGTTATTTTTCTCTTAAGCTTTCTGTAGGACCAGTTGCGCGGCCGCGCAAGGTCAAAAGAGGGCTAAGAGATGAGGTTGTGGTATGGTCCCAAGTACTTGATAAGAGGTTTTTGGGACCTTACCCCTTCAATAAAGAAAAGTATTATTTTAAAAAATAACAATTTATTTTTCTTGATATATTTTTCAGCTAGATATACATGTATGGATGCGATATATTACATTATATATTTATCATAACCAAATCTGAAGTATATATTTATGTATGTTGCTCTAATCAAATTTGGTATGTTCCGGTGTATATATGCATGTATCTTTGTTTTGTGTTGTATACATAATGGATTCGCATAATGTTTTGAGTGACGAGAATGACAAAATCATTACTAAAACATAAGTTGGGAAACAAAAAGTGACTTAAAAAAGAAGCTCATGGGCTATTGTTGGAATCGTATGAAGGAATTCTTTGAGAAATGTGTTAAAAGAATGGGAAGATCTAAACCTTCAAAGACTTATTACATAAAAAAGGTTCTGGCTCATCAAACCCTTTACCCAACCCATTAGAATCTCTAGGACCCGGAACCACATAGTCTTCTAAGGTTCGGTTTCTGGTTATCAATTTCATCAATAAAAGGGTATAAGGTTCTGATGGATCCGGGCCAGTCAGGTCAGGTCGGTTCTGGCCCTTTGCACAACCCAAATTATATAATTCCTTTAAAATTGTTTTATCACTCAAATTCATTACAAATTCAAATTAATTTCATAAATTCCAGTCGCTTTTGAAAAGATTTTAAATTCCAAAATCCAATTCAATTCCTTTGACAAATCCTTAGTCATACTTTATCACTCAATTCCTTTGACAAATCCTTAGTCATACTTTATCACTCAAATAGTCAAATACATTAGTTATACATCCTAAAACTTTGTGAATATCACAAGGGTGAAACCGATTTTAGCTATTTGAAAATGTGTTAATTGTCTTTGCTAAAAATGTCTCTCTTTTATATAAAGGTAAGGAAATCAATAGAGAGAAAAAAGAGAATGTTTCAAGACAAAAATTGTAACTTATAAAAATAAAAGAGATATGGAACAAATCGTGGTTATATTTTTTTTGAACAGCAAATTCGGATCACTGACGGACCACTGGATTATCATCGTGCCATCAGCGGAACCACCCGATCATCACTATCTTCACTAGACTATAATGCCTATACACCAATTCAGGAGGAAACCCAATAAATATGGGAAAACCCTCTTGTGGGAATCGAACCCAGAACCTATTGATCCCAAAACCTTATTCCACCCCAAGATGCAACTAGACTATAAAGCCATGGGCACAAATCATGGTTATATAGCTTATGATGTTTGGTAGCATGATAATAGCTTATGATAGTGAACGCTTAAATAGAGATGAAGTTAATCAAACTTTGTACCTTTCGTATTGTTTAATAGCTATTATTATAATAATAACAACAAAAAAATGTCGGCTGTGAATCGTACAAAACAATGACAATAACTCTAATATGACATGTCTTATGAATTGTACAAAACAATGAAAAAACCTCTTGTAACAATGACAATAACTCTAATATGACATGTCTTATGAATTGTACAAAACAACGACAAACCTTTTGTGAATCGTACAAAACAATGACATTAACTCTAATATGACATGTCTTATGAATCGTACAAAACAACGACAAAACCTCTAAATCAACTAATTAGCCTAACAAAAATATTTAATGAGTGTATAGATATAACTTCATAATGATGAAACTTATAAATCATTATGAAAGTAGATCTCCCCATGGTCATTTCACATGGCTTATATGAAAACAATTTTTTTTTTTTTTTTTATAAAAACTTCGAGAAATAAATGAATAATCACAAACAAATAACAACTTGAGAGACTATTGTCATCGAAAGTTTAATTCGTTACTAAAAGTAATGATAGTTGATATATCCAGCCAACGATATTACTAACAACTTGAATTAATGGCGAGTATGGACCAATGTCTATCAAATATATGGTATAGTCATACCCAAATACAAGTGTTACTTTCATTGATTCTATGCTTCAAAATTGGCCATTTGAATTGATAAAAGCAATAAGTACTTATAATGGGGCATGCCCATTTCCAATCAAAGCAATTGAGAGGATACATAGAGTACAGAAGGTGACATGAGGTCATAACTTGTATTATTATAATTTAGCGGTCCCTTTGGTCCATCATGTTTGTTCCAAGTTTTAACCACGGTTCAAAACTAACTTAACCACACGTCCACACCTAAATCTCAGTTTCTATTCGTGTCTAAATGAGTTAACAACCACGAAGCACTCGTGAATATATGTGTGTATATATAGATATAGATATATATATATGTGCGCGCATGCGTGTGCGCATTTGTTAACATACTTTATGACTTGAAGGAGATACATAGTTTGCTTTAAAGATGCATAGAGAGAGAATAACAATTTGGTGGAAGAGATCATCATGCAAAGGCCATCACTATAATTAAGGGGAGCCCTTAATGGGGCCCAATGAGGCAACATGGACCCACCAGCCCAGCTAGCCCATTTGGAGTTCGGTGGGCAATCAATTGATTTTACCACAAAAGTCACTTAGCCTACCTCTACTTTTGAATATGTTGCCTTTTCCCCCTACTTTAAAATACTTTTTTTTTTCTTACTTTCATACTTTACTTCAATCGTGGTGAAAGGCATCATTTCATGGGAAAAAAAAATTTCGAGCACAAAAGTCAAGTGTATTGACCTTTTCATTCTGAATTTTTAACAATTCAAATTCTCTGATTTAAAAAACTGTTTTAAAATTTCATTATTTGAAGAATACTCACTAACAGAAGAATATATTTTATGTTATAGTATCCGGAACGAGTAAACAAGAACTTAAGCGCCATGTTGTCAATTAACAAGATGTCCTTAACTAGTAAAACGGCAAATGATCATGAAGGTTTCATCCTTACCTACATACATTTATTGACAGAATTTTGTAGGGCTGGCAATAGGTAACCTGTAGGTAACCTACTAAGACACGATAACAGAAAAGTACATCATGTGATTTTTTACGTTTTTAAAAATAATCAAAATTTGAAAGTTAGGATCCATTATTTCTCCTTCTAGGTGCATAAAGATAAAATATACATCTGTCTTATAGACATTGAATATAAAGTAGTTAAACGAGTCGTATTCATGTTTAAAATTTTTGTTGTTCGCGTTATCAGATACCTGTTAAACCTGCTAAGACACGATTTGCCAGCCCTAGATTTTTGTGGATTTCACACTCTTCAATAAAATGCATTCTCTTATTTGAATACAACTTGAGTGTAAAAAACATGGATAATTATATGAACATAAGTGCACTACATGAGTTTGTCTAGAAAAGTTAATCATATTTAAGACTTAATGTTATAGATAAAACTTTGTCCATGACGTTAAAGCTACTCTTATAATATAACATCTGAAATATTCAATTTTATTCAATGTTATTTTATCTATTTCCTTTTTCTGTTAGTTTTTTTTTTTTGAAGATTTTTAACTTAAAAATTATTTAATCTAATCGTCCGAAATAAATTTGATAAATTTGTTTACTATATGTTTAAACTCTACTTTAATCATAATTCATAATAAGGTTATATATATGAATGCAAACAAGTCGAGCTGTTCGTGAACTACATAGAATCAGATCGGATCAGTAAAAGCTCCAAACTATAAAAGAATAATCGTTAATCTAAAACGAAAAGTAAAAGACGAGGGTGACTCATCACTATGGGTATCCATCCATCCATCCATCCATCCATCCATCATTCTAGCTAGCATTTATAAATCCTTCACTACTTGAATAGTTTGAAGTTAGGAGGATCCGACCCTACCACAGCCAGCCAACTGGTTAGAACGATTGCAATCTCATATTTTGACAAAAAGAAAAGATGGGCACAAAACAGCAAAATCTCCAACTGGGCTCATGTGTCCCTCCTCTATCTATCTCAACTCCTAACCCCACACTCACTAAACTAACTACTTCTTCCATATCATTCTTCCTCTTCCATTTTCCTCTACACTAATTCTCCCATGGACTTGCACCTCCACCAACCCCATCTCACCTTAGCCAAGAGCTCCCGCTATCGCTCTAACGAATGGTTCGTCAGTTAATTATTTCGTTCACTCGGGTGGTCATTTTTTTTTGTTTTTCATCATGATGTTTTACATGATCCAACAATCAATTGTTTTGCAGGATATTCCGTGATGTCCCGAGTGATATAACGATTGAAGTAAACGGTGTCACGTTCGCGTTGCATAAGGTTAGTTAATTCTGTTATGTTTCAACTTCTAACTTCTAAAACTTGTGATCATGTTTTTTGTTCTTTTCTCTATGGATGAGTCAAAAAATTTAAGTTGACTTTCAAGAGTCAAACATAGTGGTGACAGTTTTTATTCATTTAGTTGTAACTTATAATTGATGAATGATGAATAATGAATGATTTGATTTAATGGCTTGTTTGGCTAAGTTTATTTAACTCAAAAAGGACTTTTTGTTTAAAGGGCTTATTGACTTATGACTTTTTGAGAAAGAGTTTTTAAAAAAGTGTTTGGATTAGCTTATTGGGTGAGAAATGCCAAAATTACTAAAAAGGACATTCTTAATATTGAAAAGTTGTTTGGTAGGGGGTAAAAAAGTTGTTTGGTAGGGGGTAAATTTGTAATTGTGTTAAAAAGCTATAAAAAGTCACAAATTTCTGAGTTTTCAAAAATGACTTTTTCTCCCTACTGTTGTTTTGAAAAGGACTTTTCAGTTAGACAAATACTATTTTGACTTATTGACTTTTCGAAAAAGCCAATAAGTCAATAAGTTGGTTCAAAAAGCTTAGCCAAACATGCCCTAACTTGTGTTTATTTCAAAAATATTTTCTAACCAAATAACTTATAAAAAATTTTTTATTAAAAGATTTGTATCGTTTTTATAACTAGAAACTTTAAATATTTATTAATAGAAGTGGATGAACATTTTTTTACGGTTCATTTAACTATTTAACTTGAATGGTGTTAAAAAATGACTTGTTTCAACCCGATTTCTGGTATGTTGATATTAACAACCAAAGTTGTTTTGCGCAGTTTCCACTCGTGTCTCGTAGTGGACGAATCCGAAAAATAGTCTCTGAAAACCGCGAAGCCACGATATCTCGGGTCGAGCTACTCAACTTACCCGGAGGCCCGGAAACATTCGAGCTAGCCGCAAAGTTTTGCTACGGAAACAACTTCGAGATAACTCCATCCAACGTCGCGCAACTATGTTGCATTTCCGACTACCTCGAAATGACCGAGGACTTCTCAAACGACAACCTCGGATCACGTGCCGACGAGTATCTCAACTACATCGTCCTCCAGAACCTCGAAATGTCGGTCGAGGTTCTACAACAGTGTGAAAACTTACTTCCACTAGCCGACGAGCTCAAAATCGTTCCCCGATGCATCGACGCCATCGCGTCAAAAGCGTGCGTGGAGCAAATCGCTTCGAGTTTTTCACGGCTCGAGTATAGTAGCTCGGGCCGGCTCCATATGAGCCGACAAAAGTGCGAATCCGATTGGTGGATAAAAGATTTATCCGTTTTACGAATAGATTTATACCAACGTGTCATTACCGCGATGAAACATCGCGGGGTGAGACCCGAAAGTATTGGCGAGTCACTCATGAACTATGCTGAAAACAAACTAACAAAAAAGTCAAACGGTCAACAAAAGGTGGGTCACGACCAGGAGCGGCTCGTGGTCGAGACCATCGTCGGGTTGTTACCCGTTGAAAAACTTGCGGTTCCATTGAGTTGTTTGTTTGGGTTGCTTCGAAGTGCGATGATGCTTGAATGCTCGGTCGCTTGTAGGCTTGATCTAGAGCGAAGAATCGGGTCGCAATTGGATATAGCGACGCTTGACGATCTATTGATACCGTCTTTTAGACACGATAGTGACACGTTGTTTGATGTGGATACAGTACATAGGATTTTGGTTAACTTTTCGCAACTAGATGATAGTTGTGGTGATGAGGAAGATCCGGATGGCTCGGTTTTTGAATCGGATGGGCTTGATTCGCCATCCGAAACCGCATTGTTTAAGGTTTCGAAGTTGGTTGATAACTATTTGGCGGAAATCGCGCCTGATGGTAATCTTAAACTTTCGAAGTTTATAGCGATTGCGGAAGGTTTACCCGCGCATGCTCGTACGGTTCATGATGGGTTGTATCGAGCTATTGATGTTTACCTCAAGGTATGCAGTTTGTGTTCAATGAGTGGTTATTTTTACAAGTAATTCGGTTAATTCTGTTATTGAAAAATCAGTTATCAGAACCGATTGGTTTGGTTACTCGGTTTTTCTGCATAACCCTAGTTTAAAAATAAGTTATGTTATTTGTAAAAATAAAGTAAACGTACGAATTGGGGGAAAAAGTAAAAAGTGGCGGTGTCATTTTGGTAATTATCAGCAACTTCAAAATTACTAAAGTAGAGTAATTTTGAGCTTCTGTAGAGTAATTTTGTAAATGTTCATGTAGAGTAATTTTGGTCGTGTAGGGTAATTATCAAAATTGTAGGGTAATTATCAAAATTACACAACCCACCCCCCAAAAACCTAAACAATTGTAAATGTTCATGTAGAGTAATTTTGGTCGTGTAGGGTAATTATCAAAATTGTAGGGTAATTATCAAAATTACACTAACCCCTCCCCCCCCCCCCCCCCCCAAACTAAAAGCTAAAAACTAAACCATAAAGCTAAACCCCATAACTAAATGCTAACAAAATTACCCTACAAGACGTTTTCCAAAATTACTCTACAGAAGTCAAAATTACTCTACTAGAGTAATTTGATAATTACCCTACATTTCCCAAAATTACTCTACAGATGCTCAAAATTACTCTACAAATGCTCAAAATTACTCTACAAGACACTTTTTGCTTTTTCCCCAGTAATATTGAAGTTGCTGATAATTACCAAAATGACACCGCCACTTTTTTGCTTTTTCCCTCAATTCGTACGTTTCGTACGTTAATTTTATTTCTATTTGATCCTTTACCTGTATGTGTAACGGGTCAACTAGATCAACCGAAAATATTGCTTATAACGAACTGGGCGAGACAGTCCCACCGCTAAACTATGTAATTATACTGAACACAACACACTAACTAGTTTTAAAAAAATCCTTTAAATTGAAAAAAAGTTTTCTTAGTTCCAACTTAAATAGTATCACTCAGTTTCTTGTTTTGACACATTACCCGACCCGTTTATTTTGCCACCTCTCATTTACCACCAAAAAAGTTTCATATCGCTCAGTTTGACCTAAAAAAGTCAAAAGTGCACATTTTGTTAGCTAATTCTTATATCTTGAAACAAAACTTGCAGGCTCATCAGGGTTTATCAGAACTAGATAAAAAAAAGATCTGCAAACTAATCGATTTCCAAAAGCTCTCACCGGAAGCCGGTGCACATGCAGCACAGAACGAGCGACTTCCACTTCAATCGATAGTCCAAGTTCTATACATAGAACAACTCAGGCTAAGAAGTGCCTTATTCTGCTCTGAGCTCGGCGACATCCATAAACCGCCAGTGCACCAACAGTCGTGGCGGATAAACAGTGGCGCTCTCAGTGCCGCCATGTCACCGAAGGATAATTACGCGTCACTGAGGCGAGAGAACAGGGAGTTGAAACTTGAGTTGGCGCGGTTAAGGATGAGGTTAAATGATTTGGAGAAAGAACATGTGTGCATGAAGAGAAATATGGAGAAATCCCATTCGCGGAAATTTATGAGCTCGTTTTCGAAGAAAATTAGTAAACTTAACCTTTTTGGACATAGTTCTTCAAGGGAATCAACCTCTCCATCAAGAAATTCACAGAGAACTGATTCTAAGTTAACTGTGAGAACAGAATGAAGCAAACAGTAGTTTTTTTTTTTTTTTTTTTTTTTTTTTTTTTTGGTATTAAAAGGGCCTGTTCACAGGCTAGGATTTTTGGGCTTGGCGGTTTTGGTCTGGTTTCTATCAGTTTGGGCCAGTCCAAGGCCCATGAATATTCTAAGGCCCAACTGTAATCTGTTTATGTTTTGTTTCTCCAAGGTTGTAAATGATATAGATTTTGTGATCATATATAACACAATGATTACTTATAATTTATAAAATTTAATATTGATAAAACAGTTAACCGTGTTTGCAAGTCAAATATGAAGTTTGATCCGACCCTTTTCTACAAGCCGGTTTCCATCTTTACATTATTATATAGGGGATTGTTCAAATGAAAACCACTTTTATTGTGAAAACTCGAAAACTAACTAAAAAAAGCCTAAAAAACACACAAATTTTTTTTTTTTTTCAATTTTTTTTATAAAAATCGCTAGTTTTATATATAAAAAAAAACTTTTTTTCAAAAAAAAAAAAAAAAAAAAAAATTTGTGTAGTGCACATGTGTAATAATACACATGTGTAATAATACACATGTGTAATAATACACATGTGTAATAATACACATGTGTAGTACACATACATATGTGCAGTATTACACATGTGCACTACACAAATTTTTTTTTTTTTTTTGAAATTTTTTTTTATATTAAAAAACCTGCGAAATTTTGATTGCAAAAAAAAAAAAATTAAAAAAAAAATTTTTTTGTATGTTTTTTTGGCTTTTTTTAATTAGTTTTCGAGTTTTCACAATAACTAGTGGTTTTCATTTGAACCTTCCCCAAAATGAAAACACAACTTTGCTACAGTGGTGTTGTCTTTTTTTTCTTTCTTTCTTTCTTTTCCTTTTGTGGTTTTTTTTTCTTTTTTACTTTTACCCTTTAATTTTCAGTATTAACTCTTACAACCCCTTAACTTTTTAAATACTTTTTAATCGAGTATACGTCTTCATTTTTATTTACGTGTCGATATAAACTTAAGTTGATTTACATTTCGATATGATTTTTTTTTTTGTGTTTATTTACGATTTTGTCCCAGTATAAAATTCGTTTTAATAATTTTTTTACAAGACTATGGTAATGTTTTGTTTTAATTGGTTGGCTTGATTTAGTTTTTATTCGTCATGCCAAGCGGTAGTTTTCCATCGTTTTATTCTTTTAGCAAAAATATGGTAGTATTTCCATCGTGTTATGAGTAGTATGTACAAGTAACTAAAACACGGACATACATGCTATGAGAAAGAAATATTCGGTTTAATGCCCCGCAACGCTGGCGGGCAATACCTAGTTAGCTATCAAAAGTCACCCTTAGATTAGGGGATGCCCCAATGATTAAGATAATAGTCTCTAGCTTGAAAAGTCAAAGTCAAACTATTGTCCCACGTGTCATCTACTAGAGATCTTTGACTGGTTTCTTGACTTTCTTCAGTCTAAATGATAACTATATCACTAGTGTTTCTAGACTCGGTTTATGTTGTTGACTTCTAGCTTTGATCAAGTGGTGTACAGTCGTGTTTGGGACGATAAGGAACACTTGACCTGGAACCATAACCGGTTCAGGACGGACCACAGTATTGGGATGTTTAAAGAAATCGGGTCGAGTGATACTGTGTCTAGGATTCTTCTTCATGATTTAAGCAGCTGCGATTGATCTTTGGTGATACTCAACATGCCTACCTGGATGCACTAGTTTAAGCACACCTTTTTCTTTTGTTGCAGTTCCCATACTTGGTGGTATTTAAGTATATCGATCTTATACTTGTTTTTTTTCTTGAATTTATAGCGCGCTGACCGTCAATAAATCAAGAAAGGAGTCTAAATTACAAAAAACAAAACAAAGAAATGTCGATGCAGTCGACTAATAAGCTGTTTCACAAGAAACAAAACTGTGTTCCTTGTTTTAGTGATCATAAAAGGTGCTATCTTTTTATGCTTGTCAACATCATCACTTTGAAATAGTGACCAGATAAATATGACAAGAAGGATAGTCGAACAAGAACAAACTGGACCAACAATACAAGTAACGTTTATGTGTTATCGATCTCAAGTACAGAAACTATTATTGGTATTTAGATTTTAATACCAATAATACAAGTAACATTCTTGTGTAATTTACTCGTAACAAGTTAAACTGAGCTTAGATATGTTGTCTCACTTTTTGTCATATATTTTTCTTATTTGCATTGTAGGATTGCATTAATGTACAACACAATATGCAATTATGTAGTGGTATTATGCTGTTTGCTACAATCTTAAAATAAAATCAGAAAAAATATAAGATATCTAGTATAAGAAAGTGATCTTGATGTGTTAAAATGATTAAGAAAGTGATCTTGATGTGTTAAAATGATAGAAGTATGAAATTACCATGAGGGCATTTAGTAATTCAGTCACACATTTAGTGCATCTTGGGCCCTTCTTCCTTGGGCTATAAATTTATCCAAATTCTGTGCACTTATACTCTATGAAGCACGGGGAATCCATTATACGTCGGGTACCCGTCCCGGGGACGGCTCGGGGACGTTTCCCAACCGTACCCAGATTTTGGGCTTCTTAATTGCAATGCGTAATCCAATACTACAAACATAGTTGATGAGCATTTTTGGAGACATAAGTAAACTGAAGCCACCAAATAAATGTAAAATGTTTGTTTACAGGCCAACAACTATTGTTGGATAATCTTGATGGGCTTTATTTGGGTCAGCAGTGTTTTTAGTTTAATGGGTTAACTAATAATGGGTCATAACCCAACTTAAGTCTCGCTTGTGATTTTTTGAGTTCAAGATTCCATGCACGTGAAGTTTGAATAAGTATTTAATTAGGTTTTTGTTTTTAACTGGTCCTTTGTTTTGTCCGGGTATTAGGGAGAGTTTAGTGGTAGACTTTGATTGAGTAAGTGTACGTTGCAATTGTTGGCTATTTAAAGGCCTTTTGTTTAATGAGTAAGATGTCAGCTTTTCCTTGTTTTCTTTCTGCAACACACTATCTTTTCTTTTCATTATTACATATTACATCCATTTTTACACGAGTCTTTGTATTCTTGGAGTGTGTTTGATCTTGGCCTGAACCAACACTTGGTATCAGAGCTTCGTCGTTTTGAAGGAGATGTGATCTTGTTGTGATCAAAAATTGAAGAGTACAGAAGCGGCTTCTACTCTTGATCATCCTGTTTGTGATAATAGTCTAACCGACGGAGGTGCGTGAAAAACGAACGTGAAAGATCCGTCAAAACAGTTGATTTTGGATTTTGTTCGTTTAGCGGGTTAAAGGAAACGGTAAAAGCGATAGCTCGTTTTCTTGATCGGGCGAATAGAGCTATTGAACGGGTTTGATCGGAAAAAGAGTTGGAGCTGTCAAAAGTAAAGAAAAAATGGCGTTAGTACCTGTTAAAGAGGCTGGTTCGATGTCGTATCAAGTTCCGGTTTTGACCCCAAACAAACTATCCGGTGTGGGCGGTCAAGGTTAAGGCCATTATGAATGCAAATGGCGTATGGGGGACTGTTGAACCGAGGGCGTTAGGTGCTGAACCGGATGAAAAGAAAGCAAAACAAGCTTTAGCCTTTTTGTTTCAAGCTATTCCTGAAGAGATGGTGCTGCTAATGGCTAGCTACACCGATCCCAATCAAGTGTGGGACGGACTAAAGACCCGGTACTTGGGTGTAGATCGGGTAAGAGCGGCTCGACTTGCAACATTAAGAAGGGAGTTTGAAACTATGTGCATGAAAGAGGGTGAAGCGGTTGACGATTTCGTGGTGAAATTGAACGGCACAGCATCAAAGGTAAGGTCTCTAGGTTATGAACTTGAAGAAGTTGATTTAGTGAAATGATTACTTGATTCGATGCCGAAGCCATTCTTTCAACTGTGGCTTCAATCGAACAATGTTTTAATTTGGACACAATGCTATTCGATGAAGCCATTGGTAGGTTGAAAGCGTATGAGGAGCGCTTAAAAGCGAAGGAGAAGACGAAGGAAATTCAAGGTGGTTTGTTGTCGGGTAGTCATGAAAAACCGCACGGGTGTAAGCATTGTGGCGTTGGAAGCTCGAACCGAGATGGCTTTGGGCGTGGCCAGGGAAGAGGATGTGGGTCTGTGAGGGGTCGAGATGGTAATGAGCGGTTCCGAGATAAAAGCCACGTGAAATGTTATAAGTGTGGAGAATATGGTCACTATAACAACGAGTGTCCGAAAAATGAAGAAGAGGCGAATTTGATTCGAAACGAAGATGAACCGACATTGCTTTGAAGAAATGGATGGACATCAAGATTATGGGGGTGATTGTTGGATAATGTTGATGGGCTTTATTTAGGTCAGCAGTGTTTTTAGTTTAATGGGTCAACTAATAATGGGTCATAACCCAACTTAAGTCTCGCAGGTGATTTTTTGAGTTCAAGAGTCCATGCACGTGAAGTTTGAATAAGTATTTAATTAGGTTGTTTGTTTTTAACTGGTCCTTTGTTTTGTCCGGGTATTAGGGAGAGTTTAGTGGTAGACTTTGATTGAGTCAGTGTACATTGCAATTGTTGGCTATTTAAAGGCCTTTTGTTTAATGAGTAAGATGTCAGCTTTTCCTTGTTTTCTTTCTGCATCACACTATCTTTTCTTTTCATTAATATTCAGTTTATATATTACATCCATTTTTACATGAGTGTTTGTATTCTTGGAGTGTGTTTGATCTTGGCTTGAACCAACAACAACAACCACCAAGAATTTGTGCAAATGTTGTACAACAACCTTGTCATTGATACAACTATTTGATAAGAAATATATAAAGTAATCTGTATTGAAATGTTATTCAGATACCCTTTTTACCATAACAAGAGCTCAAAATATCCAGGATGATCTGATGATGAAATCAGTCATAGAAAGGGTTTCCGTTAAAGAAGAGTCCACTTGAATCCATGTGAGCGAAGTTGACAAGACTTCTCTACTTCTCTGAATGAAGAATCCACTATTTGAATCCATGTGATTGATGCTGTTGTGCACACAATTGGACCAACAGCAATCCAAGAACCCAGTCCACAATCAACAAACCCAGCCCAAGTCAGAAGTGGTGAAAGAAAGAAAACATTACCTACAAAGTTGAAGGACTACAAGTTAATATAAAGAAATAGTGCAGGGTATTTAATTAATTATTTTATGTCTTTATATGGTCATGCGGTTGTAATGAAGAGGGTATGAAATTTGTTATGAAAGTTTGTTAGATCTTTCTTCCCTCATCCAATCTTCTGTAATTCTACCATCCCCTTTCTATTGAATCAATCAATTATCCTTCTATCCCTCTTTGTATTTCACTGTTAGATTTATCCCACTTCATTGGTGCTTTCATTGGCCATTAGCTCATGGATGATGGTACATGGTTCAAGGTGTTTGATGAGCACATCAAATTGTTACAGGAGAGTCAGCGTGATCTCTCGTCTCAATTGGCAGCGGCGGCTCAGCAATCCGATGTTGCTCTTCTCGCCACTTCTCTGGAAGATACGAAACAAACGGTGAATAAATTGTGCGTCCAAGTGAGTTTATTAGCTAAACAGAAATCTACAGATGCGGAATTTTCCGGTAAGTATAATTACCCTGATGGTTTTGGATCTCCTGGTACTTTCGATTCCTCAATTATTGGCCGTCACAAACCGACTCCGATTACTTTACCTCGTTTCTCTGGTCCTCACCCGGAACAATGGGTTGCACAAGCCAATCGCTACTTTGATTTCTACAGAATTCCCCCGGAGGAACGTTTATTGATCTCATCGTTCTATTTCGATGATGCGGCGACCGATTGGTATGATTGGGTTGATAGACATTCTCAGCTTTCCACATGGATGGCGTTTACTACGACAGTCGTGCTCCGATTTCGCCAGAAAAAACTTGGAACAACCTGAAGGGTTGTTAGTTAAATTACAGCAAACATCCACCGTGGAAGATTATAGACAACGTTTTGAGGAAATCTCTAATCGCACCACTGTTCCCCTTCCACCGGAGTTTCTGATTTCCTGTTATATTTCTGGCCTTTGTTTGGATATCCAACAATCTGTATTAAGTCATCACCCTAATACTTTGGAGGAGGCCATGGAAAAAGCCCAATTACATGAGAATTGTATTAATATGGAACGTGGTTTGGGCCGTGTATCATTGGGCTCGGGTAAGCCCATTTTACCAACCCCAAAGATACAACCCACGGCTACAACAACATTTCCCCAAATTCTCAGCTTAACCCTAAGATTCCAAACATTGTGGGTTTTCGGCGATTGTCCCCAGCTGAAATGGCTCAAAAAAGGGCAATGGGTCTTTGCATCAGATGCGATGAAAAGTACACGTCTAATCATAAATTTCGTTTGGCTGCACAACTATTATTTTTTGATGATGATCCAGGGTCGAAACCCACACCTGAGACCGGTGGCCTTGATTCTTCCGATTCTGTTTTGGCTGATTCCCTACAACTCGATGAGGTAAAATCTCACTCTTCAATTTCGTATAATGCGTTAGCGGGGGGTGTTCCACTTCTACTCTGCATTTCAAGGATACAGTAAAGGGTCAGGTTGTTCAGGTATTACTGGATGGCGGCAGTACTCACTGCTTTGTCCAGACCAGAATTGCTAAGTTTTTGAACTTAGCGATCAAGGCTATTTCTCCCTTTTCGGTTCTAGTGGGTAGTGGGGAACGCGTACCGTGTTCCGGTATAGCTAAACAGGTGGAATTGGTGATTCAAGGTTTTCCGATGACTGTTGATTTTTTTTTTGTTTTGCCTCTCCAAGGCTGGGACATGGTTTTGGGAGTCTCTTGGTTATCAACTTTGGGCCCGGTTCTAACTGACTATGCTGCAACAACCTTTGAGTTCAATTTATGAGATAATCGGGTGGTATGGCAGGGCGAACCCACCCCAACGGCTGAACCTATTCAGTTTCATGACTTTAAAAAACTGGCTTCCAGTGCTTCCATTGATCATTATTTTCATCTCACTTTATTACCACCCCAGAGTTTAGACTAGCCGACACAGCCTCCGGACATTCAGGCGCTATTAACGGAATTTCCCAGGTTTTTCAACCACCCACGGGTCTGCCACCGACCTGACCTCAGGACCATAACATCTCATTACTTCCAAACTCTGCACCCGTGGCAGTCCGCCCTTATCGGTACCCACATTTTCAAAAACAAGAAGTCGAACGACTGGTTCAAGATATGTTGACCCAAGGTATTATCCGTCCTAGTTGTAGCCCATTTTCATCTCCGGTTTTACTGGTTCAAGACATGTTGACCCAAGGTATTATCCATCCTAGTTGAGATAATGGCAAACGACGGTAAGATCACGATAGAGAAATTTGACGGGAATAAGTTTGGTTGGTGGAAGATGCAGGTTGAAGCACTAGTTTGTCAGAAAGACTTAGATTTAGTGCTCAAGGATGAAAAGCCATAAAAAAACGCCTCAATAAGATTGGGATAGGATGGATAAGAAAGCTAGATCAGTGATAAAGCTTTCACTATCGGAGAATGTTGCATTTAACATCCAAAAGGAGACCTCAGCTAAAGGAATGATGGCATGTTGGGATTGAACCCTATCAGAGGAACAGATAATAAGAGCCAAAACTGATTCACATCAGTGGATTCATCATAAGCAGCTGTTTGCATTAGACTTTCCCCTTGAAAGTGGTTATTACATCTGATGGCCCTCATCCACTGTTTGTATACTACAACTGCTGTGCATTAAGTACTGCTTGTGTACAAAAACTGCCGAAGACAAAGTGCTGCTCTTTAATCTACTGCCCTAAGACAAGTGCTGCTAAAGACCAAAGCCCTGCTTGGAATGAAGCAGTGGAATGAAGAAACAATTGTCTACTTTGTCTATTGTAATAGTATCAGTGTTTAGCTAGCAGTAGTTTTATGTAACAATGGTTAAAGGTTGTTAGGTTGTTAGATGTCACTTTCATGGTGACGTCAGCTTAGATGCTTCAGTGGTTTGATCTGCCAATAAATGGAACAGTACCCTGTACTGTTACATTTGATTGATTGAGTGAGTTCTTCTCCTCTAATCCAATCCTTTCATCTTGTGCAATCAACCAGGGAGCATCAGGCTGAGGGGGAGTTTTGTTGTAAGCATGCATGTAAGCTTTTAATTGTAATCATTCGACTCAATGAGAAGCATGTGTTTATACAAACTATTTTTCTTTTGATTGTGTTTACAAAGTTTGTTTTTCATTTCCGCTGCATTTAATCTCAATTCATATCTATTGATTTGCTCAAATTATACAAACAAACACAATCACGAGGGCCTCCGATCCTAAAAATTGGTATCAGAGATTGGACAGTCAAATTCGATCTAACAATCAATTTGACATAACAGTTCAGCTCAAAATTCATAGATGCTAAGGTTGATCGTATTTTGTTGAAAAACATAGTAACGAGTGTGCACGTTCAAAGTTGCTATTCAAAAACTCTGTAAAACAACCTAGATGTCATAAGACACACAAACTTCTCATAACAAGTGATGTCATGCATAAACCACCTATAGTTTTCAGATCTGAAAATATGTCTGATAACTATGGTATAATCATTTTCTTTAACAAATTTGATTTCAAGTGTTGATATGAAGTTTTTGCTGTTTTCATGATGTTTGATACTAAGGTGTGAACCTCTGGTCAACAAAAACCTATGTTTGTAAAAACATTAGTGTTTTTGTTAACATAAAAGGAGGGAAATTAAAAGTTTAGTTATTAGATCTTATGTGTTGAAAAATAGGTTGAGAATCCTGTTAAAAAGGATCAAATCAACCTTGTTAAAAATGCATTAAGAAAATCAAGTGCTAAAATAGCCCAAATCATATGTAATGTGAGATCTGATGTAAGCAAGTACAAATATGGCCAGATCTCTCAAAAAACATTGCTGCAAAATGATTCTGGGTTAAGTATTTCTTCAATAAAGACCTACCAGTGAGTATTTCAGTACTTATAAATGGGGAAGAAAAATCACAAAAAAAAAAAATAAATCAAAAGTGTGTTTATCTCAAAACTTTTGAAGTCAAAAGAGAAGAGTATAAATGTAAAACACTTAAGAGTCCAAAATTGGGTGAACAATGGTCATCAAGCAACTGTGTGCATTCATTGATTCAGGGAAGTTCAGGTAACAATAGTATCACCAATGATTAAACCTATAAGAGGAGTAGACAAGTTTTTTAGAATCATCACATGGTAACAAAGTCTATAACAGGACTTTCAAAACTTATGTGTACATGTCTCCTCATTTTTGCAATCAATTAACAAGGAAATGGTCTCAAACAATGGTTATTATAATGTATTTCAAATCACTGACCATTTTTATAAAACTTGAGAATGATGTGATTATGAGTTTAATTGGAAAGTATACCAGATCCTTTTTGATGCTGTTTTCAGAATAACCTTTAATTATTTTTCTTGAAAAGGTTTTTCTCAAATAAAACATGATATATTATTCTTTATTTTTCGTTAGAATGATATATTTTGTACTTTTACTTGTTTTTGATAGTAAAAGTTTCAATCTCCTGTCAGGATGTAGAACCCTTATTTTTGGTGATGTTATCCTTGAAAATAGATCAGAAGGAAATGGTGCAAGTGTCAAAGTCATGTCAAACTCAAGTTTGCTTTAACACAGATCAAAGATTGATTCCTAACAGACCATAAAATACTTGGATACTCATGTTCTAATTCAAATATTATGACACAAAATGAGTAGCCATAGTAAAAAGGTTTTCATCATCTGGGATACTAAACCACTTTCAGGAATTTATAAAAGCTTGAAAACTTGCAGTAAGACATGTGGCAAAACCTTGAATACAAATTCCTGTAAAAACTGATGACAAATTAAACTTGACAATTTGCATCTAAAATGTATTTTGTTGAGGGTAGCATTCTTGCAGATATTTGAACAGCAGATGTTGGACATGATATTGTGGTTACACAAGACAAAATCATCTCTTTCATCAGAACAATAGATGCTCAAAACATTTGTCAAAAGCTTATTCACTGCTGCACTAACAGTTGCTGATTTAATAGCCTTCCAAATCCTTACCATTTCTTCACCCCTAACTACTGTTGTGCTCAAACATCTGTTTCCTAAATACTCTCCACTACTGAAAGTCAACCCCTGTTCTCTCATATTCTGATAAAGCTATCCACTGATAGTAAAAATCATCCACTGTTTTCACTAATGACCGTTGCAACCACTGATATTTGCTTCATCAGTGGTTCCCAAAACAACTGTCCTCCATTATTCATCTTTTCATCAGAGGTTGGCACGTGGTCAATTTCTAGCCATCAGATCTTTGTAACCGCTGCCACATCAGCATTCACTTTTCCCTAAATAAAACCCTGACCAAAACCCCCAAACAGGGTTTTACACTGTCAAATTGAATTCCAAAATTTTCTTCTCAAAGCAGTTTCTAACCTTCCGTCTCAAATCATTCTTCGTTCTTCTTCATCAAAATAACGAAATCTAAATCAAAATCATCCTCATCTTCCAAAAAGGTCACTCAAATGGCCGCTGAACCTATTGAAATTCCATACAAATCCCCTCACAATTACTTGGCTTTACTCACAAAACCCACCACCACCAGAACCTTCGATTCCATCATTGATATTCTTTCAGCTTCAAAGTACAAAACTTTGTTAACTGCTGATGCTCCAATTTACCAACAAACACAGAGAGAGTTCTGGAAAAATGCCACACTTGAGTCTCAAGGTGACACCGTCATAGCCCTCAACTCTTCCATACAGGGTAAAAAGATTCAAATTACCCCACAATCCATCTCGAAAGTCTTTGAACTCGATGATCAGGAAGATAAAACTTCTTTTCCCAAAAACGAGTTAAAAACTGATTTTCTGGAAAGAGGGTATGCGGAAACAAAAAGGGATACTTTACAAAAAGGCTTTTTCCCTTCTGCACCTAGGTTTTTATTCCATACTCTTTTGATGTGTGTTTCAAATAAAACAACCGCTTTTAACGAAATACCAATGTTTTCAGAACCGGACCGGAGGTCGACCCGGTCATCTTACGGGGTCAAAGGTCGGACCGGTCTGACCGGGTTTAAGACCCGGATTATGTTATAAATTATATAAAATAAGTATGATAAAATAAGGTTTATGATTAAGATAAAATAGAAATGATGGATAGGATGTGAATGAATTTTTGTAATAATTTACAAATTTTATAAAATATAACTTTCAATTGAAATATAGGGTAGAAATTCGTGAAGGTGATGAAATTTTTTATGTATTTAACTAAAAAACTAATGTGGGACCAAAAGTAAAACCCTATCTATATCAGGGATAAAAATGTAATTTAATCTAGTCATGTATGTGGCAGTGTGTTAACCAATATTGTGATTGGTAGTATAATAAATAACAATAAAAAGATATTATGATATAGATAAGAGAGATAGGGTGACCCTCTTCTCGACTGCTTAAACCAACCACCAGTCTCTTCATCTTCTACACAGTAACCCTAGCTAGCCATGAAACACAATGGTAAAATCATTCCTCTTCTTCTTCTTCTTCTAATCGGACATGTCTTCTCATATCTTTGATTTCTCCATCAGATTCATCGCTTGAAATGAAGCGGATCGAAGACAAGAGCAGCAGGTTAGTCACTTCGCCGGCCCGACTCTAAGCGAAGACCCGCCGGCCCGACCGCCCGGCTCCCGGCCCGATCGCCGGGCTAATGTTGAAACGGTTTTATATGCTGAACCGGCCCGGTATCTGCTCCGGATCCCGGCCGGACCGGTCCGGTTTTGAAAACCTTGCGAAATACCATTAAAGATCCAATGTCTGGGTTTTGCTATTTTATATAATGAAAATTTTAACTATTCCCAGGAGATCTTTGATGACTTGGTAAAAAATGTTGATAGCAAATCATTTTTACTTTTTCCAAGGTTTCTAAGCTACTATTTTAAACAAAAATTCGGAAAGGAAAATGAAAATTTGCTCAAACAAGGTGTTTCTTTTCAAATAAATGGTTTAACACCTGAAAGATTCACTAATATGTTAACACCTACAAAAACAAAAGCAGAGGTGCCTGAGCAGAATTTAGCAGATAACACTGCTCCTCAGGCATCTGCTGTTGAGCCCACTGCTCCAGGTGACCATAGTAGCACAACCACTGCTATGAAACCCACACCTGCCATTACTGAAAAGACCAAAAAGAAATCATCCAAAAAGCACCCTAAACCCAAATCAAAGGCAACTCTGGAAGATGAGATCCCAGAGCCACTGCCAGTGACAACACAAATGTCACCAACAACCACTGCTGCTACATCCTCACAACAGATGGAAGAAAGATCTCCACCCTTGCCTCAAACTCCTCCTGCATCCTCACAAAAGGATCAGGTTGTAAACACAGGGACCCCACATTATGAAGCTCTGAATCCAATTGGATCCATCTTCCGCAGTCCTGATCCCAAAGACATGTCTTTTTCAGCACCCTTATCTTCACCCCTCTCATTACCACAATCCATTCTACCCTTGTTGCATGCAGTTGCTATAGTTCAGACACAAACCAGTTCCTCTCAATCACCTATCACTGAGAGTACACTCCCACAAGTGACTGGATCTGATACTTATACCTCTGCTATCCCAGCAACAATTGAGGAGGTTACACTGCAGGAGTTAGAAGTAACTCCTGTCAGTAGTTCAAGTGGAGCAACAACTACAAGTGTTGGATCAACAGATCTACATTTGGCCAGTTGTTTCATCAATCAGACTCCCTTGAAGGCAATTCCTTCTATAGCACCTCTGATAACCACCAGTGAGTTTGTTATGACCACTGGTACCTTCAAAAGGCTATCAAGTGTTGAAGGAAGAAGACCCCAGTACCAAGAACAAGGGGAATCAATGAATGACTTTTGGAATTCCTTCCCTAAATCACACATTGATACAACCACTGATGGTGGGGAATCAGATGATCCCATTAAATTGGGTGATGATTTAAAATATCAAGAATTGATGGGTAGAATTGACAATCTTAAGACATCTGTTGCTGAAATAAAAGATATTATGCAACAGTTGTTGAATGCTCAAAAGGTCTCAACTACTGTTGTTCCAGCTCAAGCACCTTCACAACCTGCACCTGCTGCAAATGAGTTGTGGAATTTATTTCAACCCCTGCTCCAACAACAAAGACAATGGCTGATCAGCAACATGCAATACATGTACAAGAGCTGAGAAACATGATGGAGTCAAGGTTTAGAAACACTCAAGTAGACATCAAGGCTATAAAGGCCCACATCTTAAACACCACTGGCACTGCTCCTCCCACTGTTCTCTTCATTGATCAATTTCCTCCAGATAATGCCAAAAAGGGGGAGAAAATTAACCAGTGGAAGAAGAAGGGAATAGATGATGGTCTCTATCTTGAACCAGAAAAAGAAAATATGACAAAAAAGATTCCCTTGCCAGATGGAAGCAAAAAGATTGATACTACAACAAATGCACTTGCTGAGGCAAAAGCAAGTGTAAAAAGGATAGAGAGGCTAAGGATAAAGCCAGGTGGGAACATGGGAAACGAGCTTATGTGGAGCTGAATGCACAGGGTACTTATGGGCCAAAGGATAATGAAAATCCTAAGGATGAAAAGAAGAAGTCCACTAGACAAGTGAGGCAACCCAAATCCACACCATCCAGACCCACAAACCATGCCTCCAAACCACCTTCCAAAGGCTCCAAGCATCAAACCTCTACCCAAACAGCTGTTGTAACTCATGTTGTATCAACAACTGTTGGTACATCAGTGGTTTCAGCAGCTGTTAAAACTAAAACCATCTCTTCAACACACACTACTTCAACACACACCACAACCACTGCCCTACCACCATCACCATCACAAATCACCTTACCACCAAAAACAACTTCACCACCATCATCACCTCCTACTAAGAAGCAGAAGACATTAGATGTTACAACATCTGTTGTAATGGAAACAGTGGTTGAAACACCAGTTGTTTCAACAGCTGTTAGTCAATCACCTATAACATCCATGGTTTCTTTTGTGCCAAAGATTGATTCAAAAACACCTTCTCCTAAAAAGGTGTATTCTAGAAAAAGGAAACCCCAAAAACATGATGATGACATACCAACACCTGATCCCATTTCATCCGCTCCTTATAATGTCATTAAACCAATAAACCCTACAAATATTGTATCCATTGCTGAAAGTTATCCACTAGAATTGGAAGCTGTAAAGGATGAGATGAGACAATTCTATACGGTGGATGATTCTTTAAAAAGAAGATTTCCTTCTCTCATAGGCTTCAGGAACCCAGTAAATATGGATGAGTATCTAAAACTCAAAGCAAGGCAAGCAGATATAAGAGCTAGAATTGAATGTAAAGATCAAGGTGATGAAGCCATTTCTAAGAGAATGGAATTTTTACTCATTAAGGTCAAACAAATGGAAGATTATGCAAGAGACCTGAGCAAAGATATGTCAAACATGCCACCTGATGCTGCCCTACAAAAGGAAATGAGAAAGGATTGTCTTGCATTCATCATGAAAGAAAAGTTTTATCCAGCCAAAGAAGAACAATTCAGTGAATATCCACTCATTGCACTAAAGCATGAGGTAAACAGAATTAAGAGAATCAAGAATGATCCAAATAAGAAAAGGGCAGCTCCAAATTAGAGCAAATACAGAAAGGCCATTGATAAACTTACCTCAGAATACAAGAGGAAGAAACAAGAGCTGGTTGATGGAAAGGTAGGCACTACCAAAGCCATAGGAAAATGGACAAAGCAGTATATAGATGAGGCTTATGAAAGGCTAAAAAGAAGGAGAATGACAGATCCTAACTTACCAAAGAAGCCTGAAAACAAAAGTATCGATAAGTCAAAGAAGCAGGCTCATACTTCTGAACCACTATTCACCTCAGCAGAAACTTCTGTCATTGTGATAAACCAAAAGAAGCGGAAACAGCTGACTGATGCAGAAGAAAAGGAAAAAGAAGCTGAGTACTTTAAAGAAGCCATCAAGAAAATGGCATTAGATGAAGATAGCTCAGCAAAACTTCAAAACCTTGCCAAAAAGGTATTGAACAGACCATCATCACCAAACACATCAGCAGATATTTCAGCCATTGAGCTAAATCAAAAGAAAAGACAAGAGCAGATTGAAAAGGAAACTGTAGAAGATATAGCTGTAGCAAATGATGTCATAGAAATGGCATTCAAACAAATGTCTGAAAATTCTGAACTAGCAAAATCTCAGGGTACTGCTTCACAGGTCTTCACAAGGCCAAAATCTCCAAACTCATCAGTAAATAAACCTCTCCCAAGAAACCCATTGGGTTCAAAAATACTAAAATGGATGTCTGATCAAAAGACCCATGTATTGACACTGATCAGATCCAATGGAGAAGTAAAGCACATATCAAGGGAACAAGCACTGGGCCTGGGTGTTGAAGATCTACATGATCTCCTTGAGCTTATACTGTGTAGGGATGAGGATGATACAAGTTCTATGGATTTTGAACTGCAATTTAAAGGATTCTGATGAGAAAATAAAGATCCAGAATAATGAAGGGTTTTGGCATTATCTGTTCCAGGGGGAGATTGTTGGGATTGAACCCTATCAGAGGAACAGATAATAAGAGCCAAAACTGGTTCACATCAGTAGATTCATCATAAGCAGCTGTTTGCATTAGACTTTCCCTTGAAAGTGGTTATAACATCTGATGGCCCTCATCCACTGTTTGTATACTACAACTGCTGTCCATTAAGTGCTGCCTGTGTAAAAAAAACTGCTGAAACAAAGTGCTGCTCTTTAATCTACTGCCTTAAGACAAGTGTTGCTAAAGACCAAAGCCCTGCTTGGAATGAAGCAGTGGAATGAAGAAACAGTTGTTTACTTTGTCTATTGTAATAGTATCAGTGTTTAGCTAGAAGTAGTTTTATGTAACAGTGGTTAAAGGTTGTTAGGTTGTTAGATGTCACTTTCATGGTGACGTCAGCTTAGATGCTTCAGTGGTTTGATTTGCCTATAAATGGAACAGTACCCTGTACTGTTACATTTGATTGATTGAGTGAGTTCTTCTCCTCTAATCCAATCCTTTCATCTTGTGCAATCAACCAGGGAGCATCAGGCTGAGGGGGAGTTTTGTTGTAAGAATGCATGTAAGCTTTTAATTGTAATCATTCGACTCAATGAGAAGCATATGTTTATCAAAACTATTTTTCTTTTGATTGTGTTTAGAAAGTTTGTTTTTCATTTCCGCTGCATTTAATCTCAATTCATATATATTGATTTGCTCAAATTATACAAACAAACACAATCATGAGGGCCTCCGATCCTAACATGGAAGCATTATCGAACATGTATGAGAAGCCTTCTGCAGCGAATAAGGTTTATCTTATCCGAGAGCTTGTGAATACTAGGATGAGGAATACTAGGTGATTCGGTAACAACGCACATCAATAACCTAAACTCGATATTGTCTCGTTTGGTGTCTGTGAATATCAAGTTTGATGATAAGGTCCAAGCCCTATTGTTATTGTCCTCATTACCCGATAGTTGGTCCGGAATCATAACTGCTGTTTCGAGCTCTTCAGATACTAGTAAGTTCACGTTTGCGAAGATGCAAGATCGTATTCTAGGCGAAGACGTCAGAAGAAGAAATTCAGGTGGGTCATCGGGTGAATTAATGCATGTTGGTACAGGAAGAAAGAATAACAGAGATAGTGGTAGCAAGAACAGAAAAATGAGTCAGTCTAGGGCTCGAAATGATGTAACCTGTTGGAACTGTAAAGAGGTTGGAGATTTCAGGAATCAATGTCCAAATGAAAAGAAAGAAGTTAATGCTGCAGTAGACTACTCAGATGATGAAGCTTTGATTTGTAGTGTGGAGAGTAGTGTTGATTCCTGGGTTATGGATTCGGGTGCTTCATTTCACATTACCCACACCAGTGAAGCACTACGGAATCTTAAAGTTAAGGATTTTGGTAAGGTACGACTAGCAAATGATGAAGTCCTAGATGTTACAGGCATGGGTGATATTGACTTAGTTACGTCAGTCGGATCTACTTGGACTTTGAGAGATGTGAGGGTGATTCCAGGCTGGAAGAAAATGCTTATTTCAGTCGGGCAGCTGGATGATCAGGGTCACGAGGTTAAGTTTGGTAGTGGACAGTGGAATGTAATTAAGGGAAATCTAGTGCTTGCACGTGGCAAGAAGAGGGGCTCATTGTATATGGTCAGTGTACCGCCTGAGGGAGAGGCCATCCTAGTTCAGAAGAAGACCAAAATCCAGTTCATGGAATCTCATGGGCAGAAGAAGGTTTGTTTTGCAGGAGATAAACCCAGAGTCACAGGTCAGATTCAGGTTGAACGTGTACGTGTTATAAAAGGTTCAAAGAAGCGAGTCAAGGGTTTTCGTGTCAGTAGGAGCACATATAGTGCTTCAGTCAGAGCTCCCAGACGACAATGGGTTAAGAGAACTTGTATTCCAGCGGTGAAAGTCTCTCTAGTGAATTACCTGCTTATGATAGAGAGTGTTAGTTCTCAGGTTTTCTCAGGCTCTGGCAGTTCGTTTAAGTGGGAGCCGGAAGAGAATGAGTCACGGGTAGTGACTGATGAGTTGAAACTCAGTGGGTGCTTCAACGAGGTTAATTGATGAGAATGCTGGTGGCAACTAGAGGTGGAGCATAGAGTTTCCGTTGACAGATTGAAGAAGTACAGCGGAGCGCAGTTGATCATGTCTTTGAAGCTTCCAAGTAGGAGATTGTTGGGTTGTAGACTTCTCGACACCTATGGGTATGGCGTGATAGTTAGGGCAGTCGGCCCAAGTCGTAGCCCATTGGGCTTCAACCCTAATTGTGTAGTCTATATATTGATCTCTTGTACTTGTAATGTTTAACACCCTCAATAAAAATATCCTAGTTGCCACCCGTGGACATAGGTCAGTTTAGAGCGAACCACGTAAATCCTTGTGTTCGTTAGTGCTTTCGGTGTCGTGTTCGTGTTCGTGTGTGCACTCGGTCCTAACAAATCTCGGCTCTTTGCCATACTAATCTAACAAAGAAGATGTTATCGATTCGGATCATATTGACGGGTATTCATCAAAAAGTTCTAAGGGCACTTTGGTCAGTTGGAGTAAAGTCATACCTATTCAAAGTGCATTGCAATAAGTTATTTTAATCTGTCATTTCCTTGTTTTTATTTAATTCCGACATTTCCACATATTTTTATGTATGTTATGTTTAGTAATGTGATAGTGTGAGTCATGGGCAGTTTTTAATTAGTTTCTCAATGTGAGTCTTTAACAATGTATTAAAGCTGATGGTATGAAATTAACAATGTATTAAAGCTAATGGTATGAAATGAAGTGTAGAGAATTTGCAAAATATTTTGTTTTTAGTCTCATGAATCGTTAGTCCCTTGTGTATCCTAGCTGGCTCAATTAGGCCTTCGAGTGGTGATCAAAGGATCACCGTTTGCTTCCTTGTGGTGAATCTATAACATGGTTCAATCCATGGCTCAGCAGGTAGCCGGGTGGTGATTTTGCATCTCGTCTAATTGTATGGTTAATTTTTCACCAAATGATATAATTAATCCATTTTAAACCTGTACTTAAATAACGTTGCTCGTCGCATAACTGACCAATAATTGCAATCATTTTATTAATTTTTATATATAGGAAACCTATTTTTTTTTCATATTTAGGATGCTATAATTTAACTTGTTATGGTTTATCCATATTTGGTTTTAGATATACACATGGTTGCAAAAGCCGCTAGGCGCTCCCTAGTCGGTCCACCGGGGAGTGGAGAGTACTCGGCATAGGCGGAGAGTACTCGGACATGTTAAATTATAAAGAAATTAGTTTTCGGAAATTAAATATATGTCTGATAACATAAATTTACTAATATTTATAACAAAATACGTGAAAATGATATTCATTATTTAATATCATAGTCATATAAATTCTGTTTTATTATTTTTTAAGTCAAACTCGGCCCGAATTGACCTACTAGATCCGATTTTGGCGGAGTTTGACCACGTTTGATCGATTCTGAGTAATTAGGCGGAGTTAGAGAAACTCGCCTCGGCAGCCTACCTTGTAGCGACTCCTCGGAGAGTACTCGGCCTTGGAAACCTTGTTTTACAACCATGGATATACAAGTTGAAGTCTCCATATATTATGTAATATGTATCAGGTTTTGGAGGAGTAATAATGCATCCAAACCACCATTCTTTCTTTCTTTGAAAGCATCAATAACTTAGAAGTCACATATTTAAGTAGTAAAATACCCCTCCGTCTTTCAAAGCTATCCCTCATCCCTACAATGGCCTTATTTTTATTTCTAACTTTGTGGACTTTAGCCACCACCACCCTAGCCATCCCACCGCCACCACCAATCCAGTGCACCACAGGAACCACCACCGGCTGCACGCTACACAACTCCTACGGCATATGGGGTGACAGAAAAGATTGTTTCGCCTCCAAAGTGGTCCACCCAACAACACAAGACCAACTGCTCTCAATTGTAGCCAATGCAACTAAACACAAACTTAAACTCAAAGTAGTCTCCAAGTTCTCACACACCATACCCAAGTTCGCCTGTCCAGCCATCGGCGACTCTTCGGTTCTTGTTAGCACTGATAAATACAACTCCAACATCCATGTTAATGTGGATGGACTCACTGTGACTGCGGACGCTGGAGTTGGTCTTCGGGATTTGATAAATAAGGTGGAAGATGCAGGTTTGAGCCTTGTGGCTGCACCGTATTGGGAAGGTGTTAGTGTGGGTGGGTTGATAAGTACCGGTTCTCACGGCAGTTCTTGGTGGGGTAAGGGTGGAGCAGTTCATGATCATGTTGTTAGTATTGATATGGTGGTTCCTGCAACAGAAACTGAAGGCTTTGCCAAGATTCTTCATTTGGATGCAACAAATGAGCTTCTTAATGCAGCCAAACTTTCGTTAGGCACCTTGGGTATCATCTCCAAGGTATTCTCTTAATTTGGCTAATCAAATTAAAAAAAAGTATTATTAGTTTTGTTGTACTTTTCAATATCGATTTTTGGTAATCCCTATACATAAATAATTCTAATATTTAACTTAATTTAACAACAATATATATAACTTTGCATGAATACTAATCCACACAATAGAAAATTTTCATGCGTTTTTTCATCATAGACAGTGGCGAAGTTTGAGATTCCCGACTGAGGCGGAAGTCAAGACCTAAAAATTTTTATAAAAAGGAGGGTCGAAAACGTATATACCTAAAAAATTCTATACGAAAACTACAAATTCTCCACTACTGAGCAAAAAGTTCGGAGGGTCGATCGACCCCTCCCGCCCCTTAAAAGCTTCGCCCATGATCATAGATAATAATATACATGTTTAACCAATTTAACTTTTTCATAAATTTTATTTTTATCTAATAACTTTTCTTTGTTAATTTTAAAAAGGGAAATTGGCCAGTAATAATCCCACCTAGACCTTATTGGCCATTAATAATCTCATCTCAGGATATTCCCCCCACCAGTCCCACCTTTCACCTATTTTGCCTACAATGGTCCCCCGTTAAAAAAACTTAACGGAGTTAAGCTTTTTTCCAAATTACATACAGATTTTTAGGGCTTTTGATTAGAACGACGATACGAGTCCATTGATGTAAAACTTGCCTCGAAACGGTGCTCCAAACGATGAAAACGGCGCTTCAATTCGGGTGTTTAAATTTCCAATTAACCAAAATCAAGTCACTTGGAGCACCATTTCGAAGTAAGTTTTACATCAATGGACTCGTATCATCGTTCTGATCAAAAGCCCTAAAAAATCTGTTTGCAATTTGGAAAAAAGCTTAACTCCGTTAAGTTTTTTTAACGAGGGACCATTGTAGGAAAAATAAGTGAAAGGTGGGACTAGTGGGGGGGGGGGAATATTCTGAGGTGGGATTATTAATGGCCAATAAGGTCTAGGTGGAATTATTACAGTCCAATTCCCCTATTAAAAAAAACTACTAAATTCATAGATATGTTTAACTTTCTTCTTTTAACATGTTGCGATATAAATTTTATTGAAAACGCAGTTGTGTTCAAAATAAAGTTTTTTTTTTGCTATCGTAAATGACTTTCGTACGGTTATTGCCGTCGTACATGTATTAGTTTTGGTTTCGATATGAGTCGATTTTGGTACTTTTGCACCATATATCAATACTAAAACTGATACAAATCGATGTAAAACATATTTCAATATCTTTTTTCTGACATATTTCCGCTTTACCATTTGATTGCACGGTGTATTGTTGTAAATGTGTTGGTTTATGACTTTATGTTATAATTATTTATTATTTATCATAAATAAATTTAAATATATTAGTAAAAGGTGTTGCTTTGGGTAACAGAAAATTAGTGTTGACCTTGACCTCTTGAAAAGTAGGTAACACTTAGCTTAGAGAAAGGCTTCAAGAGAAGCATAACCTTAAATTTCACTGACGATACCGGGCTGGAAGATACATTCACGAGTCACGCAAAAGCTCACGAGTTTGGGGACATAACATGGTATCCCTCCAAGCACATGGCTGTTTACAGGCACGATGATCGGGTTGCGTTAACCACCAAAGGCGACGGTACCAACGACTTCATCGGGTTCCAGTCTAATCTCATCGTCGTCTCTAAATCTACCCGAGCCAGTGGTACAAACATATATATTCACACCTCTAGGATCTGTTCTATAGGCTTGTACCACTATATTTCCTAAGAAGATATATTTTCTCAACAAGTGCTAACTTTTTCCATGTAGAAAACACGCTGGAAAAGGCAAAAAATGTAAAGGGAAAGTGTGCAATGGCAAGCACGTTCATAAGCTACAAGAAACTAGTAGCCAATGGGTTAAGAAACAACAACCTAATATTCACTGGATATCCAGTGATAGGACGCCAAGGCAAAATGCAAACTTCGGGTTCATGCTTGTACTCGGCATCTAGTGACATTGCAAACGCGTGCGCATGGGATCCACGTATCAACGGATTATTCTTTTATGAAACCACTGCCATTTTCCAAGGTGTTGACAAGTTTAAGGACTTCATTCGGGACGTTAAAGAGTTAAGGGACCTAAATCCAGACAACTTTTGCGGTGTAGACATTTACAATGGACTTCTTATACGCTTCATCAAGGCATCAACTGCGTATTTAGGCCAACCTGTGGATTCGGTGGTGGTTGACTTTAACTACTATCGAGCTGACTCGGCTATGACCCCGAGGCTAAACCAAGATGTGATGGAGGAGGTGGAACAAATGGCGTTTGTAAAGTACGGGGCGAGGCCACACTGGGGTAAGAACAGGAAAGTTGCATTTTCAAAGGTAGCGGAAAAGTATAAAAGTTTGAACAAGTTTGTAGCAGCTAAAAAGAAAATGGACCCACAAAATCTATTCTCGAGTGACTGGTCGGATGAAGTGTTGTTTGGAAGCAAAGGGGAGAATTTCGATGGATGTGCTTTGGAAGGGGAATGTGTATGCTCGGAGCACAGGCATTGTAGTCCCTCAAATGGTTATTTTTGTCAATATGGGCTTGTTTATAAAGAAGCACGTGTTTGTAGATACTCACAGCCATCTCAAAGTTGATTGTTTATTTATATATGTTTTAATTTAATATAAAAGACTGGTAGCTAATCTGTTCATTTACGGGTCACGACTCATGTGTAATGACTTGGTCCAGATTGACCAAGTTACAAGGAAGTGCACGTTCGTTAGTTTACCGATTCTTTAGTAAATATTAGTATTTTATTATTCGCACGTTGTGATTTGTATGGCTATTAATAATAATAGCTCATTTGTTTAATGAAATATGTGCAACTTTTCATTCATATTAACTCACGTACAACTCTTCTTTTAGTTGTAATCTTGTCGAAAGTTCAATACACAACAGAATCTCATCCAAATTGTTTGTGTAGTGTGTGTCAACAGAAAAGACAATTTTTGTAATTTACTCTAAAAAATATAAAACATAATTGTAACTTGGGCGGCAATTGTTCACCATGGATACTGAATAGACGGACGAACAAGAACAAGTGAACAACTCTGAGCGGCCAGTGATCATCGAACAAGAATGTATAATAAGTTGAACTCTCGAACAAGAACAAGTGAAAAACTCTCCGGTGGCGACAAGCGGACAAGAACAAGTTGATCCCGAACATTGATCGATCGGCCAGTGATTATTGATTCTGAACATCGATGAATCGAACATGTCAGTGATTAATTATTGTTGATTGTATTGAGTATTGATTTTTTAATAGTATTGAGTATTGTATTGAGTAATGATTCTTTAATAGTGTTGACTGTACCGAACACGAACATCAGAACAGAAGGTTTAGTGTTCATTGTATTAACTATTGGTTAATTATTGTTGAGTATTGATTCTTTAATAGGCACAATGATGTTATTTATAAAAAAGATACTTAGTTTTCATCATTCCTTCATGTTATTTATGATATAGAGAAGGTTTGGTGTTAAATGTTAATGGAGAAAGAACATGTGTGCATGAAGAAAAATATGGAGAAATCAAATTTGAGGAAATTTATGAGCTCGATGAAAATTAGTAAACTTAACCTTTTGGGAAACAGTTCTTCAAGGGAATCAACTTCTCCATCAAGAAATTCACAAAGAACTGATTCTAAGTTAACTGTGAGAACAGAATGAAGCACACAGATCTGGTTTTTTTTTTTTTTTTTTTTTTTTTTTTTTTTTTTTTTTTTTGTATTTAATGGTCCGGCTCACAGGATAGGATTTTTGGGCTTGGCAGTTTTGGTTCAATCTCGACCCGACCTGTTTTGACACGCCTATTTTCATCTTTACATTAGCTCTTGAAGGTCACCCTTGGATTAAGGGATGCCCCAATGCCTCCCTTCATGCAAGATTTCAAATGCATATCTTGTTTGTCATTCCTTGTCTCATGTTGACCATAACCTGTGGTTATTGCCCATGCTGACCTGTTTTCATTAAGATAATAATCTCTAGCTTGAAAAGTCAAAGTCAGACTATCGTCCCACGTGTCATCCCGAGGCAGTGATCTACCACAGGAACTTAAGTATTCTTGTTCCTGATGATGCCTGTAATCACTAGTGTTTCTAGACTCGGTTTGTTGCGAAGATGGTTGCCCATGTTGTTGACTTTTAGCTTTGATCAAGCGATGTACAGTCGTGTTTGGGACGATGAAGAACACTTGACCAGGAACCATAACCGATTCAGGACGAACCACAGTACTTGGATTTTTAAAGAAATCGGGTCGAGTGAGACTGTGTCTAGGATTCTTCTTCATGATTTCACCAGCTGTGATTGATCTTCGGTGGTACTCGACATGCCTACCTGGATGCACTAGTTTAAGCACACTTTTTTCTTTTGTTGCGGTTCCCATACTTGGTGGTGTTTAAGTATTTCGATCTTATACTTGTATTTGTCTTGGATGTATACTTTTATAGAGCACTGACTGTGAAGAAATCAAGAAAGGAGTCTTAAGGGGAAAATGATCATCTTTGTTGTAAGGATTTTAACCGGTTCTCTTGTCCAGATTTGACTATTTTCTTGTTCTCTTATTTAATTTCAGAAGGTAAGAAAATTGTGTACAAATGGTACATGCAGTTGACCAACACCTTAGTTCACAAGAAACAACATTTTGTTCCTTTTTTTAGTGATCATAAAAGATGCTATTCTTTATAACATCTAAACTTTTTGAATGTAGAGTTACTACTTTGAAATAACGACCAAATGAATATGACAAGAAGGATGGTCAATTCAAACAAGAACAAATGGAACAAACTTTAGGGAGAAACACAACTTAAATTTCAACAATGTTAATTTCACAAGGAACATTTGTGATTGATCTCAAGTATCGGTTTTGCAATACACAATTAATGAAAATATAACCAGAAGATAACAAATGTTCCTTTTTGAATAGAAAAACAAAGTCTTTTAAAAACTACGTCCATAGATCTCGGGGTCATAACATTACTATGCATCCATTGGCGAAGCTTGCCCCCCCCCCCCTCAATTTTTCCGAAACCGGGGGGCGGAAACGTATATACCTAAAACTTTTCTATACGAAAGTACTATTCATAACACTATGCGCCGAAAAGTTCGGGGGGGTCGGGCACCCCCTCGGACTAAGCCTAAGCTGCGCCCCTGTATGCATGACCCTTTGAACTCGACTAAGTAGGTCCACAGTCTCTGGCGCCAGACAACCAAAAATTCATAACAAGAAAAATATAGCGTTCTGTGTTGTAGAAGTCAGATACGAGTAACTTTACAATACATAACAAAAGTCAGATATTAACTATTCCTCTTACATCTCAGTCCATTATTCACTATTTAGGAGGACATATAAGCAATGATCCAATTCTCACATCCATAATGATGTTGTACAACAAACTTGGCATTCACACAATATACAAGTTACCAGAGCTCGGAATATCCAGGATGATGGAGTTAGTCAAAGAAAGGATCTTCCTGAAAGAAGGCTTCGCTTGGATCCGCGTGAGTGAAGTTGACATGGATATCATAGTTCTCAATCTCACGCTGCGCTTCTTGAATTCTTTTTACAGACTCAAGTACACGAGGGTTGGAATAATCTATCTCAATATGCTCGAGGGTGTAGATCCTTCCAAGGTCTAGCGGAATTTCCATTAGATCTTCACAACTTATCACTACTAGTTTCCTGAGGTGTGGGAAGTTGATGCTAGAAGCTTCCCAGACACGGAGATCCAGCTTCACTAATTTCAAAAACTTCAACTGGTGAAACTGCTCATCGCCAGACTCCCACATGTGTCCTTTGAACGATGAGTCTAGTAATTTGAGAACCTCAAGTTTGGGTAATTGTCGAATTGTTGACATATAATTCCAAGGAAGACATAACCCCTTTAAGGTCAGCTTTCTCAATGTTTCTGGGAACCTTATTGGGTTCGTTAAAGTTAATGAATCGTACGTGTACTTGTCTATGTTCAAAGCTTCAAGACGAGTTAGCAACGTAAAGCTAAGTAATCCATGATTGGTTGACGATGAAGAAATAGAACACCCAAGCTTCTTGATATTACGAAAAGAATGCAGCAAAAGTTCAGCCCAATGACCTAATCTTAGTCTGGAAACCGTTTGCAAGTTGAGCAATGAAGGGTTACTGAAACCAATTGGGATGTTGATTCTGTCACACCGCAAGTGCCTTAGATTCACCATATTACCAAATGACAATATGGGCCATTACCATATTACCAAATGACAATATGGGCCATTGGAACTTGCCTTTAGCAATGAAAGTTTGAAGGCTCCGTAAATCGAACTTTAATGATAAGGATTCTTTGCGTGACCAAACTGCTAAGTACCTTAGATGAACTAGCATTCTTATGTCGCTGGAATCAACGAGTGGAATATTTAGTAAATCCAACACTCTAAGAAGCAAAAAGGATGGAACCCAATTTGTAGTTCTATATTCTGAAAATCCACCGTAATCAAAGCACAAAACAGACCTTGTGTACGTGGTAAAACCATGCAAATAGATGTTACATAAAACATCAGGGGCAGCGGATAGACGCCTTTGCTTCACTATGCTGGAAACAGAATCAGAGTCAAGGTTTCTGTTTGAGGTGAAAAGTAGACGCCGTTGCTCCCTACTAACTTTCTGGAAGAAAGTTTCTTCATCGGCTTTTTTTAAGCATAGTTCTCTCAAAAGATCATGCAGGCGACATGATTTAATTCCTCCATTAGACCTTTTATCAGCAACAATTAACAGATTTCTGTCAATTAGATCCATCAGGTGATACTCACCTTCTTCCTCCAAGCTTCTTTGGCCTGCTTCTTTTATAAACCCTTCAGCCATCCAGAGCCTGATCAACGTCTGCACTTGGATTATATAGTCTTCTGGAAAGATGCCTACATAGAGAAAACATTTCTTCAAGTGAAGAGGTAGATGGTCATAACTCAAAGCTAGCGTATCCAAGCATCCTTTAGGGTCATTAATAACGTATGAACCCACACGTTCGGCAATTTTCTCCCACAAATCTTTCCGTCTCTCTCCTTTCTCTAGAAGTCCTGCTATGACAACTAAAGCAAGCGGTAATCCTCCACACTTCGTAGCTATATGCTTCCCTGTCTCAGTCAAACTTTCAGGGCACTCATGTCCCCTGAAAGTCTTCCTACACAGCAGCTCCCAACTTTGTTCTTCGGTTAAAAGTCCTAGGTTGTGAGTGAAACCGCCCCGGCTTGCATGCCCAGCAACTTCTGCAAGCCGCGTGGTCACAAGAACTCTGCTACCGATATTGTCATCAGGAAAACATAGCCGCACATCATCCCATGCCTTACAACTCCAGACATCATCAATAACAATCAAATATCTCCTTCCCTTTAGACTCTGGTACACCATTTCATAAAGTTTTGATTCACTCGCTGTCTCATGAACCGATCTGCCTATTGACACCAATAGTTGTACTAACAAATCTCTCTTGGAATACTCTTGAGAAACAGTAATCCACCCGCGCATATCGAAATAATACTCTACAAGAGAATCACCGAATATTTTGGTAGCCAGGGTAGTCTTACCCAGTCCGCCCATACCCACAATCGAAATTATGTCTAGCTTCTTGCGGTATCCGGTAAGCCTGTCTATTATCAATAGTACATCATCATCAAAGCCTACAATGTATTCTTCATGTTCGGTTGCACTAAGATTCACTGTTGTTCCAGTAGCTTCAAACCCGGTGTCCATCATCATGTCTTGCTTAACTAGATTCTTATTACTCGTGATCTCTTCTCTGATAGACTTTAGGTGGTCCATAACACCCTTAAGGTCCTTAAGAGAGCAATCGAGTAATTTCTTTTTTCGAAAACCCAGGCTGCGGTGTGTGGACATGGACGCTTGATATAACCCTCTATAATTGGTCTTGATGATAGCAGAAGATACGAACATATCAACCATATCTTCTGCCTCCTGTGCTGCTTGGATAAGTCGTGTCTTCCAGTTTCCCAAATCATGTAGTTGTTCTTTAAAACAGGATGATCCAATGAGGTAGGCAAGCTCCTCATATAGCAACTGGATTTCAGGCTTTTTTGCTTCGATGTAAGGATTAATGTTTCTGATCCATGTATCATTGTCATTCTCGTAAAGTAACCTCCTCAACTTCTCCATGAACATCTCCAGATCTATGTTTGCCATATCTCCAAGTCAACTCTTGTCAACAAGTATGATTGAAGGGAGTATTGTTGTCTGGGGGTGATGGTTCAGACTTCAGAGGGTCGCTCGTTTATTGTTCTTTTTGAAACACGGGTTTTTTTGGTAGCCATCGATCACGTCACCTTTTGTTCTCCGGTTTTCGTCTTCCGATCATCTTAAGTAAAATCTTCATTTTGGGGTTCTCAGCGTATCAGTATTTGTGCATGGTATTTCTGTGGTTTTAGCAGGTAGTTGGTTTTGTTCTTTTGGTGAATTCGTCAGTCGTCATGTTCCGATGACCGGAGTGGGATCCCGTGGTTCCGCCTCTGCTTTGATGCAATTTCAAGTCCAGTTGTTAAGTTCCAAGTGGGTTCAGTGCGTTCACACTTTTTCCAAGGGGGTTCAGTGCGTTCACATATAATAGTATAAAAATACAATTGTCTTCGGTTGTTGCTTCAACTAGGTTTATCACCGTCGCCGTGTTGCGGCGAACTTCTTTTATTATTTAGTCTGTGTTTACATGTGTTTTGAAATCACTACGAGCACGTTGCGCACGTAACTATTGACAAGATAAAAAGAAAATGTAGAAAAAACACTAAAAGATAACCTAAAAAGAATCAATAAATAAGTTGTATGGTAATGATGTTGTTCGTATGAAATCCGTGGTCAAAGATAAGCAAACGATACTGGGCACCGGTACCGAATTTCCCAAACCGAAAGATGTTAAGTACCAATTCGGTACCAATTTTTACCTTCATATACCGGTACCGTAACCGGTATTTTTGGTACCAGTATATTTGGTATCTATTAGCACCGAGCTCATCCCTACTCTTGAAACTAAAAAAAGAAATCATTAAAAGTTGAAGAAAATCTACGACACCCGTGATCAAGGATGAGCAAACGGTACCGGGTAGCAGTACCGAAATTCCCGAACTAAAAGATTTTCAATATTAATTCGGTACCGACTTTTGACATTTTTTATACTAGGCTGATACAAGTTTTTACCTTCTTAAACCGATACCGAACAGATCTATCTATGTATTTTATTACAACATTAAAAGTAATATTCATTAATAATAATAATATAAAAGAATAACTGTTCATTCAGTTATTCTTTTATCATATATGAATTAGTGGTGATCTAAGAGTTTTTTTTAAGTAGGGTCACAAAACGTATCAGCTCAAAACAACTCGGGGGTGATCTAAGAGTTTTTTAAGTAGGGTCACAAAACGGATCAACTCAAAACAACTCGGGTTTAAATGGTTTGTCTAAAAGCAATTCGAGTTAAAATAAGTTGGTTAAAACAAGTCGGGTTAAAACGGAGAGGGTATAGTTAAACTCTTTATATTTATTTATGTAATAATTCAATGATGTTGACATAATTTGATTAAACTCAAACATGTATAGAAAACCAAAAACAATTATAAATTAATTGAGTAATCTAACAAAACATATTAATCATTTACTTAATTTAATTAGTTATGATTAACAACATATTTATTTAACTAATTATGATTAATGTCTAATATAGTAACAAAAGATGTTAATTTTAGGGTTGATTAGTTTTAAGCTAAACTTAAATGTTTACATGTAACTTTACTTTAATTTCAAAGGAGATAATAAGAAACCTTTTTTTGGAACACCCAACGGAACGGTAGAGGAGTCTCTCCGAAACGAAGTATAACCTGTCACTATTCTACCAACCCGAGTTTGATCTCAGGTGCATCCACAGGAAGTTTCTAATAATTTTTGCCTCTTGTGAGGCTCGAATCTGGTATCTCTCCCCCATCTACAGATTAGTTTCATTGATGTGACCAGCTCCACTAGGCTATCATTGGATCATAGCAAACGACTAGCTGACACATTATAGTGCATGTCTTCCCAACCCACATTATTAGTACATTTTCTCGCTTTTTCCCCTTCATCTTCTTCACCCCTCCAATAAAGCTTTAGTGTTGTTAAAAAAAGTTCATTAAAATTTGAAGCTCTCCATCAAAATCTTCAATTTTCTTCTTTTACTTTCTGGTCGTCGATGTTAGAGGTGTCTCTCTACCTTTTACGACAATGCCTGCTTAGAAAACCCGAATAATTTTCACCTAATTTGATGAATCTTAGGGGGTGCCTCCCTCTCCAATGCCAGGTAGATTCGCCCCAGGCTTCAACTGCCATTATTCTAGTTATATCCTTGACTCGAGCATTCATCCAATTGAGTATTCAGCTATGCTCTTTGATTGCAACAATTAACACAACGAATGTGAGTAAACAAGTGACAGAGACATTATGATTTTTATTTTTAGCCCTTTTGTTTTTAGCCTAAATCATTCTTTGAACCAACCCACCTAAAACAAATCCACTAGTAAAGCACTTTGAGTCCAATTCCTTTGATTTCTTAAAACCAAAATTTTAAGCCCTCTAAGCCCAAATTTAAACCTTTTATTTCTAAGTCCATTTGTAGCAAAAAATTGATCTTTTGAAAAAAGAAAAAGGTAAACCGATGTTATACCCTACAATTACCAATTTTGTTCAAAAAATATCTGTAATATTAAAAAAAAGACAGTCATTAAAAAAAGTTAAAACCACATTTATATTATACTTTTTAATTTTCATTCTTACCCCTATGTAACGGTTTAATATGAAACACCACATACACATACACAGCGACAGCTATTCCAGTTTACTGTCTTGGCCCAGGATGGTTCTGTCGGTCCATGTTGATTCTGAGTCCAGATGTTTCAGGCCACGATTATCTATAGTTACAGGCTTACAACCCAATTACATATTTTGGATTTTTAAGAGTCCAGCTCTCACCGATTTGGATTTTGAGAGTCCGGTTCTCATTGAGTTTTCGAGCAAGCTCTGGCACTGAGTCTAGCTTAGGTGCTCGAGGATCTCACGCGTTAGATAATACAAATTAGATTTATTAATTGTATAGACGTTCTTTAGGTACAATTGTGTGTGTGTTATGTTAGTCCCTTCTCTACACCGTTATATGACTCCAATTGTCTAGTCGAGCAACGAAAAATAAATAAAAAAAGTCTTTTGACACACCCCATTAGAGATGAACAAGAAACTGGTTAACCAAACCGGTTTGGTGAACTTGACCCGAGAATGAACTGGTGTTGTACAAACTGGTCCGGTTTGTATTCTAAACCGTAAGTTTAGCACCGGTTCAGCATGCCCACACAAAAAACTGATTTTTGGCCAAACTGGTTTGGAACCAATCCAAAATATTCAATTTGGAACCGCTTAGTACCATGTTATCGTTTTAAGCAACTTTTTTTACCGTTGTCTTCACACCCTATTCACCATTTTACCCTTCAAAATTAGTATAAATAGATATTTGATGGTTTTGGGTTGATCATGACACTCAAAAATGCAAAACCGAACCCAAAAATGGGAAAAGAACACTTACGAAATGTCTCCACTTGTTGCCATTTGGACCGAAGACTATATATTTTTTTTTAATAAAAAAACATGTTATTTTTAACCTAGAACCGGCCAAGTCAAAACCGATTTGGGTTCTTGAAAATAGTCTGTTAAACTATAATGGGCCAGCTCAATGTGATTTATACTGTTTGTGGAGCCCAAGTACGGGCATCCAAAAATTGACGGACAAGCCCACCTAGAGTAGGGCAGGCTCATTCGCCTTAAAATGTGTGTTCGTTAGTCTTAGGTGTCGGCACGACCGACCGTCTCTATACGATCATTGACCGGTCGCCTCTCACCCTGACAGGACGGGTTAAAACCCTTGATTTCACCTTCAGTTGACTTTTATTTCTCTCAATAGCTCTTCAATAGGCCTGGTATATTCGCACACGCCATTTGTCTTTTTGCACACCCAAAGCGTCGCGCTATGGCCACAGCGGGGCGCTTAGGGCTTGGTCAACAGACAAGGACTGACTGTTGACCAAGCCTAAGCGCCCCGCTGTGGCCATAGCGCGGCGCTTTGGGTTGTTGTTTTTTTTTTTTTTTTGGAAATAGGTGGGATGTGGGTTAGTTTGGTAGTGTTTTTTTGAGGAAAAAAAATTGTATTTGAGTTTTATTATTATTATAAAATATTAGTATTACATATAATTCATAGTTGTTTTATAATTACGTTTTTTACGTCATTATTTTTATAGAACGTATATAATATAAGTGCGTCTTTATAAACTCTTAACGTAGTATATTTTGTTAAATTAAACGAACACGTTAAACAAAATGTACAGAAAGCCATAACAATTAAACATAAACAATCCAAAACCAACGTGATGTAAATAGAAGATTAACTACAATATATATATATATATATATATATATATATATATATATATATATATATATATATATATATATATATCAGTTTGTACATACAAAACAAAAATGTATAACTGAGTACATAATACATAACAAAACACTAAACAAACAAACTAAGGTACTAATCCTTGTGCGGTGGGGACGGTGGGAGGGGAAGTGGAGGCAACCCGGCGAGCTCTCGTAGAGCAACGAGCGTCTCGACAATCCAGTCAATGCGTGCGCCCTGGCGTCTGAGGCGTCGGCCGAAGTCCCGAGCCACCTCACGCACTGCCGGAGGCAGGTCAGCGTAAACGTGTTGCGGGTACTGTGGCGGCTCAGGAGCTGGCTGAATTGGTGGTACCGGGATCTCCTCGACATGCTCCTCCTGAGCCGGATCCTCGAATACAGGCTGAGCCTGAGCCTAAGCCTGAGGCTCGCCCTGAGGCTGATCGAGGCCCAGAGCCTGTAGCTGAGCCTGCCGAGCGGCCTCCTGAACATGTGGAGGGGCTAACACTCCAGGCCTCACCTCAATAACAACCGGGATGACCTCCGGCAACACCTCCGGATGGCAAATCAGCCCGTCACGGCCCTTAAACCTCAGACCAACATCAAGGGTACGGGTGATCTGCATGCTAGATACTGACGCGCGGCCCAACGTGGTCGACGGGATCGGCGCGGACAGCTCCGGATCACTCTCGGGCACGATCCCTAGCAAGCGTGCAATGGCGGTGATGTATGAGCCACCGTGCAGCTTCCCGCGGAGCTGCCGGTGGTATGCTGTGGCAAAGTAATCTGCCAGGCAGCCTGCTAGATCGCAGGTCTGGCCGCGAAGTAGGCAGTATAGAAAGAAAAGGTCACTGAGGGTGACCTTCTCCCTGCTGGTACCCCGCGGCACGATAGATAACCCGATAATATGGTGCAGGTATCGGTACAAGGGGTCTCTAATAGTGGTGGCCTTTTGCCAGGATTTCCCAAAGGGAACCCTGGAAATGGCCCTCCAGAAACTAATAAGCGTCTGCCTGTCCATCTGCCTAACCCCCTGCGTATATAAATCAGTATCAAGCTCGGGCTCTGTTTACAAACCTGTATGGACAGCAAACTCCCGCACACTCATCACAAACTGCTGACCGGCGAGACGGAATGTAACCTCGTGGACTGGAAAATCCGGGTCCTCCACGTAATCCGCCGGATGCGGCGCGTATGTAAACGTAGAAAGAAACTCGATCATAAGCTCACGGTACGAGTCCTCAATCGCTATCTGAAAGAGGCGCGACCAAGGAGAGTATCTAGTCCAATTATATCACGCGTCCGTGCGGCCTCATCCACGGTCTCCAGCAGCTCCCAGTCTATCCCTACATGCCCCCCAATCTCCATGGTGCGCAACCTAGCGCATCTCCTCGCCGCCCGTGACCCCTGCGGAAACTGCAGGTACGGACATACCTCCTCTCCCACATCTCCCACATCTCCCTCAGCCTCCATATGCTCAATCTCGTCATCAGAATCCATCCCTGCACGTTTAAAAGATAATATTATTAAACAATTCAAATACACAAATAATATTAAATAAAAGATAATAAACAAATAATATTAAATAAAAGATAATAAACAAATAATATTATTAAACAATTCAAATACACAAATAATATTAAATAAAAGATAATAAACAAATAATATTATTAAACAATTCAAATACACAAACAATATTAAATAAAAAATAATAAACAAATAATATTATTAAACAATTTAAATAAAAGATAATAAACAAATAATATTCCGAAAACCCGATCATCTCGAACGGGCAGCCTATTTTCTTGCTACCCGTTTTCCTCTGTGTAGCTATACTCTTATACTCCCCACCAAAAGTACATTGAAACCAAATCTTGTAATTCTCTCCTCTTTTATTCGACCTCTTAATCACAATGAGGTAACCATTGTCTTTTGCCGTGTCTTGTACCCAACGCACCAACTCTTTACGTGACGAAAAGGTCTGCGTTGTATCAAACGAAAATGTAACCGGGTAACAGCCTTCCTCGTCAACAGACACATCCTCCGGCTCACCATCGTCACCGAGGTCCGAATAGACTTGATGTTCAAAGCTCTGTTCACAACCGTAACTGTGGTTTGGATAACACTCCTACTGTACAAAGCTGTGCTCGCCATCGTAACCGAAATTCGAATAACCTTGTAAGCTCTGTTGACAACCGTAACTGTGGTTTGGATAACACTCCTGCTGTACAAAGCTGTACTCGCCACCGTAACCGAAATTCGAATAACCTTGTTGCGCGTAAGGGTCCTCCACAGGGGTATTCAAATCCAGCTTCACCGTGTTGTCACGATAACGAATGCCAGATACAACCTCTGTCTCCCTCAAGTTGGACGAGACCGGTTTCTCATACGAGTCAGAAATAGCGGTCCCCTCGTAAGAATCAGGAACAACTGACTCGTTAGAATATTGATCGAAAAGATAGTTGCTTAACCACGACATCGGTTTTTCAAGACATGTAACTAATACCGCAAAGAAATCGACAAACAACAAAACCCCCGAATGCTAAATGTTGTGTCTGAGCAGGTTTAAGTAGTGAAAATTTGGGGTCGAAGCGCCGCGCTTTGGCCATAGCGCGGCACTTAGGGTTCACGAGACCTGCAACCTCGTTTCACCTTTATGTCTCTGCAACTTATGTTTCAGTCAGTCAAATCACCTTTTGTCGAGCTAAGCGCCCCGCTATGGCCATAGCGCGGCGCTTTGAGGTGTGAAAATCATTTTCCTCGTGTGTGAATAGCATGACCCCTTCAATATTTTGCGCTAGTCGATGTGGGAACAAAGTTTCACTTTACAAGAGAAAAATGCCCGGATAGTCTCTGTGGTTTGCCCATTTTTCACCTTTATTCCCTAACTTTCTAAAATTACAGCTATAGTCCCCAACTTTTGTAATTTTGTTCCCGGATAGTCCCTGTGGTTGCCCATTTTTCACCAAATCACCCTTTATAATAAAACAAAAATAATTAATTAAGTATTAAGTAATTCTGCATTTGTGGGGCCCACCAACTCTTTTAACTTCTTCTTCCTACCAACTCCCACTCACCAAAACAGCTCTTCTTCAATCCATCTTCACCACCGGCTGCCACCATCCTCCATCATAACCAGAGTTATATATATATGTGTGTAATCAATTCAAACAACAGCAATTAAGTATCACATCAACATCAGATGCAATTTAAAACCAATTTCATTTTCAAATATGGAACCATCATTCCCATGATAAAATTAAAATTCAAACCAGTTCAATTTAAACCAAAGGCTATAGAACTAGGATTGTTCAACTTAGGTAATGGTGATGGCAGTCGGCGATGATGGGAGGTTTTGTGTTGTTAACTGAGGAAGAGCATAGAAGAGATGGTGGGTTTCAATCAGTGGAGATGGTCGTAGATAGGGAAAGATGAAAACATACCTGATGCAGTGATGCTGCAGTGAGTGATGGTGGTGATGTCATGGTTCAGAAGCAGCAGAGGGCAGTGGTAAAAAGTGGGGATTGCTGGTGCTGGTGGATAAAGACGGCGGTTCGGAGCGGTGAGTGGTGGCGTTGTGTTGAGAGGGAGGAAGTGGGTGCGGGTGGGGGTGGTGGTGGTGGAGGACGGTGGACAGGAGAGGAAGGATAGGGAAGACATGGTTGACAGGAAGTGGCGTTGGGTTGCTGACAAATGGATTTGTTATGGATCTGTTTATTCGATGATTAATCAAGTGATCTTTGTTGTTGTTGGCTGCCATCAATTTGTCCTTTTTACTTTTTTAGAAGAGTTAACTGCCATTTTCGTCCCTGTGGTTTGGTCACTTTGGCCATTTCAGTCCATTTTTTAAAAATGCGCCATTTTCCTCCCCGACGTTCTGGAAAGGTGCCATTTCAGTCCAAAAATCATAACCCAGTTAAGTCGGTTAGTAAATAAGGACTGATTGTGTAAATTTGTAACATAAAGGACTGATTGTGTAAATTTGTAACACCACCACCACTAGCCCTGCCACCACAACCACTCCGCTGCCACCACCACCACCACCGCCACCACAGCCACTGCCACCACCACCACCACCGCCACCACAGCCACCACCGCCACCACAGCCACCACCGCCACCACAGCCACTGCCACCACAACCACTGTGGGAACCTCCATTCACCATATCAGCAGACGACAAAGTAATAGGCTGTGAGTTTTGGGTTTTGTACTGGTTGTGCAGAGGCTGTTGACTATTTTCCATCATACCACTAGTGTGCATAAGATAATTATTCCCATTTTGCCCTTGCAGATTGAAAGCTACCCCGTGGTCACCTGGTCTTTCATTCATTGCAGTATTCAAGTTCATTTGCTAACAATCAACCTGAACAGCAGTTATGGTACTACCAGACTTGTTCCCATACTGCCCCTGTTGATTAGCAGCCCCAATATTTGGAGTTCCCATATCAATATCATCATCCGATGAATCAGAATTGACCGAAACAAGCTCTACATCATCCTGGTGCATACTTATAGGCGACACAAAACTAGACTTACCTGCCATAACCTATGGGGCCGTAATATCAGGACTACCAGTGATGTTATCCGATATATCTCCTACAGGATTGCCAACAAGACCCATCCCCTGCTGATTACTACTTAGCACTTGAGGAGTATTTTGGATAAACCCTTTGACCCGTAAATCGGACAACATGGGACTGAACTTAACAGATTTCTTTTGCTTCCGAACTGCACCAAAACCCGCAATCTGAACAGAATTCTTTTTGGAACAAGACCTGGTGGTACGCCTAATACCATTGGCCTTATCAGCCTCCAATTGCAATTTCGCATCATGAGCTACCATATTAGCTCATAACTCATCAAGTTCTGGGTCCCCATTACCACACGAGCTTGGAGACGGATCAGGGGGTTTATCACGGGATTGGAGGAATTTTTAGTGGGATTTCACCCACTTGTGAAGATAATTCGGGCATGGGGAAGGAAGAACCGTAGAGAGAGTGGTGGTGGTGGCAGTGGCTGTGGTGGCAGTGGCTGTGGTGGTGGTGGTGGCTGTGGTGGCGGTGGTGGTGGTGGTGGCAGTGGCTGTGGTGGCGGTGGTGGCGGTGGTGGTGGTGGTGGTGGCAGCGGAGTGGTGGTGGTGGCAGGGCTAGTGGTGGTGGTGTTACACATTTACACAATTAGTCCTTTATGTTACAAATTTACACAATCAGTCCTTATTTACTAACCGACTTAACTGGGTTATGATTTTTGGACTGAAATGGCACCTTTCCAGAACGTCGGGGAGGAAAATGACGCATTTTTAAAAAATGGACCGAAATGGCCAAAGTGACCAAACCACAGGGACAAAAATGGCAGTTAACTCTTTTTAGAAAGACTTGAGATTTTTTTCCGGTGGGGTACTGGGGTGGGGTGATGGTGGTGGTGGTGGTGGAAGGTGAAAGTGGTAAAGATTGGGAAAGATGAAGATGGTGGGGTCGGTGGTGGGTCTCACATTATTTTTAAATGTTATTTATATTTTTTTTAATCTTTTAACTATTAATTTAACAAATAAGGGTATTTATGTCATTTCACATCCACTTAACACAAAAAACTAACTAATGTTAGGCTTAGGGACTATCCGGGAACGAAAATTGAAAAGTTGGAGACTATAGCTGTAATTTTAGAAAGTTAGGGACTAAAGGTGAAAAAACACCAAACCACAGGGACTATCCGGGCATTTAACTCACTTTATAATCAGCTATAAGTTTCATACCATTTTTTTAATTATTTATGTGTTTCATCTTCTCCTTTTATTCATTGATTATGGATGATTGCCATCTTTTCCCACATTAAGGCTGGACGGGGCGGTCCGTGATCACCCATCGACAACGCGTGGTGACGCGTTATACACCGCCGTCGGTCACCACCATCACGCGTTAACTTGACAACGCGTGGCCACTATCACGCGTTGTATATTCAACTTGTTTTGTTGTTTTGTTGTTTTGTGAATGATTTTGATGATGGAGATGAGTGTGTGGTGAGTGATAGACATTTCCACTAAAATCCATCACTAGTGATGGAATAATGCTCGATGACGTGGCGGAACTTGATTGGAAGTTATAAGTGAGTGATGAGTGATGACCACCCCTACCCCTAATATGCACATGCAAATTATTTTAAAATTCAATAACGTTGAATCGTTGATTAAAAGTTGACCTTTTATGTGTAGTGGTGACTCAACCTTTTTGGAAGTCCGAACCGAAACGACTCAACCTTTTTGGAAGTCCGAACCGAAACGAAAATATGCACATACAGATTATTTGTTCTTCCAAATGGTAGACTATACACGACTATCAAATATTGTATTTTCCATAATACGATGCAACTGAGGTTTGATAATGTGTAGCGGTGAAGGAAGATAATACTTCACCCTTGGACATGATTTGTTATGTGACGATTTAGTTAGCAATGAGGCATTATAAGACATTTGTTTAAAATGAGTGTCGTGGTATAATGCCCAATAATGTCCATCTAATGATTACCCTTTTTTTTGTTTTTTTAAATTAAAACTAATGGTATTTCATTAAATAAATAAAAATTACATAAATAATAAAACAAATAATAGTACCCGTCTTAATTTTCGTCATTCTCGTCATCTTCATCTTCCTCGTCATCAACTTCTTCTTCACCCTCGTTTGGAATATACCGAATCGACCATGCGTGTTAGACCAAATCAACCGCTAACGCAGAATGTGCGGCTTCGAACCGCATTTCATGTGCATTCTTCACTCTTTCTTCCATTGTTGCTTGCGTATATTCCTAAACAGCTTCCGGTACATAGTTTTTGCATATTGCTTTTCCTTCGTCTTCCAAGAGGCCGGTTATTGCACAAAATGCCTTAACGTACGCTGCGTACGAGATTCAGTGTCACACCCTCAATTTCCACATGCGGAGTACTACCGCGAGGCATGTGACTGACCAGGATCAAGCCACCAATCACATTGAACAATAGAATAACAAAGCAGTTTTCATCACAACCAATACGATTAGGGACTAATAATGTCTAAGTCCAAGGTTTAAGTTTAAAACAATGTTTAAAGATAACAGCGGAAACATAAGTTAAACAGTTCAAACAAAGGTTCAGAAGTTCATAATTATTATTAAGGAAAACCCAACACGGGTTAATGCGACCACTACACTACCCGCTGCAAGCTTCTGCTATCACTGAGTACCTGCAAAGCATGCAGTAGGCTGTCAACATAAAGTTGGTGAGTTCACGAGTTGTCCAGTTTTAATCCCATAAAACTTATGGTTGTGTTAAGTTACTCATTTATACCATGCCATGGGGAGGTACCCCACATGTAAGTTACTAAATGATGGAGGTTGTGAAATCCGAGTGTTAACGTGCATATTTTGTGTGATTTATTGCCGTTTACGTGATTATATGTTTGGAATATGTTCACTACCAAAGTTTGTGGTTTTACAAGTTAATCGCGTAATTCGGTAAAGTTAGAGTGTGTGTTGATAAAGCAAAATTACCGGGGATGACAAACAATGCGAAAGATATCATTCGGTGGATGTTCGGGTCGAAGAGATAGCTTGAATGTATGAGAAACACGAAACAAGGAAGTCCGGGGACTTGGATGTCATTTGTTGAAAGTTAAAAGAAATAGCAAAGAAGGCTAGCATGTTTGGAATGTGACTTATGGTTTAAAAACGTAAGTTACGGACCATGAAGAAATAAGAAACAGAAAATGTGAAACGTAGCCTATTAAAAAAGGGCATTACGTGGACTTTTGGTGTTACATCAATATCATCAATTGCATGGGGAGTAGGCACGAAAAGTCAAAGGAGAACATCATCATATGTCATGTGAGATTGGCAGCCATCTTTGGTGAATTAAAATTATTATAAAAAATCACATAATCATCATCACATTGACGGCAACTAAGGGGACTTCCTTTTTGGCGGCGCACGTAAAGAGAGGAGGCAAGAACACATCGATTTTATCATCTTCTTTTGACGGCAAGACTTTGAGCAAGACATCATAGGCCGACATTTGAAGGGAGACACATGCACATGCTAGACTAGAGGGGCGCATCATCTATCATTATCATCACACATACATTGAAAGGAAGCATATCACGTGGAGTAAAGGGGCTGGGCCGACTTCTTTGACTGGGCCGCCACACAATGATGAACATCACAAAATATTGGGAGCAGTACACGTGATGTTATTTTTGGCGGTTAAAGGGCCATCACAAGTGGACTTGTGACTTAGGGGATTCTTTTGGGTGGCCCATGGAAGACGACAGGAGGAGGAATCCACTCATTCGATAGCCGTCATTGAAGATTTCGGGGGATAACATCTGCATCAACATCATTAATAACATCATCATTCCACATCATGAATTCAGCTCTTTCTGAAGCCCTTGAAGATCGAACGAGTAACATGTGCGGCTAAATCTCTCGTGAACACTCCGGGTGAATGATTCTTGTGAGACACTTTTAATTCTAGTTTCTGTTTGTATTGAGATTTGGATTTGTAGTCGGTTGACAGCCGACTATTTACATGATTATATTATTTGTGTGACAGACAAATCCTGAGTGACAGTCAGAGTTATAATTATGTTCTGAATCCAATTATGCTTTTGTTGATTGAATGATTCCTATGACTGTTTGTTTTAATAGTTCTCTGATCAATTAATATTAAGATTTTGAACTGTATAGGTAATTGGTAGATGTGACAGATTTACTATCCAATCAATAGCATCCAATAAAATCAGAACTAGGTTATTAGTAATTACAGAATCTGAATCCCGGAGTGCTCACCTTTTCTCATCATTGTTTATTACGACTCAATCTTTTTCTTGATTGCAACTTGTTTCATGTGTTTTTAATTCCATATTAGTTTATTAATCATCAGTTAGTTTAGTAAAATTTACAAACAAATAATAATTAGCATTACCCACAGACTCCTCTGGATTCGATACCCTGCTTACCCTAGCTACCTAGGTTAATTAGGTTTTTGCATGTCCTTAACGACAGACATCAAAATGGCGCCGTTGCCGGGGAGTCGTGCGCTTAGTGCTAGTTTAGTTTAGTTTTGTTTTGTTTGCTTTCGGTTTACATAAAAACTAAAAAAAAAATCCAAAAAGTATTTGCCCTTTCTAGTTAGTTATTTTTTTTTCCTTTCACTTTTGTCTTTGTTTTCTTTTTGTTCGGTACTGCTTTTCGTTTGCTACTTGTGCAGGAAATATGAGCTGGGAATATAAAGAATATGTTACATGCACAAGATGTGGGTGCCAAGGACATTGGGCATTGATATGCCCAATGTTCGAGAGTAAGGCTGAACTTGATGAGTGGGTATGGTCCCAACGCATGCAAAGACAAGAAAATGCGGGTTACCAGGGTTATTCTTATCAAGATGGATATCAAGAAAAGATCGATGATATGGATTACCATCATGATCCAAACTGGGAGTACAGTGGTTATGAAATGGATGATGGTCACCAGTACAAGCCAGATTGGGGTTGTAATGGAAAATCAGAATATTTTGAGGACCCTGGTTATGGAGGCAATGGTCATTTTAATGAATATAACTCATCAAGTTACGCCCAAGACATCCCTGATATATATCAGATTTATGAAGATGTAGTCAAGCTAGGTGAATTCATAGATGCACTATGCAATGAACGGGTTAAAAGAGAGTCTGAGAGGTTAGGAAGCAACAATCAAGTGGATTCACAATCTCAAATATCTGAGTCAATCGCGGATTCCCAAGATGAGGTTTGTATTGAAGAATCAGATGTAGAGGCAGTAACTCCTGCACGGGTAATAGTTGATGATAATGATTCACCCGTCCGTTTAAATATGACCATTGGTGCAATCCGTTTGGTTGCAAGTGTTGAAGATGAAGAGGAGAATGTGCCTATGATCCCAGTCCAGTTGGGTGAGTTCAAGACTGAGAGGGCATTGGTGGATCATGGGGCAAGCATAAGCATATTGGCGGGTCGAGTGTTTGATGAATATGATTTTGGTGAGCTTGAAAAGGTGGACACCACGGTTGTGCTTGCAGACGGGTCAAGGAAACCATCTAGGGGGATGTTGAGAGGAATTGCTATAAGAGTAGGGGATTGTTATTACCCCGAAGATTTCCTAGTTGTGGACCATACGTCGTCCAATGTTGAAGGACAACCACCGATTATCTTAGGCCGACCATTCTTGAAAACAGCGAAGGCTACCATTGATTGCAATGCTAATACTTTGAATATGGTCTTCGGGTCACGTAAGTTTTCCTTAAACTTTATGTCTCACACTTATGCTTATTCTAATGTTGCTAATAAGTGTCATCCTCCAATTAATGAGGATGTCCCAAAAGAGAGTGTTGCTATGATTGACAGGTCGAAGGATGAAAAGGTCGTGAAGGATAAAGTGGTCAAATCACCGTGGTGGCTCAAGATGAGAAACAAAAAGAGATCAGTCAAGTTAGAAAAGGAGTCACCAAAGGATGCAACCAAAAGACCACTTGAGGTGAATATGGGTGAGGTCTCACAGTTGAAGGAAAAGAAGAAGCCCACAAGGAAAATTAAGGGTGAATTCTTACAGTCGATAGATTTCGATAACCCAGATCATTTGGATGCCATATGGAGTGATGGATGGCAGTGGGATACTAACCATCCACCAGCGCAAGTGTTCTTTGCACGAGAGATGCCATTTGAACCACCATGAGCTTAATCAGGTACGGTCTGGCTGAAGACCTTTAAACTTAGCGCTCTCGGGAGGCGGCCCGAGGATGTAGAGTTTGTACTTTGTTTTGGTCTCGTTTTGGTGTTGGTTCTGTTTTGGCAGGTCACTACGTTTAATTCCCGCGGATGCAGTGATTCAAGTGTGGGGATGTTTGGCAACATCCCCGGTGAGATGTCAGAGAATCCAAGAGGAGTTTGCGCCCCTGTCTGATCACAGCAGCTGCACCGTTACAGACACTTGCTGATTTACTGATCAGGTCAATGTGTCTCTCTATCCTTTATTTTATTTGTTTTTGTGTTTTTGGTGGTGTGAGTCTTTGTGTCGGGAGTGGTTTCTTTGTGTTGAGTCGTCTAGTTATTAGCCGTTCATGGTTTGCGGGTGGTATTTCTCGAGTTTAGATTATAAATTGCACCATACATTGGGGACAATGTATTCCAAGTGTGGGGATGCGGTAACTCGAGAAAAGGGTTGGTAAGATTGTTGATCTTAAATGCTTGAAGGGTTGAAATTGGAAAAAAAATTGAAAATTTTTGAAAATTTTTGTTTCTCAAGTATGTTTGAACTACATGAAAGCCAACATTTTCAATCACTAATGGGTTCCTTGTTGATATTAAACTAACTTAGATCCCGAGTCATGGTTGTCCCTTTAAGTTTCATGAGAGTATTTCTGACATGTTTTTAGAAAATAGTTGAGAAGAGATGTCTAATTAGGGGTAACATGCTTTAGGAATTACACATGCTACGTGTCGGCAACCCATATTCCTTTGTTCGGTGAGATACTTGAGCCTACTAGATTGTTAGCTGAAATTGCAATAATTGTTCAATTGTTGAGTGTAGGCTGTATGTTTCTTTGTGTTAGAACTTGTGTGGTTTGATACGTGCCGAGACTGTGATTTAGCGTATGCACATAGATGATAAAGGCATTAGGATCCTTTCATTGTTCTATTTGTTGATTGTTTATCCACCCACCTTAGTTAACCATGTTGAGCCGTTTTACCCTTCGTTTGTTACACCCTGTTTGCCCTGTTTGATTACCAACCATGAATGACAATTATGTGTTAGATATTTGTTGAAAAAAAATGAAAAAAAAAAGAAAAAACAAAATGAAAAAAAGAAAGAAAAAAAATGCAAAAAAATAAAGAAAAGAAAAACAAAATTCATTGTTATGTTCGTGTTAAATAAATGGGTCGAAAATAATCCAAAGTGTTAGTATTATTGTGAATAAGTTGTCATGGTTTGGTATCTTCATTTGTGTTCACCAATAAACATAAAAAGCCAAAAATAATTCCCTACCTTTACCTTTACCTTAACCCCAAAACCCGAAAGTCCTTTTGATATGTGCTACGTTACTTGATACAGTGGAGGTATGATTGCTATACAAGCTTATGATTGCAAGGTAGCGTATTTGGTTTTGAGCGAATTATATACTAGCACCTTACACGCTAGTCTTGATTGAGCCGAGAGGAGTGATCATTGTGATGGGCGTGTGGCATGTGTGTAGTATCATAAGCATGTTAGTTTTAGTTAGGCAAGTCTTAAGTTGTTTTGAATGCGTATCATTTATCTGTCAGATTGTCAATCTCGATTGTGTCAGTCTATGGGACAGGTATGACTTGGGACCTTAAATTGCTAATTCGGTAAAGGATTCAATGGTGATTTGTTAATAAGGTAAGTAATGTTTGTAATGATTGCTTGAGGACAATCAATGTTAAGTGTGGGGATGTGATGGAGGTTGTGAAATCCGAGTGTTAACGTGCATATTTTGTGTGATTTATTGCCGTTTACGTGATTATATGTTTGGAATATGTTCACTACCAAAGTTTGTGGTTTTACAGGTTAATCGCGTAATTCGGTAAAGTTAGAGTGTGTGTTGATAAAGCAAAATTATCGGGGATGACAAACAATGCGAAAGATATCATTCGGTGGATGTTCGGGTCGAAGAGATAGCTTGAATGTATGAGAAACACGAAACAAGGAAGTCCAGGGACTTGGATGTCATTTGTTGAAAGTTAAAAGAAATAGCAAAGAAGGCTAGCATGTTTGGAATGTGACTTATGGTTTAAAAACGTAAGTTACGGACCATGAAGAAATAAGAAACAGAAAATGTGAAACGTAGCCTATTAAAAAAGGGCATTACGTGGACTTTTGGTGTTACATCAATATCATCAATTGCATGGGGAGTAGGCACGAAAAGTCAAAGGAGAACATCATCATATGTCATGTGAGATTGGCAGCCATCTTTGGTGAATTAAAATTATTATAAAAAATCACATAATCATCATCACATTGACGGCAACTAAGGGGACTTCCTTTTTGGCGGCGCACGTAAAGAGAGGAGGCAAGAACACATCGATTTTATCATCTTCTTTTGACGGCAAGACTTTGAGCAAGACATCATAGGCCGACATTTGAAGGGAGACACATGCACATGCTAGACTAGAGGGGCACATCATCTATCATTATCATCACACATACATTGAAAGGAAGCATATCATGTGGAGTAAAGGGGCTGGGCCGACTTCTTTGACTGGGCCGCCACACAATGATGAACATCACAAAATATTGGGAGCAGTACACGTGATGTTATTTTTGGCGGTTAAAGGGCCATCACAAGTGGGCTTGTGACTTAGGGGATTCTTTTGGGTGGCCCATGGAAGACGACAGGAGGAGGAATCCACTCATTCGATAGCCGTCATTGAAGATTTCGGGGGATAACATCTGCATCAACATCATTAATAACATCATCATTCCACATCATGAATTCAGCTCTTTCTGAAGCCCTTGAAGATCGAACGAGTAACATGTGCGGCTAAATCTCTCGTGAACACTCCGGGTGAATGATTCTTGTGAGACACTTTTAATTCTAGTTTCTGTTTGTATTGAGATTTGGATTTGTAGTCAGGTGACAGCCGACTATTTACATAATTATATTATTTGTGTGACAGACAAATCCTGAGTGACAGTCAGAGTTATAATTATGTTCTGAATCAAATTATGCTTTTGTTGATTGAATGATTCCTATGACTGTTTGTTTTAATAGTTCTCTGATCAATTAATATTAAGATTTTGAACTGTATAGGTAATTGGTAGATGTGACAGATTTACTATCCAATCAATAGCATCCAATAAAATCAGAACTAGGTTATTAGTAATTACAGAATCTGAATCCCGGAGTGCTCACCTTTTCTCATCATTGTTTATTACGACTCAATCTTTTTCTTGATTGCAACTTGTTTCATGTGTTTTTAATTCCATATTAGTTTATTAATCATCAGTTAGTTTAGTAAAATTTACAAACAAATAATAATTAGCATTACCCACAGACTCCTCTGGATTCGATACCCTGCTTACCCTAGCTACCTAGGTTAATTAGGTTTTTGCATGTCCTTAACGACAGCCATCACTAAACTGCGTAATACCGAATACTTTGCGACCTGTTGTTTCGTTGTTGCCCTGTTTATCAATGTCTATCATCATTGACGGTTTGCCAAGGTTTATTAGTTCACGACCGATCCTCTCTAGGCACGGTGTGAGGTTGGTGAAACCTAAATAGCGCTATCAACTAATAACCCGTTCGCCAGGCACCGGCGACTAATCGGTATAGAAAGTAGGGACTTCGTGATAGAGTTTCGTTTAGTACACTTGTTGCATCTAATATAAATAGTAATTAACCATATTCCAAACCAGGAATAGTAAGCAATCCCAAACCTGGGAAAGTGTCATTTGTTCTGTTTCCTAGCCATCGAGAATGCATGCTTTTAGTAAAGTGTGTGAACTCACTTTGGTGCTCGGCATATAGTTTACTTGTTTTAACAGTTAGTCAACCACGTCCTATTATGGTTACCAATATTAGTCAGGTTTCGTTATGCAAGTAGTTCACGTATTTGTACACATAACTAACAAGTAGCACACGAGGTATCACATAACACGAGCCCAAACATGTGAACAATATTATATCAGTCCATTACATATATATTCTAAGTGTGCGGCCAAGGTTATCAGCCCAACGAAATGTGCAGCCCAATGTTAAGTGTGCGGTCCAGTATAGTCCAAAGGTTCAAATGTGTGGTCCAATTTACATAGTCATATATATGTGCGGCCCAATAATGTGTACGAACCAATTGGAGGACGTGCGGCCTGGTTGTGAGTGTGCGGCACATTACCCGGTGTGCGGTCACATGGCAGTGTGCGATCATGCATAGCTTGTATGTACCATATGCTGTGAACATTGTACCACTAAAGTGTGCGGTTTATCGGGTGTGCGCCTGTGCATAATTTACTTGTACTATGGTGTAGTTACCACTTGTACAATAGAGTATACGGTCTCAGAGGTGTACGACCTAGCATCATCAAGTTGTACGGGGTGTATCAGCACTTGTGCTACTCAGAGTGTGCGGTCACTCTGAGTGTGCGATGTACTTATAAGTGTTGTTCTTCGTGCAAAGGAGGTTGTATAGTTTCACGAGTGTGTGGCACATGACTATCCAAACAATAATCTATAACAACCCTCCTAAAACATACTTAGACACCCCTAAATGTCCTAAAATATACCCCGTACGCGAGAAACGAGCCGAAAATACCCTTATACTTAAAAAAATCATGAAAAACGAAGTTTAGGAGTCGCTCGCGGGGCGCGACCCCCTTGGCTAAAGCCTTCGCGGGCCGCGACTGGCTTGGATTGCCGGTCAAGGCATACCGCCATGTGGCGGTGACTCAGCAGACCTATACATTGACTCGACCAAGCTATAAATGACATGCAGTCCCTCGCGGGCCGCGAGCCGACCTCCGACATGCCTATATATAGAGGTCGATCGGCTCATTTATTCGACGTTCAGAAATCGAATTGTCTCTCTAAAATTCTGTAGGCAATTATTATACTCAGGCATAATACCCCTATTAAGCGAAGCTCCGCCTCGTTGTAAGTATTATAACCATGTTGTTACCTTACACGATTGATTTAGGGCTTCGTAACGCATGTCAAGGCTCTGCCTGACTCAGTCGTTGGAGTTCTGTCTCGTGTTACACCCGATTGATTTAGGACTCTGTAATGCATGTCAAGGCTCTACCTGACTCAGTCATTGGAGTTCTGTCTCGAGTTGTACGGTTAATGTGATTTGGGTTATTTTACTAACACGTGTGCATTGTTTAATTTTAATAGATAATAATCAGGAGAATCACCAGGAAGCTATAGTAGTATCACCTAAGTCAACAAAGTAAGTACATTCACTTTTTCTCACTATTTGAAAGTACATTTTTGTGAGTCAAAATGTTTTACCAAAACCTCAAATGTTTTCAAATACAATTACAGTGATTAAGTCTTTGTAATTCTATAATTGCTGCCAGTATTATGGGGTTTGTATACAGTACTTGATAACCTTCACAATTGGGCACGGGTATCCAATGTGTAATATGACCATAGTCACAGATCCGTCGAGTGACATGTACTGACCGAGTAATTGTGTAGATATAAACATGGTAATCGGATACTTTACAAAATGGAATGTACTTGCCAGTATTTCTTGCTGATAAAATGTTTTTAAAACGCGTTTCAGGTAACACAATGTGAAAGCCAATAAAAGCCAGCTGGAGAGCACTGAAGGCTTGGAAAAGTGGTTATAAAAGTTACCTAAATAAAAAGGAGTTTTGTTAATTAGGGTTTATCCCTACAAATGTATTGTCAAATGAACTTGGGTTTTATCCCAACGATTTGTTATAAAAAGTTTGATGTTTAACTCTGATAAAAATATTTCCTAACTACGGTGTGTTTAAACGTTTTCGCGAGGTGTCACATTCAGTATCAACATGCGAAATTTGGTTTATAACATGCGACTTTCAATTTTTTACATGCGATTTCACTTTTTTATGTACATGCGATTTTGAGTTTTTTTTTTGGAACATGCGATTTCCCTTTTTATGTACATGTTTTCATTTTTTTTAAACATGCGATTTTTATTTTTTTGTAACATAACGTGCCATTTTTGCCATCGCATACACAACGTACGTTGAGGCATATTGTACGATACACCTTTTCGTCTTCATATATCATATTATGCATGATTATACAAGCGTACATAGCATCTCTTATTTTTTCTTTGGTCCATGCACAAGAAAGATTTCTCAAATAAAGCCACCGTTGTTGAAGAACCCCAAAGCATCTCTCAATGTCCTTCTGCAAAGACTCTTGAACTTTTTCAAAGTGAGCTCTTTTTTCATCGTACGGGTCCCTAAACGTCTTTACGACAATTGAATACCTAGGATAAATTCCATCGCACAAATAGTATCCGTGTGGGTAGTAGTTTCCGTTTGCATAAAAAGATGCTTTTGCAGCTCCATCAGAAATGAAGTCCTCTACCAATGGAGATTGTTCGAAAACGTTTATATCATTGCATGACCCTGCGACACCAAAGTAAGCCATCCAAACCCAAAGGTCCTGTGAGGCAACCGCTTGATGAATAATAGATGGTCCATCTTGGTCACCTTGTGTGTGTTGACCTTGCCGTGTGGTCGGACAATTATACCACCGCCAATGGTGACAATCCAAGCTCCCAATCATGCTCAGTTAACCATGTTGATTAGAATTGACCTCGTAAATTTGTTGAAGGTCGTACCATGTAGGCTTTCTCAGATAACGGGCATCGTACAAATTTATTATACATTTAACATACATATATAACTTTAAGCTAACTACAAAAATATGAATGCATGTAATGTTTATAGTATTGTAGTGTATCGTGATAAAAATGTTCCAAGGTATCACGCGTTGTTTTCTCGGCCATTTTTAAATACTCGTCGTTGTTGATGTCAATATTGTTTCCATAGGCAAGGACTCGTAGCGCTGAAGTACACTTTTGAATACCGGTAAATCCAAGCGTCCCTCTCGCGTCCGCTTATTGTTAAAAATAATCAAACTTGTTCTCCAAGTCTCCAGCGATGCGTAGAAATAAACGTTTACTCATCTGGAAACGACGCCTAAAAACGTCTGGGTTTGGGTAAGTAGGCGCTTCGTCGAAGTAATCTTTCATCAATCGATCGTTTGCCGAACGTCGGTCTCGTTCAATATATTCTCTTGGTAAGTAGGCGCTTTTTCATATACCGCGCCGCGAGTTCGCACGCACTCGTAACCGCCTCTTGCTAGACCTCCTCATCGTTGACACACCCTCATCAGCTAAAAACTCTTTGTAATAAAAATTGGCAACGACGATGAGGACGTGGGGGAATCCATTTTTTATAGAAAATGGTGTGTAGTTTAAGGTTGTTTTTGTAGGTTTTGGTTTGTATAAAATGGTGTAAGGATTTGTATATATATAAATGTGAAATAATATATATATATATATATATATATATATATATATATATATATATATAGGGTGAGGTTCATGCGAGAACCACCTTTATTGCGAGAACCGCGAGAACCAATGTGAACGGATGGCAAACTTGTAAATAATACAAAAAAATTAGACCCCGCGCTCTCCGGACGTCAGCGTTGAATTAAATTATGATCTATATCACAGTTTCAGTTCCAAACAACTATCACAACTCTCCCAAATCAGACGATTTTCCCCCACAAATCTCATAAAAACATTCCGATATCAATCGCCGATACTCAATATTCAATTGCCGATACTCAATGCCGCTCCCTATTCCAACAGTTCATCAGCAAAATTCGCCATACGATCATCCTATTCAATCGCCGTCTCGAAATTAGGGCAAAAAAACGGCCGTACCGAATCGATTTAGGGCAAAAAACGGTAATACTCGGCATATTCGGCGAGGTTTACGAACTTGAAAGTTGAACTATCTAATATCATACAAAGTTCTTTGTGCTTGTTCATGTATGTGCTTGTTCATACTTACAGCCGATTATATGTATGTGCTTGTTCATACTTAAAGCCGATTATATGTATGTGCTTGTTCATATAGATTAGAGTCGATGTAGGTCAATACAATTATGTGTTAGTGATTGATTTGGAATGCACATGTGCATAGATTATGTGTTTGTGATTGATTTGGAATGCACATGTGCATAATATTGTTCATGTAAATACGATTTTGTGTTTGTGTTTGTGTTTTGATTTGGAGTGCACATGTGCATAATATTGTTGTATGGATGCACATGTGCATATTTATATTACATCCGCATGTAAATACGATTATGTGTTTCTGTTTGTTTTAGAATGCACATGTGCATAATATTGTTGCGATTATATGTTTGTGTTTGTTTTGGAATGCACATGTGCATAATATTGTTGTATGTATGCACATGTGCATAGTTATATTACATCCGCTCTTTATTGTCTGTCCGAGGTACTGGCTACTGGGTACAGTACTGGGTTTACTGTCTGTGCTTTTGGGATCCGTATTTACTTCCCGAGTTGTTGATCTCCGGGTTAGTCAGCTGCATACATGTAGGGTCTATCGTTAATGCTGGTAGTTTGCTGCATGTTGTGAGTATTATGTTAATGGTGCACCGGATAACAGACCTACTGTTTGTATGTCTGCAAAGTGTGAGCCTAAAGCATAGTGCTGAATTTATGATGCTGCTGGATCTTAATATAGCCTCAAAATGCTTGTGTATGGCTGTTAACAGCTGGCCGCATCAGTTATTCATTTGGTCCTGCAGTAAAAGTTCCAGGGGTATTTTGGTTGAAAAGACTGAAGGTTTTAATGTTTGTTTGTGTAGATTACAGCCGATGTTGTGCATATGTGTTTGTGTTTGTTTGTTCGTGTAGTGTGCATATGTGTTTGTGTTTGTTTGTTCGTGTAGTGTGCATGTGTTTGATTTGGAATGCACATGTGCATAATGTGATAACTTATTTTTATACGTATGGTTTTGGTTCATATCTTATGCTTGATTGGTATGCACATGTGCATAACGTGTTAGAATGCACATGTGCATAATGTGATAACTTATGGTTTTACTGATAACTTATGGTTTTGGTTCATATTTATGATTGATTGGTATGCACATGTGCATAACATGATAAAGTATGTTTAATTTGTAACCGAATTTGTTTTTGTCGGGTCAATGTGTTAACATGTGTATATATTGATAAATTGTTTAATAGTTGTATGTATGCACATGTTCATAATTATAGTTGCTTAGTTATAGTTATGCACGTTGCTTAGTTATAGTTATGCGCGTATGTTAGTGTTAATATACATTCTCCTTGTATGCAGTAAAATGGAAAAAAAAAAACAAAGAAAGTTACGTTTCTACTGAAGCCGAGAGATGAAGGGTCAAAAAGAATGCCTGATGCGACGGAAGACGAGCATGCGGTTGTTAAGCAAAAAGGTTAGAAAGTATTTGAGAACTTACTGTTAATATTAGTATTGTTAATGACGCAATATGCATTTTATGCACATGTGCATTATCAGTTTTTTTTTTCAAATGTTATAACTCACGCAAACGCATTAATTTTTTGAATTCAGGTATTTTAAAGGTGGAAAAAGCGCACAAAAGGAAAAAAGCATACCGAAACGAAAAGATGCAACTAAATGTGTTGATGTAGAAAGAAGGACTAGCAAACGCAAACACGAAGAAACAACCAAAGGTTTGGATTTAACATAAAATAATTAATAAGAATTTGAAATGCACATGTACATTTTTTTTGTACATACATTATATAACATGTGCATGTTATTATGTTGATAAACAGGTTCAAATAAAGAAGTTGTGTCACCGAAAGTTAAGAAGACGGTGAGTAAAAAGGTTATGAGGGTATCTAACTGGCAATCGATACGAACACGCATATCTCCACATCAACTTTTGGTGGGGTTAAACACATTCTCTAAACAACAGTTGGTAGCAATAAAAAATATGGGGTTTGGAAGTATTATGAAGCTTAAAACTGACAGCTTGCCAGCGAAGATGTCACATTTTGTGGTAGACAATTTTAGCGGGAAAGATATGGCAATCAAGTTGACTGTTGGAAACATTGAAGTTAACGAAACTGTTATTAGCGAGTTGTTGGGATTGAGAAACAGCGGGGCTGTTATCGAGTATAAAAAGAAGGAGAAAAAGAAGGATAAAGAGAATGAGGAGCAGAAAGAACATAAGGATGAACAAAAGGGGAAAAATAATGATAAAAACAGTGGGTCTGATATAGAATCTGATGTGAAAGAAGACGAAGACGAAGAAGAAGATGATGAGGAAGTTGGGATATTGGCTGAGTGGAAGAGTTTATACAAAGGGCGTACAATAACACCGAGTAGAATTGTCGATAGATTAAGAGATAGCCCAACGGAGGATGGCATAATGTTTAAATATGATTTTTTGACATTGTTCATGAATACGATGGTGGAAATAAACAAAGATGGTAGATGCAAAATTGATTTTCTGAAATGCTTAGGCGAAGATGTGGCGATTGAAGATGTGAATTGGTGCAAGTATATTTGTGATAGCATGAAGATGAGCAAAGATGGATGGCAACGGGATAGCACGTCAAAATATTTTAATGGTGCTCTTACAATATTGGTGGTAAGTTAAGTGTTATGTTTGAAATAAGACATATAATTAATTTGTATTTTTGTATAAATTATTTTGTTTTTAGTTTGTGTATATATACATATACAGTTTTCACATATGGTAATAATGCACATGTGCAGATGTTATATGTGGATAGAACATTGTGTGGGGACATCAATACGGTCCGAACATCGAGTCCATTATCATTCTGGACTAAAGAAATGTTGAGCAGAAGGCAGACATGGGAAATAAAGAATGGCGGTTTTGGAAAAGGGGCATTACGTGAAGGATATGTCGACACTCAAGTTGACGTGGAGTATGAAACGAAAGAGGATAGAATGAAGAAAGTGGAGCAAATGGTAGATAAAAATGAAGGCGAAAAGAAAAATGTGACGTTTGAGGTACGTATAATGTTTTAACGTGATTTATTTATTTATTTTTTGTTTTTTTATGCAATTATAAATGTGACCCAGCTTTCATTAATTATATTGTTTAAAATAATAACTTGTATTTTGTAGATTGTATGTGGTTGACATAGATATGTGTTAGGTTAATAGACATGTGGTGGGGTTAGTGGTTAGGATACGATGAATATGATATATGTTGTGCAACCTGATGCACATGTGCATACTGATGTGTTGATATGAACATATAATTTATGCACATGTGCATACATATAATTTATTGATGTGTTGATATGAACATATAATTTATGCACATGTGCATACATATAATTTATGCATATATGATATGTGCATGATGTTGTTTTATTATGAACATATAATTTATGCACATGTGCATACATATATTTTATGCATATATGATGTATACGATACATGTTGTGCAAGATGATGCACATGTGCATAATGTTGTGTGTCGATATGAACATATAATTTATGCACAAGTGCATAATAAGAATTTTAAGATGATTTGTGCAAACTGATGCACATGTGCATAATGTTGTGTTTATATGAACATATAATTCATGTTCTAGCTGATGCACATGTGCATAATGTTAGGATGATATGAACATATAACTCATGCACATGTGCATAACCGTGTTTTATAATGTGATAAAGCTGCTGAATATATGCATAATGTTGGGTTGATATTACTAACTTTGTTTTATTGATGTGTTATTAATTAGGAGCATGTTCGCATGGTTGAAAGTTTAATGGCTGAGACATTAAGCAAAAAAAAGTTGTTAAATAAAGAGTTGGATGATATTTGGTACAAATATCCAAAGAATGAGAAGGTTGAAGAGTTGGTGAGGCAGTATGATAGAACGTTTAAAGGTGAAAACAAAATGTCGGTTTTGCTAAGCACAAAGGAGATGGGTGACAACAAAGAAAACAAAGTGATTGAGCTTGAAAAAGACAAAAAGGTTAATGTTAAAATCAAAGGTGGGATGAAGGTGTTTACAAGGTCAAGAAAAAGAAGTTTAAAAGATGAAGGTGATGTGTTGGACGGTGTATCAAAAAATGACGAATGTGGTGCAACGAAGGTCGATGGGGTGACACAAAACGATGGGGATCTAAAGTTAGACAAAGTTGTCGGTGAGACCATTAAGTGGGCAGAAACGGAAAAGAGTATTATGAAGAGGCAAACACGTAGGAGAAAGAAGTAGATAACACCGTACCGAGTTTTGAGTTGTTGTCACAAAGCTCGCAAAGCTCACAAAGTTCACCAGAAGCAGACATTGGAACAAAAGTGCATGCGAGTGTTAAAGATACAAAGGTAAACGTACATGTGAGTGGTAGAGATACAAATGTGGTTGACATGAATGAGCCATTAAATGATGATGAAAAAACGTTATGGCAATATTTGATGACAACAATCGACAACAAACGAAGGTATGGACGTGAATTATAATGTTATGTTATTATTTGTTGTGACATAATAATTTAGAATTACAATCTGATGTACATTTTGTAGGGCGGAGAGCAAAAAATGTAATGTGGACGATAAAGAAATAGATGTTGAAAAGGAGAAGGAAGAGGTCAGCATGACATTCAAGTAAGATTAAAAATGCATTAATGTTTATTTAAAAATCTGTTACATATTGTAGTATAGGAAGCAATTTGTTTAGTAATGACATAAACTTTTGTCATATAAAGCATGTAATCAGTAAATTCAGAATAATTAGGTAGGTTGTTTATACTGTTCGCATGTTATAAGGGTCTGGTTGGTTGCGATTGATTAGGTTAGCGGCTGTTGTGATTTGAAGGGTAGTTAAAAATATAGTGTAGGTATATGGGCTGATGAATTTTGGCATAAAAAATATGGTGTATAGTATATGTAATTTATTTTATGCACATGTGCATACAGAACATAACTGATTGTGATTTGGAGGGTAGTTAAAAATATAGTGTAGGTATATGGGCTGATGAATTTTGGCATAAAAAATATGGTGTATAGTATATGTAATGTATTCTATGCACATGTGCATACGGAACATAACTGATGTAATTTATTGTGACGATTACAGCTCAACTATTTTTGAAACCTCACATGGAATGACAACACGCGCATTTTTGATAAACACATTGGAGGATGGGCAATGGATCTCACAAAACGTGATAGATTGTTGGGCGGCTATTTTGAATTACGAAGAGAAAAAAAACAATACATCAGGGAAAAGGCGATTATGGTGTTATACGACAACTATCGTAAGTGTGTTATAATTCATGTTTAACAATCATATTTAGGATATTTATAATTGTGTGTGACATGTATTTATGTAACGTGCAGCCGGATTATCTGTTGAAAACGAAACAGACGGAACAACAGGCGTTTACAATATTAACTTCACACTTGAAGGAGGTTGTTGAGTGTAACAAAAAAATGTTGGAGTTAAAGGAATTTAACATCATAATAATACCAATGATCGAAAGAAAGCATTTCTATATAATATGCTTTGATTTAGAGAACGCAAAGGTCGAAGTTATTGATAATATGGTGAGTAGTCGCGGGTTTTATAGAATGTCAGCAGGAAGAAGTTTTAAAGAAAATGGAACGCCATATAAAGTGGTAAGTATAGATTTTTTATATTAAATGTTATATTTGAAAATAAGGATATATGAATATGACATGTAGTAACACTAAATATTATTATTTCTTTTTGTAGAAAAATTATATGGTTGGTTATTTGAAGAATGTTAAACATCCAAGCGCGGCACGCATGGCAGCCGCACCGTTGACGAAGAAAAAACTGGAATGGGCGACGAGCGATAATTTCAACGATTGTGGCGTGTTTGCTATGAGGCACATGGAAATGTACAAAGGGAGTGATGTCGAGTTTGAATGCGGTTTTAGTACGCAAAAAAATATTCAAGACATGCAATTGCAAAACATGAGGATGAAGATTGCAACAAAACTGTTACTATCAGAGGCGAACGTGTACAAGGCAACGGTTATGTACCTCGCAAGAAAAGCAATACAAAATTTGGAAGATGAAAGAATGCGAGAATTGTTGGAAAAAGAGCGAGCAAAACAAGAAAAATGTTGGGACACTCTTAGCAAATGGAAGAATGCGGATAAAGTTTGAGAGTAGTAGTAGTTCATGACACGTAGGTAGTATTTGAACATTAAACTGGTAATTTGGATTGTTTTGTTTGGTTAGGCATGTTAGATGGTTGTGTTGGGAAGGTAACAAGTTGATACAGTTATGATGCATGTTACATTTTGGTTAGGTGTGGTTGGAATTAGATAATCATGTTACTAATAGTTGGTTGATATATTCAGAAGTTGAAATCTTAGCAAATTGGTAATGTGTAGTGTAAAAATTGTTGTGTTGGATATGTAATATGGTGATCAATGTTTGGATTTATAGTTCATATAGTTTGTTGTTTATTCACACGTGAATTAATTTGGTTACAGTAACAAGTTCGTGTTGTGTGTTGTTTATGCACATGTGAAATAATATGGTAAAATGACCATATGCACATGTGCATACAGTGTTATTAGTTATAAATGTATATGTTTGTTAAAATATGGAATGTTACGTTGATTAGTAAGTTAAATGACCCGTATGCACATGTGCATACAGGTGCATGAAGTGATATAACACAGTTGATAAGTAAGTTAAAGGATTGTATGCACATGTGCATACAGTATGTGCATGAAGTGATAAAACACACAGAGATTGTATATGACAAGTTAATCACCAATATCAATACTGTAAGTTAAATGGGTACTAATAAAAAATAAACAAAACAAACATTAGTAGTCATAATTAGATAGTAGTCATAATTAGATAAGTTCGCTAATCATAAGTTGTAATACATAATAAATCAATCAAGAATCACGAGCTATGTTGGATGGTTTGCGACGTCTAGTTGAACGCCTAAGGTTTTGATCAGGCTCAAAAGACTGTTCAGGTTCACGTCCAACATGTGTTCGCTCGGGTACGGGAGCTTTTTGCATAGAGACGGGGTATTCAGATGCATCGTAATCAGAAGAATTATACTCATCGATGTCATCATTGGTGTCATCATCGGTGTCATCGAGATCAACATCAGTATCATCAGAATCAGAATCAGACGAGGCGGGTAGTCCAGCGGCGATAGCAGAAGCACGTTTAGCTGCTCGTGCAGCAAGTTTGGCAGCTTTGATTTTCTCGCAGTTGCGAGAATCATGGTCAAATACATACTTGTTGCATTTGTTGCATAAGCGGGCGGCTTTTTGTCGTTTACCAGCTTTCTTTCGTTTATCTTTAATGTTTTGACCACCGGGGCCGATCCGTTGTTTTTTGGTCCCACAACCTTTGTTTCTAATACCTTGCGGAGGATCAACACTTTTGCTTAGATTTGAAGGTATGTTTAAGATGTCACTAATGTTTGCAGTTTTTTGAACGGAACGAGGTTGAGGCTCACACGGGAACGATTCAAATACGCGGTTTCTGATGCGTTTGATCTCAGAAGATAAGGAACGTAGCTGATCAGGATTGCGTCTGAGTCGGGTTGTGCATTGAGTGACTAAATCCATTATTTCATTATGGATGATAGCAAACTCGCTGTTGTTAGATGAGTATATGTTAGATACGCTATGAACAACCGACGGGAGCGCATCTCGTTTCCACCGTGGAATGATGTAGTGGGACGGTATCCGTTCAATTTGGTGGTAACGGAATATACAGAATACATGTCGGCATAGGTATCCAATACGAGTGAACCCAAGACATGTACAGCTTACAGTTTGTTCAGGTACATTGAGCGACACCTGCACATATGCATAACATATATTATAAGTAGAATGAACACTGTTTGATATACGAACGAGTGAATAACATAAGATAAAATTTGATACATGCACATGTGAATAAAAAAAATTAATCAGACAGACAATAGGTATAACATAAGACAAAGTTTGATACATGCACACGTGCATAACAAAAAATTGATAAAACCAAAAAAATTAATCAAACAGACGGTTACAATAGTTGTAAGATGACAAAAATTGATATATGCACATGTGCATAATAAAAATTGATCAAACAAACATAACATGACAAAAACTGATATATGCACATGTGCATAATAAAAAATTGTTCAAACAGACAATGACAAAAATTGATATATGCACATGTGCATAATAAAAAATTGATCAAACAGACAAATGACAAAAATTGATATATGCACATGTGCATAATAAAAAATTGATCAAATATGCACATGTGCATAATAAAAAATTGATCAAACAGACAAATGACAAAAATTGATATATGCACATGTGCATAATAAAAAATTGATCAAACAGACAAATGACAAAAATTGATATATGCACATGTGCATAATAAAAAATTGATCAAACAGACAGTAGACAGTAGACAGACAATAGACAGTTATAATAGATATATTGAGGTTAATATGTAGTAATGGTATATTAATAGATATATTGAGGTTAATATGTAGTAATGGTATATTGGGGTAAGGACATACCTCGAATTCATTGACATAAGACATGTTTGATTTGCAGTGACGAACAGTGTAATTTTTTACATCGGTCGTTCCAGGACGTTCAATTGGCATACAATGGAACATGCCCATATATATTTCTTTTCGAACTTCAAGAAACATAGACCATGTATATGTTTCGGACGCGTGTGCCTCTATGCGAAGACCGGTAGATAAGCGAGGGGTCGACATGTCGCTTTTAAATTCGAGATCTCGTTGTGTATGCCGTTGAGCATCGATACTGGTTTCAAAACACATTAAAAATTGAACTAATGTGTTAGTTTCTGACGAGTTGACTTTAAAACGCGCGTTTGAGCTCTCACATCTGGATGTAGTCTTCATCAAACAACACATCGGTATCTCTCTGAAATAACACGGGACCCATTCGTGGCGTATAGCAAACATCTCACAAAGCCACGGATGATTGTCTAGGTGATATTCGTCCATTAACACGTGCCATCTTTCTTCAAATGTTTGTGGTGTGATGAATAAATTCCACACCAGCTTATGTATTGACGAACGAAGAGTGGTGTTATCAAGGATGTCATTTGAAATCTGTAAATGAGGAAACATGAATAATAAAAAAGTTGAATTATTTACTCATATTATATGGTTTAATTGGAGCCGTGTTAATATAAAAAAATAGAGTGTTTACCTTGGACGGAAGTTTTCTCATTATGTGCCACATGCACAAACGATGGATGGAGTTTGTGAAAACGGTTGATACAGCTTGTTTCATTGATGCGTCTTGGTCAGTGAGAACAAAGATTGGTTGTTTCTTATGTGCAGCCAGAAAGGTGTTTAGTAACCATGTATACGACTCTATAGTCTCATCGTATAACATGCCCGCGCCAAAGATAACACATTTTTTGTGGTGATCAACTCCGGTGAATGGCACAAAAATCATTTTGTATCTGTAAATAAAACATATGATATTAAAAAATTATTAGTAATTTCACATGATGAAAAAATATAGTATCTTACTTGTTGGTGTCATATGTAGCGTCAAATGCACACACATCACCGAAAGCCTCATAATTTCGTAATGATACGAAATCAGCCCAAAAGAAAGATCGCAACTCATTGTCAACTATGACACAATCAAAATAGAAATCATTAAGATTGGTAACTCGAGATCTCATGGTATGTAAGAGGATGTCTGCATCGCGTTCACCGATGAATGCACGTATGTCTCTAGAGCAATTTTTGAAATCTTCTGTTGTGCCACGAACATTTTGAGGTCCGCCTTTAAGTGATGCTTGAATGTTACGAGCAACAGTTGGGCCAATTTTGTTAAGACTAACTTTGTGAATGAATTGTTGCTCCTCAAATCCAAGTTTCCTGTTTTGTTTTAACATGTTGGCGTGATCGCTACCAATCATGCAATGGTTGTGCGCGGCGATGAAACCATATATTTTGTATTGTTCGGTAGCACGATCAAACCTCACTTTAATACGCGCACGACACCCGGAAACTGTGAATCGGCTTCGTCTATGTTGTTTCTTGGATTTATCATATATGGTTGGAGCATTTTTGGATGGAGCATTGGGGTCAGATTCTGTGACTCGTGGTTGTCCTTCTCTTGAACATAATATATATCTATGAGTGGAGATTTTCGTATTAGGATTCTCATGATACTTTTTGTTTTTCGATGTACCGATACGAGTAGAAAACCCGGATTGCGTAGCATATGTGTTGTACATCATGACAATATCTTCCCAATGGGTAAATGTACTATTTACCACAGGAAGGTATTTATCATCAACTTGAGGTATCTAATACGGGGTGCCATTAGGTGTAGCATGTATGGCAGCCGTAATCGTTCCTGTAAGAGATAATTAATAAATTAAATGATAGTGGGAAATAATTAATAAATTAAAAAAAATTGTCAACATGATATAGGGACGAATAGTATAATTGTAATTAATATGCACATGTACATTGGCAGTTAATGTACGATGTCATAAGTTATTGATTTGCAATCATAATGCACACGTGCATAAATTTTCATTGAAAACATAATTTGAGATAAAGATGAATAATGTGTAATATGAAGAACTTAACACAGTGCATAAATTTTCATTGAAAACATAATTTGAGATAAAGATGAATGATGTGTAATATGAAGAACTTAACACAATGCACATATGCATATAACATTAAGTAATCATATTTTCAACAAAAAACAATTGTAAACATGCAATGCAGTTAACACAATGCACATGTGCATATTGAGTAATCGTAATGAACAACATAAACAGTTGTGAACATGATAGAGTTGTGAACATGATAAAAAGGAGTATATCATTGAACAATTCACATTTTACATAAAATGGATATAAAATACCTTTAGTTTCAAACCGAATGAACTGTAAATGTTGATGTTCTGTGCTTGTAGGTGTTGTACCAGTAGATGTGGTGGTACCCGTAGATGTGGTGTCAACGGATAACGATTGATCAGGTAAGTTAGCAGTTTCAGAGCCTACGTGGCCTGATGTAAACATTGAATCAAGCGTCTGAATTTCAAACCCATGAAGGGTATGTCGATTTACAACTGGGTTTGCAACTGTTGTAAACACAGGATTGTAACTTTCAGTTGGATTAACAGCAGGTAAGGTATTGACATCAACATCAGACGGACATACAGCAGAAATATCAGACGGACCCAAAGCAGAAATAGGATTTACAATGACATTAGATGGGCCGCAAAAACTAGCATCTTGATGTGGATGATACGAAGAAGATGTTGTATGTTGATCACCCGATGCAGAAGGTTCAACTCCAACACGAGATGAGTCAGACGAAGCCATTAGTATCCGAAATCAGTATACCAACGACGAAATCAGTATCACAATTGAACCCCCCCCCCCCGTAAAATGTGTAAGTCCAAGCCGCCGTGAAAATGTAGAAAAGCAGTCGCCGCCGTGAATATGTAGAAATCAGTCGCCGCCGTCGTTGTTTATGCAAAATATCAAACGAAACGACGAAATCAGTAAATGTGTAAGTCCACGCCGCCGTGAAAATGTAGAAAAGCAGTCGCCGCCGTGAATATGTAGAGATCAGTCGCCGTCGTCGTCGATTATGCAAAATCTCAAACGAAACCCTAGTTTGAAAAATACAACAGTGAACCTTGAAAACGACGGGCAGTGAACGACATATGATAAGCGCGTGTTTTTTAATTAAATATCATTAATTACAAGTTTGCCACGTGTTCACATTGGTTCTCGCAGTTCTCGCAATAAGAGATGGTTCCTAACGGATCTTTATCCTATATATATATATATATATATATATATATATATATATATATATATATATATATATATATATATATATATATATATATAGGGAGGGGCTCATGCGAGAACCACCCTTATTGTGAGAACCTTGAGAACCAATGTGAACACAACCTAAAATAGCTAAAAAAACCTAAAAAAACCTAACCCCCACCCCCCCACCCCCCCCCCACCAAAAAAAAACCTAACCCCCCCCCCCCCCCAAAAAAAAAAAAAAACCTAAACCCCCCCCCCCCAAGCTAAATGCTAAAAAAAACCTAACACCACCCCCCCCCCCCCCCCAAAAAAAAAAACCTAAACCCCCCTCCCCCACCCCCCCAAAAACCTAAACCCCCCCCCCCAAGCTAAAATGCTAAAAACTAAACCCCCAAAAAACCTAAAAAAATCTAAAAAAAACTAAAAAAATCAAAAAAAAATCTAAAAATTTTTTTTGAATTTTTTAATATTTTTTATGTTAAAATCGCTACTTTTAGAAGCAAAAAAAAAATTTTTTTTTTTTTAAAAAAAATTAAAAAAAAAATTTGGCTTCGAAAAGTAGCGATTTTTTTATAAAAAATATTAAAAAATTCAAAAAAAAAATTTTTGTGTGATTTTTAGCTATTTTTAGGCATTTTTGGTGTGTTCACATTGGTTCTCGCGGTTCTCACAATAAGAGATGGTTCTCGCATGATCTTCTCCCTATATATATATATAGCCGTTATTTGACCGTTGGCAACGGTCTGATTGGCCCAACAACTCTTGACCCGGCGTTTAATTTGGAATGCCGCAAAAACGCCCATGGGGGCGGTGGAATGGCCGCGGGGGGGGGGGGGTGAGGAAAAAACGCCAGAAACCCCTCACTACGGGTGGTCTTATATGCGTTATAAGTATACTTCGGTCTTCTTTTGACATTTTAAGCTATTATTTTTAACCTGTTTGTGCAATTGTAAAGGTAAACCACAATGTGAATCAACACATTCATAAGTAGCTATTTGAAGTTGTCGCCTCTATTATTTATATTTACATGAACCGAAATGTAAAATGTATTGTTTTTCTCTATTTATTTACTGTTTTTTGTTATTTAGGGTCAGATATCCGCTTGAAGATCTTTTGGTTGTGCAAGTGGTAAAAGCTTGTTAATAAAAGATAGATGGTTTATACTTTGTGCAGGTGTGCAGGAAGTGATATTATTGTACAGATTAGAAAAAAAAAAAAGAAATATAAAAACTAATTTGCGTCTTTCATTTAAGATGAAATCGTTCTTAAAACCTCATATAATCGTTCTCAAATTCAAACTCATACTCGTTTTAGTTCTAAAGTGATGATTGTTATAAAAATTTTGTGTTGCCTTTTAACAGTTTCATACAGACTGTCTTGACTAGAGTTTCAAACTTGTAAAGTTAGTTACAATATTTGTGTAACATGTATTTTACAATCCATCAACTAATGAAATGTATCACAGACGAAAAAAAAAACCAAGAAGATAAACGAATCGCACAAATATCAATACACAAGAAAAACTATACATTGTTATCACCACAAAGAATTTGCACAATAGCGGCAACTTTTGTCGCCGCTAATACTCCTAAATGTCGCCAATAATACTACATTACGGAACACTCTGAAGAAGATTCCTCCACCATGCAGATGTAAGGGTCCCCCCTGGAAGAAGACCTCACTTTGATCCATGTGAGTAATGCTGACATGGATGTCGTAGTTCCCAATATCATGTTGTGCGTTTTGAATTCTATTTACAGACTCGAGAACACGAGAGTTTGAATAATCAATATTAATATACTCAAGTGTGGAGATGTTTCCTAGTACTAGTGGAATTTCTCTTAGATCTTTACAACTTCTCACTGCTAGTTTCCTGAGGCTTGGAAAGTTGATGCTAGAAGCTTCCCAGACACGGATGTTCAGCCTTGTTAACTTCAAATACTTCAACTGGTGAAACTGCTCATCACCAGTTTCCCACAGGTGTCCCGTGAACGAAGAGTCTAGTAATTTGAGAACCTCGAGTTTGGGTAATCGTTGTATTGTTGACATATAATTCCACGGAAGGCACAACCCTTTTAAGGTCGGTTTTTTCAAAGTTTCTGGAAACCTTATTGGGTTTGATAAAGTTAAGGGTTCACGCTCGTACTTGTACTTGTATATGTTCAAAGCTTCAAGATGAGTTAGCATAGCGAAGCTAAGGCCGGAGGGTGTGGGGGGCGCCACCCTCGCCAGCTCACCGCCTATAGCGCCCCCGGCGCTATACATCCACACCCCGGACATTAAGTCGGGGCGCTATAGACCCCTCGCCAACATGGTAACGGGAGGAAGGGGGTGTTCAGGTGAGGCCCATTTGTTTTGCACCAATCAAATTTTTTTTTTTAATTTTGATTAATAGGGGGCTCCATCCCACACCGTGCAAATTAAAGGGGGCGTTATGGCTGAGGTGGATCCTACGTGGTGCTTACGTGTCTTGATAAAGCCCTGGGGCTCCATCCCACACCCTCCAGCCTAAGTAGTCCATCATTGCTTGATGTTGAACATACAGAACACCCAAGCTTCTTGATATCAGGAAAATATTTAAGCAAAAGATAAGTTCCGTGATCTAATATTAGCCTGGAAATCGTCCGCAATTTGGACAATGTAGGAACAGTGAAATCTCTTGGAATGGTGATTCCGTCACAACGCAAATGCCTTATATTACGCAATTGACTTAGATTCACTATATTCTCTGATGGATATATGACGCTTTGGGAGTTTCCTTTAACAATGAGAGTTTCAAGGCGCAAAAAATTGGCGTTTAAGAATGAGGAGTCATGGTCACAAACCCAAACTGCTAAGTACCTTAAATGAACTAGCATTCTTATCTTGCTAAATTTAAACATCGGAATATTTAGCAAGTCCAACACTCTAAGAAGCAAAAAGGAAGGAATCCAACTTGCAGTTTTATGTTCGAACAGTCCACGGTCATCAAAGCACAAAACAGACCTTGTGTGCGTGGGAAAATAACGCGAATAGATGTTCGTTAAAACGTCTTTGTCGGTGAATAGACGTCGTTGCTTCACTACGCGGGAAACAGAATCAGAGTCGGAATTTCTGCCTAATGCTGACGTACTCACTTTCTTCAAGAAATTTATTTCATCCGCTTTTTTCAAGCATAGGTGTCTCAAAAGATCATGCAGACGACATGATTTAACTCCTCCGTTAGAACTTTTTCCAGCAACAATCAACAAATTTCTGTCAATTAGATCCATCAGGTAAGACTTACCTTCCTCCTCCAAGCCTCTTTGGCCTGATTCTTTTATAAACCCTTCAGCCATCCAAAGCCTGATCAACGTCTGTACACGGACTTCGTAGCCTTCTGGAAAGCCGCCAACATACAGAAAACATTTCTTCAAGTGACAAGGTAGATGGTCATAACTCAAAGCCAGTGTATCCAAGCATCCTTTAGGGTCATTAACAATGTATGAACCCACACTTTCGGCAATTTTCTCCCACAAATCTTTCCTCTTCTCTCCTTTCTCAAGAAGTCCTGCTATGACAACTATGGCAAGCGGTAATCCTCCACACTTTTTAGCTATATGTTTCCCTGTCTCAATCAAAATTTCAGGGCACTCATATCCCCAAAAGTCTTTCTACACAACAACTCCCAACTTTGTTCTTCGGTTAAAAGTCGTAGGTTGTGAGTGAAACCGCCCTGGCTTGTGTGTGAAGCAACTTCAGTAAGCCGGGTGGCCACAAGAACTCTACTACCAGTTTTATCATCAGGAAAGCATGATGCCACATCGTCCCATGACTTACAACTCCAGAGATCATCAATGACCATCAAATATTTCCTGCCCTTTAGGCTCTGGTACAAGGTTTCACATAGTTTCGATTCACTTGTTGCTGCATGAACTGATTTCCCTATTGAAGCCAATAGTTTTACTAACATATCCCGCTTTGAATACGCTTGAGACATGTTAACCCACCCACGGATGTCGAAATAATACTCTACAAGAGAATCATTGAATATTTTGGTAGCCAGAGTAGTCTTACCAAGTCCGCCCATACCCACAATCGAGATTATGTCTAGCTTCTTGCGGTCTCCGGTGAGTCTATCTAATATTAATAGTGCATCGTCATCAAAGCCGACAATGAATTCTTCATGTTCAGTTGCACTAAGATTCACAGTTGTTCCAGTAGCTGCAATCTTGTTATCCATCATCATCATCTCTTGCTGGTTAACAAGGAGGTTCTGCAACAAGTTCCCCCTGTCATTATAATAATTACTCATGATCTCCTCTCTGATAGATTTTAGGCCGTCCATAACATCTTTCAGGTCCTGAAGAGAGCGATTGAATATATATGTAATGAAAACGTGGTCTTCCTGCTGCAAATATGTCAATTTTCTTTGGGTAAATGAGCTTTCGCTCGGCAAAGTTAAATATGCCGATTTGTGGTAATAATTGAGAGGATTTTGGAAAACGGGGGCCGCCATGAAATCGTTCTTGATCATAGCAGAAGATATGAACATATCGACGATATCTTCTGCCTCCTGTACTGCTTTAAAAAGCCTTCTCGTCAGGTTTCCCACATCTTCAAGTCCATGTAGTTGTTCTTCGCCAATCGTCGTGTCTTTGAAACGGATTCCAATGGCATAAAGGTAGCTAAGCTCCCCATACAGGAACCCGATTTCAGGCCTTTTTGCTTCGATGAATTGATTGTTTCCAGTTGAAGCAGGATCGTAAACTAACATCTTCAGCTTCGCCATGAACATTTCCAGATCTGTGTTTGTCATCTCTGCAAGTCAACTCTTTGTGAAGGGAAGGGAAGGGAAGGGTTGTTGATCTCAATCAACGAGAGGGTTTTTATTTATTTAATTCTTTTTCTCTTTCTTTGGCGGTTCGGTTATAGATAGTCCGAAACTGATTTTTGTCAAACCGGGTCAGGTTAAAAGCGGTTTATAACGGGAAAAAGGATCGGTTCAAGTTCAAACAGGTTATGTTCGGATTTAACCGGTTTCGACCAAAGGGTTCTTAACCTGGTTTCAGCCGTACTTCTTTGTTCGGGTCGTCAGATCCTACACGTGTTCTTTCAAACCAATTCTAAATATCGGGTTCAGTTTGGGTTAAAAACCGGTTTCGGTTCCCAACCCTTTTTTTCACCTCTACCCTGGTTCTGCCCCTACTTTGTTGCTTGGTTGTGTATAAATCAGGGATTCCACACATGTGTTTATGCATTTGATAACTTGAAATCACCTTGTTCCTAGATCTCTAAGGTATCTACAAGTGGTATCAGAGCATAGGACTGATTTCTTGTTAAAAACCAAGTATTTTGGTGAGTTTTTGAGTGTTTATTGAAGATTTCTGGACAAAAACACAAAACCCACTTTTGAATGATATAAAAATGGACTAAAATCAACCTAAATGGTGTTATTTGATGAACTTTTAGTTGAAATCTTGATAAAATCAATGGAGATAATGAAAACCCAGCTTGTTTTTGAGTTTTAAACATATAATTTTCAAACTCCATTTTTCCAGTGAACTTTCTTGCCGGATGAATAAGCATGTTCCGAGCGAGTCGGTACTTCTACGATGATGAATACGGATATGGCCAAACCTCGTCTTCTTCGCCGAATCCTAGACCTGCAAATAAGAAAAGAAGAAAACGGGGATGTAGAGACGGCCGGTAGGGGAAAAATCCCCTGTTTCCAGCTACAAAAGTGTTGCCCCATATTGGATGCCTGCCCTAATAAGGAGGTGGAGACCTCCTTATATAGGAGATATGGGAAACCTTAACCTCAATGGGCCAGGCCCAGTTAGGGGTTGTCTCTACAAGCCCACAACCTAGTGTAGTATGTAAACTACAATGCGCTGGGCTTCGCAGGTTAGTACGTAATAATAATAATAATAATAATAATAATAATAATAATAATAATAATAATAATAATAATAATATTTAACATAAAAGTGATAAATAGCAGGAAAGTCCGACCGCTTGGGTCAGGTCCAGTACCATACCTCGTCATGTCCCCCAGTCTAGTGTTGCTCCCGCGTGTAAGCGTGGGAGGAGCACTTAGACTTATTAGGAGCTCGGGAGTGAAGATCACTAATTTTAGGCTTACATGTCGTCCGGGTGCGAGAAAGTCGCCGGCCACGTTGGGTGTGGTTAGCTGTGAGTGGAGATAATGGAGCAGTGAATATCCTACGATTGTTCATCGTGGAAATTGGTTGGGCAAACATGGCGCACGCTGATCGGTTGTAGGCAGTTGCCATTTGTACTGGCGCATTACCATGAGCTTGTCCAGGTTGTACATAAGTGGTTAGGACTCATGCATGAGTCTTGGAACAGGCCAAGTTTTGATAGTTAAGTACCTCGCCTTTAGATGATTTTTTCAGGTGTGGCCCTGCTTTAGTGGTGCGTACGGTCGTGTGGGCTACTATAAAATATTCACCCTTTGATGTAACTTTTGTTGGTTAGCATATGGTGCGCTAACGGCGTTCAACCCATTGAAAGAGTTGATGTTGATGTGACGACGATCCTTACCACGCGTCCGTGTCATCAGGATCTCCGTTATCGTAATGCGCAGCCATCGGTGGTCATAGATGCACATGCAGATGCTATGCCACCTAAGGCGAACGTAGAACTGCTGGCGGTTGTGCCAGCTGTCGTTATTGATGATCCGGTTATAGCAATTACCGTTGCAATCGGAAAAAATGACATGCAATGCACCCCTGCAGAAGTGCTTGCTATGCTCAGTGACCTCAGAAGGGTGCTTAGAGCGTTATTATGTTTCCCACAATGTTTGTATAATTGTGGGACAAGTACTTGGTTTTTCATCAGTGGTTGTGTATCTATTACCAAGATACCCACTGGAGTAGTAGTGGTTGAATACATCAAGATGCCCACTCTTAGCGCTGTACAATTTGATCATCTGACTTTGTTATTATGAAAAATATTGTGTCAGAGTTGTTTTTTACCGTGATATGCAGTTCAAATGCGGTGGTAATATTTTGTACCGTAATATGCAGTTTAAATGCGGTGGTATGTTGTGTTTACAAATGTTTATATGAACACTTGTAGATATCAGAAAGTGCTTTATAACCCGCGCGGCGTTAATGAACACTTGAACAACAAAGTGCTGTCTACGCGCTTGGCGTGAGTGGACACTCATTGAGATAATAAAATGCTTTATACGCGTTAGGCGTGAATGAGCACTTTATGTAAGCTACTACGTGCTTTTCCTGGACGCGCGCTGGCGTGTGGAATATTTGTAGTAGGTGGCATGTCTGTTTACCCCACCGATTATGGCGTGAGGGTTTTCTTTTATCCATGTCGTAGACTGGTGTGGAGAATACATATCCGAATAAGTATTTTTCCTGTCGTAGACTGGTGTGGAGAATACATATCCGAATAAGTATTTTTCCTGTCGCATAGCGTGTGGAATACTTATTCGAATAATCAAGCATACTAGTTTTGTCATGCGTTTGTCTTGACTACCAAATTGCATATGCGTGTCAAGTGGTATAGTAATAGGCCAAATGATGTGAGAAGTATAAATATTGTCCGGCGTATTGAAACATCCACCTTATATAAGAACCGATATGGGTTAATGCACAGCGGATATCACCTTAATGGGCAGCCTGAGAAAAACTCATCACTTTTAAGGCGTAGTGGCGCTATACCATGCTAGTCCCCTAGTTCAGTGCTGCTAAAGTATGTTAGTAGCTTTGAACTTGATAGGTAATAAAAAGAAACAACAAGTAAATATATAACTTTATGGCGTATTCCATCAAGCTATCAAATTATGTGAGAGCACTGTATTTAAGGATGATATTAAGGACCTGTCACCCTTGAGCCTTGTGCGTAGATGCCTAGCTAGGCCCGCGTGTTTGAATAAGGATTATTCGATGTATAGTTTAGCATGTGTAAATACTTTGACCATGTCCGCTCATAGCTGTGTTGTCTCAAGCAGATTGCCCGGTTCAAGCATGTTAGGACTTAAGTGATGATATAGGCGCATACGACATGCCAGATAGCCGATCGAGCATTGCCCACACGCAATGAAATCTTCCGATGATCATGTTTGGGATTTCGTATTTTTAAGGTAGCATTGTCATGTCAGGTTATATACGGATCATCATATAGATATATGTATATAGTCAAGTGAACCAAGGGCGTGCAATGAGATGCGAAGCGCGTGTGAACAAACAAAAGTGTATCGCGCAACTAAATAAAGCAATAAAATAGGATTGTACCTGGAATTGTGTTCCGAAATATATATATAGCTCAGCTTAGTGAACTGCAACTTAGGTCTATCCTTACCAAAGTATAGCTTGGTAAAGGCGTAAACGGCGACAAGAAACGTCTTACAAGTAAGAAGGTTTGGCAAGAAGTCGTCCAACCGAAATCTCGTTGTTGAAGAAGGGTTATCAGGTGTGCGTGAAGGTCCATATGTAACAACTGCCACTAAAATCAATAATTAGGACAATAATTAGTCAATAAGGAAACCCTAATTGAGATACCCAAGTAATTCTGCACTAACCCTAAAATTTTCAGAACAATCAGAATCAGGATCAGGGCCCCTAAAACTTAAGGGGGGCAAACCCTAGTTGAATAGTTATCTAAAATAAACGATGTATTGTTCTGATTGGCCAATTCATTTGATTCACCCAAGCTAGTCCCGGGCTAGGCAGCCTATGAATTAGACTGCTTAGCTTACGGACCGTAAAGGGTTAGGCTTACGGTCCGTAAGGGAGTCCCAAAACTTGCTATAAATAGCCGACCTTGGCATTAGAACAGAAGTGTTAAAACGTTGCACAAATCTTCTGTGAACGTTGAGTTATTTCCGAAATCAGTCTAAACACACACACGATCACGAGGTGCTGCCGCAATCAGGGTAATAACTCGATCGCTATTACGATTCAACGTCCTATCGATTATAACTATCCAACAATTGACCGAGTGCTGCTCAAATTGAGCTTATACTTTGTTATTCATTGTGATTTCAACTTGAATGTTTGAGTGTTGTTCGAATTCGGACTATGCTCTGTCATTCGTTGTGAATCCAGTGAATTGTTAAGTATCGCGCTTGATAATAGTTGTGAGGGTTTAATCTCGTGAATTGACGTAACTGCTGAATTAGTTACTAATCCCATTTGTGTGTGCATTGTTATTTAAATTAGGTTAAAAGGCTAATCAGTAAAGCTTATACTCTGCTCGTAAATCTGCAATGTGAGTCATTCCTCTTTTATAAACTCTTTTCTCACAGTTTGTGAGTCAACTGTTTTACAAAACTCCAAGTTATTTTTAAAGTTATAGTTACAGTGATTAAGTCTATGTAATCACCAAATTACAGCCGGTATGTGGGGTTTTGTATACATTACTATTTCCCGTCACACTTGGACAAACGGGTGGCCAAGGGGTGATCTGACCACAGTCACAAACACCATTGGACAAATGGGCTAGCCAATGGATGGTCAAGTGACAAATACTGTGGGTAGTTGGTTTGATATTAGAAACATTGTAATTCCCCTTAATACTGTAGATTATAACAAATGTGTCGTTTTCAGTAAACTGAATGATTCACTCAGTATTTCCCCGCTGACAAAACCTTTTTCAAACATGTTTCAGGTGATCTGGTATGAGCAAAGAAAAGTGCCGTGGAGCACTCCCAGCTTAGAAAAGTAGCTCATTGTAAATAAATAAATGAACATGTTTTGAAAATAAAGATTTCCCTGAGAAATCACATTATTGTAAATTTCGGGAATTTATCCCTAAGGTATGAAACGGGCAGTTTAAATTATTGAAAGATTCTGTTTTGAAAAGACTTCCGCTGTCGCCTAAATTAAATACCACGGGATTCCTGTCCCGCGGCTCCTGAAACGGGTCAAACCGGGTCGGGGGCCGTGACAGGAAAAGGTGGTATCAGAGCCACTGTTTTAAGCTTACTGATTAAGCTCACTGTTCTAATTAATTTAAGTTTATTGAAAATTTTATTTGTCATTCTGTGAATATATGCTTATTAACTGATTAATTGTTAAAATTACAGTATGGGTAAACAAAAGATTTCTGCTATCTACCGCAAATTAGATAGTACACCTAAAGAACAGGGAACCTCTTCCTCCAAAACTTCTGTCAAGTTAGAGGAAGGAATCTTTGTCCGTAAGGCAAATTATGAAAACCCACTTACACCGGAGAAAAGGAATTCAATCCTTAGAAAAGGTCAAGAGAAAAAGAAACCCCAAACCAAGAGAGTGAGGTTTAACCCGGAAATTCAGGAAATTAACAGTAATTCACCAGGGGAAAATAATTTAGATGAAAAATGGGCAAATCTGTATCTGCTCGCTACTGTAGCAGAAAATGCAAATCTTTAAGCTTTAAATCTAGAAATATTTACTTCCTAGTAAACAAATAAATAAATCTGAGTGTGTTCTGTTTGCTGTTATGTTGTACAAACTGGTGTGCAATAAAAAAATGTTTATTTGTTAAGCTTTGTTCCAAAGTTTTAACTTAACATTTTGTGTATTTTGCATATATGCCGTACAGCATGAATGAGATGTCGGAAGCATTTCAGAATCTCAACCTCTATCCTGTGCCAATTGAAGTCTCCCACAACTTCACTGGTTACATTGCTGACATAGAGGAACCGCTAGAATTCCAAGCTCCACCGCTGGAAAAAGCAAAACCTAAAAAGAAGAGAAGATATGTAGGGTGGCGAAAGGTGCGCCGAAGGAAACCTAGGAGAATCCCTAAAATAGAAAACCCTGTGAGTGTGAGCAAGGGAAAAGAAATAGAAACCGGAGAAAGTTCCAACCCAGCAGAAATAGGGATAGACCTAAAGCAAAAGGGAATAGAGATCGGAGAAAGCTCTAAACAGTCTGAGGAAATCACATTCCAGGACGAAATAGACCGCCTACTGGATAATTGTGATATTTTAGAGCCTATCAACGATAATCTCTTCTCTTATCCTGCTACAGCTCAATTCCCAATAAACCTAGGACCAGCTATTCCAGACCCACTAGTTCACACCCGACCATTAGGCCAAATGGAGGAATGGTGGACCAATGACTGGCAATTCCAAAATATAGTTAATAGTCCCTATAGTTTTCTCCCACAGTGTGATCCAGAACCTGTCCCTAATCCACCAATGAGCTATGAAAATTTAGCTGAGCTACGTCAGTTTGGTGAAGAACTGATAGGCACCGGGAACAGGATCCGGGAAATGGGGGAGCAGATTTCTTGGAAGTACAACGAGAGGGAGCGTCGTTACTGAAACTGCCAGCGAACTAAAAGATAGGAGGGGTTTGGAAAAGTTTGTATTATAACTAATATAGTAAAACTAATTCTGTAAAATGGGCAATAAAACACTGTAAGATAAAAAGTGTGTATTGAAGCAGGTATAATATATAAAACAAAACAGAAGTCGAGGCATCGACAATTTTGACTATGCTTGCATGTTATACTGATCTATGTGTTTATCTGTGATTTTGTTATCAATAATTAGACACTAATAATTTCTATTAATACTAATTAGCAGATGGAAAACGCTAATAGTGAACCAGTTAATGAAGTAAATCAGTCTGAGCAAAATCAGGAAGATCAATATATAACTAGACAAGATATTGAGCACTTTATTGCTCAGGGGATAGCCAATGCTATTCCAGAAATTGTGGCGGCTGTTCAGAAACCTGCCGAACCACAATTAATTCCTAGTAAACGTATTCCGGAAGATAACGGCAGTAACAGCATAAACGGAGGCGGCAATCATGACGATCATGATCCGCAACAGGCCCCACTCCCTAAGAGAATGAAAGCTGCAACGCCTGGTTGCACTTACAAAGAATTTCTTGCCTGTAAACCCGCAGAATTTGCAGGTAATGAAGGGGCAACTGCAACACTGCGTTGGTTAGAGAAAACCGAGGCAGTAATTGCAATAAGTAAATGTGCTGAAGAAGATCAAGTGATGTATGCATCAAACTTGTTCAAAGAAGGGGCGTTAGAATGGTGGAACACGGTGCTACAAGCAAAAGGAAGAAGGGTGGCCTATGCGATGAATTGGGAGGAATTTAAGAGTCTTGTCGAAAGAAAATTCTGTCCCGAATACGAGAAGGAACAAATCGCAAACAAGTTCCTGAGTCATCGTATGCTAGGTGTAGACTGTCGAGGATATACTTCGACATTCTTCGAATATGCGAGAGTGGTACCTTCCCTGGCTTCGCCAGAACCGGTACTTATTTCCCGTTATATTTGGGGATTAATTGGAGAAATCCGTAACATCGTTAAAGCTGCGAGACCACGCACGATTGACGATGTTGTGGAATTAGCTAATACCTTAACCGATGAACTAGTCCGCACCAGAGAAGAAGATCGCAAGAAGGAATTGGCTCAGAAGATTACCCAAGGATTTCGTGTGGGTAATAATTTCAAGAAAAGGGGAACCGGGCAATACTCATCACCTCCTTTCTGCCGAAATTGCAAAAAGAAACACTATGGACAGTGCAATATATTTTGCAACTTCTGCAAGGAGAAAGGACATCGGGAAGAAGACTGCAGAAGGAAAACAAGAGTTTGTTATAACTGCAGAGAAACAGGACATTTCCAGTCTGAATGTCCTAAGTTAGCTAAACCAGCAGACAGTAAAGCTAAAACGACTGAAGGAACTACTAAGAAAAATGTACGAGCATTCCAGCTGACCACTCCAGAAGCCGAACTCATTCCAGACGTGATAGCGGGTACGTTCTTAGTGCATAACGTCTATGCAAAAGTATTATTTGATTCTGGTGCCAACCAAAGTTTCATTAATACTGCATTCTGCCAAGCTCTTAACTTACCTCTAACTACCCTTAGGCAGATTTATACAGTCGAAACAGCAGAAGGGAATTCTGTTAACATAGACAAGGTTTTGCAAGAAGGAAAGATAGAATTATTAGGCCATAAGTTTTCTGCAAACCTATTACCTATGAATTTAGCCGGATTCGATGTGGTATTAGGAATGGATTGGTTAATAGCCAACCATGCTCGAATCCTGTGTGATAAGAATTCCGTAGAAATCCGTACCCCCACAGGAAAAGTAATTCTAATTTCAGGAGATAGACCTCGAAAGCCACTGAAATTCATTTCAATAATGAAATTGGCTAGTTATTCAAGGAAACAAGAAATGGTGTATATGATTTCTGTAATCATTAACACTAAAAGTAAGGAACTCCAGGACATCCCTATAGTTTCAGAATACCCAGATGTTTTTCCAGAAGAATTACCTGGTTTACCACCTGATAGGGAAGTAGAGTTTAGAATTCATTTAATTCCAGGTACTGCACCAATAGCTAAGACACCTTATCGATTAGCACCTACTGAAATGCTAGAATTGAAAAAGCAATTAGATGAATTACTAAGCAAAGGATTTATACAACCAAGTTCATCCCCTTGGGGTGCACGAGTGTTGTTTGTGAAAAAGAAAGATGGATCAATGAGAATACGTATCGATTATAGGGAATTGAATAAAGTCACAATTAAGAACCGATACCCATTACCTAGGATTGATGATCTTTTTGATCAGTTGCAAGGAGCTAGGTATTTCTCTAAGATAGACTTAAGATCTGGATATCACCAATTGAAAGTACAAGAGGAGGACATACCTAAAACCGCTTTCAGAACTAGGTATGGTCATTATGAGTTTACAGTCATGCCCTTTGGATTAACAAATGCTCCAGCTGCATTTATGGACATGATGAATAGGATCTGTAAACCATACTTGGATAAATTTGTAATCGTGTTCATTGACGATATACTCATTTATTCCAAAAGTCAGGAGGAACATTGTAAGCACTTACATGCACTCTTAACTTTGTTAAGAAAGGAAAAGCTTTATGCCAAATTCTCGAAGTGTGAATTCTGGCTACAAGAAGTGCAATTTTTAGGTCATATGGTGAATCACGAAGGAATTCACGTAGATCCTGCTAAAATAGAAGCAATCACGAATTGGAAAGCTCCACGAACGGCTATGGAAGTTAGAAGTTTTCTAGGATTAGCTGGATATTATAGAAGATTTATTAAAGATTTCTCTAGGATAGCTGTACCTTTAACTAAGCTAACCTGTAAAGCTGTTAAGTTTGAATGGGGATCTAGACAAGAGGAAGCTTTTAGGATTCTAAAGCACAAATTGACAAATGCTCCAATTTTAGCTTTACCCGAAGGAACCGAGGATTTTGAAGTATACTGTGATGCTTCAAAATTAGGATATGGATGTGTGTTGATGCAACGCAAAAAGGTAATTGCGTATGCTTCCAGACAATTGAAAAAGCACGAAGAAAATTACACGACTCATGATCTAGAGTTAGGAGCTATAATTTTCGCCCTTGAAATTTGGAGACATTATCTGTATGGAAGTAAGTTTACTATCTATACGGACCATAAGAGTTTAAGGTATATATTTGGGCAAAAAGAGTTAAATATGAGGCAAAGAAGGTGGATGGAAATCTTAAGCGATTACGACTGTGATATTCAGTATCACGAAGGAAAGGCAAACGTAGTCGCAGACGCCTTAAGTCGTAAATATCATGAAAAGCAAAAGCGAGTCCGTGCTCTTAGGTTAAATCTACAATTAGATTTAATGGAACAAATAAAGGAAGTTCAGGGAACGGCAATCAAGGACGATGCCGAAGGAATGAAAGGTTACCTAAAGGAATTAGAACAAGGAAAGATGGAATTTGGAGATTCCACAAGAAACGAATTTGGGTACCTAAGCAAGGAGAATTAAGAAATAAGATTTTAGAAGAATCTCATAAATCTAGGTATACTGTACATCCAGGAAATAATAAGATGTACCAAGATTTAAGAAATAATTTTTGGTGGATAGGAATGAAAAAGGATATAGCCGAATACGTATCTAAGTGTCTAACCTGTTCACAAGTTAAAGCCGAACATTAGAAACCTTCAGGACTACTACAACAGTTAGAAATGCCTGTATGGAAATGGGAACTCATAACAATGGATTTTGTTACTAAGTTACCCAAAACCAGAAAAGGTAATGATGCTATTTGGGTAATTGTGGATCGATTAACCAAATCAGCTCATTTTCTACCAATGAAGGAAACCTTTAGCATAGAAAGGTTAGCCAAGTTGTATGTAGATGAAGTAGTATCCTTACATGGAGTCCCACTCTCCATTGTATCAGATAGAGATAGTCGTTTTACTTCCCGTTTCTGGACAAGTTTCCAAGAAGCAATGGGAACTCGACTTAATTTGAGTACTGCATATCATCCTCAAACGGACGGACAAAGTGAAAGGACGATACAAACCCTGGAAGACATGCTCCGAGCATGTGTAATTGACTTTGGTGGTAATTGGGATAGCCATTTACCATTAATTGAATTCTCCTATAACAATAGTTATCATTCGAGCATCGAAGCTGCTCCATTCGAAGCACTGTATGGATGCAAGTGCAGAACTCCCGTTTGTTGGGCAGAGATAGGAGAAAGTCAATTCTCAGGTCCAGAGATTGTGCAAGAGACTACAGACAAAATAACTCAAATCAAGGAAAGACTGAAGACTGCTAGAGATCGTCAGAAGAGCTATGCAGACAATCGCCGTAAGCCGTTAGAATTCCAAGTCGGAGACAAAGTACTATTAAAAGTATCTCCTTGGAAAGGAGTAGTACGATTCGGTAAGAAAGGAAAACTGAGTCCCAGATATGTTGGACCATTCCCAGTGATCCAACGAATAGGACCAGTAGCTTATCGTTTACAACTACCAGAAGAATTAGCTTGAGTACATGATGTGTTTCATATATCCAATCTCAAGAAATGTTTATCAGACGAATCCCTGGTAGTACCTCTTCAAGATATAGAGGTAAATGAAAAGCTGAAATTCGTAGAGAAACCCCTACAAATAGAAGATCGGAAGATTAAGTTTCTCAAACACAAACGACTAGTACTAGTAAAAGTCAAATGGGAATCCAAGAGAGGGCCAGAATATACTTGGGAACTGGAAACAGAAATGAAGCGAAAGTATCCTCATCTATTTCAGTAAATCTCGAGGACGAGATTTTTCTTAAGGTGGGGAGGATGTAACAACTGCCACTAAAATCAATAATTAGGACAATAATTAGTCAATAAGGAAACCCTAATTGAGACACCCAAGTAATTCTGCACTAACCCAAAAATTTTCAGAACAATCAGAATCAGGATCAGGGCCCCTAAAACTCAAGGGGGGCAAACCCTAGTTGAATAGTTATCTAAAATAAACGATGTATTGTTCTGATTGGCCAATTCATTTGATTCACCCAAGCTAGTCCCGGGCTAGGCAGCCTATGAATTAGACTGCTTAGCTTACGGACCGTAAAGGGTTAGGCTTACGGTCCGTAAGGGAGTCCCAAAACTTGCTATAAATAGCCGACCTTGGCATTAGAACAGAAGTGTTAAAACGTTGCACAAATCTTCTGTGAACGTTGAGTTATTTCCAAAATCAGTCTAAACACACACACGATCACGAGGTGCTGCCGCAATCAGGGTAATAACTCGATCGCTATTACGATTCAACGTCCGATCGATTATAACTATCCAACGATTGTCCGAGTGCTGCTCAAATTGAGCTTATACTTTGTTATTCATTGTGATTTCAACTTGAATGTTTGAGTGCTGTTCGAATTCGGACTATGCTCTGTCATTCGTTGTGAATCCAGTGAATTGTTAAGTATCGCGCTTGATAATAGTTGTGAGGGTTTAATCTCGTGAATTGACGTAACTGCTGAATTAGTTACTAATCCCGTTTGTGTGTGCATTGTTATTTAAATTAGGTTAAAAGGCTAATCAGTAAAGCTTATACTCTGCTCGTAAATCTGCAATGTGAGTCATTCCTCTTTTATAAACTCTTTTCTCACAGTTTGTGAGTCAACTGTTTTACAAAACTCCAAGTTATTTTTAAAGTTATAGTTACAGTGATTAAGTCTATGTAATCACCAAATTACAGCCGGTATGTGGGGTTTTGTATACATTACTTATTTCCCGTCACACTTGGACAAACGGGTGGCCAAGGGGTGATCTGACCACAGTCACAGACACCATTGGACAAATGGGCTAGCCAATGGATAGTCAAGTGACAAATACTGTGGGTAGTTGGTTTGATATCAGAAACATTGTAATTCCCCTTAATACTGTAGATTATAACAAATGTGTCGTTTTCAGTAAACTGAATGATTCACTCAGTATTTCCCCGCTGACAAAACCTTTTTCAAACATGTTTCAGGGGATCTGGTATGAGCAAAGAAAAGTGCCGTGGAGCACTCCCAGCTTAGAAAAGTGGCTCATTGTAAATAAATAAATGAACATGTTTTGAAAATAAAGATTTCCTTGAGAAATCACATTATTGTAAATTTCGGGAATTTATCCCTAAGTTATGAAACAGGCAGTTTAAATTATTGAAAGATCCTGTTTTGAAAAGACTTCCGCTGTCGCCTAAATTAAATACCACGGGATTCCTGTCCCGCGGCTCCTGAAACGGGTCAAACCGGGTCGGGGGCCGTGACACCATATTCCGTAAATTGTGAAAGCAATTTTGACCCAACGGTTACCTTACACCATGCCAGTTTCTTTTTATTGCTGTTAAATAAATGTCAGTAACATTAAGCTTGAATAATAATACTAAGCAATGATACTAGCATGCGCCGTAAATATCGCAAGGTTAGTAGTTGTTAAAACGATGAACTGCTAATCGTGTCGTTGAATTAGTTTCAAGTGCTAGACTTTAGCTAACTTGTTTTTATTGAAAGAAGTATGTAACACTGTCTTTCTAAATGATTCATGTGCTCTGGCCAAATAAATGGGTATTGTTCATATGTTTAATCAAATTGAATATATGCCCTCGATGTGGAAGATGATGTGGATGCTGGGGCGGTTATACAACACCCCAAGTCCTGGTTAAATGAATATATGCTATGTTTAAAAGTAGTGCAACAACGGTTGTACGATCTCGTTCCACCAGGCTTCGGCACATGTAAAATGTGGTGTAATATAGATAGGAAAACCTTGGACCATTATAAGTGACCTGGTTGAATTAAAAGCTCTAGTAACACAAATTAAAGTGATACGCTGGTGTATGTGCGACATACACAGGTGGGTGAGTGGCGACGTAGGCGCTACAGCGGTGGCGTGACTAAATGCGCCACAACCCCATTCATAATAATAGGCAAGAAGGTTGGAAGGTATATCCTTATGTATGACAACTGAGAATTTCCATTGGGTACTCTCGTATTCTGTTATAAGATAAGTTTATAAACGTCACTAAGGGTATGACTTACGACGGTTCTCATAGGAGATGGCGCGAGCAAGGAAAGTATCTGCCGGAGACGGTAGGGGAGAACGAAAAAATCTGCCGGAGTGGCTGGTAGAATGAAAGCCTCCACCAGAGGCGTGGGTGGGCAAAGATGTCCGTTGGAAATGTTCTGTGGTGAATAAAAGCTTCCGCCGGTGGTAACGGGTTGAATAAAATCATCCGCCGATAGTGGCAAGTAGAATAAAAGCTCCCGCCGATAGTGGCGTGTTGGGACGACCTCGTAGCCCAATCGGTAAGGCGTCTAAGTGTGCTGATTAAACAACGAATCTCGCTTGAGAGTGCCATATAGTAAGGCATATCGAGTTTCCACCAATGCTTGAGAGGGGATTATCAAGCCAAAAATGGCAAAAGAAGTGCGCGCCAGGAATGGTGCGGCAAATAAAGTCATCGCCGGAGTTGGCGTAATCATGAAAATTGTCCCATGCTGATTGTGGTGGTGCGAATAAAAGATTCCGTCTGAGTTTGGCACGTTGAAGAAAATCGTCTGCTGGAGGTGGCGCGACCTGGAAAGTTGTCCGCCAAGGGTCGCGAGACGGGTAAAGTTGTCCGCCAGAGGTGGCGCGACGAATAAAGGTGTCCGCCGACATGGAACGCGTTAGACACCACATAAGAGGACATAGTCCTCTTGAAGTTTACACATATTTGTTATACTAAAAAACATGGCGTACTTTCTTCTTAGTAACGATACTTATACAGTATTGCGTATGTATTTAAAAATGACAAAGGCAAATTAGGTTGTACCGCGCCCCATTTTTGCTACAAAGCTTGGTTAAAAAGAGGCATCGTAGGCTTCACCATAAGGGAAAAGTAGGTTGTATCATGGGCGAAAATGTGTTGTACCTGTGCCTCACTATATACGCGTTCATAACTACACTTAAAAATGTTTTGATGCGAAGCAGGGTAATAAGAGGATGCTATCACTCCTCGGATTAAAACCTGGTTAAAATAGGAATACACGATGGGCACGCGAAAGACAAGTGGCGCAAAGCCAAGTTGCGTGAAAGCCGGTGGTTGAAAGAATTGTATGCTAGAGGCGGCGCAACCATTAAGGCTCGCCGCCATAGGTGAATTCGGCAGGCGTAAAAGAATGTTTACTAGGAACGGTCTCCCGACGGTTGTTTGACTTGACCAATGGCGCATGGTTGGCTGGGGTCAAATGCTAACTTATAGCTAGCGATTTTGGTGGTAGCAGTTGTAACACCCTAGTTATTATTTTAAAGGTTTTCGTATAAATTACGAATACAGACATGTATTTAGTGTTAAGTATCCTTAGGAAATTTCGAGTAAATTAAAACTTTTACAATTCATAAGCTATTCTACAAAACGTGATCGAATTCGTTGTTTAAAATATACAACGTGGCAAAGTGCGGAAGCATGTAACTATATCGTGTTCGGTTCTTCGATGAGCTTGATCGTCTTCCGGCATCCAAGGAGTACCTACATTTCATAAACATGAAATGCTTTAGTCATGCAGGACTTAGAACGCGTCTAAACGAGTCCGAGAAACAATTGATAACAAAAACAAAAATTTCAACCTGACCTCCACCGTAAATTACGGTGGCACCGTAATTTACGGTGGCCACTGGTTTTACATGCCCCTACCGTAAACCAGTAGGGGGCCACCGTAAGGCTTTTCACCTCCACCGTAAATTACAGTGGCACCGTAATTTACGGTGGACCCTGCATCCAGTTTTCCATTTTTTTTTTTTGCTGTAATTTGACACGAAATCTACCGTATCTTTCAAACCGCTTGTCCGTTAGGCCTACCGTTTCTTCCTACGTGTTTGTAATATGATTTTCCATCATTTGGAGTTAAAATCCGACATTCGGCTTAACAAAATTTAAGACTTCTAAGTCTTCGGCTTATTACCCTTTATACCAAATTTTGACCCGGTTATGCATTTTATCAAACAAACGTATTTATTTGATTCCTATATTTCGTACGCTTCATCAAATAATTGAGATATACCATATTAGGTTCTAATCATAGGTTTATTCGCAAATTAAACCCGTTTTCACTAGTATGCTTATCTTGACCCGTTAAGGATATTTTAAGCACTTTTAAGCTCAAATTCGCTTACATTCTAATCTAGCGTTGTAACCTATATCTCTTATCTAGTACTCTTCCATCACAACTAAATGTGTGTTGGATTTAAAGTAGATATCTATGTGTTCCGAATTTATACCTCTTGAAATATCGTTTTACGGCAAAGACTCATATGAAGTCTTTTGGCCCAAGAATTACATCTTTCACTACCCGTACTCGTTCTAAACTTTGGTTTAATCATAAGACTCCTTTCCAAACAACCTCTAAGAGTTGTTTGTTCAATTTAGCCTACAAGGGCGTTTTGGTCGATTTTGGTCCTTCTTTTACAATGAAGGGCTATCACCAATTATTCGACTAAATTAGCACTTTTACATACATCATAAATAAGCGTACCTGGCTCGGATCAACAAATAGACCCGATTTTAATACCTTGCTTTATATTCGCTAATTAAGAACGATGCGAATATCCATTGGATATCTATTCCTGTAAGCATATGACTTGACAAAAGAATCATTAGTCTATATAGTCAAAAGGTGTTGTCTACACCTTTTGACCCGTTTGGCCGAATTGACCATTTATCTTTGCGAAATGATATTTATTATCATCTCCTCTACATGACTCTTCCCATTTAACACCGTACGGAAATTTTAAATATGAACCGTGTATTTCTTTCGACATAATATGACCAATTTATCGATTTACTTCTTTTTAACCATTATTATGGTTTCTATCGTCTTTGATTTTCTTGTTCCGTTCGACTATACGACGGAACATCATATTTCAATTGTTTAGATATCTCATTCATAATCTATATGATAAGAAAACATTCCACAATTTAAGACTAGCGTAAGCTATACTTACCTTGCATCCGAAATACGCTTTTCCGCCATTCTTGCTTCGTTTGACCCGCTTCCTTTCCAAGCCTCCACCTAGCTTGTCAAGCGTCAAACTATCATCATAATTCGTAAGACGGTTATATTAGTCATCATTAATTATGACTATTCCATCTTACATATTTTCTATCACAATTACCATTCGATCTTATTAATGGTCGGTTTGACTATTTAAAAGTCAAATCACCAATTAACACATATGATTGCACTATCAAGTTCACAAGACTCAATTAGGCACATTATCAACACTTAGTTCTCATTTAGGCATTTTAACAAACACCTAATGTGCATGATTTTTACATATTTACTAACTAGTTCCTAACTAGTTATTTTTACCAAGATTAACATCAAAATTCACCACTATCACTTATGATCAATTACTCAAACTTGCAAATTGTTCAAGTATCTTGTTCCTACTAGCAACTATGATGTTTTTAAACATGTGTACATCATCATCTTCACTATATAATGAAAACCCACTTGTCTAAAAGTGGTAAATCACCAAATTACTCAAATTCTAGCAATTTTACTTCAAATTTCTACTTAGGGTTTGTTCCTAAGCAATCATACTTCATTAATTTGGCCATAGCCTCTATGATTCTTGCAAAATTCGCATCATGCAAATTTAACAAATTTTCACAACTTCATAAATGTTAGAAATTCGACATACCTTACGATCCCCACGACTAGGTGATCGTTTCTATGTATTAAATTCCGAATTTGGCCTTCGTTTGATCTTCCAATTTGAAGATTTTGTTGAAGAACTAGGGTTTGCTCCATGGAGCTCCCTCCTGGCTTCTCACGCACGCACACTCACATATGTGTGTGTGTTTGTTTTATTTTTAAGTTTATAAAACCATTTGTAAGTTACCCGGCTTTGGTCCCTCGTGTTTGGTTAGTTATTAATTAGGTCACAACCTAATTATTTTCAACAATACTCTCACTTATTAACTAGGTTTAATATTCCTAGTTAACTTAGCGGGTTCGGGAATATTTATGACTAAGTTTATTTTAGGCACCGTTAACTCGGGCCTTTTGTCCATTATATTTCTTTAAAGCTTTTATTCATTTTTATTTATTATTAGGATTAATTATTTAAATCCTAATATTCCACCGGGTAAACTTTTACCACTAACGGTACTTTACCCGTCTTTTAGTATTAACGGGGTTTAATTACCAAACCCGTTTTCGGGGTGTTACAAGTCTACCCCCCTTAAAGAGGTTTCGTCCTCGAAACCTTTTCTTACATAATTCATTGAGTTTAGCTCAATATATTCGATCCAAGAAATCTTTCAAGCATTACTTATATATATATTTTTTTATCCAATAGTTAGTATTACCAAAAAGTATGGTAACATCTTTTTGGTTACTAATTGTCTACATAACTCATACGACATAGTGCTACTTGAAATAACGTAATCTCGTTATTTTCACTAGTTTAGTTATCTTAGCGATATCCATCGCTTTCATGTACTATTGAATTCTTTATGAATCCGTTACTTTTACCGCTCGCTTGGTTATAATGTGATTTTACTTCGCATTACATTTCCTAACCGTGATCGTGTCACATCATGTTTAGTTTGTATCAACCTTTCATTTTCGAAAGTATCACTCTTCGAATATGTTGTCTTGCGCCTATTAGTGTCAAGACTTGAATCTTTCATACTTACTATTCAAATTCCTACCATAATTTATATTTGTAAAGACGTTATTTCTTACTAAAACCGAAGTTTTAGTTGTAGGATCTTTTCTTTAACTTTTGTCAATTATCCATACCATGATATTGACAATCCATAATTTATTCTTTTACAGCCTTAGTTTTATGCGGGGATTCTCAACCGATTCCCTCGCTTTATCTAATTAACCGTAGGTTCCTTCACTTAACCTCGTAGGCTATTTCCTTAAGCTTTTGCCTCTTTAAGGCGAGGCCCTTGTGATCCCTTTGCTTCAGTTCATGACCCGTGGATCATTCAGGCCTCGTAGACCTTTACACTAATTGATATCCCGTAGGTTATGATGATCCCGTAGATCATCTTTTATTCGAGTCTTTATTCAATTGTGTATACATTTATATATACGCATATGGCGTTAAGACACCCCTTTTTATGTTTAGAATCATTCACCTTTATTTTATTTTTTTTGGATTTCGTTCGACCTTGACCGTAGTCTAAGGCTACATCGTTTTCTTTCGAACAATTCTCCGACTTTATGACTTCTCACGTCATTTATGCATCGGTTTATCTTATGCTCACCATTATCTAGTTTACATACATTCGTATTTGATTATGTCCCATTACCGGGCTCATTATCCTTTTGCTTTTTACGCTACTAGTATCCCGCTTGCGTTTACTCATGCTGTCCGGCATGATATTACATTCGACCCGTTTAACTTTAAAATAGTTGAACACTATTTTTTTTTTAAATTTCTATTTACATTATCTTGTTGTCTTTTAGTTATGACTCAAAACCCGAGTCTTTTAACTTTCCATCCGAGTTCCCGTTTCTCGGTTTACGCATGTGTTTAATCCCTGCCCGTCAACCGGGTGTTTTACCGAAGTCATTATTATTGCAACCCTCCCGGTATGCATTAAGACTTCGATTCACTTTTATATTCCTACTTTGCCCTTAAGTTTGACGTTTTACCAAAAACGACCCGTTAAGGGACATATTTGCATTTTCCGGGTTCGAGTGTAAGTACACTCCCTCCCAATACTTGTCTATATCATTTTTCATGCTTGCGTTTTCTGGGTTCGAGTGTAAGTACACTCCCTCCCAATACTTGTCTATATCATTTTTCATGCTTGCGTTTTCTGGGTTCGAGTGTAAGTACACTCTCCCAATACTTGTCTATATCATTTTTCATGCTTGCGTTTTCTGGGTTCGAGTGTAAGTACACTCCCTCCCAATACTTATCTATATCATTTTTCATGCTTGCGTTTTCTGGGTTCGAGTGTAAGTACACTCCCTCCCAATACTTGTCTAAATCATTTTACATGCTTGTGTTTTCTGGGTTCGAGTGTAAGTACACTCCCTCCCAATACTTGTCTAAATCATTTTTCATGCTTCTTTGTCCCTTCATTCGGGCTCATTATTCTGATGTAATACGCTTCCGTCACTCGGTTGTGCGTTTACATTATTGTCAAATATTTTGCTTATCTGATTCATTTGGGTACTTTTTAATTAGTCCCATTTACTCCGCCCTTACTACATCGGATGTAAATGTGTCCGCTATAAGAAACTCGTGGTATCATATGCCACTACTTACTTGGCCAGAGTAAGCGATTTAACACATGACGTACACGACCTTTTTATAGTTTTCACATCACGCCCTATGTAAGTAACGCCTCAAATTATCTCCATGTTTATGGTTTCATTTGGTAAAACTTTATTTAATTGTTAGTTAACAATTATTAGTTTTAGTCGTTTATTCCTTGAACATGTACAATGTCTCTTTTTATAAACGTTTATTCACATTCATTAATGTGATCATTACTTTTCTCAATAGAATTTATATTGAGAATATTTACTTGGATGATCACTCTTGTCCAAGTTTCTATATAAACAAGTCTTGTTATTCATTTGTTATTCATCATTGTGAATAACACATTTCCTATTAAATTTCTCTTGGAAATCAGGTTTTCCAAGTTCTATCATATGTGTATGCAACCGTTATTACTTACGTGTTTGTTGCATATAACGACTCGTACGATTAAATTTAAAAGTGTGCACCTGGTAATGCTTGCCCTAACGGGCTTCTCTTGTCATTAGTCTTGTTTGCCGCCGTTACGCGATTTTGGCCCTTGATGAGTATGCTCTTCCTATCATACCTCGGACCGTTCCATCATCATATCCATAATTCGTTCAACTCCCGTCATCTTCAGACGCGAGTGTCCTTCAATTACAACATTCACAAGAGTTAGTAATGTCAACTTCAATAATCGCCCGTATTATAATACAAGGCTTTTTCTACTATACGCGTCAACGCGCGTATTTTCGTCAACCATATTAATCATTTTAATTGGGGTAACGTGTAACACACGATAGCCCTATGTGTTGTTTACAACACTTTAGCATGCTAAGCTATTAACATACATGTACTTACCGGATTTGCGATCAAGCCTCGAACCGAACACACTTTACTCTTTAACCATGAGCTCTGATTACCAACTTGTAACACCCTAGTTATTATTTTAAAGGTTTTCGTATAAATTACGAATACAGACATGTATTTAGTGTTAAGTATCCTTAGGAAATTTCGAGTAAATTAAAACTTTTACAATTCATAAGCTATTCTACAAAACGTGATCGAATTCGTTGTTTAAAATATACAACGTGGCAAAGTGCGGAAGCATGTAACTATATCGTGTTCGGTTCTTCGATGAGCTTGATCGTCTTCCGGCATCCAAGGAGTACCTACATTTCATAAACATGAAATGCTTTAGTCATGCAGGACTTAGAACGCGTCTAAACGAGTCCGAGAAACAATTGATAACAAAAACAAAAATTTCAACCTGACCTCCACCGTAAATTACGGTGGCACCGTAATTTACGGTGGCCACTCGTTTTACATGCCCCTACCGTAAACCAGTAGGGGGCCACCGTAAGGCTTTTCACCTCCACCGTAAATTACGGTGGCACCGTAATTTACGGTGGACCCTGCATCCAGTTTTCCATTTTTTTTTTGCCGTAATTTGACACGAAATCTACCGTATCTTTCAAACCGCTTGTCCGTTAGGCCTACCGTTTCTTCCTACGTGTTTGTAATATGATTTTCCATCATTTGGAGTTAAAATCCGACATTCGGCTTAACAAAATTTAAGACTTCTAAGTCTTCGGCTTATTACCCTTTATACCAAATTTTGACCCGGTTATGCATTTTATCAAACAAACGTATTTATTTGATTCCTATATTTCGTACGCTTCATCAAATAATTGAGATATACCATATTAGGTTCTAATCATAGGTTTATTCGCAAATTAAACCCGTTTTCACTAGTATGCTTATCTTGACCCGTTAAGGATATTTTAAGCACTTTTAAGCTCAAATTCGCTTACATTCTAATCTAGCGTTGTAACCTATATCTCTTATCTAGTACTCTACCATCACAACTAAATGTGTGTTGGATTTAAAGTAGATATCTATGTGTTCCGAATTTATACCTCTTGAAATATCGTTTTACGGCAAAGACTCATATGAAGTCTTTTGGCCCAAGAATTACATCTTTCACTACCCGTACTCGTTCTAAACTTTGGTTTAATCATAAGACTCCTTTCCAAACAACCTCTAAGAGTTGTTTGTTCAATTTAGCCTACAAGGGCGTTTTGGTCGATTTTGGTCCTTCTTTTACAATGAAGGGCTATCACCAATTATTCGACTAAATTAGCACTTTTACATACATCATAAATAAGCGTACCTGGCTCGGATCAACAAATAGACCCGATTTTAATACCTTGCTTTATATTCGCTAATTAAGAACGATGCGAATATCCATTGGATATCTATTCCTGTAAGCATATGACTTGACAAAAGAATCATTAGTCTATATAGTCAAAAGGTGTTGTCTACACCTTTTGACCCGTTTGGCCGAATTGACCATTTATCTTTGCGAAATGATATTTATTATCATCTCCTCTACATGACTCTTCCCATTTAACACCGTACGGAAATTTTAAATATGAACCGTGTATTTCTTTCGACATAATATGACCAATTTATCGATTTACTTCTTTTTAACCATTATTATGGTTTCTATCGTCTTTGATTTTCTTGTTCCGCTCGACTATACGACGGAACATCATATTTCAATTGTTTAGATATCTCATTCATAATCTATATGATAAGAAAACATTCCACAATTTAAGACTAGCGTAAGCTATACTTACCTTGCATCCGAATTACGCTTTTCCGCCATTCTTGCTTCGTTTGACCCGCTTCCTTTCCAAGCCTCCACCTAGCTTGTCAAGCGTCAAACTATCATCATAATTCGTAAGACGGTTATATTAGTCATCATTAATTATGACTATTCCATCTTACATATTTTCTATCACAATTACCATTCGATCTTATTAATGGTCGGTTTGACTATTTAAAAGTCAAATCACCAATTAACACATATGATTGCACTATCAAGTTCACAAGACTCAATTAGGCACATTATCAACACTTAGTTCTCATTTAGGCATTTTAACAAACACCTAATGTGCATGATTTTTACATATTTACTAACTAGTTCCTAACTAGTTATTTTTACCAAGATTAACATCAAAATTCACCACTATCACTTATGATCAATTACTCAAACTTGCAAATTGTTCAAGTATCTTGTTCCTACTAGCAACTATGATGTTTTTAAACATGTGTACATCATCATCTTCACTATATAATGAAAACCCACTTGTCTAAAAGTGGTAAATCACCAAATTACTCAAATTCTAGCAATTTTACTTCAAATTTCTACTTAGGGTTTGTTCCTAAGCAATCATACTTCATTAATTTGGTCATAGCCTCTATGATTCTTGCAAAATTCGCATCATGCAAATTTAACAAATTTTCACAACTTCATAAATGTTAGAAATTCGACATACCTTACGATCCCCACGACTAGGTGATCGTTTCTATGTATTAAATTCCGAATTTGGCCTTCGTTTGATCTTCCAATTTGAAGATTTTGTTGAAGAACTAGGGTTTGCTCCATGGAGCTCCCTCATGGCTTCTCACGCACGCACGCACACACACATATGTGTGTGTGTGTTTGTTTTATTTTTAAGTTTATAAAACCATTTGTAAGTTACCCGACTTTGGTCCCTCGTGTTTGGTTAGTTATTAATTAGGTCACAACCTAATTATTTTCAACAATACTCTCACTTATTAACTAGGTTTAATATTCCTAGTTAACTTAGCGGGTTCGGGAATATTTATGACTAAGTTTATTTTAGGCCCCGTTAACTCGGGCCTTTTGTCCATTTTATTTCTTTAAAGCTTTTATTCATTTTTATTTATTATTAGGATTAATTATTTAAATCCTAATATTCCACCGGGTAAACTTTTACCACTAACGGTACTTTACCCGTCTTTTAGTATTAACGGGGTTTAATTACCAAACCCGTTTTCGGGGTGTTACAGCAGCATTACCAATGGAAGTCCCGCGGTTTCAATATGTTACTAGATTTGGGCCAAAACGGTTTCAAATATAAAGATAATAGATAATCAAACGTTCTAGCGAACCGGCGTTTATATATTGGCGGCGATTGTTGTATATGTCAGTTACGATCATCCTTGATGCAAGTTGATAAACGTAGCCATGTCTCACACCAAACTTCTTCATAACGCTGCTAAATATGTTAGCAACCTTAATTGAGTATCACCAAAAAGTAATATTCTATAAATTATTGGATATAATATAGTGGTTGCATCTCACAAACAAAATATATGTACCATACAATAAGCTAGTTGGCGAATTTACCCACCAAACAATGTGTGTATTTTTTACCTATATTCTCTGTGTCCCTTGGGAATACGGGTGAGGTGGTTAAAACATGAGATTTCCAATTTGTATGGTTTCTCTGGTGATAGCCCTTCGTAAACATTGTCTACCAAAAAATTGATACCTTAGTCGTAGATGAGGCCACTAGTTAAGATGGGCATAATGTTATGGGTGTGCAGTGGAGGTCACCCGCCACCATTACACGAGTTCGGAAGTCTCCGCTTGGGTAGATTTCAAAAGTCGTGATGGGTATACAACAATCGCATGGGCATGAGCCACCCGCCGGATTATGCGGCCGCGTGCATCCGATATCACAGTGTAGCGGAATATGATTGGAAGCTTCCGCCAGGGTGGCATGGCAAAGGAAAAGCATCCATCGTATGTGGTCGGGTGGTACAAGGCGTCCGCCGAGATCGATATGGGCGACTCGACTGTTCCCGGTGAAGTTTACATAGTGGCCCACTAAAAACGAAGTGTGGCCCAAAGTCATCTGACGTAGGGACGACGCCCGAAAGTGTGTTGTACTGATAGGGCCGTCTAACACGCATAGGCGCGGGTAAGTTTGTTAAGCACGCAAGATGTGCGGTTAAATTTGAAACAATGGCCCACGTTTAAGAATGTTGTCTGCCGGTAATGGAGCGGCGTTTGTGTGTAAGCATAGAGCGCTCGCGTGGGTGGTGGAGCGTGACGGTTAACCGCCTGAGGGAGCGGGAGTGTATAAGTAATCCATTGGAGGTGGCTGGGATGTGTTGCGAGTGGCGGTGACAGGGGACACACGCCGGTGAAGAATGCAACAGGGTTTTCAATGGCGGGTGTGTATACACGCTGGTGATGCGAAGGCAGGTGGCACACACGGGCGTGGAGCGAAGACAGTCAAGGCCTTAGATGGCGGAACAACTTGAAGGCCCGCCGTAATTGGCGGAATAAGATGGTTCACGTCAGCATGCTCGTGTGAGTCGTCCGCTGGCGGGCGTACAGAGCTTCCTTGTAATATTGAAAGAAAAATGGTGTCTTCGGTTACTCGCTTGGATGTGAGCCGTCCGCTAGAGGCGGCGGGAAAAAGAAAACTTTTTGTTGTAGGCTGTGACGGTTCTAAATAGTGACCGCTAATAAGGCTCGTGAAAGAACAACAAACTTGAAGTCTCATCCATGTTTGAACAAAAGACTTGGAGTCAGAGGTGAAGCCCAGAAACAAGGCCGGTGTACCATGAAGTTTACATTGGATCTTCAAAAATCCTCATAGAATCAGCCAATACAATATAAATATAAAACATATAATATAACGAATATGCATGGGGCTCCAAGTACTGTGCAAGACAGCTTTTTGATTGGCTATATGCATGAGATAAAGCTGACTTTATTGTGTATAGCTTAATGATTATGCTAATCTCTTTTGCAAGCTTCTAGAAAATTTGTATTATGTGTATATTTTTCTCATAGATCTATCATATCCATGAAATTTCAAGAGTTCTTTCCTTTATAAAAAATGACGTACCGAAATTGGAGAGTTTTGAATCCCCGGTTTATGTTTAGAACCCGATCCAGAAAGTGCCAGTATGAAAAATACAGATCTTGAGATCGAGTAGAAAAAAAACGAGGTGAGACTGATAAGTGGTCCCACGGATGGCGCCAATGAAGAAGCATGTCCCGAGCGGGTCGGTACTTCTACGATGATGAATACGGATATGGCCAAACCTCGTCTTCTTCGCCTGAATCCTAGACCTGCAAATAAGAAAAGAAGAAAACGGGCATGTAGAGACGGCCGGTAGGGGAAAAATCCCCTGTTTCCAGCTACAAAAGTGTTGCCCCATATTGGATGCCCTAATAAGGAGGTGCAGTCCTCCTTATATAGGAGATATGGGAAACCTTAACCTCAATGGGCCAGGCCTAGTTAGGGGTTGTCTCTACAAGCCCACAACCTAGTGTAGTATGTAAACTACAATGCGCTGGGCTTCGCAGGTTAGTACGTAATAATAATAATAATAATAATAATAATAATAATAATAATAATAATAATAATATTTAACATAAAAGTGATAAGTAGCAGGAAAGTCCGACCACTCGGGTCGGGTCCAGTACCATACCTCGTTACCGGAGAAGACACCGGAATTTGTTGCCGGAAAAGTACATTCACCTGAAGATTCCCTTTGTGAGCTGGCAAATTTGTTTTAACGGAATTGTACAAAATGTCGGATAAGGATTTGTCTTATCTGGCATCATTACACGAAACCATACAAGTTCCCAGTGCACATGAATCCTCCTTCGTGCGTGTCAAAGTATTTCGCCCCAAGTTCCTGTGCTTCGCGTGAAGAGTGGTTCGTCTCAAAATTTCTATTTTCACATAAATAGTACTTCGCTTGGTTGTGACCTTGCTTCGTGTGAAGCTTGTGTTTTGTGTGAAGACTATGTTTCGTGTGAAGCTTCTTTCTTCGCATGGCAGTTACAATTCACCCAACACGATTATCCGGGGTGTACAAGAATTGGGGATCGGATGCGAGCGAAATTCCTGCCAATAGCTGAGATGTTCAGTCGAGTCCCTCCCCCTTTGTGGGGTCCGCACCCCTACAAGTGAGCAAAAAAGGGAGGACGAAAGAAGCCCTGGCGAAACGTCATAATTAGTGAACAAGTGTATGCTTCGCAGCCCGACAGTATGGAGTACTGACCATACCAAGGACAGGCCCTGAAGCGAAGGACGGGAACGAGTTGAATCAATGTGTTCCAATTTCTGGCCTTGCACCGACCATCTAATGGACCATGGACTAAACAACCACTGCCTGAAAGGACTATGTCCATAAGAACCACCCCCCCCCCCCCGCGCGCCCACAAGGTACATCTTGCACCTATGGGCCGCTATAACTATCCAAGAATACACTCGAAACTGGAAGGATAGAAAACCCACCTGGTAGACTGCCGAGCTACAAGTCCTACGAGACAGGAGCGGGATTCTCTAAAAAGCCAAGGTCATGGGTGGCCAAGAGGGCCTACTTGGAGACTTGGGATCTCAGCAGGAAATGCGAAGTTTGCTTAAAGACAGCCGAACAATAGGCGAAAGAGAATAAACTAGTTCTGATATGAGTAGGCTCATAACATAATAGGGAATACCCTAACCCTAGGAATGTCACACCCCAACCGATGGCGAAAAGATCGGGATGAGACGAACAAATCGCTCAAAAGCATCATAACACTAATTTTGACAATATAGATTAAATCAAATTTCATAAATGCTAAAATGTCATACAAGATTCAAACATTGTACCAAAAATAGTTCAAAACATTGTTTATTCTAAATGGGTTTCTAGGTTCATCCTAGCTTGTTTTCTTGATCACTTCATCTATCAACCTGCAACATATATTAAAATAACATCAATAAAAGTTGGCGAGTATACAAGTTTAATACATAGCATAAAGTCGAATAAAAAGTTTTAAGTGCTCATATCCAACATGAATAACATGATCCAAATTACTACTTTGCCTTTCCTAATAGACTAGCGGGAGGTTAACACGTTCAACTTGTTCAATACGATCAACTTGTTCAATGCGATCAACTTGTTAGATACGATCAACTTGTTAGATACGATCAACTTGTTAGATACGATGAACTTGTTAGACACGATCAACTTGCTAGATACGATCAACTTGCTAGATACGATCAACTTGTTCAATACGATCAACTTGTTCAATACGATCAACTTGTTCAATACGATCAACTTGTTCAATACGATCAACTTGTTCAAATACGTACAACTTGCATAGCATATGAGATTAACAAGCAGCAAAATGTTTCGTGTTTAAATGTGGATAGAGTGTGAATATAACAAGTTTCAAGTGTTGTGTAATTTGAATATGGAATACATGTCACACCCAAAGTGTTTAAAACGAAAATGAGATCGAGTATACTCACATTGGTTGCGTTGTGATTTCTTGTAAATACACGAGTAAAGATGGAGAATTCCAAAGTAACGAACAATAGGGATTATCCTAGATATGAAATACGTGAACGTCTTAGTTACATAACGAACTCGTAAGTTAAATATAATTTCTAATATTTACGAATCGATTAGTTTAACGTTATAATTTATCTCGTTATTTAACATTCAATATTATAAAAGAATTAACATAATTTGTTAATTATTTAGGTTAATATTAAATTTAATTGTATTATTAAGAAAATGGATTAAAATGTAAAAGTTTAAATATAATAGAAAAAGAATAAAGAAAGAAAGAGAAATTATTAAAATAAAGGGTTATGGTTTTTAATTAAATAAACAAAAAAATACAATCAAATAAAAGAAGGTGTCATCTTCTTTATGAACATACGCAGACTATTTAGTTCTCCATACTTTCTATTTGTTTGCATGCTTATAACCATCGAACAAAAACAAAAAAAAATAACATAATAATAAAATAAATAAATAAAATTCAACAGTTCATTGTATGGAGGTTAATGAGAAAAAAATAAAATAAAATAAAATAAATATAATAAGGAATCGCAGAAAGAAGAAAGGGTATACCGACAAGATGAATCAGTCTCGTTGTGGCTTCGGTCGTTTCCCACGTTGCCTCCGATCTTCGGGCGACGACTCGTAGCTCCGACAGGCGTGCAGGTCACTCCGGTTGCCTTCTCGATCTCCGGAAATGTCCGTATATCCCCGGTGGGATGGCGAAACGAGAGGAACCGTGTCCCATCGTAACTCGATGAACTCCGGCGGCTTGCAAGTCCCGCAGACGAGGTCGTTATTCGAACAGAGAGAGTGTGTTAGTTATGAGGGTGTCGAATGTGAGCTATCCATATATATATACACACATTTCAAAATCTCGTTCGGGTAAGTTCGAAGTTTCCGTATGAGCCACTTTGTATACGTTTTGAAAAGGTGTCTGTCTATTCATGATTGTTATAAAGATGGAAACGCTCAAACACGTAATTGAGAATTTATTTCCGACAAATGTAAAAGGAAATTATGGCTGTACGCCGTACGCGTAACCGAATTCAGTCTCGACAAATCAGGAACGAAAAGAAGGAAAAGTTGGCTGGCAATTTTTTTTAAAGGAAATAAAGGTCATCTTTCTAATATATGTATTTTATATGTATTTTATATTGCAAAACCACTAATTTGAATCGTAACATTTGTTTATATCCTGGATTCCTAGGCCCCTCTTTTATCAGATTGTTAGTCGCATACTATATGATGTATTAATTATGAATTATATCTTTAGTAAGAAGTTATCTCTATCCATACTAAAGAAGTTATAATGGTCCCTAGTTAGTATCGAAAAAAATTATTAATTAAATATCGATATGTAACGTATATTTATTTCTAGGCTTTATTTGATTATGAATAAATTAATATTCAAGTACTGTTGTCTAAGAATATAAATTTTATTGATCAAAGTAGGGTATAATTACAGTGGAAATGAAATGGAAATAATCCAAAGCAAAAATTAAGGATCCGTTCAAAAGGAAAAAAAAATACAGATATGTTGATATTGTTATAAGTGATGATTATTTATTTCATAAATTTTATTTATGTATATACTTTTAGGTATCTATATACAAGCATTGAGAAAATACATAAATAAATAAAACTCGAAGATTTCACAATGGATCGAAGTTTGGGAACCCATTTTGACTGATGTTACAAGGAACCGGGGCCTGGCAATCCTTCGTTTGCGGTCGACGTTCCGGCAAAGTGTGTTCGTTGGCAGCTGAATGTTTCGATCTAGTTCGATTAATGGTCTCATCTTATAATAACTAAGGAGCTAATGAAAGATTTTAGTAAAATGAAACTGTCTCAATTCCTCAGCAATCACACCAAAAAATTGACTTCCTTTTTTATTTCCTTTTTGATTTCCTTTTTGATCAATGACAACTGAAGCATTGTAACCATATCTTAAAAGGCCCTATTCTATAAAGCACAAGTATTTACTAGGACTGCTACGTGGGGTAAGCTAGCGAAGTTCTTTCTTTCACGATGCCTATCACGATTCTTAAATAACCTTTACCGTCCCAGTTGAGTCAGCTTCGCTCCTTTATTCACACATCTCTTTCTTGAATGGAAATTTCCAAATAGTCAAGGTAGGATGAAGAATAACATTAGTGAAAGATTAGTATTCATGTAAGTAGTTAAAGAAGAGAAGAGTTAGCACGAATCGTCTTTGCAGCGTAAACTATTGCTAAATGAATGCCTTTGCTTTGGCTTTGAAAGTCTTTCTGTTCCTGATTCAACTCCTTCATGCTATTGATTGATTTGCAGCGTAAACTCTTGCTAAATGAATGCCTTTGCTTTGGCTTTGAAAGTCTTTCTGTTCCTAATTCAACTCCTTCATGCCACTGATTGATGCAAGTCTTTTTCCTTGTGTAAGACATATTCCATCAAGTTTATAGAGACTGAAAGCTTCCTAAACTGAATCAATATTCAGCCAATCCCTTGCAACTTTATCTTACTTCTACTTCTCGTGGGGCATTACGATAGGAAGGAATGCCCAGTATACTACTTGAGCCGAGTGACATGCCTCCCCCATCACAACCAATTGGATTTCTTTTTTTTTTCTTTTTTTTATATGTAGTAAAATGGGACTTTATTCCACACCGTGCATATTAACAAAAACTCCCCTCGATTAGGTGTCAACTACGTGATATGATAAAGCCCCTAAGAGCTTTATACCATACCACATAGCCTTAGCAAAATCTTTGATAAATATTACTATTCATCAAGTATTATTTACCTTTGTAAATTTTAACAAGATGATCTTTAGTATACTCTAGTCGGATTTTTCATAGATCTTGTAGTTTCTCTCTTTTTGTAACGTGTATTGTTCAAATATATTGTCACTTTTGTAAGCCAAGGGTGTGTAGATTAGTTTTTTACTTTTTTTTTTTTTTTTGTTTTTCCATTGCCTTTTGGAAAACTTTTTTCAAGTATGGGAATTGATAACTAAACAAATAATCTAAGTTAAATAAAAGGTGAGGTTTGTGAACCGAGTGAACAAATTCTGGGCAGTGATTTACGCCATCAAATCGTAAAATACACTAATGTATTTTCATCATCAAATCCTAGCCATTGATTTACACTTGTTTATTGATAATCAAGTGCTAGGATTATTTCACTAGCGTTCACTATCAAGGGGTTACGTTATCAAATCGTAAAATACACTAATGTATTTTCATCAACAAATCCTAGCCATTGATTTACATTTGTGTATTGATAATCAAGTGCTAAGATTAGTTCACTGGTGTTCACTATTAAAGGGATTGTTCACAAATGAACCTAACCCAATAAAAGAAATGTATTTCCAATATATGTTGGATAACTTCTCTTAATTTACTCCTTCAACTTTACCTTAAAAAGAGTTTTTCTTGTTGAGGTAGATTTAAAAAAGACGTTGAGAGAGCTTTATCGATATGTTTGGATATCTCATCATTTTTACGACCAATTTTATAGCTCCAAGTAAAGTTGTTTTTTGACCAACCCTTTTGGGCTATCTTATAAAACTTGATAGTATGATAATATGCTGTGTTTAATCTATTCGAATAATGAAAACCATCAAAGTCAAAACCTGCGAATACATTTAGTTTAATGGAGCGTGTTCATAAATCTAACATTATTAATTTCATGAGTTGGGTTTAGTCTGCACGAGTGAGTGGTTATGGGTAGAACATGTGAATACATTTAGTTAAATGGACCATATTCAGGTCGACTTGACGAGTTAACCCGTTTAGTTTTATACTTGTGTTTTTTTAAAATAAGAGTTAAATGCCTGGTTGGTTTCTGTGGTTTGCAAATATTGCAGACTTGGTCCTAGTGGTTTACTAATTACAGAGTTGATCCCAGTGGTTGCAAATTTTGCACTCGGGTGATCCTTATCACTAACATATGTTAATTTTCTCAGTTAAATATATGCGAAATGACTATATTGCCCCTTAACAATAAAAAAATAAAAAACAAAAATGTCCACCCACAATTTCTTCCTCCCCCCCCCCCCCCCCCCCTCTAAAATCCAACCCACCATCATCTTCTCCAATAATGACATTAGCAGCTGCCACAGAAAACTTCTTCGATTCATCCATATTCGCATAGCTTCTCCACTCAGTCAACAGACCACCACTCCTCTTCTTGCTCGACATACTACCCATCATTTTCGCATTAACCTCGTATAATCTCAAAGACCACTTTGCAGGTGGCGGTTTCCGGTTCTCCTTTCTCACAACAGAGGACAAGTCAGGAACAGATTAAGCCAAAACAGAGGACCCTGTTGGCAGAAAACTTGACATGAGTTTCCGGTGGAGTGGAAGTAGCAGAGCGGTGGTGTTTAGGGGGTAATGGAGGTGGGTTTGCATTGGATCTTAACTTGAGTTTCGCAATTATTAACTACATGTAACCATCAAATGGTTCATATAAGTCACTGCTATCTTAAAAGGCATGTTGGAATGAAAAATGGGCAGAGAAATTGGAAATTAAGTTAGGTCTCAAACTTTTGAGTCTATGTGTCTGTGTCCTTGCTATCTTGATTAACCGGTGGTGTAAATGTAACCGGAAGAGTGGGGCTGTTTCGCCCGGAGTTACGATCGGAAGGTGAGTCTGTACCAGATTGCAGCGCTCAGAGTTACGATTGGGGTGGTCTCCGGTGGAGGGATGATCGCCGGTGGAAACGAAGGGGTTGGGGTGGGAAGCGGGTGGAGGGGCAGAGAACTCACGATGATGAAGAAGATGATGGGGTGGGCCCCTTGTTTTATTTTTTTTTCCTTTTTTCTAAATTGCTTTATTTTTAATCTCTGGGGTAATTTTGTTATTTCATACAAACTTAACTGAAAAATCTAGCTTGGGTTAGTGATAAGGACCACCCGAGTGTAAAAATTACAACTACTGGGACCAACTTTGTAATTATTAAACCATCGGGACCAAGTCTGCAATATTTGAAAACCATAGGGACCAACCAAGCATTTAACTCTTAAAATAATTATTGTGTGGTTTGTACAGTGATACCAATATTGGAAAGATAGAAGAGAAACAAGTATCAAGTTTATAGTTTAAACGTAAATACTTTACATAGATAGATATATGTTTACGGTTGTAATTTGTAATGTTATAGTATTAACTAGAGTTGATCCCCTGCGTTGCAGGGTTGGATTTTTAACGTGATTTAAATGCATATCTTAAAATAGAAACTGAAAGCGAAATACCGATCGTTACAAATTGTATACCGAAACGTATATAAAAATAGAAACTTTCGAAATCATTAGTGTCCAATATCATGTTAGGCAGTACCAAAAGAACATTGAAGTGAAAACATTTAAAGAATTATTAAAAAAAACATTTAGTTAAATAAAAAAGCCCTTTAATAAGTATAAAAAATTTGTATACAATTTAGATAGAGTTATCAATTAAAATTAAAAATATAACAAATTTAAAGTAGTCCATAACCAAATTATTATTAAAATAAATTTGTTATATAAATATTCATACATTATTTAAAGATTACACACATACACATACTTGATTAGACACTTATATTCTATGTGAAGACAAATCAAAGAAGGACCAAAATGAAAACTTAAAAAAATGTAGTGCTCAAAGTAAAGAAATAAAGATATCACTATTCCTCGTGATGATGTGAATTAATATATATGAACAATGAACAATATCTAAATAGCTAAAATAAATAAATAAAATATTCGGGTTAAATGAGGTGTGTTTTTGTTAACTTATGAAAACTCGTGTCGTATTCAGGTTCATTTGTCTGACATGATTTACAAGATCATGTGAAGGATTCGGGTTTGTACGTGTTCTGTTTGGCCAGTTAACTTACACTCACAGCCAGCTTAGAAGACCTAATTATCATTCGACATCTTATTTAGAAGAGACTGTCATTTTAATACAGAAAATGATAATTATTACAATAAGTTATTACATCTCAATGCTTATTATAGTTATATAACATCGTTTAAAAATATTAAAAACAACACGTTAAAAAAATGACTAGAGAGGAACATTAGGTAAAATGCTATTAGTCGCACTTGAAAATCCTTGTCAACAGTTGCGGATTCAGAAATTATTTGTTGAGGGTGTGAATGAGGCGTTCAATCATATTTTTCAAGAGGTGAGGTCGAATTTTTTTGCCTAAAATATACACTAATTTTTTTTTCAAAGGGTGCAGTCGCCCACCCACTACTGTGGGTAGGTCTGCCTCTGCTTGCCAATCATTAAGGCACCGAGGTCCCCAACCAAAGTTGAAACTGGAAGTTGAAGACAAATCTATCTATTATACTAAATGAATTCTCTTAAGCCACAAGGTTTATTCTTAGCCAATCATTTTGATGATGTGGACATGCTCTAAAGGCTGATAATTGGTTTTGAGCGGGATTTTGATTTCTCCTCTTTTTCATTCACGCGGTCGTCCTATGAGTTTCCTTTTTTATTCTCCTATTTAATTGAAACTAAAGCTTCTTCTAATCAAGAACCCTAAATCCCTCTGTATTCTACTTGGGCGATTCCAAAGGTACGCTTTCATTATTCGATTTCATCTAGATCTTGAACAATAATCTGAAGTATGTGTTCTTTTTTCTATCAAATTGGTTAGAGTAACTGAATCTGTAGATTGATTTATGACCTAGGGTTTATGAAGTGTGCGATTTGTTCGCCTTTTAGATCAAAACTGTTGATTATGTATTTTATAATTTGATTTCTCTTAAATCGGAGGAAAAAGTAGGGTTTTTTTGTTTCTGATAATTATAACATATACCCATATTATATGCCTGATGCAACTCGATTGTGAACTGAGGTTCTTATGAAAATGCGATCTGAATGTATTTTTTTTTAATTTTAGGGAAACCCTCATTCTTTCAGCTTTAATCTTATTTGACCAATTAATACTTTGTCACTGATTAATTAGGTAATAGATTACAGTTTGTGTAATTTTGTAATGGTGAATTTGATTTCTTTCAAAAGGCAGGGTGGTGTTTCACACGGTTAGGGTTGTGAAATGGATGTTGCAGCTCATGTTAGAAAAAAAAACATATTAAAGTTCATTTTTTAGGATTTTCGGTTCTATGTTTGTTTAAGCACGGCGATTTAAATTCATTGAGAAGCTTCTAAAGGCTAGAGCTAATGTTGTTTTAATGACAAAGGGGATTGATGATATTGGCATTCAAGACTCATCAAGTTCGCTGACCTGATTAATGGAGGGTACCGTGCAACTTATAATGGTGTCAAGACGGTTGATGCAATGAAGAAGTTGTCCTCTGTTAAGAGTGATCGGTATGCTTTTCGATCAGGTGATTCGTTGTCGGAATCAATATATTGGAGAGAATCAGGTGCTATAACAGAAGTCAAAGATGAAGGAAGTTGTGGTGGGTACACTATTGATTAATATGGTAATCTCAATAGAATAACTTGCAGTGGTGAGTAATTTTCTGTTACAGAATCAGGTGATGTAACAGAAGTCAATAATTTTCTCTTTGTTATTTGCTACTTGATTAATATGAGCACTCTATTTCCGATTATAATGTGTTACATGTTCAATCGCTAAAGATTACATTGAACTAATTTGTCTAATTGTTCAATTTTGATAATTGTTTTTCGAATGTTTTTATACTATTTTCGGACGCTTTGTAGGTGAATTAAGTTACTAAGATCTATCATTTGAATCCTGGTTCTATCTTTTTGTCGAAGGGCTGAAAAAGATTGATAAAAAAGGACGCAGTTATTCACTTCCAGCACTCTGTTGATTCTTAAATTTAGGTATTCAGTTAATCTAATCATTAATCGTCTGAAGTTTTTTTGTGTTGGTTGATATCATAGATCTAGGGTTTGTTCTTAATAAATATATTATAGTAAAGAAGTTCAATTTGGATAAGGTTTGTTCTGTTTGTCAATTAAACTGATTATATGTTTAATTTTCTAACATAATGCCACTCCATTTTAATCAGACTCGCAATTTGCTGGTTTGGAATATATAATCGCTTATTTGAATTGTTCTCTCAGTTGCTGCCACACTCCATTGAGTAGTGCTCTACATTTGTTATTTATTGTTTCTTGAAATTAACCTGATTCATATTCGATTAACCAGATTTGGGATGTTAAACGTTTGATAGTGATCCCTAAAGTTTGCCCCCTAAGTGTTGATTAAATGTCTGTTTAGAGGAATGAGAGTTCAGTCGAGTTGAGTTAATGATAATCACTTCTGCACAAAAAGTGAAAACATATGCTGCTATACCCTGTCGATTGATCATAACTGCTTTTGTCATCCAGGTTTGTCTATTTTTCATTTCTTTTGAGTGCTTACGAGTAAATAGAATTAGTTCTGTTCTAGCTTCGTATTTAATTATATGTATGATGGTTCCTCCTTTGTTGTACATGTATGTCTTAAGGAATGATTCAAAAGCTTCTGTCATGACAAGTTTAAGTGTTGGCTGGTCATCAACCATCTAGAGACCAAAATCCAGCTTGACTGATACGTTTTTTTAGAGTTGTCGAAATCAACCCACGAGGTAAGGAAAACTCACCCAAATTGAACCCCTTCTTAAAGTTTGGGTCAGTTTTGCAAGACATTATATTAATCGAGAACATTCTAAGTTATATGCTAAGCTATTTGTATAATATAATCTATTATTCATGGTTTAAGTTTTTTTTATTTAAAGTTTCGGGAATATTATTTTCTTCAGCAATCTAGCGAGACGCAATACACGGGTTTGCTTAATACACAAATATACAGCATCGCGCTGTCACAAATACTAGAATCATGGCTTAGCAAACGTGGTCTCGCCGGTAATGTGGCTGCCAGTTCCTCGGCTATGGTAGTATGCAGGGTCGGTAAGGTCTTAAAAAATAAAAATCCTTTTATTCTAATGTTGATAGCTGGTGGTTTTCTACGACCTCTTTTAGAGTTGTCCAAATCAACCCACAAGGTAAGGAAAACTCACCCAAATCGACCCGCTTCTTACAGGTTGGGTCAGTTTTGGGATACATTATATTAATCGAGAACATTCTAAGCTATTTGTAAGATCCCAAAGCACATGATGTTGTTATTTATTTTTTTTAACCAATAGTACAGAGGGATCCACTGTTCCATGATCTTACTATTCGCATGTTTATAAATAGATTTAGAAATTTTGTGAAACAATCTGTATCGGGATATTATTGATGTTTGATTTCCATCCACAGGCACAGGAACAAAAAAATTGTTCTTCTTCAACAAGCATATGCGTGGCATTAAATTTGAAGCTTGGAATAAAAGTCACTTTGATTTTTCCTTTGATATACGTCTTTTTTCAAGTTGAATATTATAAAAATATCTGGGTACAACTATGTGAACCGAAGATTTTGCTGAAGAGTAGACGATATTTGATGTTATTATTGCGTTAGAGGCATGAAAGTTAGTAATTTTTTTTCACTAAAATGCTCAATTATTTGCACAATTCTCTGGTAATTGAACATGTCGATGATTATGTGGCAGTTCCTGCAGCAGGTGCACTTGGTATGGGTGACCAATGATCTGCTCAAATTCCAAATGCTCAGTGGGCTGGTGACATGGCACCACCGTTGCTCAAGGTGCAAGTGGTTGAAGGTTAGACTCAACGAGATGAGAAGACATAGATGTGGCAGAATATAGGTTGGTCTTTCTATTGTCCATGATTCTCATATTTGAAGTTAGTTGATTATTAATATATATCATTCTTAGTTCGGCCATACTTAAAAAAAATCACCAGACTTGAAGCTTGAAAGAAAAATCAAAATTCGAAACTGGTTTGGCTCTACGCGGATGTGGTAGTTTCAAGTGTAAGTTCGATGTCTATGGATTACTGAATTCGATTGATTCTGATTAGTTTAGCCTAAATATCATATTAACTTCTTCTAAATAAAATGATTTAAGATAAGATAAGCATTTACATGAACATAGGCGACTTTGACCCGATGAAACCTGCTAGGCCCGTTTTGTGACAACCCGAACTTTTAAGGTCAGTGTCTCGTAGTCACGCGATCCTGTTTCTTGCTATTTCTTCATATTCTCTACGATGATAAAAATTAAGTAAACACTCGTGACTGGAATGTAATTTCTAAATGAATGACGTGATTGGATGTGTTTACTTGTGTGTAACTGCTTAACAACAAGAAACCGTTAAAATGTTTCTGCGTGTCGAATAACTAATCCAAGGAGTTAACATCGTTAAAACGTTTCATCAGATCATTAAACACCTTGTGTATTTAATATGGACTAACCAAGCCCATTACACACCTTGTGTATTTACATAGAAATCTCGGCCCACTTGTGATTATTTGGTATTCCTTGACCACCGGCCCACTTAAGTTATGAGGGTATTATAATTTACGTAGACTTTTGTTACATCCCATTATATCTCAACATAACAAACCCTACCTTCTCCCAAATATATGTGCGACAGTAGAAGACCACCCCCCCCCCTCGTGAAGCTCTGCCTCAAGTTCACCCTATACCTCGAATCTTTCGGTTAGTATAATATCTCAACGTTTCGAATCGAATCCGTTTGTCATCATGCATAGGTGTATTGATACTTGATGTTATGTTTGTATATGTGCACGTAATCGTGATAAATACCTGTTGTATGCACGATCAGAGTTTGTTTTAGAGCTGTTATAAATTGACTTAGGATCTGGCATGATGATTAATGACGAATAAAGTTCGTGAACGTCAACATTGAATTGATTTGTTATATGCTTGAGCACTTGATAATAATAAAATTGATTATGATATGTCAGTGGGTTTAGTGGTCCAATACATTGGAAAGAAAGTGAACTGGCAAGTTGATAATCTTGAATTAAAAATGGTGGCCATGTGCTCTAATATTGATCTAATCAAAAACCACATAGGTATTCTTTAATATTGTCAGTGACATGATGTTTTGTTGGTTGAAGTAAACTAGGGTAATGAAGAAACAATAGAAACATATCACAGTTGTGCTTTACTTTCGGATTGGACCGCACAACATGTGAGTATGTTGAACAGTTGGGACACACACAAAACTTGATAACTCAGGTCGTCGCACATATTGCATAAGATCACACACTCTATTGGGCTTGGGGTTTATGGATTATGTTTGCATGATTGGTCAGTTGTGGTTGGATACATTTAAATATTTGCAGTTGATTATATATGTGACCGAATTGTTTGAACTATGTGTGATTAGATTGTATTATTAGGAGCATTGTTATTTTGATTTTAGAATTACCATGATTATTTGATTAACATGAGATTGAGATTTGAGAGGATGATTAGATTAATAAACGGATTGTTGATTCGATGAATTATGACATTTGCAAACAATGAAGAAAATTAGCTGATGTTGATATGCACACTTGATAAATTGGGTTATGTTCATGTTTGTTGGGCCGATATTTGTTAAGTGGGTTGCTAGAATTATTGAATTGGTTTAAAGCTATTGGGCCGCACAGTTTATTTGGTTTAAGCATCGAGTTGTTAAGTGTTAGGGTGAGACGTGACGGATTACGTAAAATATATGTGACTCGAACATATAATACGTGACTATGTGGTAATTGATGCAACTTGTTATACGTGTGGTTTGATATGTGGTTTAATAGAATGGGATTCTAACTGTTAGTGGTACCCACAATAGGAACTAATTGATCAACCCGGAACAAGTAACGTATTCTACCGAGCACTCTAAGGTGAGTTCATCTCTCTTGAGCATGCGTCCCGGTGGTTGGGACAGTCAGTGGGTATCCCGGGAAGGGATAAGTCGTTTGGGTAAAAACGGGAATGTTGGATAATATACTCTTCCTATCACCTTTAAAGTCCCTCCGTGTTGTTTGGTTACCGGGAAGGTAACATGGTATTAGTTAGTAGCGCTACTTAGGTTTGGCAACCTCACCCCGTTCCTGGGAGGACGGGTGTTGAACTAATGACCTAGTCATGACCAATGCTTTGATAGGAGCATTGGAGAAAGGGCAAAATAATCAGAAGCCGTCTTGTAATGGGGTATTATCAACATCGTTTTCAAAATGGTATTCAATGAACTGGATTAAACACTTGGTAACTAACGTTTTCGTAAAACTATGAACTCACCAGCGTTGTCTGATACACTTGTTGCATGCTCGCAGGTCGTTAGATATCTTGGATTTGGGAACTTGCTGTCTGGAGTAGCCGAAGTGGTCATGGGTCGACAGGAAGGATTTTTGTGACTGATTTCTTGATACTATACTTTGGTTTTGAAACAGTTTAACTTCGTTTACTATTTGCTTCCGCTGAACTTATTGATTTTCGTTTAAACTTGTTGAAGATGTTTTTATTAATAATGGGGATCTTATTTATAACTTGTATGGGTTCAATGTAATTGGTGGCTCGTTATTGGTATGTCACACGCCTAACAGGGACACTCCCTATGTGGTAATTTGGGGGTGTGACAGTTTGGTATCAGAGCCACTGGTTATAGTGAACTTGGTTTTAAACCGTTTTCATAAAACCAGACTATAACCGAACAGTACCGAAATCGACCATGACACTCAGCTCCAGACTGCAAGGTTCGTTTCTCGTTTACTATTGCATAGTATATCTAGTGTTTGCTTATGAATAACATCACATGTGAATGCACACTTAGCACCGCAGTATGAACTTCTATGTTACCAACCCATGTTACGTGTTTTAAGAGTGCGACTCTTCTTGAACTTTCATGATCTATGTTGTGGCGTCATCTGTCTTATTGCTTGAATTCGGGGAACCTTTTAGCGCGAGTTAAGAGGCACTGCGATAAGCATGCAAATTGCCTTATTATTATGGGTGCACACATAATAATAATGTGGGGTGCATGTGAGTCCCAGTGAGGCTTAACGAGTGTGAGAGGGGTTCCGCTCTGTTAATTGATGTTATGTTAGAACTCAGTAGTCTATAGGAGTCATAGCAGTGATTGTCTCCTACTCGAACATGATCTTTTCACCCCTTTCTGAATCCTTACGAATCTCGATGCTATCGACTATCGCCTGATCACACATCTGACCGCCTAGCGAACTGTGTAGAATGTTAGGTGCTAGTACGAACGTCCCTGAGTTGGATGGCTCAGAGTCAAATGATTGGACTATACTTTCCTCACTTATCTTTGTTTGCTGTAACTTAGCGTGTTGACGCCTTAGATCCCGAAGTGCGATCACTTCTGCAACACTCTCGCGACATACCGTGTATTACTGAGTCAACTTGCAAGAACGATGGACAAGAGGGTAAACGTAGTACCTTACTGACTTCAACATTTGAACGACCCTAGTTACCGACAACGAACAACAACGATTTGCCTCCAATCGAATCCTTAACCCCAGCCAGCGACTCGTGGGAGTCGACTCTTATGAACCAATCGGGACAAAATCGATGACAATTGACGGTAGAGCGGACTATGTAACCACCCGCACCATGAGTAGTGCCTTAGGACGTGGCACGGAATGTGAAAAGATGGACCTTGTTGGTGAAAGGACGCAGGACACCGTTACAGGCAACAATATTAGAGGCAACAGTCGCGGTAACATCAAAGTACTCGTGATCGTAGCTTACAGTATGGAAAAGAAGGTGACGACGACCTAGGGAACGGCGACAGTACTGGAAATTCTCGTGACGAAAACAACACTGGAAATGAAGCTCATGGAAGGACATTTAGCATGGCATAGGCTATACCAGGCGTAATAGCAGCACGATAGCTTGGATGGGTAGCTATTCGCTTCATCTCTATTCTGTCTAACCCTGATGCTTCTTGAAATCGAACCTGTTGTGGAGTCTGCTGATGCAAGTCAATTGAAGCCTTCTATGTTCGCCAGGATGCAAACTCGACCTTGGGGGACAGGTGTTCGACATCGACCTTCCTTCTACTACCCCTGATGGTTACAGTGCAGTAGTTAGTGTGGATTGGTTACTCAGAAATCGCGTAGACATAACTTGTGAGGAGAAAATTTTGTGTGGAGAATCGTTATTTGTTCTGAAGAAACAGAGTGGTGCAAAGGTTAGCGCCATATCAGCTATGAAGGCCCAGAAGTGTCTACGGAGGGATCACCCTGCTACGTTAACAGCCGTTACTGATGTTGAGGCTAAGGAAAAGAGGATCGAGGATCCACCAATTGTTCGTGATTCCTCTCAGTGTGCTACCCGAAGAGCTTACAGATTTACTTCCACCACTGTTAGGCAGAATCTCAGTTTGATCTCACGACAGGGGCAGCCCTGATTACTCGTGCTACATATTGTCTTGCACCAGGAGGGTTGCAAGGACTATCTACAGGAACTGTTGGACAGGAGTTTTATTGGAAATAGTTTTGTTCGCTTTGGGAAGCCCCAGCTACATTCGGGAAGATAAAGCCTTTTCATATGTGTACTGATTATCCAGAACTCAGCAAGGTGACAGTCGAGAACCGTTTGCCTCGACCATGTAGTGACAACCTGTCGACTAGTTGCGAGGGACAAGCTTTCATTCGAGGATTGAATTACGAACAGACTATTATCAGACGGAAATTCATGGGGAGAATGTTCTTAAGCGGCTTATCAAACGCAATTCGGCCATACGACTTTGTATTCCATGACCTTGGGGTTAATCAAGCACCAGCAGCTTTATGATTAGATGAACTGACCGTGCTTATTGAGGACATTTGAAATCATTACCAGGCGAAAGGAACATCATGGACGGCATTTGTAGCTTATTATAGAACCCTGGGGGAGGAGCAACTCCACACGAAGTTTACCTAAGTGTGACTTCAGGATTTGGGAGGTACGCTTGCTTGGTCGCGAAGTCGACGGAGTGGAAATACATGCAGATCCCGCTAAAGACCCTTTCTATCAGATATGGATCGGCACCGAATAGCCCATCGGGGATATAGTAATTTCTTGGTCCAGCTAGTTACTATCATAGATTCATCACAGGACTTTCGAGGTCTTCGCAACTTCAATCTCTTTAGCACAGCATGGTGCTGTGAAATCTTGGGAGACGAAACAGGAGGACATCTTTTCAGCTTTTGAAACCCAACTCTGCAACGCACTGAGCATCACTTCTATCCGAGGGTGCTGATGATCTGGCGGTATACCATGATGCTCCGAGTCAGAGTCTCAATTACACAACGATGCAACATGAGAGGGCGATGGCTTACAAGGTAGATTAACAGGGAGAATTGCGCGACTCACAACCTGGAGTGGAAGCCACGATCTCGGATTTGCGCTGGAGGCATTACTTGGACGGTACCAAATACATTACTTAGACCGATCACAAGGGCCTCCCATGTATAGTTGTTTCGAAAGGACCTAAAGCATGAAATAACATCGTTGGATGGAACTCTTGAATGAATACGGCCGTGAAACCTGGACGTGCACGAGCTTTGCGGCTCGCTATCGACTCTAACATACCTGATCAGACTCGCCTTGCCCAAACTGAAGAACTGAAGGAAGAAAGTTCTCAAGATTGACCCATGCGTGGCATGGGGAAGCAACTCTTGGCAGGTCAAACGATATTCGTTGCTTCGTGGAATGAATATGGACCTCACTACATAGCAACCTTAGGGAACTGGTGCAGGCGAAGCACACGGGCCTCGATATTCTATTCATCTGAGTTTCGATAGAATGTATTAAAGCCTGAAGACCATATACTGGTGACCGGGCCTGAAGGCCCATATAGCCACGCATGAGAACGATGGTTGACTTGTGGGAAGGTCCAGGTGGGATATTAGCAACCAGAAACACGTGTACGGAAATGAGAACAGACTTCCATGGATTTTGTCACTAGTCTACTTACAACTCGAAACGGAAACATTATCACCTGGGTGATCATTGATGGACTCAAGTTACCTGTACACATTCTTGCAATCGAGAAAACTGACGAGTCTTCACAGTTGTGAATGTTCATCTGATAGAGGTGGCTTTAGGCACGAGGTGCCAACTCCTGTTATCTCTGAATTTGATCTATGCATGATCTATGTCAGACAGTACACAACACCCTCGGCTCGCGACAGGACCAGAGCATTGCTTATCGCCGTTGTCCAGGACTGGTACTCGAAACTCTTGGGAAGGTTGTTTGGATCAGGAGTCGATTGGCAGCAACGCGTGACCGTCAGAAAAGCTGATAAACTTGGGAAACGCTGGAAGATCACTGTAGGCAATTGAATCGTGTTGAAAGTCTCACCCTGGGAGGGTGTGGGATGCTTTGGAAGCGTGGCAGGCTTAACTGACGTCTGATGAAACCCTAATTGTGACGTTCCAAGAGCTAAAGATTGACGACAAGATGCCGCTGTTAAGGTGCCAATTGAAATCATGCCCCAGGAGGTTATGGTTTGCGAGCACCGTCAAATTCCAATTATGAGAGTTCGTTGGAACTCGAAACTGAGTATCCGCAATCGTACAAATCTGCTGAATCAACTCCAATGCAACTAGTGAATTTCGGGGACGAAATTCCATTTCAAGTTGGGGATGATGTGGTACCTGAGCAAAATTCGCAACAATCTTGATTTTCTCACTTCACTCCTTTGGGCTTACTTGTCAAATTTCGGGACGAAATTTCTTTCAAGTTGGGGATGATGTGACAACCCGAACTTTTAAGGTCAGTGTCTCGTAGTCACGCGATCCTGTTTCTTGCTATTTCTTCATATTCTCTACGATGAAAAAAATTAAGTAAACACTCGTGACTGGAATGTAATTTCTAAATGAATGACGTGATTGGATGTGTTTACTTGTGTGTAACTGCTTAACAACAAGAAACCGTTAAAACGTTTCTGCGTGTCGAATAACTAATCCAAGGAGTTAACATCGTTAAAACGTTTCATCAGATCATTAAACACCTTGTGTATTTAATATGGACTAACCAAGCCCATTACACACCTTGTGTATTTACATAGAAATCTCGGCCCACTTGTGATTATTTGGTATTCCTTGACCACCGGCCCACTTAAGTTATGAGGGTAATATAATTTACGTAGACTTTTGTTACATCCCATTATATCTCAACATAACAAACCCTACCTTCTCCCAAATATATGTGCGACAGTAGAAGACCACCCCCCCCCTCGTGAAGCTCTGCCTCGAGTTCACCCTATACCTCGAATCTTTCGGTTAGTATAATATCTCAACGTTTCGAATCTAATCCGTTTGTCGTCATGCATAGGTGTATTGATACTTGATGTTATGTTTGTATATGTGCATGTAATCGTGATAAATACCTGTTGTATGCACGATCAGAGTTTGTTTTAGAGCTGTTATAAATTGACTTAGGATTTGGCATGATGATTAATGACGAATAAAGTTCGTGAACGTCAACATTGAATTGATTTGTTATATGCTTGAGCACTTGATAATAATAAAATTGATTATGATATGTCAGTGGGTTTAGTGGTCCAATACATTGGAAAGAAAGTGAACTGGCAAGTTGATAATCTTGAATTAAAAATGGTGGCCATGTGCTCTAATATTGATCTAATCAAAAACCACATAGGTATTCTTTAATATTGTCAGTGACATGATGTTTTGTTGGTTGAAGTAAACTAGGGTAATGAAGAAACAATAGAAACATATCACAGTTGGGCTTTACTTTCGGATTGGACCGCACAACATGTGAGTATGTTGAACAGTTGGGACACACACAAAACTTGATAACTCAGGCCGTCGCACATATTGCATAAGATCACACACTCTATTGGGCTTGGGGTTTATGGATTATGTTTGCATGATTGGTCAGTTGTGGTTGGATACATTTAAATATTTGCAGTTGATTATATATGTGACCGAATTGTTTGAACTATGTGTGATTAGATTGTATTATTAGGAGCATTGTTATTTTGATTTTAGAATTACCATGATTATTTGATTAACATGAGATTGAGATTTGAGAGGATGATTAGATTAATAAACGGATTGTTGATTCGATGAATTGTGACATTTGCAAACAATGAAGAAAATTAGCTGATGTTGATATGCACACTTGATAAATTGGGTTATGTTCATGTTTGTTGGGCCGATATTTGTTAAGTGGGTTGCTAGAATTATTGAATTGGTTTAAAGCTATTGGGCCGCACAGTTTATTTGGTTTAAGCATCGAGTTGTTAAGTGTTAGGGTGAGACGTGACGGATTACGTAAAATATATGTGACTCGAACATATAATACGTGACTATGTGGTAATTGATGCAACTTGTTATACGTGTGGTTTGATATGTGGTTTAATAGAATGGGATTCTAACTGTTAGTGGTACCCACAATAGGAACTAATTGATCAACCCGGAACAAGTAACGTATTCTACCGAGCACTCTAAGGTGAGTTCATCTCTCTTGAGCATGCGTCCCGGTGGTTGGGACAGTCAGTGGGTATCCTGGGAAGGGATAAGTCGTTTGGGTAAAAACGGGAATGTTGGATAATATACTCTTCCTATCACCTTTAAAGTCCCTCCGTGTTGTTTGGTTACCGGGAAGGTAACATGGTATTAGTTAGTAGCGCTACTTAGGTTTGGCAACCTCACCCCGTTCCTGGGAGGACGGGTGTTGAACTAATGACCTAGTCATGACCAATGCTTTGATAGGAGCATTGGAGAAAGGGCAAAATAATCAGAAGCCGTCTTGTAATGGGGTATTATCAACATCGTTTTCAAAATGGTATTCAATGAACTGGATTAAACACTTGGTAACTAACGTTTTCGTAAAACTATGAACTCACCAGCGTTGTCTGATACACTTGTTGCATGCTCGCAGGTCGTTAGATATCTTGGATTTGGGAACTTGCTGTCTGGAGTAGCCGAAGTGGTCATGGGTCGACAGGAAGGATTTATGTGACTGATTTCTTGATACTATACTTTGGTTTTGAAACAGTTTAACTTCGTTTACTATTTGCTTCCGCTGAACTTATTGATTTTCGTTTAAACTTGTTGAAGATGTTTTTATTAATAATGGGGATCTTATTTATAACTTGTATGGGTTCAATGTAATTGGTGGCTCGTTATTGGTATGTCACACGCCTAACAGGGACAATCCCTATGTGGTAATTTGGGGGTGTGACACGTTTGAATCATTTATCTTTGACTACATTAAAACATTGACCATTTTATTAATTTCTTTTATGTTAACGGAGGATGTCACGTTTACACATTCTTTAAACCGATCTCTCAAAATTTATATAAAAATTTGCAGATGAGAAACGATTTTGGGAACCGGTGGGCCAGGCCACACTAGACTATGGAAGGCATATTTATGATGGCTATGAGTACGCGATGACGCCACTCAATGACCCAAGTATGTATGCTGCAGCTTATGAAGCTTATCCAATGTATGTCATTCATCAACAAGTCAACTAAATGAGGTGTAGGCTTGCCCTTAAAAATAGTTTAATCGCCAAGTATTAGCTGGATAGAATCAATTTTAAGCTACATCATTTACCAGCATGGCCAAGCAGAGGATTCTCTTCAGGCTTCAGTACCAGCCTTCTTAATACCTCACCAGCTAATTGACTCGGTTCAAGCGAGATGGTAAGCCATTGAGGACGTGTATGTGATACATAACTTCTTAAAACTCTATAAATTATCTCACAAATTTAACTACGCTACAGGGCATGAAAATTACCAGTAGTTAGTGGGTTGAGCTGGAAAACGGATGCCGGTGGAAATGGGTTATATTTTGGTACGGCTAACAACCGGTCAGGTTGGGTTAGCTCACTAACCTTTTTTATATAAATAAGTAATGCATTATTATGATTACTAAAACAATACTATTACAATTATAATTATAATCTAACTCTTTTAGTAGAAAGATTAAGGCGTGTGTGTCCATTGAGTATAGACTTTGAGCAACCTTCAACCCATTTAAGTGGTAGCTTTTAGTCCAAAAAACATGCAGTTTTGGGTAGTTTTTAGTCGAAAGCAGAAAAAACTTGCTGGGCAGTTTCGTCGAAAACAACTGGTTTGCAGAAATAAACATGCAAAAAAAAACCGGTCTGCAAAATTTATTTAAAACACTGCACTATTTCGTCGAAAAAAACTGCATTTTGTTGGGCATTTTTCAAGCAAAAAAAATGCAGTTTTGGGGTGTTTTTAGTCGCAAAAATCTGCAGAGTTTTGGGCAGTTTTTACACGAAAAATTGCAGAGTTTTGGGTAGCTTTTAGTCGAAAAGACATACAGTTTTTGGGGTTTTTTAGTTGTAAAAATCTGCAGATTTTTTGGTAGTTTTTACATGAAAAAACATGCAGAGTTTTGGGCATTTTTAGTAAAAAAAAAACTGCAGTATTTTGGACAGTTTTTTTTCGGCAAAAAATGACATTTTTTTTTGGTTTTTTTGTCGAAAAAAGCAGCCATTTTGGTGTTTTTTGTTGAAAAAATTGCATAATTTTTAAAACAACAACAATAAACATAAACTTTGATTCATTTATAAAACGCTAATATATGATGCCGATGTCCTTTTAAATAGATAACTCAATCATGAGTCATAGGGTGAGTTTGATGGAACTTTAATATTTAACATGCAAACTTTAATGTTCGTTTTTTAAACAATATAACTATCTTTTGCTATATTTGTAGAGGGTTCAAAAGTTGCATCTGATAATGATGATGATGTCAGCGTTAACGAATCAGTTTCATTAGATAAGGTGTCGGTTCCAAATGCATCACCACTTTTTTAATATATCATTGCAGTATTGGATCAAATGGTTACAAATAGTAGTTTTAAACCAAAATTTCTTTAAACTAAGTTAATTTAGACACTAATATAGAGAAAGAGAAAGAGAAAGCTATGTATATTGTGATTGTGCTTATAATTAAAAAAACAAGCCATGCAACATTAAAGCAACTAGCTTACATTTTTCTTATGTTACAGACTTTGTATTGATGTAACGGATTTCAAGATGCTAAAGTTGAGTGTATTAGAGTCAAAGTAAGTTAGTTTTTTATTTGAAAGAATTGTTAGTTCTCAAGTGATTTAAATTATAATTAGTGGGCAGGTTGGGTAATGCGTCAAAATAGGTTCCGGTAGAATATGGTATGGATAAATTTTAGCCGGGTTGGGTTGACTTGCTAACCTTTTTTTCATCTTTCTTTTTATTATTATTTTTCTTTTCTTTTTTCATACCGAGTATGTTTGGTGTTATTTTTATAAACAACTAATGCACTAATTATGGTTATAAAAACAATACTTTTACAATAATAATCTGGATCTTTATATAGAAAGATTCAGGATTTTTTATTCACTAGAAATAGACATTGGGAAACCTTCAACCTGTTTGACCTGTCCTCTTATTAGTTAAACTTTTAGATTTGGCTCATTTGACTCATGTGAGATTATGAGATTAAAAGGAACTAAAACTGACCCGTGATCCGGTAAAGTGTTCTACCATAGATCCTTAAGTATTCAAGTGTCAATTCTTTCTTTCATGTAAAAGGGTGTTAAGGATTCAAATGTCAAGTGAGTTTAGTTTGCTAAATCCTTCCTATGTATACTTTGAATCAATGGCCTTCCTACAAGAAATAGATTTATTAGGATTTAAGTGTCAAGTTCAATCTTTCTGCACCTCTAAAGTCCACATTAGTGTTCATACTCTCTGCCACTTCAGGTATATTGTCTTTTCTCTTATGTGAAAACTTATTTTCTTGGTAATTTGTACCTTATCTAACTTAACTGGAATTTTATTTTCAGGGTCATATCCTTATCATATATGGTAACAAATTTATTTAGTATGAGTTATGCATGAAGATGACCACATAATTCTCTAGCAGTACCTAGACTGAGAACCGGCTCAACAATATGAAGATCTCGACAAGTCATTGTTTCTTTTATATGTACTGTTTTAAATTATGAATATGGTTTCCATTAGCTCTTTTACCGGGTGACCTTATATTATTCAAATTTAGAAAAAAAGTTTACATGTTTTATAGTTCTATAAAGAATCTCATTTGATACTTATTAAGATGACCCGGTGTCTGCCCATAATGTAGTACCTACAGTCATTACATATTTGATGAGTATTTTTTTCTATACGAGTCAAAATGGGTTAGTTTGACCTGTCAACAATTTTTGTTTTCTATTCAACGGGTTTGGAAGACCTTGAGCAGTAGTGTAAAGATTACCTATTTGATATATTTCATGTTTAGGTATGGCTTTAAAGTTTACCTAATAGTGAATTTAGAGGGCACAATAACTTAAATGTTTTATTTTATTTCGCATTTCAGTTTAAGCTTTTGAATTTTAGATAAAAAGATTCCTTTTGAGTTTCAAATGTGACAATTTCAGTTGGTTGTATGTTTCGCAATGATAATCAACAAGAGCCAGGGCCAATCACTGTCTAGAGTTGGTCTGTACTTGAAACAGCCAGTTTTCACCCATGGTCAGCTGTATGTTGCTTTATCCAGAGTAAAAACCAGACAAGGAGTTAAACTTTTGATTTTGGACAACGACGGCAAACCTACTAATAAAACGACAAATGTAGTTTATAAAGCTTTTCAAATTATGACAAAATAAACTGGACCACTTTTAAAGTTGTTTTGTACTTGAAACAACCTGTCTTCTCTCATGTTCAATTGTATGTTGCTTTATCAAGGGTAAAAACACGAGATGGAGTAAAAATACCAATACTTGACAACGACAAACCTTCAGATAAAACAACTAATGTGGTTTATAAAGAGATTTTCAACGAATTGTGATCGTTGCATATTCATGTATTTCAATTTGTCGTTGTAGTCTAATATATTCGTTTGTGTTTTAACATGTATAAAAGTATAATATTTAATGTTAGCGGTATTAATGAAGAAATTTCTTTTACCAACCCGTGTAATACACGGGATCTTAAGCTAGTAATTAGATAAATGTGTATTCACAAGTTTCCTCCTATATAAAGACAAATTGAGCACATGCCTTTTCTTATAATCATCAACGAAAAAAAGAAAGAAAATAGAAAATGATATGATGCTTATAAACTTATGCTTTTATATGGGTGACTAGTCTAAGATCCCGCGAGTTTTGCGGGTGGGTTAACACAAAATATAATATCTACCGGCATTAAAGCCCATGTAGATCATCATTTTTGTTCTAGGACTTTCCAAACATAGGCTTCATGTCTACGGGGAGAAACATGTCCCAAACAGACAATACACGACCCTAACCTGTACAAACCCATTCCCTCTCCAAAAACCTATTACATACCAGCAAACCTTTAATAGATCAACGAAAGGTCATGGTTTTCATCTTTTGATTTACATCAAGTTTATATAAACTTCACTATCTAAATTCTTATTTAAATTCATATTTATTCATATAAAACTTTACCTATATATGTGTAAACCCAAACATGTCTTTTTTATAAACAAATTAGAGCAATTTTTAATGTATCAGTAAACAACACAAATAGTACAATGATTTCTAAGTTCAACTCTTACCAGCAAGAAGTAGCTTTATCCAATCACTTGTTCGACATAGATATAAAGTGTATCTTGTATATATTTATACGGGTGCTTCTACAATTAAAATAATGAAAGCATAAATTAACATAAAAGAATTATGTGAAATATTAATGGATTTGCGAAAATAATCATAAAAAAATGCTCAGGTAACTAATTGAATATAATTCAACACATTCTTGAATATAATCTATTCCTTGTCGATTTATTCCGAGACTTCTTCTTTTGGCCAAAATAGGGATCCCACAAATATTAAATTAAGGATATTTAGGTAACATCCATGGATTGTTTTTTTTTTTATATAATTATGTTATTTTGTTATAAATTTATTATGTTTATAATCTAAAAATAAAATTAAATTAAAATAACTGATTGATTAATTTGCGTGATAACCCATACCCGTTATAAAAGAAAAAAGTATCACGCTTTCAGGTATATTATTCAAGTTACCTTGCATTTCAATTGGTTGAAGTGGCAAGGAGGATCCACTAATCCATCATACTACTATTGATGTGTGTACTTATATTGAAATACGACAGTTACCTGATGCTTTAGCCTAGTTGGTGATTTCAGCTCCAGTAGTATGATCAGTGGATCATTGTCATCTGCTTCATCTGAGGGCGGAAGTGCTTTCAACCTGACAGGAAAGGAAACGGTTAAAGGAGTGCATAAATCCTGTTGAAACCCTTGATTAAAAATGTTGGATAAGAATTATAACAGTACCTCGAACGCTAATTAGTTATGCAAGTAAAAAATGAATAAAATGGCGTTTATTGAATGGCTTTACCTGACACGTTTGGACCAGCACTAAAATCACCCATTTTGACACAAACCACTTGCCAAAACAATATTTTGCAACCTCAAATGCAAATTTTTAGGTAAAGCAAAAGAAAAAAAAACAAAACATTTACAGCACAATTTAATTACACCAAAAATTACTAAATAACTTACAGATTTAGTTTTGATTATGAGTATTAATGCAGCTTAGCCACCTAAACTTCAAAGTCTCATTGTTATCAGGACTTGATTGATATGGTTGTCTTCTTAAGACCAAAAAGAAAGTTTTTTTTCCAGATATATGCCTAATCGACCCAGTAAAGTAAACGGGTCAAAATTGTCATCGAAGGATGATCCTTCAGTCAACTCTTGGAGGTTTCTACATGCCCACCAGTCCCTACCATATTTCACCAACAAAAATATAATAAGAAAAATATTGCCACATAGCATATTAAATTAACTTTCAAGTATCATTGAATTCTGTAACAAAATTATGAACAATGTAGTAGAAAACGTACCGTAAGAACGAACCCCAAGTTGGCTACAAGATCCCATACATGAGTAGTTTTAGGCCCTACGTGACTTTTCAGAAATGCTTGTAAGGTATCCATATCAGTGGCGGACATATAGTGTTAATAGGGGTAGCACGGGCTACCCCTCAATCCCGTCTCCGTAGTGTAAAAATGCCCTTAACTTCATTTCCGTAGTGTAAAAATACCCATCAACTTCGTCTCTGTTATATAAAGGATATCCCTGATCCTAAAAAAAAATTAAGGTACCCCTAACTTTTGGGGCTAGTTCCGTCACTGATCCATATATTGTCTTCTTGCGTAAAGACATCTATAACAAACAATTTATAAATAGTCTTTTAGATGTAATAACTGGTGATGAAATCAGATGTGGCAAGTAACATAAAAAAGAGATAAAATAAATAAAAAAAATGCCCTTGAACATGACCAAAAAAAATATACAACTTTATGTAATTTCACATAGTCGTTCATATAAAAGGTAAAAAGTTTATACTTGTTCAATATAATAATCTTTTACAACTAAAAAAGAGCATATAAGACCTATGAAGTTAGATAATTATCTTTTTACCATCTTCCAATTCTATTTTGTTCAAGTTACAATGCCTAACTTAACCTTACTTTACATGGTAGAACAATCAATTCGGTCACCCATTTGTTTGATTCTTGGCATACAATTCTAACCATAAGCCATGGGGACAATTCTTACAGATGTGATCATATAAAACTACTTGAGGACTTCAAAAAGATGAAAAAAAAAGAACATTCTTCCTAGTTTCACATGTCAAACATTCACTGCTAACATGTCCTTTTGAAATGTTAACATGTTGAATTATGGAAAATGCAGGCTAATATAATAAGTAGTGCAAAAAGGAAAGTGGTGTCCTTTTATGACTTATGGTTTATAATAAATATTATCCAAGCATCATTGCATATCTACAGCAAAAGCACACCGGTTTTAAATTGATTTCATTAGCAGAAAAGGATCTAAGCATCACTGCATATCTACCCGAAGAAATCAATAAAACTGTTTTTAGCATGCAGTCATTAAACATATGAGGATTTGTGTTGTACTATTTTAAAATGATAATACACAAGAATACGAAGAATGAAGCAAGCTAATTACATCAGCATGACATCATCAACACTTGACGCTATTAGTCCCATAATCTTGTTTTACGACAGATAAACGGATAAAATCAACAGATTCTCGTAGTAAATTTCAGCCCAAAACAAAACCCAGAGCGCATAAGTGGTGAAACATGTAAGACTTAGCACATGAAGCAAGATATGTTGATACAATCGGCTAATTAACCAAACAAAGAATTAACAAACATTCTAACCTCATGTTTCAAGTCTTGAATATCGTGACCAAAAACAAAAAACAAAAATCAAACATACACATCAAAATCAGTAAACATCAGACAAAATATGTTTCACAAATCATATATTGTTTATCACAAAAAAATCAGCGAGAACACGAAAATACAAACCTGCATTGACCACAAAATTAAGAAAATGGAACACCTTTTGTGTGGTCTAACCATATTCCGGCACTCTTTGTTGTATCCGAATCAAGTGACCTGTTTAAGAAGTATGGTATGATTAGGAATTCATTTTTTTGCTCAAATTTAATACCTTCCATATCGAACCGAACCGATTACACCCGAGGAACTCCTCAATAACTTCGATATCGACCTAAGCTTCACCACTTTATCCTAAACCATTCAAAACAAAGCCTAATAAGCACAATTACATTAGCACAAAAAAACAACAAATCAGACACTTAATTCACAATACAGACATTAACCCATCTAAAAACAGTCAAAAAAAACTTCAAACTATATAAATTAAAAAAAAAACCAAGATAAAATCCAACATCCCTTTAACATAAGCAAATTATACAGAAGTGTGTATAAACATCAGCTCTCATAATATGTTACCTCAAAAAGAACACTCCTGAAAGATCAAACCAACCCTAACTAATAAACAAAATACCAAAAGGGTTAATACATACCAATCGATTGTAGAGCCTAAATCGTAGAAACATAACGAAAACAATGGAAAAGAAAAGGAAACCCCAATTTGATAAAACAACACTCAGTTAAATGTAATAAAGACTAAATAAAGCTTTCAACTTTAATTTTCTAGATTTATTTATTTTCAACTCTAAGCATCACAAGCTGATATGCATATGCTGGGATCCAAATTGTGTGTAACATACCATAGAGTTTAAAGAAATAAGCAAATACATGCCATGTGTAACATCAAATCAAACACGATTCAAGATTTCAGACGCAAAGTCAAGATGATGCGTGTGTAGTGTAATATATTTTAGATGTATATTTAAGCCCTTTTTACACTTTTAGCCAAGTTTTAAATTTATAAAACACGATATTCACTAACACTAAACACACATATGGGCAAGTGCACCCATCTTGGACGTAGTATAGTGTTGGTAAGATACCGAGGTCGTCCAAGGACACAAGAGCTTTTAATACCGGTTTATCCTCAACGTCTAATCAAATCAAAAAGGTTAGAAAAATGTTTTAAACTAAGAAAATAAAAACTAACTAAATGCTGAAAATAAAAATAAAATAAAAACAGATAGACAAGATGAATCACTTGGATCCGACACGTGTATTAGTATAACCTTTGATTATTTTCGCACTTTTGCACTTGTTTAAGAGATTATCTTAGTTATTGTAGTAGGCCCCTCTTTTGAAGGCGACGTTACCCTCAACCCAGTAGTTTGAGTCAGCAAGGATACAATCCTAAAGGGTCGGATTATTGAAAGATAATGAATTAAGTTATTAATGCAAATTGTGGTAGGCCCCGCTTTTGGCGGCGACGTTACCCTCGGCTAAGTAGTCTGAGTCAGCAGGGATACAGTCCTAAATAGCCGGGTTATAGTATTAATAGTAGTTAACTTATGAGGGGGTCAAAGAGTTTGGATCCCCGCCATCCAATACCTATGGGCATTGAAGGAGATCCTACTAAATTTGACCCAGGTCCCAAGCAGGACCTCTAAACGCTGAACAAGGGCAAGACCCTTACCAAACCGTTCCCTTAACCCCCGACCAGGTAGCCAACATACCTCCATATAGACCGTGGAGATATGAATGGTGAAAATCTTTTATTTTATATAGACAGTAAAATAATGCCAAGACACCACGGACAAACGATAAGGAAAGATCACCTTCAACATAAGTAACTAGTTATTAAAGTCATTAATACAAAACCAAATAAAAAGTGCAAAAGATTAAAAATAAAAAGTATTATACTAAACACTTGTCTTCACCAAGTGATGTAAGAGACTTAGGCAAACATGGCCTTGATTGTCAAGAACTCTTACGATCAATCTTGGATCCCGAGACGACTCACACACTCTACGATGGACAATGGATGATGGTGGTGGATGATGGTGTTATGGTGGTGGTGGGTGGTGGATGAAGTGTGAGAGAGGTGGTGTGCCAAGGGATGAGAGAGAATGAAGCCAAGCTCCTCTATTTATAGGCTGAACAGAAGGCTGGACACGGCCCCGTGTCCGCTGGACACGGCCCCGTGCCCGTTTGACATTCTCTCACTTCATTAATTGTAATTGCGAATTACAATTAATGCGCCTGCTGTACTTTCACCACGCCCCCGTGCTCGCTGGACACGGCCCCGTGGTGGGCAATGGAAGCTTCTACTGGTTTGTCTTTTCTGCTGCTTCCTGGGCACGCCCCCGTGTTCGCTGGACACGGGGCGTGTTCAGACTCTGTTTCTTCTCCTTTGCCTTGGGAGGTGCCGTTGAGGGTCCGGGCAATCCACTTTTGTTCCTTTTTCTTGTATTTATGGTAGAATTAGTTGTCTTTTTGCTTCTTTTGTGATTTTGAGCTCATTTCATCCTGAAAATACAAAAGGAAGACAAAAACACTCTTTTTCCAACATTAGTACTAAAAAAGGGTTAGTTTTATGCCTTAATTGATGTGATTTATATGTTGCATTTTACACACATCAAATACCCCCACACTTGAACTTTTGCTTGTCCTCAAGCAAAACTCTTTAAATGTGGCTTACACTCCCAAATGGAATAGGTAGAAGAGAAGTTTTTCAGCTTGTCCTAGAGTGTCGGGAATCCAAGGTTTTTATAGGTTTTATTTTTATTTATTTACAATCCTATTCGTTATGATTTATTTTAAACTTTTCATAAGATGAATTACTTACTTGGGCATAGCATGCCTTATTAAAATTCCATTTATATACAAGTTAACATACCTCACGGGAGATCACTCAACACTCGGCCGAAGGTGTATATTTTAGTGAATCACTCGAGAGCGGCACGGAACTTACGTCTTCCATAGGCTTGCCAAGCAATCAATCCTCCTCCTTTTTAACTTTTTACCTTTGTAAATATCAAGAGAACTTTTTGGGTGAAGGCTTGGGTTTAAAGGTGGGTGGTTGGTTAGTGGTTAGTAAAAAGGGCGAAAATCGTAACAAGCGTCGGTTTTCGTGAAGTACCTTGTTTTTAGTGACTTTTTATTTTGAAGTATTTCTCCAAACAAGCTTTTATAGCTTTTGTTTGTTTTTGACTTCATCATCATCATTTTTTTTTTGATCGTCACATAAAAAGGTGAGTTTACGAAAAAGCGAACTTGTTACTAAAATAAAAAAAATAAAAAGGTTTTTGGTGGGTAAAAAGGGTTTTGGGGTAATGAAATGAAAGGTTTAGGCTCAAAGGGGCTATCTAGGGGGATTTTGGGTAGGTAAAAAAAATGAAAAATAATGGTTTTGAAAGAAAAAATGGTTAGTCCTAATGTCTCCATCATTTACTTACTTGGGTTTAAGTTGGTAAGGACCGGGAATGTATCGTCGTGGCAAGTTCTAGATTTGTAAGGACCGAACGGCTATTCACACAAGAAACGAAAAATGAGCATTTAATCTAAATATGTGTATTTTTATGCTCAATAAAGGCTCAAAACTCACTTTTGTGGGAATGGGTTTTTAATGTGACCAAGCATATATAATCGAATTTTTAACTCGACTTGTTATACCGTTTCATAATTTTCTTATGTTGGTTCTTTTTTTATCACGACGCTGTCGGTTGTAAACTTGTAAAAATATAACATTTTTAGAACTTGTTATTCCCAACTTAAACTAAGACAAGTAAATAAAAAAATGAAAAAGTTTTTGAAAAAATTTGGGGTGTTTAGCGGTTCCAATAGAGTTTTGTGTAAGGCTTGTGTTTAGGATTTTGCAAAATTTCAAGGGTTTTAGCATCCCCCACACTTAAATTACACATTGTCCTCAATGTGTCCAAAAATAATGTTTTTTGGTTGATTAGAATGTATAAAAGTGGGTTAAAAAGCAAAGATTTATGTTACTGGCATTCTGGACACGGCCCCGTGTTGACCGGGCACGGCCCCGTGGTCAAGTGCCAGTAACAAAAATTACAGAATTGAAACAGAAGCCTGGACACGGGGGCGTGTCCGCTGAACACGGCCCGTGTCCAGTTACCTGAACTGGGTGATTTTCTGCAGGGGCTCAGCACGGGGCCGTGTTGGTTGGGCACGGCCCGTGTTGAGCCTTCTGTGATGGAGATTTTTGTCGGGTTGCTCTGTTCTTCATGCATGGTTCCATTTTCCTCGTTCCCTTTTTCATCCATTACCACCATGAGTGTGTTTTATACTCATGACAACCATCAATCATAAAAACCATCATAACATTGCAAATCATAGAGAGACATTACATTAAGCTAAATAACTAGGGGATACATAAGGTTATCATAAGGGTTCTACTTATTTAAGAAAATTTCGGGAATAGCTTCCCGATGTAGTAACTCTCTCTAGCCGATGGCTCCTCGGTTGTCATTCAAAGCCATTCTTCTATCTCCCTTGGGAGGTAAAAGGTAGCTTCATTCTCTTCGGTGTCTCGAGGAGGAATGCTCACCGGGACTCCTTGCACCACCCTTGGTTGAGGTACTTGGTGCATGGCGTGCCATTCTGCTGGAATGATGACCTCGGGTACTACATTCCACGCCCTTTGGGTTATCACCGGAACCAAAGGCGGGGAAGCGAGAAGGTTTAATCTCTGGTGCAGGAGATTTACTTCTCGTAGGCAGCCCTCCAAACCTACCGTCAGATGATTAATACGATCCACCAAAGCTTCTTCTACTCCCGTCATCTCGTCTATGGCTTCCCTCAAAGCGTAAACGTAGTTTACTAGGGAATCCTCTGCCGTGGACGACCTCCTTCCATTTCGGTTATTTCTCGAAGATGTTCCGCTGTTTCTGCTGGCCATTTTCTGCGAAATAATCCGAAGATAACTAAACTTTTGCAAAACAGTACCTCGAACACGGCCCCGTGCTCAGTAAGCACGGCCCCGTGTTCAGCTATCTGCAGGATTTTTGTCTAACGACTCCAGGTTTTTAAATTATTTTAATACACTTTTATTGTCTTTTAAGCTTAGATAATTTAAAACAAAGTTATAGAACTAACTTTAGACAAGAATCCGTAGCAAAAATTCCTACAAACCTTTCATAGAAGGTTGGAATCATGGGTTTCCAAGCTTCCATGGAGGTAAGGTTTGAAAAATTTTTGGAAGAAGGAGAAATGAACAAAAGTGGAAAAGACAAGATGGTCCTTAGGAACCTTCTTTTAGCACTTACCTAGGATGGTATATGTGAAGATCCCAGGAATCTCTGCTTGGTGAAGTGGTCAAAAATGAGCAGGATTCAGGCTGCATTTAAAGAAAACGACAGCACACTGGACACGTCCCCGTGTCCGCTGGACATGGCCCCGTGTGCAGAGAAAATCCTGACACATTTTGTCCGTATTCTGACAGAATCAGCAGAGAATCTTCTGAGTGAACACGGGGGCGTGTTGACCGGGCACGGCCCCGTGTCGGCAGGCTGTTTTATGGAGTTTTATTTCTTACTAAGGAGCTAATCTATATCGGGTGGCTCTTGACTTGTAGGAACAACCCCAAAGTGCCTAAGATACCTTAATTGTCCTATACTAAGGCGAGAACGCAAGAGGTTGTCGGTGAGGGTAATTCCTATTTTCATTCTAGGTGGACAAGTCCAACCCTTTCCCGGGCTCTCGTTAAAGAAGGTGTATGCCGAATCGCTCAGGTCTATGTATGCATCGAACGAAGTCGATGGGAGTCCTTCACGGCACAATCGGCACAGGGACGACTATCGTCCGCGTCTTTTCTAGGTAAGAAGGTATTTTCGGGAGCAACGAGGTTGTCGGAATGCGGTTCCAACATTTCCTCATGGTCATCATCTTGGGATGGATCTAAAAAATCCTTCCTAAGTTCTTTTGACCAATTGAGAAGTAGTTCTTCTAGTTGAAATAACTCGTCAAGGAGCATTTCTCCTAGAATATCTGGCTGGGCGCATTCGAGGGAGAAATAGTGCTTATTTTTACTTTCGCCCCTCTTAAGGTTACAAGGAATCGGTGGGTCTATATAGTGGGGCCTATAAGTGAGGAAAAAACATTTTAATTCCTCATGTTCGCCTCCACATATTCGACACCACAAACCATAAGAGTGCCGAAAGTAAAAAGAATTACTATCACTCATGTTTGTGTCAGAGATTACCAACCGCCGGGATCTAATGGTTCTGTTTTCAGCAACTGAATCTTGGGCACGGGGGCGTGTTGAGTAGACACGGCACCGTGTTCAGCCTACTGTCTGACTTAAAATAGGATTGCCAGTTCCAATGATTGAGCACGGGGCGTGTTCAGCGGGCACGGCCCCGTGTTGAGCTCTGCAGAAGCTGAAAATCTAAAAAAAAAATCCTAAAAAATTAAAGAAAAATAAAAATATGATTAGGCCGTTGATTCCTAACTTTCTTAAAATCCTTGTGTCCCCGGCAGCGGCGCCAAAAACTTGATGCGTGTGTAGTGTAATATATTTTAGATGTATATTTAAGCCCTTTTTACACTTTTAGCCAAGTTTTAAATTTATAAAACACGATATTCACTAACACTAAACACACATATGGGCAAGTGCACCCATCGTGGACGTAGTATAGTGTTGGTAAGATACCGAGGTCGTCCAAGGACACAAGAGCTTTTAATACCGGTTTATCCTCAACGTCTAATCAAATCAAAAAGGTTAGAAAATGTTTTAAACTAAGAAAATAAAAACTAACTAAATGCTGAAAATAAAAATAAAATAAAAACAGATAGACAAGATGAATCACTTGGATCCGACACGTGTATTAGTATAACCTTTGATTATTTTCGCACTTTTGCACTTGTTTAAGAGATTATCTTAGTTATTGTAGTAGGCCCCTCTTTTGAAGGCGACGTTACCCTCAACCCAGTAGTTTGAGTCAGCAAGGATACAATCCTAAAGGGTCGGATTATTGAAAGATAATGAATTAAGTTATTAATGCAAATTGTGGTAGGCCCCGCTTTTGGCGGCGACGTTATCCTCGGCTAAGTAGTCTGAGTCAGCAGGGATACAGTCCTAAATAGCCGGGTTATAGTATTAATAGTAGTTAACTTATGAGGGGGTCAAAGAGTTTGGATCCCCGCCATCCAATATCTATGGGCATTGAAGGAGATCCTACTAAATTTGACCCAGGTCCCAAGCAGGACCTCTAAACGCTGAACAAGGGCAAGACCTTTACCAAACCGTTCCCTTAACCCCCGACCAGGTAGCCAACATACCTCCATATAGACCGTGGAGATATGAATGGTGAAAATCTTTTATTTTATATAGACAGTAAAATAATGCCAAGACACCACGGACAAACGATAAGGAAAGATCACCTTCAACATAAGTAACTAGTTATTAAAGTCATTAATACAAAACCAAATAAAAAGTGCAAAAGATTAAAAATAAAAAGTATTATACTAAACACTTCCTTCACCAAGTGATGTAAGAGACTTAGGCAAACATGGCCTTGATTGTCAAGAACTCTTACGATCAATCTTGGATCCCGAGACGACTCACACACTCTACGATGGACAATGGATGATGGTGGTGGATGATGGTGTTATGGTGGTGGTGGGTGGTGGATGAAGTGTGAGAGAGGTGGTGTGCCAAGGGATGAGAGAGAATGAAGCCAAGCTCCTCTATTTATAGGCTGAACAGAAGGCTGGACACGGCCCCGTGTCCGCTGGACACGGCCCCGTGCCCGTTTGACATTCTCTCACTTCATTAATTGTAATTGCGAATTACAATTAATGCGCCTGCTGTACTTTCACCACGCCCCCGTGCTCGCTGGACACGGCCCCGTGGTGGGCAATGGAAGCTTCTACTGGTTTGTCTTTTCTGCTGCTTCCTGGGCACGCCCCCGTGTTCGCTGGACACGGGGCGTGTTCAGACTCTGTTTCTTCTCCTTTGCCTTGGGAGGTGCCGTTGAGGGTCCGGGCAATCCACTTTTGTTCCTTTTTCTTGTATTTATGGTAGAATTAGTTGTCTTTTTGCTTCTTTTGTGATTTTGAGCTCATTTCATCCTGAAAATACAAAAGGAAGACAAAAACACTCTTTTTCCAACATTAGTACTAAAAAAGGGTTAGTTTTATGCCTTAATTGATGTGATTTATATGTTGCATTTTACACACATCACAAGATTTCAAACAATAAAAAGATGAGCATATATATAAAAAACATCAAACACAATTCAAGATTCAGATTTTCCACAGAATAACAGTTGTTTAAAAACCCTAAAATATGAACATATATGAATGATAACTAAATTAAAGATTGAGAAAAGAACATACATTTTGGTCAGTTGCTTTAGATTGAAATCTAGGGTTTGTGAATGGATCAGAGGTAGATGAGAATCATGTGGAAATAACAACAACAATCGCGATCAACCGGATTGAAACACAATCGGTGATATTTATACCTGATTCAGGCTATCTTCAGCATCTTTGCATTCACCATGATTGGGACTCTGTTACTCGCAGAACAACGACATTTGAAAGATCCATCATTCCATTAGAATGAATTAGTAGTCCTTGAAGAACTGGTGTGAATTCCTTTAGGGTTTACATAGGATGATGAAGGAGGAAGAAAAGAAACTCCGTTGATAATGATATTACGATGATGAAGAGGGAAGAAAAGGAAACCCTGATTTGATAGTAAGGAGAGAAGAACAATAACGCTTGAATGAATGAGAAGCTTGTGAAGAAAGGCATAACATATGTGGTTTTAGCGCTCATTCTTTTTCATCCGGGAGTATTAGAATGCCACATGGCAAGTAGTGGTTTAAGCAAATGCCAAGTGGCCTAAGATTGTTTTGTTTTATTATAAGGTATAGATTCTATAACTCTTTTGAACATCCTCATCAAAGAAATTTGTATTTCAAAAAATAAATAAAAATAATAGTAAATTATAAAATCATATTTCTGCTTGTTTGAAAATCAAAATTACGGTCAGTTCTGTTTGTTGATTTTTTTATCAGTCTCACACAGGTCACACTTTGTCGAATTTTGATCAGTTTATGCACTTTGTCACTGCTGATGTTATGGAGTTCAGATGCTTGTGTCTTGTACGACGTTTGGTTTCCACAAATCTATTGTCGCACCCCTGCCCCATATTTAAAGGGTTATTATTTGTTTTAGGCTAAAATATTAGTTGGGTTGGGACTTGAGCTTACATTCAAAGGTTTATTATTTTTTTGGGCTAAAGTATCATTATTTTCTCAGATGTATCCTCGTAGTTGTTTAGAGGTATTTTTTGTATAAAACCGACAAAAAAAATACACTACCGATACGAAGTTGAGCCATAGCCCGTGCTACGGCTCGTTGAATGCTAGTTCCGCCCCTGAATGTTGAGTACCATTTTAGTCATTTTAGTAAGACTTAACAAAAAAGTTAACAAGGTTTGACCTTAGTACTCTACATTGTGACAAACTAGAACGTTAATTCCTGATTTTGCAACAAAAAACTATAAGTACCCGACGTTAAAATTTAATAGAAACTACAAGGACTAACGGTGTAGTTTTTTCTTGATGAAATAATAAATTAGGTCGTGTTTTGAGATGAAAGACAGTTCTTTGAATGTTTGTTTCATTATTCAGTCGATGTTGTTGACATTGTTGTCCTCGATGCATTTTGTTGTTGTGGTCATGTTTTGCCTTTCTGTCACTGATCACTTACATGCTATTATGTGCACCGACTTGCTATTATGCGCCCATATAATCCCTTTGTATCTTGATGTTTACTATGTTATTAAAGCTACGGGTCTATGACTTGAAATAATTCTTACCATTTTAGTCATTTTAGTAAGACTTAACAAAAAAGTTAACAAGGTTTGACCTTAGTACTCTACATTGTGACAAACTATAACGTTAATTCCTGATTTTGCAACAAAAAACTATAAGTACCCGACGTTGAAATTTAACAGAAACTACAAGGACTAACGGTGTAGTTTTTTCTTGATGAAATAATAAATTAGGTCGTGTTTTGAGATGAAAGACAGTTCTTTGAATGTTTGTTTCATTATTCAGTCGATGTTGTTGACATTGTTGTCCTCGATGCATTTTGTTGTTGTGGTCATGTTTTGCCTTTCTGTCACTGATCACTTACATGCTATTATGTGCACCGACTTGCTATTATGCGCCCATATAATCCCTTTGTATCTTGATGTTTACTATGTTATTAAAGCTACGGGTCTATGACTTGAAATAATTCTTACTCGGTAACCTGACCAAGATTCGGTTACTAGCACAATGGTCTAACCGGCTTTTTATGGGTCAAACGACTTGACTTCGGCCTAGTTCACTAACGCTCAAATTCTTTTTCACTTATATGCATGGTTGTAGAAATCGCCAATCGCTAGTCGGCTGGTGAGGTGGGACTTGCGATTAATCGCGATTAATCGGGATTAGTTGTAATTAATCGGAAATTAATCAAAGACTAATCGGCGATTAATCGACGCTAGTGATTTTTACAACCATGCTTGTATCATGTCTCTTCGCATACAACTAGACAAAACCATCTATGAACTTGCCCCACGTGTATTATTTGGGTCTTCTAGTCTAGCCACTGGCGAAGCTTTATTGGGGTTGGGGTCCCCACTGTTTTTTCGCTCGTAGTGTTAGTTTTACCAAAAATTTTCGAATTTTTTTAGTGTAAAATATTGAATTTTAAGAGTTCGGCCTCCAACAATTTGGATTTTGAGAGTTCGCCCCATTGAGTTTTCTTTCAAGCTATGCCACTGAGTCTAGCTTGAGTGATCGAGGATCTCACGCATTACGCAAATGTTAGATAATACAAATTAAATTTATTAATTGTATAGACGTGCTTTAGGTCCAATTGTATATGTGTGTGTTTTTAGATCCTTCTATACACTATTATATGACTCTTAAGTCCAATTGTCTAGTCGAGCAACGCAAAATAAAAAAAAAAGTCTAAACACATCCCATTAGAGATGAACCTGACCCAAGACCGAAGTGGTATCGTACAAACTGGTCTAGTTTGTATTCTAAACCGTAAGTTTGGCACAAGTTTGGGGTCTAAAATTTTTAAAAATGTTTCGCACCCCCATAAAAAATTCCTGGGTCCGCCACTGTTCAACACATACAAGACCAGAAGATCTTCAAGTGAATATCTAGAGGTGACAACCTGAGTAGCTCCTGTAGCCGTAAATAACAGAAAAAAAATAAGAAAAAACAGTACGTTTTACATGCCGGTTGATGTAACTATAAATAATAGAGGTGGCAACTTCAAACAATTACATATGAATGGATTGATTGACATTGTGGTTTATCTTTACAATCGAACAAACAGATTCTTTTTTAAAAAAAAAATAGCTTAAAAAGAAACGGGTCAAAAGCAGTACAAAATTCCAACTTTGAAGAAACATGATATTAAAGTTGATTTGTGTTCCCACATCGACTGGTGCAAAATGATGAAGAGATATTGAGAAGAATAAAAGTCAACTGAAGGTGAAGTGAAATGTTTAACCCGTCCTGTCAGGGTGAGAGGCGACCAATCAATGATTGTATAGAGACGGTTGGTCGTGCCGACACCTAAGACAAACGAACACACATTTAAGGCGAATGAGCCTGCTCTACTTTTGGTGGGCTTGTCCGTCAATTTTTGGATGCCCATTGGGCTCCACAAACAATATAATTACATTGAGCTGGCCCGTTGTAGTTTAAATGGTAATAAATTATACTTGATTGATTCCGTGAGGCCAGAATTACTAATATAATTTGTATTTGTATGTGTTCGGCAATGTTGCAGAAATCGGCCGAGGCGGCCGATTAATCGGCGCCTAGGCGCTAGTCGGAGTAGGCGCTAGTCGGAGGCGCCGATCGGTGGGTTACTGTCTAAATTTAAGCTAGTCGGTCAAAAAATCGGTTATGGTCAAAATCGGTCAAAGTCGGTAAAAATCGGACAAAATCGGCAAAAGTCGGTCAAAATCAGACTAATCGGGCCCACGTTTTTTGACCCAATAAACCCAATTTTTGAAACCTGGCTCATGGTTTAAAACCCAAATTTTAGTTATAAACTTATAAACCTATTTTAACATTTAACCCCCTCTATCTTTCACTGGTTCACATATGGTTCCTAAACTTTTAAATTTATTAATAAAAAGTATAAAGTTATCTCCTAAACTTGTAAATTTATTAATAAAAAGTATAAAGTTATCTATATATATATATATAAATTTTGTAAAATTATACTAAAAAGTCCAATCCGATTAATCCCTAGGCGGTACCTCACCGCCCGACTAGCGTCTAGCGCCTTCTATAACATTGGTGTTCGGTTATGAGGTACCTCCTAAATCGATCGACTTTGACCCGCTCTAGGTTAAAAATTTGTATGCTTATTAACATATTGTTGTTTTTTAAGAACCCAAATCGGTTTCGACTTTGACCGGTTCCAGGTTAAAAATAATAGGGTTTTTTTTTTATTTCTAGGTTAAAAATTTGTATGTGTATTAACAGATCATTGTTTTTAAAGAACCCAAATCGGTTTTGACTTGACCGGCTCCAGGTTAAAAATAACAGGTTTTTTTAATAAATTTTGGACTTCAGTCCGAAAGGAACAAGTGGAGGCGTTTAACAAGTGTTTTTTTTTTTCTCTTAGTATTTTCGGGTTCGGTTTTGCATTTTTGAGTGTCATGATCATTATCAACCCAAACTATCAAATATCTTTTTATACTAACTTTGAGGGGTAAAATGATGAATATGGGTGAAGAAAACGGTAAAAAGAATTGCTTGAAACGGTAACATGGTACAAAGCGGTTCCAAACCGGTTCGGGTTAGTTTTTTTGTGTGGGCATGTGTGGAACCGGTGCCAAACTTAAGGTTTAGAATACAAACCAGATCAGTTTGTACGATACCGGTTTGGTCTCGCGTCAGGTTCACCAAACCGGTTCAGTTAACCGGTTTCTTGTTCATCTATAATGGGGTGTGTCAAAAGACTTTTTTTTTAATTTTCGTTGCTCGACTAGACAATTGGATTTAAGAGTCATATAATAGTGTATAGAAGGGACTAAAACACACACAATTGCACCTAAAGCACGTCTTTACAGTTATAAATCTAATTTGTATTATCTAACATTTGCGTAACGCGTTAGATCCTCGATCACTCAAGCTAGACTCAGTGGCATAGCTTGAAAGAAAACTCAACGAGGCCGAACTCTTAAAAATCCAATATTTTATACCACAAAAAAAAATCGAATTTTTTTTGTAAAACTAGCACTACGAGCGAAAAAACAATGAGGACTCTGGCCCCAATAAAGCTTTGCCAGTGGCTAGACTAGAAGACCCAAATAATACACGTGGGGCAAGTTCGTAGATGGTTGTGTCTGGCTGTATGCGAAGAGATGTCATACAAGCATGGTTGTAAAAATCCCGACTAGGCGTCGATTAATCCCCGATTAATCGTAAGTCCCCATCTCACCAGCCGACTAGCGATTGGCGATTTCTACAACCATGCATACAAGTGAAAAACAATTTGAGCGTTAGACTATCCACATTCACAACCCAACTCAACCCAACCTTTAATAAAAAACTAATTTCTCTCTCTTCCACATACACAACCCAACCTAACTCAATTTTTAACACACATTCACAACTCAACCCAACCTAAATTTTTATGAAATAAATGTAAATAATAATTGAAACAGATTTTTTTTAAAACATATAAAAGTTACTTATTTTTAATATAAAAATTAAGAAGTTAAACAATCAATATATATAATATACTGGAAAATATATTTTTTCAAACGAACTCCGTTTTTAATAAAATTTATATCGTAATGTTCAGAAATTTATTTTAGGAAATACGGTGTATTTAGTTTCGTTATTCAGTTTAAATATTAAAAAGTATTTGAATAATAAAATTATTGGGGAATTGGTAGTTAGAAAATAAAATACAAAAAAGAAAATTAAGTGATGGAACCAATCCAATTGTGACAAGTGGCAAAAGAGCATGTACAACCTCTTGCAACCTTGGGTTGCTTGGGCAACCAGGTTGTGGAGAAAAATAGAATTTTTTTTTTCTTTAATTTATTTGGACAATCTAGGTTGAAAGAAAGTCACCAATGGTGATAGTCTTAGTGAACTAGGCCAAAGTCAAGTTGTTAGACCATTCTGCTAGTAACCGGATCATGGTCCGGTTACCGAGTAAAAATTATTTCAAGTCATAGACCCATAGTAGCTTTAATAACATGGTAAACATCAAGATATAAAGGGATTATATGGGCACATAATAGCAAGTCGGTGCACGTAAGTGATCAGTGACAGAAAGGCAAAACATGACCACAACAACAAAATGCATCGAGGACAACAATGTCAACAACATCGACTGAATAATGCAACAAACATTCAAAGAAATGTCTTTCATCTCAAAACACGACCTAATTTATTATTTCACTAGATTATTAGACCTGTGTACTACAGGGATTTAAGGATATAAATTTATAAATTATTTAAATTTATATTCTCTTTAAAAAATTTATATTATGAATTTTTTTACCATAAATAACGCAATAACTGGTCATGTGTAAAAACCGATTCTTTGAGAAACACACCAACTTTACTTAGAAATTGTTCTATACTTTTATTTATCATCATGACAAAACATAAAGCAAGAGAAAACTGTCTTCTTTTCAATTTAAATGGAATCCTTCTATTTCACGGTAGTAAACGAAATCTAGGGATAAACGTTCAAGTGCAAGTATTAGTTCCGGATAATATGAGTGTCTCAATAACCTGGTCACCCAGTGATAGAACCTGTAGTCGAGTTCCATTACATAAACCATTCTTTCGATCAATATTTCTTGATAACGTCACTGGAACACTGAACTTTGGTAATTATCAATGGTTTGGCAAGCCTAAAAATATAACTCCATTTAAGACATCCGGTGAGTATAGACTTGCTTCAAAATTATTATGAAGACTAGTCTAAGTACCCGTGTGTTACACGGGTGGACCAACAATAATTAATATTATTCAACACCATCTAAGTAAACATCTTAATTAAATAAACGTTGAACTACAAATCGATTACGTTTAAGACTGTAACTTGGAGATACCTCATTGTCTTTATCTGTTTCCAACGTGCGACTCATGCCGACAGAAGAAATTGGCGTTACATTATCACCGACGCAAGAGATGGAAACCTTTGAGAGATAATAATGTTAACAATAAACAATTGTAATTTCGCGGGTGGACTAACACACAAATATATAACTTAAAAATGTTAAAATATTCCTTTAAATGAAATAATCGTTGAAGTAACGAAATCCATCCCTCTACCCGCGGGTACGTAATGTATCAAACGCAGTTAACAATGATTGAAATATACAACAGAAATCGAGATTGTTCACCTGAGATCAAATTGAAATTCAACAAACAATGTGCTAAATCAACAATGAATCATCAACGAATTTAAAGTGTCGAACTTGATAAAGCGACAAATAAGCCGAGAGACCTGCAAAATTGTGACCTGTAAGCACTTTGTTTGTCCTCGCACCCAAGTTAAAAAGGTCAAAATTTTAGAAAATTTAGATCTATAGTCTAAGCATTGTATGCACCCGTTTTATTCAATGTTGAGTCTTGATCAATTTGAAAAACATCATTACTTTTAGTGACTTGTTAACTCCTATCCAGCCTTAGTATACATATTGGAACCATTTTAAAGGTTGTAACTTAACTCAAAATGTAACAGGATAAAGTATGAAAAAGCCATCCAATACACACCAAAACGCATAAAACCTTCCAAACGGTTTTAACATGAAAAAAGTTCAAATTATTATAGTAATCATCTAGATTTCATAATAACAATGAATTGTAATCATTTATACATTTTATAATTTTTTTAACAATATAGTGTTTATGAGTTAATATGCTCGATTTGTTTTGACTTGTTACCCAACCAACCTGCAACACCTTGTAGGCTTGTACAGTCATTCACACTCAGAAGAAAGAGAAAATATTACCAGAACCTCACTTGTTGCAGCAGAATAGACGTCCTAATCAGCCCTGATTTACCCGAAAACTAATAAATATAAGAGCATTATTGCATGGTGAAGATGTAATATTATATAATATGGGAATGGTTGACTTGAATAAGTGTATCAAAATGTGAGTAGGCCTTTGAATCCGCAACAGCTTCAATTGCACTTCTCTGAAAAAAAGATCAAGCATGACATGTACTGTTAGTGAAGTGTGTTAAGATGTCATGGAAAACAATATAGTCAACCAAAGTATGGTGGTAAGGTTTCTATAACTGCTTTGGATGTTATCTTATGTGTAATCTTTCACAACTTTATATGTGTTACAAAAGAAAGATGGCAAAAGGGCATGCATGCAATAATTTTGAATGTGTCAAGTAAAGAAGGAAAACACTACCCCTTTAGATTACCAACTAAACCTTATTTGAAATCAATATTTGTTGGTCATATAGAGTATTGGTCACTCTAATGATATAAGGTGCTTGCACACAATAATGGTGGCAACACTTAGTTAAGTTTGAGCTTCATCCATACTTTTTTGATAGCTTAGTTATCAATCCTATTTAGAAGTTCTTAGAAAAAAAATCAAAGAATATTAAATTCAGAAAACACTTGCATCCATTTTAAGACAGCTTGTTTGTTTACCTTTAACTTCAAGCCAATTTCTTGCCATTTTGTCAAGTAAAAGCCACATCCATCTTTGGGTTAGGCATTTGGTTTAAGAGCTTCCGAAATATTCAAGACGATCTCTGTAAATGCTACGAAGCCACATCCACCAAAGAATATCAGTCACAAATCAATAACTAATTGAGTATTAGAAGTCGATATCCAGATTTCGCAAGTTTGATAATTAGATTACGCAAGTTCAGTCACAAATCAATAACACAAGCCAAAAATGACCCGTTTATAATTAAAATCTCTATCTACATAAAAATGAATAGAAATAATATAACCTTTATCGCAACCTCAAGGTGTGCAAACAGCTTTTGCATAGGCTAAACACATTATCAACAAACTTATAAAAAAATAGAAAAATATCAATTAAAAACCAATTTAAATTACTCAAACTTCCCACAAAATGATACGGGGAAGTGGGTACCTCGAAAGAGAAGTTACTGTAATATTATCATAATCAAAATGCAAGATGTTAATTCACTTATGTTCCGTCTCTAAAACATGGAAGTTTCTATGATCAATAACTCTTATTTCATTGCTCATAATAGCACCAGCATGATGAAATATAATGATCCATTTGAGATTGAGCAAAGTTACATTCCAATTGTTTTTTATTGATGATGATACTTTCCCCGAACGAAAAGTTTTCAAGACTATTCCGTTAATGGTCTAGAGAACTTTCTGTTGAGAGAACATACCATCATATGCAACTCAAACTTATTTTTACACAGAACAACTGAATTATTATACTTTAAAAGTAATGTTCCAGCTCTCTGTTGGAGGCATAGAACTTGATTCTAACGGTTTCTTTGTTAATCTCATCTGCCATTGCACTAAAGGAGCAAAACAATGTGCAAATTTTAGTTTCAATATTGATATCCAGCCTTTTTTTTCCTTATAGATGCTTATTATTAGTAAAATGAAACTTTATAACATACTTAATATTAGTGCTAAATTATAAGTTGAAAATTTTGATTTAATCCTATTTGAGAGATTAAACACAACACGAATTGACCCGTTCTTAATTAAATGAAATTAGATTAAAAATGAAACAAATAAAATTTAACAAATATCCGATCAAACCAAGAAAAAATTACCGTATTTACCTGGAACTGATAGAGCATCTGATTTGATTCAGTGCAAGGGGAACAAATCCTGATTTAAAAACAAACATTAGGGATTTGGATTCAATATATACGAAATAAGAGTTTGGATTCACCGGAAAGGGACCAAACCCTAGATTGACCAGCAAACAAAAACTAAAAGAATTAACTAATTAACCTGTTTTGAAGAATGAATAATCAATGTCAGATTTAGGGTTTCAATATGAAAAAAAAATAAAAAGAAACACTATTAGCATCTGTAAATGAAAAATTCATAAACGAAAAATAGAAACACCATACCTATTATATAAATCACAGAGTGCATCTGATCGTTGGAGTTGCTGTAAATAGCAAAACCTGCAATTTTTATCTTCGTGAATCACAACCTGCAATTTCTTTCAAATTATGCAACCAAAATTGCTCTTGGCTCCATTCATCTTCAGCTTCATCAATTGCCAACAACAATAGAAACAGTGATGTGATATATGAATTGTAATTAACAACTATATTGTTCTCTTCTTCTTCGATGTAACAATAAAAACACCTGCAATTCAACACTTTCTACAAACTTGATATTCAAGATGTCAAAAATAGATCTAAAATCGATTCATAATCAACACAAATTTCGATCTCATGTTTTATTTCTGTTTTTGTGTGAATTAACAACTGAAAAAGATGAAGAAGAAATCGATGAACTTGTGACGACGGATGAATGCGACAAACAAAAATTGTCAAAGTGGAACGATCGCCTTAGATTATGGTTTGTGATGAGGAGATTATTGAAAGGAATGATCTTCAAGAATAAGAATATGGAATGTATTTATTTTTGGAAGATGATTTGAGAGAAGATGAGAGGATGATTGAGAGAGATTTGGGAATTCTTCTAGTGTAAGATTATGAAACCTAGAATAGGAAGAGTCTATTAAATTTGCCGCTCAAAGGGAAAAAAGAGGAAACAATAAAATGCCACGTGGCATCTAATAGCTTAAGTTCATGCCAAGTGGCCTAAGATTGTTTTGTTTTATTATAAGGTATAGATATAGATATTCTATCCTTAAACCCGTTTATTACACGAGTCTAATAACATTAAAAGTGTTTTCAAAGCACGGAAGTAAACCGGTTTTAAAATATCGGATTAACCCATTCTTTACCATTTTATTATTATAATATAAAATTATAATTTATTTAATAGATGTTTTAAACATATAGTAAAAAAATCATTTTAAAGAATAAGAAGATGTTATCACATTGACATTATTTGAAATTGTTTATTATAAGTAGAGTTAGTAATAATTAACTATATATTTTAGATAAATCAAAAGTAAATAATCATTATCTAAGTATTTGTTAGTATTAAGTTGTTAAGGATTTTTTTATTGTTTTATATTAATTAATTAATTAATAATAATAGTAGTAGTAAATTGAATGAAAGAATGTCATGTGACATTAAGTTGCTCTTGTTTTAGTATAAGAATGCCATGTGGCATTAATCATACTTTTTTATTAGTATTAGATAAAGAAAAAATTACACAGTTGGTCCTTGTATTTTCTATCAAATTTCAATGTCGGGTACTTATATTTGTTGCAAAATCAGGTATTAACGTTCTAATTTGTCACAATGTAGAGTAGTACTAAGACCAAACATTGTTAACTTTTTTGTTAAGTCTTACTAAAATGACTAAAATGGTACTCAACATTGTGTTGACAAGGTTGGCCTTAATACTTAACATTGTGGTAAATTAGAACGTTAATACCTGATTTTGCAACAAAAAACTATTAATACCCGACATTAAAATTTGACAGAAACCACAAGGACCAACGACGTACTGTTTTTCTTTCACAAATGAGATATATGATTTATGATTTTAGAATTCATAAGGTACAAGAATTCGCTCAGGTAATTCTCCTATATATTAAAAATACATTGTTTTGAACAGTAAAGTTCTAATAATATATATGGATTTTTTTAATAGTTTTATTATCCTTTTTACCTTTTAAGTTAGATAAGCTTTTGTCAACCGGTACTGCTATCGAAAATATCAGTACGGTTATCGGTACATAAAGGTAAAAACCGACACCAGCCTGATACAGAAAACACCAAAAGTCGGTATCGAATTGATTTTGCAACAAAAAACTATTAATACCCGACATTAAAATTTGACAGAAACCACAAGGACCAACGACGTACTGTTTTTCTTTCACAAATGAGATATATGATTTATGATTTTAGAATTCATAAGGTACAAGAATTCGCTCAGGTAATTTATTTTGATTACTAAACTGAAAATAAATAAAAATCATATTTTAAATTCATTAAAATTCAGTTTCCTCTTTGCTTTTATAATTTATTATTATTATTTTATTTATTTTTTGAAATACAAATTTCTTTGATGAGGTTGTTCAAAAGAGTTATAGAATCACCCATATAAAAGCATAAGTTTATAAGCATCATATCATTTTCTATTTTCTTTTTTTTCGGTGATGATTATAAGAAAAATACAAATTTCTTTATATAGGAGGAATTTGACTTGTGAATACACATTTATCTAATTATTTGTCGTCAACTTCCAATTTCAACTTTGGTTGGGGACCTCGGTGCCTTAATGATTGGCAAGCAATGGGCACCTATCTACAGTCTTGAAAAAAAAAATTAGTGTATATTTTAAGCAAAAAACCTGACTGCACCATTTAAAAATATGATTGAACGCCTCATCTGCATCACCAGCAAATGATTTAAGACTCTGTCACTATTGGCAAAGATCTTCAAGTGCGACTAATAGCATTTTATCTAATGTTCCTCTCTAGTCATTTTTTAACGTGTTGTTTTTTTATTTTTTTAAACGATGTTATATAACTATAATAAGTATTGAGATGTAATAACTTATTGTAATAATTCTTATTTTCTGTATTAAAATGATAGCCTCTTCTAATAAGATGTCGAATGATAATTTAGGTCTTCTAAGCTGGCCATGAGTGTAAGTTAACTGGCCAAACAGAACACGTACAAACCCGAATCCTTCACATGATCTTGTAAATCATGTCAGACAAATGAATCTAAACACGATACAAGTTTTCATAAGTTAACAAAAACACGTCTCGTTTAACTCGAATATTTTATTTATTTATTTTAGTTGTTTAGATATTAATACTATAACATTACAAATTACAACCGCAAACATACATCTATCTATGTAACGTATTTACGTTTAAACTATATAAACTTGACACTTGTTTTTCTTCTCTTTCCAATATTGTTATAAATGGTATGACTGTACATACACACAATAATTATTTTCAAAAACACAAGTATAAAACTAAACGGGTCAACTCGTTAAGTCGACCTGAACACGGTCCATTTAACTAAATGTTTTCACGGGTTCGACCCATAACCACTCACTCGTGCAAACTAAACCAAACTCGTGAAATTAATAATGTTAGATTTATGAATGTTTTGTCCTATCAGAAGAAGATCGAGTTACATGTTTTGACTTTGATGGTTTTCATTTCCGAATAGATCAAACACAGCATATATATCATACTATCAAGTTTTATAAGATAGCCCAAAAGGGTTGATCAAAAAACTACTTTACTGGGAGCTATAAAATTGGTCATAAAAATGATGAGAGATCCAAACATATCGATAAAGCTCTCAACGTCTTTTTTAAATCTACCTCAAGAAGAAAAACTCTTTTTAAGGTAACATTTCTTTTACAACTGGGGGCTGTTTGGCAACATCTGAATGGTTAAGTGCTGAACCAGTAAGAGGTCTGAACCATTAAGTGCTGAACCTGTAAGAGGTCTGAACCATTAAGAGCTTGTATAATGTTTAACCCATCGTTCAGAGGCAAATGTCTGACCGATTCAGATTAGAGGTCTTAACCATTCAGACTCTGTATAAATCTTAACCGTTCAGAGGCAAATGTCTGAACCATTCAGAAATCTGCTCGTGAAACAAACAGTCTGAACCATTAAATGTTGAACCAGTAAGAGGTCCGAACCATTAAGAGGCTCATTAAGAGGTAAACAAACAGCCACTGGGTCAGGTTCATTTGTGAAACCGAAAAAGGTAAAAAAAACTAATTTACACACCCTTGGCTTACAAAAGTGACAATATATATGAACAATACACGCACTAGTACACAATTGATCAAAAGATGCTATGAGTGTTTTCAAAAGATGCGGTTTCCCTCTTTAACCGCATCTTATGGGTGTTTTGAAAAAGATTTACATTTGTTTTGAAAAAAGCATGGGTCAAAAGATGTGGTTCTTATGTAACCGCATCTTATGGGTGTTTTGAAAAAAAAAATCAAGAGCCAAAAGATGTGGTTCTGAAACCACATCTTTTGATATAACAATATTAAATATAAACTAATTACAAAAATTAGTATTAACTAAATACTAATACTGATTAATAAATAAAAACTCATAACAAAGATAAGTATATGCCAATATGATTTTTTTTGATGATACTGTATAAAAAATATAGAAAAGGTTTTCATATATAGGAATAACAATAATAAATAAATATTTTTCTTAAGATAACCAAACTACCTTTTTCATGATTACAAATATTTATTTATTTGTTGTGTATACAGTTACGTACTTATATATTTATATGTGTTATGCATGTATATATCTATGTGTTAGTGTATGTATATGTGTACATATCGTTGTATCGAATGAAATAGTGTTTAATTATATAGATGATCACGTACATGTTGCTTAAAATTATAGCGACAATGGTTAACTAAGGTTGTTCATACTACATTTTAGTCAATGAAGGCCAATTAGGATGATTGATATGTCCATTGAGGACAATGGTGTTCAACTAAGGTTGTTGACGCTCCATTTTTTTCAGTGAAGGGCTTTAAGGATAATCAATGGTCTATTCGGATGATTGATTGACCAATTAGGCCAGTAATGGTCAACTAGGGTTATTCATGCTACATGTCAATGAAGCTTATTTAGGATAATTAATGGTCCACTAGGATGATTGATATATCAATTAGAACAGTGGTGGTCAACTAGGGTTGTTCGTGCTACATTTTGTTAATGAAGGACATTTAGGATGATTGGTAGTTTATTAGGATGATTGCTAAATTAATTACGGGCAATGGTGGTCAATAAGGGTTGTTTATGTTCCCATATTGTCAACGAAGGTCGTTTATAATGATTAATGGTCTATTAGGATGATTGATGGGCCAACTAGGGCCAATAATGGTCAACTAGAGTTGTTCATGCTACATCAGTGTCAATGAAGGTTGTTTAGGGTGATTAATGGTCCATTATAACGTCTAATAAATCAATTAGGGCAAATGGTGGTCAACTGGGGTTGTTCATGCTACATTTTTTCTTAATGAATGAAGTATATGATGATTAATGGTTCATTAGGATGATTAATAGGTCAATTAGGGCCAATGGTGGTCAACTAGGGTTGTTCATGTTCCATTATTATCAACGAAGGGCGTTTAGGATGACCAATGGTCCATTAGGATGGTTAATGGTCAATTAGGGCTAGTGATGGTTAACTAGGGTTATTCATGTTCCATTATTGTCAATGATGGTCGTTTAAGATAATAATAATTTATTAGGATGATTGATGGGCCAATTAGGGCTAGTGATGGTCAAATAGGGTTATTCATACTAATGGCGTTAAGAATGATCAATGGTCCATTAGGATGATTAATGGACCAATTAGGGCCAATACTAATCAACTAGGTTGTTTATGCTACATTAGTGTAACTGAAGCTTGTTTAGGATGATTAATGGTTCACTAGGATGATTGATAGATCAACTAAGGACAATGGCGGTCAACTAGGGTTGCTCATGCTACATTTTTATTAATGAACGACGTTTAGGATGATTAGTGGTCAATTAGGATGATTGATAGATCAATTAAGGATGGTGGTGGTCAACTAGGATTGCTCATGCTACATTTTTGTTTATAAACAAACTTTAGGATGATTAGTGGTCCATTAGGATGATTAATAGGTCAATTAAGGTCATTGGTGGTCAACTAGGGTTGTTAATGTTCCATTATTGTTAATTAATGGCGTTTAGGATGATCGAGGTCCATTAGGATGATTGATGGGCAAATTAGGGCTAAGGATGGTCAACTAGGGTGCATCCAATTTCTAAAAAAATCCCAATTGTTTCCATTTTTGGAATGGGATATTTAGGGAACATGTTCCAATATCGTATAAGAACGATACCGAACTGGGACCATCCAAGTGGCGGAGGATACGGTGGTGAGCCTCCGAACACGCCACCGTATCATGATAGGTCACCCGTACTTGGAGTTTCCACCTGACTCGCCAGCCACCCACCATTGCGGGACACTTAGAAGGATACACATCAGACGACATGATGCGGTCGACACGATGTTTTGGTTACACTACTAACCAAAACATTAGCGGGGGCAGATGTACCCCTTGCCCCTCAAAAGCTCCGCCCCTGACGATACGTAAAGGGCTTAAAAACATGGTTGTAAAACAAGGTCTCCAAGGCCGACTACTCTCCGAGTTAGCGCTACAAGGTGACTTTCTTCAACTCCACCTAATTACTCGGAATTGATCAAACATGGTCAACCTCGATCATAATCAAATCTAGTACGTCAACTCAGACCGAGTTTGACTTAAAAAAAATAAAACATAATTTCTATGTCTATCATATTAAAAATAAATATCATTTTCACGTATTTTGTTATAAATATTAGTAAATTTATGTTATTTCAAATATATTTAATTTCCAAAAAACTAATTTCTATATAATTTAACATGTCCGAGTATTCCCCTGTTACTCTCTGCCTAGGCCGAGTACTCTCAACTCACCAGTGGATCGCATAGGGAGCGTCTAGTGACTTTTTCAACCATGCTTAAAAGTGTACAAATAGACGATGTGGGTGTGTGTGGATAGTTTTATCTAGGGGTGTAAACAAGCCCAGAGGCTCGAGAGCTACTCGTGATCAGCTCGGTTAAAAGCTCGAATGAGTCGAGCCTTAACGAGCCCGAGCCCGAGCTCGAGCCTCAAATAAAGCTCGTTTAGTTATCGAGCCCGAGATCGAGCCTGAAATACAAAGCTCGTTTAGGCTCGCGAGCCCAAACGAGCCTGAAAAAAAATTTAGTTTTTTTATATATAATATAATAATGATGATGATAACATTGGTGCGCCGAGCTCGAGCCGAGCTTTGGCTTGCTTAATCGCTGTTGAAACGAGCTCGAGCCGAGCTTTTAGCTCAATTTGAGGTTGTTCTCGAAATAGCTCGATCCGAGCTTTTAGCTCATTTGAGGTTGTTCTCGAAATAGCTCGAGCCGAGCTCGAGCTTGGGTTTTACTCGCGAGCCAAGCTCGAGCTTCATAAAAACATAACGAGCTGAGCTCGAGCCTAGTCGGGCTCGGGCTCGGCTCGTTTACACCCCTAGTTTTATCCTTAAGAAATTGAATACCTTGGAAATATTTAAATTTACTTTAACGAAAAGTCCCTCTCAAAACTTCCCGCCCCTCCCAATACTCTGATTCCCGCCCACAGTTCAACACACCAAATTAACTCCTCTTCTCTAACCCTAATTTACTCACTCCTCTCAAACCCAATATTTCGTTTGCTCTCACCGTTCCCTTCCTATCAATTGATAATCGCAAAATCTAGCTCTGGTGGACATCGATCTTCACAGTTTTTTTGGGAACTGAACCAACATTTGTAGTGGTTGCGACTGGAACAAGGAGGTTTACCGTCTTCACAGTGTAATCGTTTTCTCTTTCGCTCGATATCATTTGGGCGTTTTACGATTACAATCGGTATCATCCCTCACTCTTCTTTATCTCGTCTATTGGGTTAGAAAATTGGGGATTTTCTTTCTTTTGTATTTATTTAGGAAAAGTTGTTTATTTTTTTAGGTTAGTTTTAATCATTCTTAAAATCAAACTGATATATAAAGGTGGATCTACAAGATTTATAATAGAGATTATGGTTTTGTGGGCTTGTTGAGGATCACGTATAATGGTTTCTTAACTATCAGATTTGGGTATGAACTTAATTGTTGTTAACATGTTATTTTACTCTAACTTAGACTTGTGAGGTAAATAACTTTTTGGTAGATTTGTAATGTCTATTGACAAAGCCAAAAGTATATGCTCACAAGGTGTTCGATGAAATTCCTTAAAGAGATTGCATATCATGGTATTCCATTATATATAATTTAGCTAGAAATGGGCATTGCCTGGTATTATTAGATACATTTAAAGAATTGCCTAAATATGTGTTTGTACCAAGACCAGAGTTGCTTGCTAGTATTAAAGATGGTAAAATGAGTAGGACTGTAGGCTTAGGCACAAGTCAAAATTGGTTGACTGTATTTTTGTACTGGTAGTTTAGGCTGAGGCATGTGCATTGTTTTCATGTAGTTATTAAGTCACTTGCTGGGTTGTTTGGTGTATAATAATATGGCCCATTTGTTGTTAAAAATAGTTTTTTTTTTAACCTTGTTTTACTGTTTTGAGGTGCAGTGAAACTTGCTTATGGCGTTCGTGGTAATTCATCTTTTAAAGACTATTATAACCGTCATAGTAGTGGTCTTGGTGATCAGGGTGGTGGAGTTTCTGGACGTTCTGAATACAGAGGTTTGATATCAGGTTGTTTGTTCTTTGTTACAACATTTCGATAACCATGAAGAGTAAAATTCTTAAGTATACTTGCTTTTTGTGATTGACACGGTTTTGGTAACTGGGTTACCTTCTTTTGCATCATGGCAGTACCTTAAAGATCAGTATGATTTTGATGTTTGTATATTTGAGTTTTTTTGGAAAATAAATAAACAAGCTTTATGGGTCCTTTTTTGCTTTATGGGATATTTTAACATGTATTTTCATCACCACTGAACTCTTAAATTATCAGTTACTTTGTTCTTTTCTAGTTTGTTAATTTGTCTGCTACCTAGTGATACTAGATTTTACTTTGTGGACACTAGTTGTATTATAGAATGTCTGGTATTCTGGAGTCTGGTCTAAGAACTTTGATACTTTCTGATGGTGACATTGTTCATTTTATATTAAGTTACTAGAAATCTAGAATTATATATTTATACGGTAATAGAGAGTTGTTTCATGATTTGGTTTATCAGCTAACGTGACATCTCGTCTGTGCTGGAGCTGTTTGTTTATTTCAAGTTTTTAGCAAGTGAAGTAATAAGATTGTTATTAAAAAGAGTGTTTTTAGGTTATACTCTATTTCATAGAAACGGATGTAAATGTTTTTTCTTTGTTAAAGTGTTTGTGGTTATATGTTAATATTTTACAGGTACCACAGGGTCGTGAAAACCACAAAATATGATGACAGGAGGAAATTGAAATTATGGTTATAGACTTAGTTAAGCGTTGGATTAAGGAGGCGTTTGAGGGCTGGGCATTAACTCCATAAAGGCGTCTCAAGGTTAGCTCATACTCTATCAAGCATGAATTGAAGACATCAGTTTGGGTTAAATGTACGAAGACATCGGTTCGGGAAGTTATTGTGTATCAATTTTATCTTTAGAGATGTATTTATGTTATTTTGAAACTTTTTTAAGTTTGTGTTACTTTGACACCTTTATAATTTGTATTTTTGGGTTATTTTATATTTGTTTTAATTTAGTTTTGTTTTTTGTATATTTTATTTCCATTGTTAGATAAGTTATTTATATTGGGAATTTTTAATAAAATTTCTCAAAAAAAAAAAGTTTTTGGCTTAAATACTAAGAGATGCGGTTTCATAACCGCATCTTTTGAATATATTGAAAAAAAATAGTTTTTGCTTAATATATTAAAAGATGCGGTTATAGAACCACATCTTTTGGACCCGCATCTTTTGACTTATAGCCATAAGATGCTATGCCATAAGATGCGGGTCTAGAACCGCATTTCATAGGCAATTTAACCGCATCATTTGATCATTTCTCTACTAGTGACGTTACAGAAAAAGAGAAACTACAAGATCTATGAAAAATCCGACTAAAGTATACTAAAGATCATCTTGTTAAAATTTACAAAGGTAAATAATATTTGATGAATAGTGATATAAAGTCCCTAGAGGCTTTATCATGTCACGCAGTTGACACGTAATCCGTAATCAAGGGGCGTTATTGTTAACATGCACGGTGTGGAATAATCAAGGGGCGTTATTGTTAACATGCACGGTGTGGAATAAAACCCCTCATTTACTATATATAAAAAAGAAAAAAAGAAGAAGAAATCTGATTGGTTGTGATAGGGGAGGCATGTCATATCGCCCGCTAACCCACTTTGGCTATAGCGAAGGCATGCCATGGCGCCCCCTTTAGCTATGGCAGGATGGGAGCGCCATGGGCGCCAAAATTGGTGAGATGGTAGGGACGCGAAACCACACCATGTGGTGTAGGCGTGGAGCCATATACCGTCTGCTTTTATTTATATACTTTTATTAATTGTTATAGTAATGATAATGATGATGATGATAATAATAATAATAATCATAATAATAATAATAATAATAATCTATCTACTATAATAAAAGAAACCAAGTTTTGTACACGTGTCATTCATAGAATGTATCCTCAAATTTATATCTATCTTATATTAACTAAATAAATAAATAATCAATTAATATTAAATCTTATCATACTTTAATAAAATATTATCCTCAAATCTAAATTGTTAATTTAATACATTTTTAAAACAAATACCTCTCTTTCCTACTTATCTTATATTAAACATATAAATAATAAATTAATATTAAATATTATCCTAATTTATAAAAAATATAACTTTTTTTATTAATTGGTATACAAAATTATATTTATTCAACTCGTGTAAAACGCGGGGTTTTTAAAAAAATATATATTTTTTTTTATTATTTACTATACAAAGTTACATTTATATAACACGTGATATAACTTTTTATCATTTGCTATGTAAAATTAGATTTATTCAACACGTGTAATACACGGGGTTTTTACGGAGAATTTTTTTTATTATTTGGTAGATTTTTCAACCCGACTATACACAGGTTTTTTTAAGATACGACGTTTTTAGTATTAAAAATACAAAAATACATTTATTTAATATGTATAATACACATGGTTTTTAAAAATATAACTCTTTTTAGATCTATTCAACACGTGTAACATACGGGGTTTTTAAGGATGTAATATTTTTATTATTTGGTAGACTTATTCAACCCGATTATACACGGGTTTTTTAAAGATACGACGTTCTTAGTATTCAGTATACAAAATTACTTTTATTTAATCTGTGTAATACACATGGTTTTTAAACATATAACTATTTTTATCATTTGATATATAAAATTACATTTATTTAACCCATACAATATACGGGGCTCATAAAGATATAACTTTTTATTCTTTAATCTATAAAATTACATTTATTCAACCCGTGTAATACACGGGGTTCTAACCTAGTTGTATTATAAAGTAGGTTTGAATCTCGTGTATACACGGCTTGAAACAAAACTTGGTTTTATTTTTGTAAATTTAAATATGTGTGATTATAGAAAACAAAAGCGGTCAACTAAAATTTTATTATAAAAAAAAGGTAAAGTTTAAATAATGAATACGTGGGAGGTTGATGAAAACAAAATACGGAACGTATTACACGTAATATTGAAACTTAAATTGGGTAAATTTGAAACGGGTAAAGATGCGCGTGTAAATTAAATGGGTATACATTTCAGGCGGAAAAAACTAAATTAAGGTTGCCTACAATTGTGTCATGTGTCTCCTAAGATTTTATTTATTAGATATAGAGATAGAAATAAAGATAAAGAAGAGATAGGGATAGAGATAGATATTATATTCCTATATAAAGACTTAACATGTATATACTATATTAGAGGAATAAAAATTAGTCTTTAAATTAAAGTTTGCCTTTTCTGTTCCTCATTGTGATGGAGGCGTTGGCGAATATGGTTACCAAAGCTTGTACACTGGGAGAGTTTGAAGGTGTTTATTTGACTAATGAGGGTCCTATTGTTAGTCATATGTTATACGCGGATGACGCCTTGATTATGGGGGGTTGGAGTAAGGAAAATGTGGTTAAAATTAATCGGCCTGAGGGTGTTTCATATGTGTTCGGGGATGCGGATCAATATTCATAAGTCTCTTTTGTTCGGGTTGGGGGTTGATAAGGAAGCCGTGGGTGACATGGCCGATTTATTGGGATGCAAAGTCGGGAAGTTTCCGTTTGATTATCTTGGGATTAAGGTGGGAGCCAATATGAAGAGGATTACAAATTGGGAGCCGGTTTTGGATACAGTCAGGAACCGGTTGCAATCTTGGAAATCTAAGGTGTTGTCTATAGGTGGGAGGCTTACATTAATTAAATCAGTTTTATCGAGTCTCCCGGTATATTACTTGTCGTTATATAGGGCCCCGGTGGCAGTGCTTGAGAGTATCGAAAGTATGATGAGAAAATTTCTTTGGGCGGGGGGTAAAGACGGTAGAAGTATGAGTTGGGTTTCGTGGGAAGTAGTTACTAGACCACAAAAGTTAGGAGGCTTGGGTATTTCGAAGCTTTCGGATGTAAATACGGCTCTTTTGGTAAAGTGGGCGTGGAGATTTACTAATGAAAAAATGGATTATGGCGGCGTGTTATAGAAAGTTGTTGATGCACTTCATCTGTCGACTTCGTCTTGGATCAAGTCAAACATTGCATTGTATAGATTAGGGCTCAATATACGAGAAAATATGAGATTGTATAGGTTTTAGGTCAAGGTTTCGCTTATAGGGTCTTTAGATAGAGGTTTCGCTTGATTGGTCTTGAGGTTCCGCTTCAGTGAACATTGTCACTTGAAGCGAAACCTGAACTCCTATAAATACCCCTGAAGCGAATCCATTTGTAACTTTCGTGATTTCCATACCGAGGTGCTGCCGGTGTGACGTTTGAGCTGTAAACGTTGATAAATCAATACAACAGTTGATTAAAGTGAAGAATAAGCTATTTCTACCTACGTTTCTTGTTATTCCGCACCTGAAACATAGAAGATTGCCTCTGAACGACTCGTTCGGGTCAGTACACGATCCTACAAGTGGTATCAGAGCTTGGAAGGAGGTTTTCTACAGAAATTAGCTGGATTTTGTGATTAGTTTCTACTTCTACACCTTTTCTATTCTCATTTCAGAAAGTTGTGACGGTCATAATTGGTTCAAAATTTCTCAGATTGTGTGCAATAGATCAAAGACAAATCCTGGAAAGTTTCATGCAAAAATTCGAACTAAAAATGGGTCAAAACATCTTCGAACTAGGTTTCGCTTGTTTGGACTCTTGGTAGTTCCGCTTCTAGGTCCCGCTTCAACTGACATTTTGGAGTTTCGCTTGACAGTTCCGCTTCAAATTGCATTATAATTTCGCTTATTCGATCAATTATCAGTGGTTCCGCTTATAATCACTTGATAGTTTCGCTTCAAAGTCACTTGGTTCCGCTTCTGTGTCATCTTGCTTGAACACTTCCGCTTGAAAGGTTCTGTTTCAAAGATTATCAACTGGTTCCGCTTCAAAGGACAATCAGGGTTTCGCTTATTCGGACAAACTCTAGGTTTCGCTTGTGTGAACATCAGTAATTCCGCTTATTTGTCATTTGTATTGAAAAACGTGCCAAGTCATCATGGATTCAGAGTTTTACAACGCGTTCGCAACACCGACTACTCCAACTGCGATTGCTCAGGCCATGAACTTAGAAAACGAGACGGGAACCACCCAAAAGCCCCCGAAATTGATGAGTATCGAAGAATATTACAGGTGGAAATATCGATTCGAGAACTGGGTTCAGGCAAACCATCTTAGATCATGGGAGTGTATATTGAAGAAGTATGTGGTGCCTCAAACAGAATTGCAGGTTATCAAACAGTTATCTGAATTCACGGATCAGGAACGGGTGATATACAAAGCCGAGAAGATGATGATCAATTTATTGCAGCAAGCGATCAAAGAAGATATATTCATTCTGCTACAGCACGACAAAACTGCAAAGTCGATATGGGATGCTCTTAAAGTTAAATTCGAGGGAAGCGAGAACATGATAAAGAGCAAGAAGGCGCTGCTTAAGAAAGAGTTTGATTTGTTCAGCAGCTTACCGGGAGAGGATACAAAGAAGCTGATTGAGAGATACTGTCACTTAGTGCGATCGTTGTCGATGTTGGGCATTGAAAAAAATCGTGAAGAATGGGTAGACAAGCTAGCCGATGCACTACCGCAGAAAGAGTGGGGAACATATTTGATGATATTAAAGAATACGGGTGTGTATGATAATCTAACAATTTCTCAGTTCATAGAGAAGATCGAAAGTCAGGATCTGGAACAGCAGAAGATCGCTAGAATGAATAGTCTGAGTGGTCAACAGGACGTGAAGATGTACTACAAAGGTAGCATTCCAGTTCCAGAATCTGAGAGAAGTCCGAAAATCCAAACTGCTTTCAATGCTGGTGATTCAACGGAAAAAGCTGATCAGAGTTCAACAAAAAGCAGCAGCGGATTCACATCATTTTCGAGTGTCAATCCTAAAGAATCAAACTCAAGCTTTCAGTATCAGGGTACAAAGACAGGAAATGGATACGTGATTCAGTGCAACATAGCTCTAAATCTTCCGGAAGGACAAAGCTTTTCAGAAGACACTGCTAAAGATCACATGGCTCTTCTTGGTTCTGTGTTGTTATCATATGAGGGTCTAGTAGCTGGTCGGATTGGAAATCCTATGCTCACCAAAGAGGATTACGACCAAATAGACGCCGAAGAAATGGAATTAATGGACATAAAATGGTGTCTTGCAAGTGTTCTTCGACGTGCTGAGAAGTTCAAAACAATTACCGGGAGAAATGACTTTCTTGATGCTCATGTATCTACTTTAGGTTTTGATAAATCTAAAGTTACTTGTTTTCGATGCAGGGAGAAAGGCCATTTCAAACGGGAGTGCAAGGGTAGAGAAGCTAGTGGTGCTCAGAATCCATTCGGAAAAGACGACTACTACCGGAAAGCCATTTATCAGCAGGTTGGTCAATCTCAAGACTCACAGACGGCTCATGGTAGAAAGATTGAAGATTCAAAGAGAGCATGCTTAGTGAACTTCAGCTGGGACAAATACATATCTTCTGACAGCAAAACCTGTATAGTTGATCAAGATGATGAGAGACTACCTGATGGCTTTAGTTGAGATATGTTTGTTGATGAAAAAGGAGAGTTCAAGGCTTTCATTGCCAAGATTGTCAAAGAGCCAGACATGTTTGCTACATGGATGAAGTCTATCGGTGTGAATGTGACTAGTGAGGATGAAAAGTCTGTTACCTCTGATGAAAATTCAGAAAGTATTGACGAACTTTCAGAAAGATCTAGGGAAATTTCAGAGGGTTCAGATGAGAGTGTTGAAAATGTTGCTAGTTCTGAAAAAGAAGTTGTATTTGATCAAACACCATCTGATTCTGGTCCATCAGATGTTGATTCTGAAAAATCTGTACAGTTTGATCAGTCACCAGTTGATAGTAGCAGTGATGATGAGGAAGAGAAACATATTAATGTTGCTAAAACTCATCTTTCTCCTGAAAGTTTTCATTTTTATTTTGCAGAACGAATGGAGAAACTGAAGGAGAAACGAGCTGCTAAAGAACAACAACAAGTGAAGATTGGAGAAGTTGTTCAGAATCAAAATGTTGAAAGTATTATTGAGAAGATTACTGAAGTCGAGAAAGTAATTGAAGCTGAGAAGGTGAAAGAAGAAGAAAAGGTGATTGAAGTTGTGAAAACAATCGAAGTTGAGAAGATTGTTGAAGTTGTCAAGCCTTGCACAAAGTGTTTGGAAGCTTGCAAGGATTGTGCAGAAAAAGACGACATCATTGCTGAGTATGAGAAGAAGAAGAAGCAGTTACTGTTTAACCTCAACTATGTGAAAGAATTGTATGATGTCTTGAACAAAACAGTAACTGGCCTCCAAAAGACAAACTCAGAGAGAGAACAAGCACTGACAATGATGAATGCTGTCATAATGTCAAAGCAAAAAGCCATAAACTTTTACATCAAAGAGAGTGCTAAGTGGAAGCAAGAGTTGGAGACCGAGAAGATCGAAAATGAGAGGATTAGACGTTTACTGCTTAGCTATTCTAGTTCTGATTATCTCATTGATCGTATTTACCCAACTGTTGCAGGAATGGAAGCTTTTCAAGACGAGAAGCCAAAGAAGAAGAAAGACTGTGGTAAGAAACCGACTGTTAGCTATAACAAGTGTCCGCCTCCAATTTGGGAAGGATAATCTCCTAGAAAACCAAACGAGGAGCAACTTGAAAAGGCAGTCAATATAAAGCTTAAAACCGACACAACTGACGTTTTACCAGATAACATTGATGTCACGTTTACCTCGTCCGATACTGATCATGAGTCTGAGTTAATCAAAAAGGTGGTCGATCAGGTGTTGGATACTGATGAGGAGTCCGAGTCAAAGTCTGAGTCTGGAAAGTCGAATTCGTCAGTCAACAGGGACAATTCATCGGTCAAACGGTCTTATAGTAAAGAGTTTTTATTATCAAAGGCAAATTTGAATGATGAAACATTCGAAGTTGTTTATACTTTGAATGGTTCTGACAAATTATATTACAATAAAGAGTTCCCAATAATGAGTATTAAAACGGAATTGATTAATAAAACTTTCAAACTAATAGAGATTAATATTCCTGAATTGAAAGTTTTGAAAAATCTAAAAAATACACTTCAAGAGTTCAACAACGGTTAAACAAGAAAAAAGGTTACAATTCTGGTTCCGGTTTTCAAAAGAAACCTAACCAAAATGGTAGCTACAAAAGAAAGGTTTAGGATTTGTTCCACCAGAAAATCAGAAAAATGATAAAAATTCTAAAACTAAAACAGAATTTGTGTCAGGTGGAAGCTCAGATGAGGAACAGAGGAAACCATTCTGGAGACAGTCAAATCAAGAGTTTCTGGCTGAAAAGAGAAAGAATGGAGATGAAGTGGTGTATCAAAGAGAGACTAGAACCTGTTACAAGTGCAATGAAGCTGGTCACATTGCATGGAATTGTTCAAAGAATGCAAAAACAAAACAGGGAGTTTCTCAGAAACTAAAAGAAAAAGTTGTTGATGTTGAACCACCAACCGAAAAACTTAAAGTTTTTGAAAATTCAACTTATGAGGTTAGTGAGTGTTCAAAGAAATATAGGTATGAAAAGAAAGGAAAAGACAACCAAATGTGGGTTGCTAAGAAGGTTGATGTGAATGTCGGCGATGAATCTGGTTCCACAAAGCCAGAAGAGCCACAGATTGAGGAGAAAATTTCAGTGAATGATGATGATTTTCCATCACTGAAATTTGAGGAGATTAAAAAGAAAGTTAGTAAAACAGAGATTTCAAACCAGTTTTACAATGAGAAAAAAGCTTTTGATGTCGAGAAAACATTCAACGGGAATGTTAAAAGGATTTTTGGGAAAATGTTGAGTGGGAAGGCAAAGGGGGTTAAAGACTTTTATGCAACTAAAAAGGCAACATACAACCCCACTGTGCAAGAATTGAAAGCCATCAAGTCTGAGAAGACTTGGATGGAAGTCTGCTTTCCATGATAGTCTTAGGACTACGCCGGAGATCCCAAGTTTATATGTGGATCATGAATCGGCATCATTCTAGTGTTTGAAAAGTTTGTTTGAAAGATTTTGAATAGTTTTGAATTTTACAGGTGAAAGGACTACGCCGGAGCTTCCAGGTTGGTAAGTGCGAAGCAGGAATCGGCACTTTGATGGGTAAAATGTAGACGTAATATTCCTACAAGTGGTTATTTTTACAAGTAGTACAGAGGTTTGTGAACTGTGAATGGTAAATCAGGGACATTAAGTTGTACTTGATTTACTAAATTTAGTTAAAATAGACAAAATGATGAACCACATCCCCAAATATGATGCTAACTTACAAGTGGTAAAAGCAAACTCATTTTCCGGAAAAATCATTTTGATTAAAACAAACTTAAGTGTTTTGAGATCTAAATGAGAAAATGGTTTGTGATAGCGGGAGTTCAGATTGTTTATGCCGAGTGAATGGCGATTTGATGTGATTCGATGTCAGTTGTCAAGTTTCTGTACAGTTTGTGTTGTTTTCTATGTTTTCTAGTGAGCCAAGAGTCTAGTAGTTTTCAAATTTCCTTTGAAATGTGTTTGCATTTTAGGGGGAGTAAGAAAATTTCAGAAAATCCAAAAACATTAGAAAATTTAAAAAAAACCAAAAACATGATAAAATTCAAAAATGAGTTTCGTTGTGAAAAGAGGAAATGATAGTACATCAGTAGGCTGTCACAACATGCTAAAGAAATGTAAAGATAAAATGTGATAAACAATCTCACTGAGGATGTGCCAGTAGGTTTTCGCACACTTAGTAAATTTTGACGAGATATAAACTAAATTTCAAACTTGCTTGTTCTGTGGGTTAACACAAACTTGGATATATAGGTAACCCCTGAAATCTTGTTTGAAAGGTCCCTTATTCTGAGATACTAGGTCTTTATGCTCAGTGATATCTGGGGTATTATCCCGGGACTTTTGCTGTATGGAAGTACTGACCTAGTCCTCGGATAATGCTTTCCGCAAAAGCTTGAAACATAGCTTCGCCCTCAGCATGCCGATGAAACAATAAAATTGATAGTCGCTGCTGTTGAAATCAAAAGATCCTCTAAAGGGGACACACCAAAAGTCGAAGCCGTCATCTCTCTGCGTATACGGAAGTATCGACCTGAGCTCTCACGGCCCTCGCATCTAACCTCTATACAGATATCAGCTGTGGTATACTCACCTGTAAGACTGAATATTGGGATCTGGATACAGGAGTATATTCAAGTAGTGAGACACACGAATAAGTCAGTATATAAGACAATTAACATCGTATCTCGGATTAATTGAACTTTGTGTGAAAATTTCAGTGGACTGATATACTGACAATCTAGGTGAATTGTTTAGAACTGAAAATGTAATCAAGCTTAACGGTGTTAGTGACATGTCTCATAAACTGGTATGATCTTCTTACACGAACTCACAAAAATAGTGTCTGTAAATATTTCTTTACTGCATTACATGTTTCGTTATTACAAAATACAAAAAGATTTTCAGTGTGTTTTAGCATAAGTTTAAAAAATAATTCAAAAAGATTTTCGACAACTGATATTGGAAAGCTGATTTTCAAAATTCCGAGTGCTAGACATGATGAAGTTGTTGTGAGGGGGAGTGCTTCAAATTATCAAAAAAATATCTGTCAAATCTTCAAGTGGTTCATCATGATCTGAGGAAGAGTGATTGTTGGTGCATATGAGAGGGAGTCAGTGTTGGTGCACTTAAGAGGTTAAATCTAGAAATCTTATTGCTGGGTTAAGAATGTGCAGGTATAGCCAGGTGATCTTGGATCAGAAGATAGAGTGCCAGGTTTCAATTCCTGAAGATCTTTGTTTGAGCCAGGTAAATTGTTCCTAAAAATCTATGAAAGCCAGACAACGATCCTGAAGATGTTGCTGAAGATCAAGTGAATGCCAGCAAATCGAGAGGGGGAGTCTGAAGATACCTGAGTTGATCCAGATTTCAATTATGATACTGATAAACTTAAGGAATCAAGAGATCTGATCAAGAGAATTGAAGAGAGAGAAGGAAGAAAAGCCCAGAGACTGGTCAAGACTGAAGATGTGAAGACACAGCATAGTCGTGACTCGATGGACGACTCCGTCAACATCTGAGGGGGAGTCTGTTGATGCACTTCATCTGTCGACTTCGTCTTGGATCGAGTCAAACATTGCATTGTATAGATTAGGGCTCAATATACGAGAAAATATGAGATTGTATAGGTTTTAGGTCAAGGTTTCGCTTATAGGGTCTTTAGATAGAGGTTTCGCTTGATTGGTCTTGAGGTTCCGCTTCAGTCAACATTGTCACTTGAAGCGAAACCTGAACTCCTATAAATACCCCTGAAGCGAATCCATTTGTAACTTTTGTGATTTCCATACTGAGGTGCTGCCGGTGTGACGTTTGAGCTGTAAACGTTGATAAATCAATACAACAGTTGATTAAAGTGAAGAATAAGCTATTTCTACCTACGTTTCTTGTTATTCCGCACCTGAAACATAGAAGATTGCCTCTGAACGACTCGTTCGGGTCAGTACACGATCCTACAAAAGTATTCATGGGAGACGAAAAAGATGGCAGTTTCTTCCAATTAAAAGAGCGATTCCAGGGTGTTGGAAGGCGATTGCTTGTTACTTGGATAATCTTCGGATTGATGGTACGTGCCTAAAATACTTATTTACATGTAAACTTGGGAATGGAAAGGATATTAGATTTTGGAAGGATATTTGGTATGGGTCTGTCCCATTAATGGAGAGATGGCCGCGGCTTTTTGCTGGGGGAAAACATAAAAATTGTGCAGTCCGGGACAGAATTAAAGAGGAAAATGGGTCGACTATTTTGGCTGACATTGGGGCGTTTAGTGCTGATTCTGTGGAGTCAATTTCTGAATTGCAAGAACTGCAATACATGTTGTCTCAGGTTAGTGTCTCTGGTAACAAGGATCGATGGTTGTGGGACTCGGATGAGAGCAAAAGTTTTTCGGTGGCTGCTGTAAAAGAGCGCTTGAGGAGGAATAGGTACGGTCCGATGCAGCAATTCATGAAGTGGGAGTCTTGGGTTCCTATAAAAGTTAATATGTTGATGTGGAGGATTGAAAAAGATCGAATTCCGACCCGTAAGGCTTTGGTTAGGAGGCAAGTAAATATACCGGACCCTGTGTGTCCGATGTGTGAAGTTTATGATGAGTCTATAACGCATCTTATGATCGAGTGTGGCTTTGCGGATGGCATGTGGGTTGCGGTGTTAAACTGGTGCAAGATCCGGTATTCTGGTTTGATGACAGTGGAAGAATTGCTGCAAATTCAGGATCATATGCAGGTTTCTAAGTGGGGAAAGAAGATCATTCGGGGCATTGTTATGATAGCGTGCTGGGCTCTGTGGAAGGAACGCAATAAGAAGGTGTTTGACGGTTCCTCGCCTAGAGTCGTAGAGGTGGTTGCTAGTGTTAAATGTATGTCGTTTCTTTGGTTTAAACACCGCTCTAGATACAAGAATTGTGGAATAGTTGGGTAAATTATCCGTTGTATATATTGTAAGGTTTTGTGGCGGCCTCTGTTGAGGCTTTGCCGTTTTTTAATGAAGTTTACCGTTCAAAGAAAATTACTACGCTTAACTAGTTATACGAATTTTTTTATTACTTTTTAAAAAAATGTTCTTTATTGACGCCCTCTCTACATAAATATATAGAACCATGGGTGGTTGTGCAAACTAAAAAGGAGACGAAAGAGTGGGTCAAACTGCCGAACCACTCTAAACAAACCACAATGGATGGGTGACCCATTAGATTACCTAAACACATCACCATTTTTATAAGATTACCTAAACACATCATCGGTTTTTTTATAATTGCAAATGGAAATAAATAAAAATTAAACCAGATGCGGACAAATGTAGAAGCTCCAAATTCCTACTAATGAAGTTCAAAACAGAATATCGACATGCATATACTGATAATATTTATTACAATTTAGTTTTTTATAAAACTATTTGAAAGTCAATGTAATATTTTAGTTTTACAATTAATATTACAAGTATTTTTATATTAGACAATAAGTTACGTTACAACGAAGGCGCTCATGGTGTATAAAAAATTTGAGGTGCTCATGGAAAAAAGTATAAAAAATTTGTGTGGATTGAAAATCAACGAATACCTAAAATCAAATTTCCTTAGTTCGTTCATGTTATAAGTGTTACCCGTTGAGATTTTTTTTTTAACGGTAAATTTGGATCACTGACAGACCACTAGAGTATCATCATGTCACCAGTGGAACCACCCGATTATATCCATCTTCACAGGGCAATATTATTTATATATCAATTCAAGAGGAAACCCAATAAATATGAGGAAACCCCCTTATGAGAATCAAACTCAGAAATCTAATGGTCTCAAAACCTTATATCACCCCTAAAATTTCGCTTGATTATCACTTGAGATTCTATAGTTGGATCTTTTTACATTGATAGCTTTTGACAAGTGTGCTCTCTTTGTAGTCTATATTGGAGTGCCGCGAGGCATTGATGGGTGAATATAATCAAATAATTTATAGCTTAATGATACCGGGATGTTGAAAAGATATTCATCATATGAGATTAAGGGTTCTACTCTCGTTACAAATAAAATTTAAAAATAGAATTAATGGGTGTGTATTACAAAACTAAAATAGAAGTTAAAGAGAATAAATAATTAACATATTGAAAGTATAAATAAAATTAAATAATAAGCCAGCAAATCACTAATTTAGCATTTGTTTTTTATTATTACTAGCAGGATGCCCGCGCGATGCGGCGGTGGCGACACTTTGCATTGTGACACTCGTTTCTGGTAGTTTTCTTATTCGTATAATATTTATGATAACATTATTGTGGTGGATATATATGTCATAAGTTTACACATATGTAAAAGTTTTGTTTTTTTATAAAAATTAATAATCAAAAGACAAAAAAAATAATGTTTTTTTTTACAAAACATAATAATCAAAAGACAAAAAATAAAAGATAAGTTGTTATAATTGTAAAGTTTGTTTATTTTATTGGTTAAATTATAAAGTATAATTTTATTCTTTGAAGTTCATAACTTTTTCTAAATATCCACATAGTACCCATCCAATAAACTTTAAGTTTAAAATTTTCGTTTTTATAAAAATAAAAAATAGTATTTGACTCGTAAGTACGTTTTAGGGCTTTAACTTAAATTGTTAAATTTCGGTTTTTTACAAATATAAAAAATTTATATTTTTATAAAATTTCAATAACTGTTTTTATAAAAAAAAATAGGATGATAAGAGTTTATATCTTTATTAACTTTATATCATATTAAGTTCAAATTTTTAGTTCCTAACTAATCTTATCTATATGAGTCTACTTTTAACTAATAATCCCTAAAAATATGCAACACAATCTACTACTATGTATCTAGTCAAGTTGGTAAATAATTCTTTTAGAACTGACTAATATTATCTATAACAATATAGTTGAACTTATAATTCCTAAAAATTTCCAACCCAGTTTAGAATTTATCTAGTAAAAATTGTAAATTTCTGGAGTATTTTATTTATATTACTTGTTATAAAAATGTTTATAAAATAATTAATTTTTTATTAACTTTATATCATAGTAAGTTAAGTTTTTTAGTTTAGCTTTAAAGTTTATTACTTTATTACTTTTTAATTAAGAAATGCAAATTATTAGATTAATATCCAAGAATAACTGCAATATTTTATAATTTCAGCTTTACTATATCTAACTGCAATATCTATTTACTGCAACTTTAAGATATTAACTTATATAAGTTCAGTTGACTTGTAAATTTAGGATATATTAACTTTTTATTTTGAACTTTATTAGTATGGTTAATAACTGCATTATATTAACACCAAAGATAAAGTTCAAATATAAAATAAACTTTATTCATACGTCTAGGTCAAACATAACAACTGAAAATGAAAAAATAATATAAAAACACTTGATAGATTTCATATTAGACTGCATGAAATCTGTTCCGCTTCTGAATTGACACTCGACGTATTTTTAATCGGGTTTTCTGGTTTGTGCTTGAATCGACAGTATCTTTTAATTTCTCTTCTTTGTCATTGTCCTCAGAATCGTCTAAATTAATAATCTCACTCCATTTCCATTAAGAGAGTCTCTTGGATCTCTTCATTTGAGTCTCAAACTTTTGATCCCTATGAATGACAAAATCAAATACAAAAGTTAAAAAAAAGATTAAATAAACCTTAAAATTACATCTTCACTAAATTCATATTGAAGATTAAACTTGTATGGACTAAACATTGCATCATAAGAAATAATATCAATACTTTTATCACCATCATCCTGCAATAAAACACACATATAATAACATAAAGAACATGTTAATATGAAAGATATACGCAAAAATAATACTTAAAACCGGCAAAATCAATACCTTAGAAGCTTGTTCGACAAATGTGTTGTTTAAATTGGCATGTTCATCATGCAACTGAATCTGAAAAATCAAATAAGTTAACATTCACATAAAAGTAAATAAAAGAAAAAAAATATTCACTTCTGCGATATAACAAAACTGACCTTTCGCAACAATTGAATTCAGATCTAGATCCATTTTTTTAACTTTGTTTAGCAATAGATATAGGAGTGTCCTGCTATATTTATAGTAGTAACTATAGAAGTACATTAGGGTTTAATTTTAGATTTTCCACCCCTTTATTTAGGAAGTTTGTTGTGGTTAGTTTTAAGTTTTTATAAGATATATCTAAGTACAGATATTAGGCAGTTTTAATAAAATAAAATGTGACAGAAAATATCTTCATTTTATGTTACGGTACTTTTAATTCCTTTTGTTTTTGTTTGCATAGATGGAGCCCTCTTTATAGATTAGGCACATTAGATCATAAGTATTAATTACTTGTACATTAACGCATAATCAACTTGTACCTTTTAATTTGTGCGTCGATATTGAACAAGACAACTACCGAAACGTCGACAAAAATGTGTAGGTCGTCATGCTATCTTTGGATTTTTTTTAAACAATATAGTTTATAAGATATGTCAAGAATACGTAAAAAAATGATAAGTTTGTTATGCAGGAGTGAATTGTAACTAATTATCTATAATTTTGTTAAAACCTTAGGGATTTAAGTGTAATAATTTTAGGGGCTAAAAAATAAATAATGTTTAAAAGACCAAACTACCCTCATTTTAGGGGTCTTTCTATAAATAAAGAGGGGGAAAAGTTCTTATTTTTTGGGTATCTTAAAATGCCCCTCTTTCATGCATTATAATATAGTATAGATTAAGAAACCATAAATTAACAACATAATTGTGCATATTGCTGTTATACTCAAATAGTCAAATACTTTGACTTTTTACTTTTAATCCAAAAAATTTTATCTTTTCAAATTTAACCTCACAACTTTTTTACGTTCAACTTTGGTCTTCTGTACTTTTCATACTTCGCAAATTTTTGGTTTTACGTTCCGTCTTAAATCTTGCGAGTTAACACGGCGTAATGCGCGTGTGAGTTTCAACGTTTTTACGCATCGTTTTACGCTTCATACCATATTTTGTGAGTTAACACAGCTCAACGTGCGTATGTGATTCAACACATCGTCTATTTTTTTTTTCCCATTTGATAGGTTCGTTACAACGTACAGGTCCTAAATCAACTTAATTATCATTATCTAGGATTTACGTTGTAGTCTAATTTCTTCGTATTAACACACCGTAACTTCAGCATTAGTCGTCATTAACGGTCGTGTGGCACTGATACTATTCGACACGGTTTTACATCTCCACCGCATGGTGACACGGGTGATAAAACTAGTTATTATTAAATATTAAACTAGATGATACCGCACTTCTATCCTCCTCATAAAACGCGTTCCATAAGACTCGCCTCATTGTCCCTCCCAAACCCATCTCTCTCCCCAACGAACTGTACTTAAATTGACCACTCACACAAACTAACAAAAAGAAGAAGCAACTCATCCAAATTCTCCACATCTTCACCTTCACCACACACTCATCTCTGATTCTTCTTCATCTACAATTTTATCTCAATTCTTGTCTCCTTCCCTCTCTAATTCCTCTTATTATCATTCACTACATTCATCAATTCATTCAAACCCTCATTTCTTCTTGAAATCCAAAAAAAAAAGTCGTGAAATGGACGAAACGACGTCGTCATCGGTCGGTTTAACCCTAGGCGGAATCCTATCGATCAAACAAACGCCGCCGTACCGGATTCATGCTCGGACGCTTCTAGATCTTATCCGTGATGATCAGACTTGCGGAAAGGAGTCCAAGAACACGTGGAAGAAGATGTTCAGAGAGAAACTCCGGTTCAAACACTCCGGCTCCGCCGTTTCATCCGCCGTTGCTCCTCATGCGCACGTTAGCACCGACCGATCGGTTTCAGTTTCAGATTCACCGCCGGTGAATGATAACATAATTAGCGTACCGGACACGCAACCTGTGGTTCAGGTTCAGGTTCTGCAAACTGAACCGCCGGTGGAGGTAACGGAGGTAGGTAGAGTTGCCGCCGGTGACGGAGGAGGAACGGCGGCGGTGAGGATGTCGTTAATGTCGTTGTTGGAAGTGGAGGCGTCTGCGTATATGAATGATGGCGGTGGAGAAGAAGAGGAGGAGGCGGTTGCGGTGGAAGAATCCGGTGGTGGTGGTGGTGGTGGCAGTTATAATAACTGCTGCGTGTGCATGGTAAGGCATAAGGGTGCAGCGTTTATCCCCTGTGGACACACGTTCTGTAGACTGTGTTCAAGAGAGCTTTTTGTTAAAAGAGCTAGTTGTCCGTTGTGTAATAATCTCATTTTGGAAATTCTTGATATTTTTTAGTTTTGATATAAATAAATGAATATAAAATCAAGTTTAATTTTCAGTTTTGTGTGTAAAAAAGGATTTTATTTTTGTTTATAAAAATGCATTTATTTTTTATTTTATTTTATTTTTTGGAGAAAGAAAAATGCATTTATTTGATGCACACCAAAATCATTTTTGGCTTTTCAATTTGCATTTATTATTCCTATTCTTCCATATTTGGGAAAACAATTTGCAAACCCCACCCAATCTCCCTAATCATATCACCATGTGCAATGAATACCGTTTAACCCTACAAAATAATAAAAATCAAATATATGTTTTTCAAAAAAAATACTATTTTCACACCCTAAAATCTTATTTTCACACCCCTATATGTATACAGCCCGACCTGTATAAAGTTTATACGGGCCGTATAACTGATTGTTGCACAAAAAATGGCAGAAAATGTTATTTTGTCTGCATGTATACGGGTCGTATAACATTATGCGGCCCGTATAGAATGCTATTCGACCCATATAATGTTATACGACTTAAAACTAATATCATGGTATACGGCTCGTATAATGTTATATGACCCGGATAAAATGTTATACGACCTAATATTTTCTCTATCTATACGAGCTGTATAACATTATACGACTCAATATTTGTCATGTCAGATTATTCTATATAGGTCGTATAACATTATACGGTCCATATTCAGGGTGTGAAATTAAGATTTTAGGGTGTCTTTATTAGGTTGTTTTTTTAAGTTTAACCATACGATGACATCAATCTCTCTTGCTAATGTCTCGTATTCGAATTCAGTTTCACGGGAAATGTTTGTTTAACAAAATGTAGACCGTTATTAGATTGATCTTAAACAGTTATATGTGTAAAACTCAATTTATATGTCAAAGCTCGTCTAACTACCTAATTTTTTTTATACATCTGTCACAAATTGATTTCTAAGAAAGTTATGCTATTATTTTTAGTAGTTGCTGTTTTGTATTTCTATTTTTTTTAATTAAATGCAAGTGTAAGAAGTATAAGTAAAAAAGATGTACTGAAACCTATAGGCTGTGATCGACAGTGATAGGTTGGTATTTGCAATTAGTGAAGTGCATGCCTGTTTCATGAGTTAAAAGCGAAAGAGTGAGAGTGGGCCTATGAGGACACCAGTTTTGTTCATTACTACCTTTTAAGAACTAAAATTCTGTATCAAAAGAATCCAAGAACTAGAATTATTGTTTCATAAATATATATTGTTCCATTAATATAATCTAATCTTATACTTTTTAAGTGAAGTCAGTGATTAAATCAGTGTTTTGAAAACCATATCGGTAAATGAACCGAAGGCTTTAGGGCAGTGGCGAATCCAAAATTTTTTTTCAGTGGGTTCGTTTTGATATATTTCCCTAATTTTTTTCAAATCATACAAGGGTTTCACTATTTTTTCTCATTTTTTCCTAATCAAGTGGGTTCATATGAACCCACAAAACAGGGTTGGATCCGCCACTACTTTAGGGGATCACTGGTTCAACCGTCAATTAGTTTGATCTCTTGTGACAAAACTAAGACCTTTTAGTCAGGGTTCATCACAAGTTTTTTTCCTATCGACAGAACTAGAGAGTCTAGCTTATGTTTTTATTATTAGAAAAAAAAAAAAAAAAAAACACTACCCATATCTTATATATAAAGATCCAACGAATTTTGATGCCCAAGGGTTAGCGAACCCTCTAAACCCTCGTGCTTCCATCGTTGGGTCTATAATTGGTCTACCGACAAAGGGGGTAGGATCAACGGTTTAGTTTATGTGTGCCTCGGTGATAGTTAAAAACAGGTAGTATCAACGATATTTGTTTCCCGTTTAACTTTTCAAATCACTAAGGGGTTGTTTAGCAACTTCTAAATGGGTAAGTGTTAAACCAGTAAGAGATCTGAACTATTAAGATCCAGTATAATGCTTAACCATTTAGAGACAAATGTCTGACCAGTTCAGATGATAGGCCTTAACCATAAAACCTCAGTATAATAGTTAACCAAAGTCAAATGTCAGAACTATTGAGACATTTGCTCGCAAAACAAACAGTCTTGAACTATTAAGTACTGAAGTGCTGAAGAAACAGTGATCTAATTAGGGAGTTAATTAGATTGGTCTATGTTCCTTTCATGATGGTTAATCTTCTTAAGGATATTTGAGCTCCGACTTGGTAATCAATCCTGCAAAACAGAACACCGTTACTCGTTAAGAGGGGAATGTGGGGGTTTCCCTCTTAACCAGGCTCCGGCGTGAGAATAAGCGACTGCTTTGAGAGTAGTTAAGAGTGAGAGTAGAGGGAATAGAATGTTTAACCTGTGGAATGAGGTCTCTATTTATAGCCGGAGAGGTGTAAGGGGTTATGGGCTGATGGGCCTTGGGCCGGAAGCGGACAACAAAACGGATATGCTCTTTGTCTCACTGGCGTCGACCGCTTAGTGGCTTCTAGACGTTCATCGGTGCTGGCGCACCTTGATTGGAGCCACGTGTCATTGTTGTCGGCCTTGTTGTCCTTCTGTCATCAGCAGACAAGTGGAGATCGTGGGACAGTTGTCTCCGTCCTCTGATTGGTGCCACGTAGGCGTCCTTGTGTACTTCTCGTCAGGCGATCGTGGCGCACGATTGTGCAGAGCCTGCTAGACGCTCATTGGCTCCTTTTACTGCCACTTGTACCTTATGTACCACTGTGGGTAGCTGTGCGCTTCCCTACTGAGTGGCTCTTGTTGGACAGCAATTTAATCCGCGCGGGGTTAGTATGCTCATTTGTTCCATTTTTATGCTAAGTGCTGATATCTGAGCCTCTTGTGGGCCTTGCCTCGCGCGGGATAACCTACAGCGTGTGTAGGTCGCGCGTGGAAAGCCCATCAATAAGTTTTCTGAAATAAGGAGTATGGTTCCGCGCGCAACCTGGGCGGAGGTTTGCGCGACTTTTTGGGACCATACCCCTTCAAGTCCCCCCAGTCCAGTGCTGCACCATGCGCAACGCAAGTGGTTGGAGCTCTGGACTTAATAAAATAAGAGAAATAAGTGTAATAAGGGAAATGTTCTTTTGATCCTGATTGGTGTGGCGCATGTGAAAAATGTTGTTTTCAATTGCGCAGGTACCAATGCAGGTCTTTAGGGATTGTCGTTTGTCTGATCAGGCGTGCGGGTTTATTGGAGGTGACCTGTAGCTTGCGCGGCTCATGTAACTTTTGCATGAAGTTACTTGTAATTATGGCGGGAAACTTCGAAATTTGAACTTCTGACAAGTTGGTGGGATAAGTCGTTGAGTGCGACGTTTGAGTTGACCTCTGGCACGGGTGTCATCATGCCGTCTGCGGCGGTTGCACTTCGTGTCAGGAGAGTGAGGCCCACGCGCGCGTGGTAACCGTCACCCCTAGTTTCCCGCTTGACGTGGCAGCCTCTCGTTGGTTAGCCTAGCGGCGAAAGCGGCACGGTTACCCATCGCATTAAATGCGATGGGTATATATATCCGAAGAGAGGTGAGAGATTCTCACTTCTCTTCGTTGCCTTCTTATTCTCTCTCAACTTCTCTTTGAATCTTCAAAGTTTGTTCTTCACATCTTCAAGATTTCTGCAAATCTTCAAGTTTTTCTTCGAGCTTTTTCCAGATTTCTTTTCTGATACGATGAGTGAAGAACATCAGGAAGTAGTTGCTGCCGAGGAAGGACCAGTTCCTGTCCTCAAGTGGGATCTAGGGCTCTTTGAACAGATCGTTCGGAGCTTTCGATTCCCACCGGAGTGGGATGCCCGGTATCCGGCTCAGGGCCAGACCGCGGCTGATGCACCACCTGGGTACATAACCCTATATGAAGATTTCTTTCTTCAAGGTAATTTCAGATTACCGGCTACAAATTTCTTGGGATCTATTCTCCATTACTACAACTTCCATCTATCGCAGATGAGCCCACCCGGCATGGTTAGGGTACGACACTTCGAGTTTTTGTGCCATTCTCATGGCATTGAGCCATCTGTAGAGAAATTCCGGGCCTTCTATCAGTTGCAAAGGACGATGGGGTTCTTCTCCTTCGTAAGCCGTGGTGCGGCTAAGAAGATTCTGTTAAACCCACCGAAGAGTTTCCATGATTGGAAACCCAAGTTCTTCTTTATCCGGGAAGAGGTTTTGCCAATTGCCATGCCCTTTAGGGATTGGACTGAGGCTATACCGAAGGAAGACCTTCCGATTCCTAAGAAGGCCCAGTGGTATCAACAGCTGACCCCAACCCCGAATCGGGTGTTTGGGGAAAACGTTTTGGTTGCGGCTAAGATGAGTGACCAGTGGTCACCCAACAGCAGGGAAGTTCCGGTGTTGAAGATCGGTGATCAAGGTTTGTTATCTCTTTGTTCTTTTTTGAAGTAGCTTGATTTAATTGTTACTTACTTATCTTCATGTTTAGAGGCGCGACTCTATCAGGCTGCCTTCTCCACCTTTGGTGGTTCTATGGGCGTGCGCCCCTTGCGCGATGATGAAGAAAGCTAGTATGACCAGATTAAGGGCAACCTCATGTTTCCAGTTGAAGGTGCCTTTGCTTCGCTGCCAACCGCTACTGAAGGTGCGCAATATCCTAAACCTCGTCCTTTGCGCTCTGTGACTTCTGCTGGGAAAGAGATTCTCTATCTTTCCAGCGAGGAGTCAGTAGGGTCTTCCAACGGCGAGCTAAGTTCGTGGTCTAAAATCTTTGCAGGTGTGTTGCGCGACCTGGGGATTGACCCAGAGGAGAAGAAGAAGAAACCTCTGAAGAAGAAGAAGACCAAGGGCGATCCGGAAGTGACCAGCAAGGGTACTGGCCCGAGTCGCGCAACTACTGCTGCTGTCAAAGGTACTCTTCGCCTTCGTCAAAGTGACTTAGATGATTATGTGATAATCAGCGATTCATTTGAAGGCTTGTCGCGTACAGCTAAGGCAAAAACTGGTGCAGGTGGCTCAAAAAGCTCTGGGAGCGCGGGTTCTCGTAACCCTGATGCTGGCGCGACCCCTGAGGATGATGAAGCGGAAGAAGAAGATGTTGCTGCCCAACTGATTGGCAGGAAGAGAGGTAGGAGCGAAACCACAGCTGGTGTGGCTTCCGCGCCTACTGCTGTTGTGCTTCCTGTGGTCGGGAAAACGAGCAACTTGCGCTCCTTGTATAAATTTTCTCCGGGTATGTTCTTTGCTTCCCTTCCTAATACCTTTCTCTTTGATTAAATGTACTTGCATTATTTTTGCAGAGATCAAGAAGAAGACCCCTGAGAAGGGTGTCACGTTCAGTGAGGCTGCGTCAAAGAGGCCGAAGATTACCATCAAATCTTCTGATGCTGCTGCTCAGGACGCCGCGAAGGCTGCTGAGGCTCAGCGAAAGGCGCAGGAGAATCAGAAGAGAGAGGAAGAAAGGATGAAGAAGATTGAGGAGGAGAAGAGGAGGAAGGATGAGGAAGAGAGAAAGAGGAAGGAGGAGGAGAGGAAAAGGAAGGAGGAGGAGGAGAGGAAAAGGAAGGCGGTGGAGGAGAGGGTGGCCGAAGCGGCGAGGAAGAGGGCCCTGGAGGAGGCAGAAAAGAAGAAGGCTATGGAGCAACCTATTAATGTTCAAGGGCCTGAGGCTACAAACCCTACCCACTCCGCGCATGTCGTTACTTCTAAGGGTGCGGGTCGATATGCTTCAAGCAGCGCGAGCTCTGGTCGTGCAGGGGGTTTTAACCCGAACGTGATCGGGGCGAAGGATACCGTCGGCGATATCTACTATAAAACTTATAATGAAGAAGAACGCGGCGATGCCCCTCACCAAGCCCCTTGGAGCTTAAAGCAAAAAGATACATTTCATGAATTTGCCCCTTGCCGCGAGTGGTTTTTGAATTCGTTTACCCCTTCAGAAGTTAACCGGCAAAGGGCGAAACCCCATGAAATGTTATATCGCACCTTTATACTTGGAGAGGCCAACGCTCGTGCTGTCAATCACCAGATAGTCCGTGAATGGCGAACAATGGTTAGAGAGCGCGCCGACTGTGAGGCTTATCGTGAGCGCTCGTTAAAACGTATCGCTGAGTTTGAAAAGTCTAAGGCTGCTCTTGGTGAGGAGAGAGCCAAATTTGAAGCCGATAAGAAGGCCGAAGAATGGGGCCGCGAGGGCTTGCAAAAGAAACTCCACAATGTTGAGGAGCAACTGGCCAAAGAGAAGGCCGAGTTTAAACGTATTTGTGCCCAAGACAACGAGCGCGCCTACGCGGCTCGACAGAAGATTGTTGATCTTGAGGCTAAAGTTGCTGACTTGACATCGAAGGTAGAGGAGGCGCAGGGAGAGAAGGCTGCCAAGCAGCAGATGGAGGTTAGTTTATTCGTTTTCCTTTATTCTCGCTATGTTGTTAACAAACTAGCCTAAGTTGTTTTGTCGGTCTCCAGGTTGAGTTGTCTGAGGTCAAGGTGCAGCTGTCTAGCAAGGACAGAGATCTCCACGCCAAGGACGTTGAGATTGCGGAGCTCAAACGTCGCTTGAACGAGCAAATCGACAGATGTGAGTCGTTGGAGATCGACCTGGAGGCCGAGATGGTTAAGGCTGCCACGGCTGAGGAGGCGCGTGCTGTCAGCACTGCTGCGCTTAACGTGGCTCAAACCAACTACTCCGAGGCCCAAGGAATCGTTGACACGCTTGTCTCGGAGGCTGAATGGATGCGCACGCGTGGAGTAGCGCTTGTAAGTTTGTACTTCTGTTTTTTATGACTCCATCTGGTTAAGGGTTGTTCTTAACGCTTCCCTTTTGTTGAAGGTTGCCAACTCCATCTTAAATGCTGGCGAGCTCGATCGCGCCGTTGCTGCTCTCACGGATGCGGCGCGTGCGGTGGGTCATCGAGGAGGTTACTTGGAATGTGCCAGTCACGTTGAGCAGATACTAGGGCAAGAATTTGATGTAAGCCATTGCTCGGTAACTGATCGTGCTGATGCTGCGCTTGCACATGCTGAAAACTCGTATGACAACCTTAGCTTGCCTATCATGGACCTGGTTGTGGAATCTTTGAAAAAAGACGACTGGTGCCAGCGTCTTAAAGCAGTCCTCGACCCACCAGTTACCGTCGAACTATCCGATGAAGAGCCAGCTGGTGATGACGGTGGAGATGGAGATGATGATGGCGACGATGACGATGGTGAGGATGACGGAGATGATGATGGTGATCGACGCGATGAATAGAATAGGTTGTTAAATAGGTTGTTGATAGGCGTTTGTGCCTTATAATTGTCTTTTGCAACTTGATTGTAAACGCTGCGCTGTTGCGCAAGTTTATTATATGAATCGTTTTCGTTTTTTCCGTTGCAATTATTGCATTGCTGTCAAAACTTAGGTTAAATTAGCTCGAATAAATGGAAGTGTTTTAAAAGGTGACCGCCCGGTCTCGCGCTTTGTTCGCGGAGGACCTTGGAGGCGGTTCTTGTCAAAAATTCTTTAAAATGCTGGAGTGTTTTCGCGCTAATCAAAAGTTTAGCGTGCATTTGTAACGAAAAAATGTCGTAGAAGAACATGTCGTATGTTTTCATTAAGTCTGGAATGGGCGCATAGGCCTTCATACATTAATTGTAATGGCGTTTAGCCGACATAGGAAAGTAAAAACGGGCGCAAGGCCGAAGTAAGTTACATATAACATTTGCGCAGTTGTTGCGCGTTCCAAGTTCGTGGTAAGATGTGGCCATCTAGGGTGCGTAACTTGTAGGCCCCTTTGCCCAGGACCTCGTGGATCAGGTACGGGCCTTCCCATTTAGGTGCCAACTTTCCTGGACGTTCCGCATTTGACGCTTCATTGTCGCGGAAGACGTATTCCCCTGGGGTGAAGGTACAGATACGGACCCTTGTGTTGTAGTACCTTTCTAGCTGGGTCTTGTACTTGGCCTCTTTGATTCGCGCGATTTCGCGTCTTTCTTCTAACAAGTCCAAGTCAAGGCGTCTTTCCGCCTCATTGTCAACTGTGTTGACCGCTGTCATGCGTGGTGAGGGTAGGCCAATCTCCGCCGGGATAACCGCCTCCGAGCCATAAACCAAACTAAAAGGGGTGTCGCCGGTACTTGTTTTTGGCATGGTTCGATGAGCCCATAAGATGCTTGGGAGCTCATCAACCCATCCTCGTCGCCTTGTCCCCAATCTGGCCTTTATCCCCTCGACAATGCATTTGTTCACGCTTTCCACTTGTCCGTTGCCTTGGGGGTGCGTAACAGATGTGAAAGTGTGTTCAATTTTCATCTCCTTCATCCACTTCTTGAGATCTTCCGATGCAAAGTTGGTGCCATTGTCTGTCACAATCTTGAGCGGGAGGCCAAATCTGCATATGATGTGCTCCCAGATAAACTTGCGCACAATCATAGCTGTGGTGGATGCAAGGGCTTTGGCCTCCACCCACTTTGTGAAGTAATCAACAGCCACAATGATGAATTTTACGGCGCCGGGAGCATACGGGAAGGGTCCCACCATGTCAATTCCCCACTGCTGGAAGGGCCATGCAGTGGATACGGGGATAAGATCGTTCTTTGGGCGCAGTGTTTTTGGAGAATGCCTCTGGCAAGAGTCACATTTGCGAATCTCCTTTAGCGCGTCTACATGCATACCAGGCCAGTAGTAACCGGCGCTCATGATCTTTGCGACAACCATCCGTGGCCCGGAGTGAATGCCGCAGATCCCCTCGTGGATCTCCCTTATCAGGTAGTTCGCATCCTGGGGGTCCACACAGCGCAGTAGTGGCCCCAGGAAGGACTTTCGGTACAAAATACCGCCGTTCATTTCATATTGTAGGGCTTTGTTTTGGATCTTCCTCGCTTCCGCTCTGTTTTCAGGGAGTACCCCTTCTTGCAAGTATTGGATTATCGGAGTCATCCATGAAGGTTGGCCCGTTTCGATCACATTCACTTGTCGCAGCAGCACCGATGGATTCTTGAGTACCTCTATCCTTACATCCTTGGCAAGATGTTGAAAGGAAGTCGAGGCAAGCTTGCTCAAGGCATCAGCTGGCTTGTTTTCGGAGCGATTGATGTGTATAACTTTGTGAGATTTGAATTGTTGGAGCAATTCTTTCGCTTGTTCCAGATACAAAGCCATGACTTCTCCCTTTGCGTCGTATATGCCATTTACTTGACTGGCTATTAGGAGTGAGTCAACATGTGCGCGCAAGCTTTTAGCTCCCATCTTGATGGCGAGGCGTAAGCCTGCCAGAAATGCTTCGTCCTCAGCCTCGTTGTTGGTGTTTTTGAAGTCCAACTTAATGGCGTAAGTAAACTCGTGATTCTCTGGGCTCACCAGGCGCAATCCTGCTCCCGCGCCATCTTCGTTTGATGCCCCGTCGGTGTAAAGCATCCAAGTTTCATCTGTTGCATCTTTTTCGGGAGTCTCTATCAGCTCGCACTCCTTGATTTTATCGGCCGTCACTTCTGTGATAAAGTCGGCTAGGACCTGACCCTTAATGGCCGGGCGCGGCCTGTACAAGATGTTATGGCCTCCCAGTTCAATGGCCCATTTTGCCAACCTTCCTGATGTCTCAGGCTTCTGTAGTATAGTGCCAATGTGGAAGTTTGTAAGCACGGTTATCACATGGCCTGTGAAGTATCGGCGCAGCCTTCGGGAGGCGTGTAGTAGCGCAAGAACCAGCTTTTCCATTGTGGAATATCTTGTTTTTGGGTCAGTGAGTACCCTGCTGACATAGTAGATCGGGGTTTGTACCCCGTTTCTGTCGACCAATAATACTGACCCTACTGCCTTATCCGAGGAGGACAAGTACAGTACGAGGGGCTCCTTCTCAAATGGTGCAGTCAGGGTAGGGAGTTCGATCAGACACGCTTTCATTTGTTGAAAAGCTGTTTCGGCTTCCGGGGTCCATTTGAACTCTTGTTTCTTCACACAATTGCGCAACGTGCTAATGAAGGGATACGACTTTGCGGCGTGATTGGAGAGAAAACGATTAAGCGCGGCCAGCCGGCCGGCTAGTCGTTGCATTTCCTTGATGTTTCGCGGTGAGGGCATTCGTTCTATAGCTTGTACTTTCTCTGGATTCACCTTGAAACCGCCGTTTGTGACAATGAAGCCTAGAAACTTCCCTTCTTCCATGCCAAAGGAACACTTGGCTGGATTTAGCTTCATATTTACGCTGCGCAATGAGTTGAACGTTTTTTCGATGTCTTTCAACATTTGGTCCTCCTCAGGACTTTTAACCACTAGATCATCGATATAAACCTCAATATGCTTTCCGATGTCACCTGCAAAGGTCTTGTCCATCAAGCGTTGATATGTCGCGCCTGCATTCTTCAGGCCAAAAGGCATCTTTGTGTAGCAGAAGATTCCAAGATCCGTTCTGAACGCTGTCTTGTCTTCATCTTCTAGCTTCATCTGCACTTGATGGTATCCTTTGTAGCAATCCAAAAAGCACTTCCATCGGTATGGCGCGAGAGAATCTATTTTTTTATCGATCTCAGGCAAGGAATAGCAATCCTTTGGGCACGCCTTGTTGAGATCAGTGTAGTCTACGCACATGCGCCATCCGCCGTTTGATTTTTTGACCATCACGGGGTTCGCCACCCAACTCTGATATCTTACCTCTCGCAAGATCCCGGCTTTGAGCAGCTCACATACCTGCTCGTTCATTGCTTTTGTCTTGTCTGCCCCTAGGCTGCGCCTTCTTTGGACCTTTGGCTCGACAGATGGGTACGTGTTTAAGCAATGCTCGGTGATGTTGCGCGGGACACCGGTCATGTCTGCCGGTGTCCAGGCAAATATATCCATGTTTCGAAACAGCAGTTGCTTTAGACGTGTTCTGATTTCTGACGAAATGGCGTGGCCAATTGTCACAGTCTGCTCGGGGTATTTTCGGTTTAAAACCCATTTGTCTGGCTCGGTCGTGGAGACCTTCGCCGCCTTTGTTGGGCGCAGCTCTTCAGTTGACATTACTTCTTTTTTGGCATATATGATTGCTACTCCTGTCTTGGTTGGGAAACCTATCGCAGAATGAGGCGTTGAAGTCACCATGTTTAGCTCGCCTTGTGTTTCCCTCCCAATAAGCACATCATGCCTCGATTTCACTGGCATTACCATGAAGTTCACATTTGTTGTTCTTGAGTGTTTCCCGTCAGAGAGCGTGACGGGGAAACTGATCTGTCCGAGTGGAAAAACCATCTCGTTGCAAAATCCGGACAAAGGATAATCGACTGGCTCGAGTCGCGCTTTATCCTCCTCATCCAACTGATTGAAACACTGTTCGTAAATGATGTCGGCAGTACTTCCCGGGTCTATGAATATGTAGTCAGTTTCATAATGCCCGATTATACCGGTAATGACCACGGGACGTGTGGCGCGAGGTCCGCCGCGCACTACCGGAAATATAACTTGCTGCTCTTGCCAAGAAGGTTCATAAGGGCGTTTGCCTTTCTCTTTCGCGCTATACCTGGGTCCGTTGACCATGTGGGTCTCTAGTCGTCGGACCATTTTGTTGTTCCCTTCATCGTGGCGCTGGAGTTGACGGGTTTCCTTGCGTACATTCTTCACTAAATGGCTTAGCTTACCGCTTTTGAGCGCTCTCTCGATTTCTTGGCGCAAGCTATAACAGTCGTCGGTCAGGTGCCCTGAATCTTTGTGAAAATCGCAGTACAAGTTGGGGTCTTGCCCTTTCTTGTTTGTCATTGGCCTGGGAGCCTTGAAATCGACATTCTCCGTCATCAATACTTCCTTTGGCGTTTTTGTGAGCGAAGTCCAGTGTTTGTCACGATTGTCGTCTCTGACCGCCTTCTTGTAACCGATTCGGTCAATCGTTTCTCGCGCATCTTCTCTGTAGCGTGGCCTGTCGTCACGGCCTCTTGGTCTCTCAGACTTCCAGTCATGACTCTTGTATTTGTTACGCTTGTTGTTGTTGTCGCGCGTACTTCCTCTTGAAAATCGATCTTCTGGGTAGTAGCCCTTTCCACCAGCAAGGGACTCCTCAGTTTGCGCGACGATTTTTGCGGCTTCCATTAGTTTATCCCACTCCTTTGGCATTCCATCTTTGCCTGTGATGGTTCTAATGAGACTATCGCAGCGTATAGCCTTTTTGAAGTGACAGCGCATGAGTTGCTCACTGACGCCGCCTATTTCCAGACACTCTTTGTTAAAACGCGTGATGAAGTCTTCCAGACCTTCACCATCTCTTCGCCAAATATCTTCTACTTCGGCTGTGTCACGTTGATAGCGACGTTGTTGGCTAAAGTAGCTTAAGAATTGCGTCTTGAAATCTGTCCATGATTTAATCTTCCCAGGCGGAAGGCTGTCAAACCAGGCGCGAGCCGCTCCGGTAAGAGTTTGAATGAACAGGTGGCACCACATGGGCATGTTCCAACCTCCCATGTAGCCCACACTCGTGAATGTTCTGACGTGATCGTCTGGGTCAGTCAACCCATTGAATTTCCCAACAGTTGGGGGTAGCTTCTCTCGTGAAAGCGGCGCGAGTGCAATTTTCGGGATAAACTTGGAGTGTTCCGCGGCTTCCGCTGGTCTGTATGCCAGGCGGAAATCTCTTTCAGCTTCTTCTGTGTAGCCAATGTGTTGTCTTGGCTTGTAGTACTCATGGTTTTTGGGTAAACGATTAAAGACTGACGATTCCTCGTCACCTTCCCATGTGGGATCATACGGGTCCGTTTCTTCCCATTCGTTGTTCATGTTGCGCGGCGTGAGCCGGCTGTGAACAGGGCCTCGCTGAAGGTTTGACGGATAGTCGTAGTAACTATCCGTTTCCCCTCTTGTATCGCGCGTGTCTTGTACGCTTAAACGTCTTGTAGGGGGAGGCCTGTTGATTCTGCCTTGTAGATTGGCTGGCGGGGGCATTTGGCGCACCCCCTGACTCTGAGGGGTGACCAAGGACGGTTCTGCCGTCAAAACTGCTTGCTGCGCGATCAGCAATTGGTATGCTGCATTGATGGTGGCGATGTTCTTGGCATACCACGAGGCTGGGGTTTCGCCTTCTGGTAAGCCAAGTAATGCAGATACATTTTGAGGTGGCGCTGTGTTCGACGGTCCTTCACCGTTGTTCCCTGGGGTGACCACTTGGGTGATGCGGTTAATGCTTCCGCGCGGACCCCCAGTATTGGTAATTTCAACTTCGCCGATTTCTTCGATTTGTTGGGCTTGGAAGTTTTGGATTCCTTCACCCAACGCCATGTTAGAGTTGGTTCCGAAACCGAACTCTGGAATGGTTCCTTGACCAGTCATAGTCGAAGGAAGAAAAAGATGTCAAAGGCTCAAATAAAAGAAGATGAGGGTGGTTATAGAAAAAATCGGTGGGCGCCAATGAAGAAACAGTGATCTAATTAGGGAGTTAATTAGATTGGTCTATGTTCCTTTCATGATGGTTAATCTTCTTAAGGATATTTGAGCTCCGACTTGGTAATCAATCCTGCAAAACAGAACACCGTTACTCGTTAAGAGGGGAATGTGGGGGTTTCCCTCTTAACCAGGCTCCGGCGTGAGAATAAGCGACTGCTTTGAGAGTAATTAAGAGTGAGAGTAGAGGGAATAGAATGTTTAACCTGTGGAATGAGGTCTCTATTTATAGCCGGAGAGGTGTAAGGGGTTATGGGCTGATGGGCCTTGGGCCGGAAGCGGACAACAAAACGGATATGCTCTTTGTCTCACTGGCGTCGACCGCTTAGTGGCTTCTAGACGTTCATCGGTGCTGGCGCACCTTGATTGGAGCCACGTGTCATTGTTGTCGGCCTTGTTGTCCTTCTGTCATCAGCAGACAAGTGGAGATCGTGGGACAGTTGTCTCCGTCCTCTGATTGGTGCCACGTAGGCGTCCTTGTGTACTTCTCGTCAGGCGATCGTGGCGCACGATTGTGCAGAGCCTGCTAGACGCTCATTGGCTCCTTTTACTGCCACTTGTACCTTATGTACCACTGTGGGTAGCTGTGCGCTTCCCTACTGAGTGGCTCTTGTTGGACAGCAATTTAATCCGCGCGGGGTTAGTATGCTCATTTGTTCCATTTTTATGCTAAGTGCTGATATCTGAGCCTCTTGTGGGCCTTGCCTCGCGCGGGATAACCTACAGCGTGTGTAGGTCGCGCGTGGAAAGCCCATCAATAAGTTTTCTGAAATAAGGAGTATGGTTCCGCGCGCAACCTGGGCGGAGGTTTGCGCGACTTTTTGGGACCATACCCCTTCAAGTGCTGAGCTAGTTTCAATTCTACGAGAAAAAAGAAAAAGAAATAAACTCAACCGGCATGGCGGCATGACAATTGAAAACAATCCACGGTCCAAATATTCCTTTTACTAACTCCTCCCATAATTCAACGTTTAATATTCTGTTATTTAAAGGCGTACTCGTCGTTATGATTATTAATTATTATTATTGGTCTTTTTGAAAGGTGATCGGATGTGTTCGAAATGATTTAGAAACCAAAATCAAACAATCATTTTACTAACGAAAGTGACAATTTCAGTTGATTTATATGATGACTACTCACCGTATATTATTATATTACTAACAAGTTAAAAAAAAAAAAGTAAATAAGAAAAAATATATAATAACATAAGTGATACAATTCAAACTAGTTAAATGTCATCTAACATATTATAAAGTGCTTAGAATGTCATATATCAATTTTTATACAAAAAAAAATCATTTTCTCTAATTCTTTTTAAAACGTTAGTTGATTACCATTCAAAAAAATTAAGAAAAATAAATGGGTCTTGATTGCTTGAATTGGATTAACAAAAATGAAATTTGAACCTAAATTCAAACCGAATTCTGAATTCGCTTTTCGAACAGAACCAATTCAAATAACCTAAATGACCCAAAAAATCAGCCTTGACGAAAACCTCTAGTTTTAACTTTTTTTTGAACGACAAATTAGGATCACTGACAGACCACTGGAGTATCATCATGCCACCAGCAGAACCACCTGATCATATCCATCTCCACTAGGTTATAATGCCTATACACCAATTCAGAAGGAAACCTAATAAATCTAGGAAAACCCCCCCTTTGTGAGGACCGAACTCATCCCACCATTAAGATGCCACTATGCTATAATATCACGCGCTCTAGTTTTAACATTTAGCCCACACATAAAAGTCACCCGTTTCATCCAAGACTCGTTATCAAACACGTCCATTTTGCTATTAATGTCATAAAAGTTGGGGTTTCATCACACCAACTGTTTGTACATACAATGTGGGGACTTGCCACATTAAACACCCATATCCATGAATTGCCATTATGAGCTTTTATGACAGCTTTGATCCATCAACAGACAAGTGCAGTAGCATCAAAATTACCTTTGCAGTATCATGCAACACAGAATACTAAAATAAATGATTTCAAAAGGATGGTCCTAAACTCCTAATATAACCATTCCCAACAAGGCTCGAGACTACTTGTGGTCCGGTCTAGATCTAGACCAGGTCCTAAGTCCTAACCATGATTTAGCTGTAATAAAAAAGAGTCTAGTTAAACGTTTTCTTAACCGGTCCCAACTAAGTGCGACTTATCTGGTCCAGACTTGGGGTCCCAACCGGTACGTACATCTAAGGGTGTAAACAAGCCCAGAGGTTTAAGAGTGGCTCGATTAAAAGCCGAGCCTTAATGAGCCCGAGCCTTAAATAGAGCTCGTTTAAACGAGCCCAAACAAAGTTTTAGTTTTTCTTATATATAATATAATAATAATGATGATAACATTGGCGAGCCGAGCTCGAGCTAAGCTTTGTATCATTTAAGCGATACTAAAGCGAGCTCGAGCTTTGGGTTTACTCGCAAGCCGAGCTCTAGCTCAAATAAGCAGGCTCGAACCGAGCCAAGCTCGAGCCTAGTCGGGCTCGGCCCCGCTCGTTTACACCCTTACATCTAGGGTGCTCATGAAATTAGTGAGGTTTGACAAAACCAAACTGATCTGGTCTGGTTCGTTTAGGTTCTCGGCTCAAAGAGTTTTAAAAACCGGTTCTCAATTTGTTGCGGTACATACATCCAAACCAAACACCCCCTAAACTAATCTCCTATGGCTGTAAAGTAAACAGCCAGACCCACCCCACCTGACATGAATATATGACAAAAATTAACATACAAATTACATAATAATTTCACTTGTATTTTCTAAATACAAAAGGATAAGACAAGAATCTGCCAAGTAAAACCATTTCATGAACATACAAACACTTAGCATAATTCGATAACTTAATAATGGCCACCAAATTCTTCTCATTACCCTTCTCTCATTGTTTTTTTCTTCTCATTTTTCGGGGACAAACTACTCACAAAAAAGATTAAGAGTTAACTGTCATTTTAGTCCTTGTGGTTTGGGTCATTTTGCTAGTTTAGTCCAAAGGTTTATTTTTCGCCTGTGGGCTATGCAGTTAATATCGGTGAGATATCAGTGATATATCGGTCATATCGGTCCCTTAGTAAAATATCGGTGTCAAATATCGGTCAAAATATCGGTACCGATATTATCGGCGATATTGACCGATATAACCGATATATCACCGATATTTGACCAATATAACCGATATTTGACCGATATAACCGATATATCACTGATATATCAATGAATTATTGGTGTTAAATTGCTGTATATATAAATTCTGCATTATATTAAAATTACCGATATCCCACCGATATCTCACCGAGATAACCTATATTTCAAATATCGGTCCTTTACCGATATCCGATATTTTACCGCATTAACTGCATAGCCTGTGGGTCCAAAAATGTTTCACCGTTGCCATTTTAGTCCACTGGGTTAACTTCATCCAGTTTTCTGTTAATGAGAAGGGCAATTCGGTCATTTTATATGTAATTCTGTTAACTAGAAGGACAAAATTCGGTCATATAAAATGACCAAATTGCCTTTCTTGTTAACTGAAAAAATGGATGAAGTTAACTCAACCCACAGGCGAGAAATGAAACCTTTGGACTAAACTGGCAAAATGACCCAAAACACAGGGACTAAAATGGCATTTAACTCAAAGATTAATTTAACGACCAAAACGCACTTACACTTGATCATCCTTTGGTTCTCATAATCGTAATTGTGACAACCTGAACTTTCCAAGTTTGTAACGTTTAAACTTGTGATCCTAACTCGTCGTTATTCCTTTTCTATGTGTCACACGTTTCGTTCTAGTGTAGATTTGTATGAGTATTTAAAACTTTGTTAAGCACACACACTATTATAATTGGGCCGCACTACCCTTGAAGCCCAAACCCAACCAATTGAATTGAGAACCCAAACCACCGTTTGTATGCTTGTATGCGGCAGCTCAAATTAAATGGGCTCCGGCCTATTTCGATTAAGATGGTAATTACCCTAAACTTTGACTACTTAGAACACATGTTACGTATTATATGATGGCTTGGTGATAAACTCAACACAAAAACCCTACCCTCTTTCATCTCCTACGTACGGCAGCCCCCTCCCCCTCTCTTTTACCATCAATGGAAGTTATCAACTATAACTCCTTCAAGTCTTTGGTTATGATTTCAACCTTGCACTCTCCCAGTTCATCTAAATAACAAACCTTGCCATGAATATCCTTCCGTTATCGGAATATCCTCGGAACTAGTGATGTGTCGGGGTACGCGGAGGATCACGACAGGAACCATTCCTCGACGCTTAGATGATTGATAGCATCTCCGGTCACGTCTGCAATACAACACGACTCGCCGGAGACACGAAGACGTCGCCAGAAGTACCCGAAGCTCTCCTTCTCTCGACTCGGCTCTCTCTCTCACATGAACGCTCGGTTAGTATAATCATCGGTGATTTGATTTTCACTTTGTATGCATATTCTGGTTGGTGATCCGATGTTGTGTATATATGTATGTGTGCGTGAAGTTATAGAATAGCGTAGGGTTTTGCTACAAACTAAAACATATTCACGAATTATTAGAATGACGGTTAATTAATAGTTAGCACTGCTCGATTCAAGAATGTTTGACAAGTTGATTATGTTAAACGGTCATTAGGATTCATGTTAGGGTTGATCGAGCATGATGAAACAATAAGTAATAAGAACTGACTTTTGTTTTGTGACTTGATCCTGACATCGATGATATAGTATTGTTCATACATAAAATACTGATGATTACCGTGTGCTTATTGTATTGCATGGATAAGTGTTATACTTTAAATTCGAATGATGGGAGGGAACTGTTTGTATATTGGAGGTAGGAGATGATAGTCTTGGGAATGTAATCTTTGTTGGTATGATATGATGACTACGTAATGCACATGTTTTCTGAATTCATGAAGGAACTTTATGCTAGATAGTGGGCCGGCCATGAGGGAAAATAAATAGTGAAACAAAGTTGATTGATGCTCCACCTCTTAATCACACCAATATTGGGTAAACATGTGTGTGGGCCGGATTGGACCTTTTGAGGGTCAAATAGATAGTGGGCGGTGTATAATGGGTTTGACATACACACCCACCAATCGAGTTACACTTGGGCCACATCACATTTAAATGGGGCCAGCAATGGTTGGGCAAATATTATCATGTAAGCTCACATTAGTTAACAGGTGATTAGGGTGTATGATGAACTAGAACATGTATGATACGAAAATTGTTATGTGAGTAGGATACGAGTATTTGCAATATGTTTAGTGGTGCTCGTAATTTAATATATCTAATAGTTTAAGTGACATGAATTGGTAAGTGTTGTTGTGAGACATGGGCACAGTTGATTAATTGATACAACTTGCACAACCTGTTTAATGCTAGTGCACTGTCTGATAAGTACATGTGAAACAATACGCACTAAGCTTGTATGCGAACTGACTGTTATGTGCAACTATCGTAGGACTCGATTGATCATTTCTATTAAACAAGTAACTAAGTCTTACCGAGCAAACCAAAGGTGAGTTCATCTCTCTTGAGCATGCGTCCCGGTGGTTGGGACAGTCAGTGGGTATTCCTGGGAGGGATAAGTCTTTTGGGTAAAAACGGGAATGTTGGATAATATACTCTTCCTATCACCTTTAAAGTCCCTCCGTGTTGTTTGGTTACCGGGAAGGTAACATGGTATTAGTTAGTAGCGCTACTTAGGTTTGGCAACCTCACCCCGTATCTGGGAGAACGGGTGTTGAACTAATGACCTAGTCATGACCAATGCTTTGATAGGAGCATTGGAGAAAGGGCAAAATAATCAGAAGCCGTCTTGTATTCGGGGTATTATCAACATTGTTATCAATATTACTTTCGGAATTAACTTCAATGGGTTAACTAAACACTTGGTAACCAACGTTTTCGTAAAACCATGAACTCACCAGCGTTGTCTGATACACTTGTTGCATGCTCGCAGGTCGTTAGGTATCTTGGAATTGGGGACTTGCTGTTTGGAGTAGCTGGAGTGGTCATGGGTCGACTGGAAGGATTTATGCGATTGATTACATAAAACTATGCTTGGGTTTTGAAACAGTTTAACTTGGTTTATTATTTGCTTCCGCTGAACTTATTGATTTTCGTTTAAACTTGTTGAAGATGTTTTTATTAATGATGGGGATTTTATTTATAACTTGTATGGGTTCAATGTAATTGGTGGCTCGTTATCGGTATGTCACACGCCTAACAGGGACACCCCCTATGTGGTAATTTGAGGGTGTGACAGTAATGCTGCCTTTTCCTCCTTCGGTACGAATCTTGGTTTTACCAACAACGGGTTTGCCTGAAAAGGCCGAAGTGGGATACGATTTTGGGGCATTTTCGTTATTTTTCTTTGATTTTGATGGCGGTGGAGTGTGTATTTTCTGGTTGATGTCTTTTATCGTAACGGCTCCTTGCATACCACATGGTTTTACAAAGGCAAATGGGCGCACAACCGATGAAGTCATTTTCGTTGGTGTCTTGATACAAGACCTTTTCCCTGAACATTACAAAATCAACTAAATATGTAAATAAATAGAATAACCAAAACGTCAATAAGTAATTAATGAGCTTGAAAAATTACTCACGAGCTAAAGCTTAAGACAAAGCTCTAATTTAAATTATCATAAATGGTTTCTACTAGTGTTTTTACCCTCCACGCTTTGCGACAGCGCTGTACGCGACGTGATAAATTATAGACTACAATCAACCCGACTCGTTTCTGAACTAAATTCCTTGAAACGTAGAGTAATCCGAATTCATACCGTCGAATGAAAATGTATTATATTTGACCCGACTTGTTTCCAAACAAAATTTACGTCGAAACATAGACCAACTCAAAACCTACATAAAATAAATGCGTGTGGTGGCGTTGTATGCGGCGTGATAAAGTATAGACTACAATCGACCTGACTCATTTCCGAACTAAATTTACGTTGAAACGTATAGTAACTCAAATCTTTACCGTCGAATGAAAACGTATGATATTTGACCGATTTGTTTCCAAACAAAATTTATGTCAAAACATAGCCCAACTCAAAACGTACATAAATACAAAACATTTTATAATTGTCCAGACTCGTTTCCAAACAAAAAAATATGTTAAAGCCTAGACGAACTCGAATTTATACCGACATGTACACAAAAATAGAACCATAAGAAATTAGTTTTAGGGTAAACTCAAAACTTGAGGGGGTCGAAGTGACATTTACAAAGTTAGAGGGTTACTTTTGATAGTATAGCAAAGTTTATAGAATGGGTAGGAGGCTTTGCCACCGACCTTTGTTTTTAAGGCTATATATAATATAATTTGAAGAGTTAAATGCCATTTTAGTCCCTGTGGTTTGGGCCATTTTGCCAGTTTAGTCCAAAGGTTTCATTTTTAACCTGTGGGTCCAAAAAGGTTTCACAGTTGCCATTTTAGTCCACTGGGTTAACTTCATCCATTTTTTCTGTTAACGGGAAGGCCAATTTGGTCATTTTGTATGTAATTCTGTTAACTAAAAGGGCAATTCAGCCATATAAAATGACCGAATTGGCCTTCTCGTTAACAGAAAAAACGAATGAAGTTAACCCAGTGGACTAAAATGGCAACTGTGAAACCTTTTTGGACCCACAGGTTAAAAATGAAACCTTTGGACTAAACTGGTAAAATGGCCCAAACCACAGGGACTAAAATGACATTTAACTCTAATTTGAAACGAACCATACAAATGAAAATTAAAAAAAAATAAAGAAAAACAAACTTTAGGAATGAAACAAACCTTTAAAGACGATATTTTTACTGGTAGGAGTCAGGAGCTTTTGACCAGTACCACATCCGTTTTCGGGTTCAGAATTGTTCGACTCTATATTAACGTTATGATTTAGTATGAGATATTATAAACAAATGGAAATTAATCAAATTATGAACTATTAGATAGTTTGTGTACCGGTAAGATCAATCTGAACAGCAGTGGATCCAGATGGATTCCTGTTTTGGACATATTGGTAATTAAGTTGATATATTTGGGTAGTTAAGTTAACGAACTACCATGAAGTTGAAAGAAACGTACATATCATCGACGTGTAAATGCATTTCTGTATCATTTATTAGACAATCGGCTAGCCATTCCTCTGAAGACGGATCTAGACCCCCGTTACCCGATCCAGATGTATCATCTGAGAAACAATGAATTAATTGCTTATAGTTAATACGCGGATTTTATTAAATATTTTAAATATGTACAAATTTCAAAAGAAACAATCATGGAGGTGTTTTGTATGTGTGTAGTTTGAAAGTGATTATGTTATACTGAGTAATTTTGGAAAGAGTTAAATGCCATTTTAGTCCTTGTAGTTTGGGCTATTTTGCCAGTTTAGTCCAAAGGTTTCATTTTTAACCTGTGGGTCCAAAAAGGTTTCACAGTTGCCATTTTAGTCCACTGGGTTAACTTCATCTATTTTTTCTGTTAACGAGAAGGCCAATTCGGTCATTTTATATGGCTAAATTGCCCTTTTAGTTAACAGAATTACATACAAAATGACCAAATTGGCCTTCTCGTTAACAGAAAAAATGGATGAAGTTAACTAAGTGGACTAAAATGGCAACTGTGAAACCTTTTTGGACCCACAGGTTAAAAGTGAAACCTTTGGACTAAACTGGAAAAATAGCCCAAACCACAGGGACTAAAATGGCATTTAACTCTTTTGGAAATAAAATAATCAGTTGTAATACGAATGGGCATAACAAATTAGTGTTTGGGTGTGCCTACCTTGTTTTAAAATTGTAATAGAGTAAAATGTCAGTTTCGTCCCTGAAATTTGGCCAGTATTGCGACTTTCGTTCAAAGGTTTGTTTTTCCGCATCTGGATTCAAAATGTTTGAAATCTTGTCGTTTTCATCCAGCTCGTTAACTCCATCCATCTTTCTCTGTTCAGTTAGGGGCATTTCCTTCTTTTTTGTTAACTTACCGAATTGCCCTTAAGTTATCAAAAAAGACAAAAATACCCCTGACTTAACGGAGAAAAATGGATGGAGTTAACGAGCCAGATGAAAATGGCAAGATTTCAAACCTTTTGGCTCCAGATGCGGAAAAACTGATTGTTGTGACTTTATTGTTAATAACGAATTAAAACACCCGTTCTCCTGGTAAAATGCCGTTTGTTAGGTTATTGTAAAAATCAAACCTGCGAATCCGGCAACCCATTGAGTCATATCGGACAAAGCTTCATCCATTGAAGCCTCCCATTCCTGCTCATTTAACACATAAGCATCATCACACACAGAATGCTTTTTACAATCAACGGGTCCCACAAAAATAAAAGAGTAAATTACAAAAATCGTCCTTTATGTATGTCACTTATTGCAAACAGTGTCCTTTGTCTTCAATAATTACAGGAAACGTACTCGATGTTTGCAAACCCTTGCAAGTTATGTCCTTTAGCCCTAACTCGGTTAATTTTTGTGGTTAAATCTGACCAAATGGACCCCGCATGAGGGTATTTTTGTGGTTAAATCTGACCAAATGACCAAAATACCCTCACGTGGGGTCCATTTGGTTATATTTAACCACAAAAAATTAACTGAGTTAGGGCTAAAGGACATAACTTGCAAGGGTTTGCAAACATCGAGTACGTTTTCTGTAATTATTGAAGACAAAGAACACAGTTTGCAATAAGTGACATACATAAAAGGACGATTTTTGTAATTTACTCAAAATAAAAAAATGAATATAAAAGAATTTAACCAACCTTGGATTTTATATATACAGATGAGAAGTCCTCTTCACAAAGTGGCATAATATCCGCATCCGAAATCTCACTATCAAAATGCAGCATTCGACGTCTTTTTGCTTGTGAGTAGGTTTCTGCACACGGATCCGTTTCCTTGTTTATATTTTCTGCATTTTTCTTCCTTATATTAATGTCACGAATTCATACGTATGTTACACAAATATGTTAAAGTGCCTGATGTTTCGTTTGGAGATACAAATTACGGAATTACCATTGTAGTTAACTTGATAATCCAAATCCTCAAAGGACTTTGCGGGGGTCGTTTCATCGAACACGCACGAAAGATCATCCTGATTCTCATTTACATTGTTCCATAGGCTAGTAGTACTATCTGCTTCTGTTAAAAAAAATCATAATAAATAATAGGGGAATTGGCCTGTAATAATCCCACCTAGACCTTATTGGCCATTAAGAATCCCACCTCAGAATATTCCCCCCACCAGTCTCACCTTTCACCTATTTTTCGTACAATGGTCCTCCGTTAAAAAAACTTAACGGAGTTAAGCTTTTTTCCAAATTACAAACAGATTTTTAGGGCTTTTGATCAGAACGATGATACGAGTCCATTGATGTAAAACTTACTTCGAAATGGTGCTCCAAGTGACTTGATTTTGGTTAATTGGAAATTTAAACACCCGAATTGAAGCGCCGTTTTCATCGTTTTGAGCACCGTTTCGAGGCAAGTTTTACATCAATGGACTCGTATCGTCGTTCTAATCAAAAGCCCTAAAAAATCTGTTTGTAATTTGGAAAAAAGCTTAACTCCGTTAAGTTTTTTTAACGGGGGACCATTATAGGAAAAATAGGTGAAAGGTGGGACTGGTGGGGGGAATATTCTGAGGTGGGATTCTTAATGGCCAATAAGGTCAAGATGGAATTATTACAGGCCAATTTCCCTAAATAATATAATTAGAGCCATAATACTAATTTTTTATATCGTTATCATGTTAACAAAAGATAAAATTTGTTCGTTGAATCTTACCCGTTTGCAAACCGTAATCTTCACCTTGCCAGTCCCACATTTCGGTGCTGAAATTCAGCAAGAAAGAAAGAAAACCATGAACAAACGTAGCGTTTTAATTTTTTAGAGTAAATTACAAAAATCGTCCTTTATGTATGTCACTTATTGCAAATTGTGTCCTTTATCTTTAATAATTACAGAAAACGTACTCGATGTTTGCAAACCCTTGCAAGTTATGTCCTTTAGCTCTAACTCCGTTAATTTTTTGTGGTTAAATCTGACCAAATGGACCCCACATGAAGGTTTTTTGGTCATTTTACTCTCATGTGAGGTTCATTTGGTCAGATTTAACCACAAAAATACCCTCATGTGGGGTCCATTTGGTCAGATTTAACCATAAAAATTAACTGAGTTAGGGCTAAAGGACATAACTTGCAAGGGTTTGCAAATATCGAGTACATTTTCTGTAATTATTGAAGATAAAGGACACAGTTTGCAATAAGTGACATACACAAAGGACGATTTTTGTAATTTACTCAATTTTTTAACATTGTTCAAACTTCAAACACACTCTATAAGCAACCAAAACAACTGTTTATCTAAATATCACATCTTCAAACAGCAAAAGCACAAGCAATCGCTATCTCATGCTGTCTGTTTGGTTACAGGCTTACAGCTGGTTATCTAATAATTTTTCTTACACGTCGTAATCACTTTCGAAAGTGTTGACAAACACCCGTAACTAAAAATTAGACTTGTCGAATACACACATCCATGCAGCAGTGAAACTATGGATTATTCATACCGACAATCTGATAGTGTTTTTGCTGTTGCTACTATTTATACACGTTCTAGTCACTAGCTTGCATCGTTGTGATTATGTAGAAACTTAATAAATGGCAACTAACTTAAGATCTAACTTGAGTAAAATTAAAATCTGAGTAAACTACCAAAATGGTCCCTGAGGTTTGGTCGCTTTTGCTACTTTAGTCCAAAACTCAAACCTTTTGAATCTGGGTCCCTGTGGTTTCAATTTTGTTGCCATTTTCATCCAAAAGCAAAATTTGTTCAGATTTTTCAGTTAACATCCAGCTTTTTTGTCTTTTTCCTCCCTTTTAATAAAGGGCAAAATGGTCAGATTTTTTTAATTTGTTATAATACAACGTTAAAAGACCAATTTTCCCTTCATTACAAGGGAGAAAAAAGACAAAAAACTGGATGTTAACTGAAAAACCTGACTAGATTTTGATTTTGGATGAAAATAGCAAAAAAAAAATTGAAACCACAGGGACCCAGATTCAAAAGGTTTAAGTTTTGGACTAAAGTGGCAAAAGTGAACAAACCTCAGAGACCATTTTGGCAGTTTACTCTTAAAATCTTTTAGTTAGCAAATTAAATTCATAAAAACAAGCAAAATCCAACTCTAAAATACTTCATTCCGATGCCCTAAACAGTAAACAACACAAGATGTCAAGATTTAAGAGCACCTACGAGTCACAACTAAAATTAGGCGATCCCTTTTGGTTGATTAATCAAGCATAATCCAAGTTCTAATCCTTCATTTCAATGCCCTAAATGCCACAAAATTGGCATAATACCCTCAAAATTTATAAGCTAGCAAGCAAAAGTCTCATACTCCCATATACTTCGTTTCGGTGCCCTAAACACCAAAAAATCAGCATAATATCTGGCATTTCTCTACTGCATTCTTCTCAAAACACATAAGAAATTATATAAACACACAAATATATGCATTTGAGAACAGAAACAAGCAATAAAACCACTCGAGTTAAATCCATAAGCTTGCAACCAAAACTCACGAAATAACCAAAATCAAAGTCTCATATACTTCATTTCATACACTAAACACCACAAAATCAGCATAATACCTGCATTTCTCTACTGCATTCTTCTCAAAACACATAACAACCCATACAAACACACAAACAAATGCTTTTGACAACATAAACAAACAATAAAAAACCACTAGAGTAAAAACCCTAAGGGGCTGTTTGGCAACTTCTGAATGATTAAGTGCTGAACCAGTAAGAGGTCTAAACCATTAAGTGCTGAACCAGTAAGAGGTACTATTAAGAGCCAGTATAATGCTTAACCCTTCAGAGGCAAATGTCTGACCAATTCAGATCAGAGGTCTTAACCATTCAGAGGCAAATGTCTGAACCATTCAGACATCTGCTCACGAAACAAACAGTCTGAACCATTAAGTACTGAACCAGTAAACACACAGTCTGAACCATTTAGACATCTGCTCACGAAACAAACAGGTAAACAAATTAAACAGCCCTAAGCTATCAAACAAATTTCACAAAATCAAGCAACATCGAAGCCATAAATCCTCCCTTTCAGCACCATAAATACCTAAAACTACCATAATCTACCCACATTTCTTCTCAAACACACAAAATAAAGAAGTTATAAACTCACAAACAACTGCACCTGCAAACAAAAATTAAAAAAAAAACAAACAATAAAATGATAAAATAAACCACAACAAACAAACAAACAAACAAACGTACGTTCGGTAACACTTACTTTTGGTTATGATCGGTGTAGTTCATTAGAGTAACAAGTGAAGTAATGAAATCTGGAAGCAGCAGCAACTGAATGAAATGAGATAAAAGTAAGGAGATGAGTGTGATGACGTGGATATTATGGAGACGGTTGAACTGTTGAAGGTGTCGGAATATGTGTGTGGAAAACCGCAGGCAATCGCACCACGCCCCCTCCTTTTCGGAGTATGTGTTGTGTGTGTTTGTGTGTTTTTATATATATGTAGCTACACGACACTAGACTTTTCCCGATATTTGTGACTTAAAAAAGTTAAAATATTTGAATATTTGTTCCCCTTCCTACCGAACAAGTGGTGTGATGTTTTTATTAAATTTAAATAATCACTAGTAATTAGGCATGTACGCGTTGCGATATGGGTACATTGCAAACATAGAATGAATTAGTGCAAACGCTTTATGATGTGTTAACTTTATGATATTTTTAAAGTTGATGAGGTGTAAAAATAGAGTAACACAATGCAAGGAGTAAAAACGCAAAGTTTGAAACTTAAGGGGGTGGTGGCAGTAAAAATGGAGTAATAGTGTAAGGAGTAAAAAGGCAACGTTTAAAACTTGAGAGGGTGATGGTGTAAGGGGTAAAGGCACAAAGTTTAAAACTTGAGGGCGTGGTGGCGTAAAAAATGAAGTAATAGTGCAAGGGGTAAAATATAAAGCTTAAAACTTGAAAGGGTGGGGGTGAAATTCAAGCTTGAGGATTAAAAAGCAAACTTTCAAAGTTTAAGGATTAAAAAGCAAAATGTCAAAATTGAGGGTTAAGGAGTTACAAAAGCAAAAGTTAACTTGATAGTGTTTTGTATTCTTTCAAAGCCACGTGTATTATTTCAAAGGCTTGAGGAACAAGGAAATTGACCAAGCAAAGGTCAAATGGGAGCATCGGAAGGGATCAGACACCACTTGGGAGTCTGAAGAGAATATGAGACGACTCTACCCTTCACTTTTTGGTATGTATATAAATGTATTTAAATATATATAATTGTTTCGGGGACGAAACCCTCTTTAAACGGGGTGGACTTGTAACACCCAAAATATTCAATAATTAAATATTTACCTAGGTGGTAAATATTATATGCATATAGTTAAAAAAAGAAATGTGTGTGTTATTACCAAGATAAGTATTTGAAGTCTTACAATCATAAAACCAAAGTATAGAGACTAAATTTGATTAGTGACCAAAGTTGAAAACTTAAATAAGACAATTTTAAAAACACATAGACGTGTGTGTGTATCGAAATAGAGAAGGCAGAGGGGAGAGCTTCTCTTTGAAAACCCTAGAACTAAAAATCTGAGAAATCAAGGATCAAATTAAGTGTTTTGAATTGCATGATTGAAGATCTTAAACACCCAAGATCCCTACAACATAATGTATGTTAAAATTTCATGATTTGTATGATTTCTAGTATTGAGGAAAATCATGGAAATATGAACTTGTAGATGAAACGTGTGGATTGAGTTATTTTATGACAATATAAGTGTTAATGTTTAATAAAATCACCGATTATATGAAGTAATTGCTGAATATTATATATAAGTGCTTGATCATACAATGGATGAAATGGGTTTTTGATTTTTAAGATGGAAAACCCCAAATTCTTATGCGAACTAGCTTCATATACTAAAGTTGAAGAACATAATAGCATAATTTGTTGAATTCTAGTGATGATATGTATATAATGTTGTAATTTGGGCATAGAAAGCTTATAAACTTAGTTAAAAGGAAAAGTTAGAAAAATCATGCATACTAGATGTATGACGAAATGCCTAAGTAAAAATTTATATGCTGAAATTGTATAAGAAAATGATGATGAGAAACACATGATTTGATTCATTTCAAATATGATGGCTATGGTCATCATAATAGTAATCTAATGAGTATAAATCGGGTTGTACACTATAGGCGACTCGAGGGATAAACCGGGAGACCAAGTCGGAGGTGATACTCGACTCAAGGGAAAACTTTAAGGTACGCGGCTAAACGCTTCGTTGTTAGCATTATTTAACTTATTGTAGTTAAAAATCATTAATATGCAAGAATTTGAGATTTGGTATTGTTTGGTTTATCCGAAATAAAGGACTTATAAGGCAAACCAAACGGGTAGAATAAGGTTAAGTACAAACCGGGTAATGGGAGTACTTAATCCGTAAACATTAAGCATGTGGCTACGGGTAGTAATATATTAAACACGCAAACCGGTAATGGAAGCGTGAGTTTAGAGATTATAAACCCGGAATTTGGTAGAATGGATGTGTATAATCCCACGATATATATATACATCTACAAGTGATTGAGTCTATGTACTTGAATCACTAACGGGCCGATTAAAAATAAAAGCGCAAACCGGAAATGGGAGCGCGTATGTGTAAATTAAAGAATCTAGGAACGGGACATCCTATTATGATTTAAATCCTAGTCGAAGGGATAATGGGTCAAGTAGATTTCAAAAGAATAATTGGTAATTATCTTAACGAACAATACGCATAATCGGGTTTCCGACATTGCATATCGAATGTAAATGTTTGTATGAAAGCATTTCAAGATTTAAAATAAGAAGTATATAGTTTTGTAAGTGTTTTCTGGAATTCTGAGTTATGATTTTCATGTTCGGAAGTCAATTTGGATCAAACGGGACAAATTCTAAACACAACAGCAAATCGGGAGAACGGAAGAGCGTCGCCGACGCGGCTGAAAGCCGTCGCCGATGCCACACCAATTTCTTCAACACCACCGACGCCCAACCTCGCTGTCTATGGCGGATTGGTGTCGACGGTGTTTGCACCCAGCGTCAACGACGCAAAGGGAGGGCGTCGCCGACGCCGTATCTGTGTTACGAATTCCTGATTTGTTTATTTAAGCATACAAATCTTGTTATTCGTTTTTATTCGAGTTATAATACTAATGTTTTACATAAATTCTCCGTTCTAGGTTGTTCACAAGCATTTTGGATGATGATCAAGCTATCAATAAAGAACCGAACACAATGAAGATCTTAGTTCCGCGTCTTTTGTTAATTACATGTTTATTAGTAAATACATTTGTAATCGAAGGAATACTTATGTATCCTAAATTTGTCATGAATGTTAATCCAAATTAGTAACTTCTTTACTAATCTTTAAATGAAAATCTTGTTTAAATTACTAATGTATAAAACCTTCATATAATATTATGGTAGAATAGATGTTAGTTTATATTTATCAAAAGAATGATAAATAAATAAGGGTCCTACAACCAACCGGGTCATCAACTAAGTTGATTGTGCTTGGTGAATCATACAATGAGATTAATCCTACCTCCATTCTTGACTTACATGACAATACATGATGATACATGACATACTATGCTATATAATATATATTTAACCGAATTCTTGATACTAACCGGATTATGGTTAGATTTCATGAACTTAGGTTATATTATCTTCGTTCTAGACTCCTCGTTTGTGATTCTAATGGGAAAATTAGGACCCATGAAAACACATACAAACTTAGTGTCCAAACGAGTATTTAACAATATATATTTTCGTGTACATATACTTTTTATACTTAATCCCGAATCCAAACTCTCCACAAACTCCGAATACCCATACACCTTCGTTTCCCCAATGTAGGGTAACTTCGGTACTCCACTCTCATCAACTCGTCAACTCGCGTTTAATCGGAAAGCTTAGCAAAACCGTGAGTGTATTACTTTTCGACACTTTTGGGTGCAATACTCATTCTTTTTTAAAAATGCAAACATACACTTACAAAAATGCTTGACATAAAGAAACAATCCATATACATGCTTAATATGTGATGCTAGAACTCATACATGCTAAAATACTTATTTGCTTTATACTTGTCATTAACTTCGTACAAGCCTCCCTTAATATGTATAGCGCTATAGGATTAACACACCGCCCGTATTCTTGAGGTCATGTTAAGTTAAACAAAACGGTCTTGTCATTGCTATGACAAGATTACGCTTGCGGGAACCTTTGGGTTGACAATTGCTTTTGAGGAAGAAAAAGAGAAAGAGACAAAAAAAGTTTGTGTATCTACGGTAAATGAAATAAATGCCCGTTTTAAAGGGTTTTGACCAACACATGTAAGGTGTTGTAGCTGAAAAGACTAGGATATAATGTGATATGTCGATAGGCTTGACGCTCAAAGTGATAAAAAGAACCAAGTGATACAAGCATAAAGAACTATGTATCATGTGGGTAACATACCATTGGCGTATGATCTTATGGTCTAAAATCTGAGGTTTCGAGTCTTTATGATGATGCGTCATCCTGGGATATCATTGTTGTCCTTCTGTTGCATCCAGACTATATGTAGACCTAGGCATAGTCAGGATATCTTAAAAGAGCCAAAGAGGCCAAAATCCTTAAAGGAAGATAAACTCAATTTTAGGGAATTCCATTGAGCTAAATAGCTAAATTTGTACCAAAAAGGTATTTGCCTAACCCTCGCCATACACAAATATTGGTCACTATGTTGTACGAAAGTATTGAGCTATTCACCAATAGTCTGACGTTGTAAATCAAAAGGATGAACTCAGTATACTCACCTGCTACGATGAATCGTTGTGCTTACCTTGATCGTGAGGGTATGTCATGGTGTGGGATACACGGGTATTATAGTATAATATTACCTTAAGCATATCACGAGGTTGAAAAATTGAAAGTTGAGCGCTAGGTCTGAGTAAGTTCGTACCGAAAAGTGTTCCTTGGTCAGGCTGAGAATGATTTTGATCCCATTGCAATTGTAATTGTATATTGTAACTATTGAGTTAGTTTCTTTGATTATTTGCGTTTCTGTTTATGTTCTCATTTATTTAAAAAAGTTAATTAATTATAAAATTCAAAAATCCAAAACTAGTGTCTTGTTTTTCATAAAACCAAAAATACAAAAATAGAGTGTTCTATTTGTTTTATTAAAAAATTTATTAACCGTTCTTGAAGATTTGAATTGTGAGATCCTAGTACAAGTACTTGGATGTACTAAGTGTTCATGTGGTACATTCCTCTATTGCATATAAATGTTTGTTTATGAATTTTTTAGCATGTGCGGAACTTGATTTAAATCAAGAAACAGGACTTGATGAAGATTGAGATGTTGTTAGTTGCTGACAAAGCATAAAGCATCACAACAACAAGATGTGCCTGAGTCTAGAAAAACTAGATATGAGTCATCATCTGACAGTGATAGTACATTTGAAGAAGTACCTGTGAACCTGCTTGAAAGAAAAGATTGAAAAAGAAAAAAGCTACTGAGAATTCTCCTCTCGCATTACTTTTAAGCGAGATGTTCAAGCAAAAGCTGATAACATTCAAGAAAAATAAAAGACCCAAGTTTGAGGTTGAAGAAATGAAGTATCTTCCCACAGAGACATGATAAAGACAGCATAAACCTCGGGGGATATTGTAAGGCCATAAAATTGAGTAGGTTTACGCTTGTTTTTATCAAACACACTAATAGGTTATTGGACTTAGTTTTCTAGTGGGCTTGGGTTAGGCCATGTGGGCCGATTTATATGTGGACCCTATATAATGTTATGATTAGTTCATTATTAGGGTTAAGAAAGAAGCATTGAACCATTAGAGTTGTTGATTGTATTCACTTTGCTCTTGAACGACATTGTACCAGACAAGCAAATAGCTTGTGTGCAATCTTAATATACAATCAATTTCTCTTGTTCTTATCCCTTTCAATTGTTTTCCGTACTCTTGAATATGTTTGTGATATCCTACAAATATCTATGGACTTACAAGTTGCATGCTAATATTGTTATATTAAGTCTTCGATTACGATTATGTCATGTGGATTTGTTTAAAACATTTATACTTATGATAATACTCAAACTTGTATGTTCGCTAATACTATATGTGTTGACATGTACTTTAATACGTATTGTAGGAAATTGGAGATGATGATGATGATGAATGGAATCTAGTTGGATGACTAGAAACCCACTTTTAAATTTCATACTTGTTATTGTATTTTGTTCTTATTCAAGTTGTGGTATTTGTTTCCAAACGATTACCTTTGTATAAAATGAAATTTTGATTATTAAATACTTGTCGCAATAGTCGTTATGAAGCCTCTTGCAATCTCGTTTTCGTCTCACTCCGATGTTTCCGCCATTGGTTGGGGTGTGACAGTTTCATTAAAAAACGTCTGCGCGAGCTCTTCTTGGTGCAGACTTAGCCCGACCACTTCTAAGATCTTCTAAGGTCTGCAGAAGGTTAAACACCACCACCATCCACCACCCACCACCTTCCATCACCACCACCACCACCATCCACCACCCACTGTCCATTGTCCACCACCCACCACCGTTGTCCACCACCACCGCCCATTGTTCGTACACTGCCACCAATTTATTTTAGAAGTCTACATACGTTAAAAAACAAACAATCATGTTCTTCGAGACTGCAGAGGTTTGGTCCACCTCTTCTTCTACAGATGTCTGCAGACATTTTTCCTCTTAAAAACAAACAACACCTTCATGTTTTCTTGCTGAAACCAGCTTATGGCAACGACTCACAGGTGATTCCGTTACCTACTAAACCTCTAATTTATGATGCAGCCTAAAGCTATTATAGACTGGAAGTTGACTAAAAAGAACAATCAGATGGCCACAAGTATTTTGGTTCATTAGAAAGATCTACCAATCATGAAAGCCACATGGGAAGACTTAGAGGAATTCCAATTGAGATTTCCTCATTTTAATTCAATTCTTGAGACAAGAATTTTGTTAGGGGGATGTATTGTTAAATAACAAAAGTATAGGGACCATTGTAATAATAGATGAAAGATAGTCCAGGGACTATTGTTGTAATAAGAAGGGACATTATTGTTATAATGGGGGGAGGGGGTTAGTTGTTAACAAGTTAGTTAAGGTTGGTTAGTCGTTGTATAAGTAACAGATTACCATTAATGAGAAATTAGCTTGATTGATTGTTATTCCTTTCTCTTAGTTTTGTTTCGAATCTATCAGGTAACAAGGATAATGCTCGGTAGTCCAAGAAAAAGAAATGAGGGATTGTAATTTTTAGATGTTAATTGGAACATAATATATTCACATTAGTTTTTATGTAAGATATTTTATTGTTACAAGTGACTTACTAAATGGTCATGCTAATTTATTATTTATTAATTTAGGCTTAGTAGTTGAAAGACTTTTGAGTTAAAATTTGATTTCCGATTTTTAGTGATTTACTTGGTGGTTATGCTAATTTTATAATAAACTTATGTTTATTTGAGATTTGGTTTCTACTAGTAGCTGATTTTTTGCTTATGAAGATAGTTTAGCAGTCCATAGTGTAAAATATTCTAAATGAGATTTCGTCATTTTTAAAGAATATACATGATGCAGAGCGGAAGCAAAAATAAACACATGGAATGATTCTCAAATAACTTTGAAGAAAACTAAATTAATAAAACAATATAGTAGGTGTCATTTTATAAGGCTTTTCTAAATATGGCAAATTTTTTAAATTACAAAATCGGAAAGGAAATAATGAAATTACACACTTAATTAAATGGGTAAATTGTTTAATCATAGATTCAAGAATTTTAGACTATAAAAGGAAGGTGCGAAGTATTAATGAATTTGAGGGAAAATCTTTATTGACGAAATGGAGGTCTTAAATCACGAAAAGTGGGTCTGACAGCTGGGTTTTGTCACATGATCCGGTTCATTGAGACTTTTCATCCACTGGTCTTGATCCCATAACTCCAGACGTAGCCTAATGATGTATGTTTACACGTTGGGCCTTTTCTACTTCGTTTCCCGTAGTCTAGTTTTTCTGTATAGAAGTTCGTTAACTCTTGGGTCAACTCCTCTCAATACAGTAAATTTATAAACGAGCAATTGATCTCTTTTAAATTAAACAGGCTGATAGTTTTTTTACTACATTGTAATTTCTTAAATATTAACACTATGGGTTTTGGTATAGTCAATAAAAGAGTGAAGGTATTGTTTTACATGTATTTATTCTCAATATGTTGTTATTGCAAGTCTTATTATCTTTTCATTTCTAAATTTTCGTATTCTATGTACATTGGTTTGGTTTGGTTTTGTTTTGTAGGAGGTTATCATTGGACAATGTATGTCCTTTTTGTATGATTTAATTTTATTAATGCAACTTGTTAAATTAAAATGTGTGTAACTTTTTTATTAACAATGTAGTTTGTAACATAAACTCACCCATACCTTATCCTATAATTTTGTTTCTATTTTACTTGTATGTTTCATACACATGTTGTTTGTATGTTAGTTTTTAGGTAAACTTGTGATATTTATGTATATGTATTTCTTATCAATGGATGTGTGGTCTAAAATTATCAAGTTTATACCACATGTACATTTGCATATTGAGAAAGTATAATGTACTTTAAGGCTTAACCTACATTAACATACATGACAAAAAATATAACGTGCGTTATTATCATAGAACGTGCGTGATTATAGTCCCATGCGTGATTATGTGGTCCCATGCTTGATTATGTGGTCCCATGCGTGATTATGTGGTCCCATGCGTGATTATACCCCTGATCCAACGGTTATCATTGTCTCCTACATGATGTATGATAAGGCTTTTTGTATGTTAACCTTACTCTTTGCATATTAATTGTGTTGTTTTTTTCTTATATGTTACATTTATTCTTTTGTCTAATACACTATACATACACCACATCATATGCATATTATTGTGTTTTACCTGCATTTATTTTCGATATGTTGTTGATGAAAGTCGTATTGATCCTTTCGTTTTTAATTTTTCATATTCTACGTACTTCAGTTTGGTTTCGTAGGAGGTTATCATTGGACAACGCATGTCCTTTTTGTATGATGTATTTCTATTAATGGAACTTGTTAAATTTAAAATTTGCATGACTAGTATTTTAGTAATGTAGTTTGTATCATAAACTTACCCATACATGTATCATAAACTTACCCATACCTAGTCCTATGCACATGTATGTATAACATGTAATTTTGTTTTTGTTTTACTTGTATGTTTTATGCACATGTTGTTTGTATTTTAGTTTTTAGATTCACAAGTGATATTTGTGCTTATGTATTTCTTATAAACTGATGTGTGGCATAAAACTAGTAAGTTTACACCACATGTACATTTGCAGATTAATTGTTTGTGATTTTTTTTAAATGTTACGTTTATTATTTTGTCTAATACACTATACAAACACCACATTTATATATGTATATTATTGTGTTTTCTAATAAACTAGTAACTTATATGTCTCATGTTGTGGCGGTGTAATGAATTTTAAGTAGCTCAAAGAAAACTATAGCATATTATACATGTAAACTCATACGTAATTTGTAACAACCTTAAAATGAAGAAAATGTTTTGGCGAAGTAATGTTTTTTTAATTAATTCAAAGAGGTGGTTAGGTGAATAGCATTGAATTATAACGTATTATATACGTAAACCCTTAATTTATAATGTATGTTTTATATCATCAAGGTCTACATAAATTGAAAGACAATCAAAAGATAAAGATATTAAAACATATGACAATGTCTATATGCATGTAAATCCTAGACCCTAAACACATTATGCGATGCAAAAAGTTAAATACATTTAAGTGTTCTATTACATAAAGTATAAAGGTATTGCGTTGTATGCTAATTGCCTCTGTTAATCATCCATGCAAGCCAGGTGTCAAATCCATTTCTTGGAGTTCCATTTGAAGTTGGAAAATAGGAATCTTGTATTGGGGTACCTCTTTAGTCTCTATATATGACGGTAGTGTATTTTCACATGACTCTGCATTGTGCATCAATGATGCTATCACGTTTCCTCGCATCACCAATGAAAGATAATTACCAGATCATCAAATGTTCACATCCATATACCAACAATTACTTTTAAAGAATCAAATTATCTAAGTAAACATTTAGGGAATAGAAGTCCTAAGAAACAGCCAAACTCATTTAGGTCAAAACATCCAATTACTCTTGTTAACTCAATCGTAAGAACAAATACCAAATCCATGCAAACATATCTTAGTAGCAAACACCAAAATCTTGGTATCCTCAAAGGCAAACAAATAACATTTATAAGATAATAGTACAACATATTTCAACGTCTCAAATCCTTACGGCCAACACTTAAGTGCGATGCAAAAACAACAACATGAAAAAAAAGCTTATGCTTAATCATAGAAGGTTTAGTTGCAACCCGGATTCATTGTTTATCATCAGTATTAGTGGCATAAATCATATAATGAGTCCAATATACTCGATTTTTGACATGATTTAGAGTGTATATAAATAATGGTATATTTTAGCCAGTTTTTTACAACGGTTCAAATTTTAAATTTTAAAACATGGTAAGATACGCCCATTCTGTACTTCACGTTAGGGCAAGTGCACCAATCGTAGGCGTCATATAGTGATGATAAGATACTGAAGTCATCCAATGATACAAGAGCTTTTAGTACGAGATGTTATCAACGTATAGTCAAGCCAATAGAAGAGTAATTTTTGTAGTTTTATAAAATAATCATAAAAATAAATAAATAAATAAACGAAGTTGGTTTTGAAATCAATTATAAGAAAATAGATGTTTGGGCTTGTACTGCCCCTTGATGCTTTGTTAACTAAGTTTTGCCATGAATTACAAGAGCTCGCTTTAAAGGACCACCATACGTCTTTGGATGGTTATTCCGAAAAATCTATGCGTGATATCTCGCATTTTCAGGTTATTACTAAACACTTTTACAAACTGTTACAAACCTTATACTTATGAATTGTAAATATTCATAATTGTACTTATTTAAAACATATAACTACTAACATACGATATGGTTTCGTACAAACATTAAAGTTAACGCGGATAACTTGCTACGCAAACTGAATAGTTTGGACACACAAGGAACTGAACTTGTAACAACACGAAGTTATCTAGGATAACTTGTTACCCAAGATAGTTGTGTAAAACTTGAGGGACTGGAACTTGAAATTATAACTGAGTTATTATATATAAAAGTTATTATATAAAAATATAATAATACATAAACTTGAAAGGTGGGCACACTTTCGTGTGTGCCACCCAACCACATGAACCACTTTTAAACCCCACCCCATCTTCGCCCCTTAACACCCCACGTCCAACTCACTCGAAGGCCTTGCCTTCGTGTCCCCTGCCCACCTTCGCCTATGATTAGGCCCAGTTTGTTACGGGTTGTTATATGACCGACGTATGTGTTATATAAATACAGGCTTAGCGTATAACCTAAACCCTAATCATAATTTTATCACAACATTCTGTCGTATCTCTTTGTCGACACATACCTGGAGCACAACCCATCTCTTTCGGTTCTTGATTTCTATCGCACTCGGTAACATACTATGATCTCGCTCATAATCTTTGTGCACATCAACATGATAGTAATCTGCATTTATCTACGTGATTTACGTGGAATATGATTTTTATATGCTAGGGTTATAGCGGTTAATTTGTTAACGATTGTTCCCATCTCTTTCGGTTCTTGATCTCTATCGCACTTGGTAATATACCATGATTTCATTCATAATATTTGTGCATAATCTTTGTGCACATGTACATGATACTAATCTGCATTTTATCTATGTTGTGACAACCAAGTTATCCGAGGTAAAATTCGCTCATATTTACGTTTTATTTTATTGCACCGCTTATATTATTTTAGCACACCTAGTTGTATTTTGTACAATAACATAATATGGATTCTTAGTTGATTTTTATATGAATAATTATATCAAAACTGTAATACGTAACACGTAACTAGAACTCGTAACCCGAAGCCAGCCCCACACTGTTTACGGCCCAATCAAGCACGACCCAAACACCCTTGTCTTCTAAACTTGTTTACGGCACAAGGCCTCAAGCCCGAACCATCACTTATCTTGTCTCACTTGCGACCCAAATTAGTAAAAGTAAACCGCCACCCCATCCCTTATTACGGCCCAAATGAACCCAACCCAAACCCTTTTAATTACGGCTCAAACTCATTCCCTAAACCGACCCCTCTAAAGTTTACGTATATGTGCATGTTTATTATCACAACACCTCAAAACAAACCCTGACCTACTTGAATTGGGATCAAACTCCACTGCCACATCCTTCCACTCTTCTGCCGATGCAAAATCAAGACCCAAGAAGTCCTTCAAGTCCTTCGGTTCAAGCTCTAACAACCTGCATCGCTTGTATAACTAGGTAACCTTAATAGCTAGTTTTGATTCTTGATAATTGTAAGTATATTGGCTGTGTTTTTTTTTTTTTTTTTTTTTTTTTTGCTGATTCATGATGACTGGTGATGTTATGATGATTTACTTGTGGTATAGGGTTCAAAAAAATCAAGTGATATGCTTAGAAATAGTTTTATGCATGTATAGATAGATATATCATGACTAGGGTTTGAGATGCTTGATGGTTTTGATGAATTGGTACAATGAATATGATATAAATAACCAATAACCTGTTGAGAATGATCTATTAGGTTCATATAATCGCGAAAACATGTGTAGGAAGCTTGGAATCTCGTCTTAGTAACGTATATGTGAAAACAATTGTTGTTTAGAACATTATAGCCGACTTTAAGTGGCTGTAACCGGGTCATAACATAACAAAAACTAGATTTTCTTGAGTCCAAAACGTAGTATTGTGAAATATGCTTCTAATGGCAATGGAATCACATTTTTTAGAGGTCGTTTGATATTTAAGAAAAAAATATTTCGTTTAAGTGGTCAAAGCTGCATTTTTCTGCAGAATTTGTGTGTTGTGTTTTACGTCATATCTCGGTGAATACTTGGTGTTAGGTCATGAATTTATACAGTAGATGGCCTTAGGTGTCAGTACGAATATCCAAGTAAAATCAGGTCAATCGGGTAATCGAGGATTTTTAAATAAGTTTCTCTGTAAGGTGCTGTTAGAAAGTGAAGAATCTGGCCACTGCATAGTAAAGGATTTTTCTAAATTTTTCGATAAAAATTTAGGCCACAAAAATTTAACACAACGACAAACCCACCAATGGGTAGGTCCCATAAAAAAGCTCATGATTTTTGAAACATTGTAAGTATGGTAAACGAGCTTCCTAAGACAACCTAATTTCAATGAATTTGCTATGCATGATTTATAAGCTTATAAGAGTCGAACTTGCTATTTTTAGTATCCACACTTGTTTGGTGATTGTATAAATATCATATATCAGGTCGTAGGTTATATTGTGAACACATGCATGAAACCACATGATAAAATATTATGTGACAACTTGTTTCCGTGCTATGTGTGCTAGATGAGTGTAGAACTTATGAACTTTTCATAAACACACTAATAACCCTATGAGTATCATAAGAGGTCGTGGTTGACCACATCAACTTATAGAGTATTTAACTCTTACCGAGCAAAACTAAGGCGAGTTCACAGCTCTTTACTAAAAGCATGCGTCCCTGGTTTGGGACAACACACTTATTTCCCTGGTTTGGGAAATACATACGATACCCTGGTTTGGGGCTACACGCGCGCTCCTTGTTGGAACCGCTGAAACATACTATCCACTGGAGGTGGAGTAGTACCCTTGGACTAAACGAAAAACTCTATCCTGAAAGTCTCTACACAATATACTGATTAGCTTGTCGGGTTGGCAAACGAGGTATTAGTTGATAACGCTATTAGGTTTGACAAACCTCACACCATGCTAGGAGCCGGGCGTGAACTATTGACCTTTCCTATTGCATCAATGCGGATAGAAATTGATGGAGGGAACAAAAACTTACTACGTCTATTTTCGGTATCTACACAATTTAGTCATATGACGAGGGTTAGCTACCCGAGTCATACTTAATTTAAAAACGTTGTGAACTTTACTTTTGCTAAACTCAAATTTGTGAATTCGCCAACTTTATTGTTTAACACGTAGTTGCATGCTTTGCAGGTCAGTTGGTACAACTATGGATGGGCGTAGCAATCGGCTGGAGTGGGTGGTTCGTTAAACTTTATGTTTTGAACATTTATTAAACTTGTGGTTTTAAGTTTTGAAGGGGTTTACTTTATTTTTCCGCTGCAACATAAATTGTGTTTTGGACAATTAAACTTTATCGCTAATCATGTCATTATGAAGTTTTATCATTTTAAATAGTAGGTTCAACATGATTAGTGACTAGATCTTGGCCAGTCACACGCCTCGCGGTAAAACTCCGCATGTGGAAATTGAGGGTGTGATAGATGTGACACCCCATGAAAACGCTCAACCTCACTAGCTTCTTCAGCGACCGTTTACTAAATTTCGGGATAAAATTTCTTTCAACTTAGGGATGATGTGATAACCCGGTTATCCGAGGTAAAAGCCGATCACGTTTACGTTTTATTTTATTACACGGCTTAAATTATTTTAGCACCCTAGTTGTATTATTGTACGATTACATAATATCGATTCTTAGTTGATTTATTATGCATAATTATATCGAGACTATAATCGTGACACGTAACTAGAACTCGTAACCCGAAGCCAGCCCCACAGTATTATGGCCTAATCAAGTCCGACCCAAACAACCTTGTCTTCACCTTGTTTACGGCACAAGGCCTCAATCCCGAACCATCACTTATCTTGTCTCACTTGCGGCCCAAATTAAGTAAACCCAAACCGTCACCCCATCCCTTACTACAACCCAAATGAACCCAACCAAAACCCTTTTTATTTACGGCCCAAACACATTCCCTAAACCGCCCCTCCAAAGTTTACGTATATGTGCATGTTCATTATCATAACACCTCAAAACAAATCCTAACCTACTTAAATTGGGATCGAAGTCCACTGCCACCTCCTTCCATTCTTCTGCTGACGCAAAATCAAGACCCAAGAAGTCCTTCAAGTCCTTCAGTACAATCTCTAACAACCTGCATCACTTGTATAACTTGGTAACCTTAATAGCTAGTTTTGATTCTTGATAATTGTAAGTATATTGGCTATGTTTTTTTTTTTTTTTTTTTTTTTTTTTTGCTGATTCGTGATGAATCTCCGAGTGAAATTAGGTCAATCGGGTAATCGAGGATTTTTAAATAAATTTCTCTGTCAGTTGCAGTCAGAAAGTGAAGATTCTGGCCACTACATAGTAAAGGATTTTTCTAAATTTTTCGGTAAAAATTAGGCCTAAAAAATTTAACACAAGGACAACACCACCGAGGGATAGGTCCCCTAAAAAGATCATAGTTTTTTGCAGCATTGTAAGTATGGTAAACGAGCTTCCTAAAACAACCCAATTTTAGTGAATTTGCCATGCATGATTTATAAGCTTATAAAAGTCGAACTTGCAATTTTTAGTATCCGCACTTGTTCAGTGATTGTATAAATATTATATATCAAGTCGTAAGTTATATTGTGAACACGTGCATGAAACTACATGATAAAATATTATGTGACAACTTGGTTTACGTGCTATGTGTGCTAAACGAGTGTAGAACTTATGAACTTTGCATAAACACACTAATAACCATATGGGTATCATAATAGGTCCTGGTTAACCACATCAACTTATAAAGCATTTAAGTCTTACCGAAAACACTAATATGAGTTCACAACTCTTTACTAAAAGTATGCATCCCTGGTTTGGGACAACACACTTATTTCCCTGGTTTGGGAAACACATGCGGTACCCCCTGGTTTAGGGCTACATGTGCATTCCTTGTTGGAACCACTGAAACATACCATCCATTGGAGGTGGAGTAGTACACTTGGACAAAACGAAAAACTCTATACTGAAAGTCTCTACACATTATACCGATTAACTTGTCGGATTCGCAGATGGGGTATTAGTTGATAGTTTATTTCTCATTGTGCTGCTTTGACTTATTCTAATCAATTGTTGTTTTTATCAAACTTGAAAGTTCAACCCCATCAAAATCAAATAACCAAAACCTTTTTGTTTCAAAACAAGTTCTATTAATCAAAAGTAAATAAAAAGTTACATTTTATAAAATATTTATAGAAACAAAAAGATACATTAAAGAACCAAAGAGTTAAAAATAGCCAAAATGGTCCCTGAGGTTTGCTCACTTTTGCCACTTTAGTCCAAAATCCAAAATCTTTAAATCTGGGTCCTTGAGGTTTGCATTTTGTTGCCATTTTAGTCCAAATTTCAAAAACTCCCTTTTTTACTGTTGCAACCAGCCTATTTTGTCCTTTTGTGCAGGGGTATTTTGGTCATTTTTATGAGTTATTATAACAAACTTAGATCAAGAACCCAGAATACCCCTGCGCAAAAGGACAAAATAGGCTGGTTGCAACAGTCAAAAAAGGGGATTTTTGAAATTTGGACTAAAATGGCAACAAAATGCAAACCTCAAGGACCCAGATTTAAAAATTTTGGATTTTGGACTAAAGTGAGCAAACCTCAAGGACCATTTTGGCTTTAAGAATTGGTGAACTGTTTTGGGCTACAAAAGAAAAATGAAGGGCTATGACTTATGATTATATATTTAAGGAATTAGGGTACCTTAATAAGACTAATGTAAGTTGGATAGGTTTATTGGGCTAGCTATTGGGGTTGAAATTCGGGATGGGCATTTGATACCGGGTATCGGTACGAAACCGGTACCAAATCGTACAGGGTATATTCGGTACCGGTACTGTACCAGGTATATTCGGTACCGGTACCACTTTTATCTGTTTTTCGGTACTGAACGGGTACCGTTCTCATCCCTAGTTAAAAGACAGATGAATAAAACAGTTTTTTAGAACCCAAACAAGTTGCAAAGCATTTTTGACTTTAAGCGGTTTTTAGTCAAACTCATTTTGGTATTAAACTGGTTCGGTTCCTCCCTAGTTTGGTTGGTTTAAAAGGCCGGTTTCGGTTCGTAAACCAGTTCTTTCGCACACATTTAAAAAAAATTAAGCCAAAAAGAAAAAATAAGAATTTTATTATTTTTATAGCTTTCAAACGTAAACACTTTAAAAATAATTGTTTTTTATAAATTTAAAAAAAATCAACAAAATAACATTTCTATAAATAAAACGTTTCTAACATTTAACTTAAATAAATATTACAATATTAATAAAAATTGATGTCGACTATAGGCTTTCAAATTTCTAACTTAACAAACGGTCTTCCATTAACTTGTGTATATTCGACACAAAATTCCTAAACAACAGTCTCATCGTTTTGAGCGTCTCCTAAATAGTTCATCCGTATATGTGAAATCTTTCAAGCACTGACGCCTTACTCGTCCACTTCGACAATATTTGATCACGTGTACACTCAGTTGTAAAACCCATTTCCGGCCTTGTCAAATTTATCCTTAACGCGATCCAAAAATTTAGAACCAAAACTATCCCTTGTACCGTTCTCGTGTAAGTCTAAGGTCCTAACGTGTACAAAAGTAAGGCGCACGACGTACTTTTCATATCCGGTCCCAACGGGACCACGTGGAGGCATTTTAGAAGTATGGTGAAGTGAACCATTTGCGGGACAGGTGCGTTTTCGTAAGCGCTTTTATGCGTTTTCAGGTTCCTTTTGCATTTTCGAGTGGTATGATCGACCCAAAACATCATATACATATTTATGCTAACTTAGGGGTAAAATGGTGAATTGGTGGTGAAGTAAACGGTAAAAAAAACAACCCTAAACCATCATACGGTCGTTTTTAATGGTAAAACGCCAAATTCGCATGCAACGGTCAGTGCCGGTCCGGTCCTGGAGCCTTTTTTGGGACCGGTTTCATTCTATTTGGCTCGACCAGTTTTGGTTCAAGTCGCGTTGGGTTGGGTTGGGGAATCAGTTCGTTTCTTCATCTATTGATTGAACTATTGAACACTTGAACCTAGGTTAGTTATTAGATGCAACTTGTTCAATTTTAAGCCCAATTTCAAGATTTTAACTTCTAATATATTGCCGAATGTTGCATAAGGGCATCCATAACAGGATTGGTATATGTACCATATTCTGAAATTAAAAAGTAAAAAATAAGGTTTGAATTAAAAGAATAATACACCATATTCCATAAACCTTATACTTAAAGTTATATGAAAGTGAAAATCAGAATCTTAAATATACCAATTCCAATAAAATTATAAGAGAAAAATGCTCGGATAATCCCTGTGGTTTGTCCATTTTCACCTTTAGTCTCTAACTTTCTAAAATTACACCTATAGTCCCCAACTTTTTGAATTTCGTTCCCGGATAGTCCTTGGCGTGGATGTGGGTTAGTTTTTGGTGTTAGGTGCGTGTGAAATGACAAAAATACCCTTATTGTGAAATTAATAACTAAAAAATTAAAGAAATAACAACTCATGTGGGACCCACCACCGACCATACCTACTTCATCTTCCCCACTCCACACCACAACCACCACCACCATCTACCCCCATCCCCGCCACGACTGCCGCCACAGCCATCATCACCTCTGCCTCAACCACACTCACCGTCGCACCTCTTCTGGGTTTTTTTATCTGTGCGGTTAGAATTGGAGGGGTAAAGTGTTGCGTTTGGGGTTTGCACGATCGTAAAATGTTTTGTGGTCAGATATGGGATTAGGGGTAGTTGTTTGTAGGAATTCGTTATTTTTATGCAAAAGTCCGGAAGCTCAACTGTTTCAAGTCGAAACCCTAGAAGAATTCCTGTTAGATTGTCAGGTGATGGTTCTAGAACTGTAATGGGTAGAACAGAAAAACTTCAGGCTAATCGATTAGGAACTCAATTTAAAGAAGATGTTATTTGGCCGGTGGAATCCAAATATGTTAGCTTGAGACAGTGGTTAGATAACTCCCACCTAGTTGTTGATGCCCTTGTTTGCTTCCATATTTTTATGCAAATAATAGAAATTGTGAATCTAGCTCATTCACAATGGTTAATTGTGCAGTGGAGATGGTGGTTACGGTGAAGTGTGTGTGGGGTAGATGGTGGAGGTGGTGGTGGGATGGAGTGAGGAAGATGAAGTGGGTATGATGGGTGGTGGGTCCCACATAAATTGTAAATATTAATTATATTTCTTTAATTTTTTAGTTATTAATTTGAAAGTAAGGGTATTTTTGTCATTTCACACGCACCTAACACCAAAAGCTAACCTACATCCACGCCAAGGACTATCCGAGAACGAAATTCAAAAGCTGGGGACTATAGGTGTAATTTTAGAAAGTTAGGGACTAAAGGTGAAAAATGGGCAAACCAGAGGGACTATCCGAGCATTTTTCTCAAATTATAAGGTTAAGGAATGAAATGTGGAAGCCTTTAGAAATTGAACATTTTTTTATGGAATGATGATACTTAGTTTAATTATACGGGCAATGAAAAGGAACCAACTATGAATGCTATAAATAACATGTATATTTATAACATGGGCAAGATGGATAGGTTCAAGTGAGAGGTACTTATTTGTTATGTGGATATTTATAAATAATATAGATAATTAGTTTTAATATAATACTAAAACAGAAATCATAGGTGTCTTGTTACGCAATTAACAAAATAAATCATTGTGGAAGAAACAACCTACCTTCAACCATCTTTATCAAACATGGCTTCAAAGAAACCATATCCAATTTATCATTCAATTTTGCTCCTTAAACCTGTTCAATGCTTCACCAATAATTTCAACCAATCTTAATAATAGCAGAACAATCCTTTTGCAGAACCAAAATTTTAAACTTTTGAGACAATAATCTTTCATTATTTCTTAAAACTTGAATTTATAAAAGCTCATCCCTAAGGATTGTATGGGGGAAGATAATGGATGGAAGGAGATGGACCAAACTTTGATACCGGAAAAGAAATGGTGGTTAGTGGTGTTCATAGTTTGGTTTAAAACCATGAAACCCACCAAACCGAACATCGGTCCAGTTTCACGGTCGGTTTTTTTCTTTAACTCCCGGTCGGTCGGTTTATGAAATTTCAAACCGTAGTGAACGGTTTGGTTTACTGTTTATACCAAAAACCGGTCGTATAAAACCGGACCGGACCATAAAAGTTTGAGTATATTTTTATAAAAAGTTACGTATTGTATTATGTTAAAAAGTAAAACAAAACTTGTTCAAGTAGCTTAATTTCAAGTAGCATAAACTATGAGTTTTAACTTTTAGTTATTTGATTTGTGTTGTGTTGATTTAATTTTCTTTCACTTCTGTCTAAAATACTTTGAAGTATAAGTTTTTTTCTCGTAAACTATATATGCAATTCAATATAAAATTTGTGGTGAACCAACTTTGTAAATGCTTGTTTGTTTCATGAGTCTTTATAATATAAGTGATTCAGCCTTAACTTCAACATAGTTTATTTTGTTTTGAAGTTTATGCTTTAAATTTAGTTTAGTTTAGTTTAGTTTGAACCACCTATGCTTGTTTGAACCATATCTATACAATTTTTGGACAATTAAACATAGTTACCTAGAAAAGAAATCGAATGATATAACCGTGTATGAAACATAACCCAACGTCTAAACCGTGAAACCAAACTGTTAGTTGTGGTTCGGTTCAGTTTAGTTTTAAATTTCAAAAGATTGGTTTCTGTTTTTAGAACTCAAAAATCGTTACTAAGGGTTTGATTCAGGTTTTGAACTAAAAACCGTCCAATCCGGGCCTTGAACACCCTTAATGGTGGTAACCATAATCAAACTCTAGTCACATCACTCTACATCTTGAACATGCCATGTGGTGTATTGAATTCCTTACTGTGGAAGGCGTTCCAATTTTGTGGGGTGGTGAAATATGAATACGCGATGAGGACACACGATGCTACGACTTCTTTGGGTTCATTCATTATGAAGGAGTGACAAATGTAGAGAAGGTGTTGTAATGGATGAACACTGTGACGATATTTAGCTAAATATGACAAGGATCATAAGAAATTCATGAATCACCAGCTACAAACTAAACTTATTCCTCAAAAGCCTAAACCTAGCTATCGGTCGGCTATTGAGCATGTCCCTATAAATATAACAAAGGGGGTTCATATAAGAATGCGGTTTCATGAACTCGGGCTCAGTCTTCATTATCGAAGAACTCTATTGTAGTCGTTGAGAATGTCGCATTATATCTGGAAAACTGCATGGTAAAGGCAATTATCGTGAAGGTTAAAGATGTTCAAATGTTGGGGAATACAAGGACAACGTTGAATGATGTTGGTACGTGGATATTTGGATATGTTATAAGGGAGGTCTAAAATGTATGATGGTGTTCAAGAATAAAAGATCAGCTACCGAGTTCATTGATAGAAATGAGGATATGTGGAAGGATGTTTGCTCGTCGGGTGTGCTCTAGAAAGGTCAGGACTTGGTGCCTAGTCGGTTGACTTGGATCAAAATCATGGGTGTCCAATCTACCTAAGAGATGATGAGTTGTATGACAAAAGGGAAGCTGTTCTAGAAAGTCATTTGGAAATCATAATTCTCATGGGCGTTATTAGACAATTTGTATGGCAAGTGTTGTGTTCTTACCACTTCAGGTAGAAGGATTGACGAAGAAGTTGAGGTGATACGTCAAGACAAACGTTTTGGGATATGGGTTTCCAAGGAGCATAACACACAATTTGATTCGATTATGGAGAAATTGTCGTCTTCAAACCCTGGTTCATCGTCAAACTCAATGGAATCGTCGACTGGGGCAGGGGATTATTTGGACTAAGGTAAATTCCGGTGCTAGGAACAGAAGTCTCAAATGAACAACAGTTGGAAGGGGCGGTGATGGTTGGTTTGTATAAGGAACACGAAAGGTCGAGGGGGTAATTAATAAGACACAATCCCTGAGCAATATCCATCGCACACCATTTTGTAATAAATAACATATTTTTTTGAACGACTAAAATCACACCACACCTGACCTTTGCAGGAGTTGAACCCACAACCAATTGGTTAAGGAGTTCACCACATTACCACCACAATATCCCTTTGTAACTGTGTTTACTAAAATTGGCCCATGTTTAAAGTTGGTGTTTACTCGGAGGTGGGATCGAGCCTAGCTAGGAGATCTTGTAAAAGACCATGGTGTGGGCAAAGCCCCAAAAAATGAGGCCCAATGGAGCTTTAGTTGGGAACTTTGTTGTTAACGAAGATCCATATGGTGACCTACTAGCGGGAAATAAGTAACTCGGTTACTTGTTACCAGCTTTCTCCTAGGGAAAATACGCACCATTCTGAACTAGAAGGCAAATCCGGGTTGGAGGAGACTCATCGTGAGGAGAGGATTTGGAGTATGAAGTAAATCATCAAATAGGGGTTGGGAAGGTTGACAGGGCAGATGGTATTGCACAGGAAGGGTTCAATGTTTCTTTGATAGGAACGACATGGGCCAGGAGGAAACGGGCCAAACAATTAAAATTGGAACTAGCCTCAGGTTTCAGCTTAATGGGATTAGAAATTAGACGAATGATTTTATTTTTGGTGAAGGTGTACATAATACTCATTGATGTGTGCTAAACAGACTATAAAAATTAACTAAATTAGACTCTCTAAGCTAGACACTAAAAAGCTTTAATTCTAGACTCGACCTAAACCACACAATCGGCAAGTGTACCGATCAATGTAGTATAACCCTAGGAAGTCCGGATATCGAACCACGGGACTCTATGTATCACGTAAATTAGACTCTAATAGACACTGACAGACACGACTTAACTTGTTTAATTGTTTTGGGGGGGGGGGTTACGGAAAATCTAGGAAATCTAAATTAAACTACTAAATTAACTAGAACTAGACTAAACACGAATTAAGACTGAGGACTTTTCTTATATGAGAACGAGACCACCTAGACAAGAATCCTGGATCAATTTTAAGAGATTACCGATTAAGTTAAATGCACGAATTATGGAACCGGGATCTTTAAGTACTAAACCAATTAAGAACCAACTAAGCCCCTTGACCCTTCTCAAGGAGAAACCTGTGGAACTACCTAGGCCGTTAATCCTACCGGTTATTAGACGCCTTTCCAGTTGTCTAATTATTGTGTAAGTACCCTAATGTTGTCCTACTCTTTCCCAATCATAGATCTAGGGTAGTTTGGAATAATTAATTTGACTTGATAGACTAATAAAACCGACAGGTAAACCAAGACATGACCTTTCCCAAGGACTATCTAAAGCAATTCGCCGGGTAAGACCTACCAATAGCCCCTCACTTCCCAGATATTAGGACTAGTAGAACACTAAGACTTAGTAAATTATTACCAATTTCTTCTAGGGGTTATTGCGCAATTCTCCCTAAAGAGTGAAGGTTTTCTAACGTGATATAGACACTCACCGAAACCCTAAACCCTAATATGACTCTATGTTGTGATATAGACCATCACTAAGAATCATACGAAGCAAATAATAACAATAAACCAACTCAAAGCATGCATATACATCAAATCATTAAATCAAACTTCTTACAAAACACAATTAATCCATAACAATCATGCAAATAACATAAACGGTAAAAACTTTAAATTAATCCATTCATCAAGTCTAGGCGGTTAATAAATCTAGCCGAGCATGTTCATAAACGAAAACAATGATGTTCAACAAAGAATTCATTGTAACAAGTTTCGTAAGAAAAATCAAGAACAAAGAACTAGAAAACCCGATTAGATCTTCAAGTCTTCTTCCCCGAACTCGTACCGATGATTCCTAGGCTTCAAAATCTCCGAAAAAGCTCCAAGAATGCTCAACAAGTCGCCCCAGAAGTCCTCCAATCGTAATAATTGCCAGCCACAGGCTTCTGGCTGGGCGCCACAAAATCAGGGACTGGGTGGTGGGGTGCCACCTTGTTTTTCAGCTCATGTACTACCTTCAGACTCTCACCGGGTGCCAGAAACTCCTCACGGGTTGCCAGAGGCTCTTTTTTCAGCTTTTTAACTCTATTTCAACTCCTCGACCTTTCCAATATGCTCCAAGACTTGACCCTTCAATATTTTAAATCGTTTTACTCGCTTTCTCGCATATTTAAACATCAAGACCTGCGAAACATGATTTAATCAATAGCATGCATATTCTAACGAAAAACAAAACTAAATATAACGAAAACTATACAAACTATACACGAATAAATGATGTATTTTGCAATACATCACTCATCAATGAATTTCTTGACTGTAAATTTGAGGGGAGTCGGGGAATTGAGAAAAGTCGATTGGATTAAGGGTCTAAAAATGTCTCACGAGGTTCATTTCTTAGCTGTTCAAGAAACTAAGCTCGGAGTAACTGTAAACTTTTTGTTTTGAAATTTTGGGTTCGGTCAATTTTCAAATTTTAGCTCCTTGGAGTTTAATAAGGTTAGGGAAATCAAGCACTGTAAGTTCAGGATCGGGCGGGTTTAGACGGAAATTTGGATAGAATAAAGCTAATTCGGTAGAAGTCTCGTAAGAATAGTCATAAGTAGAAAGCTTCCATTAATACTGAAAGAGCATACATTGTTGATCGGCTGGAGAGAGCATCAGCAATCTCTCCAGCCAAACTCCCAAAACTAAACGACTAACGAACACACGACACTATATATATACATGAGGTTGGGACGGATAAGCACTTCCGTGCGAATATGCTTGTCTGTGCGGAAGTAGTTACATCCGCATAAATGAGTTACATCCGTACGAACCTCTCTCGTCCTCTCCAAATTCGTGTTTGTATCTCAACTATACAATATTCAACACATGTTCTATCTGGTTTATTCGCACAGTGGTGGACATACATACTATGTATTAATAAATTCCCCCTTGGTCGTCACTGTCGAATCTTGATCTTTGAATATGAGAGCCGTGTTTGAATATTTGCAACTTCGATTAAGCATTTAATATCTTCAGATAATTCCCCCTTGATTGATGATTCTGGATTGCAATATCTTCAATACATTCCCCTGAAATGAATCTTCAGGTCTTAGTCTGCACGGTTCCCGTCCTCCTCTGATTTGCTTAACTATAATCTTCACAAATAATCATCAAATTGAAACTAATTGATGCAACATCTCTGTTTTAACGTTAATCACATCAGTGTTCAGTTTTTGATTTACCATTTCAGCTCAATCTCTCAATCTTCAAAAACCCAACCGACAATTGATTGAAACTTCGAATCACCACACCGGTAAACTTCAAGTCTATGAATACCCATAGAAACCTGAAATCTCATTTTCTGTAATCATCTTTAAGCACACTTCTGAATGATTGATCAGTGTAAACGGTAATTTCCACAATCAGCAAATTTTCATCAGATAACAAATCATCTGTTAACACATTCAGACCTGAGAAACATTCTTCTACGATTAGAATCACATTCTTCCTCTTTAGTCACGATAACAGATATACAGTCTTCTCCGTTAGACCCGACATCAAATTAATCAACAAACATCAACATTCCCTGGCAGTTAGTCTGAAAAACAATTCCTCTGCTCGAAGATTAACCAGTCTGACACTTTAGACTATCACAGAATTATCAGTTCCGAGATATCTTTTAAGTATTGACAATACCAATGCATCCTTTAACGTTAATCCTGCTGACCGGCTTGACGAAGACTCGGGACTCAAAGCCTAAGACATCAATCTGATCACGATCTGAAGAATCTGAACTTCCTACAATCACGAACTAACGAATCCATATTTTATGCATCCCCGGACAATCTGAAGTCGGAACTACCGTCGGAATTTCAATATATTCTAATGAAATTTTTGTTACCCCTCATTTTTGAAAATTCTGACATCTCTAAAACTTATCACTGAATTTCCCCCTCAAACTTGGCAAATTCAGTCCTTTCTGTTCAGAGAAAAACTCAACTATGTGGAAAATATGTCATTTTGGTCCAGAAAGTGTGTTTTTCATCATTGCGGATTTTTCTATTTGGCCCATTAATAGTCACTATACCAAATGGTAAACATTCTGCATAGGTATCAATGACTACCCCATTATCTTTAACATTCTGTGATCGCATCATCGTATCTATTCTCTGAAGCTCCCGACAGGGTCCCCGAATAGCCCATATATGTCGTTAAATCTCGAAAAAAAATTTAATCACCAAATTTTTTCTGGACACTCCTCTCGTCACTACGATCAAAAAACCTTTTTAGGCATTTTGGACACTTTCGCACGGGTGAGAACATTTCGTGCGAATGAAAGGTTTTCAAACGAATGAATATTACCTCCATGCGAACATAGTACTTTCATCCGGACGTAGTTCCTCCGTTCGAACACTACTGATTCAATTTTTCGATCCGAAATCTTTATTTTTGTGAATTTCATGACAATTCTTTCACATGCTAGGTCGAAATTCAATACTAATCAATCTTATGGTCTCAATTTTTGTCCATGAATTGACCATTTATTTGATGTTATACGTCTAAAATCCCCTAAAGGTCCATAATTCATGAGCATAGGTGATTCAATCAATTGTTAGATCGATTAAATTGGTACCGTTGCTCTGATACCAATTGTAAGTTCATGATCGCGCGGGTTTAGACGAAAGTCTGGATAGAATAAAGCTAATCCGGTAGAAGTCTCGTAAGAATAGTCATAAGTAGAAAGCTTCCAATAATACCGAAAGAGCATACATTGTTTACTAGCTGGAGAGAGCATCGACAATATCTCCAGCCAAACTCCCAAAACTTAACAACTAACGAACACACGACATGAGGTTGGGACGGACGAGCACTTCCGTGCGGATGTAAGAATGAGTTACATCCGCACGAATGTGTTACATCCGTACGAACCTCTCTCGTCCTCTCCAAATTCATGTGTTCGTATCTAAACTATACAATATTCAATACACGCTCTATCTACTCTATTCACATAGCGGCGGACATACATACTATGCACTAACAAGCACATGAATTTCTTGGTGGTGTCAGGGCATCTATGGGTAACGAGTAAGGTTAGAAATATTGTTAATGTATACACTCAAAATGATCCGATTGCGCTTAGGGCACTATGTGAGGAATTATTGGTAGGGGTGTTCAAAACTATCCGTATCCGAAAACCCGATCTAAAATATCCGATATCCGAATTTTTCGGATTCAGATACGGATAGTGATTTTAAAAATCTTCGGATATCCGAAAATCCGAAAAAAATTTTTTTTGGATATCCGAATATCTAAAAATATCTGAAGTACTTGAAAATATCCGAAGTATTCGAAAACTTATATTCGGATATCCGAAACTATCCGAAATACCGGCTCCGAATATGAAAAAATAATAAAAATAAAAATTAAATAAAAAGTTGGATTTCGGATATCCGATTCACTATCCGATCATCGGAAAATTCGGATATCCAAATTTCATATACGGATTCGGATAGTGAAATATGGTATCCGAAGATTTCGGATATCTCTGAATTTTCGGATATCCGGTTTTGAACACCCCTAGTTATTGGCGGTGACTGGTTCGTTATCGAGTCTTTGGGTGTTTTTGGGGGAGTTATATGGTTTCTACTTCAATCGTTTTATTAATGCGGCTGTTCTGTCGAAGTACCAAATGGTTAGCAGAAAATTTACAAACTGCTCAAAAATGGAATAAAGAAGAGTAAATTAAACGGTTCTTGGTATGTCGGGGGTTCTTGAATGCTTGGACACCGACATCCGTTATAACTTTGTCTAATGTGGTTTCGGCCATCGCAATGTATCCCTGTCTAATTTTATCTAGAATTTTTAATTCATGGCTGGAACTACCATGGCTAATTGGATATGTAGAACAACTATGTGGGGGTATTTAAATTCTCATAATCTACGAACTTGGAGCTAGCCACTAATTAAAGTGGTTAAAACTAAGGATTAAAAGTTGCATATCTAGTTATAAGGCATTCAAGATTGTCTCTACTAGGAGAAGTAGAATAGGCTGGAATGTTTGGAGGTTGAGGCCGAATCTAGGAGTCTCCTGGCTTAGAAATTAAAAGTGAGAACAGAGTGCAAGAGTTTTATAATGGAGGCCGATAGGTTAAAGGATATGGATTTTAAGCAAAAATACACGGCCAGGTGGGCGGTAGAAGGTGACAAAAATACATCCTATATTCATGGGGTGATTAATGCAAATACAAGCAATAACTGAATTAACGGCTTGATATTAATGGCAAATTGGTCACTTTCCCATTGTCTAGGAAGGCATTTGCACATTTTATGCGGAGAAATTCCTTGAACCTATGCCAGTGAGACCGACTTTAGCATGTCCAAACCTGGTTACTCTCATGGATTCAGAGGCGGATTCATAGACAGGTCAATTCTCTAGTGAAGAATTCAAGAGTGCGGAATGTAAAGGGGACAAGCCCCGGGCCTTGATAAGACTTATTATTGTTTTATCAAGGGGTGCTGGAATGCCTTGCAATTTGATTTTCTAAAGCTTTTTTTGGTTCTTTGATAATGAAACCATTAGCTACAGATGTACTTCTTCATTCCTAGCTATGATTCTGAAATGAAGTGATCCAGATGGGCCTTCGGAGTATAGGACAATAAGTCTCATCGGGTTTATAACTAAGGTTATATCGAAGGTCTTCATGAATTGGTTGAAGCTAGTTATTCACAAGCTTATATTCGAGGAACAAACCGCCTTCCTTTTAAACAGCATCCTAGAGGGACCTTTTATCCTAAACAAAGTCATTTCATCGATGAATCGAAAGAAGAAAGCGATGTTGATTTTCAAGGTTGAGATCAATAAGGCCTACGTATCTCTTTATTTGGATTTCCTGAACTTAGTTATGACTCAAATTAATTTTTCGTCTGCATGGCGCAAGCGGATTTGTCGATTGTGACCACCGCACGGGAAACGATATTGGTGAACGAGTCACCTATGTAGGATTTTTCTTGTCACAGGGGCCTTAGACAAGGGAACCCACTATCATCATTTCTTTTATTATCGACATGGAGGCCTTGATGTGAGTATTGAGACATGTTTGTTCATTTGGGCTTATATAGAGTGCGTGCTTGACTCACGACCTAGTACTCTCCCATTTTCTGTTCGTCGATGATGTGAAGTTTATTGGTGTATGGTATGTGGATAATTTCTTAAATTTAAACAGAAATCTTTAGTGTTTTTACCTCACTGCGGATTAACTTAGCAAAAAGTAGCCTTTTAAGGTGTTGGCGTGGAGGTTGGTCATTTACAACATATGGCGGGTATTATGAAATTTAAACCCGATGGATTCCCATGTAAGCACCTAGCTCTATATGTGGGGGAAAATATGAATTTTATCAAGAATTGGAATCCGGCTGTTAACACGTTTAGGAAGCGGTTGTCGTTAGGAAAGACGGGCACTTTATCTTTCGACAGTCAAATAACGTTGATTAAATTGGTCTTAAACTTCCTACCCATGTATTTTTTTATATAAGGCCTCGGTTCAGATTATTAGAGAGTTGGAGCGTCTTTGGAAGGACTTTCTTTGTGGGGAGCGAGGTCAGAGCTAGTCTAAAATAAGTTGGGTTTCTGGAACCTAAAGCCAAGTGAGGTTGGGTATTGGTTCGTCAGAGGAACTGAATGTCGCGAAGTTGGCGAAGTGGTGGTGGAGGTTCAAAGTGGAACCAAATATCTTATGGAGTAAGGTTTCTCCGAGATTTCACCATAGACATGTATTGAACTTCTATTCCCTATAGAATGACGTTATCTGGGACATGGAAACAAGTTTCCAGAGTCTCATGTGATTTAGGTTCTATGGGGATTGAGTTACTGAACCTCTACAGTGGTATTCCAGAACGTGGCAATCACATTGGCTTTTGGAAAGAATTTCAGCTTCTAGATATAGCTCTCTGGTCTCAGATTCCCTAATCTATTTAATAAGGAAAGACTAAAATGTAAAGCTTCGTATTTTTGTACTTTCTTTAATTAGAATGATGTAATCATATTTCTATTTTTGTAAACTTATAATCATATTGTATTCATATTTCTTTTCTAACTTTGTAATCCAAGGCTTTGATCAAAATGAAATTCATGCTTTATACATACATGTCATACTTACAATCAATCATAAAATACGTGTTTACTTGCAAACCGACACTTTTTATACATGCAAATACTCATACGTACCTTCACGATACTCGAATTATACTTAGATACGCGTTTCATGCTTGAAAACATGTGGAAAACTAAGTTTTAGCATAAAATGACAACAAAATGGAAGTTCAGGGACCAAAATGTAAATAAAACAAAGTTGCTGGACCAAGGAGGCACCGCATCACGTGACCCCCCCCCCCCCTTTAAGCATGGCGTGACGGCACATGGTATAATCCGTAGCGAGTTGTTTCAGCTCCAAGATTGGTCACCTTTATCCTTCCTCAAACATCTTCAAACCTTCTTTAACAAAAAACCCTACCTGAATATTATAAAAACAAGCCTCCATCACCCCATTTTCACTTTCCCAACTCCTCTACAATCTCAAAATACTCCCAAATCAGTTGCAAATACAAGAAAAGGCAGAATCATTCTAAGTTCTAAAGTGAGTCCAATCTCATTTTTCTTCATCTTTTCTTCCACTTCAAAGCTTGGAACACCTCTAGGAGTGTTTCCACAAGTTTATCATGGTAAACTAAGGTGGAACATCACCATTTTGAGGTCCAAATTTTCTGTTTTGGAAATTATATGTTGTAAACTTTTTATAAACTTAACTTTCTTGCATGAATCTTATGCCTAACATGCTCCTAAACTCATCTATGATTATGGGACTTGTTTAAGGTTAATTCTTATTAGTTTAAAGATGCAAACACCCTCTAAACTTTCTGTATTAACATGGTTTAGACAACCTACAAGTGTTGAGACCATCCAATTTTACCATAGTTTAAATGGCAAGACTTGTGTTTTGGTAAAGGTGTGAACCATGGAAGCGTTGGCTTTTCAAACTTGTTTCACCACCTCACTTGATGTTTTTATTCATGTTCAACTAAGTAGTTTCTTGGACCCAAAGTAAGTTAACCCCGACTCGCCTCCAACATTTGCCATGTTGCGTATGACACACCCAGATTGTTCTTATTTGGCTACTTAGTATCTTAATAGGTTAGTTGTATTTTACTTTCATTCATGACCAACCGGGTTTACCAACTATGTTGGTAAATTTTGCGCTTTGGTGAATCATACAATGAGGTAATCATACCTCCATGCTTGACTTATATGACACTACATGATAATACATGATTGACTTATAATATAATCTATATACTATATAACCAGATTATGGTTATGTGTCATGAACATAGGCTAACTTATCTTTGTTTTAAATTCCTCATTTATGATTCTAATGGGCAAGTTTGGATCCATGATATCACATAAAATCTTAGTGTCAAAACGAGTATTTAAGACACGATATATTTCGTGTACATACTTTTATATAACTTAAATTCTGATTTTGAATCCTTCAAACCTTCCGAATACTCACACACCTTCGTTTCCCCAATGTAGGATAACTTCGGTGTTCCACTCTCGACGTTCGTCAAACTCTCGGTTACTAGGAAAGCTTTGCAAAACCGTGAGTGTACATGACCCCTTTTAATTTTCGCCACTTTGTGTGTAATACGTATATGTTATCAAACTCACACAATCACATACTTTATGCTTAAAACACAAACAAACAATCCGATATACATGCTTAATACGTTATGCTAAGACTTCATACATGCTAGAACTTATTTGCAAAATACCTCCCTTAACATGTATAGCACTAGCGGAAAACTTTGGCTTGACAAGTAGGAGTTGCATGCTAGTATTGCCATGATATGTTCTAGACTACGTTTATACCATGTGGATTCGTTTAACCATTTTTTTTATACTTATGCTAGTAGAAAAACTTGTATGCTCGCCAATAGGGGTGAGCAGAAAACGAAAATAACCGAACCGTAACCGAAATAACTGACAAAATCGAACCGAAACAAAAACCGATGGTTCAGTTTCGGATAACCATTTTCAATAACCGAAAAGAACCGAACCGAACCGATAAGTTACAATCCATATATTTTTATTTTCAAGTTTAAGTGTTTAACCCAATGCTAGTAGAAATTATTAATTTTATTCTTGAATATTAAGTGTTTATAATAAAAACATTACATGTTTATTTATAATTGAAATGATTTATTTATCACCTAGAAGAAATAACAAAATTTAATATAAAATTTAAACGATCTTCAAATTACTATAAAAGAAAATGTCTTATTTAAACTTCGGAGAAATATAAAAATAAATTAGAAGGTTAAGTTTATGTAAAAATAGATTAGAAGGTTATGTTTATGTAAACATATAAGAAAATTTCTTATATTTTAAATTATACATTTTATATTTTGAATCTAACATAATTTTGTTCCAAATACCGAAATAACCGAAAAGCCGAACCGAACCGGTATAAAAACCGAAAAATCGAAGAAACAGAAACTGAACGGTTTTAAAAAAACCAAAAACCGACATTTCGGTTTCGGTTTTGATTTTACCCAAAAACCAAACCGAACTGTGCACACCCCTACTCGCCAATACTTTATGTGTTGACATGTACTGTAATATGTATTGAAGGAAATTGATGACGATGATGATGAACGAAATCTAGTAGGGAGACTAGAAACGCACCTTTAGATTTTAGTACTTGTTGTAATTTGATTTCTTGTTATATGTTTTCATAATTTGCTTACACTCGATGTACTTTGAACTTAGCAATGAAATGAAATCTTGATTTTATTAAATATTGTCACAAATAGTGTTACGAAGTCTCTTGCAATCTCGTTTTCGTCTCACTTCGATATTTTCACCATCGGTTGAGGTGTGACACAAAACATGTGGCGGTGGCGGATCGGATTAGTATGAGTGACGGTCTGGTGGTCTTAATTATCCAATGGTCTTGTTTGCTTCACTCCACTGCTAAATTGTCAGAATTAGAGGAGATGTCGACAATTCTCTCATTGGTGGTGGTGGGCTCGGGAGTGGATAAATGGGCTTGGAAACTAGAGCCCTCTTATTCATTTTTGGTTTTAAGTTAAAGGGTTTGGATGCAGAACAATACTACACGAATATGGATAGTAAGTTTTTTTGGAATAATTGGATTCCTATTAAGGCGAATCATTTGGCTTAGCGGGTGATGCTTGATTGGGTTCCTACGCCGGTGTCATTGGCCAGAAGAAATGTCTACCTTAGTTCTCTTTAGTGTAAATTTTTCGGCAATTATAATGCAACAACCGACCATCTATTGTATCGTGTGAGTTAGCTCCTTCGTTTTGGGATTATGTGGCCCATTCGTGCAAGATCCTTGGTCTATTTGGAGTTTAAGATTTGGAGGAGGTGCATTCATATGTTAGGGGTTTACAAAAATGGAAAAGGTGGTTAATGTGCTTATACATACTACGATTTGGTGTATATGGAAAAGTATTAACTATGTGGTTTTTATCCTAAAACAAGCTAATGTCACGGGGATTTTGGAGGAGATAAAGACACTTGAATTCTTATGACTTAAATACCGGTCTAAGGTGAATGCTTTAACTTGGGTGTGGTATTGTAACTTTGATTTAGTGTGTTGGGTGGGGGGTTTGATATTGTTTGTTTTTTGGTGGTTTTCTTGGTGGTGGTTATAAACTGATGAGCTAACCATTTGTTAGCCTTTGTTGTTTTTTAGTTTATAGATAGTTTTTTTGTGACCGTTAACAAAATAAAATAAAGAGTAAATTAGTATTTTAGCCTATGTGGTTTAATGAGTTTAACCCTTTTAGTTTAAAAAGGAATCTTTTGACATATCAAACTGAGGTTGCATTTTATAATGGTTTTGGCTTTTAACATTAACTCTGTTACTTTTTTTCCAGTTAAGTATAAGGATATTATGGTCCTTTTACACTTTAATGGGAGTGGGGGTTGATATTGTTTGGTTTTTTGGTGGTTTTCTTTGTGGTGTTTATAAACTGATGAGCTAGCCATTTGTTAGCCTTTGTTGTTTTTTAGTTTATAGATGGTTTTTTTTTTTTTTTGTGATCGTTAACAAAATGAAATAAAAAGTAAATTAGTATTTTGGTTTAACGAGGTTAACCCCTTTAGTTTAAAAAGAAATCTTTTGACATATCAAACCTTGAGTTTGCATCTTGTAAAGGTTTTGGCCTCTAATACTAACTCTATTACTTTTTTCCAGTTAAGTATAAGGGTATTATGGTCCTTTCACACTTTAATGAGTGTTTATGTAAATTATAAAGTTTTATTAATAAATAAAAGACTATCTATGTAATTACTTAAGTTTTTAGTATTTTTAAGATTAATATTTATTACAATACGTTTTAACTATACAACTTTTTTTTTTTATAAACGTTGTTATTATTTGTTTTTTAAACCTTTTTTTAAATTGTCTATCTTTTCCAATTTTTTACGATCGTTCAATTTTAAATTGTTTCTTTTTTAAAATCATTTTTTAAAGTTGTTCATATTTTTTAACATTCATTTTTTACCGTTCTTATTAAAATCGTTTGTTTATTAAACTTTTTTAAACAATTCATTTTATTTTAAACCGTGTATTTTTAAAACCGTTCTTAAAGTCGTTTGTTCTTTTATAATTCATTTTTTACCTTTCTTTTTTAAGAAGCGTTTGTTTATTAAACTTTTATTAAACAATTCGTTTTTAAACCGTGTATTTTAAAAATTGTTCTTAAAGTCGTTCGTTTTTTTCAATTCATTTTTTACATTTCGTTTTAAAATCGTTTGTTTATGTATTTATTTGTATATTTAAAACTTATTTTGTTAAATAATCTTGAAATAACGAAATAAACAGAATTGAGTAATTACACAAATAAAAATATTAAAAAAAAACTTTATAACTTACATAAACAACCCCTAAGGTATAAAAGGACCATAATACTTTTACACTTAACCAGATGTTAGTGGCCAAAACAATTATAAAATACAATTTCTGGGTTTGATATATCAAAAAAATTCTTTTTAAACTGAAACGGTTAAACTGTTTAAACTTAACCGTTTAAACCACATAGACCAAAATAGTAATTTACTCTTAAGTAATCATAAAACGTTAAGGTAAACTAGTAAACAGATTATCAATAATGGCTCTTTAACTATCTAAAAAAATTTCCTTTCAAAAAAAAAAAAACTATCTAAAATTATCAACATTTTTCCAAGTCATGTGTTTGAACTCTTACTTTAAAAATAGCACTAGACTACTAAAACAATGTAATTGCCATCACAAATTAGTCAAATTTGCTTTCACTTCTATGCCCATCATTGTTAGAAAGATACCACGGATTGTATTATATTTATGATAACCTTATTTAGATATGAAAATATATATTAAAATGACTCGAGATTAATGTGTATGTGATGAGGATGTATGAGATCGATACGTATTATATGACTACAAAAGAAGTTATATCGAAAAGGATACAATGTAACAACTTATGGAAATATGTGATAATGATCTCCTCCAACTTATATCCATATAGTCATCATCCCTAGTTTTAGCATATGATTTTACTATTTATTACAAAATATTTTCAAAAAATAGACAAGTAACATTAGTAGGCCTTAAATAGCATTGCATATAGCCACTACGGCGAACAAACTAAAAAAGGAGCCTCCAATCTTACATCACAACTACTCCTCAATCTTCATCTTCATTAATGTTAAAAGGTACCTTTCGGCTTTCCGAACCGTAAATAATCTCAACTTTCTCAATTTGGCCGATAATAATCCTAACTCAGTTATTTGCCGATAATAATCCGAACAGGTCCACTATTGGCCGATAATAGTCTACGTTAAAAATAGCTTAACGGAGTTAAGTTTTTTTTTTTGAATTACCAACCGATGTTTTAGGGCTTTTGATTTGAATGAGAATACAAGTTGATTGATGTAAAATTTACCTCGAAATACTGCCCTAAACGATGAAAACGGTGCTTCAATTCGGGTGTTTAAACTTACAATTAACAAAAATCAAGCCGTTTGGAGCAGCGTTTCGAGATAAGTTTTACATAAATCGACTCGTATCCTCGTTCTGGTCAAAATCCCTAAAACATCGGTTTGTAATTCGAAAAAAAAAAAAACTTAACTCCGTTAAGCTATTTTTAACGGTGGAATATTATCGGCCAAAAGTGGACCTGTTCGGATTATTATCGGCATATAACTAAGTTAGAATTATTATCGGCCAAATTGAGAAAGTTGGGTTATTTAAATCCAATTTGTCTAAAAAAATTGTTTTAGTTATCAGTATTGTGTGTTTAGTTATTCCACTACACTTAGTTATTGGATGTTTAGTTATTACTCAGATTCCTACGTAAGAGTGACGTGACGGTAATGTGACATTGGTTTTGTTATTCCAAAACACATAGTTTAAGATATATAGCATGTTATTTCTATTTACAAATTTGTGTGTGAGTATGTTTTACGTACTTTTTATATTAAAGTATTATCATAACGTATTAGAATGTGTGTATATAAGTCTCTTCTTAATAATAAGAATAAGATAAAGTGAATACGTGAAAATGTCACACAAAAACTCGAAATGTGTATATGCTAAAATAGTAGATGCCTTAAAAGGATGGTTATGTTTTTATATTCTAATATTTTTTATAATTTTTTATAATGGACACACATATATGATATATATATAGGGGCGGAGCTACCTTTATGCCGGGGGCAACGCCCGCTACGGCTTGGCGCGGAAAAAATTGGAAAAATTAGTGTAAATTTTGGAAAAATTTGAGGTTTTTTCGATTTCGTTACGGCTTATTTATAAAACGTTACGGCTTGGCGGATTTTCTAGATCCGCCACTGTATATATATATATATAGGGGAAGGTTCAAATGAAAACCACTAGTTATTGTGAAAACTCGAAAACTAATTAAAAAAAGCCAAAAAAACATACAAAATTTTTTTTTTTTAATTGTTTTTTTGCAATCAAAATTTCGCAGGTTTTTTAATATAAAAAAAAATTTTCAAAAAAAAAAAAAAATTTTTTTGTGTAGTGCACATGTGTAATACTGCACATATGTATGTGTACTACACAGGTGTATTATTACACATGTGCACTACACAAATTTTTTTTTTTTTTTTTGAAAAAAAGTTTTTTTTATATATAAAAACTAGCGATTTTTATAAAAAAAAATTGAAAAAAAAAAATTTTTTGTGTGTTTTTTAGGCTTTTTTTAGTTAGTTTTCGAGTTTTCATAATAAAAGTGGTTTTCATTTGAACCATCCCCTATATATATATATATATATATATATATATATAGAATTTCATGTAATTCACTCTAAAAAAGTAATATGAATACATGCATAAAAAACACCTAACAATCTCGTAGACTTAAATTGATATCAACAAATTAATAATAAAGATTAGAAATTTCAAAGTAAGTTATTTTAACTTTTGTATTCTTTTGACATAAAATATGTTAAAGGGAATGTTTATAAAAATAATATTTTTATTTATCATAAGAGAAAAAGGGTAATAACTATTTATTAATTGGAAAAATAAAATAAAATAAAATAAAATAAAATACACGTGGGTAAGCTCAAGTTCAAGTCAAGAAAATGACTTGGAAAAAAAATTGTTGCAATCATAAATATTTGATATTAACATTTTATTAATAGCAAAAATAAACAGAAAAAGTTGTTTGAGCCGCAAAGTAACATCCAAATCGGCCCTCATGATGTATTTGTGTTATGGGCATAGGGAAATTAATACCAAATAATTTGTAGAATTGATGGCTTATATAAGTCCCATTTATTTGTACAAAAATCCTACACACACTAGCAAGTTATATTTCTAGCTAGGTTATATTACCCTCTTGCAATGGGATTCCGTCCAAGGATGTCGATGCTCGTTCTCACTTTGTTCGAAATGTTTTTCTCGCTTGGTGCCACAACAAAAAACGCAACTTTTGATCAAAATTATTATGTAACTTGGGGACAAAATCGTATTTTGTTTTTTAAACATGAACAAGAAGTTCAGTTGTCGTTAGACCAATCTTCAGGTTTTGTTGTCATTCTAAATTGAATTAGAGTGTTTCACATTTGAACATGCATCTAGGCATGTATGTCTTCACTTTCTTAACATAATTATTTATTCGGTCTTTAATTTATAGGTGCTGGATTCGGATCTAGATCATATTATGAATCTGGATTCTTTCAAATGAGGATTAAACTACCAGATAAGGATTCGGGTGGCGTCGTTACTGCTTTTTATGTACAATAGAATACTTAAAACTAATTTATTTAATGCTATTTTATAACTTTTCTTAATTCATTATAAAAATGAGTGAAGGTGACAAAGATGGAAAACCACTCATTTGACTAAAAAAAAAATGCTTGTGAATCTTTAATTAAGTTTTTAGGAAAATTATATGTTTTTTTCACTTACAAGTCATGACGGTTTTTTTTTATAAAAAGATCGGAGCCATTTCTTCTATACATTTTTCTTTATCGTTCCCGTTATACAGCTTGGTTTAATCGTATATAAGATGTTATGTAGTTACATTCAAACGTGGGCATACACGATGAGTTGGACTTCGAGTTCTTGGGAAACAGGCCGGGCAAACCCATCGTTTTACAAACAAATGTATTCGCACACGGGCTTGGCGGTAGAGAGCAAAGAATCCGTCTCTGGTTTGATCCCTCGGAAGATTTTCATTACTACAAACTCCTTTGGAACCAACATCAAATTGTGTAAGCACTTATATACTTAAAATGCGTTAGGTCTACCCGTCAATCAGTGGTGAATCCACGAATTTTTTCTAGTGGGTTCATTGCTTGTAGAAGCTCCAATTTTATAGAAACCGGGCGTAATAAAATTTAGGGTCGGGTAAGGTTCATCACATAATAAAAATGATACCATAATAAAAAAAAAAAAAACATATGTTGATCATCTCAATACAACCACAATCGACTCGTTTTAACGGTTTTCTTGCCAGGTTTTTCGTGGATAACATGCCGATTAGGGTATACAAGAACCGCGTAGTACATGGTGTAGCCGGGTACCCCCATAGACCGATGCAAGTGCTTGTAAGCTTGTGGGATGGATCTAATTGGGCCACTGATGGAGGCAAAACCAAAGCTAATTGGACCCAAGCACCATTTCAGGCCCACTTTCAAGATTTTAACATTAATGGTTGCCGTTCAAACCCACATAGCCCAAATAAGGATTGTTATTCCACAAAGTACTGGTGGAATAATAGAAATTATTTGCAGTTAAACAGTCACCAAATGAGAGAATTAGCGGCTGTGAGAAGAAAGTATATGACTTATGACTATTGTACTGATAAAAATAGGTACCCTATAGCTCCAGTAGAGTGCCTTGAGGGTTGAGGAGTAAAATAGTAATTTTACTATTTTAGTATTAACTTATATTGGGCTGGGCTGGGTTGGGCTTAGCCTGTTATACATTTAACTGCCCGTATTTTATTTTACTAGCAATAAAATTGAAACCATATGTACTTGATTTCCTAAAAGTTTAGTATTGAAAGAGTAATGTTTTTTTTCCAGTTATTTTTCATGTTATGAATTTACATCGAGATAGTTGGTAAACGGTCAACAAGCTGTGCCGCTTACATGTTAAATTGAGTAATTGGTTAGGCTAAATGTGCAAATTCTTTTTATGAGCTAGATGACACACAATTGTAAATCGTAATACTATAATAGCATCAGCAATGCAGATGCCCCCCCCCCCCAAACACGGCAACGTCGCAAGGCAAGGGGGGGTTGTCACGCGCCTGGACGCCCCCTCTCGCAAAATCCGCTCGAGGATGTTCAATCCACATATGTCTCCCTTCGTCTATCCTCCATATTGGTCATGGACAACTCAAAAATGCCCTTTAGTGATTCTCTAACCTTAGGAGTGCTTCGCTCATATATATTTTAAAATGATTTCAAGTTTGTGAATTTATTACTTAGATGTTGAATCCTTAACAACATTGATGGTCCTTACTAGCTAACGTCGTTTAACGTTGTTAAATTTTTCAGTGTGGTTGTATAAAATGACCAAACAATATTGATGATGGGTGACGGTTGAAGATGAGGGTATTTGCTCATTTTACATGACTTAACCGGAAAATTTAACGATGTTAGCTAGAACGACCATCAATGTTATGAAAATTCAACCATAGGGAACACCTAAGACAATGTGTAATGGGCAATGAAGAGGCTTGATAACGTCCCTAACACCACCCCTCTAGGCGTTATAGGGGTCATGAAGAGGGAGGGACATTTCTAATATAATGCCAAATGAGACGAAAAAATTGGAAAGTCTTGATTGAAAGAGCATTAACCGTTACACATTTTTTGAATGAGCATTATAATGCTGATGTGGCGAAAAACTTCCCATTAGTGGGCATTAACCATTAAGGGTATACGGTGTGGTGCGGCAAAGGGAAGTGGCAAAGTGGTTTGCCGCGCGGCAACACCGCCGCCAACCCCTTTGCCGCGTCGATTTGTTTGTCGCTCGGTGACATATTGCCGATCGGGAACATGAGAGAGTGAGGGTAGTGAGAGAGAGGGGATATTATGGGTGGGGTCCATTCCCATCTCAACTAATCACAATTTTTTCCTTTTTTTTAAAAAAAATAGTTTACCACTTCACCAAGTGTTTAAACCATTGCCAACAATTTTCACCAAAGTTTAAATACTTTTGACTGATTGACATGGCGCGCTCTGATTGGTCGGTTTTTTGGTTTGCCACTTCAAAGTGTTTAACCACTCACCCTAAAGATGGTCTAAGTAATAAGTTTACAACCATTAAAATCAATTGTGTAATTATTAAACATTGAGGATGAATGGTGCAATATCTATAAAGCACGGAGACCAACCCCGTGGAGTTAACTCTATATAAAAATAAATAAATAAACAAACATCTTGATTTTTTAAACCCAAAGGTTTTTCATGCATAAACACTTGTAACTTGTGCTTTGGGGATTTTTCGAAAAATAAACTTGATTTTTTAGTTTAAACCCAAAGGTTTTTACCTTTTACAATTTTAACCCTACAAAATTTGTTTTTTTAAGTTTAACTCAAAACTTTTCATTATTTGCAATTTAACTTCACAACTTTTGTCAATTATACTTTTCGTCTTTGGTTTAACGTTTTTATGTTTCGTTACGTATAGTTCTAAATTTTTCGAGTTAATATGACGTAACGTACGAGTGTGGCTCAACTTTTTTATGTTTTGTTTCAAAATTTGCAAGTTAACACGGCGCAACGTGCATGTGTGGTTCAACGTTTTTACCTCTATTTTTTCATGTTTGACAGGTTCGCCGCAACACGCAGATCCTAGGTCGAGTCAGTGTTGGTGGTCGATCACGGTTGTGTGACATTAGTACTATCTGACACCGTTTACACCCCGCCGCAACGCGGGGTGTGCTTTGGGGGTTTTCCAAAGAAAAAATGGTTATGCATATGGTTGTCGTAACCTTGGCTTTAGAGGTTTTCCAAAAAAAATTTGATTTTTTTTACTTTTCACCCAAAAGTATTTCATAAATTACCTTTAACCTAAAACTATTTGTTTTTTTACTTTTAACCCAAAACTTTTTATCTTTTGCAATCTATCCTTACAACTTTTTTTACTTTCAACTTTGATCCTTTATAGTTTTCATTTTACGCAAATTTTCCGCTTTATGCTTGGTTCTAAATTTTGTGACTTAACACATCGCAACGTGCGTCTTTGGTTTAACGTTTTTACGTTTCGTTCTAAATTTTGCGAGTTAACACGACGCAACGTGCGTGCATGGGTGAACGTTTTTACATCGTCTATGTTTTCCTGTTTGACATGTTTAACATAACGTACAGGTCCTAGGTCGACTTAGTTATAACTAAAGAATCCCCGCCGCATTGCGGCGGGTCACAATTCTAGTTATTATTCATCATAAGAGAAAAAAGGGTAGTAAATATTTATTAACTAGACAAATAAAATAAAATACACGTGGGTAAGCTCAAGTTCAAGTCAAGAAAATGACTTGGAAAAAAATTTGTTGCAATCATAAATATTTGATATTAATATTTTATTAATAGCAAAAATAAACAGAAAAAGTTGTCTGAGCCGCAAAGTAACATCCAAATCGGCCCTCATGATGTATTTGTGTTATGGGCATAGGGAAATTAATACCAAATAATTTGTAGAATTGATGGCTTATATAAGTCCCATTTATTTGTACAAAAATCCTACACACACTAGCAAGTTATATTTCTAGCTAGGTTATATTACCCTCTTGCAATGGGATTCCGTCCAAGGATGTCGATGCTCGTTCTCACTTTGTTCGAAATGTTTTTCTCGCTTGGTGCCACAACAAAAAACGCAACTTTTGATCAAAATTATTATGTAACTTGGGGACAAAATCGTATTTTGTTTTTTAAACATGGACAAGAAGTTCAGTTGTCGCTGGACCAATCTTCAGGTTTTCTAGTCATTCTAAATTAGAGTGTTTCACATTTGAACATGCATCTAGGCATGTATGCCTTCACTTTCTTAACATATTTATTTGATCTTTAATTTATAGGTGCTGGATTCGGATCTAGATCATATTATGAATCTGGATTCTTTCAAATGAGGATTAAACTACCAGATAAGGATTCGGGTGGCGTTGTTACTGCTTTTTATGTACAATAGAATACTTTAAACTTAATTTATTTAATGCTATTTTATAACTTTGCTTAATTCATTATAAAAATGAGTGAAGGTGACAAAGATGGAAAACCACTCATTTGACTATTGTTTGTGCTTAAGTGGACCATTTCACACTATTTGCACCAATGAAAACTAGAAGCAATTAGTGTTTGTTGGTTTGTTTTATAGGACCATGTGTAGTGGTTAAACAATATAATGCCCTCACCATGGGGCGTTTTGCGCCATGTGGCAGCCTAGTCAGCAAGGGGCATTATTAGGCGTTTTTACAAAATGGGTGTAGTGGGGATGTGGGGTATTATGTTAAATGAGATGTAAAATAATTAAATAAAAAAAAACCTCAAAAAATTCTTATTGGATAACATATAAATGAGATGGAAGATGATTGGAGAAGAGGATTGGGGCAAGGCGTTTTAAACATAACGCTTAATCAAAAATTTTTCAAAAAAAACGCTCTAAAACGCCCCATGTAATGGGTTCCAGGCGTTTTGGGGCGTTATTTTGCAATTTTTTTTAAAAATCACGCCCCACTACGGGTAGTCTAAAGAAAGTAAAAAAAAAATGCTTGTGAATCTTTAATTAAGTTTTTAGGAAAATTATATGTTTTTTTTCACTTACAAGTCATGAAGTTTTTTTTATAAAAAGATCGGAGCCATTTCTTCTATACATTTTTCTTTATCGTTCTCGTTATAGCTTGGTTTAATCGTATATAAGATGTTATGTAGTTACATTCAAACGTGGGCATACACGATGAGTTGGACTTCGAGTTCTTGGGAAACAGGCCGGGCAAACCCATCGTTTTACAAACAAATGTATTCGCACACGGGCTTGGCGGTAGAGAGCAAAGAATCCGTCTCTGGTTTGATCCCTCGGAAGATTTTCATTACTACAAACTCCTTTGGAACCAACATCAAATTGTGTAAGCACTTATATACTTAAAATGCGTTAGGTCTACCCGTCAATCAGTGGTGAATCCACGAATTTTTTCTAGTGGGTTCATTGCTTGTAGAAGCTCCAATTTTATAGAAACCGGGCGTAATAAAATTTAGGGTCGGGTAAGGTTCATCACATAATAAAAATGATACCATAATAAAAAAAAAAAAAACATATGTTGATCATCTCAATACAACCACAATCGACTCGTTTTAACGGTTTTCTTGCCAGGTTTTTCGTGGATAACATGCCGATTAGGGTATACAAGAACCGCGTAGTACATGGTGTAGCCGGGTACCCCCATAGACCGATGCAAGTGCTTGTAAGCTTGTGGGATGGATCTAATTGGGCCACTGATGGAGGCAAAACCAAAGCTAATTGGACCCAAGCACCATTTCAGGCCCACTTTCAAGATTTTAACATTAATGGTTGCCGTTCAAACCCACATAGCCCAAATAAGGATTGTTATTCCACAAAGTATTGGTGGAATAATAGAAATTATTTGCAGTTAAACAGTCACCAAATGAGAGAATTAGCGGCTGTGAGAAGAAAGTATATGACTTATGACTATTGTACTGATAAAAATAGGTACCCTATTGCTCCTGTAGAGTGCCATGACCATGAGCCTTGAGTAAATTAGTAACTTTAGTATTAATTTGTATTGGGCTGGGCTAGGCTAGGCTCATGCTATTATACACTTAACAGCCCATATTTTACTAGCAATAAAATTGAAACCATATATATGTACTTGATTTCCCAAAACTTAGTATTAAAAAAGGAGTAAATTTCAAAGTTCATCCTTTATCTATGTCTAATATATCAAAGTATGTCCTTTATCTTTAATAACCTCAGAAAACATCCTTAATGTTTGAAAAACCAATCAGGTTATGTCCTTTACCCTAAACCTTGTTTGTTTTCCCAGTTAAGTTAGGTCACGTGAGAAGCACATGAGGACATTAATGTCATTCTACCTAACAATTAATGTGCCCTGTTATAAAAACCCTAACCCCCACATCTTCTTCTCCATCTTTCAATCCTGCGTAAAATCATTAAATTCAATAATGCAAAAGATCCACACACGCATACGATACAAAATCATTAAATTCAAGACCCACCTCCATCTCCCCCATTTCTGTAAATACAAAACAACTTTACTCTAACCCACACCCATCATCATCATCTCCAGTTTCAAATCTCAAAAATGCCTATATTGCCCTTCAAGCTTGGAAATCAGCTATTAAAAGTGATCCAAATGGGTTACTAAACTCATGGGTCGGGTTAAATGTGTGTGGTTACAAAGGTGTGTTTTGTGCAGATCCGAGTGATGAAATGGGTGATCCATCTGAACCGGTAGTTGCAGGTATAGATCTCAACCATGGTGAGAGGCGGTGGCGGAGGTGTTTAAAGGAAGGCAGTGGCAGAGGTGTTAAAGGGAGGCGGTGGCGTCGGTGCTTAAAGGGAGGCGGTGGCGTTGGTGCTTAAAGGGAGGCGGTGGCCGGGTGGTGGTGATGGTCCGATGGTGTCACAGAACTGAGATTTGAGAAGATTGGTGGTGGTGGCCGGGTGGTTGTGATGGTCGGGAGGCGACGACCGGGTTGTGATTGTGGAGAACAAAGATTGTTGTTTATGGTGATGGTGGTGGTAGAATGGTTGTAGCAGCAGGAAGTTTTTAGAGAGAGAACTTAGAGAGAGAAAGATAGTAAGATTTATGAGAGAGACATGTGTTTTGAAGATCTGGGTTTTGTTTGAAGTTTTGAAGATATAATGTGCAGATTATGAAGCTTATAAGATTTGAATTTTTTATAATTTTATTTTTCTAGTATTAAGGTAAAGACTAATATACCCTCATGTGCTTTTCACGTGACCTGACTTAACTGGGAAAACAAACAAGGTTTAGGGTAAAGGACATAACCTGATTGGTTTTTCAAACATTAAGGATGTTTTCTGAGTTTATTAAAGATAAAGGACATACTTTGATATATTAGACATACATAAAGGACGAACTTTGAAATTTACTCTTAAAAAAGTAATGTTTGATTTTGTTTTTCTTCTAATATTATAAATTGCAATTTGTTTATAGGTCAAATTGAGTAATGAGTTCGACTAAATGCGTAAATATTTTTTCTAAGTTACATGACACACACACTTGTAACATTATAAGTTTATAACAATATCACCAGCGGGGTTGCCCCACAAATACGGCCAAGTTACAATGCTAGGGTGGCCATAGATGGCTCCAAAAACCCCCGTTGGTGATTTGGTGATGCCTTGGACTTAAAGAATGTTTGGTTCATAAATATTTATAAACGATTTGAAGTTTGTTAAGAGAATTAAAATATGTCATGTATTCGTGTGTATGTTTGATAGAATATATTGAGATTATGACCTAATCCTATTTGGTTTGTACATTTTTTCGAATAAATTCAATATATAAAATAACGATAAATAACAAAATTATCCTTCATTATGTTTTTCGGCCTTTTATTTTTTATTTTATAATAGTACTGTAGAGGAATATATCCGAATTCTCCTAACGGGATGACCCAACCGTCTTGGACAAATGGATTAGAATCCCATAGGGAATTAGGGTAAACTCCACCTATGACTATCATGCACCCCGCACGCACCGTAACACTCCCTATTGACACACCTTGAGCATGGAATGTTTTTCACCAATGAGAGCAAGACTGGCATCGGCTAAACTATTATTCTAGTGGGGAACCAACATAGTTACTTAGTTAGTATATTTACTCTCACGCCGGAGAGTGGTCACAGGGAGGACTCCCTGCCTATGAGGAGACTAATGGCGTGTTTTGGTTTGTAGAATTTGCTTCAAACATATCCGTGGTTCTCGAAGATGTCTCCCCATGGATATAGATCCAAACTAACCCGGCTAGGATTTGTTTCTTCATTGGCGTCATACGTAGGATTCGAACCCATGCCCACATTGAAATATATTCTTATATTTTTTTTATTCTTAAAAAAAACTCTACAAAGATACATTTTATAAAGTTACTACTAAAAATATAATAAATTAATTATGTATGACTAAAAAAAAACCAACTCATTGGACGCCGTTGATCTTGAGGCTACTTGAAATATGGCAATTTGGGGATACGTATCATCATCATCATACTCAGTAAAATCACACCAATAACAAAGTAAAGGTAGGGTCTGAGAAGGATAAGATGTAGACAACCTTACATCTACGTTGCTTCCAGTGAGACCCACAACTCGATAGTAGTTTTGCATCAAGCTTTGAACATAACGCACATAACACTTAGCAATCGGGACAAAGACCGATTAATGCATGTAAGGATGAGCATTTGGTATCAAATACCGATCCCGTCCCGTACCGATCCCGATCTCGAAAATACCGTATCGAATTTTTTCGGTACCGGAAACGGTATCCACTTTTTGACATTTTCGGTATCGGTATTTTCGGGATCAGTATAGGTTCGGTACGGTACCGGTAAAATACCGACTTATACCTTCAAATACCACTACCGTACTGAAGAAACACTAGATAAATGACCGGAATCAAATAATCTAGTGGGTTAGGTTCTGCATAAAGGGTTGGTTCTCTCTCGTTTGATTCGAAGGAACAGATCTTCTTCTCCGGTGAACACTGCAAAACAGAACACCGTTAGTCTCGTCAAGGGGAGAAGGGGGGTTCTCTCCTTGACCCGACTCCAGCGTATCGACATATTTTGGGACCTTACCCCTTCAAATACCACTACCATACCGATACCGTACCGTATCGACATATTTTGGTATCGGTATCGGTACCCAGTTTTGGCGAAATTCGGGATCAGGATTTTCAGGATCGGGACGGGATCGGGATTTGCTCATCTCTAAGTGCATGTGCCATTTTGTCTTTTAGCTATCAACGTCACCACATGACGCATGATTAACCGTCCTAAGTTTTTAACGTTATTTTCACGAACTTAGTAAAATAATGTTAAAATTAGTGCACTTTCACTTTCCCCGTAACGCGCATACCGCAGGCGGGGCGTAAATTTGGGGATACGTATAAATACGAAAAAGAATCGAGCTGAACAACAACAACACGTGACGCACAAAGATTTGAGTTTGAGAGGACTAGATGAATCCGGAAACATAATCCGGTGAAGTAACGAATCAGCATCCCTATAATGGCGGTAATCATTTCAGCATTTGATCGATCATCAACAAACTTTAATCGGTGGTTGTCTTCTCATTTCCCAGAAAGAAAATAAGGTGAGAAATGGATGTTGAAGGAGTAAACAAGAAATTGGTTGATGAACTTGAGGAAATGGGGTTTCCATTGCCCCGAGCAATGAGAGCACTTTATTATTCAGGTTAGTCCATTTTTAGCAACATTTTGATTCAACAACGAGTCAACGAACGAAGATTAATTTCATATATATATAGTCTTACAAACTTGGAAAATTTCATATATGCACAACTAAAACTAAAATATCAGATGTCACCTTTTTATTAAAAATAATCGATCATTTTACCTTTATTTTTTTTAACTTCAACATTTCATTATATATGCTCATCTTTTAAATTAATATATTAGTATAACACATTTTTAGCTTAAATTTACTTTTACCTTTTTTTAATTTATTTTTTATTTTTACCCATGATCGATAGTATACTCCTTATATAATATTTATGCTAAATAAATTATGCTAGAAATGAGTAAATGTAATATTTGAAGTTAAAGGTCATGTATATGTATGAGATTTCAAAGTATTAGAAAAATAAGGGTAAAATTGTCATTTATTAATTTTTTTTCAATGAATTGGGTATATATATATATGTTATTTCAACTAATTTGCAAAGGTATGTATGATATTTATAATTTTGCATAGGTATATATGATATTTTGCGGAATTGCCCCACACAAATATTATTTTATTATAAAAGTATATGTTAAAACTCATTAATTTCAACCCGTTTACTTATTAACGGGTCCATTGAATTATATATCCAGCAGTAAAACAACTATAGCTAAAAAGGAAACGGATCAAAAGTGTAGGTTTTGTAGTTTGGAAATGTGATGGATATCTGTCTGAATCATGTATGTCATATGTAAGATTAAATATATTAAGTATTAATATTTAATCTATAGCCATCTTAATCATTTACATTATAGAGATCAAAATATATTAGAACCTATTATTTAATTAGTTGGTAATTGTTGATGGACCATATTACCCTTAGTAACTAATTAGGTTTCCTCCTGGGTGCTTATATAAGGAGAGTTATGTGGAGGTTTAAGGGTTACTCAGTTTCACAATTCACAGACCCCATAAGCCATAACATCAATCAACCTCTCTCTCCAAACCGATTACCCTTTATCGGTTTCTCTTATCACCATCATTAGATTGCACCCTAAGGAGGAACCAGATCAAGCTGACAATCATGTCGAACCTAATGCTGCGACTACATCTGGATTCTCTGCTGGCCTGTACTGATGCAATCAGGTATGTTTTCATGTTTTCCTTCATGTATAAACAGAACTGAACCAACATGTGGTATCAGAGCATATGTTGATTAGTCAGTTCTGTTTTCGTATCCATAATTCTGGGATTGAAACTTGGAAAACGGAATTTTTCTTTAAAAACCGTATGACCTTAACAGCCGGTTTCGAGTCATAAGAATCGACTCGAAATCATGATTTCGATGAAAAGATTAATTGTTTTGTTCACCGAATTAACTGGATTATAATTTTAGCCGAAATCTGTTTAGTAAAACTATTAAAATTCAGGTTTCGGGTTCCAGAATTTTATTTTTTATGATTAGGGTTCATCATGTTCATGTGAAAATTCGAAAATTCTGTTATGATTTGGAATGATTTAGGATTAATGGGTGTTTTTTCCATGTTTGATCTAATTTTATCTTTTAATTTTTATTCGAAACTGTTATTAGATAAACAGTTATTATTTTCGAAATATGTTGATAAAATTAGATCACTTTAAAACAGGAAATAATATCCCATAATCCCTTAGATTTCGAATTTTCAGTTATGTCATCACAATTAACAGCTGTAACAGGAAGTTTCGAGAACATGAGGTTGCTACTCGCAACCATGAGGTTGCTACTCGAGACCACGAGGTTGCTACTCGCAACCATGAGGTTGCTACTCGCAACCATGAGGTTGCTACTCGCAACCATAACGTCATTAGTCGAGACCATGAGGTTGCTACTCGCAACCATAACGTCATGACTCGCAACCATGAGGTTGCTACTCGCAACCATAACGTCATCACTCGCAACCATGAGGTTGCGACTCGCAACCATAACGTGAGTAGTCGAAACCGTAGTTGCGACTCGCAACCATAACGTGACTAGTCGAAACCGTAGTTGCGACTCGCAACCATAACGTCATTAGTCGAAATCGTGGTTGCGACTCGAAATCTCATTATTTTAAGCTGTTTAAATGTGAACTAAGGAAAAATTTTTTCGGGGCTCCGCCCCGAACCCCGGGCGGGGGCACGCTGTCCCCCGCACCCCCCAGCGAACTCACCGCGGAGTTCGATCCGCGCTAACGGGTGGTTTGCTATTAAATTATTGGTTTTTGTAATTATTTAGTTAATTAATGAGGATCAAATAATGTTTTACAGAAACCAAAATGGCTTTACTTGAATGAGCTTCTGATGCATCATTTCTGGCCAAAGCTGACTTGATGCATCTACTTATCATCCAAGTATTACGAAAAGCTATGTTGTGTGTGCATCATAAGCATGAATGTCTTTATTTCTGGCCAAAGCTGATCTAATTCATTCATAGATGGCATATTCAACAAGTGCATAACTAAAGTGTTTGTCTCAATTTCTGGCCAAAGCTGATTTGTTACAACCACTTTGCACATATGCTTAAATGATTACACTTCTGGCCAAAGCTGTTTTGTCTTCGTTTAAGTAGAATTTTAAGTAGTCTATTATTTTGATGTTAGTAATAGACGTATCACAACCTCTTCACATAATGATCCTTATATTAATGATCCTCAATTAATTTTTGTGATCATTTTGTCTGCCTTATTCTTAGTACCCATAATTTTACTCACTATAATTTTTCTTCTATAAATCTATATCTCATCCACTCTAATTCCTAAGCCTAAAATGTTTTGCTTTATTTAAAGTTTCTATAAGAATTAGCTCTTAAATTAAATCCTTGATTATCTCTTAAGACACGATAACCTTATTGCTCTCTTCTGATAAGGCACTACAGAAGAAAAGTAGAGCATGATGATTAGGATAAATCGAACATGATGTCTCTTATGATAATCAAGAACTCTCTAACATAATTGCTATCACTAAAGTTATTCCAGATTAAGTTTTTCCTAAGACTAATCTATCATTGTGGAACAATTACAAGAACTCCTAAGGTGCATGTCTTTATTTAACTAATTATAAATTATATGGTTAAGTGGTATATGTGAATATATTATAATGTACAATACCATGACCCATAAAGTTAAGGGCTTACGCATGGAAATAAGTAAATTTTCCAGTACATTACATACTAAGTTTTCATTTGTACAATTTGATGCATTATAAATCAGCTATAACACTCAAAAGTACCAAAGTATAACGAGTGTGTTGATAAGCAACATATGTACATAGAAATAAATGTTTGAAACTGGAAAATAAGATGTTATTCACCTTACAACCACTAAGAACTTTACAAGAGGATTGTTCTAAGGTCCATAGACAAATTACAAGTGCTAATCCCAACGTTAAGGTTCTTCAAGGGAAAATCTCACTGCATAATTATGTCATTAGACTAGGCATAAGCAACGAGACTATCCATTATTCTAAAGAACCGTTGGATAAATTAATTAGATAGTAACTTACTAATGATATTTAAGTCTGATAATTTTAATATTCCAATTAACACATGATTAGTTGACTCTAGTTCCATACGTTTCCTTACCAGAACTCGACAAATAACTAACATGAGAGTTAGTGACAAAATAAAATGTTAAGCCTATAAGAACCATAATGAACAGTCTTCCAACAACGCTTTTCGATACCTTATATATTCTGATTAATCAGAATATAGTATCATAATTAAGCAATGTTATGAAGGTTGTGAGGTTTGGATAGTCAACATAAAGTCACACTTATCTTAAACTCTCCTCTTATTTGTTCTAAATATCTGGATAGAAACATTACTAAGATGAAACTAGATGATACCTTATTTTTTTTTTTTTTTCACAACTTTTGTCATCATGCTAATGAGAATTTGACAAAAGGAAAATGAGACTTATAAATTTCATCCATTAGAACCAAAATTCATGAGAAATCATGACATGGTTAATGAGGATGATTATCCATCCAATCTCATTTTAAGTGATTTTAAATCATGACGTTAAAGCCCTAAAATATGACTTGGCTTAGGGAATAAGCATGGGTCCATCATAAGTCATTCATTGACATTTGTGGAACTTATTCCAAATGGAATATTCAGACATAATTCATTTATCATTTAACAGACTATCAACTTGTATCTAAATTTTGTCACATATGGCCCACGGTCTTAGAAGAAATTTATTCATACATATACTTTATAAGATTTCTATTAAATATGTTCCTAAAGTTTCTTATGATATCTGGACATTAAAGAAATCACATAAAGTCTAACATATATGTGATAGGTTCCCACGTCACGTAGCTCATTGAAACTTCTCTTGTAGCATTCTAGAGATATTAAAGATCAGTGGGAGCATTAAGTGTCTTAATAATAACTTGCAATAGTTGCAAGAGGTGGGGAAGAGTATCATTAAATTCACACCTCTTGTACAAGACATCGCTCCATCACGACACTGTTCAATCAAACCTTATCTCCTTAAATCTAATGCTACTCTTACAAAAGTTTCATTGTTGCTTAATTGTGGGCGCACTTAGATTTCTTACCTAAACTAACATAATCCTCAACAAGAGAAACTACAACGACTCATGTCATTAATTTGTTTTCTCTATTAGAATTTGTTGGTCGTTAAGTATTGACCCTAAGCATGCTGAGTTCCTAAAGATTTCTAAGGTTAGTGGGAGCAGTCAAAGTCCTTATTATGACTTGCAAGGAATACAAGAGGCGGGGGGAAGAGTGTCATTAAATTCACTCCGAATTTAACTCCGATTACACCTCTTGTACACTATACTGCACCAACTCTTACAAACTTAGAATGAAAATGATAGCAACCTAACCAAGGGCTAATCCAGATTAAGTAGAAACTTCTAATGAACCCAATAATCAACTCAGGAGGTCATCTAGGTTTAAAAGCCTACTAACTTTGATGATTACATAACCTCCCTAATTGAAGTTGAAAGGGATTTTGGAAATGTTTACTGATCCTATCTCTTCAAATTAAGCCATTAGTGTAAATCAATCATTTGAATGGAATATAACAGTTTTATAGTGAAACTGACTTTGTGTGTTCTTATAACGTTTGGGATTTGATTAAGTTACCTAAGAGTGTTCATGACTAAACCAAATCCTAATATAAGCGTTAAGACACTCAAAAGCATGATTGATTGTCAAAGGTTGTACTCAGGAAGAGATAAATTATTAAAGAATCTTTATTGCATATCTAACAAAAGATTTCTTTGAGGATCATCACTGTTCTAGTAGCTTATAATAGTTTTAAGCTACATTAGATGAACATTAAAACGATTTTCCCTAATAAATGACTGACACATTTACATGTTCATTAGATAACAACCTAAAGTTTCAAACTGAAGGTTAAAGAACACTTTGTTTGTAAGCCAATAATATCCATGTATGGGTTAATGCAAACATCATAATGTGATGAAAAGCTAACGTAATTATTTTCATCAAGAATCAAGTGGATTAATGTACCTACCTCAAGATGAGTGGGAGCAACTAAAATAAACTTGTCTATATAGATGACATTCTTTGACAAGCATATGTTACATAAGTCAAAGCATTGTTAACACAAACTTTGATATAATAAAACTCAGAGATATCTCTTACGTGATTGATATCATAACATACTGAGATAGACCCAATGGGATATTAGTTTCGTTCCATAAGTTTAACATTAAATGGGTCCTTACATATGTAACAATCAATATTGCTCTCCTTTAGAGGAAAATAGGATAAATGAGATTATTTATTTATGCTTCATTAATTAGAAGCCTTATGTAAGTTTAAGTCTATACTCGTTTAAATATTACTCATATTGCAACACACTAGATACGTCTAGATTAATGTGTAGCATCTAATGGAGTATTACAATATCTTTAAAAGAAACGAGAGACTACAATTTAAAGAAGAAGTGAGAATTAAAACCGGTTTATTACTCTAACTTTGAGATATTCAAAGATTATAAAATGCAGTTTCGGGTATATCTTTATGTCAGCAGACAAAACCTATTTCATGGAGGAGTCATAATGCACTGATATTAACAACCTAAGTTATAACGACATAACATGGTCACTAAATGTTGTTGGAAATTTAATCAGTGGACTCATAAGTTTATTAACTCCATATAATGTTTTGAAGAATTAGTGTGATAAAGTCAGCCACCATAACTCCTTGAACAGTAACAGTTCAAGAGGTGCTGCATTAAGTTTCGATACGCAATTAATTATTCGTTTATGAACGAATTGAGGAAACTAAGTTTTGTATCGAATACATTCATGATATGCTTAAGGATCCTATAACTGAAGGGCTATTACCCATAAGTCTTATTAAGAGAGCTCATAGACGGGTATTAATTAATGGCCATGCGCAACCGCATATCGTACTATGAATGACTAAGTATTAGTTAACTTTCCTCAAGTTTGATTTTGTATGTCTGTTAGAATATGTTCAACCGGTATAATGGCATATAGACAAATAAAAGTTACAAATCAAACAAAGGGCTTACGTGTATTTTGATCATGATGATTAGGTTTTAAATTAAGGCTATAGTATGATTAATGGGGGTCCTGAGTCGCATAATGATTCAACGGCTGTATTTCTCTGCTATAGTACTTGTTTAAGGCTAAAATGAGTGTTAACTCCTGATCAGGCTTATCTAATACTCATAGTAAATGATTACTCGGCTAAGTGGGAGAATGTAAGATTAAATATATTAAGTATTAATATTTAATCTATAGCCATCTTAATCATTTACATTATAGAGATCAAAATATATTAGAACCTATTATTTAATTAGTTGGTAATTGTTGATGGACCATATTACCCTTAGTAACTAATTAGGTTTCCTCCTGGGTGCTTATATAAGGAGAGTTATGTGGAGGTTTAAGGGTTACTCAGTTTCACAATTCACAGACCCCATAAGCCATAACATCAATCAACCTCTCTCTCCAAACCGATTACCCTTTATCGGTTTCTCTTATCACCATCATTAGATTGCACCCTAAGGAGGAACCAGATCAAGCTGACAATCATGTCGAACCTAATGCTGCGACTACATCTGGATTCTCTGCTGGCCTGTACTGATGCAATCAGGTATGTTTTCATGTTTTCCTTCATGTATAAACAGAACTGAACCAACATCATATAGTTAGATCAAAGTATTTCGATGGTATTTTTGAAATCTTGATCGGTTATTTAAAAAGATCAAGAACGAGTATATGTTTTCTGTTTTGAAAACGTATACCATAATTGACTAAATACTTGCGTTTATAGTTGGAGACCACCACAACGTTTAGTTGAAATGACACGATGTTTCGTGAAAGAGGGTTAAAACGGTTGGCAGTTATTTGGTTACCTTCAGCATAAACTCTGTCGCTCAAACTCGTCCTTTGGTCTTACGTAAATCCAATTAAACTAAAATGACTTGATGTCACTAACGTCACCAAAAATGTATTTTACTCGAACAATAAGATTATTGCACTTTATAGGTATTCTAATTTCTCATCATAATCTTTTTTTTTTCAAGGTAACTCTAGTTTGGAGGATGCTATTAACTGGATTGTTGATCATGAGGATGACCCTGACATTGATCAAATGCCCTCAGTATGATTCACTTGTTTTCATACTTATTTCAATTTATGACTTCATATGAAGTTTTTTACTTTTTAGCTTGTTATAGCTCATTAAAAATTACCGTAAATAACTCGCCAAACGAATACCATTTCATGAGTTCATATGACATGTTTATTTTTTTTTTCAACATTTTTGTTGTCCCGTTAGGTTCCGTTAAAAATCGAAATTGAGGATAGTGAGGTTTCTTTTGTATCAGAACAAGTGAAGCTAACAGCACAAAAGCTAAGGTTAGTTATTCATGAGTTTTACTGTATTCAATACTAATGATATTATTAATAATAACTAGTTAAATTTCTACCTGCGCGTTGCGGCGGGGACCCAATTCAGTAACGGCAAGCAAATACCGAATATCAAAACATAAATAAAAATGTCATGAAAAGGATACTCAATCCGTCCAAAAAAAGCGATTTTAAATAACCTAATATATAATGATAATAGGACCCACACGTCCTACACGTTGGAATTTCGGTTGTTTTCAGTTCAGTTATTACGGTGCTAACACGTTAAAATATGGATGAGCTCGGTACCAGTAACGGCACCGAAAGTACCGATCCGGAAAATCATCGAAATTAGGTACCGGCACCGAAAATGCTCGGTACAATACGGTATGGTATTTGAATGTAAAAATCAATAAATATAGGTATGGTGCTAGACCGGTGTCGAACCGAAAGTAACGATTCTGAAAACGCCAAAAGGTGGGTACCAAATTGGTACCGATACGATACCAGTTTGATTACAGGATTTGATACGATTTGCTCATCAATAATCTAAATATCCAAGTTTATTTTACATGCTACAATTCATTCGTTACGTAAAAGACAAAAAATAAAACAAAATAAGCTGTTGTGTATATAAAACCTCATTCAAACGAAACACAGTTTACTTACTGTGTGTATGAGAAGTAATCTAAACTGTGCAATGACTTGCATTGCTACGTTGCTACAGGATTTGATGAGCTCGGTACCAATCGGTACCGAAAATTCCGTTACCGAAATCCCCAAAAGTGGGTACCGGTACCGAATATACCTGGTACAGTATAGCTTGATACGGTCGATACTGGTACGGCACCGGTATTTGAGGGTAAAACCCGATGAATACCAGTGCCGAACGAATACCGAAAATACACTCAGTTTGGTAAATTTGATACCGGTACCGGTACCCGATACTATTCATTCATTTCTATTTTTATTACAGTTAATTCATTTCTCTCTTTTTAATATTTATTATTTATTACTGTTCATTTCGTTGGTTTTTTTCTATTTTTATTACTGTTAATTCATTTCTCTCTTTTTAATATTTATTATTTATTACTATTCATTTCGTTGGTTTTTTAATATAAGGATAATTATTTGTTTGGTTATTCACAAAACTCATGATTGCTTATTTTTTGTACCAAACACTTGTCTATGCACAATCACAGAGAAAAATCAAGAAAAACGAACAAGGAAGAAGATGTGAAAGCGGCGTCAAGTAGAGAGAAGGTATTGTAAACGACTAACACAGGTTGGGTCGGGTCGGGTTAGATTGACCCGGCCCACCAAAACTTTTATCTTCTTTTAAATTTAAAATTAATATGAAGGATTTTATGATTTTATCTCTTTCTTTCACATTTATAGGAAAGAATTCGGGCAGGAAAAGAACTGCAAGAAGCAAAGAAAATTGCAGAAGAAAACGAAAGAAAACGGTCTCTTGCTAGAAATCCTGTTGTTGCTTTTACTTCCATTTTGCTCCCTGTGATTTGGTCATTTTAACGGTTTTGCCCCAATAGTTTAAAAATAGTCATTTTCCTCCCTGATTTTTCTAACTTATCGTCATTTTGCTCCCCGCCTCTAACCCCATCCAAAAAATCCATTAACTAGAAGGGTATTTTGGTAGTTTTATAGATAAAAGCAAGGACATGTAAGTCTTTTTACCTAAATAAACCTATAACTTGTTTATTTACATGTATATAAGTAATTCTTTTCTGATCCCCCATCTTTCCAACCACTCTTTCTACCGGCCACCACCATCCACAACCATCCACCACCACCTGCCGACCATGACTGCCGCGACTTTTAACTAAATGTTTTAAATGAGTTAGAGCCATGGAGTAAATTACCGAAATACCCCTACTTTTAATTGAACGTTTTAACTGAGTAAGAGCCAGGGAGCAAACTGGCGACAAACTCAAAAGATCAGGGAGGAAAATGGCTATTTTTAAAATATTGGAGCAAAACCGTTAAAATGACCAAACCACAGGGAGCAAAACGAAAGTTAACTCTAATTTTTTTTTCTATACATTTTGCTTCAATCAATACATTATAATCAGTTATATAGCCTTGCGGAAAGCAGAGAAAGAAGAAGAAAATAGAGCACGAGAAAAAATTCGACAAAAATTACAACACGACAAGGTTACCGCTGAATTGCATTTTTCCCTCCATGCTGACACTATGCAGACTATCGGTTGTTGATTTTTTCGTAACGGGTCAAAATGGGTAAATTTTAGGAACGGGTCAAAGCAAAAAAAATCGTAAAGAGACATGGGTCAAACGTAGGGGTGCAAACGAGCCGAGCCGAGCCCGAGCTCGACCAGGCTCGAGCTCGAGCTCGTTTAACATATGAAAGCTCGGGCTCGAGCTCGGCTCGATTCGAGCTTTATTTCTGAAGCTCGAGCTCGGCTCGAATGTAATTTTTCAAGCTCGAGCTCGGCTCGGGCTCGACTCGTTTAGTATTTATTAATTAATTTATTTTAATTATAATTATTATTATACATATAGTTTAGTATTTATATTTATATAAATGGTAATTATTATTATATAAATATATGTTTAATATATTAATAAAAAAATATATAAACAAAAAGCTCGATTAAGCTCGCGAGCCGTCTCGAGTTCGATAAGCGAAACTCGGGCTCGGGCTCGTTTAGTAAACGAGCTTGTTTTTAGGCTCGGGCTCGAGCTTGTTTTTAGGCTCGGGCTCGAGCTCGTTTAAGCTCGGCTCATTCGAGCTTTTTTTCGAGCCGAGCTCTAGTAGCTCACGAGTAGCTCGGCTCGTTTGCACCCCTAACGGGTTGAACTCTATTTTCAGGTGTTTAATTTTCCAATTTTTTTTCTTAATCTGTGGTGTTCTTTATGCCTTAGGCAGAAAGAAGGGGGAGGCTTGGATTACCTCTGCAAAATCATGCATCACTTACGACCAGCACGCCTACGGTTCAAGAAAATAAGGCAAGCTTTAGTATCATGTTTTGATATCTAAGATTTTAAATATTATTTAATCTACAATGAAATTTTAAATTATTGAAAAACAGAAAATGTTGCCTGGTATGTCTACTGAGGTTCGTGTTAATTCGACAACTAAGGTAGATCTCATGAGAGAATGTTTAAGGTCGATCAGGCGACACAATAAGGTAAGTCTTCGCGTCACAAAATTTATAAATTAAAGTGTTAACTTATAAAATGACCAAAAAGGGGCATTCTTAATTTCTTATTATATGTTGTTGAAGTATTTAAATTTGAAATTTGAATTATATTTCTATTATCAACTATGCTAGTATCTATTTATAAATTATTAGTTAGTAAAGGCTGCTTCGGGTAAAGTGATCAAGCATGAGAAAGCGTGCCTTAACAACCAGCACGTGTTTATCCCATTTGCTTTTGATACTTTTGGTTTTCTGGCGCCAGAGGCGTGGAGCTACTTAGTCGAGTTCAAAGGGTCATGCATAGTAATGTTATGACCCCGAGATCTATGAACGTAGTTTTTAAAAGGCTTAGTTTTGCTATTCAAAAAGGGGTAGCGGCACAGCTTGTTGCCCGTTTACCAACTATCTCAATGTAAATTATTAGATTACTCCCCTAATATTAACTACCAAATCTTTGTTAGTAATCTTTTAGTTTTTATGCAATATATAGGATGATGGTTTCAAAGTGAAGAGAGCTTTTGAGACTCTTCTAATTTATGTCAGAAATGTTGCAAGAGATCCTGATGAGGATAAATTCAGGAAGATCCGAATGAGTAATCCCGCTTTTAAGGTATCATCTTTTATAAATAGTAATATTGGATTTTAATAATCACAATTATTCGTCATTTGCTGCCAACAGTCCAAACTTCAAAAATAACCACTGGCAATCCCAACTATTAACTGTGAATGTGTATATTGTTGTTATTGAAGAATGATACAACGTACAGAATATATAAAGATGTGCCTACCTAACTTTCCTCCTATATACAAGGCAACTACCTAACTTTCCTCCTATATACAAGGCAACTATAATCAATATAATAGCAATCTTTGAATGAGAATAATAACAGTCAGTGGCATATTCTTCGGCTGACTTTGATTGACAATATCTTCGGCTAATACTCCCCCTTAGCTGGACCGGGAGTGAAGACATACGGTCAAGCTAGAACGGAAATTTTCAAACAGTTGTCTTGAGAGGCCTTTAGTGAATATATCTGCGTATTGATAGGAGGCGGGCACATGAAGAACTCGAACTTGACCCATGCGAACCTTTTCACGGACAAAATGTATGTCAAGCTCCACGTGTTTAGTCCGTTGATGTTGAACTGGGTTGTCTGACAGATACACTGCTGAAATATTATCACAATAAACGATAGTAGCACGTGTTATGGGAATATGTAATTCTAATAATAAATTACGCAACCAGCTAGTTTCGGCAACAGCATTCGCAACACCTCTATATTCAGCCTCGGCACTTGATCGAGAGACAGTCTGTTGTCGTTTAGAGGACCAAGAAATCAGATTGTTACCGAGGAAGACACAAAAGCCGGATGTAGATCGGCGAGAATCTGGACAGCCGGCCCAGTCCGCGTCAGAGTAGGCAACAAGAGAAGATGGGGTGGATGGTGTTAGCCGTAAACCATAATCAAGTGTGCCTTTGATGTAACGTATGATGCGTTTCAAGAAAGCAAAGTGCGAGTCCCGTGGAGCATGCATGAATAGACAGACTTGTTGCACGGCGTAGGAGATGTCAGGGCGAGTAAATGTAAGATACTGGAGAGCCCCGGCTAGACTGCGATAGAGAGAACCATCGGGTAACAAATCGCCGTCTTCAGCACTTAATTTTGAAGCCGTGTCAACCGGTGTGTTACAGGGTTTACAATCGGTCATGTTCGCACGATGTAAAATATCCCGAGCATATTGTGACTGAGATAAAAATAGGCCTTGAGTGTCACGGCGTACGGATATTCCCAAAAAATGATGAAGTGCTCCGAGGTCGGACATTGCGAACTCTCGTGAGAGTTGTCCGATAATGTTTTTCAGCAGTGTATCGGAAGAAGCTGTTAAAATTATATCATCAACATAAAGTAACAAGTATGCGGTGTGACTTCCCTGTCGAAACACAAACAACGAACTGTCGCAAATGCTACCCTTGAACCCGCGAGAGGTGATAAAATTGTAGAACCGTTGGAACCATGCCCGAGGTGCCTGTTTGAGGCCATATAAAGATTTGCGTAACCGACAAACATGATTGGGTTTACTTGAGTCAGTAAAACCCGGTGGCTGGAACATGTAAACTGTCTCCTGTAGGTTACCATGTAAGAAAGCATTCTTGACGTCAAGTTGATGAATAGGCCAGTTGTTAGTAAGAGCAACAGATAGAACTGTGCGGATGGTAGCTGGTTTAACAACTGGGCTAAACGTGTCCTGACAGTCAATCCCAACAGTTTGTGATTTTCCATTAACAACAAGCCGGGCTTTGTACCGTTCTAAACTGCCATCCTGCTTAAATTTATGGCGGAATAGCCACATGCACCGAATAATGGGATGGTCAGCGGGCCGGGGAACCAAATCCCAAGTATCATTATCAATTAGTGCTTTATATTCAGTTAGCATAGCCTGTTGCCAATGAGGGTCAGTTAGAGCTTTAAGGTGGGAGGTGGGGACGGGAGAGATATGTTCGGCTTTTGGTGCGGTTAGGGTATATTTAGGATTTGGTTTAAGTGTGCCATCTTTCCCCCTAGTGGTCATGTGGTGTGAGTTTTGAGTTGGAGGTACCGGTGGTAGTGGAGGTGCGTGGGGAGTGGTGTCTGTGGGTTGGTTGGTTTGAGGTCCGGTTACGGGAGTGGAGTGGGTGATAGTGGATGGGCCAGGGTTTGCATGAGGGATCGTTGGTGGACTAGAGTGTTGGGGTGAGGTTATTGGGCCTGAATGAGTGGGTGGGCTGGTTGATTGGGTTGGGCCGGTGGTAGGAAAACGAAAGGTGGCAGTGGGTAATGTTTCATCATCTAAAAATGTGTAAGTGTTGGGTGAGGTGGTGTGAGGGAAGGGAAATGTGGACTCGTCAAAATCCACATGGCGGGAAATATGGACTTTACCAGTTGAAGGATCTAGGCAACGATAACCACGAAAATTAGGTGGGTAGCCCAAGAAGATGCACCGGACAGACCGTGGGTTTAGTTTATTTGATTCAGTGGCAGAAAAATTTGGGTAACAGGCACACCCGAAAACCCGAAGGTGATCGTATGTGGGGTGACAGAGGTACAAGGCAAAAGTGGGGGTGTTATAATTGAGGCGGGTGGTGGGGAGAATGTTGTGAAGGTAAGCGGCGGTGTGAAGAGCCTCAACCCAAAATGTAGGAGGGAGGTGAGCATGGGTGAGGAGGGCGCGTATGATATCGTTGATACGGCGAATCATACGTTCCGAGCGCCCGTTTTGTTGCGAGGTTTGAGGACATGAGAAACGAAAAGTAAAACCGTTGGAGGATGCAAAATTGTGAAAAGCGTGGTTATCAAATTCTCCCCCTAAGTCACATTGAAAAGCTTTGATATTTTTGTGAAATTGTGTTTGGATGAATTTATGAAATTTAACAAAAGTGGGAAAAGTTTCGGACTTGAATTTTAACGGGTACACCCAAACGTAATTAGAAAAATTATCAACTAAAACCATATAATATTTATAAGCAGCATTACTCAGGACGGGTGATGTCCATAAATCGCAATGAATTATATCAAATGGAGCATATGTAAAGGAATTTGAACCAACAAAAGAAAGCCGTTTACTGTTAGATAAATGGCAAGAGTCACAAAAACCAAACGATTGTTCATTACAAGGAATATGAAAAATGCTAGAAAGAAATTTTAAAACTTGTGTGCCAGGATGTCCAAGACGATCGTGCCACTTATTTGATTCAGCTACTAAAAGGACTTGACGAGGTGGGGTGAATGGGTAAAGGTCACCGGTGCTATCATGGCGTGAAAGAGGTTGTCCAGTCTTGAGATCCTTCAAAGTAAAACCATATGGGTCAAATTCAACAGATACAAGGTTATCCCGGGTAAATTTTCGGACAGAAATTAGGTCTTTTACAACTGAGGGGGCATAAAGGATATTATTTAAATGGTAAGTAGTGTTAGGTGTTTTGTGGTAGCCCTTACCCGATCCCAAAATTGGCAAAGATTGGCCATTACCAACTAAAATGTTAGCATTAACTGAATTTGATAAAAAGGATTCGATTTTACCTGGGTCCGCGGTGAGATGTGAAGAAGCACCCGTATCCATATTCCACATTGGCACTGGTGAGTTGATAGTTAAGGCGGATAAAGCGGTGCCAAGTTCGGTTGGTTGGAGAGGGTCCACTGGTGGATTTGTTTGGTACTCGGGTGGGGCAGGAAAGGTGTAGGGTATGGTTGGATGGGTGAGGCCGTAGCCAGAGTGGTTCGGGGGTGGGTTGGCAGTCGGTTGAGTGTGTGTGTTGTGGGCTGGACGGGTCCAGGTGGGAGCCCATGGAGCCTGGGCCGGATGTGGACAGGGTGGTGGAGCGGCCCACCAAGGATATGGGGCAGGTGATGGAGGGTAATTGGGTGGTGGGTTTTGGGTCTGGAAGTGTTGGTATGTTGGCTGAGTTTGAGAATAAAATTGGTAGCGACCACGACCTCGGCCCCGGTAGGAGCTTCGGCCACGGCCTCGGCCACGGTTTTGGGATTGAGTGTGGTTGCGGGTGTCATAGGTTTGAGCGGGGTGGTAAGGTGGAGGAGGGGTCGGGTTCGGTGATGGAGTGGGAGGTGTGTTTTGGTTTGGTGCAGCATTGGTAATTGAGAGAGCCGTGTGTATAGATTGCCTAGCGGCTTGGCGACGCTGTTCGCGTTCAATCATATCACGGGCATCATCCCAAGATTTTTCGGCTTGGGTGATAAAGGAGGCGACAGTGTCGTACTCTTGCGGTAAACCGGTAACCATCTGGAGGACTAAACGGGATTCGCTTACCGGGTGATCAACATCATTGAGTTGGTCAGCGAGGTCTTTCATGCGTTGGAAGTAGTCATTGAGAGACGAGCAGGAGGCCATGGTAGTTGTAGTGAAGGCATGCTCGAGAGTGGCGGCACGTGCATTTTTGTTGTTGAGGAAAACCGTGTGAAGCCTATCCCACGCTTGTTGTGCTGTACCTACATTATCAATAACACGTTTAACGTAAGTATCCGATAAAGTGCCAAGTATCCATTGTAGGACAATGGCGTCAATCTTCGACCACGACTCGTAAGTCGGATCAGTTGAGGACGGTGGTGCGGAGCCATCAATATGGGACAGAACATCGTAGGCAAGGGCGTGGAGTTTGAATAGTTTCACCCAATCGGAGTAGGTGACTTTGTCGCCGTCTAAGACACGAACTTTGTTTTGTATGTTAGTGACTGTGTATACTGGATGTAGAGGTTTTGTGGGGTTATCGGCTGAAGAGGGCTGCTTGTCAGCCATGGGTGCTTCGTAAAACACAGGAAGGAAGAAAAAAAAAATAAAAGGTGCGGCAGAAGTGTTCAGGAAAGGAATGGCTGTGATACCATGTGAATGTGTATATTGTTGTTATTGAAGAATGATACAACGTACAGAATATATAAAGATGTGCCTACCTAACTTTCCTTCTATATACAAGGCAACTACCTAACTTTCCTCCTATATACAAGGCAACTATAATCAATATAATAGCAATCTTTGAATGAGAATAATAACAGTCAGTGGCATATTCTTCGGCTGACTTTGATTGACAATATCTTCGGCTAATATTAACATATTGGCCTTCAATGGACCCTGACTAACAGAACCCTAATGTTGTTAGTCTCCGGTCACCGGAAAAACGTTTTTGGCCAGAAAAAAGGATCCTAAAGGTTCGATCTAAGGTTACAAAGAGGTTTGGGACGAACAGGTTGAGTTTTCCGGCCAAAAACACTTTTACGGCGACTGGAGACTAACGACGTTAGGGTTATATTAGTCAGGGTCCATTGGAGGCCAATATGTTAATAGTTCCATTGGAGGCCAATATGTTAATAGTTGGGACTGCCAATGATTATTTTTTAAGTTGGGACTGTTGGCGGCCAACGACGAATAATTGGGATTATTAAAATCCAATATTCCTTATAAGTATTTAGTAAGTCCAATTAATGAGTTATAATCTAGTTCAATAAATAAAATAATTATGAATAAAAGTTACACTTTGGTGACTTATGAACCATTTGATTGTCATGCTTGTGATTGAAAAAACAGGAAAGAGTGGGGATATATGAACAAGGTGTAAGGTTTCTCGAGCTTTGCGGGTTTAAAAGAGTCGAAGATGGCAAGTATCTGGTTCTTCCGAGAGAGATGTTTGACATTGCGGTTTTTAAATCAGCCGGGAACATATTGCAGTCTGCTATAACAAATCCCTTCTTTGGACTTCTATCAACACAAGATTGAATAGTCATGTAAATTCATACATATTTCTACAATAACAACTTTCATTGTTTTATATTTAAAGTATGTTGTCATTTTACATAACTAGATTATATTTGCCCGTTACGTTACTACGAGCATTCAATGGGTATCAGTTCGGTTCGTTACAGTACTGGTACGATACATACACTCGATATAGAAACCAACACGTGTTTTACATCGACCGAAAACGATAAAAACGAACACCGCTACCGGCACCGATGTTCGGTATCAATCGGTTCAGATCGTCACAGTACCAGTACCAGTACCGATATTTATTTATCGCCGCAAACGATAAAACCGAACCTTACCTCTATCCCCAGTCCTAGAGATAGAGAAGATGCTTCCAAAGAGACCCTCGACCAAGAAAACAAAAACATATGATGTAACTCTCTTAATTAACCAAAGGGACAATGCTCTAGTGGAGGTCGCCAATTGAAGTCTCGTTTGTGATGAATGCGCTAACCATTTGTTTTACTTTTATTATAGCAACAGTGGGCCTTCGGGTGGTGCGTTTGCTTTAAAACTAGTGTGAGACCAGTCACCAATACTGTTTGCGATCGCGGACGTGAGTGAACTTTTGCCAATAAATATACCGAGTTAATTGCCCGGATAGTCCCTGTGGTTTCACGTTTTTTCACGTTAAGTCCCCACCTTTTGAAAATAGCAGGTATGCTCCCTATGGTTTGCATTTTGTTACTCGGATAGTCCCCCGAGTAAATGTCAGTGGACTATCCGAGTAACAAAATGACAAACCATAGGGAGCATACCTGCTATTTCTGAAAGGTGGAGACTAAACGTGAAACCACAGGGACCATCCGGGCAATTAACTCTAAATATACCGGTTCAAAAGTATAAACACTAGTTAAACCGAAGGTTATATCATTCAAAAGTACAATATACATGTATGTTTTACCGAAAAAGTATTAAATCGCTTTTCCTCAATTGTAACGACACCTCATCGGTTGCAAAGATTCATGCATTGCTAATAATATCTGGGTACATAAACAATGGCAGTTACAATACCCAACTCATTGCGACATATGCTAGAACTGGTTCTATTGAACATGCCCACAAGGTGTTTGATAAAATTCCTGACAGAAGGATTGATGTTTGGAACGCTATGATAATTGCATACTCTCGTAAACATTGTCCTGGTGAAGTAATCAATCTTTACAATGAACTGAATTCGGAACGAATTCGACCCGATAGCTCCACTTTTACAATGGCACTCAAGGCCTGCACAAGTTTGATGAACTTGGAAATGGGCGAAGAGATTCGGAGGCACGCGATTGATAGCGGGTATGAAAACGACGTGTTTGTAGCTTCTTCGTTGTTGAATTTATACGCGAAATGCGGGAAAATGAATGAAGCGATGAAGGTGTTTGATAAAATGCCTAAAAGAGACGTAGTGTCATGGACGACGATGATCACAGGGTTTGCACAAAGTGGGAGAGGTAGTGAAGCCATAGACGTGTTTCGGCTTATGCAAAACGAATACATTGAAGGAGATAGAATTGCGATATTGGGTTTGATTCAAGCTTGTAGTTGTGATAATGTTAGAAACACAAAATTAGGTCTTTCGGTTCATGCGTATTTGATAAGAAGACATCTTCTTGCAATGGATATTGTAGTTCAAACCAGTCTCATAGATATGCACGCTAAAACCGGAAACATAGAGCTTGCGTATCGCGTATTTGAATCAATACAATGCAAGAACGCCGTTGCTTGTAGTGCGTTGATTTCCGGTTACGCTCAAAACGGGTTAGCTGGAAACGCGTTTGATTTATTAGTGGAAATGCAAATCTTCGGGTTCAAACCGGATTTGGCTTCCGTTGTCGGTGCGCTTTTAGCTTGTTCACAAACCGGGTCGTTGAAACTCGCTAGATCACTACACGGATACGCGATAAAAAATCTCGTTTTCGATCAAATTCTCGGCACGGCGTTAATCAATACGTATTCAAAATGCGGTTCGCTTTCTTACGCACGTAACCTGTTCGATAAAATGCCTCAGAAAGATTTAGTCATGTGGAACGCGATGATCGCGTGCTACGGGATACACGGGTACGGAAACGAAGCCCTTACAGTGTTCCACAACATGTTAGAAGCAAACACGAAACCAGACCATACGACTTTCGCTTCGCTAATGTCAGCATTAAGTCATGCGGGTTTGGTACACGAAGGTCGGTTATGGTTCAAGCGCATGGTTGATGTATACAACATTGAGCCGGTTGATAAACATTACGCGTGTATGGCTGATCTTTTGGCGCGTGGCGGGCACGTTGAAGAAGCGTACGATCTTATCCGTTCGATGAAAACCGAACCGGGGTTAGCGTTTTGGGTTGCGCTTTTGTCGGGATGTTATAACCATGGTAAGTTTTTGATTGGGGAAATGGTGGTTAAGAAGATCTTGGAGTTGAAACCGGATGTTGATACGGGGATTTACGCGTTGATTTCGAATTTTTATGCGAAATTAAGAAGGTGGGATGAAGTGGCTAATGTGAGAAATGTGATGAAGAAAAGTGGGATGAAGAAAATGGCTGGTAATAGTGTTGTGGAAGTGAATGGAAAGGTTCATGCATTTGTTATGGAAGATAAGAGTCATTTTGAGTATAGAGAAATCTTGAAAATTTTGAAAATGTTGGATCTTGAGATGACATCGTCGGAGGACTAGATGTAATGAAAACAAAGAATCGAATTTGTCGTGGTCAAAGTGGTAGTTTTGACCCGTTTACTTGTAATTCTCATGATTCAGGAGAACAATTTGGTTGAGTCAAACAGAGAAAAGTCAACGATGGGTCAAACAGATAATCTGAAATTAACCTCATACAAAATTTCTATGTTACAACAAATCCTCGAAACAACCATTATGGGGTGTGGAAGTAGCGGGTCGTGTTGGTTAGGTAATGGGTCAAAACAGTAACGTATAAATACCTTTATACTTGATTATATTAAACACTGTGTTGGGCCGCTCAAATGGGTTTTTTTTTTCTTTTGGGTTGGGGCCTCCTCGCATGACCATTCTCCGGTCTACTAGAGGGCCAAATAGGATAGAAGGGCTTCCCCGCTTATGTGGGTCAACCGGCAAACTCATGGGGGTGTTTTGATTGGGGTTGGGTTTTCTTTATTTGGGTCGTCCACATGGTCATCCTAGAGGTTATTCAAAGTATGGTGCATAGTCCAAATGGTGTCCACTGGACGCGCCTTGGGTCTTATGTTATGGGTTGGGGACTCCAAGGTTGCGACCAAAAAATGGTCGCCACTAGATACTTTGCGCTCAAGAGCAAGCTATTTGGGTATTTAAGATGGGTTGAGATCTTATTAGCCGTCTATGCATTTGGTGCGATTGGGATATGACATTTTGTAGGCCGCCCTAGTTGAGCAGGCTTGTAATTTTGTACTCATAGTTGGTTAGGTTATTATGTGGTTTCAACACGAATAGAGATAGGTTCTTTTGTACGCCGAGACAAGGTTGTATGATTTCTTACTTTTGGTCCCCGAAGCCTATTTGGGGATGACACGAGGGTATGCCTTTTTGATGATGTAATTGGTTTATTTATCCAACAAAAATCTTTCTGGAGGCACCCTTATTTCATATTGGTTAGTCCACGTGGCTTGGTAAGGGTGTAAACACCATTAGAAGAGTTATCAAATGTAAAAAGGGCGTGAAAGGTATAGGCGTCATCGATTGTGAAACATGAGTTTGCAAAAGTGTAAGGGAATTGATTTGAAATAGAATGAAAAAAAAAACATGTGTCACACTTCCTTTATACATCACTCAAAACTTTTTTTTTTTTTTTTGTTAATGGATATTGGACAGTGAAAACTTATGAAATCATAGTACACAAACATGAAAACAAAAAACCGAGTTTGAACTCACGCCTACGTGACAATGATATATAGTGGGAAAAATGTGAAACCATAACATTTGCCTTATGGAAAAAAAATGTTGTGTAAAAGGAAGTGTATTTTCAAATAGACTTTAACCCAAACTTTATAAGACCATGTGTAGTGGTTAAACAAAATAATGCCTCCACCATGGGGCGTTTTGCGATACGTGACAGTCCAGTCAGCATGGGGCATTATAGGGGGTTATTGCAAAAGTGGCGTAGTGGGAATAATGCCCAATAACACCCCTTCCAATTATTATTTTTTTAATTAAAAACTTAAATATTGATTGGTGGGGCCAGAGAGAAAGCTGCAGCTCCTCCAATATTATTTTTAATTTATTGCAAAAGTGGCCTCCATTAATTAAGTTGTCAGACCATGTGGGAGTTAGCTCCATAGTGATTGGTGGGTGCAAATGTCTTCCAGCGTTTTTAAAACAACGCCATTTAATTTTTTTTTCCAAAAAACCACGCCACACAACGCCCCATGTAATGGGGGTGCGGCGTTTTATAGCGTTTTTTTTTTCAATTTTCTTTAAAAATTCCGCCCCACTACGGGTGGTCTTAGTAACTTGTTTTAAATTTTGTGGACTTTAAATTTTGATTTTTATAGACTATAAAGCCCCTCCTCGTTCCGTGTATTTTTTCGTGGCTTTTGAAAGCGTTAGGGTGGACAGCGCGTAACGCTTGTGAATAGCACCACCCGAGTGCCACCTCAACAACAAACATCTACTCGTCGGGTTCCCGCTTCGCTGGCAGCGGTGTTCTCGCCTACCCGCAAACCCTCTCTCCTCTCCACACACAAACGCAACTCTCTCTCTCTCTCTCTCTCTCTCTCTTTCTCTCCCCCTCTCCTCTTCTTTCTTCGGTAAATCCTCCCTGCATCCCCCTACCCGTGGCACCGGCATCTATGTTGCCGCTCGGTAACCGCTATCCGGACAGGCTCCATCCACCATGATGTCTAAGCTAATTTTAGCATGTGAAATATTAGAGGATTGTTTTAATGTACTATTTTGTTTTCCCATATCTGTTTTAATTTGTTCAACTATCATTATGCATTTGAGTTAAGTACCATTCAGAACAGAAGTTGTAAAACAACCCCTAAGTCTGTAACATTTAGCAAGCGTTATGAAATAAGCTTAACTCGTAACACTTGCAAACCGTGTATCTGTTCTCTAACAACTTAAACAATGATAAATATTTTTATGCACATTGCATATATTATTTTCTGTTCATATGAAATGAGTCTAGTCGAAAATATACATTTTAGAATAATATATTATTAAAAAGCTCAAAAATATTTTTATTTAATAATTAGGAGTTGAAAGAAAAGGAAAACAAATGTCGTTCTCAAATGATGACGAAGTCTTCATCCACGTTATGTTTGCATTAACTATATGAGCGCCTACCACGTTGCCATAGTCATCGTCAAAATTTAAGGGATATAAGGGTTTCGAATCTTGAAATGCTAAATATTAAGAATTATTATTTTATATAGAGTAAACTGCTAAAATGGTCTCTAAGTTTTGGTCATTTTTTTTCATTTTAATTCAAAACTTAAACCTTTTGAATCTGGGTTCTTGTGATTTCAATTTTGTTATCATTCTCATCCAAAAGCAAAATCTGATCAGATTTTTCAATTAACATCCAGTTTTTTTGTCTTTTTCCTTCCTTTTAATAAAGGGCAAAATTGTCAGATTTTTTTAATTTGCTATAATAAAACGTTAAAAGACTATTTTGCCCTTATTAAAAAGGATGAAAAAGATTAAAAAAACTGGATGTTGACCGAAAAATCTGACCAGATTTTGATTTTAGATGAAAATGACAACAAAATTGAAACCAAATTGACCCAAATTTAAAATTTTTAAGTTTTGAACTAAAGTGTCAAAAGTGACAAAACCTCATGAACTATTTTGACAGTTTACTCTTTTAGATATTCTCCTCAGTGAAACTTTGTTTCAAAACTTTATTTACTTTGTTAAAAATAATAAAGTTTTTTTTTGTGTATTATTTTTCGTTTTATATTAAAAAAAAAAAGTTGAACATGTAATCGGCTTTTATTCAACTTAAATCGCACGTGGATCAATGAGTTGTTTTCTTGAAATATTTGTTTTATTTTTAAAATTTTTAAATAAAAATTAAACAGAAGTATGAAATTATACATACATATTATAAAACTATCAATGTACAAAGAAAACTAATGATAGAAAAGCAAGGTTGAAAATATGCATCATAACAGAAAATCGGTAGACGTTTGAAAACGAGGAGGGCTTTATAATTTGTTGAATATAAAATTACACAACATGGGTATAAACAATTATTTAAAATTTACGAAGTCGTGACATCTTTCCAAACCATAAAGTCGTAATGATGTATACAAACTAACTAATGAATTTATGATTAATAAACCCTTATATATAATCAAAGGCTTCTATTCTAACGGTATTATAATGCGTATAGTAAATGTCTCATTCTCAAACGATTGATAGTTCTAACCTCATAGTAAACATAATTGATGTAAATTTAGTAGTATGTATAGTTGTTATAAGAAAAAAAACAATTATTTGAAATCTAAATGTTATCATAACAAAATATATAAATACAACATTCAAGGGTGGTGGTGGCGGCAATGTTGTTAAGGTCACGAGACGAAAGCAAAGAGTGGGACATATGATGGCCGACAACGGACAACGGGTGTTGATACAATGATGATAAATTGACAATCATTGACTATTTACGACTGTGGAAATTTAATGACTGATGATAGGAAGTGGTGATTTATAGATGTGATCAAAACGTCAAACATGAGTAATTAAGACTTTGGGTTATATTATTTGTGTAATTACAATGCAAGAAAACCATGAAAATGATTATTTTTATGTATTATATTATATATTTATACTGATATTAGAGCTTGAGAACCTATTTTGACTTTGAGCAGTGTTGATTAGTTAAATAAAGTTCAAAAGATTCTCGAAAAAGAAATAAGAATTTATATATCTCGATGGACTACCATCTCACTCATATGAGGACAAATCCATACAAAAAAAACAAAAAAACGTATGAATTTGGGGAATAATTTAAGTTTAACTATTGTTCAATTAATATATAATTAATAATGTTTTTTTTTCATATGTCATCAAATGGCACTTTTGGGAGGATAGTTAGGGTATAGGGAGTGATTAGACATTTGAAAGTCGTAAACTTCAACATCAACTAATGAGAGTGTGTCATGTCAAAGTGGTAAACTATGCTCAAAAGTGTTGACAATTGTTAGACACTTTATAAATTGGTAAATTGGTTAGACACTTCATAAAAAAAAGGATAAAGTTGTGATTGGTTGAGATGTCATGGACCTCACCCCACACTACCCCCTCTCTAGGGGTGCAAACGAGCCGAGCGGCTCGCGAGCTACTCGAAACGAGCCAAGCCTTATCGAGCCCGAGCCGAGCTTGAGCCTAAAATAAAGCTCGTTTGTTTATCGAGCCCGAGCTTGAGCCTCGCATGTGAAGCTCGTTAGGCTCGTCGAGCCTTATCTAGCCTTAGTGTAAACGAGCCAAGTCGAGCTGGGCTTATTCAAACTTGTTTACAAGCTGACCTCGAACCTAAAAATAAGCTTATTTAGTAAACGAGCCCGAGCCCGAGCTTCACTTATCGAGCTCACGAGCCTAAAAAGTCTATTATTTATATTATTGTTATTTAATATATTAATTAATAGATAATAAACGAGCCGAGCCCGAGCTCGAGTTTGAGAAAATACAAACGAGCCGAGCTCGAGCCTTGAAAGCAAAGCTCGAATCGAGCCAAGCTCGAGCCTGAGCTCACATAAGTTAATCGAGCTCGAGCTCGAGCATGGTCAAGCTCGGGCTCGGCTCGGCTCATTTGCACCCCTACCCCTCTCTCTCTCATACCCTCCCTCCCCGCATTGGCAACCAGTCCCTGATCGACATTCACACCAAGCGGCAAAGGGGGTAGGCGGCGGTGTTCCGCGCGACAAACCCCTTTGCCGATCCCTTTTGCCGCACCACTCCGTATCCCCTTATAATGATACAACATTTCCATTTTTTAATATATATATTTATAATTTTTTAATGAACATTAAAGACAAACTACTTCCAGAACTTGATGCTTTAAAATAAAAAACTTCACAACTTGATAAATTTGTAGTTAGTACCTGACAGCTGGTAGAGCCAATAACAAATTAACAATACAAGCGGTTGGGAGGTGGTTGGTGGCTCTCCTTTGTATAACTTAATGAAAACGTTTATCCATAAAATAAAAAAATAATAATAATATACTTTCAACTATTCTAAAGACACCAATTTTTTAATCATTTTCCCCTCAAATGGGATTGACATTTTGTGCGATAACTAGTTTTTCTCTGTTCATGATGCGGTACGTCTATGTTTCGGTTACTTATACATACTACTCATAACATCTATACTATATAATAAAAGAAACCATGTTAGGGACACATGTCATTCATTTAAGTTATCTATTTTTTTATAGATAATTAATATCAATTAAAAGATAATTATAAAATATATAATTATAATTATATAATAATTATAGTCCATAATAACAATTGATAAGATAAAAGGATATGAGATACTTTATTTTATTTAATATGAAGAGTTTTATGTTTATAAATTAAATATTATATAGTAAAAATAAGTTTATAATTTCAAATTACGAAAATCACTTTAAATAGATAAACCACTATTAATTTATTTATATTATTATATCAAAAGTATTAAACATTTCTATTAGATGATATATTAACAATAATAATCTTTTTATTTTCATTATTAAAAAAAATTATTATTTATATGCATTATTTTAATATTTATTCAACCCGTGTAATAAACGGGGTTCTAATCTAGTGATCTTTAAAAAAAATTACATCGTTTTAATCAATTAAAACAGAACACTAAAATACTTTTGCTAAAAAAAACTAAGACGATGAAACAATATAATTTTGAATTTGGGGTAAAATTGTAACTTTTCAAGATAAATGAGTGTGTGTCAGACAGTCACCTGGCACGAATAAAGAACTACTCCGAGTAAACCAATCAAAACAAAACACTACCATAGTTTTACCAAAAAAAAACTAAAAAAAACTAAAACAATCGCAACACTGTAAATTTTCACCGGGGGCAAAATCGTAATTTGACATGGAAAAAAATAAACGATGTCAAAAATATAGTATATGAACTGAGGGTAAAATCGTAATTTAGCTAGAAGGAAAAAACAAAATCAATGATATAACTGTAAATTTAAACAAGACAAAATCGTAATTTAACTCGACCAATAGGGAAGTGGCACTATTCCCCATCTTGTATTTGTATATATAGGATAATATTAAGTTATATTAGATACATGCCTTCAAGTCACATTTACAAACCGGTTCAATTTTATACAGAAAAAACTATAGTTTTATTGGAGTTTGTTCAATTTATGTGGATCTATTTCAAAATGTGTTCAATTTATAGGTATTCTTAATTATGATAAACATATTAAGGTTTACTTTGACATGCGTATATGCCTGTTATTCAATATGAATTTTAACAAATCGTGCTTGCATTTTCCATCTATGTGTTCATATTATTCAAGTTGTGGTGTTTGGTTTGCATATATTATGTATTTTTATTTTTTTAGAGGATATGTAGATGTGATTTGTTAATTTGCAATGTTAGATGTTTTTTTTTGGTTCGTGGTGTGAGTTGGTATATGGTGGTATGAGGTAAGTGGTGGTTGTGAAGAATGTTTGAAAATTCATTTCGGTTGGTGGTGGATGGTGGTCGTGTGTGGTGGCATACGATGGTTGTACTTGTAGCCAACCAGATATGAAACCATAATTCGAACATAAAAACACACACATGTTTAGCGTAATTATATTTATCTAAGACTGTGCGTTGTGGCACCCATTAGTGCCCGGGTGAGCCACGTAGGCGGCCAGGTGGCTCGGAGCACCGCAACGGGATGTCGTGAACGGTCACGCGTGAGTGTCGGGTGAGCATGGTCGCTTAGGCGAGCGGCTGTTTTAGGAGTGTTTGGGGTGTGATAACTTGGGTGAGTAGATGTCTAGTTAACGTCATGTGTCGCAATATTAGAGGATGAATCCAGATTTTTAAGTGAGCCACAATGGATAGTCTAAGTGAATAAACACCTTCTAGGTTTGACCAGTAAACCCTGAAATTACAGTTATACCCTTAGTCCAACCTTGATATTACTCATACTACCCTTGGTCCAATATAACATATAGTGTGCTAAAATGAGGAAATCCCCAAAAGTGGGTACAAAAAGAAGATTGGTAATAGTTGTGGCTATTTATTGGCTGAAATGGTTGGTAATAGTTGTGGCCATTTATTGGCTAAAATGGGCGGTCAGGGTAATAGTGTCAGATCCTATAGAAACAAAGACAAAGCCCGAGGCCTTGTGGCTACATAGAAAAGGGGGGAATAGTGACACACAGCTGTGTGGCACTCTCCTATTGGACCATCAGTTTTATTATTTTATCTTCGTTTTAAAATTACGATTTCGTTCTTAATTTTATATAAAATTATCTTTTCGCCCCGACTTCAAAATAAAATTACGTTTTCGTCCTTCGCTCAAAATTACGATTTTGCCATCGGTTCAAAATTATAATTTTCCCCTTGGTTTAAGCGGATGTCCTAAGGCTCTCTTCGGAATGGATGGTGGTTAACTGTCTTGACTTGAGTTCTGATCTAAGAGTCCGATCGCTTCTTAGCCAACCGAGTGAATGAGAAAGAATGTAATTTCTAGCTATGATTCACACCAAGAAAGAAAAAATTGGCACTTTGAAATCTATACCCTCCATCGACCAAGACTCCTTCAATATGCACTTTTATGTAAAGTGGCTTTAGGTGCATGGTCATTGCCTCAGTAGGTCAATACTCGTGCTGAGCTTACTGGTCGTAGTATGTGTCCTTTTTCTTTTTGAAGATGGTGATCATCGGACTGCCTTTTATCAATGTAACAGGCTCAGTCTGCTTCTCCCGCTGTTTGTTCGAGAACTTGTCGCTCTTCTTCGAGTTTTTTAGGTTCCTTGGACTCTATCCTTCTATCCTATAGTTATAGTAGATTAATACAAGATCTGCCCTGGTTGTTATGCCTGTACTTTGATGAGCATATTTTCGCCCAATACGATTCAGTCGATACAGAGTCTCTCCAAGCGTCGAGCAGGGCCTCATTCACTTGATTCATTTGACGAATGCCTAATCCTCCCTTTAGGCGTACAGACATCCTCCCAAGCCAGCAATCTGAAAGCTGAGTCAAATATGAGAATTGAAATGCCTTGTTCTTTCTCTAATAATCTGCAGCCCCATGTACCTGTCAAGGTTGAACAACACCAATTGTAAGCCTCTCTGTTATTATCAACGAAATGCAGACACAGAACCAAGCTTCCAATCTCTAAAATACATACACATACCTCCCAAGCATCATCCACTGTGATAATGCCACAAGGTACTTACTGTACGGCGGCAGAAATCGGCCATCTGAAGGTAATTCGATTGATCAAGGGGCAAAGCAGGCCCTATATATCTGAAATCTTGAACCCCAAGCCAATTTGTGAACTTAAAATCATTCATTGACCGAATGAGTTGAACATAGTGAAACGAATACGTAATGAGTTGAATTGGGAAGAATAAATTGTTTGCAAGAAGGAGGGGGTTCAAGGCAATTCAATTCTTTCACTAGTCTCAGAAGCTCTTTGAGAAGCTGTTGAGAGTAAAGAGGAATGCCCTTTTCCCTTTAGCATAGATAATCCATCTTTCTTATTCTTATATATAGCTTACTCGAAGGTTAGCCCCCTCTGCTAGCCTTGAGGGAAGCGAAAGAAGTCAGGCAAGTGAAAGTGAAGTTGACTATAGCTTTTTGGCAAGCGATCTCAACAAAGAAGCATAGCTCAGTGACGACTATCAATTTACTAAGAGAAGAAAGATCGGATTGTAGGCTAGATTCAAGGTATGCCAGTTTCTTGATTCTACTCAACTTTCCAGATTGGCTTAGTGTTACATCTATCAACTGACTGAGCTTCCTTAGCTGACTGGGCTTTCAGCGCTGAGTTTCAAGACAAAGCGAGTTACAAGACTCCGGGACTAAGAAGTTTCTCTTCATCACGGGGCGCATTCGTCTATCGATCTTAGTCTTAGAGAAATGGATAGTAGTAAGGAGGGATCCTTTCTTTCTATCTTGACGAACTTTCTATCTTGACGAAGGCTGGAAATGACAAGGAATTGATAAATGCCACTAATCATCCAACTTTGAGATGAAGGACATGGGTGAAGCTAGTCTATTCTTTTTTCTTTTCAATTCAGATAACCTTTATGCTTATAAATGAATCCGTAAGAAGCTATATTCATCTTGACTTCGTGACCAATCTATCGGACATAGAAGACTTAGTGTGTTTTACAGCTTGCTGGTGAAAAAAAGGGACAATACCTGGAGATTTTGCGTGAATTATCGAGCACTCCATGCCATCACCATGAAAGAGAAATTCCCCATTGAGGAATTGCTTGATGAATTACATGGTAGCAGGATATTTTCGAAGCTTCAGTCGGAAATAGTTGACTTGGTCCGACCAAGAAAGACATGGGAGTTGTTGGGCATAAAGAAAAGATGCTTCTAAAGCTCTATTTCTTCTCTTATGATATTTCTAGTTGGATTAAAAGATCGCTCCTAAATGAAGTCTCTCTTACAGTTCAAGAGTTTCGATCAATAATGGGTGGAAAGGAGTTCACACAAGACCACAGAGCGAGAGAGAGAGAGCCTTCGCTTACCTGTTTAACCGTGCCCTCCTATCACACCTATCTTTTCCTTCAGTCACATCCAGTCTCAGTTCTGCTTCCAACTACATTTGAACCCATTTACATAAGAAACATAGGTAGTTGGCCTGTGTGTACCTATGTGTAATTGTAAGAAAAAAAAAACCGTCGATTCCAATTCCACTATAGGAAGTGCTGTTATGATATATTTTCCATCTCCTCTTCATTAATAGCCTGGGAACTGAGATTCTTAATTAGAGTATGGCAGGTCCGTCTTTGACCTGGGAGTCTCTTTGTAGGATACTTGGCCAAAGTGTGACCTGTTAGCCCATAAGTAAGTACTGTGACGAAGCGGCTGTTGCTCACCCGACACGATTGTACGAGGTCACAATTCACCCAACACGATCATCCGGGGTGAACAAGAATTGGGGATCGGATGCGGGCGAAATTCCCGCCAATGGCTGAGATGTTCAGTCGACTCCCTCCCCCTTTGTGGGGTCCGGACCCCTACGAGTGAGCAGAAAAGGGAGGAGGAAAGAGGCCCTGGCGAACCGTCATAATTAGTGAACAAGTGTAAGCTTCGCAGCCCGACAGTATGGAGTACTGACCACACCGAGGGACAGGCCCTGAAGCGAAGGACGGGAACGAGCGGAATCAATGTGTTCCAATTTCTGGCCTTGCACCGACCATCCAATGGACCATGGACTAAACGGCCACTGCCTGAAAGGACTATGTCCATGGGACCGCCGCCCCCCCCCCCCCCCACAAGGTACATCTCGCGCCTATGGGCCGCTATAACTATCCAAGAATACACTCGAAACTGGAAGGAGTGTATTCTCTTTCTCTGCAAACCTCACCACTTCGTCAGCAGGTGATAACAACCATCTTTTTAGGTTTTCCCTTGTCGTGACGAAAACAACCTTTTTCATACACAAGGTAAGTCTTCTCATCACTAGACCGAGTTGGAACAATTGGATGGGTTCACGCTTGCCCGCACAAACGCAGATAAGTCCTTTTTGATGGAGGTATTTGATATGGGTGATGGTCACTCGCGTCCGTCCTGGTGCGAGATTTGGGACCATACCCCTTCAGTCGGCATAGCCCCAACTACAGCGCCACGACTTGTGGTCACCTTAGGCTTTTTTCAGAAACCCTCCATAGATCACGGCTTGAATTGGTTAATCAAAAAACATACAAAATTATGGAATACGTCCTTTCAAATTTGTTGACCAAAGAATCTAACTCAAAACTTTAATCAATCTCTCGTAACCACAAAACCATAACTCGGCTGGTTATATATGGTTATTTATAGATGACCTAACTTGGTCAACAAGATAACATAAATTAGAGATAGAAACTAATTCCTAAGACTGAAGGGTTTGGGAGTCATGGTTGAGACATGATTCGTCACGTAGAAACATGAATGGAAGGCCACACTATCCCCTTGCCTGATCCACCATGGTTCACATGAATTAAACCATGACAACCATGGTCCTCTTTTCCATTTTCCAAGATTTCCTTTCCTTTTTATTTAGACAAAAATAAATTAAAACAAATAAGGGGATAGTGGTTTAGGTCATGGCCACACTCTTAGGGTAATGATTTTGGATGATGGATTAGAGGTGTGTAACATGGCGCCGACATAGAGGGTTGGAGGGTCATGGTGGTCATGAGGGTCATAACCACACCCTATAGCCTAATTAAACGAGATAACACCCATAATTATCTAACTAGGAATCACAAACCAAAAATTAATTTTTTGAGTCCATGTGTTTAAGACTATCTCCAATGTTAAGGATGCCCTTAGGCGCCCTTAGCTGCCTAGTCAGCTGCCACATCATATCCCTACATATCCTTAAAAATCATAATTTTATCTCTAACCATACAAATATCCTTACATATCCTTACATTTTCCACATCATTGCGTATTTTTTTTATTTAAACTTAATTATCTAAATTATTAAAATGTAAATGTATTATAATTAAATGATTATACACTCAATATATGTAAATAAATAATATTTAAAATAAAAAGTAAACAATATTTAAGAAAACACACACACATATATATATATATATATATATATATCTTTACATAAAAAAAGATATATCTTTACATATCCTTACATTTTCCACATCATCATCCATTTTTTCTTTAAGTTTACTTACTTAAATTATTAAAATGGATTTAAATAATTAAATGATTAGATAATTAATGTAAGTCATATCAAAAGTAAAAAGTAAATAAAAACATAAATACATGAATTAATTTAATGGTCATTGAATATGAAATCCGTTCAAAAAAAATCTCTTGTTTTAGGCTAGAGGGTATGGTGCTCCGCCACGTAGGCGCTACATCATAGTCCTTCCAAGGATGGTCCATCCCACAAAACTAGTGGAAATGGGAGGATGGTCCTAGATGATCCTACCCCACCACTTTTTTATTTTTATTTTTTTAATGTTTCACTTTTTTTAGCTTTTAACAAATAAATTAATAAAAATATTTTCATTAATATTAAAAACCATTAGATAAACTAAAAAAAAACATAAACTTAAAAAAACATAGAATTAAATAATTTGATACTTCTTCATGATGTCGGTTTGTAGTTTTTTCAACATCGAACGTTTCGGTTCGGGATAATTATCGACATCCATCGTTATTATAAAAGTGGAAGATGTTTTATAAAAAATAAAGGGGTTAAAACGGTGAATGGAGGTGAGAAAAGGTTTGAAATTTATATATTTGGTGGAAATGACCGTTGCATTTTGAAATAAATTTGGTAAATTAATTTTTTTTTATTTAACGGTAACAATTGAAGGGGGGGCCCACCATTGGAGGATCGTCTCCAAGTCAAGACCCCGACGGAGAGGACGGGGACGTGGGGGGGGGGATGGTGTTTCGGCGTCGCCGGTCCTCGACGGGGATGGGGACGGACCCCATCACCAGCCTTAGAAGTTTAAGTTTTAAAGGTTGGTAAACTCTTAATGGTAAAAAAATGTATGCCTTTATATGAGAAGTTAGTAAAATAATTTAATTCTTCTTGAATAAATGTTGGAAAGAAAAAGTATAAAATAAAGAAATTAGCACACTAACCAAAACAAATGAAGCCGTTGCAGAAGGATTTTTCTTTTGGATATACCAAAATCAGATGTTCTCTAATGGGTCCTTAAACAAGGATTTATTCCAAGTCATCTTGGATGGGATTATGGATCTCCCAATGGAGATAGTCTAACTGGTTTAAACCACTTGAGTCCAAAATCAAAATGTTTAATGTCCTAATTACCTACAACACTTTTTCTTAACTCTTTGAGTCCAAAATCCTGACGGTTGTTAAATGCTCTGTTAACCCCCCCCCCCCCACACACACACCATGTGCAATCCACGTGAGAGGTATTTTCGTCCACCCAGTCTTATTAAGGGCATGTTTGGCTAAACTTTTCATACCAACTTATTGGCTTATTGACTTATCAAAAAGCCAATAAGTAGTTTTTAGTGTTTGGCAAATGAAAAAGTGTTTTTGAAAATGACTTTTTGATATGAAGGAAAAAGAGTTTTTGAAAAGTTAAGAGATTGTGACTTCTTAATCATCTTATAGCTTTTCAAACATCAAATTACCAATATACCCCTTATTTTTTAACACCCCCTTATTTTTTGACTTATGAAAGAATGTCCATTTTAGTCATTTTACATTAATAAGCTAAGCCAAACACTTTTTAAAAAATAACTTATTGACTTATTGGCTTTTCCCACCCCATAAGCTAATCCAAACACTTTTTTAAAAACTCATTTTCAAAAAGTCCTTTTCCCAAAAGTCATTTTCACAAAAATCCTTTTTAACTCTAATAAGTTTAGCCAAACATGCCCTAAATGCCTTATTTAATTCTACAACTAACCTAAACCCTCTCATTCAATTGTACCCCCAAATTTTACACTTGCAAGCCACCTGAAACAAAAAACGATCCTTCTGATCATCTTCTTCACACGAACAAACCTTAAAATCCATCGAAGAATGAATTTGCACGAAATCACAACTTGTGTAGTCGTGGTGCTGCACAACATTTTGATCCCTATGAGGAGTATGCTAAGCAAATGATAACATATACTTCATCTAATAACATGAAAAATTTGAGCCTAATTCCACCTCTGTTTTTGTTGATTTCAGTTGGTAAGCCTACAATGTTTAGCATTCACGTGTTCCATGATGGGGAGTTCATTGATATACCTATCTTGAAGTATATGCAAAAGGTAAAAGTAACTACTTTGTTTACATAGATGTTGTTGAATTCTCAGTTATGGAGTTTAATGCGATGTTTAAGATGCTGCATTATCTAGAATATGAAGTCGTGTATTACCATTTTAGGGTTCCGGATAAAAGTTTGGTTGAAGGAATTAGGGCTCTAGGGACTGATCAGGATGCGATAGATATGTGTCAATATGTTGGTAGGATTAGGTAGATAGAGGTGTATGTTGAACATTGGGTAACAAAAATTGACACATATTTTGTGTTACCTAAACCTACTTCAAATGTTGTAATTAAGGAGATTGATGAAGGTGGCCCATCCGTAGGGAATGGTCATCAAAGAGCTAAACCTAGAGCGTGTTCTAGTATTAGAAGACTTGCACTGCAGTGGATGGATGAAGGTGGCCGATCTGATGTTGCCCAAAGAAACGAAGGGCTATATTCCTACTAATGTGATCCCCATTACTGATGGACAAATCTGTTCGGAAACAGAGCTCTTTTATCGCGGAATTAGACCTGCTATTAACGTCGGCTTATCTGTCAGTCGTGTTGGGTCTGCCGTTACGACTCTAGCTTCATCTTAGGGAAAGTCAAAAGAAAAGCATCATTCACATCTTACAGTAATTTCTTAGGGACTCTAGATCATAGACTGGGATCACTCGAGATCGATGGCTATGCACTCGCCCGAATGCAAACATTGGCTTGTTAGATTTTCCTTTGAGCGAGCCGTTGACTACTATTTACAATAGAAATGAAAGTAAGAAAACAGGCATTGAGAAGGGTAGTTCGGGCAACGATCTGGTTTTTTGCTATTGGCACAAGCAGGTCCCTACTATCTAAGAACACTAGCAATGAGATCTCATCTCTCTGACTTAGGTTCCGAAGCTTGTCGCAAAGAAGAGAGGGAAAGAGCGGAAAAGCGGGTTTTACGTCAACAGTTCTTCCTCGTTCCGACAAAGAGTGTGTTTCCTTATTATTTTTTAGCTTTGAGCTTGGTTCAGATTGGACACGTCCTCACTCGTTCTTTTTTCAAGATCTTTGAGCCTCTTAAGGATGCCGTAGGGATTCTTCTAACAGGTCTGTCCCTGTGCTAATAGACCCACTCCAATCCCGGGAACCTTACCTGAGCTACTAAAATCCAAAAACAAGAAAAGGTAACAGTTGTCTACAACAAGTGGAGGAAAAAGGCGGTGGCTTTTTCCTTTTTTTTTCCTGTTTTTTATTGTATATTTACTTGTCACTTTCTTATTGGTTTGAGTATATTATCATTTTACCCCCAAGTTTAAAATTACAATTTTGCCCTATAACTTCCCCACCATTCTTGTAACTGTCACCTGTAATCCGCGCAGGTGTGTCCGCACCCCCCCTAGTGGACGAGAAAGAAAGGATTTCTCGGAGCAACCCCCAGGTTCCAGACCCAGGAGTCAACTCCGCTATCAGAAAAAGAATTGCAATAGTTAAATGATGGTGTGCAGTATCGGTTAGCCATAGACCTCCAGTTACGGGGTCTAATAATTTTGAAAAACCCCAATCTTAATTTTGGATTTGACCATTATTATAACCTCTAGAGATTTTAAAACTTGGTCTAGTGGTAAATTGGTTTGCCCTCCCTAGTGGAGACGCATGTTCGATTCTCACTTGAGCCATTTTCAAGAGACATGTGGGTGAAGGGACGAATCGGGGCTTTAATATCGGGTTCGAACCTGATGGAGGGTGAGTGTTTACGGATTCCATCCGGTTCCCACGCATCGGAGGGCACGGTCTCATGGTGATCGAAGAGTCGACCTTGAACATAGCCCCGAGCAGGATTGGTTAAAACATAAGATTCTTTACCGTTAAAAAAAACAATTTTAATGTATAAAACTTTAAAAAATAGCTAAAGTAAACGGGGTCACTAAAGTCTCCCATATTTTCTTAATCATAAATCATAAAATACTTAAAAAAATCAGTGGCACTTGTAGTTATATTGTTCTTTACAAATATGAACAAACAAACAAATATTTTTTTTCCCGGTAAGTAGTATCTAGAAAAATAATTGAATGGTCAAATATGACCGGTGGCGCCGGTCAACGATTTGATAAACCATTTCTTCTTCAAGACTGTTTCTTCTTAATTCCTCCATTTTCATCTCTCTCTATCTCTATATATCTCTATCTCTCTCTCACTAAATTTAATTTTAAGCTTTCAACAATTAATTAAGATCTCAAATTCCTGAGTTTTTTTTTTTTTTTTTCAATTGCTGAAAGATTATTCATTATTGTGTTCTGCAAATCATACATGGCGGTAAGTTTAATTTTGAAGAAATTTTTTTTTTATTAACCTGAATATTCTGTTTAAATGATATTATCAATTGGCTAGTTAATGTGTTTCTGTAATTGTTATCTTTCAAGCTATTGCTAAAAGTCAATTAGTCAACATAAGTTCTTGATAAATTTGTTAAGTTGTGTTTTTTTTTTCACAAATTGCATGATAATAATCTTGAATTTGGTACCCCTTTTCAGAAATGATTTCAAAATTTTTAGTTTGATAAGGTTTTGATCTTGGAAAATTTACAATTTGTGTGTCTAAAGTCAAGAGTTGACTTATGTTTGGAGATATTAATGTTGTTGTATGAATCAAATCTTAAAATGGATCTTGATATGATTGAGAATTGCTTCCAAATGGTATTTAGATCTTGATATTTGTGTTTTATACCAAAAAAAAACGTCTCACTAAAATAGTCTCTCTATCAGATAATGTTGAACCTCTGATAAAAAAAAGTTCTGGTTTCGTCACTGTCTTTAACATCTTTAATTATTTGTAGCAGCGTCCAACGGTACCAAAATTCGGCAACTGGGGTGAAGATGATGTTCCTTACACGGTTTATTTCGACAAGGCGCGAAAGGGTAAATCGGGTGGAAAAATGATCAACCCAAACGACCCACAAGAGAACCCGGAAATGTTTGCTCCACCCGCGCCTCGGGTCAAACCCTACACTGAGCCGGACGAGCCCGTCCACAGACGGGCCGTCCGACCCACTCCTGACCATCGGGTTGGTCAGGAAGACAATGAGTATAGTGATAACCCGGGTAGGAGAAATTCTGGTGGCTCAGCTCATCAACGTGGCGGTCAAGGGCCAGCTGTAGGTCGTTCCACGAAGCATAGTGTCGGGTCTGACCAAAGCTTTGACCGGTCACCGATGCATCCCCATTATCAGGCTAAGGTCACCGGGAAGGGTAGCGCGTCGCCTGCTTGGGAAGGAAAGAGTTATGATAGTAGTCATGGTACACCGGGCCGATCAAGAATGAAGCCGACTCGAGGCGATGATTCTGTAAGCCTTTTGTTATATACTTTGACTTTTGAGGTCAATCCTAAGACTTTCAAAATCCCAAAACATTACAGTTATATTGTGTCAAAATTAACAAAAACAATTTTCCAATGTGGATTATTTGTTGTGAAATTAGATTCAATAATCTTATTAATTTAAGATTTAAATGCCATTTTAGTCCCTATGGTTTGGACCATTTTGCCAGTTTAGTCCAAATGTTTCATTTTTCGCCTGTGGGTCCAAAAAGGTTTCACCGTTGTCATTTTAGGGGGTGTTTGGGATTGCGTTTTCAACCTGATTGTTTGATTATTGTGTTTTGAAATCGCAAAAAATCTATTTTGAGTGTTTGGTAAAAAATTAATAAAAAGTGATTTTTTACGTTTTGTAGAGTTCAAAACGTGATAATCCATAAGTAGGTTACCCTTTGCTGCAGGAAAATGTGATAATCCAAAAACTGATTTTTTACGTTTTCACTTATTTATTTTTTTAAATATATATACTTGCCAAACACTAAATAGTTGGTTATCTGATTATTGTGATATCAAACAACATAATCAAATCCAAACAATGTTGATTATCTAATTACGTGATATCAAACAACATAATCAAATCCAAACACTATCTTTCTGTAGCACGTTTTGTTACAGCTAATTAGCTAATTATCTGATTCTGATTATTCAAAACGCATAATCTATTTTCAAAACTCAACCCCAAACACGTCCACTGGGTTAACTTCATCCATTTTTCTTTTTAACGAGAAGGGCAATTCGGTCATGTTATACGGCTGAATTGCCCTTCTAGTAAACAGAATTAAATATAAAATGACGGAATTGCCCTTACCGTTAACAGAAAAAATGGATGAAGTTAACCCAGTGGACCAAAGTGGACAACAGTGAAACTGTTTTAGACTCACAGGTGAAAAATGAAACATTTGGACTAAACTTGCAAAATGGCCCAAACCACATGGACTAAAATAGCATTTAACTCTTAATTTAATATACACTTTGAATTAATATCATCACGGTTTCTATTATTCTATTTTTTTCATTCATTTAACGTGTTAGATACATAGATATCTCAAATCAAACTCTTGATGTTGTTATTATTGTATTTTACTAACCTAAATTACGCTTTTACCCTTAGCCCGATAGAGGAGCAGCTGTCCCGAGATTCGGTGAGTGGGATGAAAACAACCCATCATCAGGCGACAACTATACGCATATCTTCAACAAGGTTCGTGAGGAGCGTGTGACCGGTTCACCCATGCCATCCGGTCCAGACGCAAGACCAAATTACAACATTCCTAAAAACCAAAAAAACAATTATAAGGTATCATCACATTTCTTAATTTATGTTTCTTTTAGCTAATTTCTTTAAACATTACAAAAACTGAAATGGTTGAATGTACTTGCTAGTTATGGGTCATTTCTAGCATTCACATTTGAGTCTTACATCTATATCTCCAAAGTTTGTAGATTTTTAACTTCAAATTTAGAGTTTTATAAATAATGATTCTCTAAATATAGAGATAAATTATTCATCATCTCTATAAATGTTTGTAAGTATCTAAGGGGCTGTTTGGCAACCTTGTGCTGAGCCATTAAGAGGTCTGATCGATTAAAAGGTAACCTCTGAATCGGTTAACATGTTTCTAAAGCTTTACCCATTAGAAGGCTTCATGAACCATCAAGAGGTGCGTTTTAAGTAAATCAAACACACTCTATCTCTGACTGATTCAGAGGTGATTAAGAGGCGACCAAACAACCCTAAGAAAGAGAAAAATAATAAAATAAGTGTTTATAATAAAGATAAAAAATAGAGATGCAGAATAAGATATGGTAGGTTAAACAAAATATAGAGAAATGTAATATTTATTTTAATAATTATTATTTAGTTAACTCAAAGATGTAGATAGAGATTCTACTATGAATGCTCTAACCAATGTTTTCATTATTGTACGAACCAGTCGCCTTGGTGGTCCATTAGTCGGACCAGTTTTAAAAACTGAATGACGACGTAAATAATTTAGTAATTACAAAAAATATATATAACTAGTTCAAAACAAAATATGAAAGTATGAAACTACGTCATCATTTGGTGGATAACTAAACATGGAGACTAAAGTAGTAAATAAAAGGAAAGTTGTAGTTTGAAAATCGGATCTACTAAGGTTCAACCAGTTGGCGTTATAACTGGGCGACCTAAATGAAAGTGGTTGAAGAGTACTCAACCAGACCAGTTGTGTAGTCCTGGTCCCACCGGTCGGTCCCGTTTGGTTTCCAAGAACATTGTTTTTAACACATTACTTTGGTTTCTTGTGTAGCAATCATGCTGCTTCCCATGGTCGAAGTAAATGGCGATTTTCGGATTTCGGAAGATTTGTGAATACCTTCTAAAGGACTCTGTATATTCGGAGTCTAGCTTCATATATGCGTACATCAAAATGGGTTATTTTCTTTGAAATTTGTAAGTGTGATTTTGTTATTGTGGGTGCAATTGGGTTTATAACAAACATCATGAGAATCTGATGACTTTATATATTTGGTTGTATTGTAACAATGCCAGTAGATATTCTTTTATTGTGTTGCAATGGTTATCTTGATAGAAAAGCTTTGTTTGGTATAGAAGGCTATTTAAAGCTTCTCTAAAAGAATAACTTAAATATCCTTCCAAAAATTGTGTTTTTCTTATCTATGGTTTCATTCTTGTGTTTTTAATGTTATATTACATTTTCAACTATAAATAAAGTGAGCAACGGATGAATTTTAGGAGTAGATTTGAATGGTGTGTGTGTTTGATGTTAAAATGATATATTTCATACTTACCAAACAAGGGGGAGGTTTATTTGAGAAGAAAATTAATTGAGAAGAAAAAGAACAAATGATACAATTGTAAAACATTAAATAGTTTTTCTTATCTCATTTATTATTATATTTGACTAATTAATTAGGCATAAAGACTATCAAATTCCACCCTAAAATTTTTGCCTGCACATATTGAAATTTATCCTACACGTATTGAAATTTTCTCCTATACCTCGTAATTTATCCTACATTTTCAATTAATTTTTTTTCTTGTTTGAAAAAATATATTTTTTGAAAATAAGTTACAAATTTAATGTAGTTAGCTATTAAAAAAGAAGACTAACAATTAGTGATCCATCTAAATTTACCAATATGCCCTTACACTAATATTAAATACAAAAGTTAAATGAAGTAAAATAATGGATTCTTATTGGTTGAAATTTCTTCTTTTTTATTCTTACAAAAAATTTCTTCTCGTTTAAACCATCCACTACCAAACAATTTAACCCAAACTAATATGTTTTACCCAATACTGAACCAAACCATATCAGACATTTTCGATACCCATTTTTTTTGCCATTTTCAAGTTCGGTATGGTACGCTACTTGCATTTTTGGTTGTTTTATCTTCGAATACCGTACCGTACCGAGCACTTTCGGTACCGGTATTAGTACCCATTTTTTGCGATTTTTGGATGATACTGGTATCGTACCAAACCATACCGAGCACTTTTGATACCCGTATCCATTTTTGTGATTTAAGGGATTGGTACTTTTGATGCCGGTACAATACCGAGCTCATCCCTGTTTGTTGTTACTCTTTATTAAAAATTTGTTTTTTCTATATTCATTGACACCGAGACCAAATGGTGTGGTATCCGGGAGGACATCAGGGCGCTGAAGTGGAAGGCATCCCCCACGGGGAACAACGCCCTCTGCTCTTTAATCGGTGCACACGGTGAACATTCCACGTTCTCCCCAAGATGAAAATTGTAGTCGTTCAAAAAATCTGACCCCTCACGTCGAACGGTCATGACAATTAAAAAAATAAAAAAAAACTATATACACCCTTTTCCCTATTTAAAATTCACACCCACTTTCAATCCTTTAACCCTTCTCTTTAAACCATCTTTATTTTTATGAATATTATCATGGATCCGAGACAACTGAATTTGCCACCATTCTTTCGAAACACACCTGTAACTCCCTCGACCTAACCCCCACACACCGATTGATCCAAATATGTTTACATTTGACGATTTTAGTCAAACACCAAATGCTTGGCAAATGCAAATCCAACAACACCTTGCTATGCAAATGCAATCACAATCAACCCAAATGCCACCGATCCAAGCGTTGCATCAAAGTGAACCCGACATCGCAAGCCTACTAGAACGAAACCGTGCGGTGATCTCAAGAATGAAAGACAAGATTGTGAAGAAATGGCTTGAAGAAATGCACCGTAGTTGTTTCTTTTTATATTATGTTTTTTTTTTAATTAGGACTTTTTATTAAAAAAATTGTCATTTTTATTCTAATTTATGTACTTTTTTTTAATTTTATTGAAAACTTTATATATATATATATATATATATATATATATATATTGCATTTAAGTATTAGTAAAATGGATGGGGAAAGGGGAGAAGAGGAATCACACCCTTGGTTGAGGGAAGGATGCTTAGGTGGAGGGGGAGTGATGTGGGCTGAGGTGGACAATGGGGGAGAAAGGGAACCATACCCCTTAGCCTGAGATAAATTAAAAAAAAAAATATTTTAGAAATTGGATCAGACTAATCAAACAAAAAACTACCAAAGAATTGTTGTTTTAAAAACTGAACCGAAACCTGGAACCGCTTTTGTTGTTGGCTTGTTTGAGTGAATGAACATGTTGTAAATGAAACATTTGGTCAAGTGAACCAAAAAGATTGAAAGAAAACCAATGGAAAAACCATAGATGATTGCCTCAAGCGGTCAAATCTTTGTTGGCGGACATGTTTTTACACCGAGCTGACTTAAAAACTGTGTGATGTCCCAAAGACAACATTTCTATCCATCCATACATCTTTAAAAGCCAATGAACCCGTATGGAGTTTTCGAATCACTGTGAGGATGATGGTAATTGGTAGTGTCAACGACAATGATGTGCTAGTAAATGGTGGTGGCGACAATAGGTAATGACATAGAGACATACCGTCCGAATTATAGGGATTTTGTTACTTCTATTTCAGATAAGGTGTTTTTTACCGTTCCTTATTTTATTTGTGATTTGATTTTCTTCGATCGGTTATAGCCACCATCCTTTACTTGTTTAGTTATGGTTTCCTTTTTTTAACATGGTAGTCTCGGTTGTAGCTACCATTGCGTCGGTACCATGGTCGCAACCGGTAGTAAAAGACGTTCATATCCACTTAACTAATACCATTAATTATGCAAACCTCTCATTACGTGGAAGGTTGTTTCTTCTAGCTTAATAACGCAATACAACATTTCTCGGACTCGTATGTAACAACTTAAACCCCAATAATTTATTGACTTTATAATTTAGGAGCTGTTTGTTTTTGCAGACAAAAACTGTCTGCAGTCTGATTTCAGCTGATTTTATGTTTGCAACTGCAGATATGGTCTGAAGGTCTGCAAGCTGAAAATATAATACTGTTTGTTTTATAAACTAGATATCGTCTGTATAAGCTGAAAATTATTTAACTATCATACTTATCATAGTTGATAAAAGTCATTTAACATTCAAGTTACATAAAAAAAACCATAATAGCACCAAGTATCAATAACCTAAAAAATAGTAAAATAAACTCAAAGTACATTGTTTTGCATTAATTCTTGTGCTATTTGATCTCGAAGTTGACTCATAAATTCACGGTCCGCTGAACTTCCATGTCGTGGTACTTCTTCTTCTCTATTTTCACCACCATCTTGTACATGTTCATCTCCATCTTGAAGGTGTACATTTGGGTGATCATATTCATCAAAAAAGTCATCGCTTAAACCCTCTTTCCGTATAAAATTATGAAGCGCAAAACATGCAACGGTAATATTTCGTTGCGTAACCAACGAAAAGGGAGCCATTTTCTTTAATATTGGAAAACGTGCTTTTAATACACCATACGCACGTTCAATAACATTTCTAAGCTTTGCATGTGCGTGGTTGAATTTTTCCTTGTCGTTTAATGCACGATTTCAACGGAAATCTCCAAGCCAATACCTCACATTTCTATATGGTGCCATAAAGCCTCGAGTGTGTGCATAAGCAGCATCACATAGATAATATTTGTCTGAAAAAAAACAATTAAAAATCTTCAAACTATATAATATAAAAAATAAAGTTGGAATCATAGATATATACCCGGAGGAGGAAATGGAAATGGTGCATTTGCATTTGTTAAAGATTCGGACAATATTCTAGAATCATGTGCCACTCCTTCCCATCCGGCCACGAGAAACGTAAACATCATGTTGAAGTCACATATGGCCAAAACATTTTGATAGCAATCACCTTTTCCTCTTCCCCTATATAAATGTTGTTTCTCAACAGGGACAATAGCATGTATCAAAGTACCATCAAGTGCGCCAATCGCTCCCTATGTAGAATTTAATAGTTACTAATATACGTGGAAGGAAATCACAAAAGTATTTGTATAACGTACCTTAAAAACTTTCCGTAATCTCTTATGATGCCCCGGAATATTTGGATTAGGATTAAAAGATGTTGGTACAATAACCTCTTTAGCAAACTCCATCATTCTTGGCAATACTTCATGAAAATACTTATGAATTGTTTGTTTCGAGTGTTGAAATCTACGCTTAACAACCGAAAAACGTTGATTGTGACCAAGCATCATAAAAACATAGCCATTTTTTCTTCAAGGGATACATGTTTACTATCTTTTAGCCAACCTTTTAGTCTAAAATGTGTGCAAAGTCGAACAAAAGAATCACGTGACATACGTAGGAGTTCAATGCATTGCTGTCACACCCCGATTTCCACGTGTATCACCGGTGGGCCCGGTGGGGGATTACCGTGACGTATTTGGCAACAATATAGTCAAACCACAATATATAAATGCACAGCGGAAGCATAAAGATAAATATAATTCAACCATTTACTGTAATATCCAAATGTATCACAAGTAGTTGAATAGTATCCACAGGATGGATCAAATAAATAAAAATATTGTTCAACAGATAGACATATAGCTTGCGAGACTTCCTTAGATGCTAGAGAGCTACTACCAGCCAATTACGTGTAGTACCTGCACTTAATCTTTTTGGGAAAATACGTCAGTTTACACTGGTAAATACAATCAACTGACTCATTTTGTAAAATGATTGAAAATTGGTTTGGATGCACGTGGCATAAACATGTTTGTTTAACTTGGGAGAATTATTTAAAATCATAATCTTGTGAACGAATTACATGTTCCTTCTATGCGTTCAGTAGCCCGGATCCTGTCCGGGTTAAAGATCAATAGACACACCACATTTGCGTAAAACCGAGGTGGGTAAACCATCGGCTACGTCTTTTAATAATATAGACATAATACCGGGTGTACGCCTACACCCGACTGTCAAGGTCGTGGCCATTTCTTCGAATGATGCCAAGGATATCCAGGACATGGTCATTAACCCCCCAAAGGCTTTTAAGTAACAAGACTGTTTAAATGCGCCGATCAAACTATTCAATTAACCACCTAAACGATGGAATTATTTGATGCTCAATCAAGCGGTATTTTATATACCGTAACCCAAGCCCGTATAAGGGAAAATAAGTTAAAAGTATTTACCTTTGCAATGTATTGTCCTTATTCGATTAAATCACAAGTATCTTTTACTGGGGCTCCTATTCTGGAACGAAGGTTAAAATAACCTATTAGGATCCTAACGGGTCTTTATATTAGCCGTAGCCTAGACCAGACAGTTTCGAGGGATAGATACGGTTTAATCGCGTGAAAGGCGAAAACCGAGAATGGAATGTGATTCTGACCCAACAAGTTCGGAGACTTGTTTTATATGGGTTCAATATTCACACTCTGGATTTTGGGGTCAAAATGATATGGTTTGACCCGTATCGGCTAATTTATGTAAACTAGTTACATAAGCCGAACCGTGCGCGCGATAGGCGCAACGGGTAACCGTAGGAGTCCTACACTGTTTTCCTAAGTCAATATACTTTAAAGAGGTTGTGGTATCAGTAGGATACCTTCCACAATGCCCGTAACGAGTTTTAGTTCATAATACGCCCCGTAGGGGTTTCCGGTAATTTTTAAAGACTTTTAAAGGGGATTTCTGAGTTCTACAGGAAACCTGAGTTTCCCGATCAGTCTAATAAGTTTAAAATATCTTATTTATTGTTTAAAATCAGTAGCAACTGGAATCGGGTCAAAAGACCTTGTAGAACTCGAGTTTTGGCCGAAAAGGGCATATTCGGTATTTACCGAACCGTAGCCATAACCGCAGGTTATGAGCAGGTTAAAATTAATTAAAAATCTTTTAAAATCCCAAAATATTATTTCAATACAGTGGGTAAAAGTTTTGGTGGCGGAATCTTGGTTTAGGTAGGCGTTATGCTAATTGCGCCGTTTATTACAAAAGTTTCTTATAAATGCGCTATTTAGCATAACTCCCATTCTAGACCTCGAATTGGCGTGAAACTTTAGGGACATGCTTAGAATTTAGTAATCAAGGTTATGGTCCCTTCACGTGTCCGAAATACTCGTTTTATTTTAAAAAGGGCGTTACGGTCAACTTTTAAGTAATTAACGGAAATGCGTAAAAGACTCGGACAAACGACGAACCGGTCACAGAGGGTGATACCATCACGTGACCTGGTCCTAAGAGAGTCCTAAGGCATATCTACATTGTACTAAAACGGGTCAGAACTGAAGTCAAAGCAAAAGTCAAACTTTTGCGACATTCAGCTCCGAACCGGGTTAATATAGCAAATGGCCGAATCAAACGAGTCTCGACAAGTTTATATACTCAATATCATGTTTTATGATCATCAAAACAGGTTTCATAGCATAGACATTACAGATTATGCAAGATTCGCAAAAACGTCTTTCTGTTGACTTTTTAAGCATTCGTTTGACTCGAAAGTTAAAATAGTTAGATTGGTGATCAGAGGGAACCCTTTTAGGGGTTTATTACCTACATAAATACCAACACATAACTACTTTTGATTCGACAATTCACTGGACCATTTGTGAATTATCGCAAAGTCAATCGTTAGTTACGACGGATTGACTTTTAGGCTAAATTAAGCAAAAACAAAGCTATGGATGGTATGGCATACTTACAGAGATTTGTTGAAAGATTTAGAACAAGAGAAGAACACTTTAGAGCTTTAGGAATGACCAGAGAAGTGTGTTTGAGGTGTGTGTTAGTTATGAACCTTGGATGTCTATTTATAGTGAAATGTATGCACTTAGATCATCACAACACACCCTACAACTGAGTATGGATGATGGGCAGGTGTCCCAAGGTGGTATAGGTCGAGTAGGGGGCGCCTGTCACACCCCGATTTCCACGTATATCACCGGTGGGCCCGGTGGGGGATTACCGTGACGTAGTTGGCAACAATATAGTCAAACCACACAATTATATGAATGCACAGCGGAAGCAAAAGATAAATATATTACGTTCCGAAGGTGAAGTAATATCAAGTGTTACAACGGAAAGTAAAGGATCCACAGGTGAATCAAATCAAAGAAATTGTTCAACAGACTTTAGACGCCTAGAACTTGCAAGATTCCTTATTAATGTCCTGAGCAGCTTCCAGCCTATTACGTACTTGTACCTGTCACTTAGACTTTTGAAAATACGTCAGTTTTCACTGGTAAATACACCCAACTGACTCATTTGAAAAGAGTTCAGAAAAATTGGTTTAGATGCACCAGGCACAAATTCTTTTGACACTTGATTAAAATGCACAAAGGCAAAATTAATCTTTTATAACTTGAGACAATCATATTTATGATCCTGTATACAGATTTACATGTTCGTTATACGTTCAGGGCCCGATATAGAAACCGAGTCAAGATTAACAGACACGTCACAAGTATAGGCCCACTGAGCGTGAGATACCGTTTCCCTTATGCAACTGTCAGGTGTATGCCTACACCCCGTGCATAAGACGTGACCATTTTATAATACAATGATGTCAAGGATATCCGGGACATGGTCATTAACCCCTAAAGGCTTTTATTTCAAACAATACAGATCAAACCGGGTTACCTCAATAACTTAATCACAATCCGATTAAATATTCAATACCCGACCAAGCGGTATTATTATACCGTATCCCAAGCCTGTATAGGGAAATAAGTTAAGAGTATTTACCTGAGCTAGCTCCTGTCTTAAAATAGCAAGAATAATAACTCAGCCGTATTCACTTAAGTAAGCGTAGGTACAATTTACCTGAAGGCTCTAGTCTGGAACGATGGTATAAATAACCAATTAGAATGCTAACGGGTCTTTAATTAAGCCTAAGCTTAGACCGGTTAGTCTTAAAGAATTGTTACGGTTTAATCGCGTGAAAGGCGAAAACCGTGAATGGAGTGTGATTTTGACCCAACAAGTTTGAAGACTTGTTTCATATGGGTATAACAATCATACTCTGGATTTTGGGGTTAAAACAATATAGTTTGACCCGTTTCGGCTAAATTATGTAAACTAGTTACATAAGCCGAACCGTGCGCGCAATAGGCGCAACGGGTAACCGTGAGAGTCCTACGCTTGTTTCCTAATTCAATATGCCTTAAAGAGGTTGTGGTATCAGTAGGATACCTTCCGTGATGCCCGAAACGAGTTTAAGTTGGTGATACGCCCCGTAGGGGTTTTTCGGTCATTTTAAAGATTTTTAAAGGGTTTTTCGAGATCTACAGGAAATCTGAGTTTCCCGAACAGTTTATAAAGTCCAAAATACTTTATTTATTATTTAAAATTAGTAGCAACTGGAATCGGGTCAAAAGACCTTATAGAACTCGATTTATGGCCGAAAAGGGCATATTCGGTATTTACCGAACCGTAGCCATAACCGCAGGTTATGAGCAAGGTAAAAATAATTAAAAATCTTTAAAAATCCCAAAATATTATTTTACATCAGCGAGTAAAAGTTTTGGTGTCGAAATCCGGGTTTAGATAGGCGTTATGCTAATTGCGCTATTTAATTACTAAAGTTTCGTAATTTGCGCTAATTGGCATAACTCTTATTCTGGACCTCGGATTGACATAAAATTTTAGGGACATGTTTAGAATTCAGTAACCAAGGTCATGATCCGTTCACATGTCCGAAAATCTCGTTAAAATTTATAAAGGGCGTTACGGTCAACTTTTAAGTAATTAGCGGAAATGCGTAAAAGACTCGGACAACCACGAACCGGTCATAGAGGGTTATACCATCATGTGACCTGGTCCTAAGAGAGTCCTAAGGCATATTTATACCTCACTAAAACGGGTCAGAACTGAAGTCAAAGCAAAAGTCAAACTTTTGCGACATTCGGCTCCGAACCGGGTTAATATAGCAAATGGTCGAACCAAACGAGCATAAACAAGTTTATAAACTTATTATCAGGTTTTATGAATATCAAAACAGGTTTCATATCATTTATATCATAGATTATGCAAGAATCGTTAAAATGGAATTCTGTTGACTTTTTATGCATTCGTTTGACTCGATTTTTGACATAGTTAGAGTGGTGATCGTGGGGAACCCTTTCAGAGGTTTATTACCCACATAAATACCAACTTATAACTACTTTTGATTCGAGATATGACTGAGCTATTTAGGAGTTATATCGAAGCCAAACCGTAGTTACGACGGTTGAATTTTTAGCTATATACTAAGCAAAAACTAAACTTCAAATGTTCTAAACAACTTACAGAAGTTTGAGCACGATTTAGATGGCTAGAAGAAGTCTTGGGAGCTTCAGAAATGATCAGAGAAGTTGTTTTGAGTTATGATTAAGTTGTGAACTTAATATGGCCTTTTATAGTAGTTTTCACCACAACTTTTTGACACACAAGTCCCCCAACTATCCACAACCTTTCAACATGAGTTCCTAATGCTTAGGGGTTGTTTAGGGACCAATTGGCAGGGTTTAAATGCATCTCATGGCGTTTAGAAGGCTGAACAGCCAATTTGAGCATGTTTCTGCATCTGGGCGCCTGACGCGGCCCGCATGGAAGATCCATGCACTTTGTACGCGGGTCGCCTGAGTTCAACATCAGACGCGTAAAATTTAGGAGGCTCGCGGCCCGCCTCAACTTAACCCAAAACGCAACGCGGCCCGCGAGAGGGTTATTTTTCAAAGATTTTAAATCTTTTGTAATGATGACTAAATCTAGGTAATAAATAACAGAATCTTTAGTAATTAATAATGAAATCTTTAGTAATCATTAACTTGACCTTTCGGGTTTTGAAGGGGTAACAAAATCTTTAGTAATTAATAATGAAATCTTTAGTAATCATTAACTTGACCTTTCGGGTTTTGAAGGGGTAACTTTGCGATTTGGCCCTTGATTATTTACAACTAAGGGCCTCGTGTTATTTACTCGCTTAGTTAAGTCCCTGGTTAGTTTATTTAATTATTCTGAAAGCCTTAACTTTCATTATTGACGCTTTTAACCCTTCTCATACGAATTCGATCGTAACTTTCTCGTTTTAAAGCGGAACTTCGCGGAATTTATACAGTATATTCTAGTGAGTGTATAATACTGTTACAAAGCCTCGGGAGCGTTAAAGGGTCACTCAGAGGTATAATTAAACATGTTGACACGGTTAACCCCTGTAGCTTGTAATCTCTCACTTTCTTCCGCGTTTCGCTTCCGTACGATCCATGATTCATTCGTTTGAAGGTATAAGCACTACTTAGGGTTACTATACAGTTTATTTACCCTTGTTTGACATTTATAACCCTCGAATTTACATACAATCAAGGTTTGTCAATATTAGTCCTTTATTTAATATCAATGCCACGTGTAATCAAATGACACGTGTTAACACATCATTGGACACAAAAATTCGAGGTGTTACATCCTCACCCCCTTAAAATAAATCTCGACCCGAGATTTACTCAAATAAATAGGGGTACTTTTCTTTCATTGTGGCTTCGACTTCCCACGTATATTCGGGACCTCTACGAGCATCCCATTTGACCTTTACAATCGGTACGTGCTTTCTTCGAAGCTTTTTCACCTGTCGATCTTCAATCGACAACGGTCTCTCCACAAATTTCAAGCTCTCATCTATATGCACATCTGTGTGTGGGATCACCAATGACTCATCGGCGAAGCACTTCTTTAGATTGCAGATGTGGAACATATTGTGAATTCCATTGAGCTCTTCTGGTAAGTTCAACTTGTAGGCAGCCGGTCCGACACGTTCGATAACCTCGAAAAGTCCTATATATCTCGGGCTTAGCTTGCCTTTCTTACCAAAACGCATCACCCCATTCCAGGGTGATACTTTATGCAACACTTTATCACCTACTTCGAAGTGGAAAGCTTTACGCTTTTGGGTCTACGTAAATCTTCTGCCTATTTCGGGAAACTTTGAGATGGTCACGAATCTGAACAATCTTGTTCATTGTTTCGAACACTATCTCTGGTCCGGATAATTGGACATCTCCGACTTCCGCCCAACAGACGGGCGCTCTACACCTTCTACCGTATAATGCCTCGAAAGGCGCAGCCTTAATGCTGGTATGGTAGCTATTGTCGTAGGAGAATTTAATTAACGGTAGGTTCTTATCCCAACTACCACCCAAATCGATCGCATATGCACGTAGCATGTCTTCCAACGTTTGAATAGTACGTTCACTCCGACCGTCTGTCTGAGGATGGTAAGCCATACTAAAATTCAAACATGAGCCCAAAGATTTGCTGGAAACTCTTCCAGAAATACGACGTGTTTCTAGTGTCCCGATCAAAGATAATGGACACAGGCATGCCATGCAAGGCTACGATCTTATCAACGTATAACTGGGCTAACATGTCGGAGCTATAAGTCTCCTTGATGGGTAAGAAATGAGCTGACCTAGTCAGTCTGTCGACTATAACCCATATCATGTCATTTCCTTTCCTCGTTTTGGGTAACTTGGTAATAAAATCCATTGTTACACATTTCCACTTCCATTCAGGAAGTTTAGGCTGTTGTAGCATGCCAGACGGCTTTTGATGCTCAGCTTTGATTTGCGTACAAGTCAAGCATTTGGCTACATAAGCGGCTACAGACTTTTTCAGGCCTATCCACCAACAATTTGCCTTTAGATCCTGGGCATCTTACGGCAATTCTTAGTTGTTGCTTAATTAGGGTTGCGGTCATTAATATATAAGCAATATGAACCGTCTTTCTTATTTAATAACATAAAACCTTCAGGATATTGAATCAGGCTATATGAGCCTGTGTCTTAAAACTTACTTAATCAAGGTTTTGATTGTTCTATAAGCAGTATGGAGTTTTCGTAATACTCCAGCCCACAGCGGGATGTTAAAATTTATTCTACCTGCCTCCCAGGAGGTTAGCAGGGAAAACTTACGAGAAGATAATCTAGATACAGGGAGACTACCGAGATTTTTCATATCTCAGGCTCCAGTTCATTCATTATTGTTTGTGCCAAACGAGTGACACATATAAGTCCACGAATTTCCAATTCGGGAACATTTACTTGGGCAATACCATTCTGGATATCTTCTTTGAATACTACTAGTCGACATTAGGACAATATGACCATTGGGATATCTCAGGGGTTCCATGTATTAAACCTCCATACTGATCAGGCATGGAAATAATCTATGGGACACACTAGGATACGCCAATCCTCATACGGTACGTTTATCAAACATATTTTGGCATTCGCAGGCGATAGAAAAACAATGAGAAAATAGTTAAAATAACATATGTTGTCGTACTCTATGCGAAGAAAGAGTACTCCTAGATTTTTCAGAAGGATTCCTTGCCGATACTAGAAGAATCGGTTAATTTGGTTTCCTTGGTAAATTATACCTTGCGAATAATATAAAAGTTCGCTAAGCTCATGGTTTATGAAAGGTTTATTGGTATCCAATCCAAAATAAAACTCTTAGCATTTAAATTTCTGATAAAAAGATAGGGAAAGTACCTGAGACCATTATTTATGAATTAGCTCAGGTATTTAGGCGCTTTCATTCTTAGGCTTTCCTTCTTTAGCCGCTTTTCCTTTGACATATTTAGGGCACGTGGTCTTGATGTGGCCATTCTCATTACAGCCGAAGCAGACTGCATTCTCCATGTCCCCGCAGTCCAACGTTGTATGTTCCCCCGATTTGCAGATCCCACATACCCTTGGTTGTGATCGGGATTTTGGTTCGAACCTGCACTTCCCATAGTGGCACTTCTTGCAGGTCTTGCATACCGGTTTCTTGTTGGACTTTTGTTTGTTCTTCTTTATAGAGCTCTGGGAGTTATTTTCCTCCCTTTTTCTTTTTAGCTTATCTTTGGCATTTGAGGTATGAACAAGGTCCTCCTTATGAGTAGGGAAATGTGGTCCTAGATAATATTTGGAGGGAGTAGTATGGGGCTCCTTGAACTTTTTCACAGCCTCCTTCACAGCCTTCCCAACCGCTGCATTTATCATTGTTTGAAGAACATCTTCGGAAATTCTAAGGCTCACAATCGTAGCATCATCTGCATGTGTCACATCATTCATAACACGATCGACGGCTGTCTCATCTGAGTTTGCCATTTTCGATATTGGTCCCTAACACCAATAAAAATAACTTCTTAGCTGCAATCCAACAACCGCTATTCTTTATCCTGATGGCCTTAACATATACTAACCATGGTATTTATAGACCATATGGGCTAATATAGTACTAACATTCTCAATGAATGTTATTTAATATATTCATTATGTTTAGCCTAGGTCACGAAAGACCATCAATGGCATTTAAGGTTTGGGCCTAGTTCATCATCTTTTTGACAGGGGATCAAAACATCACCTCTGTCTTTATTACATTGATGAATTTTGGATAGCTCGAAAGCTTTCCATAAGGATATCAGAAAAGAGTGATTCCTAATAGATATCAACATCAATCTAGGATTTGTTAGAGTGTTTTCTTAAGTATCAACGACAAATTTCCATCTCGTATTAAATGATCGGAGTCCTAAACAGGCGGAGGCAACAGTTCTCAGCAACTATGATTCATTATAGAATTATATGTGTCAGTAATAACTAATTTCTGCATAACTGCTTGATAAGGAAGGTACCTGCTATATATTTATCATACTGCACCATCTCCCGGGAGTTCATCCTGACAACTCAGGCGTTTGTTCTTTTGGCTTCTTCGGGCTTCTTCTGATACCTAGGGCAGTTGGTCTTGATATGCCCCTTTTCGTTGCAACCGTAGCAGGTTGCATCCTTCAACTCCTTGCATTCCAAGGTTTTATGTTTCTGAGACTTGCAAATTCCACATGGTAGAGGCTGAGATTCAAATCTGCATTTCCCGAGGTGGTATTTCCTACAGGTTTCGCACTTGGTCTTCTCAACCGACTGCTGGCTATCTCTTTTAAACCTGGTACTCTTCCTATCGGAGCGATGAGAATTCTCACCCTCCCTTTTTCTCTTTCCATCTTCAGAGGCCTTGGCAGCCTTGTTTCTAACCACATCGAGTGTGAGAGATAGCGACAGATCTGCTGTTGACCTGAATGTAGTAGGTCTCGAAGCCTTAACACTGGCTTTGATTTCTGGGGGTAAACCCCCAATGAAGCGAGCAATCCTCTTGGGTTCTGGTGTTACTAGGTAAGGAACCAGTCTGGACAGGGTATTAAAATTGGTAAGGTAAGCTTGACAATCTAAGTTTGTCAAAACCAATGATAAGAAATCCGATTCGATTCTTTTGACCTCATGTTGAGGGCAGTAGTTCTCCCTAATGAGAGTAACAAACTGCTCCCATGTCATGTTATAGAGCGGGATCTTCCCAGTAGCTTGAATGAGAGACCTCCACCATGCCAGTGCCTCTCCTTTGAACGATTGGGATATATACTTTACTACATCCCTTTCAGCACAACCGCTGATGTCCACCACCGTGTCCATTTCTTCCAACCAAGTCATACAATCTACTGCTCCCTTTTCCCCCGTGAAATCTCGGGGTTTACAGGAAGCAAAGTATTTATAGGTACAAGACTTGGTACGTCGTTCATTATCGAACACTTGCTTCTTGGATGGAACACTGTGTTCATTTGATGAATGACGATCGTCATCCTTCTTTGGTCCTTCATTCTTAGAGGGCGGCTCGTTATGAGGCTCTGAATGAGTTTTAGGGACAGATTTAGAGTGAGGTATAGATGTGGCTTTACTATTAGTCTCACTATATTCCCTAAATCGCTCCTCTACAGCTTTAGATACTGCTGAATCAATCAATGTACGAAGCTCTCCTCTGGTTATATTAATCCTTTCATCATCGCGGTTTTCCAGAGAGGGACTGTCCTCTTCCTTTGACCTAGCCATGTAGCTTTATATGCTACATAAAATCAAACAAGGGCAAGGTTTATATGGAAGCTCTTACAGTTTTATCGTCTTAAACGATTTATTAACCATGGTAATATAAACCATATTGGTTAATTTGTTAGTTATATTTAATTATCATCTTCATTATAATTTATCCTAGTTATAGAACATCAAGGATATTAAGGTGGCGCAGAGGGCCTAGTCACAAGGACAAATTTTAAATTATAAGCCATGATTTCAGAGAATCAAGGCCCTTAAATCTATTAGCACAACAGGCTTAGTCATAAGGACATATATAATTTATAAGCTATGATTTCAGAGAATCACAGCATGAAGGTATTCTGGCACAATAGGCCTAGTCACTAGGACATTTATAATTTATAAGCTAGGATTTCAGAGAATCAAAGCCTTGAGGTTTGAACCTAGTTCATAACCTTTTTCTGACAGGGAGTCATAGCCTACCACTGCCTTTTGTCTTATATGACAATTAGTATGGCCCGTAGGCACTACATCACTATTGGATGTCTAATAAGTTTGGCCCGTAGGCACTACATCACTAATGGATGTTTAATAAGTTTGGCCCGTAGGCACTACATCACTAATGGATGTTTTAATAAGTTTGGCCCGTAGGCACTACATCACCAATGGATGTTTAATAAGTTTGGCCCGTAGGCACTACATCACTAATGGATGTTTAATAAGTTTGGCCCGTAGGCACTACATCACTAATGGATGTTTTAATAAGTTTGGCCCGTAGGCACTACATCACCAATGGATGTTTTAATAAGTTTGGCCCGTAGGCACTACATCACTAATGGATGTTTTAAAAATGATCATCTTTATTGACGATTTAACCCATGATATATAAATCACTAATTTGGGTTTTGGAATCCATAGAAGGATTCTCTTATAGGAATGACGCGTGCGATTTTTAACGAATCACATCTGCCATGGATGTTAACATGATCACAGAGGTTAACTGGAATTCTGAATCTTTTAATCAGGTCTTACCATCTTGGCCTGGTCTTATAATTGACCCAAAGGCTAGGTTTCACACTTAAGATTCTTAATTAATAATTATCGCAGATCAATTTTAAATTGAGGTGTTAAATATGGATCTGAATCTAATTATGGAACTACCATCTTGGCCCGATCTTTACAATGACACGTGGCTAGATCTTGCCCTTTTTAGATTTTGCCATTTTATTATAATGGTAGATCCTACAATAGGAAATATTATTTTCCATTTATTTAATATTCTTGTTTAGAATGAAAGTTTAAACTTAATCATTCCACTATATGAAAATAAAAATATAAGGTTGCCCTAAGCGGGACTCGAAAATAATAATGTTATCCTCGAAGGGACTGAAAGGTAAATATGTTCTTATAAAGACTTATTAAGGAAACAATCTTCAGCAAGAGGAGTTTCTTCTTCATTCATTTCCTGAATGCTTTCTCCTTGGTTGCACGTTTCATCCTGTTCGCGGTACGAAGCTCAGCAGTTCAAGACTCCGGATGTGGAGACTTCCTATTACAGCTCCTTCGCTTGGCGACGTATAAAAATTTGGAAGCAAAATTTCCAGATCAGAATTTAGAACATTCCTATGTTAAGTCTAGACTCAAGTATATGCAATTGTGTCATTGAGATTAAACACAAAAGACTGGTGTTCAATTCACTCAATGTTGGCTCTGATACCAACCTGTCACACCCCGATTTCCACGTATATCACCGGTGGGCCCGGTGGGGGATTACCGTGACGTAGTTGGCAACAATATAGTCAAACCACACAATTATATGAATGCACAGCGGAAGCAAAAGATAAATATATTACGTTCCGAAGGTGAAGTAATATCAAGTGTTACAACGGAAAGTAAAGGATCCACAGGTGAATCAAATCAAAGAAATTGTTCAACAGACTTTAGACGCCTAGAACTTGCAAGATTCCTTATTAATGTCCTGAGCAGCTTCCAGCCTATTACGTACTTGTACCTGTCACTTAGACTTTTGAAAATACGTCAGTTTTCACTGGTAAATACACCCAACTGACTCATTTGAAAAGAGTTCAGAAAAATTGGTTTAGATGCACCAGGCACAAATTCTTTTGACACTTGATTAAAATGCACAGAGGCAAAATTAATCTTTTATAACTTGAGACAATCATATTTATGATCCTGTATACAGATTTACATGTTCGTTATACGTTCAGGGCCCGATATAGAAACCGAGTCAAGATTAACAGACACGTCACAAGTATAGGCCCACTGAGCGTGAGATACCGTTTCCCTTATGCAACTGTCAGGTGTATGCCTACACCCCGTGCATAAGACGTGACCATTTTATAATACAATGATGTCAAGGATATCCGGGACATGGTCATTAACCCCTAAAGGCTTTTATTTCAAACAATACAGATCAAACCGGGTTACCTCAATAACTTAATCACAATCTGATTAAATATTCAATACCCGACCAAGCGGTATTATTATACCGTATCCCAAGCCCGTATAGGGAAATAAGTTAAGAGTATTTACCTGAGCTAGCTCCTGTCTTAAAATAGCAAGAATAATAACTCAGCCGTATTCACTTAAGTAAGCGTAGGTACAATTTACCTGAAGGCTCTAGTCTGGAACGATGGTATAAATAACCAATTAGAATGCTAACGGGTCTTTAATTAAGCCTAAGCTTAGACCGGTTAGTCTTAAAGAATTGTTACGGTTTAATCGCGTGAAAGGCGAAAACCGTGAATGGAGTGTGATTTTGACCCAACAAGTTTGAAGACTTGTTTCATATGGGTATAACAATCATACTCTGGATTTTGGGGTTAAAACAATATAGTTTGACCCGTTTCGGCTAAATTATGTAAACTAGTTACATAAGCCGAACCGTGCGCGCAATAGGCGCAACGGGTAACCGTGAGAGTCCTACGCTTGTTTCCTAATTCAATATGCCTTAAAGAGGTTGTGGTATCAGTAGGATACCTTCCGTGATGCCCGAAACGAGTTTAAGTTGGTGATACGCCCCGTAGGGGTTTTTCGGTCATTTTAAAGATTTTTAAAGGGTTTTTCGAGTTCTACAGGAAATCTGAGTTTCCCGAATAGTTTATAAAGTCCAAAATACTTTATTTATTATTTAAAATTAGTAGCAACTGGAATCGGGTCAAAAGACCTTATAGAACTCGATTTATGGCCGAAAAGGGCATATTCGGTATTTACCGAACCGTAGCCATAACCGCAGGTTATGAGCAAGGTAAAAATAATTAAAAATCTTTAAAAATCCCAAAATATTATTTTACATCAGCGAGTAAAAGTTTTGGTGTCGAAATCCGGGTTTAGATAGGCGTTATGCTAATTGCGCTATTTAATTACTAAAGTTTCGTAATTTGCGCTAATTGGCATAACTCTTATTCTGGACCTCGGATTGACATAAAATTTTAGGGACATGTTTAGAATTCAGTAACCAAGGTCATGATCCGTTCACATGTCCGAAAATCTCGTTAAAATTTATAAAGGGCGTTACGGTCAACTTTTAAGTAATTAGCGGAAATGCGTAAAAGACTCGGACAACCACGAACCGGTCATAGAGGGTTATACCATCATGTGACCTGGTCCTAAGAGAGTCCTAAGGCATATTTATACCTCACTAAAACGGGTCAGAACTGAAGTCAAAGCAAAAGTCAAACTTTTGCGACATTCGGCTCCGAACCGGGTTAATATAGCAAATGGTCGAACCAAACGAGCGTAAACAAGTTTATAAACTTATTATCAGGTTTTATGAATATCAAAACAGGTTTCATATCATTTATATCATAGATTATGCAAGAATCGTTAAAATGGAATTCTGTTGACTTTTTATGCATTCGTTTGACTCGATTTTTGACATAGTTAGAGTGGTGATCGTGGGGAACCCTTTCAGAGGTTTATTACCCACATAAATACCAACTTATAACTACTTTTGATTCGAGATATGACTGAGCTATTTAGGAGTTATATCGAAGCCAAACCGTAGTTACGACGGTTGAATTTTTAGCTATATACTAAGCAAAAACTAAACTTCAAATGTTCTAAACAACTTACAGAAGTTTGAGCACGATTTAGATGGCTAGAAGAAGTCTTGGGAGCTTCAGAAATGATCAGAGAAGTTGTTTTGAGTTATGATTAAGTTGTGAACTTAATATGGCCTTTTATAGTAGTTTTCACCACAACTTTTTGACACACAAGTCCCCCAACTATCCACAAAAGTAGTTATAACTTACATTAGTCCTTTATTTAATATGAAACGCCACGTGTAAACTTAAGACACGTGTCAATACATTATTGGACACAAAATTTCGAGGTGTTACATCCTCACCCCCTTAAAATAAATCTCGACCCGAGATTTACTCAAACAAATAGGGATATTTTTCTTTCATCGTGGATTCAACATCCCACGTGAATTCGGGACCTCTACGGGCATCCCATTTAACCTTAACTATCGGCACATGTTTTCTTCGGAGCTTTTTCACCTGTCGGTCTTCAATCGACAAAGGCTTCTCCACAAACTTCAAGCTCTCATCTATATGCACATCTGTGTGTGGGATCACTAATGATTCATCAGCGAAGCACTTCTTTAGATTGCAGATGTGGAACACATTATGAATTCCATTGAGCTCTTCTGGTAAGTTCAATTTATAGGCAACTGACCCGACCCGTTCGATAACCTCAAAAGGTCCTATGTATCGCGGGCTCAGTTTACCCTTCTTACCGAAACGCATCACCCCCTTCCAGGGTGATACCTTTAGTAACACTTTTTCACCTACCTCAAAGTGAAAATCCTTACGCTTCGGGTCAGCGTAACTTTTCTGCCTATCACGGGCAGCTTTGAGACGTTCCCGGATCTGGACAATCTTGTCCGTTGTCTCGAAAACTATCTCTGGTCCTGATAATTGGACCTCTCCCACTTCCGCCCAACAAACAGGCGATCTACACTTCCTACCGTATAATGCCTCGAAAGGCGCAGCCTTTAGCGTATGGTAGCTATTGTTGTAGGAGAATTCGATTAGGGGTAAGTTCTTATCCCAACTACCACCTAAACCGATAGCACATGCTCGCAGCATGTCTTCCAATGTTTGAATAGTACGCTCACTCTGACCGTCTGTCTGAGGATGGTAAGCCGTACTAAAGTTCAAACGTGTGCCCAAAGATTGTTGAAAACTCTTCCAGAAATGAGACGTGTATCTAGTATCTCGATCAGAGATAATAGACACAGGTATGCCATGTAAGGCGACAATCTTATCAACATATAACTGGGCCAAGGTATCGGAGCTATAAGTCTCCTTGATGGGTAAGAAATGAGCTGACTTAGTCAGTCTATCAACTATAACCCATATTGTGTCGTTTCCTTTGCTTGTTTTTGGTAACTTGGTGATAAAATCCATAGTTACACACTCCCATTTCCATTCAGGAAGTTCAGGCTGTTGTAGCAAGCCAGATGGCTTTTGATGCTCAGCCTTGACTTGCGCACAAGTCAAGCACTTTGCTACATAAGCGGCTACAGACTTTTTCAAGCCTATCCACCAATAATTTGCCTTTAAATCCTGATACATTTTGTCTGCTCCGGGATGGACAGAGTATTCGGAACTATGGGCCTCCTAGAGGATAACATCTCGTAATCCTCCATATATCGGAACCCATATTCGTCCGTTCAATCTAAGGATTCCATCCTTGCTGAGAGTTAACTGGTCCTCAGTTACTCCCAACTTTTCCTTAGGATAATTAGCTTCCAACACAGCCTCTCGCTGTGCAGCTAATATCCTTTCAATCAAGTTATTCCTTACTTCCATCCTCCTCGCATTGATTCGGATGGGTTTCATCCTTTCTTTCCGGCTCAGGGCATCAGCGACTACATTCGCCTTGCCAGGATGGTACCTGATCTCACAATCATAATCATTCAGGGTCTCCATCCAACGGCGTTGTCTCATATTTAGCTCCTTCTGATTGAACAAATGTTGAAGGCTTTTGTGATCTGAATAGATCACAAACTTGATTCCATATAAATAATGCCTCCATAGTTTTAGTGCGAATACAACGGCACCCAGTTCCAAGTCATGGGTGGTGTAATTCTTTTCGTGCACCTTCAAATGTCTTGAAGCATAGGCAATCACCTTGCCTTTCTGCATGAGCACACACCCCATGCCAGTGTGTGACGCGTCGCAGTAAACTACGAACTCTTCAGTACCTTCAGGTAGCGTCAACACAGGAGCGTTGCTTAACCTTTGTTTCAAAATATCAAAGGATTCTTGCTGCTTAGGGCCCCAAGTAAACTTTTCCTTCTTCTTGGTTAGAGAAGTTAAGGGCGCAGCAATCCTTGAGAAATTCTTAATGAATCTCCGGTAGTATCCTGCCAATCCCAGGAAACTACGGATCTCTGTGGGCGTCTTTGGTTCTTGCCAATTCATGACCGCCTCTACCTTAGCGGGATCCACCTGGATACCACGCTCGCTTACGACGTGTCCAAGAAATTGGACTTCTCTTAGCCAGAATCCGCACTTGGAGAATTTGGCATAGAGTTTCTCGCGATGTAGCAATCCGAGAATACATCGTAGGTGTTTCTCATGGTCAACTTCGTTCTTGGAATAGATGAGAATGTCGTCGATGAATACGATGACGAATTTGTCTAAATACGGCTTGCAGACGCGATTCATGAGATCCATGAACGCAGTCGGTGCATTTGTGAGCCCAAAAGGCATCACTAAGAACTCGTAATGGCCGTAGCGAGTCCTAAATGCCGTCTTGTGTACGTCTTCATCTCGGACCTTCAGCTGATGGTAGCCCGACCTTAAGTCGATCTTCGAGAAATAGCTAGCCCCTTGCAATTGATCAAATAAATCGTCGATCCTTGGCAATGGGTATCTATTCTTTATCGTGACTTTATTAAGTTCACGATAATCGATGCACAGACGCATCGATCCGTCCTTTTTCTTCACAAACAGGACAGGTGCTCCCCAGGGAGACGAACTAGGCTTGATGAAACCTTTTGCTAACAGTTCATCTAGCTGGGTTCTCAATTCCTTCATTTCAGTCGGTGCTAGCCTGTAGGGTGCTCTAGCAATGGGAGCTGCTCCAGGGATGATATCTATTCTGAATTCCACCTGCCTATCTGGTGGCAACCCAGGTAGATCTTCAGGGAAAACTTCTGGATACTCCGAAATGACAGGAATGTCTTCTATCCTTGCTTTGGATTCTTCAATAATCACTTGTGCCATGTAGATGACACAACCTCTTTTTAAGCATCTCGAAGCTTTGAGCATGGTTACGTTCTCGGGCAACCCATACTGCGTATCCCCTTGAATGGTGAGCGATTCGCCAGTCGGGGTCTTTAGCACAATTTGTTTTCTATTGCAGACTATCTGGGCCTGATTATGCGCTAACCAGTCCATGCCCAGAACGATGTCAAAACCAGCTAGATTAAAGGGAAGTAGAGATAGAGGAAAAGAATGGTTCTTAATGGATATCATACATCCCTCTAATATAGTGGAGACGGTTTCTACAGTGTCGTCTGCTAGCTCTACTTCGTACTTTACATTTAGGGTTTTAATAGGCATGTTCAACAGTTTGCAAAATTTTTGGTCTACGAAGGATTTGTCAGCGCCTGAATCGAAAAGTACTCTTGCAAATATATTATTCACGAGAAAAGTACCTGTTATTACGTTGTCATCTTGCAGGGCTTCCTTCACATCCATTTTGAAGACTCTAGCGTTATTCTTTTTGGGTTCTTCAGTCTTCTTGGCGAACTTGGGGCAGTTGCTCCTGATGTGCCCCTTCTCACTATAGTTGTAGCAGGTTGCGTCCTTGATCTTCTTACAGTCCACAGTTTTATGGTCTTTGGACTTGCACAGTCCACAAGCATACGTCTTTGACTGCGACTGTGAGTTCGACCCAAGCCTGCACTTCCCGAAGTGGAATTTCTGGCAGTTCTTGTATTTGGGCTTCTCTCCCGATTGTTGCCCATCCTTTCTTGACTCGGTCCCTCTCTTGCCATCACCGTTTCCACGGTGTTTCTTTCCCGACCTTCGCGAGGTATCATCCTCACGCTTCCTCTTTTCAGCCTCCTTGTTCCTCTGCGATCTCAGTCGGACCGCGTCCATCGTGAGGGACAAAGAGAGGTCAGTCACGGACCTGAAGGTCGTTGGCTGAGAGGCCTTCACACTAGCCTTTATCGCGGGTTCTAACCCCCCGATAAAACGAGCAATCCTCCTTGGTTCCGGGGTGACTAGATAAGGAACCAAGCGAGACATCGTATTGAAGCTCGTCAGATAGGCCTGGCAGTCCAGATTTGTCATCACCAATGACACAAAATCGGACTCTATTTTCTCCACCTCATGCTGAGGGCAGTAATTTTCCCTGATGAGAGAAACGAATTCCTCCCACGTCATGCTGTAAAGCACAGCTTTTCCTGAGGCCTGAACCAGCGCCCTCCACCAAGCTAGGGCCTCGCCCTTAAATGACTATGACACAAACTTCACTACCTCCCTTTCAGCGCAGCCACTGATGTCCACCACTGTGTCCATCTCGTCCAACCATGTCATACATTCGACAGCACCCTTCTCCCCTGTAAAGTCTCGGGGTTTACAAGATACGAAGTACTTGTACGTGCAGCCCCTGGCGCGGGAAGCATCAGTATACTCCCGTTCGCGACGAACACTATTTTCATTCGACGAGTGATTGTCGTCGTCTTTCTTGGGCTTGGACGAGTGTTTATCGTCGTCCTTCTTCGGTTTGGATAGTGGTTTGCTGTGGGATTTTGATTGTGTCTTGGGCTTTGATGGTGGTTTGGAAACTGTTCTGCTTCGGGACTCTGTATATTGTCGATCCAGAGCTGCTTGCACAGCATTGTCGACAAGTGCCTTAAGTTGAGCGCCCGTTAGATTTATTTGGGCATTATCATACTCATCTTCATTTGTATGACTACTTCCTTCATTAGGATTCGCCATAGTAGCTTGTATCTGCTGCAGAAGATAATGAAAATTCTATTTAGGAGCTTATCATCGAATTGTCTTTTATGGCAATTCATTAACCATGGTAACGAAGACCATATCCGGTTAATTTGTTACTCACTTTATATTTAGGATTTGAACATACTTATCCTAATCACAATTAATATTGTTAGTGGCATAAAAGCCTAGTCACGAGGACGTTATATTATTAGCCGAGGAGAATCAAGGTATGAAGGTTTGAACCGTAGTCCTTTTACTCCTTCTGACAGGGAGTCATAAGCCACCACTGTCTTTTGTCTTATTATGACAACAATTATGGCCCGTAGGCACTACATCACTAACGGATGTTTGATATTTTGGCCCTTAGGCACTACATCACTTATGGATGTTTAATAATTGATCATCTTTATTGATGATTTAACCCATGATTTATTATATCATTAATTTAGGCTTTGGAATCCTTTAAAGGATTCTTGTATAAGAATGACGTGTGCGACTTTAACGAATCACATCTGTCATGTCTGTTAACATGCTTACAGCGGTTAACAGGGAATCAGAATCTTTTAAATTAGGTCTTACCATCTTGGCCGGATCGTAAAAGACACCTGGCTAGGTTTCACTCTGAAGATTCTTTATTTAGGCAGATCAAATTAAAAGGAATGGGTTTGATTTATTTCATATATGGTGATAACAAAATGAAATTCATAATATAACATTCCATAATTTTAATACGATTACACACCGCCCTAAACGGGACTTTTAAACAGTACATACCTACATAGAGGTTTAAAATAAGTGACAAGTCCACGCAGGGACTAATACAAGATAAATGTCCATGTAAGGACTAAAAGATAAGTCCACGTAGGGACTGAAGTACGATAAATGTCCACACAGGGACTTCTTTAATATAAACATTACATTAGAACATACATAAGGGCTAATGGTCATGTTTCTTCTTCTTGCCCTTTAGTAGGTTTGCTAAGCCCTTGAGGAATCCTCGGTGGCTCTTACGTTCTTCCTCGAATTCTCTCTCCACACGGCTCAAACGGTGGAGTATTTCTTCTTGTTCGGGAGGAGAGAAACGTGGTTGTGGTGCCTGTTGCGGAACTGGAGGTCTGGGAGGTGCTGGATACCCATGAGCTGAGTAGTCCGGTGCTCCCATGTTCCCATGAGCTCCGTCAGGATATCGTGCATTATGCCTGGCCGACACCACATATGGGTCGCGCTCATAGTTGTAGTTGTAATGTGCTTGCGATGACGGTTCGAACGGGTTGTAAGCCGTTGGACCCGTATACGCAGGTATTGGGTGGTCATACCCAAATGGTGGCGAAGTTGGTGCAGCTGGTGCGGAGTTCGCCTCCTGTACAGGACTTGAAGGTCCTTCTTCTTGTAGTGGCGGGTAGTGGCTACTACTGGAGTGTCGAGGGGTGCTGAAGTGGAAATCCCCTCCTCCTCGGGTGGACATACGAGCATTTGTCCTCCTACGCCTTGGCGGATCAGGCATTACTGGCTGTACCGGTGGCGGAGGTGGTGGCGTAACTGCCACGAAATGTGGATCCTCGGAGGGATCTCGCGGATGTTGCGGCTGTTGTGATGACTGTGGCGTATGGTACCACTCGTGTTGATTAAACAACGCCATGAAGCTATCTGGTCCCTGATAGGGTGCACCATGGAAGGATGACCCATCAGAGATTTCTATTGGGTGCGTGGGCGTACCACGAGCAGGTTCTGTCGGATCAGTATCCTCGTCCATATGATCTTCGGAGAAGTGGTCTTGTGGCCCTAACGGAACAAAGCCTGAAGGTTCCTGGATGTAGTCAGCTGGATTAAACTGACCCCTGAAGTATGGAGTAGGGTCATCAAAATTTCGGTGTGATACCGAACGCTGTAGAGGTATGAAGGAGGGTTGTGGGTTGTTGGGGTCATTCTCGGAATTTGGCCCGAATGAGTGCCGGTATGATGGCGTTGAGCTATGCGAGGTGGAATGCCTCGCAGGTTCATAAAGGTCTCTTCGCCTTTGCGGTTCTTCACTCCTTGTGGTTGAAGGAGCTCGCGTATTTGAAGGTCCGGCTTCGTGATCGTGATGTGTAACGATCTCTCCTCTGCCTCTTCTTCCCCTTCCTCTTCCTCGGAATATCACTGGCGGCATATTTCCTGCTTTCAAAACTTTAAATAACAGTAATAAAGAAAAAGACAAATTTGGAATAACAATTCGAATTTGTCCTATGTTCTTGTCTAGACTCAAGTATGTGCAATTGTGTCACTGAGATTAAACACATTAGGATAGTGTTTAATTCACTCAATGTTGGCTCTGATACCAACCTGTCACACCCCGATTTCCACGTGTATCACCGGTGGGCCCGGTGGGGGATTACCGTGACGTAGTTGGCAACAATATAGTCAAACCACAATATATAAATGCACAGCGGAAGCATAAAGATAAATATAATTCAACCATTTACTGTAATATCCAAATGTATCACAAGTAGTTGAATAGTATCCACAGGATGGATCAAATAAATAAAAATATTGTTCAATAGATAGACATCAAGCTTACGAGACTTCCTTAGATGCTAGAGAGCTACTACCAGCCAATTACGTGTAGTACCTGCACTTAATCTTTTTGGAAAAATACGTCAGTTTACACTGGTAAATACAATCAACTGACTCATTTTGTAAAATGATTGAAAATTGGTTTGGATGCATGTGGCATAAACATGTTTGTTTAACTTGGGAGAATTATTTAAAATCATAATCTTGTGAACGAATTACATGTTCCTTCTATGCGTTCAGTAGCCCGGATCCTGTCCGGGTTAAAGATCAATAGACACACCACATTTGCGTAAAACCGAGGTGGGTAAACCATCGGCTACGTCTTTTAATAATATAGACATAATACCGGGTGTACGCCTACACCCGACTGTCAAGGTCGTGGCCATTTCTTCGAATGATGCCAAGGATATCCGGGACATGGTCATTAACCCCCCAAAGGCTTTTAAGTAACAAGACTGTTTAAATGCGCCGATCAAACTATTCAATTAACCACCTAAACGATGGAATTATTTGATGCTCAATCAAGCGGTATTTTATATACCGTAACCCAAGCCCGTATAAGGGAAAATAAGTTAAAAGTATTTACCTTTGCAATGTATTATCCTTATTCGATTAAATCACAAGTATCTTTTACTGGGGCTCCTATTCTGGAACGAAGGTTAAAATAACCTATTAGGATCCTAACGGGTTTTTATATTAGCCGTAGCCTAGACCGGTCAGTTTCGAGGGATAGATACGGTTTAATCGCGTGAAAGGCGAAAACCGAGAATGGAATGTGATTCTGACCCAACAAGTTCGGAGACTTGTTTTATATGGGTTCAATATTCACACTCTGGATTTTGGGGTCAAAATGATATGGTTTGACCCGTATCGGCTAATTTATGTAAACTAGTTACATAAGCCGAACCGTGCGCGCGATAGGCGCAACGGGTAACCGTAGGAGTCCTACACTATTTTCCTAAGTCAATATACTTTAAAGAGGTTGTGGTATCAGTAGGATACCTTCCACAATGCCCGTAACGAGTTTTAGTTCATAATACGCCCCGTAGGGGTTTCCGGTAATTTTTATAGACTTTTAAAGGGGATTTCTGAGTTCTACAGGAAACCTGAGTTTCCCGATCAGTCTAATAAGTTTAAAATATCTTATTTATTGTTTAAAATCAGTAGCAACTGGAATCGGGTCAAAAGACCTTGTAGAACTCGAGTTTTGGCCGAAAAGGGCATATTCGGTATTTACCGAACCGTAGCCATAACCGCAGGTTATGAGCAGGTTAAAATTAATTAAAAATCTTTTAAAATCCCAAAATATTATTTCAATACAGTGGGTAAAAGTTTTGGTGGCGGAATCTTGGTTTAGGTAGGCGTTATGCTAATTGCGCCGTTTATTACAAAAGTTTCTTATAAATGCGCTATTTAGCATAACTCCCATTCTAGACCTCGAATTGGCGTGAAACTTTAGGGACATGCTTAGAATTTAGTAAGCAAGGTTATGGTCCCTTCACGTGTCCGAAATACTCGTTTTATTTTAAAAAGGGCGTTACGGTCAACTTTTAAGTAATTAACGGAAATGCGTAAAAGACTCGGACAAACGACGAACCGGTCACAGAGGGTGATACCATCACGTGACCTGGTCCTAAGAGAGTCCTAAGGCATATCTACATTGTGACAACCCTCACTAAACCAGGTATCCGTACGATTTAATTGATAATTAATTGCTGCCTAATTACTGTGCTTACTTGAAATTACTGATGAACTGCTACTTGACTCTTGACACTTGTACACATCTGCATCATACTTTGATTTCCGTCACTACATTATTTACATACTGAACTCTAGTGACAAACATGATGCACAAAAGCACAGTAGCACCGTGAACGGATAACCTATTGAACATGCTGATAAAGCCAGCATCAGGCAGACACTGCCTCTAAGGCCTGTATTAGCCAGAAATATTTTACTACACCCATAGTGAGTGTAGGGATACAAGGGTTGTAGAAACTGCGTCTCTAGGAATAAGTTACGATGACTGGATGTGACTAAAACGTACACTGAGCACAAAACACAGCACTTTAATTAATATTTCAGCTTCTGGCTAACTAATAAAGTGCCAAAACATGAGGAAAATATTCCTGACACTTTGGGGAATAAGTTGTGTCACTAAAAATGGTATTTACGACACATAAAAGCTTTGTTAAGCGCTTTAACGGATTACTATCCAACCAAACAACCGGACTATACCCGGAACATGAAAATATTGCCATAAATATTATTGATCTTTTTCTGAGCCAGTTAGGGTCCCTGAACACCCTAACACTCGCCATAAAGCACAACACACCACTAACCAAGTTAACCCCCAAATCTAACTTGGTTTAACCTAACTAATACTTAACATCTAGTTGGAATCGAACTAGGGACCCCCCCCCCCTTGGGCCGATCGGTCACTATGTGACCAAGACTTGTACAACCTTTGATTATTTTATTCTATTATGTTTAATATCTAGGGAACATTAAAACCATTGGATCAAGAACTTGCTTAAGTCTATAAGTAATCAACTTAACACACAAGATCATTCACTCCAAGCTTCACAACACAAAACTCTCTCTCTTGCTCTACATAGCTTACGGCCGAACACCCTCTTGCACACCCCACCCACTTTCGATTTTGATCATCACATTTCAATCACCTACAAGTGTTAAGGGTCGCATACGAGGAGTCTTGGAGCTAACAGAAGGCGAAGGACCTCTCTACCTAGCTTTTATCCACCTCTTTTTCGCATAGATTCTTCCCTAGCCCCGAGCTAGAGGTATAATGCTTAAAACTCGTACTCGAACTAATCTAAGGTGGTTAATAAGATATATGATGATTAAAACTCGGAATCTTGCATTTTGAAGCATTAAAGTCTACTAAAATTACAAGTATTGTTGGTTAAAAGCATATAAGTTGTGTAAAAGTTGTAGTAACTGAAATTTGTGGTTACCTAGACCCGATCTATGTTGTGGTAGCTCGGATCACCATTTAACCCGGTTTGGTTAAGGTCATGGATCTTGACATAAGCTTGTTTTGAACGTTACAAGGGTTAAAAGGTGAAACTCTACCACACGAGAAACATGAACTTGTGTAAAAGTATTTTTACTTGTAAAATAGTGTTTAAAACGGGCGGATCTACGTATGTACAAATGGTATTTTCATAGAACCAAGCGTCAAGAAAATCATGTTTTCTAAAAAACGGATATTACACTAACAAGTATGATTTTTTAAAAAAACCACAAGTGTATAAACACTTGTGAAATGAAAAGATCCGACAAAATAACAGTTTTTGTAAAAGGTGACGGGAAGTTGTAAAGATGGATTTACTTTAAAAAAAACGAGGTTTTTACGAGATCGGTCTACTTTATATAAAGATCCACAAAATATAATGGGATTTACACTATAGTTTTCGGAAAAACTACAAGTTCATGCGATTATGCGATTTACATACTTGTCGACTAGTTGATGTGTCGGAAATTGTTTGATTGAATAAAGAGGTTGTTGAAATTGATTTTGCAAAAGAAAATGATACGCTTGAACGCGTGGCCACCTCCAGTTACAGAGGAAACTCTGGCGAAATTTTTCTAAAACCTAACACTTAGAATTATTTACAAGTGTTAGAATTATTTTGACATGTTTTCAAAATATATTTCGCCACGACTTTATTTACAAATATTCGGAGGTGGGATTTTCACAAAACTAAACGTGATAAACATATATTTGGTAAATATATTTTCACAACACTGTTTATGATTATTTTGTGAAAAATGCACAAATATTATTTTTAGAGTAAAAATAATATTTACGAACGTTGACAGATCCAAAATAATACGAACGCCTCTACGATAATTATATAAGTTACACCGGTAATTACTATTACCACCCGAATGATAAAACGTAACTTACGCATTATACAGAAATATTCATGAACGCGTATTTTATCGACATATTATTTTTGGGGAAAATTATGTGAAATGGAAATATAATATTTTTGAGAAAAATATTTATATTTTGGAATTAGAAATAAAAATATATTAAGTGAGACTTAATGATATAATTCGAACGCACATGTATTAAATCCCCCATCCTTGGGAAGGAGATTAACTACCAAGTACATACGAAAAGTAAACCCGAAATTGTTGTCTAACTATTTCCCAAAAACTTAAACTATAAAGCTAAGGCACGGTCGTCCGTCTAATAGAATTAGCACATGTAGGTCGTTGCACAGCTGCCTGATTTGGAGTACTTGGTAGAGACGCACCGACTGTGAGTTCATGTCCCCCTTTTCTCTTAACTGTTTTCAGTTTTCTAAACTGCGGGGGTGAAATACATGTTACTATGATTACGAGTACTTTTTACATGGTATGATTAGCGTAAGGAGGGTTACTTCTTAGATCATGTGAGTGGGTAGGCGGGAACTGGAGGCCATTAATCCTCATTGTAGGACCGAGGGACGTAAGCGGTAGATCTATCTGGGTGTAGCGAGCCCAACCCCAGGTCCAGCATAACGGACCTCGGGGTGACTTTGTGCCCCGACGCAAAATCGCAAGGTTTGAGTCTTCCTACTTGCACTTCACACATATCAATGGACTTGCAAACCATTGGTGATCTCTTTTTCCTTATTTGCTACATACCAGGGTTTTGACAAATACAAAGGTTTATTTACTCACTTACACATGAACTCGCTCAACATTATTGTTGATTTTTCAACTTACATGTATTTCAGGGAATTAAAGATCTGGCACGGTATGGCACGTTTTCCCGCTGCACTAGTTTCCGAGGTCATCCGGGGTTTGGGGAATGTGACTCTTTCCTGGACAAGTCACAGTCCTTAAACCATGATTATGTTTTGTTTGTATTGTTGAACAATGTTATGGTTGCTAGGGTATTTTCCCGTTAAGACAATGGTACCATATTTGGTTTTTAAAACTTAATGGGTGATCTTGCATATTTTTAAATTCATATAGCTTTGTTATGATTAAGCTATGGTATTAAGAAGTCACACCAAATTAACCACGCTTCCGCAAAGCCAGGGTGTGACATACATTGTACTAAAACGGGTCAGAACTGAAGTCAAAGCAAAAGTCAAACTTTTGCGACATTCGGCTCCGAACCGGGTTAATATAGCAAATGGCCGAATCAAACGAGTCTCGACAAGTTTATATACTCAATGTCATGTTTTATGATCATCAAAACAGGTTTCATAGCATAGACATTACAGATTATGCAAGATTCGCAAAAACGTCTTTCTGTTGACTTTTTAAGCATTCGTTTGACTCGAAATTTGAACTAGTTAGAGTGGTGATCAGAGGGAACCCTTTTAGGGGTTTATTACCTACATAAATACCAACACATAACTACTTTTGATTCGACAATTCACTGGACCATTTGTGAATTATCGCAAAGTCAATCGTTAGTTACGACGGATTGACTTTTAGGCTAAATTAAGCAAAAACAAAGCTATGGATGGTACGGCATACTTACAGAGATTTGTTGAAATATTTAGAACAAGAGAAGAACACTTGAGAGCTTTAGGAATGACCAGAGAAGTGTGTTTGAGGTGTGTGTTAGTTATGAACCTTGGATGTCTATTTATAGTGAAATGTATGCACTTAGATCATCACAACACACCCTACAACTGAGTATGGATGATGGGCAGGTGTCCCAAGGTGGTATAGGTCGAGTAGGGGGCGCCCATGCCTCACTTATTGGCTAAATGATCGTTTACAAGCTCAAAAGGCATGCAAGTCCAAACTTTCTGCATCTGGGCGTCCCACGCGGCCCGCATGGAAGATCCATGCACTTTGTACGCGGGCCGCCTGAGTTCAATATCAGACGCGTACAATTTAGGAGGCTCGCGGCCCGCCTCAACTTAACCAAAAATGTAACGCGGCCCGCGAGAGGGTTATTTTTCAAAGATTTTAAATCTTTTGTAATGATTGCGAAATCCTGGTAATTAATAACGAAATCTTTGATATTTATTAACCTGACCTTTCGGGTTTGAAGGGGTAACTTTGCGATTTGGCCCTCGATTATTTACAACTAAGGACCTCCTGTTATTTACCCGCATTGTTAAGTCCCTGGTTAACTTTGTTAATTATTCAGAAAGCCTTAACTTTCATTGTTGACGCTTTTAACCCTTCTCGTACGAATTTGATCATAACTTTCTCGTTTTAAAACGGAACTTCGCGGAATTTATATATTATATTCTAGTGAGCGTATTTTACTGTTACAAAGCCTCGGGTACGTCAAAGGGTCACTCAGAGGTATAATTAAACATGTTGACACAGTTAACCCCTGTAGTTTGTAATCTCTCACTTTCTTCTGCGTTTCGCTTCCGTACGATCCATGATTTATTCGTTTGAAGGTACGAGCACCATTCAGGGTTACTACACAGTATACTTACCCTTGTTTGACATTTATAACCCTCGAATTTACATACTTTCAAGGTTTGTCAACATTAGTCCTTTATTTAATATGAAACGCCACGTGTAAACTTAAGACACGTGTCAATACATTATTGGACACAAAATTTTGAAGTGTTACAATTGCGTATCATTCCCTTGCAACAACTCTAAAGTAAAATGGTGTCCAGACATAACCGAAGTATTATCTCTTTTTCTTTTAAGATGTCTCGGCCAAAAGTATCTAAGATAAAAGAACATCACAATGAGGAGCAATAATCTTTGATTATAATCCATGAGAAACCTGTCAAAAACAAAAAAAAAAAAAAAAAAAAAAAAAACCTCAAAAACTCAAAAACTACCATTTTACTTAACACATAATTGTTCAAATTACAATGTCATTCCAAAACAACCAAAAACAAAACACATAATGGTTCAAATTACACCAAACACACATAATGTCATACCAAAACAACCAAAAACAAATACCCATATCCCTCCCTACTTGAACATCCCCAGTGTCGTCCCAGTCATCTTAATCCACCCTTTCAACACCTCAGGGTCTGATGGCAATGTCATCCATGCTTGTCTCATGTATGTTAACTGACCAAAGATGTTAAATGCTCCTAAAAACAAGGGATCTATAGGCTCTAACCCAACTGATTTCAACTTCTCATAACATTCATCAATGGATGGTCCTTCCATGTTTTTCACCATATGCTTAAGTGCATCACGCATATCACTAGCCAAGTCATCTAGGGTAATTGAGTTTTTAGATGTTTTAGCCTTTTTCTTGGGCCTAACTTCTGAATCATCATTGGGTCGAACACTAGGTCCCTCATTATTGGTAGGATCTTCATCACCCATTCGAAAACTTTGTTCATGAGAGTCTCCATCATCATCTTCTAAATGAACACTAGCACCTTCTATCTGAAGTGTTTGGACTTGTGGGGATGATGAAACCCCAGATGTTTGGGTGGATGTCCATTGATTACCACTAGTTGCACTACGGCCTTCAAACACAGCTATGAAAAGGTCAGGATGAGGCAATGGTCGTGTTCTCAATGACATTGCCCTTGGGTGACCCTGCGCCAAATTAATAAGGACTATAATAAATACTTTTCTATTCTCATTATTCTTATTAATATTAATATTAATATTAATATAAAACAAGATATTGAATTTTTAAAAATCACACCTTCTTAAAGTCATCCCATTCTTGAGGCGTTAAAGTGAGCATATTTGTTTGTGGGTTGTAGAGATTTTCAGTCTTGTTTCTCAAATAGCACCATCCTACATATTTTGATTTCATGGTATCAAAAGCATTTCTAATTTGCTTTTGATTCAAATCAAATCCAAACTCTTCCTTAAGTTTCGCTCCTACCCTATCCCAAGACTCTCTACGCAAGCTTTGTCCATTTCTACCTACTCCCCCTATTTCTTCAAGACATGTTTCTAACATGCATTTGATAGCCTCATGCGTCCATTGTTGTCGACCATCATTAGTTTCCATCTAAAATTCAATCACAAACAACTTACAATCGTAGCCATCATTCCTTTCAGATCTTCTTTTTTTAAAAAAACAAACGGTCTTTAAGCCCTTATGTCTGCCCGCCTGCAGACATAAGCTCCTTGAAGACATGTTAAGCAAAAACAAACGACCCCTAAGAAACCATGTTGACTTTTTTTTTCCAAATAGTCAACCCTAAGGAAGCCATCTTTGACTATAGACAACGTCCTTTAAAGTTCTAAAGAAATTGATATGACCTTGATAGTCCAATTTGAAGTTACAAGTTCATTCTTTCCACAATATTTTGAAACTATAGTGAAAATTTTAATTTTAAGTATCTAATAATATTTTGCAACTTGTAGGTTTACCTCCACTATTATTTTGTTTCTCTTTTGTTCTTAGGATATATCTTCTTAGTCTTTTAAATACAATTGATATATTTACTTTCTAAATAGTATAGTATTTTCCATTTGAAGAAAATACTATTTTTTTAAAGGAAAATTTCATTAAAACAAACGGCACACCACAAAACCAAGGCAGCTAACCACACGAACAACACCTACATAATTACAAATTTACACCAATCTTGTCAGGAAAACGAAATACCTTTAAGCCTACTATTACACCACAAAAAACCCAAAGCTTTAATATTGCTAATAATATCTTCGATCTTCGCCTCTTTGTTGTTAAAAGCAGCCCCGTTCCTGGCCTTCCAAATGCACCAACATCCAATTCTTATCAACCCCTTGAAGATTTCCATTTTTGGACCATTTAAGCCAACATGTTCGTGGATTTGAAGCAAATCCATGAACTCGAAGAAAAACATAGGAGCCACCTTACACCATCTACTAACATGATTCCAAACCGTATTCGCCACTATACAAGTCGTAAAGATGTGATCAACAGTCTCTATACCTTCGCTACACAACTTACAATTTTCATCATCTAAGAAAATGTTCCGGATTTTCAAAGCTTCCGCCGTAGCAATCCTGTTCATGCTCGCCCTCCACACAAAAATATTGCATTTAGCCGGAAGCCATTTGCAATTGTAATCTTCGACGTTCTCGTTCCGAACCCTGCTACTATTGAGCATTCGTTTCACCACCCCGACACTTGACGGGTGGTCCATAGGACAACCCTTAAAAGGCTTAATTATATGCACATTCCATGTTTTACTCAGTTAATTGTATGAAAATGATAACCACTAGATGGTTTTATGTGTAGGTGTTATAAGGCTCAAGATGCAGGTTTTAGAAGGTTGGATGGATGTCGGGAGTTGCTGGAAATAAAAAGTGAAGGAATTGGATATTTATGGAGAAACAAAGAAGAGATTTCACTGACTACCGTAACCTACGGCTAAGGGTCGTAGGTTACGGCTCCCATGTCCATTTCCGGGTGCATAGCCATAAAACAGGGGAGGAGGGGCATAAAGTTCAGCTGCTAGCCGTAACCTACGGCAGGCGGCCGTAGGTTACGGCTACATCTTGACTTGTTGACTGGCTTGCTAGCCGTAACCTACGGCAGGCAGCTGTAGGTTACGGCGCCGACTGGGTTCCAAATGTAACTTCCACATTAAATGGTCTTTTTATGGAGAATTATGATTCTTAATCATTTTTTTCGGTTACAACCTGCTAGTGAACGAATTCTGGACTATTTCTAGGAACTTGGAGTCAAGAGAACACATCTTATCATCTATCTTTCATCTAGTTTTGTTGGTGATCTTGTTGAACAACATTACCTTCTATTTTTGCATTATGATGTCACTTCAAGCCATGTGTGGCTAAACATTCTATGATTATCTTGGGTTGAAGGTTGTGTAAGACTTGTGCTTTTATTTTATATTTCTAGAATAACAACTCCTTTCTCGTTGAATTGTTTGTTATGGTGCATGATTGATTGTTAGTAAAGTATTAATTTTTGTGCTAAACTAATTAGAAACCATACGCTCTTGGTGTCGTTGGCAATCGAGATATCATGGGTATAGTTAGGCTTGGGTAAGGGTTAATTGATCATCGGGTAACAACCTCATGTTCTAGGAATCCGAGTACTTAGTTCCCTTTCATCACTGCAATTGGTCATACACGAACTATGTCTATGTAGTTCTTTCTAGTTGAATGTTAGCACAAAAGTCGAAGCAAACCGGAAACTCAAGATAGTCATTTGTCTCGAAAATTGTTTACAAAAATCAATTCTCAATTTTGCAATTTATTTAGTCAAACTTAGTTCTAAAACCAATTCACTCAATCAACTCTTGAATTTTACTTTTATTGTCATTAGGTTAATTTTAGTTAACTTAGATAAATCTTCAAATAACACATTTTTCACAAACTCCCTGTGTTCGATACCCACTTACCGCTATCTATTTAGTTGTATTTGGATTAAATTTGATTGTGACCACGACATCACGTCAAATTTTGGCGCCGTTGCCGGGGAGTAGTGCGCAACGTGTGTTATTTTTGTTCTTTTCTTAAGTTTGTTATTTTTCTGGTTTACGCGGGGTGTGTTAGTGTGCAGGTATTTACAGGTGCATGCGTACTAGAAGCTCTCACAAGCTTTCACCACTAGTGTTTGATCCAGAAATCGAGCGAACTTTGCGAGCAAATAGGATTTTACTAAGAGAAAATACAATCAACGGTTCACCAACAACACCAATTACACCAATTACACCACTTCGATACATGGATAGGGATCCACCACCACCACCCACTACGGGTGAACCTACTTCACCATTTATACCAACAACCACTCAACCTTCACCAAATACCATCATTCCACCAAATACTACCAAACCCATCATAATTCAAAATGTTACACCAACCAACACCACACAACCCATTACTACCCAAGAAGAACCAACCATTACCTTTAATCCTTCCACTACTATACCACCATTATCCCATTTCTTCCCGGGTGCGGGCCCATCATATTCAAGCCATACCATAGCACCAAACTCGACCATTGTCCATGCTACATCGTTTCGACCATCAAACCAGTCGGGTTTCCAATACTCGACTCTTCCATTCGGGCAATCTTCGGGAATTCAAGGAGATGGGTATGATGAAGGATTTGAGGAGTTTGAGGGTTTTGATGAAGACGGGTATGCTTACGGGGGTGATGGAGATCAAGGGGAATTCGGTTATATGCAAGGCCAAATGCAAGTGATGCCAAATGTAGGTGGAGTGCAACAACAACAACAACTCATACCTCAACATGTGAGGCCTAGGCCACAAGGGCCACAAATGCAACGTCCGGTACCATTGCAACAAGTTCGTCCACCGAATGTTCAACAACAATTCCAAAGGCCAATTCAAAACCCACCGATGCCACAACAACAATTTCAACAACCAAATGTACCACAAGGGCACATTCCAAGACCAATGGGAGTTCGTCCAAGGGGTAGGTTTGGTGTACCAAGGAGGCATCTTAGAGAGCATGCGAGGGGTATTGAAGCGCATTTTCGGCCGGTGATTACTCACAATCCTTCACCGGTGGTTATTCCTCATAACAACCAAGGAAGAACCTTTGAAGTAAGAACAAATTCTTTACAAAGTTTGCCGAAATACAAGGGGCTAGCAACGGAGGAGCCTTATTTCCATTTGGAGGCCTATGACTCAATTTGCAATACTCTTGGGAGTCAAGGTTTTTCGGCCGATGATGTCAAGTTGGTATTATTTCAATTTTCTTTGGAGGACAAGGCAAAAAAGTGGTTCTACACTTTGCCTTCGGCATCTATTTATACTTGGGCGGAAATGCAACAAATTTTCCTAGACGAATTTTACACCGCCCAAAAGACCAATGATGCTAGGAAGGGGTTGAGGAGTTTCCAACAAAAACAAGGCGAAATGTTCCATGAAGCCTTGGAGCTCTTTAATATGATGATCAAAAATTGTCCGCACCATGGAATTGAGCTTTGGGAGTTGATGAACGCCTTTCATGAAGGGTTGTGTGCTGATGATGCGCGTGATTTAATGTCCATTACAAATGGGACTTTTGGCACAAATTACGAGAATGACGATTGGGAGTTCTTGGAACAAATGGCAATTACTTCAAAGAGGAAAGCTCAAGCATCAAGGAGAGCACGACCGGCCGTTACCCGAACACAAGTGCATGCGGTGGACGATGGTAATGTTCAAACCTCTAATCAAATTTATGATGTTTGTGCTATTTGCAATGAAATAGGTCATGCGGTTGAGAATTGCCAAGGAATGGTGGAAGGCCAATATGAAGAAGTTCATGCGGTACAAGGTCAAGGAGGGGGTGGTAGAAATTATAATATGAATTCTAACACTTACCACCCCGGGTTGAGAAACCACCCAAACTTTCGGTATGGGAACCCTTCAAATCAAGCTAACCCGAATTTCCAAGGAAACCAAGGATTTCAAAGGCAATATCAAACGGGTCAAAGCTCTTCGGGTGGAAACGAAGTAATGGAGATGTTGAAGGCGATGCAAGTTGAAATGCAACGAATGAATCAACGTGATGAGGTTCGGATGCAAAAGGACGAGGCCCGTGATAAAGCGATTCAAACTTTGACCACCCAAATGGGTCAACTTGCAAGTGAAGTGGCGATATTGAAGAAAGCAAAAGGCCAGTTACCAAGTGACACGGTGATAAATCCCAAAAACATTAAAAGTGTTAATATCAATGTGGTAAGCACCGTTCCTAGTACTAAATTTAATGAAACAATGCTAACTTCTTCATATCAAGTGAATGCAGGTTTGGAAAAAGATGTTGAAATCGAGAATGATAAAGAGTATGGAGCGCCAATCGTGCCTATCCGAGTGGGGAAACTAAAAATTCCTCATGCATTGTTGGATTATGGGGCAAGCATGAGTGTGTTACCGGGTGAGCTATATGACATGTACGATTTCGGTCTGCTTGAGGATGTAGACACCATTATGAGCTTGGCGGATGAGAGTTGGAGGCGTCCCCGGGGAATAGTTAAGAGTGTTATGATTCGTTTGGGAGAATTCGAATACCCGGTGGATTTTCTAGTTCTAGACTATGCTTCTACCAAAATGGCAGCACAATAAAGGGTAATCTTAGGTAGACCGTTTCTATACACAACAAATGCTCAAATTAATTGTAGAGATGGGATTATTACCATGACCGAAAAGAAGCGTAAGTTGTCCTTTGATGTTCAAACTAAAGTGATTAGTTATGAATCCATTGAGGGGAAGGGTGGTGAGTCTGGTGATTGTATAAAAAGGTGTTCCAAAGAATGAGAAGAAATCACCCACCGGATCGTGAAGAAAAGAATATGGGTTCAAGCAAGAGCGTATTTGATTACCCACCGAATCAAAACAAGATGGATGCATTTTGCTCAATGGCACAAGGAAGTGATGGAGATGGCAGGAGCCGATTCTTTGAGCCACCATAGATAGGGGTGGCACGGTCTGGCTGAAGACTCGAAACTTAGCGCTGCTTGGGAGGCAACCCGGGGTTTTATATTGATCTTGCTGTTTTTATCTTTCTATGTTTTAGGGCCATGGCGACATTCAAGTGTGGGGAAGATGTACGGATATTTGTGTGAAGGTGGTGATAGGAAGTCGGATTGTCTACAACATCGGTTGTGTCAAACTTCACCAGGTCAATGTACTCTTTCCTTAGTCTTGTTATGTTCTTTAGCTTTGAAATTTTGGTAGTTAGTTGTTTGCTTTTGTTTATGGTTGGGAGGTTTGGGGGTGTATTAGTTTGATGTTATGTTTTGGGGTTGGGCTAGTTGGTGGTGTGTTTAAAAAACAAAAATAATAAAAAAATAATAAAAAAATAATACAAAAAGAAATTTGGGATTTGAGAGTATTAGCGAAAGCTAATGTTTTTAGGTAAAAGCGATCTTCCCCTTAAAACCATACATTGGGACAATGTATCCCAAGTGTGGGGATGGGGGGAAATTTTTGAGAATTTTAAAAATTGTGAAATCAAGCGAAAAATTGTCGAATTTTGAACACTTGATATTGTTCCATTTGACACACCGACACCCATTCCTAGTCTTTTCTTGGTGAGAATTGAGCCACATATGAGTGTTATTGATATTTCTTTGTTTGAGTGGCGGTGTGTGTAGTGTGTTAATAGAACTTGTGTGTGAATACTTGTTAAATCCTAGAGTTAACATGCTTTTGGAAATGATAGGGGACTTTTAGGAAGCCTCGTCTAGATGTGTGAGAGTGCGGGATTGGTGGGTTGGACCTCATATATTACATATATGAGCTTGGTATTCTGAGGGGTGGGGGTTTGGTCTTTAGAAAGCCATGTTTGAGCCTTATACCATTCGGGTGTGACCCAAACCTACTTCCTACAAAATTTTACCTTTTGAGATGACTCGGTTTAGGAGATTTAGGATGTAGTATTGATGTTCTTGTATATATTGTTGAGTTTGATGTGTTATGAAAAAAAATGAAAATGAAAAAAAAAAGAAAAAGAAAAAGTGTTTAGTTGCAATGATAGTTAGAAGTTGATGATGTTTTGTATATAGTTGGTTGTGTTGTTTAGTAGTGGAAATAAAATCGGGTCAAATCAATTAGCTCTTTCATATGTATTCCACCATTTTCCTACCCTTGCACCTAGCCCCGTTACAACCCGTAAGTCCTTCTTGATTCATAAGCATGCTAGATATTTGTTAGGAGGAAACTTGATTCTCATGCAAGCTTATTGTCGCACACGCATACATGCATTGAGTGGTTTAGCATAACATGCTAATTTTTCTTGTCACCGAGAGTTTTTGCGAGGGGTGTGTCTTGTGGTACGATTGAAAGTTAGTAAAAGGACGACACATTTTAGCTTGGTTTGCATAATTGATTGCTTGTGGTTGTGAATAGTCTTGAATGGGTTGCTTGGGACAAGCAACGGGTAAGTGTGGGGATGTGACGGGTGGTCCATAGGACAACCCTTAAAAGGCTTAATTATATGCACATTCCATGCTTTACTCAGTTAATTGTATGAACATGATAACCACTAGATGGTTTTATGTGCAGGTGTTATAAGGCTCAAGATGCAGGTTTTAGAAGGTTGGATGGATGTCGGGAGTTGCTGGAAATAAAAAGTGAAGGAATTGGATATTTATGGAGAAACAAAGAAGAGATTTCACTGACTGCCGTAACCTACAGCTAAGGGCCGTAGGTTACGGCTCCCATGTCCATTTCCGGGTGCATAGCCGTAAAACAGGAGAGGAGGGGCGTAAAGTTCAGCTGCTAGCCGTAACCTACGGCAGGCGGCCGTAGGTTACAGCTCCATCTTGACTTGTTGACTAGCTTGCTAGCCGTAACCTACGGCAGGCAGCCATAGGTTACGGCGCCGACTGGGTTCCAAATGTAACTTCCGCATTAAATGGTCTTTTGATGGAGAATTATGATTCTTAATCATGTTTTTCGGTTACAACCTGCTAGTGAACGAATTTTGGACTATTTCTAGGAACTTGGAGTCAAGAGAACACATCTTATCATCTAGTTTTGTTGGTGATCTTGTTGAACAACATTACCTTCTATTTTTGCATTATGATGTCACTTCAAGCCATGTGTGGCTAAACATTCTATGATTATCTTGGGTTGAAGGTTGTGTAAGACTTGTGCTTTTATTTTATATTTTTAGAATAACAACTCCTTTCTCTTTGAATTGTTTGTTATGGTGCATGATTGATTGTTAGTAAAGTATTGATTTTTATGCTAAACTAATTAGAAACCATACGTTCTTGGTGCCGTTGGCAATCGAGATATCATGGGTATAGTTAGGCTTGAGTAAGGGTTAATTGATCATCGGGTAACAACCTCACGTTCTAGGAATCTGAGTACTTAGTTCCCTTTCATCACTGCAATTGGTCATACACGAACTATGTCTATGTAGTTCTTTCTAGTTGAATGTTAGCACAAAAGTCGAAGCAAACTGGAAACTCAAGATAGTCATTTGTCTCGAAAATTGTTTACAAAAATCAATTCTCAATTTTGCAATTTATTTAGTCAAACTTAGTTCTAAAATCAATTTACTCAATCAACTCTTAAATTTTACTTTTATTGTCATTAGGTTAATTTTAGTTAACTTAGATAAATCTTCAAATAACACATTTTCCACAAACTCCCTGTGTTCGATACCCACTTACCGCTATCTATTTAGTTGTATTTGGATTAAATTTGATTGTGACCATGACATCACGTCAACACTGAAGTTCTCGTCTTTACTGCCAATCCATTTCCATGAATCCGAAGTAGACCTAGAAGAAGTATTATAAAGTAAACTGCACAGCCCAACAAGCTTGTCAACCTCTCGACCGGCCACAACCGGCCTCTTCCAGGCCCATTCATAAATATGCCCACTTCTTTCGGATTTGACCCGCTCAATAATATAATTCTGTACTTTTTCTCCGATTCCAATTTAAAGATTTCCGGAAATTTGTATTTGAGCGATTCATTACAAAGCCACGGATCCAACCATAAAGCAGTGTTATCCCCATTACCAACATTACTTTTAAAGAAATTCCTTAATGGCGTACCTTCGATTTTTGTTTTGGAGAGAACGTCGACGATATTATTCCAAACTCCTCCCATGGATTTTCTATTCGGGATAAAATCCCAGCATAATCTTGTATTATGAATGGCTTCAATAACTTTCTTCCAAAGCGTTCCTTTATCCGATAAGAACCTCCAACCCCATTTTGCTAGAAAGGAGATATTAATATTTTGCAGATTGCTAAGCCCGAGCCCTCCATACTTCTTAGGACTAGTAATCTTCTGCCAAGCCACCCAGTGGAGTTTATTGTTTGTATCATTTGCACCCCATAAGAATTTTCTAACTTTGGCTTCTAAGTCACTTAAAACTTTGACCGGGGCCTTATAAAGATAGAAATAACAAATCGGGAGGCTTTCAAGAACCGACTTGATAAGAGTGACCCTACCCCCCATAGAAAGAAGGGATGCCAATCTCGCATCAAAGATATCATAAACCGAATTCCAATTGGATATCTGATTCATGTTCGCACCGACTTTCAGACCAAGATAATTAAAAAGGAACTTCCCCCACTTGACAACCGATAATATCCGCTGCTTCTCCTAAATCAGCGAACCCCATCCCCAAAGAAAATACTATAGTTTATTTACTTAAATAGTAAGTATTTATATTTAAACTTTGAATTAAAATAGTAGTATATTGAACTTTATGTAATAGTAAATATAAATATATTTAAAATCACTTATGACGAATTAAAATAGTATTGAACTTTATCAGGGTCGGCCCTGAGAATTCATATACCATGTTCGAGCTCGAAAAAACGTGCCCTCGGACCTGAACGAAATAAATAATTTAAACTAGTTTTTCATACAACCGTGAACCGTTAACAATGTAATTAACAAAATACAAAATATTGTATTGGAATGAGTGACATATCGTAAAAATTAATAAGCTAATAGTTAACCAATGATTCGTGAACCCTCCTTGCATTCTTGATAGCAAATTGGTGAATTAACTCTTCACAATTTAAAGCACATCCGAATTCGACAAAAAAAAAGAAAAAAAGAAAAAAAGAATTCAGGCCTAAATTTGACAATCGTTTTGTATAAATTACCAACAATTTAGTCTTCAACACAACAGAAAAAAGGCATGAATTCGATAATAATTAATCGCCTAAACAAGGGTCTGAATTCGACAAAAAGAAACATAATAAATAATAACTAATAAGGGACTAAGGGTCAGGAGTAAATTCGACCAAAAACAAAACTTAACAACTGAATTACTGAACAAGGGCCGATTGACGATTGATGATTTGATATTTACTTGAATGCGTGATCCGTGATCGTGAGACTGAGTTTGTCGAACAGACTCTAGGCTTGGTGGCTCGGGGTTGCGTGCAAGACTGAAATCGAAGAACATGGACTTTGTGGCTTCTGTGCGTGCAGACTCTGTGACTTCTGTGCGTGCAGACTCTGTGAGTTCTTCGTCGAACCAGGTCTGTCTCCTACGACGTTTAAATATCCACAGGCACTAGTTGCCGCCCAACAACATGGACTAATTGTTTTTTTATTAGTTTTTAAAATCATTTGGGTATTGGACTCCCTAACCTAATTCCAATGGGCTAACTAATATAAACCATATGATTTTTTTTTGTAAGTGGGCCTATCATCTTTAGTAATTGTTTGGCTATACTCTATTAATTTTTTTTACATATATAATATCGATTTTTTTTAAAAAAAAATTACGTGCCCTACAAAATCATGGGCCTTGGCCGGTAGTCCTCCCCGCCCACCTCCAGGGTCGGCCCTGAACTTTATGTAATAGTAAATATTTTTAAATCACTTATGACATCATTCGGTTTTGAAAAACGAATGGACAAGTAATCGCGTAATTGTTTGATTAATCCTTCGTTTTCAAACATTGGTAAGTTGATATGGTCAGCTCACGTTTCACCCATTCTTTAAAAAAACGTATTAAAAAACCAAAAGTAACAAAAATTATATATTATATACTTAAAATGTATATGGATCTACAGAATTTCTACTTTTATAAACTAATAGCCAAAATTTTATAACTTTTCATAAAATGTATATATGTTGCGTTCAGAAATCTTTCGATTGATACGTACAAGATTGAAAATATAGATGCCTAAAAAAGTTTATAGTCTTAGCATCACCTTTTTATTTTTGAAAGGTAACACTTTTATATCACAAAGACCCATAGCAAAGTTGCTACCAACCCGATTACGATTTACATTATTACACCGAAAAGATAACTACAATTTGCCTATTTTATTACACTTGTATATTAAATCAATCAATCTATTTCTTTGAACTTTACAAGGCCGGACAGATAGGTTTAGCATTCTAAGCAAAGGTCTAGGGGCCCCAAAAAGTAGGGGTCTCCAATATTTTTTTCATATATTAGACAATGGGGTATGGGGCGGGGGTTTGGGCGTGGGTTGAGGGAAAACACCCAAGGCACCACCCCGGGTGGGCTTGGGTTGGGGCGTGCCCTTGGGGCTTGGCTTTTAAGCCGGGCGTGGGGGGGGGGGGGACATGCTAGCTGTCTTGCTCTTTTTGTATTATTTTTTTTTAACAATCTGCCACACCCAACCCAAGCCCAACCCACGCCCCGCCATACCCCGGGGACACGTAACCAGGCGGTGGGGGAGCTCCCATTCCACGTGTCAACAAATGCCCCAACCCAAGCCCAACCCAATCCCCACCATACCCCATGGTCTTACATGTATATTTAGCCCAAATGGACAAAAACATAGGGAAAGATATAATGACTTATACAAGTAAAGTGTCTAGGTCTCGCAACTGCAAATGACGTGAATGACAATTGGGGGAGAACTTAGGGGTAATTGATTGCATGCGATGATGTAATTTGCGATTGAGTAACCATAAAAAGTAATTTTTGCGATTTGATATTAGCAATTTACAACTTGATTTTGCGATTTGTTATTGCCGATTGATATTCTTTAGGTTCAAGTCTTACAATGGCCCCGACTTTGTAGCTCGCTTAGGGCCTCAAAAAACGCTGAGACGACCCCAGAACTTTGATAGTTTGATTGGACCACATAGTCTAATCAAACTAAAAGAAATAACATTATTTCTTGAAATAGTGCTATATCCTTTAATTTAACAAGAAACTAAAAAAAAAATAATCTTTATTTCTTGAAAATACGAATTACATTGAATAATACAATTTGCACATACAAATAACAGAACAACGAATAAAAGGGGGAAACACTAATTAACACGTTGTCATCTCCAAGATCCTTAAGTGATTTTTTCTTGGATTAAGATAGGATCACTTAAAAGAACATGAACCAGACCCCCCGAGAGAAAATTGGTACCTACAATTTTAAAGCTTAGAAAATTGTCATATGAAAATAGAAGTATAAGGAATTTTTCATTTACTTTGAAAAACAAAACGACTATTTTTTCGTTCATGTTGGAAGAAAACGACTCAAGCCACCAAATAAAAAGTTTGCGTATCCATAGACTCCACACAATAATATGGTATCTAAATTTAATAAATTAATAAAATTAAAAGTGTTGTTGAAAAATAAAATAAAATTAGAGGATTCAGCCGAGCTACAACGAGAGGTCAACCGACCCACAATAAAGAGTCAGCCAAACCAAAATAAGAAGTCAGACAAGCCAAACGAGGAGTCAGAGACCGACGCATCAACCATCTTTTGGCTTTGATACGCCGACGACAGACTCATCAAATATCCTGGACACAAAGACTCTGCGGTGACATTTTAGTAAATCAAATTGGTTAAATGACATTTTCTGGTAATTTTCCTATTTTTTTATTATCAAACGGAGATAAGAACTATAGACATTGACTTTTTCATACATGAATGATGAACCAGTAATAACTTTGACTTTAAATGCAATCTTCCCGTTAGGCTATGGGGTGTGGGGGTCATGAATTGGAACATTATTTCCACATAGGATCATTAATTAAATGGTATACCATCCCTCACATTGATTGATGGTGGTTTCCATGGATTAAACCACGATTACCACGACCCTCCCATTTGATAATTTTAAGACAAAAACAAATTAACAAAAATAAAGGGGATAGTGGTTTGGGTCATGACCACACCCTTAGGGTAGTGGTTTTGAATAATGGATTAAAGATAGATGATGTGGTGCCTATATGGAGGGTCATGGTGGTCATGAGGGTCATGACCACACCCTATAGCCTTAGACCAACAAACCGCCACGCGCCAACCCAAGCGCGTACAGTCAAACTCCACGACCGAATGGCGGTCATCTCATGGCCGCGAAGAGAGACGTGTGTGTTTCTTTTAAACATCCACTGACCCGACCCGTTTTATAAAAAAAAACCCATTTAGGTTTTCTCTTCAAATACTTCCCCCATTCTCATTATCCAATTTCCGAACCCTAAATCACTAAATCCTCTCAATTTCTCTGCCAATATCATCATTCCACCACTCTAGGCTCTCGATCGGTCGATCAATAGCATCAGGTAACGTTTAATTTCATTGATTTTGTTAATTTTGATAATTCTATTCAAGTTTTTGATCGTCATTGTTATCGATCAATTGATGTTTGTGTATTTGTTGTAATTTGTTTATTTGCGGTTTGATCGTACGGATTTTGATCGGAGAGTTTGTTTATAATTTTAGGTTTTTGTTAGAAAGATCTTATCTTTATGTGTTGTAGAGTGATAGTGTAGAGTTTATTTCGATTTTGAAGTTTGAATTAATTGTTTGTGATTTTGTTTTGGTGGTTGTTGTTGGAGGCATAGTGGAAGTGGATGAACAGTTATTTAATTATAAGTGTGATCAACAGTATTTGTGTTGGTTGAGGGTTAGAATAGTTTGTAAGTCTAAAGATTGGATTTTTATGAAGAAGAATTAGGTTTTGTTCTTGATTTTTTGTCAAAATGTTCATGTGATATTATGATAATGAAGATGTAGTTAGGTTAAAATTTTTGGTATCTTTTTTTATCTTTGAATAGCCCTGCTTGCTTGCGGTATGCACATATAATGTATATATGTGTGGATGCTCAGGGGGCAAAAGTGAAAGTGCACTAATTTTAACGTTATTTTACTAATCTCGTGAAAATAACGTTAAAAGAGGGGGATTGTTAATCGTGCATCATGTGGTGGCGTTGATAGCCGAAAGACTAGGGAGTACATGCACTAATTGGCCTTTTTCTTAATTGCCGAGTGTTATGTGTCTTATGTCCAAGGTTTGATGCAAAACTACCATTGAGCCGAGGGTCTCACTGGAAGCAGCCTCTCTATTCTTACGGGGTAGAGGTAAGGTTGTCTACGTCTTACCTTCCTCAGACCCTACCTTAGCTTTGCTATTGATGGGATTTACCGAGTATATATAGGTTTTCACCTATTCTCGGTGTCGTAGTTTTACTAACAAGCACTTACTTATTTATGTGTTTTATATTATTTTTATTTCTATCTTTTGTAGTAGTGGCGTGCTTATATATGTTTTTTTAGAAGCTTATGTCTTGGTTATGGATTTTGGAGCCGGGGGTCTCACTGGAAGCAGCTTCTCTATCCCCTGGGATAGAGGTAAGGCGTGCCTACATCCTACCCTCCCTAGACCCTATCAATAGCTTCGCTATAGGTGGGATTATACTGGGTATGGTTGTTGTTGTTGATGACGATGATGATGATTTGTTATCTTTGAAAGTATGTGATTGCTTTAGATTCCGATCTTGAAACTATGGTTGTATTGAAGTTATTTTAAAGTTTTAACCTTTAATTTTATTGTGACTTTGTGAAGATGAATAATCTTTAATTTCAATGTGACTTGGTGAAGATGAATGATCATGAAGTATTATACAATACTACAATGTTTATTTATCTTTTCATATTGCAAGAGTATCTGATACGCGTTTGTTTTCATGCTGGTAAATAAGACAATGAGTACCCAGGGACAACAAGTTATGAAGTATGCAAGAAACGTTAGGCGAAGGAAAGGCGTGCTGGATCTTAACGTTCCTCCAGTTGAAAGCCTTGAGCAAGCCCTTTCAGTGGATGACGGTGTTCAAGGTTTATTATCATTATCTGCTACTCCAGTGATTCCTAGTGGTCATGTTCATCAGCCAGCTGGATCCACACTACCTGCAGCAATTGACGTTGAAGAATTGGATGATGAAGTCATCATATCATCGCCCACAGCATTTGAAGAAGTAAGTTTTATACGCTAGCGGAGCGCTTTGCTTGTTTTATCTAGCTATATCATTTGGGTTCATATCATTGATTTGTACTTTGACTTTAGGCTAAAAAGAAATCACGGAGAAGGACAGTGATTGATGTCGATGCAGGTAAGATTACGACCGTCAACATACCCTTGCTAGTGCACTAAACCGTTATTGCGGTAAAATATCGGGCATCGGTCAAGGACCGGTATTTGAGAAATAGGTTATCGCGGTGGGATATCGGTAATTTTTATATCATGTAGAATTTATATCTATAGCAATTTAACACTTAACAATTCAATATACTCTCCTATCATTAACAAATTAACCTTTTGCAACTTGCAAAACACTAACAATTGTAGCAAGTAGGAACTGGCATTTAACGCTAACAATTAACAACTAAGACTTAAAACACTCATAGCGGCAATAAGAAGAAAGACGGATGGCAAAACCAAGAAGAAAGGTACTGATATCGGGAAAATCGGTGATATATCGGTCAAAGATCGATCAGATATCGGTCAATGTCGTCGATAATATCGGTACAGGTATTCTGACAGATATCTTTCACCGATATTTTACATGGGGACCGATAACCAATATGTCGGTGATATATCATTTTTTATTTGTTCATATCGTCGATGTTATTACGGGCATAACGTAAAGTGCTTACAAGTTAATGGTGAGGGGCATATGTAAAAGTATATAGTTAGTTTTTATTAAAGGTGTGCAAATGCTTTAACAATATAAATGATTGAAAATTCAAGAGAATTTTCGGCTATATTGAGAGGTTGGATTGTTACTATATCATGTCGTATCATATCATATCATCCTATGCTTTACAGCACAATTAATTAATGTGATGTATATAGCAGAAGAAGTTGCTATTGCGATTGGTATTAACCAGGCGAACAAGCGTAGAAGAGGTCATCCAGATCCATCAACCATCAATTGTGAACTCTACGTGAATTTGGAAGGAAGTAGTGGCTCTATGGTAACGAAATCTTTTATAGCATTTTATCATATTTTGTTCTGTTTTGTTCGTGGTCGTTCATTAAGGAATAAACTTGTTCATGAACTGTTCACGAACGCTTACCGAACGAGATTTCGTGTTTGTTCATTAAGGAAACGAATGTGTTCATGCACTGTTCATGAACATTTACCAAACGTAAACGAACAGCAGAAGACAAACAAATGTTCATGAACATACATGAACACAAACGGACGTTCATGCACACAAACAAACATATATTCATTTTAGAATAAAAGCTGCATTTCTCATCACAAAGATTACGAAGAATCCACAAAAAATAAATAAGTACTTAACATAATTATCCGAACCTAGTTGACATAAATGTCATAAAAATAACTAACACAAAAATAAAAAAAAATTCTCAAGATTTAACACAAACTGAAATTGAAATAGTCAAATGAGATATGTTTTCGAAGGCGTATAGTATAACTAGGGTTTCAATATTAGAAAAAAAAAGCTAAAACCAATAATAAAAATATAACATATAAACCCTTTAAGTGAACAATCACAAATGCACATAAACGAGCGAACATAAATGAACACATTACCGAACGTAAACGAACGCATCCTCTGTTCATGTTCGTTCGTTTAGCTTAACGAACATAATTTCTTGTTCGTGTTCGTTCATTTAACAGACGAACGAACATAAACGAACTACCTGCCGAACAGTTCGCGAACTTTTCGCTAAAAGTTATTGTCGTTTTTTCTGTAGTGGCAGAAGGATAGAGCACAGTACATTGCACCACCGCCACCGCCGCCACCACCACCACCAAAGGAACCGACGTTCAGCTGTCCTGTTTGTATGGGTTCATTGGTTGAGGAAGTGACCACAAAGTGTGGTCACATCTTTTGCAAGGCGTGTATCACGGCCGCAATAAAAGCTCAGCATAAATGCCCCACATGTAGGCAGAAACTTACGACCAAAAATCTTATTAGGGTTTACCTCCCTACCACCAAGTGAATTCAAGGTGTGTATACCTAATCTTTTAAACTATTTATCGCAATCTAGGACGCTTGACCTATTATCACTTATCAGTTATAATAACCATGTTCAAATTGCCTTCTCTAATCTAATAGTATTTTTGAAATGGTATTTCAGACCACTCTATTTTAGAGCCGAGTCCCTTTCCTTTTCGGGATTATTTTTTTTTTGGATCATATTAATAAGGATGACCTGTTTGCATTATACCTTTACAACTTATAACACTGATTTGATCCCAGAAATCTTGTATTTTTTTAATCTAATTTTGTCTTTCTTGGAGGTTAATTTTGATAATTGAGGAAATTTTACGCTCTTTTCTAGAGCCTGTAATGCTCAATTTTACCTAGGGATGAGCTTTTTTCCCAAATATCCGTACCCGTATTTTTTTAGGTATCGGTACCCTGTTTTATTGATATCGGTATTTGGTACTTTGACTACTTTTGGTATTGGTATCGGTACTGGTACGGTAAAAAATGGTACTGGTACCGAATTCTATATAGAACTTAAGAAATCTTTTTATATTATGTTTTATTTTATATTATGGTATTTATGGTACTTGTATCGATTTTACCTATTTGGTACCCGTATCGTATTGCTACTCATATCAGTTTTACCTATTTGGGTACCTGTACTACCGATTTAAACCATTTGGTACCTGTACGAGTGCTCAACAAATATAAAATAAAAAAAGGTACCAAAGCGGTTAACCGTACCGATACCTGTACCAATATATTCGGTATGGTATTCGGTACCCAAGTTTTGTTCAAATTCTGTACTGGTACTGTACCGATCCCATCCCTAGCTTTGCCTCCTACTGACGTATAAATGACAACATACCCAGTTTTTTTTTTTTTTTTTTTTTTTTTTTTTTGTAATAAATGGTTTGAATTGTATGCTGATGGGGCTTTTTGTACTGATGACAGGACATTTGTTATAGGTTGCTTGTGGTAAGGGGGTAGAAGGAAGGATATATGCAGGTAGGAAAGGAGTCTGAACTAATTGAATGATATTATGGACCACAATTGTGTTGTATCTTGTCACCTCAGGGTGCTTGATCTTCTTATGTGTGAACCCTTATGGCAGTTCATTGGTCTTGTTTTCTTTTCTTTTCTTTTCTTTTTTATAATATTTTGGTGGGTTGTAAACGTGTTATTCGGGTATGGGTTGTAAAAGATGGGTTAAATGTGTCATAAACAGGTTAGCGGGTTGACCTGATTACTTAAACATGTTGGCGGGTCTAGTTGTTTAATTGAATGGGTTATAAACAAGTCAACTTGAACATGACCCCCTGTGCTTAATCGAACAGATCAACTCGAATACCCGTTTATTGAACGAATTAGACGTTGGGTTAACCCAACGTATTTTTGTGTCTACCTTTTTGACCAATCGGCCAACGTTCCACCGCCCTCCTCTCCTCCACAACGCCGCCAATTAACTTATGATTCCCCGATGTAAAAAAGTCACTCTCCACAATCATTCAGAGGTCGAATCAAACAATACTTTACTGGCTTAGCACTTACTTAGTCACAGGTTGCAACACAACCCCCAAGTATTTTATCAAGTAAAGAAGAAAATAGGTTATGAGCTTAGATTAAGTTATCTTTTATTTGAACAATTTAGTTATGGAAACAATTAAAAAAAATTTAAAGGTCGACAATTGTAACAAGGGCATGTCTTTTTTTTTTTTTAAGTAATCGTTAGTTTGAGTTTCTGAGGTCGACCTCCATTGACATATTAAATCTTTATTTCTAAAATCCGTTAGCCTGAGTCCCTCAACTTTCCAATTAACATCAACGTATCCCCCTCTGTCTGGTCAACGTTAGTTTGACCGTTAATGAGAGAAGGGTATTTCGGTAACTCCCCTCCCCCCCCCCCCTCTCCATTCACCCCACCACCACGACCATTCTTCGGCAACTATGGCCACCACCCTTTCTTTAGAATCTGCAACCAGTGGCAAAGCTTGAGAATTCCAACAGGATGGTTGAAAACGTGTAACCAAAAATTTCTATAAAACTGGGTGGTCAAAAACGTATATACCCAAAAATTTCTATACGAAAACTATTTACTCTCCACTACTGAGCAAAAAGTTCGGCGGGGTCGGCCGCCCCCACAAAGCTACGCCCTTGTCTGCAACTATCTTCTTTCTCCTCATAAACCTCGAAGAAAAATAAAGGTTTTCTATGCACTGATTTCGTCTCAAAATGTTGAAAAATGTTATTAATAGTCGTCAAAAAACACGTTTTGTCTTCTGGGTTTTCAGGCAGTGATGATATAAACAAGAATAGTTGAACTATTTGATAAATGTGCAGTCTTTGCTTATGATTTGGGCTTTTTAAATACTAGGTTTAACATTTTGTGACAAAAAGATGGATTCTTGTTGTGTTAGTTTCAATCTTAATAAGCATGTTCAAAAAAGACCCGTTTTTCATATAAAATTTCAAGAACCAAAAGCAAAAGATTGAAGAAATTTGCAATAATTAAGTCTGTTTTTCATATACCAGTTACGGGCTGTTTGTTTACCTCTTAATGGGTCTCTTAATGGTTCAAACCTTTTACTGGTTCAACACTTAATGGTTCAGACTGTTTGTTTCACGAGCAAATGTCTGAATGGTTCAGACATTTGCCTCTGAATGGTTAAGATTTATATAGAGTCTGAATGTTAAGACCTCTTAGTGGTTCAACATTTAAGTATTCAGATCTTTTTACTAGTTCAGCACTTAACGATTCAAAAATTGCCAAATTGCTTCTTAGACCAGAAGATTTTGGTATGCAGGTGAAATTGAAGAGATTACGAACATTTTGGTATGCAGGTGAAATAGAACCGGTCAGTTAATCAACATCCGGTCCGACCAGTTTGGCCGGTTCGGACTGGATTCTGCGCACTCTTGTCCATCCTAGTTTATTTAGAAAATTATAATTATTAAATATAATATAGTTGACTAAATATAAGTATAATTTAAGGTGGCAAGTAAGCATTCCACGTATTGTCACGTCGGTATTTATATACCCTTATATTAATTAATTAATATTAATATTAATATTCCAAAAAGAATTAAAGTAAAATGTTCACCGCTGTACAATAATTATTTTAGAAACCTATAAATTCTTTCACATAAAGGTAATTTAAATGTTATGTACAAAAAAAAAAAAAACGTAATTCTTAATTATTTTCATTTCATTTAATTATTTGATAAGATGTCCATTAATATGGATAGCTGTGAAGAAACTATTTTAATTTAATTTTATTGTTTAATATACATAAAATATATCATGAAACTATTTATATAGAATTTAAGATGATAATACTTTCATTTACGTTATTCATAAATCATATGTTTCTTCATTTCATTTCATTTCATTTCATTTTAAATCATAAATAATTTTTAAATTAAAGGTTTAAAACTTGCATTATTTACACGTTTCAAATATAAATGATTAAAACATTATGTTATGTTTATTCGTTACATAATTGTAGAGTTAATTATTAAATATTATTTGGAGCTAAGCTTATAGTAAAATAACTTATTGGGTTCATTTGTAACAATGTGAACATGTGACAACTAATTTGTTATTAACTTAATTTCCATTACTCCCCAACATAGACCTTGGTACATGGCCAATGAGGGGTGGGAGCAACTGCTACTAGGGGCGGAGCAATGGCGGCCGGAGGTGAAAGAAGGGGCGGAACCCATGGTGATGTCCGATCAAGCGGAAGTTGTCGAAGAAGAAGTAGTGAAACTAGAATTCGAAAAGGTGAAGCCAAAGCTTGCAACACATTCTATGCATTGTCCCAACTGCAGGTCCGAAATTACAAAAGTTATTCTTCGTCGAAAAGTGTATCGACCCAATGAGCAAGATCCAGTTGTTGTTCGGGTCCCACCAGAACCCGAACAAAAGGATCTTGTCAGATGTTTTTCATGCTCAGGTAAGAAAATAGTGTCACATAAACATTTGACATTTGAGGTCAGTCAAACATATGATAATCTAACTTCTCCTTTCTTTAACAGAAATCGGATGTTTTAACCCGTTCGACATTTTCCAAAAAAGCCCAGAAACGGTTAATGTTGGTAGCGCGATCATTATAGTGGATGAACCAGGTAACAAGATATCGAATCATATGAAGAACTCAAGGCGTGTGCAAATGTTTTTTTTTTTTTTTTTTTTTCGTAATCGCGCGTATTTGTAATGCAGAAACGATTGTTACACGATCTAGAGGAAGAATGTGGCTTGGTTATGAGGGCATTCTTGCGGAGATCTTAAAGAGTATCGTTTATGGAGGTTTGATGGAGGTGATTGCAAGCTTAAGCGTTGTAGTATCCGCCGCTGCTTCTAATGTCACTACACGTAAGTTTCTATCGCTTCTTGCAGTGGCGGAGCTAGCCCAAAAATTCAGGGGTATCCCAATTTTTTGGGGGGGATTAGAGGTATTCTTTGTATAAAAAGATAAAAATTTTACACTACGTAAACGAAGTTGAAAGGTATTTTTACACTACGAAGAGGAAGCTGAGGGGTAGCCCAGGCTACCCCTCCTTGTACATTGGTTCCGCCACTGGCTTCTTGTTTAAGTGACTCAGATTTGCTTCATACAACACATGTTGGTTTGGGTCAAATAAGGTAAATTACTAGGCCGGGTCAACCCGTATGGCCCATAACCCGTTACCCATTTGGGCCCGTTTTATATCATATCATATCCTAACAAGAAAAAATATTTTAATTCGATTTAGTGAGCATTGTATCTTTGGCACTCGCAAGTTTAATCGGTGGAGTCTTCATCGTCGGTCACAATGTAAGTAAAACTAAAACCCGAGTGTTTAAACACCTTATAAACGTTAAAACCGACATGTTTAATCATGAAAACCGTATTCACAGCTTTGGGATCTTAGAAACGACTGTTACAAGAATACCTCTAGCCAAGAAACGAAGAAAGCAACTACTTATAAGTACAAAGCGCTACTCGGACAAGTAAACCATTTCCCACTACACGCGTTTTTCGCAATACTATCTTTCCTCGTGTTCGGGATGGTCCCACCAATCGCATACAGGTACTCGTATCACGAGACCAAAGATAAGGAGTATACACTCGCGGTGGTTGCACTCGCATCTCTTCTATGTGTCTTGTTATTGGCAATACTCAAGGCTTACATCAACAAGTGTACGGTTTTTAAGTACTTTAAGACGACGGTATACTACATTATCATTGCAGTCTTAGTGTCGGGTGTGTCTTACGTCGTCGGGAATCTTGTTGCGAGGTTGTTGGAGGAGCCCGGATGGTTTGCCACAAGTTCAAGTGGCGGTATGCCCTGCGTTCCACGTGTCACCTCGTCATATCTAGAATCTTTCTAATGTTCCAAGTTAAAAGAACAATATTGTTTTGAGCTTGTTTTGTCCCTAATTATTATTTGTATCATGTTCAACTATTCATTCGAGTGTCTTCGCTCGACAAGAATGTCTTGTGTCTCACAAAAACCGAATAATACTTTGATGAATCGAGCCTACATTAACGTATTTTGGGTCATGACTAGGGGTGCAAACGAGCCGAGCTACTCGAGCTCGGCTCGAAAAAAAAGCTCGAACGAGCCGAGCTTAAACGAGCTCGAGCCCGAGCCTAAAAACAAGCTCGTTTAGTAAACGAGCCCGAGCCTGAGCTTCACTTATTGAGCTCGAGCCGGCTCGCGAGCCTAAACGAGCTTTCAGTTTTTATATTTTTTGTTAATATATCGCGACCCTAAACGAGCTTTCTGTTTTTATATTTTTTATTAATATATTAAACATATATTTATATAATAATTACCATTTATATAAACATAAAAAATAACTAAATTATATGTATAATAATAATTTTAATTATTATAAATTAATATAAATTAATTCATAAATACTAAACGAGTCGAGCCCGAGCCGAGCTCGAGCTTGAAAAATTACCTTCGAGCCGAGCTCGAGCTCGAGCTTTCATATGTTAAACGAGCTCGAGCTCGAGCCTGGTCGAGCTCGGGCTCGGCTCGACTCGTTTGCACCCCTGACTCATGTTTAAATTGTCAAACTTTTTGTAAAGATTTCCATTATACTCGAAAAATGAAACAGAACATATAAACGGTACAGTTAACGTCAAAAACGAAGCTAAAACATCCATTTTGGAGATGAACGGGATGCATTCGACCTCCGCTTACTAGGCAACCGCTCAGAGTTATTCTGGTTTTTCATGATTGAAGACACGGTAGGGCTATAATAGTCATTACTCCTTTGCGAAGTCGTAGCTTGTGAATAACCATATGTACCTCTTCGAGCAATCGGGTTCCTTTGGACTGAACCCGACCCCCATCTATTATAACTTACACAGCTCTGGCTTCTCCCTACCTGCTGCTGATGAAACCGGCCCTCTTTCGGGCTCGGGTAGTTACGACTCTCGGCTGTTTCCGCAGAGTACATTGTCGTCTGTCCGTCACTAGAATACCCGTTTTGTTCGTGCGCTAACTCGATCGGGGATGCACATGACTGAACCTCGCTGTGGGCCCCGTTTACAGACCCTGTTGAAACTATCTCAGCTTCAGCTATCGGGTTTGACTTTGACTTTGACTTTGACTTTTCTTTACTGCTCGAATGAACTTCTTTGTTTCCCACGGTTGTCCTAGGCGGGAAGTTGATATCCAAGAGGTGCGTTTGTGTTTTTTCGGTTTTCCTAAACGGGTCGGAGGTCAATTTCGGCGATTCATAAATCTCGGTAATCGTAAGACGTTGGTCAACTGGCGGTGTTTCATCTTGGGAAGAACTAGGCCCCGGTTGATCCTCGTTCTCGTTTTCAGTCATTTTAAAAACCTGCCGTCTGGTAAACGACGAACACGAGTGCTCGCTCTTTTGACCCGTCGCCATCAACCGAATAATCGGCAGCTTCGGTTTACTTACAAAATCATCAAGACTCCCTTCCCAATGCTGACTCAACCAATCGCAAATTATATATATCGGGATGCCAAACTGCGTTACCGAATTCTTTTCACCGGATGAAGTAGAAGACGAAGTCGACGATGATCTTGCGGTTGGTGACGTGGCTAGCTTCATAGGATCACAAACCATGAACGAAAGATTACCATGTACGTCAAAACCAGCTGAACCCGGGCTCCAGGTTACACCATCGGGTCGAACTTTTATGAGGTTGTCTGTGGCTATAACCACCTTTCCTTCACCGATGGTTAGATCGTTCTTCTCGGTGTAGCCTAAAAGGTATACCATACGACCAAGGTCTAGATTCGGTTTAGAACACGGTTTCAAATAGTGAGAGTGTTGTTGACTCGAGGCGTTTGAGTCTGCATCAATGGCGTCTAACCATACGATAGTTAGATCAAGGATCGGACTCGTAATGAAGAACCTGTTAATGATTTAATGAGATGAGAACAAATTTAGAGTGTACCTATCCACGCACTCATCTCACTATCTACACACTCAAAAAGGTGATTTTTGTCTTTACATGCACACCCTGCAGTGTCGAACTGTGGCCAAAACGAGGCGTTTTGGTCCGATTAACCAGACAAAGACTGACGGGTGTCTGACGGGTCTGTTGACCGGACCAAAACGCTGAGCTTTGGCCGCGATTTGGTCCTGTCAACCAGACAAAAGACTGATACCTGGTCTGGTTGACAGGACCAAAACGCGGCCAAAGCTCGGCGTTTTGGTCCGGACAACAGACCCGTCAGACACCCGTCAGTCTTTGTCTGGTTAATCAGACCAAAACGCCTCGTTTTGGCCACAGTTCGACACTGCAGGGTGTGCATGTAAAGACAAAAATCACCTTTTAGGTGTGTAGATAGGCAAAATTGGTGTGTGGATAGTTTGGCCCTAAATTTAACCTGCTATAGAAGCACCAACATGTATGTCACATCATACGGGTCATATGGTCCATACTAGTTGTATGATAGGGCGAAAAACAATCATATGGGTTGTATGACTTTATTAGGGGCCAATCAGTCATTTCTTTGTAAGTAAATTACAAAAATCGTCCTTTATGTATGTCACTTATTGCAAACTGTGTCTTTTATCTTCGATAATTACAGAAAACGTACTCGATGTTTGCAAACCCTTGCAAGTTATGTCCTTTAGCCCTAACTCAGTTAATTTTTGTGGTTAAATTTGACCAAATGGACCCCACACAAGGGTATTTTGGCCATTTTACTCTCATGTGGGGTCCATTTGGTCAGATTTAACCACAAAAATTAACTGAGTTAGGGCTAAAGGACATAACCTGCAAGGGTTTGCAAACATCAAGTACATTTTCTGTAATTATTGAAGATAAAGGACACAATTTGCAATAAGTGACATACATTAAGGACGGTTTTTTTAATTTACTAAAAAAAAATCATACAGGCTGTCATTCGCCCATCATATGACTCATAAGACCATTTTCTCTTCGTCACACGGCCCATATGGTCATTTACGGGCCCCAATGGCATGTTTGTGGTGTTTAAAAAGCATGTCCATAGTGGTGTTTGTTTCGTTGTCTCGGTGTTGTAAAATCCGGGAATTCGGGATTAATCGGTGATAATTACTTTACCGATTAAATTTCACCTGGTCAGACCTAAAATTGGTAACCAGCCAAAATCGGTCAAAGTTCAGTCAAAATTGGTCATAATAGGTCAAAATCTTTTAAATATGAGTTAATTACTGTTTTCGCCCCTGTGGTTTGTCAAAAATCACTATTTCATTCTATTAGTTTAAAAATTGCGATTTCAGACCCTGTGGTTTCACTTTCGTAACCATTTCAGTCCATGTGATCTGTTAAGTACAGGGACTGAAATGGACAAATGGTTATGAGGTGGACTGAAATGGTTAAGAAAGTGAAATCACAGGGACTGAAATCGCAATTTTTAAACTAATAGACTGAAATAGTGATTTTTGACAAACCACATAGACGAAAACAGTAATTTACTCTATAAATATTTAAAAAATTGTACTGGTTAGTCCATTCGGATTATTAAGTTTGAAAATTATATATATAAATTTTCTAAAAATTATAAATAAATTTTTGAAAAAAGTTTGTATATAATCACGGCCTACTAGCGCCTAGCGATCTGTTTAAAATATTAAAATGATATTTAAGTCTAGGGCACAATTTAATGTCCTCAATTGAACAAAATTCAATCGAAATTAAACTCTTAGGGTTTATAAAACTCAAAACCTAATTAGCAGCATCAAATTCAATCAAACAGCATATACACAACCACAACCACATCAATTGAATATCAACCAAAGGTATAATCCATACCTATGAGGAAAAAGAGAAGCACGAGCACCGTTGTGGAGGCGGATGTCGGCGGCGTGAGCGGCGGAGACAGAGGGGAGGATAGCGTGAGTAGTAAGAAGAAGGTTCCGGTGAATAAGGAAGGCAGTACCGGTGCCAATTCGAGCCATTGACGGAGCTTTGCCGGAAAAAATGGCGGATTTTGTCTTCTCCGACTTGCATATGCGGTTGCAGAAACACCAGGAGGACTGTTGTAAGACTCCCATTGGTGTTGGTTATTGGTTTAAGGTTGCTGTTAAGGGTTCAATGGTGGTCTGAAACAGCAGATGTTGATGATGATTTTAATTTGAAAAAAGGTTGATAGATGGATTATAGGCGCTTTTTTCGAAATCGAGGGTGTTTGAATTAGGCGTGATTAAAGTTTAATTTTGCTTTTTTTAATACACCCAAATTCTCGTAATGGGCTGGCCCAAACGGATTAAAGATCCAGAGAAAATTAGGGTGAATTCCTCCTCAAGTCCTGTTCTTATCCTGGGCTCGCTCACACACTAGACATTTATCTTTGATAAAAAGCTTGTGGAGAAAAATGTCAGGATAGTTCCTAATGTTTGCTTCATTTTCACCTTTAATCCATAATTTTCTAAATTACAGCTATAGTCCTCAACTTTTGCAATTTCGTTCCCGCATAATCCCTAGCGTGGATAGAGGTTAGTTTTTGGGGGAAAAGATCAAATAGGAAGTTAATTTTCGCTAGGAAGGATAGGAAGCCATAGGATTACGACATGTGGCAAATTTTAAAATAAAGAGAAAAAGTATTTTAGTCAATCAAACTCCTTCTTCTTCCTTTTTCAAAACTCAGTAACTTCAAAACCCACCATTTTCAAAACCCACCATCTTCAACCATTTCTTTACTTTCTATCTCAATAATCACTACATTATAGTGCGATTTTCATCACCAATCAATGATTCAAAACCCGATCAACGTGTTCTTCAGCTTTTTTTGAAGAAAACCCAGTTTAATTTCATAAAAAAAAATCTCGTTTTTTTCGGTGATTTTGGAGATAATCACTCGATTCGTTCGATTCGAGCGTTGATAAGTGTTTCTATCATTCAATTTTCGTCAATTGATGAAGAAATCGGCTTCGATCCATGTAAGAAATTCTTTAATTTTATTTTCACGATCTGGATTTTTGATTTAGTCATTGCGTTTTACGATCTTTGCGGGGGTCCGGGGGCGGCAGCCCCTGGCGGGGTCCAGGTCAGCTCGGAAAAATTTTTTTCGATTAAATTGTTGTACTAAAAACGCATCAGCAAAATTAATTTCCAGAAATTGGCTCATTTCGAAGACAGTAATTCGTAGACAATTCAGACAGTTCACAGTGACAGACAGTTTTATGTGTCCATTGCGTTTTAGAAATAAGAGAGTTTTATGTGGTTTCTGACTATTGCGTTTTAGAAAAAACACATTTTTAAGTGTTTTTAGTCATTGCGTTTTAGGTAAAAACACATTTTTTAGGTGTTTTCAGTCCATTGCGTTTTAGAATGAGTCATTTTTAAGTGTTTTCTGGCCATTGCGTTTTACATATAAGACATTTCTTTGTGTTTTTGGTGCATTGCGTTTTAGGTAAAACACTTTTTATGTGTTTTCAGTCCATTGCGTTTTAGAAAACAGACATTTTAAGTGTTTCCTGGCCATTGCGTTTTACAAATAAGACATTTCTTTGTGTTTTTGGTGCATTGCGTTTTAGGTAAAACACATTTTTATGTGTTTTCTGGCCATTGCGTTTTACAAATAAGACATTTCTATGTGTTTTCTGGCCATTGCATTTTACAAATAAGTCATTTCTTTGTGTTTTTGGTGCATTGGGTTTTAGAAAAATGTCATTTTTTAGGTTTTTTTTTTTTCATTGCGTTTTACGTAACTGGTGGTTTTTCTATTGCGTTTTACGCAACTGGGTTTTAAATTTTTTTTAAAAATTATAGCAATAGTATACTCGTTTTAAAGATAAAAAAAACGCTCGTTTTTTTGGTGCAGTTTTTATAAAAAAATAATGTCGTGTGAAAGAGTTATTAACGTTTAAAAAATGGGGGGGAATTGGAGGAGAGAGAAACTATTGGCTTGGATTGACTAGAATGCTCTTGAACAAACTCACGCTCCTCTTTTCTTCCTTTCAATTTCCCTGATTTAATCTTAGCCCTTGATTAACTTAATGGATGGTCAAGATCACTTCCTAGTCTTCCTAGCCAAATAAACTTCCTATTGTATCTCCACCCTAGTTTTTGGTGTTAAGTGAGTGTGAAATGACATAAATACTCTTACTATCAAATTAATAACTAAAAAGTTAAAAGAAACATAATTAATATTTTAGAGTTTATGTGGGACCCACTACCCACCGCACCCCATCAACTTCATCTTCCCCACTTTTCACCACCTTTCACCACCATCACCACCCACCACATCTCCGCCATCTCGTCCATCCATACACCTAAATACCATTTATTTCAAAACGTATTAACTAAAACAAAAAAAAAGATATATATAACTCTTATCATTGATCACGACCCGTGTTGAGCTGGGCACGCCCCCGTACTGGGAATAAAAGCTTCTATAGCTTTGTCTTTTCTGCAGGCACCTGGCCATGCCCCCGTGTCCGCTGGGCACGGGGCCGTAGTCAGCCTTCTATTCTCTTGTTTTTGCTTGGGAAGATGTTGCCAAGGGGTTGGGCATGCCACGTTTATTCCCTTTCTTTGTATTTATGTTAGTTTTTGCTGCATATTTGTTCCTTTTGTTCAATTAAGCTCATTTGGTCCTGAAAATACAAAAGGTAGACAAAAGCACACGTTTTCAAACATTGGTACTAAAAAAGAGTTAGTTTTATGCCTCATTTGATGTAATTTATATGTTGCATTTTACACACATCAAATACCGCCACACTTGAATCTTTGCTTGTCCTCAAGCAAAACTCTTTAATTTGTTGCTTACACGCCCAAATGGAATGGGTAAAAGAGAAGTTTTGGGCTTGTCTTGAGCGTCGGGAATCCAAAATCTTTATTGGGTTTTATTTTTATGTTATTTACAATCCTATTCGTTATGATTTATTTAGAACGTTTCATAAGAGAAATTACTTATTTGGGCATAACATGCCTTTTTAAAATTCCATTTATATACAAGTTCACATACCTCACTGTAACACCTCGAAATTTTGTCCAATAATGTGTTAACACGTGTCATGAGTTACACGTGGCATTAAATATTAAATAAAGGACTAAAGTCGACAAACCTTGAATGTATGTAAATTCGAGGGTTATAAATGTCAACGGAGGGTAAATATACTGTATAGTAACCCTAAATGATGCTCGTACCTTCAAACGAATAAATCATGGATCGTACGGAGCGAAACGCGGGAGAAAGTGAGAGATTACGAGCTACAGGGGTTAATCGTGTCAACATGTTTAATTTATACCTCTGAGTGACCCTTTGATGAACCCGAGGCTTTGTAACAGTAAAATACGCTCACTAGAATATACTATATAAATTTCGCGAAGTTCCGTTTTAAAACGAGAAAGTTATGATCAAATTCATATGCGAGGGGTTAAGAGCGTCAACAATAAAAGTTAAGGCTTTTCGGATAGTAATTAAACTAACCGGGGACTTAACAATGCGGGTAAAAGTCACGAGGCCCTTAATTGTAAATAATCGAGGGCCAAATCGCAAAGTTACCCCTTCGAAACCGAAAGGTCAGGTTAATCATGACAAAAGATTTGAAAATCTTGAAATTCAGGCCTCAGGCGGCCCGCGTGGGTGAAACCAGCAAGTTAATGCGGGCCGCGAGCCACCTGTTGATTCGTTTACTGACATGAAGATTCAGGCGGCCCGCGTCCATGATGCCTGAATCCTAATGCGGGCCGCGTACGAGTCCCAGATGCAGAAACTTTGGACAGATTCAATGTTTGAGCTTGTGAACGATCATTTGAGCATTAATTGAAGTATGGGCGCCCTCTACATGCCCGCTAGCACCCAGGGCCACCTGCTGAACATCCATGATCCATTGTAGGGTGAGTTGTAATGATCTTGAGCCTAAATTTTCACTATAAAAGGCACTACATTGCACACAATTGAATCACACCTCAAACCTGCATTCCAATTCACTTCTGGAGCTCTCAAGCACTCTTCTAACATCCTAAGTCATGCACCAAGTTCTGTAAGTATGTCTACCCTTTTGTGGCTTAGTTTATGCATAGTTTAGCTTAAAAGTCAATCCGTCGTAATTAACGATTGACTTTGCGATAAATCACAAATGGTCCAGTGGTTTGTCGAATCAAAGATAGTTATATGTTGGTAATCATGTGGGCTTTAAACCTCTAAAAGGGCACCCTCTGATTCCCACTCTAACTAGTCCAAAAGTCGAGTCAAACGTGCTTAGAAAAAGTCAACAGAAATGCTATTTTGCGATTTCTTGCATAATCGGTAATGTAGATGATATGTAACATGTTTAAACACTCATAAAACATGATAATAAGTATATTAACTAGTCTAAGCTTGTTGGATCCGACCATTTACTGTTTTGACCCGGTTCGGAGCCGAAAGTCGCAAAAGCTTTGACTTTTGCTTTGACTTCAGTTCTGACCCGTTAAAGTATGATATAGATATGCCTTAGGACTCTCTTAGGACCAGGTTACATGATAGTATAACCCTCTGTGACCGGTTCGTTGGTTGTCCAAGTCTTTTACACAATTCCGTTAAATGCTTAAAAGTTGACCGTAACGCCCTTTTTGATTTAAAACGAGAATTTCGGACATGTGAAAGAATCATAACCTTAGTTACTGATTTCTAAGCATGTCCCTAAAAATTTCACGTCCATCCGAGGTCCAGAATAGGAGTTATGCTAAATAGCGCAAATTACGGAAACTTTAGTAATTTAATAGCGCAACTAGCATAACGCCTATCTAAACCCGGATTTCGACACCAAACCTTTTACTCACTGATGTAAAATAATATTTTGGGATTTTTAAAGATTTTTAATTATTTTTAACCTGCTCATAATCTGCGATTATGGCAACGTTTCGGTAAATACCGAATATACCCTTTTCGGCCAAAACTTGAGTTCTACAAGGTCTTTTGACCCGATTCCAGTTGCTACTGATTTTAATTATTAAATAAAGTATTTTAGACTTTATAAACTATTCGGGAAACTCAGATTTCCTGTAGAACTCTGAAACCTCTTTTATAATCTTTAAAAAGACCGAAATACCCCTACGGGGCATAATATGAACCTAAACTCGTTACGGGCATTATGGAAGGTATTGTCACACCCCCAAAATCCACACGCGGAGTATCACCGCTTGGGAGCGTGACTGACCAGGATCAAGCCACCAATCATACAGAACATTGTATAGAATAAAAGTAAATGCAATATAATCCAAACCATTTCCATATGAAAGGTGTTTCCAAAACATAAGTAAGTTGTCATTGTTTAGCGGAAGCGTATTATTGTAAAACCCATAGCAATTAAGTATCAAATATCAAAAGTGTTCAATAAGATGATCAAGATCCAAGCCCCACAACGACCAGCTCCTCCGTGTGCAAGCTCCAATATGTACCTAAGGTCCTGCAAGGCATGCAGCAGATAATCAACAAACTAGTTGAGCGAGTTCACAGTTTATAGTTTAGTTCGGGTAATAGTGCGTTCGTTCAGTTAAGTTTCATATCGTATCAGTTCCATCGCGGCCTCCCAGGCATGTGTGCGAAGATTAGGTTCGTTAGTTCGCGACCGTAGTCTTTACCGACCAGGGTGTGTGCGAAGGCAATTTATCAGTTCGTTCGCGACCATAGTCCTTACCGACCAGGGTGTGTGCGAAGGCAGTTGAGTAGTTCGTAAGCATCAACAGTTTAGTCGTTCGTTACAGTATCAAAGTATGCACAAGTAATCATCCAACCCATTCCCACCCTGGGAACCCATGCCTTGGCTGTGTGAACTCACCTTGGTTTGCTCGGTATGCTAGGTTATGCACTCACAAGTGATTAATCACGTCCTATTGTATGCACGTATAACAAATCAGTTCATGTTCACAATGATACGCATGCAATTTAATGTTCACATAACAGTCAGTTTGCATATCGGCACATCACGTATCATTTCGCATTTAATCATTAACTATCATTCGATTCACATTTACCCATCCTTCGATATATTGCTCATCCTTCGGTCTAACAATTATCACAACCATCACAAATATGTTTCGACACATCTATCGATACACAGTTAGCATCTTACGATTCATGGTTATCTTTCGACACATCAGCTATGTTTCGACATAGTTATCCTTCGGCACACAGATTATGTTTCGGTCAACACACTATCTTTCGGTCAAAGCTATCCTTCGGTCAACACTACTATGGTTCGGTCAATGCTATCCTTCGGTCAACACCTATGTTTCGAAGGACAGGTATCTTTCGGTCACAGCTATGTTTCGATTACTAATATCTTTCGATGAACATCAGTTACGGAATGTCAGTTACGTTTTTCTCAAAGTTTCCAAGTTTTTCCTAACTGATTATCAATTAACACCAATTTCACAAATCAATTAGCATCAACAAGATCAAACAAGCATGATTCCCATGTTTATCAAGAACCCTAATCTGAATAACAAAATCATTCAAACTATCCGATTTACACATAGGTGCCGATTACATAAACATGTCCGATTACAATATGATCAATTCGATTAACCTACATCCGATTAACATACATATTCCGGTTAACACGCAAACGACATATTGCAATACCAACATACATATCCGGTTATCATGGCCAATCCACAAGACATCATCATTGAACATCATCAAAACAGATCCGATTAACATACTAACAATATATTGCAAGACAATTTATAAATCATGAAATCAAAGCATCATAAACAACATCACACTAACCGGAAATCTGGATTACGGTATGGAATCCTTCGAACAGAGAGTAGGTTTGCTATATGCCGTCACACACACACAATAGCACTAGGGTTTTGAAAAATAACTGCCGGTTTGCATGTATCACGTATATAAACGTATCACAGAAATGGGCCAAGCCCATCAGAAAGGCTGGGCCGAAAGATGTCGAAGGATAGGGTCCTTGGTCGAAGGATATGTTTCGAGATCCTTCGAACCGAAAGCTGATCCTTCGAATCGAAGGATATCTTTCGTGGTCCTTCGAATCCTTCGAACAGTATGCCATGTTTCGTGATCTAGACTAAGTGTATTAAATAACCATTCTAGACTAAGTGTAATAAATAATAATTCCAATATTATCTTTTACAACCACAAGTAGTTACATGTATGCACAATGACAACACGTTTCATTAAAACACAACGCGTACAATTACAAATCCAACAAGTCAACTACTAAACAGTCAAAGTCAACGCGCATTTAATGCGAAAGTGAAAGTCAGAAACTCGAGTTGTCACATTATCCCCAACTTAAAAGAAATTTCGTCCCGAAATTTGGTACGCACTCACTGAGGAAGCTAGGTAAGTTACATCGTTCACTGGTTTTCCTGGGGTGTCACATCATCCCCCCGTTGATTTGGAATTTCGTCCCGAAATTCAGTAGTAGTAGCTTCAGCCTCAGCAGTGGATGCATTGGTTTCGAATAACTGGGGATACTTTTCTTTCATCTGATCTTCGCGTTCCCAGGTATACTCCGGGCCACGCTGGGAGTTCCAACGAACTCGAACAAGAGGGATTCTCTTGTGTTTGAGGACCTTAACATCCCGGTCCGTGATTTCAACTGGTTCCTCGACGAACTGCAACCGCTCGTCGATAGTGAGTTCCTTAAAAGGAACTATAAGGGTCTCATCTGATAGGCATTTCTTCAGATTGGACACGTGAAATACATTGTGAACTGCACCGAGTTCAGGAGGTAGGTTTAATCTGTAGGCTACTTTGCCAATCTTTTCTAAGATTTCGAACGGTCCGACGTACCGCGGATTGAGTTTGCCCCGTTTACCAAAACGTACCACACCCTTCCAGGGTGAAACTTTCAATAAAACCCGGTCCCCGACCTCAAATTCCAATGGCTTTCTACGCTTGTCCGCGTAGGCTTTCTGACGGTCGCGTGCTGCCGCCATGCGTTGTCGTATCTGTGCTATCTTTTCTGTGGCGTCCACTACAATCTCTGGACCCGTAATTTGACTATCCCCCACCTCTGCCCAACAGAGAGGTGACCGGCATTTACGTCCGTACAATGCCTCAAATGGAGCGGCTTGAATGCTGGTATGGTAACTGTTATTGTATGAAAACTCCACTAAAGGGAGGTGCTTTTCCCAGCCGTTGCCGAAATCGATAACACACGCTCGAAGCATGTCTTCTAAAGTTTGGATAGTTCGCTCAGACTGCCCATCCGTCTGAGGATGGTATGCTGTGCTCATGTCTAATCGTGAGCCGAAAGATTTGTGCATCGCTTGCCAAAGTTCTGACGTGAATCGTGCATCGCGATCCGAAATAATAGAGATGGGCACTCCGTGCCTCGAAACAACTTCTTTCATGTAGATGTCTGCTAGGGTAGAAAACTTATCCTTTTCTTTGATAGCCAAGAAGTGAGCAGACTTTGTGAGCCGATCAACGACCACCCAGATAGTGTCATTCCCACGCTGGGATCTAGGTAGGCCAGTAACAAAATCCATGGAAATTTGCTCCCATTTCCATTGTGGTATTTCTGGTTGCTGAAGTAGGCCTGATGGTTTCTGGTACTCGATTTTAACCCTTGCACAAGTTAAACACTTGCCGACGTAAGTTGCGATAAGAGCTTTCATGTTTGGCCACCAGTAAGTTGTTCTGATATCGTGGTACATCTTATCCGACCCTGGATGTACCGAGTAGCGAGACTTGTGCGCTTCATCCATCACAAGTTCGCGTAAGCCGCCATAAAGTGGGACCCAAATACGCCCCGTTACATAGTAGGCGCCGTCTTCCTTTTGTTCCATTTGTTGCCTTGAACCGCGCAAGGCTTCAGCCTTGACGTTTTCGGGTTTTAGTGCTTCTATCTGAGCAGCTCGTATCTGTGCAGGAAGACTGGACTGAATGGTAAGCTGTAGCGCTCGCACGCGCTTAGGTAAAGTGTCTTTCCGACTGAGGGCATCAGCCACAACATTGGCCTTCCCTGGATGATACTTGATGGCACATTCGTAGTCGTTCAGTAGTTCAACCCATCTTCGTTGACGCATATTCAAATCTTTTTGCTTAAGGATATGCTCGAGACTCCTGTGATCGGTGTAAATCGTGCACCTGGTACCGTACAGGTAGTGTCGCCATATCTTAAGCGCGAAAACAACAGCTCCCAGCTCTAAATCGTGCGTCGTGTAGTTCCGTTCATGAACCTTGAGTTGCCGAGAAGCGTAGGCTATCACTTTATCACGTTGCATCAATACACAACCAAGCCCCTGTATCGATGCGTCACAATAGACCACGAAGTCATCCGTGCCCTCTGGCAATGAAAGAATAGGTGCGCTGCAAAGCCTATCCTTTAAGTACTGGAAAGCGGTCTCTTGCGTATTACCCCATCTGTAAACGACACCTTTCTGTGTAAGCATAGTGAGTGGTTGCGCGATCTTGGAGAAGTCTTTAATAAATCGCCTGTAGTAACCCGCCAAACCCAAGAATTGGCGTATTTCTGTTGGTGTACGTGGTGCTGGCCAGTTTCTGATCGAATCAACCTTGGATGGATCGACATGAATCCCATCCTTGTTCACCACATGGCCTAAGAAGTGGACTTCACGAAGCCAGAAGTCGCATTTTGAAAACTTTGCGTACAGTTGCTCCTTTCGAAGAAGTTCCAAGATAAGACGTAAGTGCTGCTCGTGCTCCTCCTGACTCTTGGAGTAAATCAGGATGTCGTCGATGAAGACAATGACGAACTTGTCTAGATAGGGTTTACACACCCTGTTCATAAGATCCATGAAGACTGCTGGCGCGTTCGTAAGCCCGAATGGCATGACAAGAAACTCGTAATGACCGTAGCGAGTTCTGAAAGCGGTTTTGGAGACGTCCTCATCCCGGACTCTCAGCTGATGATACCCTGACCTTAAATCAATCTTGGAATAATAACACGACCCTTGCAACTGATCGAATAGGTCATCTATGCGCGGAAGAGGATAACGGTTCTTCACCGTCACCTTATTGAGTTCACGGTAGTCGATGCACATCCTGAACGTACCGTCTTTCTTCTTTACAAATAACACTGGAGCTCCCCAAGGTGAAGAGCTTGGACGAATAAAGCCCTTTTCCAAGAGCTCTTGTAGTTGCTTCGACAGTTCTTCCAGTTCGGTTGGAGCTAAACGATACGGTGCGCGGGCTATTGGTGCTGCTCCAGGAGCTAACTCAATCTGAAACTCGACTTGACGATGAGGAGGCAAACCAGGTAAATCTTCGGGAAACACCTGAGGGAAGTCACGTACAACTGGGATATCCTCCAGCTTCTTTTCCTTTGCTGATGCATCAGTGACAAGTGCCAAAATGGCAGTATGTCCCTTTCGTAAACATTTCTGCGCCTTTAAGTAAGAGATGATGCCAACCACAGCACCACTCTTGTCACCTTGTACTTCGAGAGGTTCCTGACTGGAGCGAGGAATACGAATAACTTTTTCTTTGCATAAGATCTCCGCGTGATGTTGAGATAACCAATCCATGCCGATGACGACGTCGAAGCTACCCAAGACTATGGGTATAAGATCAATCGTGAAAGTCTGACCCGCTAGAACAATACTACAACCCTTGACTATATGCGCGGCTTCTACACTTTTACCATTGGCTAGTTCTACGACGTGTTTGGTGTCTAGAGGTGTTGGTGTACGTTTTAATAATTTACTCATTTTCAATGACATATAACTTGTATCAGCACCCGAATCAAATAAGACAGTAACGTAAATATCGTCGAGAAGAAACTTACCCATAACCACATTGGGATCATTCACTGCATCTCCTCGACCCAACACAAAAGCACGACCACGAGCTTCATTGCCGTTGTTATTGTTGTTTCCCCCGTTGTTCTGATTATTGTTGTTATTTCCGTTGCCCTGGTTGTTGTTGTTATTGCGATTCTGGTTCAACTGAGGACAATCGCGTTTGTAGTGACCTTCAGCCCCACACTGGAAACACCCCCGGTTTCCACGCTGTGGCTGCTGCTGCTGATTCTGTGGAGCTGGCGGTGGAAGTTGCTGGTGCTGGTTTGCTGGACACGAGCTTCTACAATCTTTAGCCTCATGACCCGGCTTGTGACATCTTTGACATTGACTCCTGCGACATCTTCCACTGTGGTGTTTGTTGCACCTGTTACACCACGGGTGATTTCCCTTATAACCACTATGTCCCTGACTGCCCGATGATTGCTGACTCGGACTCTGGTAATCGTTGGTGCGACGTTGCTGAGTTTGGGACTGAACAGACGCTGATCCCCTGCTGGAATCCCCGTCCCACTTTCTTTTATTCTCGCTGGGTGTGGCAGAAGTAGCAGCTGTTGGAGTGACTGAAGTAACAGCTGTAGCAGTAGCGCCGACACGCTTTGGCAGTTTATTCTGATCCACTGCCTGATCAGTGATGCGATGAGCGAGACGCTGGATCTCCTGAATGTTGTTGAGGTTAGCCGAGGTAACGTGGCTCTGAATCTCTGGTACAAGCCCCTTGAGATACAACTCAATGCGCTTGTATGGTGGGTCTACCATGGTTGGACATAGCACAGCCAACTCGTTCGACCTCTTGGTGTAAGCTTCAATCTCTGAACCCACCATCTTCAAGTTGTACAACTCATCCTCCAACTTGTGAATGTCTTCTCTAGTGCAGTATTCTCTCTTGATCAGTTCTTTGAATTCATTCCAGGGTGTGGCGTTAGCAGCTGCCAACCCTAAAATCTGCACTTGTGCGTTCCACCAAGTGAGCGCAATCCCTTCAAGTGTGCCAGTGGCGAACTTCACCCTGCGAGCCTCAGGGCATTCACATATTTCGAAAACCGACTCGATCTTTTCAAACCAGTGGAGGAGTCCGACTGCCCCCTCCGTGCCACTGAACGAGCTAGGACGACAGTCCATGAAAGTCTTGAAGGTACACGCAGGTTGTTGCTGAGCGGGTTGACCTGCTTGGGCGGCTGCAACTGCCGCAGCAACGAGAGCCTCTAGCTGGGCTTGAGTCATGGTAATTCGTGCGGCCATTGATCTTCACATCAAAGGCAACATAAGTGAGAAAGGTTCGCGAGTAGTGCGATGACAGAAGAGTGTAAGCACATAAGTATTCTCATGCAATGTCAAGTTGTGAGCAAGTAATGTAAGCATACTACGAGCAAAGTTCTATGCAAATTCTAGCATGTAGGCAATAAACATAAACCTTATTACCTAGGGAGTTGAGTCTTGCACGTGGAGCGAAGCGTCGTTGTGGATCGTTGAGAGCACTGTTCTGGTTATAGTCTGGTTTTAATAAAAACGTTTTCCCATATTAAAACCAAGTTCTCTATAACCAATGGCTCTGATACCAATCTGTCACACCCCCAAAATCCACACGCGGAGTATCACCGCTTGGGAGCGTGACTGACCAGGATCAAGCCACCAATCATACAGAACATTGTATAGAATAAAAGTAAATGCAATATAATCCAAACCATTTCCATATGAAAGGTGTTTCCAAAACATAAGTAAGTTGTCATTGTTTAGCGGAAGCGTATTATTGTAAAACCCATAGCAATTAAGTATCAAATATCAAAAGTGTTCAATAAGATGATCAAGATCCAAGCCCCACAACGACCAGCTCCTCCGTGTGCAAGCTCCAATATGTACCTAAGGTCCTGCAAGGCATGCAGCAGATAATCAACAAACTAGTTGAGCGAGTTCACAGTTTATAGTTTAGTTCGGGTAATAGTGCGTTCGTTCAGTTAAGTTTCATATCGTATCAGTTCCATCGCGGCCTCCCAGGCATGTGTGCGAAGATTAGGTTCGTTAGTTCGCGACCGTAGTCTTTACCGACCAGGGTGTGTGCGAAGGCAATTTATCAGTTCGTTCGCGACCATAGTCCTTACCGACCAGGGTGTGTGCGAAGGCAGTTGAGTAGTTCGTAAGCATCAACAGTTTAGTCGTTCGTTACAGTATCAAAGTATGCACAAGTAATCATCCAACCCATTCCCACCCTGGGAACCCATGCCTTGGCTGTGTGAACTCACCTTGGTTTGCTCGGTATGCTAGGTTATGCACTCACAAGTGATTAATCACGTCCTATTGTATGCACGTATAACAAATCAGTTCATGTTCACAATGATACGCATGCAATTTAATGTTCACATAACAGTCAGTTTGCATATCGGCACATCACGTATCATTTCGCATTTAATCATTAACTATCATTCGATTCACATTTACCCATCCTTCGATATATTGCTCATCCTTCGGTCTAACAATTATCACAACCATCACAAATATGTTTCGACACATCTATCGATACACAGTTAGCATCTTACGATTCATGGTTATCTTTCGACACATCAGCTATGTTTCGACATAGTTATCCTTCGGCACACAGATTATGTTTCGGTCAACACACTATCTTTCGGTCAAAGCTATCCTTCGGTCAACACTACTATGGTTCGGTCAATGCTATCCTTCGGTCAACACCTATGTTTCGAAGGACAGGTATCTTTCGGTCACAGCTATGTTTCGATTACTAATATCTTTCGATGAACATCAGTTACGGAATGTCAGTTACGTTTTTCTCAAAGTTTCCAAGTTTTTCCTAACTGATTATCAATTAACACCAATTTCACAAATCAATTAGCATCAACAAGATCAAACAAGCATGATTCCCATGTTTATCAAGAACCCTAATCTGAATAACAAAATCATTCAAACTATCCGATTTACACATAGGTGCCGATTACATAAACATGTCCGATTACAATATGATCAATTCGATTAACCTACATCCGATTAACATACATATTCCGGTTAACACGCAAACGACATATTGCAATACCAACATACATATCCGGTTATCATGGCCAATCCACAAGACATCATCATTGAACATCATCAAAACAGATCCGATTAACATACTAACAATATATTGCAAGACAATTTATAAATCATGAAATCAAAGCATCATAAACAACATCACACTAACCGGAAATCTGGATTACGGTATGGAATCCTTCGAACAGAGAGTAGGTTTGCTATATGCCGTCACACACACACAATAGCACTAGGGTTTTGAAAAATAACTGCCGGTTTGCATGTATCACGTATATAAACGTATCACAGAAATGGGCCAAGCCCATCAGAAAGGCTGGGCCGAAAGATGTCGAAGGATAGGGTCCTTGGTCGAAGGATATGTTTCGAGATCCTTCGAACCGAAAGCTGATCCTTCGAATCGAAGGATATCTTTCGTGGTCCTTCGAATCCTTCGAACAGTATGCCATGTTTCGTGATCTAGACTAAGTGTATTAAATAACCATTCTAGACTAAGTGTAATAAATAATAATTCCAATATTATCTTTTACAACCACAAGTAGTTACATGTATGCACAATGACAACACGTTTCATTAAAACACAACGCGTACAATTACAAATCCAACAAGTCAACTACTAAACAGTCAAAGTCAACGCGCATTTAATGCGAAAGTGAAAGTCAGAAACTCGAGTTGTCACAGGTATCCTACTGATACCACAACCTCTTCAAAGTATATTGACTTAGGGAAACCAGTGTAGGACTCTTACGGTTACCCGTTACGCCTTTTGCGCGCACGGTTCGGCTTATGTAACTAGTTTACATAAACTAGCCGAAACGGGTCAAACCATATTGTTTTGACCCCAAAATACAGAGTGTGATTATTATACCCCTATAAAACAAGTATTCAAACTTGTTGGGTCAAAATCACATTCCATTCCCGGTTTTCGCCTTTCACGTGATTAAACCGTATCTATCCTTTGAAACTGACCGGTCTAAGCTACGGCTAGATTAAAGACCCGTTAGGATTCTAATAGGTTATTTTAAAACCTTCGTTCCAGAATAGGAGACCAGTAAAAGCTATCTGCAATTTATTTCGATTAAGGATTTATACTTGCAAAGGTAAATACTTTTAACTTATTTTCCGTTATACGGGCTTGGGTTACGGTATTTAAAATACCGCTTGGTCGGGCAATTGACCCCAACTCATTAGTAGTTGGGTATTATCAATGTGACCCGTTTAAAAATTTGTCTTGTTTGGCTTTACGCCTTTGGGGGCTTAATGACCATGTCCCGGATATCCTTGGCAGCATTTTACGAAATGGCCACGACCTTGACATCCGGGTGTAGGCGTACACCCGGCATTATGTCCATGACTATAAAGGTATAGTCGTCGGTTTTCCCGCCACGGTTTTATGCTATGTGGTGTGTCTATTAAACTTTAACCCGGCACGACCTGGGCGACCGAACGCATAGTAAACATGTAATTCTTTACAAGATTTAATTATAAATTATCCCAAGTTATAAAGAGTTTGTGCCTTGTGCATTTAAACCAATTTTTATTAAACATTTTACAAAAGTGTCAGTTGAATGTATTTACCAGTGTAAACTGACGTATTTTCCCAAAAAGACTAAATGCAGGTACTATGCGTAATTGGTTGGATTTCTCCTTAGCATCATGAGAAGTCTCGCAAGCTTAAGATGCCTGAAGTCTGTTGAACAATACTTTATTATTATTATTGATCCCCTGTGGATTTTATTTCAACAATGGTGATACTTTGATATTACATTTAACGTTGAAATATATTTATCTTTAATGCTGCCGCTGTGCATTCACATAATTGTGTGGTTTGACTATATTGTTGCCAACTACGTCACGGTAATCCCCCACCAGGCCCACCGGTGAGACACGTGGAAATCGGGGTGTGACAGGTTGGTATCAGAGCCAACACTGAGTGAATTAAACACTAGCCTTTGTGTTTAATCTCAGTTACACAATTGCACATACTTGAGTCTAGACAAGAACATATGACAAATTCGAATTGTTATTCCAGTTTGTCTTTTTATTGTTTATTGTTATTTAAAGTTTTGAAAGCAGGAAATATGCCGCCTGCAATCAGACGAGGAAGAGGAGGAAGAGGCAAAGGGACGATCATTACTCACAATGATCACGAGGCTGGACCTTCAAACATGCGAGCTCCTTCCAGTACAAGGAGTGAAGAACCACAGAGACGAAGAAGAAACCTCTTTGAACCTGCGAGACATCTACCTCGCATAGCTCAACACCCTCATACCGTCATTCGTTTGGACCAGATTCGGAAAACAATCCCAATAACCCTCAACCATCCTTTATACCTCTCCAGCGATCTGCTTCGCACCGTTCTTATGGCGATCCTTCACCTTTCTTCGTAGGACAGTTTAACCCGGCGGATTATGTCCAAGAGCCAATAGGGTATAACCCTTTAGGACCAGAGGATCACTTTTCTGAAGACAATGCAGTGGATATGGACGAGGATACAGACCCCGTCGAACCTGCAAGGGGTACTCCCAACCATCCAATCGAGATTTCTGATGGGTCATCCTTCCATGGAACACCCTATCAAGGTCCTGACAGCTACCAGGCGAGGTTTGACCAATGTAATTGGTACTTTACACATTCACATCATTTCTCGCCTCACGACCAACAGCAACAACAGGATCCTTCTGAGGATTCGCGGTTCGTGGCAGCTACGCCACTGCCACCGCCACCGGTTCAACTAGTAATTCCAGATCCGCCAAGGCGTAGAAGATCAGGCGCACGGATGTCCACCCGAGGAGGGGAATTCCATTTCAGCACCCCTCGCCACTCGAGTGCGAGTCATTTTCCGTCAGTGCCTGAAGAAGAACCACAATTAGGGGAACCATCTGGTCACCCTGCAGAGGTGAATTCTGCACTAGTTGCACCACCTCCGCCACCATTCGGATATGACAATCCGATACCAGCGTACGGCGCTTCCACCGCGTACAACCCGTTTGAGCAGCCGACTCACACGCACTACAGCTATAACTATGATGCCGATCCACATGTGGTAGCGGCTAATTATAATGCGCTTCATGGAACCTCTTGGAGACCAGATTACTCAGCTCATGGGTATCCAATACCTCCTAGACCTCCGGTTCAGCAACCATCGCAGCAGCCACGTTTTTCTCCACCGGAGCAAGAAGAAATACTCCACCGTTTAAACCGTGTGGAACGAGACTTCGAACAAGAACGAAAGAGTAATCGTGGATTTCTCAAGGGCCTAGCAAACCTACTAAAAGGGAGGAAGAAACGAGATCATTAGTCTCCTTATATATTGTTGTATTACTATTACAATTTAGTCCCTGCGTGGACATTTATCATATTTCAGTCCCTACGTGGACTTATCTTTTAGTCCCTGCGCGGACATCTATCTTGTATTTGATCCCTGCGTGGATATGTTTTGTTATAAACCTCTGCGTAGGTAATTATATATTTAAAAAGTCCCGTTTAGGGCAGCGTGTAATCATGTTTGAAGTTTATGGAATGTTATGTTATAAATTTCATTTTTGTTATTACTATATATGAAATAAATCAAAAATCGTTCCTTTTAAATTTAAATCTGCCTAAATAAAGAATCTTAAGAGTGAAACCTAGCCAGGTGTCTTTATAAGACCCGGCCAAGATGGTAAGACCTGACTAAAAGATTCAGATTCCCTGTTAACCTCTGTAATCATGTTAACATTCATGGCAGATGTGATTCGTTAAAAATCGCACGCGTCATTCTTGTAAAAAAAAAAATCCTTCTAAGGATTCCAAAGCCCAAATTAATGATTTATAAATCATGGGTTAAATCATCAATAAAGATGATCATTTATTAAACATCCATTAGCGATGTAGTGCCTACGGGCCAAACTTATTAAAACATCCATTAGCGATGTAGTGCCTACGGGCCAAATTATAAAACTTCCATTTAGTGATGTCGTGCCTACAGGCCATAATTATTGTCATATAAGACAAAAGGCAGTGGTAGTCTATAACTCCCTGTCAGAAAAGGTAAAAGGACTACGGTTCAAACCTTCATGCCTTGATTCTCTGTAATCCCGGCTAATATTATAAAAACGTCCTCGTGACTAGGCTTTTATGCCAATAACAATATTATTTGTAATTAGGATAAGTATGTTCAAATCCTAAATAAAAGTGAGTAACAAATTAATCAGATATGGTCTCTGTTTACCATGGTTAATGAATTGCCATAAAAGACAATTCCATAATAAACTCCTAAATAAAATTTTTTGTTATCTTCTGTAACAGATTCAAGTTACCATGGCTAATCCTAGTGGGGAGAATAGTCATACGAAAGAAGACGAATACGATAACGCCCAGGTTCACTTGACGGGCGCAGAATTAAAAGCTCTTGTCGACAATGCTGTTAAGGCAACCCTGGATCGACAATACGAGGAGTATACTGAATCCCGGAGCAGAATCATATCCAAACCTCACTCAAAGCCGAAAACCCACTCAAAATCTCACAGCAAACCACCGTCTAAGCCCAAAAAGGACGATGATAATCACTCATCCAATGAAAACAGTGTCCGTCCAGAAAGAGTGTATACTGACCCGTCTCGTGCCAGGGGCTGTACCTACAAGTATTTTGTATCTTGTAAACCCTGAGATTTCACCGGGGAGAAGGGCGCGGTTGATTGTATGACGTGGCTAGACAAGATGGACACCGTGGTGGACATCAGTGGTTGCGCAGAGAAAGATGTGGTAAAGTTTGTGTCACAATCATTCAAGGGCGAGGCCCTGGCTTGGTGGAGGTCTCTGGTTCAGGCCTCGGGGAAGTCTGCTTTATACAGCATGACATGGGAGGAATTCATTTCTCTCATCAAGGAGAATTACTGCCCTCAACATGAGGTTGAAAAGATCGAGACCGACTTTCTATCGTTGGTTATGACGAACCTTGACTGTCAAGCTTACCTCACGAGCTTCAACACGATGTCCCGGTTGGTTCCGTATCTGGTAACCCCGGAGCCAAAGAGAATAGCTCGTTTTATCGGTGGGTTAGCCCCCGAAATAAAGGCAAGCGTGAAGGCCTCTCGGCCAGCGACCTTTAGATCTGTAGCCGACATATTTTTGTCCCTTACTCTTGATGCGGTCCGACAAAAATCGCTGAGGAACAAAGAGGCTGAGAAGAGAAAACGTGAAGAGGATACTTCACGGAGGTCGAGCAAGAAACACCGTGGAAGCGGTGACAACAAGAGAGGGTCGGAGTCAAGGAAGGATGGGCAACAATCTGGTGAGAAGCCCAAGTGCAAGAACTGCAAGAGACATCACTTTGGAAAGTGTAGACTCGAATCAAACTCGCAGACTCAGTCGAAGTCGTATGCTTGCGGGTTATGCAAGTCCAAGGACCACAAGACCGTGGATTGCAAAAAGATAAAGGATGCAACATGCTACGGCTGCAACGAGAAAGGGCACATTAAAAGCAACTGCCCTAAATATGCCAAGAAGCCTGAAGAAGCCAAGAAGACCAATGCAAGAGTCTTCAGGATGGAGGCGAAAGAAGCAGTTCTAGATGATAACGTGATCACATGTACTTTTCTCGTAAATGATATCTTTGCAAGCGTACTTTTTGATTCGGGCGCTGATAAGTCTTTCGTAGATCATAAATTTTGCAAATTGCTGAATATGCCTGTCAAAACCTTAAATGTGAATTACGAGGTAGAGCTAGCAGATGGCACCATAGAAACCGTCTCCACTGTGTTAGATGGATGTATGATATTCATTAAGAACCACTCTTTTCCTCTATCTCTACTTCCCTTTAAATTGGCCGGTTTTGACCTAGTATTGAGTATGGACTGGTTATCTCACAACCAGGCCCAAATCGTCTGCAACAGAAAGCAAGTGGTGATAAAGACTCCGTCTGGTGAATCGCTTACCATTCGGGGAGATACCCAGTACGGATTGCCTGAGCAAGTGACTATGCTCAAGGCTTCAAAATGTCTAAAGAAGGGTTGTGTCATCTACATGGCACATGTGATTTTTGAAGAGCCTAAACCGAAGATAGAAGACATTCCCGTCATTTCGGAATATCCAGAAGTTTTCCCTGAAGATCTACCTGGTCTGCCACCGGATAGGCAAGTGGAATTCAGGATTGATATCATCCCTGGAGCAGCACCTATTGCTAGAGCACCTTACAGGCTGGCACCAACCGAAATGAAGGAGTTGAGGACCCAGCTGGATGAACTGCTAGCTAAAGGTTTCATCAAACCTAGTTCGTCTCCCTGGGGAGCACCTGTCCTGTTGTAAAGAAGAAGGACGGATCGATGCGTCTGTGCATCGATTATCGCGAGCTTAATAAGGTCACGATAAAGAATAGATATCCTTTGCCGAGGATCGACGATTTGTTCGATCAGTTACAAGGGGCAAGTTATTTTTCGAAGATTGACTTGAGGTCAGGCTATCATCAACTGAAAGTCAGAGATGAAGACGTACATAAAACCGCATTTAGGACTCGTTACGGTCACTATGAGTTCCTAGTGATGCCTTTTGGGCTCACTAATGCAACGGCTGCGTTCATGGATCTCATGAATCGCGTTTGCAAGCCGTACTTAGACAAATTTGTCATCGTTTTCATCGACGATATTCTTATCTACTCGAAGAACCGAGCTGACCATGAGAAACACCTTCGTTGTATTCTCAAACTCCTACATCACGAGAAACTCTATGCCAAATTCTCTAAGTGCGAATTCTGGCTTAGAGAAGTCCAATTTCTTGGACATGTTGTCAGCGAGCGTGGTATCCAAGTGGATCCCGCTAAAGTTGAAGCTGTCATGAATTGGCAAGTGCCAAAGATGCCTATAGAAATTCGTAGTTTCCTGGGGTTAGCAGGATATTACAGGAAATTCATTGAAAACTTTTCAAGGATTGCTGCGCCCTTAACTTCCTTGACCAAGAAGAAGATAAAATTTGTTTGGGGCCCTAAGCAGCAAGAGTCCTTTGATATTCTGAAGCAAAAGTTGAGCAACGCTCCTGTACTGACATTGCCTGAAGGTACCGAGGAGTTCGTAATTTACTGCGACGCATCATACATTGGCATGGGATGTGTGCTCATGCAGAAAGGCAAGGTTATTGCCTATGCTTCGAGACAGTTAAAGGTGCATGAAAAGAATTACACCACCCATGACTTGGAGTTGGGTGCCGTTGTGTTCGCACTAAAGTTGTGGAGGCATTATCTGTATGGTATCAAGTTTGTGATCTATTCTGATCATAAGAGCCTTCAACATCTGTTTAATCAGAAGGAATTAAACATGAGGCAACGCCGTTGGATGGAGACTTTAAATGATTATGATTGTGAAATCAGATATCATCCCGGCAAGGCGAATGTAGTCGCTGATGCCTTAAGTAGGAAGGAAAGGGTGAAACCCATCCGAATCAATGCCAAGAGCATTGAACTCAAGAATAATTTGATTGAAAGGTTGTTAGCTGCACAGCGAGAAGCTGTGTTGGGAGCTAACTATCCTAGGGAAAAGCTAGGAGTAACTGAGGAGCAGTTAACTCTTAGCAAGGATGGAATTTTACGATTGAATGGGCGAATATGGGTTCCAATTTATGGAGGACTACGAGATGTTATCCTCCAGGAAGCCCATAGTTCCAAATATTCTGTTCACCCGGGAGCTGATAAGATGTATCAGGATCTAAAGGCAAATTATTGGTGGATAGGCTTGAAAAAGTCTGTAGCCGCTTAGGTAGCCAAATGCTTGACTTGTGCGCAAGTCAAAGCTGAGCATCAAAAGCCGTCTGGCTTACTACAACAGCCTGAACTTCCCGAATGGAAGTGGGAATGTGTAACTATGGATTTTATTACCAAGTTACCCAAGACGAGGAAAGGAAATGACACAATATGGGTTATAGTCGACAGACTGACTAAGTCAGCTCATTTCTTACCCATCAAGGAGACTTATAGCTCCGACATGTTAGCCCAGTTATACGTTGATAAGATTGTAGCCTTACATGGCATACCTGTGTCTATTATCTCCGACAGAGATACTAGATACACGTCTCATTTCTGGAAAAACTTCCAGCAATCTTTGGGCACACGTTTGAATTTTAGTACGGCTTACCATCCTCAGACAGACGGTCAGAGTGAGCGTACTATTCAAACGTTGGAAGACATGCTACGTGCATGTGCTATCGATTTGGGTGGTAGTTGGGATAAGAACCTACCACTAATCGAATTCTCCTACAACAATAGCTACCATACCAGCATAAAGGCTGCGCCTTTCGAGGCATTATACGGTAGAAAGTGTAGATCGCCTGTTTGTTGGGCGGAAGTTGGAGATGTCCAATTATCAGGACCAGAGATAGTCTTCGAGACGACGGACAAGATTGTCCAGATTCGAGACCGTCTCAAAGCTGCCCGAGATAGGCAGAAGAGTTACGCAGATCCAAAGCGTAAAGATTTTCACTTCGAAGTAGGTGAAAAAGTGTTACTTAAAGTATCACCCTAGAAGGGGGTGATGCGTTTCGGTAAGAAAGGCAAACTAAGCCCGAGATACATAGGACCTTTCGAGGTTATCGAACGTGTCGGGTCAGTTGCCTACAAGTTAAACTTACCGGAGGAGCTCAATGGAATTCACAATGTGTTCCACATCTGCAATCTAAACAAGTGCTTCGCTGATGAATCACTGGTGATACCACACACAGATGTGCATATAGATGAGAGCTTGAAATTTGTGGAGAAACCCTTGTTGATTGAAGATCGACAGGTAAAGAAGCTTCGAAGGAAGCATGTACCTATAGTAAAGGTCAAGTGGGATGCCCGTAGAGGTCCCGAATTCACGTGGGAGGTTGAAGCCACGATGAAAGAGAAATACCCTTATTTATTTCAGTAAATCTCGGGTCGAGATTTATCTTAAGGGGGTGAGAATGTAACACCTCGAAATTTTGTCCAATAATGTGTTAACACGTGTCAAGAGTTACACGTGGCATTAAATATTAAATAAAGGACTAAAGTCGACAAACCTTGAATGTATGTAAATTCGAGGGTTATAAATGTCAACGAAGGGTAAATATACTGTATAGTAACCCTAAATGATGCTCGTACCTTCAAACGAATAAATCATGGATCGTACGGAGCGAAACGCGGGAGAAAGTGAGAGATTACGAGCTACAGGGGTTAATCGTGTCAACATGTTTAATTTATACCTCTGAGTGACCTTTTGACGAACCCGAGGCTTTGTAACAGTAAAATACGCTCACTAGAATATACTATATAAATTTCGCGAAATTCCGTTTTAAAACGAGAAAGTTATGATCAAATTCATATGCGAGGGGTTAAGAGCGTCAACAATAAAAGTTAAGGCTTTTCGGATAGTAACTAAACTAACCGGGGACTTAACAATGCGGGTAAAAGTCACGAGGCCCTTAATTGTAAATAATCGAGGGCCAAATCGCAAAGTTACCCCTTCGAAACCGAAAGGTCAGGTTAATCATGACAAAAGATTTGAAAATCTTGAAATTCAGGCCTCAGGCGGCCCGCGTGGGTGAAACCAGCAAGTTAATGCGGGCCGCGAGCCACCTGTTGATTCGTTTACTGACATGAAGATTCAGGCGGCCCGCGTCCATGATGCCTGAATCCTAATGCGGGCCGCGTACGAGTCCCAGATGCAGAAACTTTGGACAGATTCAATGTTTGAGCTTGTGAACGATCATTTGAGCATTAATTGAAGTATGGGCGCCCTCCCTCTACATGCCCGCTAGCACCCAGGGCCACCTGCTGAACATCCATGATCCATTGTAGGGTGAGTTGTAATGATCTTGAGCCTAAATTTTCACTATAAAAGGCACTACATTGCACACAATTGAATCACACCTCAAACCTGCATTCCAATTCACTTCTGGAGCTCTCAAGCACTCTTCTAACATCCTAAGTCATGCACCAAGTTCTGTAAGTATGTCTACCCTTTTGTGGCTTAGTTTATGCATAGTTTAGCTTAAAAGTCAATCCGTCATAATTAACGATTGACTTTGCGATAAATCACAAATGGTCCAGTGGTTTGTCGAATCAAAGATAGTTATATGTTGGTAATCATGTGGGCTTTAAACCTCTAAAAGGGCACCCTCTGATTCCCACTCTAACTAGTCCAAAAGTCGAGTCAAACGTGCTTAGAAAAAGTCAACAGAAATGCTATTTTGCGATTTCTTGCATAATCGGTAATGTAGATGATATGTAACATGTTTAAACACTCATAAAACATGATAATAAGTATATTAACTAGTCTAAGCTTGTTGGATCCGACCATTTACTGTTTTGACCCGGTTCGGAGCCGAAAGTCGCAAAAGCTTTGACTTTTGCTTTGACTTCAGTTCTGACCCGTTAAAGTATGATATAGATATGCCTTAGGACTCTCTTAGGACCAGGTTACATGATAGTATAACCCTCTGTGACCGGTTCGTTGGTTGTCCAAGTCTTTTACACAATTCCGTTAAATGCTTAAAAGTTGACCGTAACGCCCTTTTTGATTTAAAACGAGAATTTCGGACATGTGAAAGAATCATAACCTTAGTTACTGATTTCTAAGCATGTCCCTAAAAATTTCACGTCCATCCGAGGTCCAGAATAGGAGTTATGCTAAATAGCGCAAATTACGGAAACTTTAGTAATTTAATAGCGCAACTAGCATAACGCCTATCTAAACCCGGATTTCGACACCAAACCTTTTACTCACTGATGTAAAATAATATTTTGGGATTTTTAAAGATTTTTAATTATTTTTAACCTGCTCATAACCTGCGGTTATGGTAACGTTTCGGTAAATACCGAATATACCCTTTTCGGCCATAACTTGAGTTCCACAAGGTCTTTTGACCCGATTCCAGTTGCTACTGATTTTAATTATTAAATAAAGTATTTTAGACATTATAAACTGTTCGGGAAACTCAGATTTCCTGTAGAACTCTGAAACCTCTTTTATAATATTTAAAAAGACCGAAATACCCCTACGGGGCATAATATGAACCTAAACTCGTTACGGGCATTATGGAAGGTATCCTACTGATACCACAACCTCTTCAAAGCATATTGACTGTTGGTGCATAATGTCTAAAGCCTGCGTCTTTGTGAAGATAGATTTACATATATGGTCTAGATAGGCTAGTTTGTAATAGATCAGGGGTTGTTTATGTAATTATGTGATAGATATAGGTCTGGACCGCTTTTGTGACACTTGTCCACATAAGCGACCCAGGCTGGATCGCTCATGTGGACATGTCACATGAGCGGTTCCAGTTTCCTATAAATACCCTGATCTCTAGTTCATTTGTAACGGTTGTCCTTGATTGTACGTCGAACTGCTGACCTTCTGTCAATCGTTGCTGAATGAAGTAAAAGTATTAAAAGTGAAGATATATCTGTTCTCTACTCCTTTCTGTACCGTATATCTTCGTATCATGTTAAAATGTGTTTCCGCCACATTTTTAGCAGGCTCTAGCTTATATTGACTCCTCAGTGAGATCATATTCGATCCTACAATTGGTATCAGAGCCAGTTGTAAGCTATGTGCTAGATACGAAGTGTTTTCTGAGACTGTTTTAGATCTGGACTGATTTAGCGGTGAAAATGACCTGATTTTTGGACAGTAGGTAGAAAATACTGTAGTGGTAAACCCTTGTAAATTTCAGACCTAGATTCGTACTAAAAGTGGACTAAAAACTCTCGAGAAACATGGACCGCTCTGACGTCATCAGTTGAACCGCTCTTCTGAATCGCTCTTCTGGTGAACCGCTCCAAATTTCTTTGTGAACCGCTCCAAATGGGTGTCTAAAGTTCTGGATCGCTCCAAAGTTTCTTGTCTGAACCGCTCATTAGTTAAAAGTTATGAACCGCTCCAAAGTTGTGTTCTGAACCGCTCTTTTGTCAAGTTCCTGGATCGCTCATTGTGCAAAATCTTGGATCGCTCTTAGTGAAGACTTTGGATCGCTCATTGTGCAAAACTCTGGATCGCTCTTAGTGAAGTCTTTGGATCGCTTATTGTGCAAAGTTCTGGATCGTTCTTAGTGCAAGTCTGTGAATCGCTCATAGTGCAAAGCTTGTGGATCGCTTTTAGTGTTTTTTTTCTCTGGATCGCTCTTCTTGACAGTTTCTGGATCGCTTATTGAATCAGTTTGAAAATTTTTCCGTAAAGTCTGAAAATGGATAGTCAAGACTTCTACAACATGTTCTCGGGTGTGAGTGCTACTCAAGGTCAAACCAATATTTTGCAGAATGTGAATCTAGAAAATGAGCTGGGCACGATGCAGAAACCTCCGAAATTAATGAGTTTAGACGAATACTCAGGATGGTCAGTGAGGTTTAAAAACTGGGTACAAGCCAATCACTTAGAGAGTTGGATAAAGATCGAGAGAGAGTATGTGGCTCCATTAGATGCGGTGAGAACAAAAAAGGCAGTTGGAAGTCTAACGGATTTAGAACAGGTAGAATTCAAAGCTGAGAAGAAGATGATCAGCATTCTGCAACAAGCTATAAAAGAAGATATTTTAGTGCTACTACAGCATAAGGATACTTCAGCATCAATATGGTATGCATTAGAGAAAAAGTTCAAAGGCAGCGCGTCAATGATAAAAAGCAAAAAGGCTTTGTTGAAGAAATAGTTTGACATCTTCACAGGGATAAAGGGTGAATCAACTAAACAGCTTATCGAGCGATATTGTCATTTAGTGTTGGAGATGAGAAGGTTGGACGTTGATAAGTCGAATGAAGAATGGATAGATAAATTGTGCGATGCACTTCCCTATGAGGAATGGGGAACATACTTAATGATGTTGAAGAATAGTACGGATTTCATGAATTACAGCTTGAGTGATTTCATAGAGAAGATTGAAGCTCATGAACTAGAGTTGGTGAAAATTAAGAAGATAAATTCGGCAAATATGCCACAAGATGTATCGCTGTACTACAAGAGTAGTCCTGTAGTTTCGAACGTTCAGAGTCCGAAAATTCATACTGGTTTTAGTGCAGAAAACACTACATCTGTTACTTCAAATGAATATTCGTCAGGTCATTCAACTCCGTTTGCTAACTATGAGCCGAATGTCAAAGCTTCAGATAATTCTCCTCAAAGTTCAACTGGGTCGAATCAACAAACAGTAGTGTCTGGGGTGCATTGCAACATAGCAATTAACATCAAAAATGGAAATTAGATCACAGAAACTGCAGCAAAGCAGCATATCGCGTTATTGGGTTCGGTTCTGGAGGCGTATGAAGGGTTGGTTGCTGGTCGGATCGGGAATCCTGATATGACCAAAGAGGATTACGATCAAATCGACCCTGAAGAGCTGGAATTGATAGATATTAAGTGGTGTATGGCAAGTCTAGTCCGGAGAGCTCAGCGGTTTATGGAAATCACGGGTAGAAATAGTTTATCGGGACCGGATCAGAAACTGGGGTTTGACAAGACCAAAGTCACCTGCTTCAAATGTAAAGAGAAAGGTCATTTTAAGCGAGAGTGTCCAAATCGCGAAGTTAAAAACCATCAGAATCCGTTCACCAACGATTACTACAAGCAAGCCATATATCATCGCCCAAACCAACAGCCTGCAGTTCAAAGACCTCAGATCGAAAACAAACCTGAGAAGGCGTTGATCGTAAATCAGGATGATGAAAAGGTTGCATCTGGATTTAGTTGGGACAAGTTCATTCCTGGAAAAGACGATCAGGCAATGATGGCTGAAGTGACAGAGATTACCGAGTCAGATGCTGAGCCGGAAGTCGTAGTTTCTGAAGATGTTGATGGAAAAGCTGCTGATGTTGCTGATTCTGATTCTGAGGTGGCTAAAGAAACAGTTACTGAGAATGTTGAATCTGTTCCTGAGATCGTGATTGAAGAAGTTATTGAAGGTGTTGATCAAGAGATTCCGGAGGTTGTTACGGATGTTTCTGCGAAATATTCTGCTAAAGCTGAAGAATCTGTATCTGATGATCTTCGTTTTGAATCTCGACGGGAGGAATTTATCTATACTATGAAGTCAGTTTTACCTCCTAATGTGTTTGGTTCTTATGCAGATTTTTTGAAGACCCAATAACCAGTACGTGCCCGAGATTCGAAGCCAAGAAAGATGAAGTAGTGGAGATAATTGATGTGTCGAAAGAAATGACGGAAGAAGCTCTGAAGGATATAGCAAATAAAGCACTTATGAGCAAATTGAAAGAGGTAGATTCAGACATTCCGGAGTCAGTTGACAAAATGTCAGGTCTAGGAGAAACTGGAGTCGTAGAGGTCAGCGAGGTCAAGGTGTCTGAGTCAGAGTCAACTCCTGTTGGTAACATGGTTTGTGAGAATGAGAGCTTAAGTGAAAAGGTTTCAATTCCTGATACACCGTGTCAAAGTTGTTCACAACCGTGCACGGAGTGTTTTGTAAAAGACACTATGTATCAAGAATTGAAACAACATGCAGATCTGATGAAATTTGACTTAGGACAATTAAAAGAAGCTTATGACACATTGTCTAGGTCAATAAAAATGATACAAAAAGAAAGTCTTGAAAATGACAAAGCAACCAAGCTAACTCAATCAACTTTATTTGACAAACAAAGAGAAGTAAATTTTCATTTAGACACAATCGCTTCTTTGCGAAAAGAGCTTGAGTTGACTAAGATAGAAAATGATAGAATTGATCAGAAACTGATGAGTTACGTGGCATCATCTTATGTTTTAGAGCAAATAGTACCACAACAGCCATATGCTACACCTGCCTTCAACAGCGTTCCACCCCCAATGTGGAATCATTACACACAGAAATATCCAGATGGGGTGGAAGCTGCATTAAATATAAAACTGAAAACACTTGAGAATGATTTACCTGATAACATAGATATCACTTTCAATGCGTCTGACATTGATAACTCATCTCAGGTTATCAAAAATGTTATTGATCAAGTGTTGGACGATGATAGTGAAAAATCTGAACAAGAAAAATCAGTGGAGTCCGGGAGTGAGTCTGAGGAAGACGGAAATTTTTTAGACCGTTATTTGACAAAAAAGGATAAAAGTACGGATGATGATTCGATTATGGTAGCCTATACTATGATTGGGTCGGACAAGCTTTATTCCAACACGGAGTTTCCGCTTCAGAGTGTTAAGTTTGAGTCTGTTCAGAAAGTGTTTAGGATGGTCGAGTTGAGCGTAAATGAGTTAAAGAAAAGTGATTTCTTTGCAAAACTGAACAAGTCAGTTGGATCGTCATGCTCTACTAGTCCAGAAAAAGTAGAGGGGGTGGGTAAAGGCAAAAACAGAAATAACAAATTAAAGAACAAAGGTATTGGATTCGAGAAAAGGATGGCTAAACAGGTGGTAAAGCCGAAAGAGAGAATTGATGATGTTTTTGTTTGTGGTCCGAGTACTGAGATCGAAAAGGATTATATTTTTAGTCAAAAGGCCGTGGAAGACTTCAATGCAGCGCAAAAGCTGAAAGCAGAAACTGTGAGTAGCACATTTGTCGAATATGACAAACGTGTATGCTATCGCTGCAATGAAGTCGGCCACATGGCAAAGCAGTGTAAAAAGGTGTTTGAGAAACCGGTTGTGGTAAAAACTGTTGCTAAAAAGGTTGTTGAGAAACCGAAGGTTGAAAAACCTAAGGTTGAAAACAACAAATTTTCAAAACAATACATTCAAAAACCTCGACCAAAAACACCGGTCGTTGCAAAAGATAAGCAAGTGATGGTTTCGCCGATCCGAATTCTCAAACGGGGTGAAAGGTTGAAGTCGGAGGACAAGCCGAAATCGACTTTCGAAATTGACGAGTCTTCTAAGTCTCCTAAGTCTTCGAAAATTTACTTTAAAGAGAAAACTTTTGAAAAACAATCATGGGTCGCAAAACCTAAATCATCTAATGAGATTAAAAAGATGGAAACCGAGTTGAAAAATGAATCACAATGTGTGAGAGATGATGTGGATAAATGTGAATTTAAACTCGATAAGTTCATGTCGGAATTTCCAAAACTGCATAACAAAGTAAAACAAGATAAAAAAGAAGTTGAGTCAAATGTTACATTTAGTTTTCCTAAAACAACTGAAAAGTGTGATGTGGTTTTTGGTACAGTGTCAGAGGTTAAAAAATCGTGGGCATCATTGTTTAACTGATGTGTTAGTGGTTTGATTGCAGGAGCTGCCCAAGTCCGTGCTCTCAAAATGGATAATGGATAGCGGTGCTTCGCGGCATATGACAGGATCCTTAGCTTTATTATATGATGTGAAAGCAATTAATGGAAGCTATGTGGGTTTTGCCGGCAATCAAGGTGGAAGGATAGTTGGTCAGGGAATGCTCACGAATGGCATCATTTCGTTTGACAAAGTCAATTATATCGTTGAACTGACAAACAACTTGTTAAGTATTTCGCAAATATGCGATAAAGACTTTAGCGTTCACTTTACGAAAACAGAATGTTTGGTCTTAAAACCGGGGTTTAAAGTCCCTGACGAGTTGGTTCTGTTGCGCGCCCCTAGGGTTAATGATCTTTATATCTTAGACATGAGCGCTGCAACACCAACAACTCCTCAAAAACAGTGTTTTGTGACAAAAGCTAAAGCTACAGAAAAAGAGTCAGTTATGTGGCACAGAAAGATGGGCCATATACATATTCGTAAAATGAACTTTCTTGTGCATAACGATTTGGTTGAAGGAGTTAATGTTAAAAACTTTCATTTACCTGACGATTGTGTTGCTTGTAAGAAAGGAAAACAGGTACGAAAATCTCATCCGACAAAGATGCTCAACTCCATCCGGTTACCTCTCGAGAGATTGCATATGGATCTCTTTGGGCCGGTCAACGTAAAAAGCATCAGTGGAGATTCTTACTGTCTGGTGGTTACGGATGATTACACAAGGTTTTCATGGGTAATTTGCTTGGAGAAGAAGGATGAGACGTTCGAGGCGTTAATGGTTTTGTTCAAGAAGATGGAGACAGTGTACAAGTTGCCGATCAGAAGAATTAGAAGTGATAATGGAACTGAGTTCAAAAACAACAAAATGTACGAATTCTGCAATGAAAAAGGGATTCTTCACGAATTTAATGCGCCATATACACCACAACAGAACGACGTGGCTGAAAGAAAGAATAGAACCCTGATCGAGACTGCACGTACTATGTTGGCTGACTCAAAGCTTCCAATCTTTTTCTGGAGTGAAGCAGTGTCTGCAGCTTGCTATACGTTGAATAGAGTTTTGACAGTGAAGAAGTATAAAAAGACTTGTTTCGAGTTGTTGCATCGCTATAAGCCAAATCTTGAGTTCTTGGAACCTTTTGGCTCTCCGTGTACGTTCATCGATGCTGATGGAAAATTCGGAGCGAAAGCGAACGAAGGATTTTTCGTAGGATACGCCAGCCCGTTAAAGAGGGTATTTGTACCATGTCTGGGGAAGGTAATTCAGGTTCTTCATGTGGATTGTCAAAAGCATACACCGTCGCAACAACTTCCCGGACAAAGATTCCTATTTGACTATGATAAACTCTGGGAATCGTTTCATCTACCGTCCGAGCTGAGTGAGGAGGAAACTGCTCTCATGTACCTGTATCAACAGAGTCAGTCGCAAGAGCCAGAGTCTAGTCCACTAGAAGTTCCTACGCCCACCGTGGGTACTCACGATGATGAAGCGGGACCGAGTGGAACCGTTCACATCCCACCAGAGGAACCAGAGGAACCAGCTCCGTCATTTGACGTTTCTGACGACTCAGAGTAGGAACCCGCTCCTACCTTTGACGAGGAACCAAATGAGACTGCAGAGGAGACTGTTGATCAAATCGTTGATCTTGATATTTCAAACCTGGAATCGGAAGTTGTGGTGCCAGATACTGTGATGCCGAGGACACTGTCTTACCATCCATCAGAACAGATTATTGGCGACCTACAGAGTGGTGTTAAGACGAGACACCAGATTGATCGTGCACTTACTTGTTTTTATTCTGATATAGCTAACATGCAAAAAGAAGTTTCTTATAAATGTTTTATTTCGCAGATCGAGCCCAGGACTTACAAAGAAGCATTGACCGAAGACAGCTGGGTGAATGCTATGCAGGAAGAACTGCTACAATTTGAAAAATTGGGTGTCTGGAGATTAGTAGATCTGCCGAAGGACCAAAAGCTGATAAAAACAAAATGGGTGTTTAAGTGCAAAAGAGATGATCGAGGTGTCGTGGTGAGGAACAAGGCACGATTAGTGGTTCAGGGCTTCAGCCAACAGGAAGGGATAGACTATGAAGAGATTTATGCGCCAGTTGCGAGACTCGAAGCAATCCGCATCTTCCTAGCCTTTGCATCATGGAAAGGTTTCAAAGTTTATCAACTCGACGTCAAATCGGCATTCCTGTATGGAAAGATTCGTGAAGAAGTTTATGTGGGGCAACCACCGGGGTTTGCAGATCCGCAAAACAAAGACAAGGTGTATCTGCTGGATAAAGCACTATATGGTCTTCACCAGGCCCCGAGAGCTTGGTATGAGACACTATCAACCTACTTGCTGGACAACGGGTTCACAAGAGGAACAGTAGATAGCACCCTGTTCACAAAAGAAGTAGCTGGCCACTTGCTGATTGTGCAGATCTATGTCGACGATATCATTTTTGGTTCCACCAATGACGAGTTATGCAAAGAGTTTGAAGTTGTGATGAAGAAGAAATTTGAGATGAGTTCGATGGGGGAGATGAAATTCTTCCTTGGATTACAAGTTGAACAATTACCCGACGGAATTTTCATTCATCAATCGAAATATGTAAAGGACGTGCTGGAAAAGTTCAACATGGCAGATTGCAGTCCTGCGTCAACCCCCCTGGCGCAGAATCACGGTATATGTCCGGATGAGCAAGGTGTAAAGCTGGATGAAACATTATACAGATCAATCATTGGTTCATTGATGTATCTTACAGCTTCCAGGCCCGACATCATGTATCCGACATGCTTGTGTGCACGATACCAGTCGAACCCGAAACAATCGCATTTGACAATCGTCAAGCGAATTCTACGGTATTTGAAGGGTTGCCCAAGCATCGGCTTGTGGTACCCTCGCTCGGGTGATTTTACATTATCTGGATTTGCTGATTCAGATTTCGGTAGTTGTAAACAGAACGCCAAGTCCACCACTGCCGGGTGCCAGTTCTTCGGAACTCGGCTTGTTACCTGGCAGTGCAAGAAGCAAACTGCAGTCGCGCTTTCTACGTGTGAGGCTGAGTATGTCTCAGCCTCTAGCTGTTGTTCTCAGATTCTCTGGATTCAACAGCAAATGCGCGATTTCGGCCTGCAATTCTTGGATACTCCAATATTTGTGGACAATGAAGCGGCCATCAATGTCACGAAAAATCCGGTTCATCACTCAAAAACGAAACACATAGAAATCCGTCACCATTTTATTCGAGACTGTTATGAAAAGAAACTAATACGGATTGAACATGTGAGCACCGATGATCAGAAAGCTGATTTTTACACGAAACCGTTTGATAAAAAGAGATTTTATTATCTTTTGAAGTTAAATGGGTTAAAAAATCTGCAATCTGGGAGGGTTATAGAGTGTGAAGCCGAGCTGGGCGGCGATCTGACTTGAACCGTATCATGTTGTCAACCTTTGTTTGTACAGTTGTATTTCTTGCTTTTCTTTATAAACAAAAACACAAAAATATGTTTTAGTTTTAGGGGGAGATATTCGCAGAAAAATACAAAAACATGATAAAATCATAAAAAATCCAAAAACATTAAAAAATGCAAAAAGAGCTGTGTAGTATAGGGGAAATGATAGTACATCAGCTAGACAGGCACAGTACGCTAAAGATATGTAATGAAAAATGCAATTAAGCAGTCTCGCTAAACATGTGCCGGTAGGTTCTTACAAAATTAGTAAATCGGTTTGGGATATAAACTAAATTTAACTTGCGTTTTCGTGGGGAACACCTCCAGGATATATAGGTAACCCCTGAAATCCTGTTTGAAAGGTCTCGTATTCTGAGATACTAGGTCTTTATACTCGGTGATATCTGGGGTATTATCCCGGGACTTCTGCTGTATGGAAATACTGACCTAGTCCCCGGATAATACTTTATGCAAAAAGCTTTGAAACATAAGCTTCACCCTCAGCATGCTGATGAAACAATAAAATTGATAGTCGCTGCTGTTGAAATGCAAAAGATCCTCTAAAGGGGACCCACCGAAAAGTCGAGCCGTCATCTCTCTGCTGAACGGAAGTTCTGACCTGAGCTCTCACGGTTTCGCATTTACCCCTAACAGATATCAGTTGTGGTATATTCACCTGTAAGACTGAATACTGGGATCCGGATACGGGAGTATATACTGAGGTGGGAACACACGTTGATGTTTAAGTCTCTAAAATACTACTAACGTATCCCGAACAGTTTGAAAATTCTGTGAGAATTTAAAATGGACCAATATACCGACAATTAACGCGAATTGCTTAAATGTTTAAAATGAAATAAGCTTAACGGTGCTTGTGTTCTGTCAGAAGCTGATATGATCCCTTAACACGCTCGAAAAAAAAATAGTGTGTGTATATATTTGTTTGTACAGCTTTAAACCCAAAAAGATTTTCTTTTCTCATTTTAGTTTCGACAACTGATACTGGGGATTGGAAGTTCAAAGCCTGTGTGCTGAACATGTCGGTATTTGATGAGGTTTGGGTAAGCTGTGATTGCAACAAGATCTGGTATGATGTTTGTGAGAAAACTTGTGCAAAAGTGTTTGAAAATTCAAAAAGTTCATTAATTTGAACTACTTTTAGAACAAAACGACAAATTACTTCATATTTTCGAGCAACCAGGGCCATTAATTTGGACTTGGTAGGTCAAATCAGTTGAACAGGGTCATTAACTTGGACCTGGTCAACTGGGTGCAAACATGGGAAATTGAAAATGTTGTAAAATGTTTAAAAAAATGAAAATGAAATTTCTTGAAAAATCAAATTGAGAATCGCTTTTGTGACAATACATGAACCGCTTATGGGAGAAATTTGTCTTTGGGGATCGCTTATAAGAGACTGACGGATAAGCGGTCCATACCTTCATATAAAAGCATCTGGACCCGCTTATTCTGTCATTTCTGAACCGCTCATACGCATGTGTCTCTGAGGCGATCCAAGATAAATTGTTCGTGTTCATCAAGATTTTAGCTGATTTGAGCCCTGATTTCTCGTGTTTTTGATAGATTATCTTCATTTACATCATGGGAAAGGTATGTGTCTTTTCAAATCCAGGTCTAAAGTCATGAATCATAACTGTCGGCATGTATCTTTGAACGATTCATGTTTTGGTGCTTTTAAACATCATTTTTGTATGAATTGATAGATGGTTTGTAGTCTATTGGTGATAATGAACATGATGGTATGGTTTGATTGCTTTAAATTTGGTTATTTGATGTATTGTCGGTAGTTTGTATGTTTAAACTTAGATCTAGGGAGAATTAGATAGATGGGTAAAGATTAAAAGATACCCCTAGAATCGGAATTGAATGTAGAATTTGATGAATGAATCAATTTTAGGGTAACAGTTGTGTTTACAGGATTTTGAAATGAGGGTCTCCTATTCAGTCAATTATCTTGAACCGCTCATATGTTTCATTCTTGAACCGCTTATGTGTACATTCTCTGAACTGTTCATAGATACTTGATATGAACCGCCTTTATGTAATTAGTGTGGACCGCCTATGTGTAACCTCTCATGAACCGCTTTTAGGGCATCTCATGTGTTAAACCGCTTATATGACTAGAGGTGGGTCGCTTTTTGTGATTTTTTCTTTAGGACCGCTTTTTAGTCAATATAGGTGGGTCGCTTTTATAGTTGTATGATGTTTGAGATCGCTTTTGTGGTATAACAGTGGTTGAATCGCTTTTCTGTCTAAAAAATGACTAGATCGCCTTTATGACACCATGTTGGACGGCTTTTAGGTCAAGTTTCAAAAGTTGGAATTTTTCTAAGTCTTGATGTTTGTGAATGTGCAGGCTTCTACGAACGTGTTGTTTGATCCAGTCCATAACAGTTGTGTGGATTTGGATGTGGAGAAATGTCCACTGCTTTCTGAATTTAACAGTATTCTGAGCTATATGGATCGCATTCCCGTAAAGAAAGCTATGACAGAACAGAGGCCACTATATCGATCACATATCAGCAGATTCTGGAACAGTGCTAAGTATGATGAGGAAAACAAAGTGATTTCAGCAGAAGTTGAAGTGAGTGAAAAGATCAGAGTTGCTCTGAGCAGGAAGCCTAAAGGGCGTGAAGAAATCTACAAAGCAGCTATCTGAAGACCAATATTCTAGACAAAGACTGCCGCTTCATCCAAGGGGGAGTTTGTTGGTGCATAATGTCTAAAGCCTGCGTCTTTGTGAAGATAGATTTACATATATGGTCTAGATAGGCTAGTTTGTAATAGATCAGGGGTTGTTTATGTAATTATGTGATAGATATAGGTCTGGACCGCTTTTGTGACACTTGTCCACATAAGCGACCCAGGCTGGATCGCTCATGTGGACATGTCACATGAGCGGTTCCAGTTTCCTATAAATACCCTGATCTCTAGTTCATTTGTAACGGTTGTCCTTGATTGTACGTCGAACTGCTGACCTTCTGTCAATCGTTGCTGAATGAAGTAAAAGTATTAAAAGTGAAGATATATCTGTTCTCTACTCCTTTCTGTACCGTATATCTTCGTATCATGTTAAAATGTGTTTCCGCCACATTTTTAGCAGGCTCTAGCTTATATTGACTCCTCAGTGAGATCATATTCGATCCTACATTGACTTAGGGAAACCAGTGTAGGACTCTTACGGTTACCCGTTACGCCTTTTGCGCGCACGGTTCGGCTTATGTAACTAGTTTACATAAACTAGCCGAAACGGGTCAAACCATATTGTTTTGACCCCAAAATACAGAGTGTGATTATTATACCCCTATAAAACAAGTCTTCAAACTTGTTGGGTCAAAATCACATTCCATTCCCGGTTTTCGCCTTTCACGCGATTAAACCGTATCTATCATTTGAAACTGACCGGTCTAAGCTACGGCTAGATTAAAGACCCGTTAGGATTCTAATAGGTTATTTTAAAACCTTCGTTCCAGAATAGGAGACCAGTAAAAGCTATCTGCAATTTATTTCGATTAAGGATTTATACTTGCAAAGGTAAATACTTTTAACTTATTTTCCGTTATACGGGCTTGGGTTACGGTATTTAAAATACCGCTTGGTCGGGCAATTGACCCCAACTCATTAGTAGTTGGGTATTATCAATGTGACCCGTTTAAAAATTTGTCTTGCTTGGCTTTACGCCTTTGGGGGCTTAATGACCATGTCCCGGATATCCTTGGCAGCATTTTACGAAATGGCCACGACCTTGACATCCGGGTGTAGGCGTACACCCGGCATTATGTCCATGACTATAAAGGTATAGCCGTCGGTTTTCCCGCCACGGTTTTATGCTATGTGGTGTGTCTATTAAACTTTAACCCGGCACGACCCGGGCGACCGAACGCATAGTAAACATGTAATTCTTTACAAGATTTAATTGTAAATTATCCCAAGTTATAAAAAGTTTGTGCCTTGTGCATTTAAACCAATTTTTATTAAACATTTTACAAAAGTGTCAGTTGAATGTATTTACCAGTGTAAACTGACGTATTTTCCCAAAAAGACTAAATGCAGGTACTATGCGTAATTGGCTGGATTTCTCCTTAGCATCATTAGAAGTCTCGCAAGCTTAAGATGCCTGAAGTCTGTTGAACAATACTTTATTATTATTATTGATCCCCTGTGGATTTTATTTCAACAATGGTGATACTTTGATATTACATTTAACGTTGAAATATATTTATCTTTAATGCTGCCGCTGTGCATTCACATAATTGTGTGGTTTGACTATATTGTTGCCAACTACGTCACGGTAATCCCCCACCGGGCCCACCGGTGAGACACGTGGAAATCGGGGTGTGATACTCACGGGAGATCACTCAACACTCGGCCGAAGATGTATATTTATGAAACACTCGAGACCGACATGGAACTTACTTCTACCATAAGCTTGCCAAGCAATCAATGCTCCTCCTTTTTAATTATAAACCTTTGTAAATATCAAGAGGACTTGGGGAAGGGTTAGGCTTGGGTTAAAGGTAGGTGGTTTTGGGTTAGTGGTTAGTAAAAAGGGCTAAAAGCGTAAAAAGCGTCGGTCGTCGTAAACTTTTTGTTTTTGTGACTTTTATTCAAACTAAACACTTTCAAACAAAGTTTCTTTGAGGAACTTGTTTGGTTATTGCTAGACTTCAATTTTTTTTTGGTAAGGAGTCGTCACAAGAAAACCGAGCTTTTTACTAATATAAGGGGTCTAAAAGAAAAAGGTTTTGGTGGGTAAAGGGGTTTGTTTTGTGGGTTTAGAAACGAAAAGGTTTAGGCTCAAAGGGGTTAACTAGGGGGATTTTGGGTAGGTTAAAAGAAAAAGAAAAATAACGGTGATGAAAAGAAAATGGGTTAGTCCTAACTCCTAATGCGTCCATCATTTACTTACTTGGGTTTAAGTTGGTAAGGACCGAGAATGTATCGTCGTGGTAAGTTCTAGAGTCGTAGGAAACCAAGCGGCTATTCACACAATAAACGAAAGATGAGCATTTAATTTAAAGATGTATGCTTGTATTTCTCAGTAAAGGCTCAAAACTCACTTTTTGTGGAAATGGGTTTTAATGTGATCAAGTATATATAATCAAATTTTAACTAGATTTGTCATGTCGTTTCATAATTTTCTTATGTTGGTTCTTTTTATCACGACGCTATCGGTTGTAAATTTGTAAAAATATAACCGTTTTAGAACTTGTTATTCCCAAATTAAACCAAGATAAGTAAAAAAATGAAAAGTTTTTGAAAAAATTTGGGGTGATTAGCGGTTCCAATAGAGTTTTGTGTAAGGCTTGTTATTAGGACTTGCAAAATTCAAGGTTTAGCATCCCTCCCACACTTAAATTACACATTGTCCTCAATGTGTCCCAAAAATAAGTTTTTAGGTTGATTGAATTTGTAAAAAGGTGTTTAAAACAAGGTTTTGGTGTTACTGGGCATCTGGACACGGCCTCGTGCTGGGTGAGCACGGCCCCGTGTTCAGAGTGCCAGTAACCAAAACTTACAGAAGGTGAACACGTGGGCGTGTCTGGTGGAGACGACCCCGTGCTGGGCAGTGTTTAAACAAACAGCAGGTTCTGGGCGATGGACATAAACAAATAGCAGGTTCTGGGCGATGGACATGGGGGCGTGCTGGCTGGGCACGGCCCCGTGTTGACAATCTGCAATCTTCGAAAACGGGTTTTGGCATTCGGTTCTGGTTTCCAGGCTTATGTAGCACTAATACTTGGTGCTTCCAAGCCTCTTAGCTACCTGTTTTACTTAAAAATAACACACCACACAAAATAACAAACCTCCTACATTACCATAAGTTTAACATCCACAACACAAACTAAAAAAAATGAAGGAAATTAAAAGTGTTAACGGAGAGTAAATTGTTCAACATTGGCACGCAGGCCAGGTAATTGTTTGTGAGAGTAAGGGGTTAACCTGTTAAGACCTTCAACCGTGTTACATCGCCTCCAACACCTCCATCTCAATCCATATCTTCATCCTCGTCATCTCCTCCTTGGCCCGCCATGTACTCCCGGATGTTGCCGATGTCGTCTTGCAAATCGGAGATGTTCCTCTCCATTGCTCGGACCCGGGTGTTAGTATTGTTGGCCATATTGTAGGTGTTGCGGGTGCACATGAGGTTTTCCTGCAAGAGATCATATAAACTTTGGAAATTAGGAAAACCACCTCTTTGAGAGGAGGATTGGCCCGGATCACCATGGTACTGGTACTGGGAGGAGGACGGATTTGTAGGGCGTGAAGGACGAGAGCCTCTTGTGGGTTCCACACATGTCCCTGAACTGTTTGAAATCGGATTGTTCCATCACCCGCTTCATTGATAATCCCCATTGAGCGACATGTGACGGGATCCACCATACCCGACCATGGGCCCCTATGGAAAGACCTTGGCATCCCTTACACGAAGTTCTTGAAGAGGCGGTAGATCCATCCTCCAAAGAAGATGGGGGTCGGGGGATTGGCTAGTTGGTTTAAGTGCATATTGCGGAGTAGCAGGTGTGGAACATCGAGAGGCACACGGTTGTGAATGCAGTGTAGGACCATCAGATCACGTAGCCCGACAACACCAGCACTGTCATGCCTTTGGCAGAGGGAGTAGCCAGGGGCGGAGTTAAGCTTGGCCCAAGGTGGGCGGGCGCACCCCCGAGAAAAAAAAATTTAATGCTAAGTTCTGTCGAAAATCCCGTCCGCACCCCTTGAAATTTTTTGTCCGCACCCCATGGAATTTTCTGTCCGCACCCCTTGGAATTTTTTCTCCGCATCCCTTAGGTAAAAAGTGTTATCAATTTATATTTTAATTTTTTTTAGTAAACTCTTATTTAAAAAAAAAACACTACCTAAATTATATACCTTTTAATACCTAAATAACTAAACCCAAATACCCAATACCTATAACTAGCTCACTACTAAGTCTTAGCCCAATAAACAAACCCAACAAATCAACAATATTTTAAACTAAAAGAAAATAAACAAGCCCAAAACCCTTACATATTCTCTCCCGCTCTCTATCCTCCCTGCACGCACGCCAATGATCAAAACATCAGCGACAACAACAGCCGCATACCACCGTAATCAATCATCATATCACTGCCGATCGAACACGGATAAGTTTCTTTGTTATTTTTTATGATTTTTGGTTGATTTTTTTGATGATTTTTGGTGGGGTGGGACGGAACCGGTAGCCACCGGAAGTGATTTTTCGATGGAAGGAGACATGCGCTTCTTGTTGTTGTTAGTGATGATATTTGATTTTGTGGTGGGTTATATATTTATATTTTGTTAGTGATGATGATGATATTTTGTCTTTTTTGTGGTGGGTTATATACGATCAGACCTGATGTTTGGGGTTTTTTTTTTTAATGGTGTATATGATGTTTAGATGATTTTTAGTGTGATTTACATTATGATTTCTAGGGCTTGAATACTTGATACATTATGTAATATGTTATGGAGCCATGAACTTATAGATCAATTTGTTTGTGATAGCCGATAGGAACCATGAGTAGGGACGTTATAACGTGATTTCTCAAGAGGAAAGTTGATACATCTTCCGAATTCGTTGATGTGGATTTTCAAAATCAAGAATTTGGGAACCGTTTTAACGAGGTAAATTTAGTTTGATGTTCTTTTGTTTTACATGACCCGACCCGACTTGAACCTACCCGATACGAACCAATTTTTTTTACATATATACCTTGGGGCCTAAAAATTTTAAAAATGTTCCGCACCCCATGAAAAAATTCCTGGCTCTGCCACTGGGAGTAGCTAAGGACCCTATGAATGTAGCGGTATAGAGGGTCCTGCAACTGTGTGCTCTTGGTCTAGCTCGGGTTATAGGCTCCTTCCCCAATTTGAGCCCATGCTGCTTAACGTTGGTCTTGCAGGAGTTCACGGAGACCACCCGTGTTCTCCTCATCTCCAGCATCCTCTTCAGCATACAACCCAATGATTGCCCCAAATTGTGCAATCGATATTGAAAGCATATTTCCAACACAACGAAATTCCACCCCCTCATTATCAAACGGCTCCGCTTTTCCCTTGAAGACAAACGTGTTATAAAACTCCATGTTGTACTCGTGAACCAAGTGGAGTCTAGTGCAAAGAGCTGCCCTCAGTGGACCAGTGACTAGAGTGTTGAAGTGGTCAAGCTGCCCTACTGCTTCTAAGGTGTCTAGGCAGATTTGTCGTGGGTTTTCCTCGGGCCTTGTCTTAAGAATTTCAAACCGGGCTTGAGCAGCCCACTCATTATGGTTGAATCTCGTAAACTTCTTGGCCATCTGAAAGAAAACACAAAACAATTAGCACAAAACAATAAATTTTTGAAGAAAGCTGAAAACAGCCAGCTGAACACGGCCCCGTGTTCACTGGACACGCCCCATGTTCGCCGGAAGTTAGCTGGACATGCCCCCGTGCTCGCTGAGCACTACCCCGTGCTCAGGCGTTTGTTTCCCAAAAACCCAATTTTTCTACACGGTCCTGAAAACTTGAAAATTTTTGGTTGAGTAGGGGCGGTTTTCCCCGAAAATGAAATGCCAAGTGCCGTTTTTTCAAAAACAAACCGTTTACCCCTTCAATTTTATCTTTTTCGGTTCAAAAACAAGGGTTTGAGGTTTTTGTTTGAAATTGGGCAAATCTACAAACAATTCAAGTTGATTTACTTCCTATAACATGCAACTATACTACTACTAACAGATCTAAGCAAAAATTTGAGGTTTGATTCGGTTCAAGTTGAAGAACCCTAGATTTTTCCCCAAATTTTTGATGTTAAACTACATGCAAGTGATTAATCTAACTAACTATGATGATAAAATCATACCTTGACGTTTTTGGAAGTCGAAAGAACGTGAAAATCTGCAGAAATTTCCAGTGGATTATAAAATAAAAAAGGAATACCTTAATCTCAGGGAAGATTTATTTTATACAATTTTTATAAGTCATTTTCATGCAACTCATTTTCATGGTTCAAACCCAAATAAAACCATTAAAATACCAAAACAACAAATTACAAAAAAATGATAATTAAACGGACAACAACCTGCGCCACAACCTCCTTTTGAATTGCAAAACCAATCCTACTAAAGACAAAACGACTCTACCGTTGGGTTTATTTGATTAATTACTTGAATCTAACAAAACCGATCCCACTTATTTGATTAATTACTTGAATCTAACAACACTACTTTGTGCTTTTACTTTAATTATTTGGACCATGGTTAATTTTAATGTTATGGGGTAGGTTTTTTTGTGATCAGCTGTGAAATTTGTAGTTAACAAGGTGTTAAAGTTTTCTCGATGAAGTTTTGGATACATATCTGAAACATAGTTATCAAAGGCGGAAGTGTACGACCCTTAGTCCATTTATACGATTATCATATAGATTCCGACTATAATAGTGTAATTTACGGTCAACCATACACTTAAAAATACGAGTTTGTTAAAAACATTTTGAACTTTAAAACATATTAACATAACATATATAAATTCGCCGTTTAAAAATGACGACGAAAGCGTAACGCGGAAGCTTGAATCTTGACCGTGTTCGATTCTTTATCGAGCTTGATCGTCCACCGGCACCTCATATTAAATCTACATTTCATAAAACATGAAATGAGTTAGTAATTTGGCATAGAAAACATGTCCAAGCAAGTTCGTGGGTCAAAACAAGCAAACAACTGTTGCTGAACTTTACACCCATCGCGTGCCGCGATCGGGAACTAAATTGGTGTTGCGTGACGCGACAAGTGTCGCGGGCCGCGACCGTGATTGGCTTTGGCCGTCGCGCAGCGGGAGGACTACAATTTGACAGAAATACTGCAGCCAAAGGCTGCATTTTCCAGCCAAACTCATTTTTACGCAAACGAGCATAACTTGCTCATTTTTTATCTGATTTAACTCACGTTTCTTCCTACGTGATCGTAATTTAATTTTCGATCACATGGAGTTAAAATCCGACATCCGGATTAAATAAATTTGAGACTTTTAAGCCTTCGGCTTATTATCTTTTTACCAAATTTTGACCCGTTCATGTGTTTATCAAACAAACATGTTTGTTTGACCCCAATTCCTCATAAACTTTATAAAGTCAATGTTATCTATCGTACTAGATTCAAATCCCGGGTTTATATACATTCTTAAACCCGTTTTTACTTAAATGCTTACTTTGACCCGTTAAGGGTATTTATGCATTTTTCCGCATAATTAATGCTCATTTACTTCTAGCATCTTATTTCCACATTATTTATCAATCGATCTTCCACCACAACTATATTTGTGACGGATTTGATGTAGTGATTTATATAATCCGAGTTTTACCCCTCAGATCATTATTTTACGGTAAAGACTCCTATAGAGTCATTTGACCAAAAATTTACATCTTTCGCTTTTTATACTTATTCTAAGTATTTATTTAGTCATAAAACTCGTTTCCAAACACCCTTTAAAGGTCGTTTGCTCAACTTAGCTGACAAGGGCGTTTTGGTCCATTTTAGCCTTTCATTTACGATGAAGGACTTTTAAAAGCATGTTTAACCCAAAATCCCTCTTTTTAGCTTTGATTTGGTTTGAAAAGTCATTATGTTTCCAAATCACAATGACCATCATTTAAATCATTCGGTTTACTCATTAAAGTAACCAAATGTCTATTTTGACTTCATTTAACGCTCCATGAACCTTTCGTTCCCAATGAGTCATTAACCTACTACACATACCTGGCTCGGATCAATATATTGACCCATTTCAATACCTTTCCTTAATAGCCTCTAAGTAATAGCGATGTAAATATCCACTCGATATTTATTCCTATAATCTTACAACTCGACAAACCATTAGTCAATATTGTCAAAGGTGATATTTTCACCTTTTGACCCATTTGGTCTAAATGACCATATATCTTTGCGAGATAAATTTATTATCATCTCGTCTAACTGACTCGCACCGGTTTACACCGTACGGTCATTTTACTTATAACCCAATTTCTTAACTCTTTGACCTATTATGGCTTACGCCATAAAGTGTCTTTTCAAAAACTAACGGTTATCGTCAACGTGTGATCCAATTACCGTTTTACCGTTATTATTTAGGTTGGTTTACCATATAAGGTAACCCCTCGAAACTTGTTATCTATTAGTCATTGCATGACCAAATTATCGTATTAGTTCGTTTTAACCATTAAACATGGTTCATTACTCATAACCTATCAAACCAATAGGTATTAAATAAAAGGTGTAAGCTTTGACTTACCTTGCATCATGATTATGCTTTTCTTCATACTTGTTTCGTTTGACCCGCTTCATTCCCAAGCTTCCATCTAGCTTGTTAAGCGTCAAACTATCATTGTAATTTACAAGATGATTAGATTAGTCATAATCATTTACGACTATTCCATCCTACGATTCTTATGTCGCATTTATCATTCGATCACATCAGTGGTCAGTTTGACCTTTTTAAAGTCAACTGCCTATTGACACAATTAATTACACGAAGTAGCTCAACTACTCGTTTAATTACTTGGCTAATTATCCGGTAAGCATCATTCATATGTTACCGTTTTAATCACTTATTTACCAAGTTCTTGTAACTATAAGTTACCAAATTAATACTTGATGATATTAATCATCATTTAACATGAACATATCATCGATTTTTATCATATCATACTAAACTCATTTCATAGTAAGTATGATTATATACTCAAACACACAATTTGTTCAAGTATTTTCTGATTACTATCAGATATGATGATTCTAATAATAATTATATCATCAAATTCATCGTATGATTAATACCCACTTATCCTAGTGTGGCGAATCATCAAATCATTCAATTTATAGCATCATATGTATAATTTTCACTTAGGGTTTGGTTCCTAAGCAAGTATACATCACTAATTCAATCATAGCTTCAATAATTCATCCATAATTCACGATTATGATGATTATTCTAATTTCACAACTTCACAAATCATCAAAATTTGACATACCTTATGATCCCCTAACTTGGGTGATCATTAATTCACGTTCAATTGTGAATTTGAAAGTCATTTGGCCCTTCAATTTGATGATTATGTTGAAACTAGGGTTTGAGCTCCTGAGGAGCTTCTGGGTTCGAACAGAACACCCTCAAAACACACTAAGTTTGTGTTTTGATCAAACTTTTGTTTTTGTAACCTAACTTTCCATTTATCCGAATTTGGCCCCTCTTGTTTGGTTAGTTATTAAGTAGGCTACAACCTACTTATTTCTAACAATATTTCCACTTATTAACTAGGTTAAACATTCCTAGTTAAATTAGTGGGTTTGGGGAATTTACGACTCAGTTTATTTTAAGTCCCATTAACTCGGGCCTTTTTATAAACTTTATTTCTTCAAAAGCTTTCATTTAACTTTTATTTAATATTAGTTTTATTTATTTAAAATCCTAATATTTACCGGGTTAATTTTACCACTAAAGGTAATTTACCCGTCTTTTAGTATTAACGTGGTTTGATTACCAAACCCGTTTTCGGGGTGTTACAGCAAGGCGCACCCAAGACGCAAAGGCCGAGCCTTGAGCCTCAGTACAATGTGCTTAAAAAGTGAGGGCTTTTTTAGGCGAGATGTATAGTATATCAATACAATTTTCAAGGCTTTTAGAGATGCTTAAAGCTTCTTTAGGGCTAGTTTGGTTATTTTAGGTTGATTCCAGGCTTGTTTAGGGTTGGTATATTTGTTTCAGACCTATTCAACTTGTTTAGACAATTTTTGTCTAGAATGTCGTCAAAACTTGGCCTGAAAGGTGCGCCTAAGGGCATGAAAGTTGGGCTTTTGAAGCGAAGCGAGAAGGATGCGTTGAGCTTGAAAAGTGAGCCTAGATGCACATTTGGGTGAGCTTTAACAGAGATTTGAAACGACTTTTAATTCTAAGAAACAAGGATACGTGCTCTAATCAAAGGTATCACGGATCCATGTGCACACTAAATTGGAGAAGTTCCATATTTAAAGAATACATGGAGTTTGGGCATGGAATATGAGTGTTTTTGCTTGTCATGAGTATGCTTGGTGATGACTTGACAAGATGAGAGTAAAGAAGAAATAAGAAGGAATGAAGAATGAAGACACACATTGTATATGGAAGAAAGTTTTTTCTTGATTGACGGAGAAGAAACGATTGTTTGTTGTGTTTTTAATGCCGGTTTCAGGTGAACAGTGACATATTTTGGGTAGTTTTATTCTTTTTAACAAATTACATAGTAATGTAATAATTAAATAAAAATGAGTCTTAATATACAAAACAATGTTAATATTAGAAGTGATGGATGACATTTTTTTGAACTTGTTTTCCCATCTTTTTAAGTATGATGTTTAGTTGAAAAATGTAAAAATAAAATAAAAAAATTCATGTATTTATTCTAGTAGAGTAATTATGTGAAATTACTCTAGAGTAATTACAGTTATCCCAGGGTAACTATAATCGTTCTACTAGTGTAATTTAAACATTCTTTTTAAATCTTGTGACTAAAATACGTGCTTAATAAGATAATAAAATAATTTTGCATTTTTTTTCTTCTACTTCTTACGTTAAACCCAATTTATGTGTTAAAGATCCATTCGCATCGAAACCTAATTCATGATTTGCAAAAGGTGAAATAGGTGATTTACGCTATTAATTTAGAATCCCAACATATTATAATTAAGAAAACTTTAGATATATATTTCAATTTTGTGACATTTTAAAGTTATATTATTTTTAGGGCTATATTTATGTAACAGATGACATTTCAAAGTTATATTATTTTTAGGACTATTTATGTAAGGCTGGACAGTATGGGGGTCGTCCCCCTTCGTCCCGGTCCGTCGCCGGAGCCAACACCATGTCGCCCCCTGCGTCTTCCTCCCCGTCCCCGTCTTCAACGTCCATTCTTCGACGTTCAGGACGATCCTCCAGGTGGGCCCCCTTTCTTTGACGTTCCGTCACCCGATCCCGCCCACCCCCGTCGAGCTCCGTCCCCCGTCTTCATCCCGTCTGCATACCGTGTAGCCTAATAGATTTCAATTTTGTGACATTTTAAAGTTATATATCATTTTTAGGACAATTTATGTAATATGATACCACTTTAAATGATGGATATAGAAAACTAACCCGGATTTGAATTCGACCCGGAAACTCCCCCTATAAATCTCAAACCTCCATAACTTCACCATCTCTACAAAATTAGGGTTTTACAACTCGTTCGTTCATCAAGAAGCTGCTACCAATTTTCATCGTTGCAGGCGACAATGATTTACGACGTCAACTCTCCGTTGTTCCGTTCCTTCCTTAGCCAGAAAGGAGGCTCATCTGATAAGAGGTACCTTTCATTTCATTTCATTTCATTTCATTTCATTGAATTCGATCTAGGGTTCATATAATCGTAGATTGTAACGTTTGTTGTTTACCTACGGAGTATTATACGATTTGATACATATCGATTGGTGTTATATGATGTTATTGAATTGTTATTGCACATGTGACGGTTGGATTTTCGTTGGCAGAATATTGAATGTTTTGTTAGATTGTGAGTAGTGTGTTGTTAGTGTAAGTTTTGAATTAGAATTTGTCAAGTGAATGGTTATAGGGATTTGATTAGATATAGAACTGTCATGAGGCTTTCTTGATTGTTTGTTTGATTCACAATGAGATGGATAAAAGAATGGTAGGATTTGATTAGATAAAGAACTGTCATGAGGCTTCTTGATTGTTTGTTTGATTCACAATGAGATGGATAAAAGAATGGTAGGAATAGAAAAGTCAACAAGTCAATGTTTTACAGATCGGTCTTATGCGACCGCAACATGTCCTTTGGTTGTATAGGAGTTTTTGTCGTTGATGGTGGATGAGGTCACCAATATATGGCAGGATAAGACGTATCAATGCTGATGCTAGGTCTTTGAAGAGGTTGGAGGGTGGGGTTCAGGATGTCTTGATAAGTTGGATGTTGAGGCACCGAAGCGGCGAAGCTTTGGGCCATGAGTTTCTTTGTCGATGGTAACAGTGAGTTTAGTGAGGGGTCTTTCCTGGTGGCTAAAAACGGTGATTCCGGTAGGGATGCCTTTGATAATGGCGTACTTTAATGCCTCATCTAATCAAAAGGTCTGTTTAGAGGCCTCCTATTACGTTGGAAACTGATAAACCAGGGATGGCTAAGGGCGGTGATTTTACTGCCTCCACTGATCCCGAGGACTGCATTATTGGGAACCCACATTTTCGCTTTAGTGTTGCTTCGTCAAACAATAGTAGATCCCAAGCAAGGTTTAAAAGAACGGGAACAAGTTTCGAGGCGTTTTCCCTAAGCCTCACGAGGCGTAAGGCCAAGGCGGTATTAATAAATAAATATAAACATTATATATTATAAAAATAATAATACTAACTAATTTCATCATCAGATTCATCAAAACCATTAAAAACACACATAAAAAAGACATGAAATGCTTGAAATTGACACAAAAAGTCAAAAACATCTAAAACAACTATCAAAATCCCCTGAGGCACAACCTTTTTTAGTGCCCCAGCCCCTCTGAGGCAAATATACAATAAAAACCCTATGAAGCGCGCCTCAGACTTATTTTTTGACCGTTTCGCTTCGAGGCACGCCTTAAGGCGCATGCCTCAAGCGTTTTTAAAACCATGGTCCCAAGTCAATAAGGACCTGCTTCAACCCTCTGTTAACTTGGCCCGTGAATACTTGATGTCTTTTGGTCCTAGGCCCAAGAAGAGGCCCCGTTTGGATGATCCCTTTGATTTCGATGAGATGTTGGGTTTAAGGCCCATCTCACATCCCTCTGGTAGTATAGAACCAACGAAATGCCACCCAACTCTTTTTCTCCACCAACCTCAAACCTAAAGGATTCGTCTTCTCAGTTATCCTTGGGCTCGAGTATTTCAGTTAATCTTGCTAATGGTTACATTTTGGAAGAAACGAAGGTCACCATTAATTCGGTTAATCTTGTGAAGGATTACATTTTGATGAATTTTGCCGTTTAAAAAAATGTTAATGTCATTTCATATCCTATCATACATAGTTACATCTAATGAACGAATAATTATTAATCAGTTGGTTGCTTTTTCATACTTTTCTTTTCAAACTTAGAATAATTGTACATATGTAATAATGATTTCGCTAACGCGAGATCTTCTCGATGCTAAGACATGAACCGAAAAAGTTTTGTTTTCTTTTTGTGATACTTTTCTTCCACCACTCCGAAGTACGTTTTAATAAATGTTCTATCTCCAGTTGGCTTTTTTAACCTTTTATAAACTACAATGATGATGTAAGTATTACTTGATTAATCCGAAACTTTTGGGAGTAAACCAACAGTTAAGAATGGTAACTTGATTTATATTTTGTGGGAATGCTACTTTATACGAGTATGTTTGATTTACGTAAAGAACTCGATACAGTTTTTAACTGTGTAGCATACTAACATTGTTATCTTTATTAATATTTTATGTACACCATGACTTGAACAAACGGTAACCGGTTATTTGGTTCAAGTTACCGGTGCCGAACAAGCGGTTTCCGATTTTAGGTCTCCCGTTACATAAAAAGATAAACGTATCAAGTTTGGTACATCTAAAGTTAAAATGACTTTAGTATGCTACACACAATTACAATACATGTCAAGTTCTATACATATTGGTGCATTTAACCCTTTATATTGTTACTTTTGTGATTAATTTGCTGTTAACTTTTACAGGAAAACTGAGGAGCAAAGGCCAAAGGAGCACAAGCCGAAAGCTAATGAAAACAAACCAGTCATGAATGAGTAGTGATGTTTACTCAACTAAACACATGTAAGGTGTAGGCTGTTTTTTTTTTTTGCTTTTTTCCCATGGATTATGATTCGACTGTTATGAAGTCACTATCATCCTTTGACTCTTGTTTCTATCGAGTATCCTTAGGTAAAATGTTGTCGTGTTTGTTTGAAAAAAATGAAAGCAGATAATGATTTTGCTAATAAAAACAGATTTTGAATGATTTCTTTTGCTACAATGGTTTGTGGTTGGTTTATACTTCATACGGTTGATATGTTAAACAATGCAGACATTTTAATTGCAAGATAACCATTGTTTTTGTGGTACTGTTGATACGACAGCATAGTGCACGATTATCATCGTCTTTGGCAATTTGGTCAATAGCCGGTTATCCTTGCAGACTGTTTATATTCTACTTGCTTCTAAAGTGTGTTGCTAATGGTACACCCAAAACGGCTCTCTTGACACGCTGCATAGTCTAGGGGTGTTCAAAACCGGATATCCGAAAATTCGGATATCCGAAAATTCGAATATCCGAGATTTTCGGATACCAGATTTCACTATCCGTATCCGAAATTTTGGATATCCGGATAGTGAATCAGATATCCGAATATCCAATTTTTTATTCAGTTTTTATTTTTTTATTATTTTTTGATGTTCGAAACCGGATATTTCGGATAGTTTCAGACATCCGAATATAAGTTTTCGGATATTTTTCGAATAGTTTCGGATATTTTTCGGATACTTCGGATATTCGGATATCCGAAATATCCGAAAATTTTTAAAATCACTATCTAAATCCGAAATTTCGGTATCCGAATTTTCGGATATTTCGGATTTGGATATTTTGGATCAGATTTTCGGATACGGATAATTTTGAACACCCCTACTGTGCATACGGCTTCTGCACACATACGAGTCGTATACTAATAAAAAATGTATATGGGTCGTACACATATATACAGATTGTATACATGATTTGTATAATTGTATATAGGTCGTATATAAGACTTGTATATGGTTGTATACCTGCCCAGTTACACACATTATGACATTCTCTGATTAGGATATTAGTTGTATACTGTATGGGTTGTATGCATGTCAAAATAAGAGTTGACAATGTTTACTTTTAGCCCAAGCCTTTTAATTTGCAAAAAAAAAAAAATGATATGGTATCATTTAACAATTTGATTGGCAATCAGTATTATGTTTAGGCTTTTTTTAGTAAAGAAGTGATGAGAAAGTGGTCAACTTTTTTGCAATGGAAAGATTAAGACTTTTAATTATTGCTCTTTGTGGTGGATTGGTGGTAATAAAATACTAATATCTTTTTATTAATAAATTTTAAAATTTTTGTTTCATTATGGCACATGTGACGAAAGAATGTGGAATTTGTAAAAATATCATGGATACAAACATATTCTCTAAAGAAGAAAAAAGAATGAAGTCCTATCAAAATTGTTCATTTTTTGATATTCCATGGCCCGGAGGTTCAATTTTTTTTAAAATTACTAATGAAAAAAGCTATTTTTTTCGTCATTAAACTATACGTAGTGGGCGTAAAGCCCCGCCAACTCACCCAAAAATGGCACCTCACCTAAAAAGGGCGTTAAAAACAACTTGGGTGCCAATAGGGGTGCCAATGGTGGTTTAGCCAAGCCCTTAACGGGCGTCATCCCATATTTGACAATTGCTGGACTCTTTTGGACCGAGGGTGAAAGTGGGCGCCATTGGGGTGTTTTGCTACAACCTTGTGAAAGGGTGATCTAATTAAAGCTCTACTACCTTTTTTTTGAACGACAAATTTCTTTTTATTTCTATCGTCTGTGGGACTTGAACACAAGTCCTCCCTCTCTCAAGGCGTTTAAATGCTTTGCCTTTGCCAATGGACCACCACCCTATTAGTTAAAGCTCCACTATCTAATATGATAGTGACATACCAATTGCTTTTGCACTTTTTAGTTAACCAACCACACATACTCTTAGCATGAATATAAATGTGCGCCAAAAATCCAAAATTTCATTGTATGACATGAACCTTAAAAGAGATAAACAATTACATGATCTATAAATGTTTTGTCAATCAAAAGCAATAGTTAAACTTTATAAATGTATAATGTTGCAATGTACAACCCATCTTCATATAATAACCAAAACACCACACCTCAAGATACGATTAATAGTAGTTTGGCCCATGCTAGTAAAGGGTTCATTTATGACAACTAACCACTTTGTAACACCACCTTTATAATTAATTATAAATACACTAACTACTCACAAGGTAAACAAACACACAATTAGGGGATGTTTGACAACTTCTGAATGGTAAAGTGCTAAATCAGTAAAAGATCTGAATCATTTAGTGCTGAACTAGTAAAAGGTCTGAACCATTAAGAGCCAGTATAATGATTAACCGTTCAGACGCAAATGTCTGACCAATTCAGATTAGAGGTTTTAACCATTCAGACTTAGGGGCTGTTTGTCAACTTCTGAATGGTTGCTGAATCAGTAAGAGGTCTGAACCATTAAGTGCTGAACCAACAAGAAGTCTGAACCATTAAGAGCCAGTATAATGTTTAACCGTTCAAAGGCAAATGTCTGACCAATTCAGATTAGAGATCTTAACCATTCAGACTTAGTATAAAACTTAACCATTTTAGAGGCAAATGTCTGAACCATTCAGACATCTACTCGCGAAACAAACAGTCTGAACCATGAAGTGCTGAACCAGTAAGAGGCCTGAACCATTAAGAGCCTCATTAAGAGCTAAACAAACAACCCCTTAGTATAATGCTTAATCATTCAGAGGCAATTGTCTGAATCATCTAAACATTTGCTCGTGAAACAAAAATCTGAACCATTAAGTGTAGAACCAGTAAGTAGTCTGAATTATTAAGAGTCTCATAAGAGCTAAACAAATAGAACACTATCTCTACCCTATACTAGTTCTCAGGTTGAAGGTATAAGATCCCACAACAAGAATAACAATCCATTGTATGCAGGCAAGTTCTAAAGTTACATATGAGCAAAGTTCTTGTGTATTATTTAATTAATGTTGGATCATGTTTCTTTGAGTGATAAGTTATAACATAATAATTATTAAACAAATAATAACAAAGAAACATAATGATGAACAAAGTTCTTGTGTATTATTTAATTAATGTGGAAGTAAAAAAGATTATGACCATGTTCGTTGACCAAGGGCAATATGGTAAAAAACTGAAAAATGGAGGGGATCTTCCCAAAACATGGATGATGTTGAGAGGCTTCCATTGGTCAAAGATTGAAAATGAATTGCAACAAAGGTGAAGATTGGAGTAAATGGCAAAAGAAGCATGTGAATTCCCACTTAATGGAAAAGGCAAAAAGGGCTGATTAATAATGAATTTGCAAAAAAAGTAAATAAAAATAAAAAGATTGGAGTATATGTAAAACAAGAAACATGGAATTTACATAAATACCCCTTAACTAATCAATGGGAGGGTGTAACAACATAAAGTAAGTTGGTCCCTATAGGGTTGAAAAGTACCAAATGTAACAAATGCACTTGATATCATGAGTGATTTTTCCATGTGAAGCCCTCTAGTTTTGCCTTTTACCTTGACCTCCTTCAATCACCTCTTCACTTTCTGTTGCACTATCCCCTCATTTATTCACTTTCCAACTTTGCCTTATAATAATTGAGTTTGTTAGGAGGTCACCATTCTGCTTTTGCTTTCCATTTTTTGTACTATGGGAGTGTCTTTGTGTCAATAGACAACAATTAAATTATATGTGTAGAGGGTTTGGATATACACAAGTTCAAAACAATGTAGGATGAAATCAATCACATAACAATGTGACACTAAGGCTGAATGGCGTAGTATGTTGCCCTCAACCCTTTAACGCCCCAAACATCGCCCCGAGGAGAGCAGAGAGGCGTCAGGGGCACCTCCATGAGTACAATAACTGACGCTAAATGTGAATTCTGATGTGTGTGAGTTGGATCAATGAGAGGGGTGCAAAGTGAGGGTTGGGGGCCCTAAAGGGTGTGACTAACCATGTAGCTTAACTGTGGACAAGTAACTTTAAAGAAGTGGTGCGATTGATTTATAGCCCATCCTATGTTTGTGATAGGAGATGTGATTTTGCCTCTACAAGTTCTTTGACCATTTGACCTATTTGTTGCATAAAATACTTTGTACCATGTACAAACACTTCTAGGCCAATAAATACCGTGGGTTGATTAGGTCTTCTAAATCATCAAGAGATAACTCTAAAAGAATCACATTATTACGAGGAAGAGGTTTCTAATACCACACACATTATTAGGTATATGACATGTTAGGAATGTACATATGAAAATCGTAACTTAAGATGTTTTAGTATCAAATGTGAATGAAAATATGTTGTTTTAGTACAAGGTAGTGGTAGAAAAAAAAACCGACATAGGTATATGCCGACCTGACATGCACTTCTGACGTTTTATCAATGTGTTTTTGGCGTGGATCAGGAGACAACTTTTACATACCACATGTCATGTGGCATATGATATGTTGGTCATCGACCAAAAAACGGGTTTCAAGCAGTTTGGAGCAACAATCAAAGGCGATTTCGTGGAAGAACCGAAGGATTCACCAATATAGAGCCGGAGGACGAAGGAAAGATGAATAATCCTCGGTGACAATCACTGGCGGAGCATCTTGGTGGCCCGGGGTGCCCTGACCCCTCCCAATTTTTCGCTCGTAGTGTTAATTTTATCGAATCGGATTTATATAACTATATAGAAAGTTAAAATTAAAACTTTGAGTCACAACTTTACACACACGATAACCACATACATATATAGAAAAAGTTAAAAATTAAAAATACCAATGTTTTAGAACTCTTAAAAAACCTTTTTTCCAAATTTATCCGGACATGGATATGTGGTGTTTTTTATAAACTAAAAAGGTAGGAAAAGGGATATAGCCGGCATAGAAGAAGGATCTAAAGACATTATTGAGGGTAATTTTCTTCTTGTTCTTGTAGAACATGATTACTAGAAGATATCAATTAAGGACATTTTAGTCCAATTACAATGCTAAACAGCATCATACGACTATTGCGTATATGAAAATAAACAATCATATTTTTAGAAAATACCTTTCATTCTAAAAGTTAATTTAACCAAAAAGTTATTTCAAAAGTCAATAGATATCAATGTAAACATTTTTTTCCATAACTAATATTGACGACGGGGTAGTCCAAGGATAAACAAAATGATTAATATGCAAAGAGTTTAAAAGGTTGAAAGGTTCATCGGATGAAAAGCTGTAAAATGAGGAAATCGAGAAACAGTAATCAGTCATGTCCAAGGACTAGTCTCACCAACCCATGCTCACCAACTCACAAAGTCAGAGCAGGTCTGCACAGGCACACTCTATTAACCAGGGGTCCAAAGCCTTCAACCCCAAAAGGGGAAACCCTCCATAAGCAAACAGGTCTCGCTAGTATAGTCCATGCCATTTCGGGAGGTGTCTTCCACTATAAGAAGACAGCTCATAAACACTTCAAAGACATTCCGAAAAGCACAGAGATTCCTTAATCTCTAGTCATTCAAAGAGTTCTTTGTCACTTCCAAATAACTCTTCATCAGATTCATCTCATTCATTCTATTTGCTTTCTTTTCTGGATCCGAGCCGGCCTTGGAGAAAGAACTTCAAAGCAAATAATTCAAACATACTAGTGAACCTCCTTCCACGTTTTGCAAACGTGGAGGGACCCCGCGACCTGCGTTAGGCAAAACTGAACCCTTCAGCCCTTTTGCCTGACCAGCCCAGCTACCATCCTTGGTCCCGTGTTTGTTGCATCAACAAGTTGGCGCCCACCGTGGGGCTACGCCGCTGTTTCTCCTCAAAAGAGACCTGGTACGTGTAGCTCCTCGCATTCAAAACCACCATGTCAGAAAGTGGATCTCCGGGAGAGGTAAACCAGATCCTTAACACCTCTACCCCGGGAAGTGGTCAAGCTCACACAACGATAACAACACCTTTTTCAACTCCGGGGAGTACACCCGAGTTTCTTACCTTTAACACACCAACCCCATCCAGATCTGGAGCTCCGTCTCCCAACGTTGGTGTGTCTGACACTCCGACACGCGTTGAACTTACCCCCGAGGGGGTCGCTCATAACTTCCTTGAGCTGAGATCACTTCTTAACCAACATGTGAACAGAGAAAGGGAAAAAGGTGTAAGGATTCGTCTGGATTACGACGAACCTGAGCCAACGTTATCCCCTGGGCCACCTCTACCTCCCTTCGTTACAAGAGGTGAGGCCGGTCCTAGCAACCCTTCAAACCTTCACCCTTATCTGTCCACTATGACAAATCCCACTGTTCATCCTATTCTCTCTTCCCAACCAACTGTTAGTAGCACTCCTCTGGGACACGAGTTAACACTCGACCAACTCCTACAATCCCCGGTGACCAGTTGTCCCACTTCTCTAACTACCACATGGGAGCAAGCCCTGTCCGTGCTCCCTTTAGCACGAGGTGCTGTTGCCAGCACCCCTCTTGGGGTAAGTTGCTCGGTTGGTCCTGGAAGCCTTCAGGGTTTCAATTTCGTACCCAACATGATGTCTCAGATAATGGCCAACTTCCCCTGGCAACACTTCATCAATCAAGTGCTGGCCACCCAGGGAAACCATGGCAATAATAACAACGGGGGTACGAGGCCTGAAGAGGACTTGGCTAGACCTTACAAGCCAAGTAACCTTTCATGCTTTTCAAGACAGATAGCTGATTATGACTTTCAGTCAAAGATCAAAATGCCTGCCCACATCAAAACGTATGATGGGACCGAAGACCCCGAAGATCATCTTCAGATCTTCACTGGTGCCGCTCGAATAGAAAAATGGTCGAACGCTGAATGTTGCCTAATGTTCATGCAGACCCTCATTGGGTCCGCTAGAATCTGGTTCAACGACCTACCTGCTCAAAGCATTCAAAGCTTTGATGATCTCAGCAGAGGCTTCCTGGCAAACTTCTCCCAACAGAGGAGATACGTTAAAGACGCGACAGTGATCTTCCAGATAAAACAACGCGATGATGAAAGCCTACGAGCATTCATTGAACGATATAAGAAAGAAGGGCTAACCTACGTGGGGGCCGATGAGAAAATGAGGGTGGCTGGTTTTATGAACGCCATAACCTCTAAGTATCTCACACGAGATTTCAACAAATCTCTACCCAAAACCTTGGAAGAAGCCCTTGAAAGAGCCGAGGCTCATATTCGAGGAGAGGAAGCTGTTGATATCAAAGAACAAAGAAAAAGGGGTTCTGGTTGGCGAAGTAGCAGCCCAGCCAGAAAGAGAGGCAACTTTAACTCTTACGACAGACGCCCAAAGGGTTCAGACCCTCGAAGGGTTGAAGGGCGAAACCCTCCAAGCAGAGATAAGAGTATGAGTTTCACTCCTCTCACCAAAACCCCTCAAGAAATCCTGGCAACGGAAGAGGTCAAGCAAAACTTCAGACCTCCCAGGCCTCTTCCCAAAAGTCGGAAAAACGAGAACTCCACTCAGTTCTGTGAATTCCATGAAGAAAAGGGACATCACACCAACGATTGCTTCCAGCTGAAAAAGAGAATTGAAGAGGCTGTCAAGTCAGGAGAACTTGCCCACTTGGTCAAAGGAGTTCGAGACAAGATGGCTGAAAGTAAATGTAACAACCCGCACCTTCGTGCGTTGTTACTACTCGACACACTCGTTACGCCTAGCACCGGAGATTCGGATCATAATGTAATCATACCAATTTTATCGCTAAATCGAAGTATAATCGAATAATTACGCATATTCTATCGCTATTACAAACCTATTTTGCATAACACTCACGATGATGTCGAATATGGGCCTAAACTACCCTTCTCGATGAGCGTGAGGTGTCAAAATGTGAGTAATCAACGCTAACGAGGGTTATCGGGTGAGTACTATGACTCTAACCGTCATGACGATGATGGCAATATGAGTAAGTGGTGCCCCGATAATCATTGTAGCACATCACATCGAAGAACGCACTCGAAGGCACGCGTAACTCGATCACCGCACTGTGAATGATAGGAAGTAACAATGCAATAAAGCTAGTCAATCAATAATCAAGCTAATCAAATCAATCAATCAAACTCAAGTGTGGGGATTTTAGTACTTTTTATACGTGTGTGTGTGCCTTATGTGTTACTTGTGCATGTTTACTTTCATGTTAAAGTGTGTGGTGAATCAATCAAAATCAATCAAGACTCAAAGGTGAATCAAACTCAATGGAAATCGAACCCGAAATGGTTGCAAGGATGCTCGTATGTTAGATATAGTAGTTGAGACTAAAAGTAATTTGATTAGGAATTCTATCATTCTCAAATCATCGTTCATCGAAGTCGAAATATCAAAAATCGTCGCGAAACACTCAAAACCAGGCAAGCCGATCGAACAGGGCAACCTGATCGAACAGGCTAGCCGATCGAACAGGGCAACCTGATCGAACATGCTAGCCGATCGAACAGGGCAACCTGATCGAACAGGCTGTTCGATCGGGTAGCTGCTCGATCAGGGATGCTGTTCGATCAGCTGACCCTTTCCTCTTTTGGAAGCCTATAAATAGGGCTGTCCTTGTCAAACTTTCCACTTTTGGAAAAGCTCTGACCGACCAGCCTCTTCTTCTCACTAAATCTCAGATTTCTCTCAAACCGGTAAGTATTACGCTCTAATCCTTGTACGTTTTTGTTCATTAATCGATTCTACATCTTTCTATCTTTCAAAACTTGGATTTCATCCATGAAATCACCAAGATCTAGGTGTTCTTGGGTGATGTCATCATGTGTTCTTCAAGAACACTAAGTTTTGGCATCACTCCACCATGAATAACTTAGATCTAACCGATTTCCACATAAATAACCTAAAATCTACCAAAGATCTTAACATTTCACGGTGGAAAAGGATTGGAAGATGGGTTTTCATCTATCTTTCAACTCTTTTACACTCAAAAAGGTGAAAACGAGACTTGAACCGATTTACAAATCAACCTAAACAAACACATGGTTCAAGATTCGGGTCTTACCGAGAGATATACCGATTTCGGGTAGAACGTTAAACTTAAGTTTCAAACCGCCTCTGGCCGAGCTTGGGTGATTCTTGCTCGAGTCAGTAGACTAAGTAGGGACTTCAGCTTTGTGGTTCAACTCGTAGTCAAAATATCTCTAAAACATCAACAATTAACGGGAATAACCAAGTGTTAAGTGATAGGTTAACCGAATCGAGTAGCTGGCCGAACGGCTAGGCTGTTCGATCGAACAGCCCAACCGAACGACTATGCCAGCCGATCGACTAGGCTAACCGATCGACTAGCACTTAGTCCCACAAACTCATGAAGTGTAATATTGACAGAGTTCTATTCGATCGATCGAGCCACTCGATTGTGATCATTACTACTCGAATCATGAGATACTACACTTCAAAACACTTAGACTTTTCGAAACATTGGAATGTCACCCGATCGAGCATGCCAACCGATCGAGTGACATATTTGAAAACAATAAAGTGCTAGCCGATCGGTTGGGCTAACCGATCGAACAGCTGTTCGATTGGCCAACTTGAAAGGTAGTACAAACCATCATACACAAACACATCCTTCACATCAAAGGAAGAAACAATCCACTTGAAGGAACCAGCCGATCGAGCCAGCCGACCGATCGAATGGATGTTCGAACGGACTTTCAAACCAATCGAACAGCCCACTCGATCGAACTGCCGTCCGATCGAATGGCCTACTCGATCCAAGTACATTGTTTACTTTTTCCGCGTTACTCATCGTTGTGTTATCGAACTATTCAGGCTAACCTATTCTCAGTGCTCCTTTCAATCCACGATCAACCACTGTGAGTATACTTGACCCCTTTTATCGAATTTTGGGTGTAACATACGTTCCATAAAAACCAAACTTATCAAACGAATGATTTAATTGGACTATTTATCACTTGCGAATAACTGTATGCATAGATATACGTGATGCTAGTACATGTATGCTAGGACTTATACTCGTGACGTCCCACCAAGACTAGTATAGTACTATTTCGCCCGACGGGGTCTAGTTATGCCATCAAGAGTCGAGCATCGAGGACTTAGCTGGTAGTATCAGTTTTGTGAGTATATATGTTGTGTATTACGTTTATGCATGTGGAAATTCGCAGCACTTTTATTCTATCACACTATCACATATCAAACCTGTATACTCGCCAATACTTTTGTATTGACAAAGTTTTAACGTATGTTGCAGGTTTAGCCGAAGTTTACATCAAATCAAGCTAGGAAGTCTAGAAACTCATCTAAATTATAGGTTGTCGGATTTGAATTGTTCGAGAGAACAAGAAATCTGTGATAACTTATGTGATTGTATTGTTTGTTAGTATGGGATGACAAATGTAATAAATATTATCGCAATATAGTTGTTATGGATTCTCTTGAGCAATCTGATTCGCCTAGTGCCGCGCCCCGATGATTCCGCCATCGGTTGGGGTGTGACAGATTGGTATCAGAGCCATAACTATAGGGAATTAGGCAAAGTTTGAGACCCGACCTAGTCCGGGTCGATGTCTTATGAAAGTGACCTAGTCTATAGTCTAAGTACCAACAGGCCGACTCTTACGAACTCGTTAGGGTTTGTTTGGGCCAACTTGCTACTCTCGATCGAATTTGTTGAAAAAGTTACAACTATTGTGTGAACACCGCATACTACAGCTTCACACAAAGAGCCTTTCCTAAGGCTAGAAGGTTACTTAGCCTTTCCTAAGGCTGACACAATACACATGTTTTCAAAACTACTCGCATAACAAAACCGAGTGATCTAGTCGAGACCAGGTGTGAAAACCAATAACTCTCGATAGGATCACTCACTCAGCGTATTTTTCTAGCACGAGAACTCTTTGTTGAGCTAGGAGTGACATCCACATCTCGACCAAAGGTCTCCATTTCGAAATTCTGGTGGAACTCTCGGATTTATTCGATGAGCACAACCACAAATGGGAACGAAGTTGTTAAGCCAGGGGTGAAACCCATACCTTAATCAACTGTTCCACTCTATAAAATGGTTTACAAAAGCTCTCACCAAGGACACGACCATAACAACGACTCAGGCTGCACGAAGACTAGAGAGACGAATGTCAGGAGCTGCATCCCAGTGGAAGCGTGAGTCCTCTAGGTCAACGCGTATGCCCGAACCTGTTGGTTATAGTCGGGTTACTTGGGTAGTCAACGCCTAAACACCCAAGGCATTCCATCTAAATTTTACGTGTATGGTTTACGTCTATGAGTTTTCAAATTTAAGCTTTACGATTTATCGATTTCTCGATTTATCGGATTTACGATCCTAGATTTACAAAGCGCACAACTTGCACAGCCATCGCAATCTAAAACAAAGACCGAATGATCGCAACAAAACAAACGCCTAAGTACTCGAATTCGCTTACGCCATTTCTCTCGTCGCGTCCTCGCGAATTCTGAACCAATATCTATGTGTAACCTACAGCTATACCTATACGTACTATATACAAAACGAATCAATTATGTGAGAGTTTAGGAACCTAGAATTTTCCTATGTGGCTCCTATGTGTTTAATTAAATTCTATACCAAGTTTTGATCGAATCAAATCGTATCAAAAGTTTAAAAATCATTATGATCGAATCTCATTCCGAATCCTTCTGTCTAGATGCCTTCCAACAACTCGATCTCGAGACGAGTAGCTAGGAGAAGAGCCCAACGACGCGCCGATAAGAGGATTGCCTCAATTGTGACCAAGGAAGTGGTCAAGCTCATTCCTCAAATTGTCGCGCAAGTGCACTCTCAAAGCCACTCTCGAGCCCCGGAAGACGTCAAGACGGAATCTGCATTCCTCTACAAACACTTCAAAGCCTGTGATCCGATGCCTTTCACGGGTGAAGGAGATGTTTCTCAATTACTCCAGTGGTTCGATGCCATCGAGGTTACCCTTCGTCAGAGTGGGTGCCCCGAGGACCTTCAAACTACTTGCGCCACCGGAGTATTCCAATCCCGAGCACTCGATTGGTGGACCGCCGAACGCAACAAACGTGGGATCTCCGCAGCTTACGCCCTCTCATGGGGTGAGCTGAAGGAACTCATGAAGGAAGAATATTGTCCCCCTCACGAAGTCCAGAAGCTAGAGAACGAATTTTGGGAAATCAAGCAAACCGAAGGTGACAATGCGAGCTATACAGCAAGGTTCAAACAGCTTAGCATGATCTGCCCAAGTCAAGTCGACACTCCAAAGAAAGCTATCGCGAAGTATATTCGTGGCTTACCAGAGTGTGTGGGTGATTTTGTCGAAGCTGCAAAACCTACTACCATCGAAGAAGCCTACCGTCTAGCCGCAGAGCTCAACAGCAAACGAGTCGTGGACGGATTCTTCTCCAAGAAGCCTGTCAAACGAGCTCATCAAGCAATCATCATCAACTCGTCCGACGATTCCTCTGGAGAATCGGTCGATGGATCATCTGACAGCTCCTCGGAGGATTCTTCTAAGAATTACTCCGACAATGCCTCCGCTAAATCGTCAGGCGAATCCGAAGACGACACTGCATCAACTCAAGAAGCACAACCGAGCCGCAAACGAAGGACCGTGAGCCCAGACTCTTCAACAACTGGACTGCCGCAACCCGAACCTCTCCGATCAGTCCCAGTTCAGTCACAACGCGCTTACAATGGATCTCATCCCCTGTGTTTCACATGCACGTACCATCACCCGCTAGAGGCAAAATGTCGCTATTGCGCAATTTGCAACTGGTATGGGCATTATACGTCGCAGTGCCGTACAGGACCGTGACCTGGAAGGAAGTCGTCAGCAACCGCCGTCTCCGCAAGTATCCACAACAACGTTATTTTGATCCTAATGTTGTTGTAATAATCCGACTTATCGCTATCATTTCTGGAACTTATTTCATATATCATCGTGTGTGGATTCTATTTCTCTTACAATCGAGCACTATCTAAACGCTAGCACTATGTACTATATTATGTATTTTATCCCTATAACACTCTTAGAACGAGGTACGGTATACGTGCAAGGGACAACTAATCACGGGTGCACACGGGATTATCTTGGTCAGTGCACGGAGATCGTAGTGAAGTTCTAATGGTGCCATAACGTTTAAAAGCACGGTCAAGGCCGTGTCAACAAAGTGTGACACCAAAGCACGGGGCATAAGTAGTAGGGGTGACGCGGGGGTACGCTTTACCATACTACCGAAACTTCGTGAAGAAAGTGCCATGTGGAGTTGGACGTTATTAGACCTATTATACTATTATGGTTAATTTGACACTCTACCATCAATCACAAGGCGTAACAAAACTAAACCGCATCACTGCGAGGCTTCTCGTAAGTCCGCGTACACAAATTGCCACATCGATGAACTTAGGTAAGTTCACCCCGAAGAGCAATTGGAGCAACGCGAGACTGGTCGTAAAGTCTAGAACGCAACTTAATCGCAGTTTTGCCGGATCAATCTCGCAATCAAATCATTCGATATGTGGCTCGAAATCGCAATCGCATCATGTGTTGTCTAGAAATCTCTAACGCTAGTTGTTGTCAATTGTGTGAACTTCTATCAGCCGGTGTGGATCGTCTATTGTGGATTCGCTAGACGAGTATCGAGAATCACTCGCCGCCTTCCACTCTTAACGCGCCTCGCACCTAATCCACCAACTCGATACTCTTATCATGGTTCGCTATTACTTATCAATGCACGCATTCTACGTGTCATGTTAGCGCACAAGACCTCGCTTCACGAGATGAAACTAACAAGGTTGAAACATGGTGATGTTTTGACCATATTAGTTGACTTTGTGGAAAAAGGCCGTGTGGGCTAGCCTTAGTACTATTCGTGGTGTAATCAGTTCAATCAATCGTCTATCACTCGCAACGCAACAATCGTCGCTTATCAATCTGTTGAAATCTATTGTCTATCGATGTTCGAATGTTACTTGGAAGTCATCGCAGGTGGTGTAATGTTAGGGTGCATGACATTGCTTCACAAGATAAAACTAATATGAAAACATGGTGTTTGTCATATTAGCAAGTCTTGTGGAAACGTGCCATGCGAACTTCGTGTGGAATCAAATCGAAATCTCATTTACCCGAATCAAAATCGTGTCATTCGTTGCCCAACCAAGCTTACCATATCAGCGTTGTGCGACCGGACTACTCGCACCCACTGCCTACGCTTGGTTTGCATCCAACTTATTTCTATTCAAAACTCGGTCTAGCACCTCATCGCTAGGATCAAGGGAATCGAAATTCTATCTGTGTCTTATCGGCACGCATGACACTGCCTCATGAAACAGAGTTAATATGGGTAAAGCATGGTGGATACGCCGCTGGTACTTCCTATATATAAGTGTTTTAACCATATCAACGAACTTTTGTGGGAAGGTGCCACGTGGGGCCCGATGTAAGTTATTTTTCCATACTATTAAGGAAAACCTATTTTTATAAAATTTTCACTAAAACCGTTGGACAAATGAAATTCCTTACAACATGGAGAAAACATTGAATCAGTTTGGCTCCGTGCCCAATGAAAATTTCATAAGTCCAATTCTTTTCTTAAAAACCTTTGCAATGACCGACAGGAATCTTCCCGAGAACGAGGGTTCGGCAGTCGAGTTCCGCTCGAACCCACGTTGTAGGAAGGTTTTCTTAAAAACTTAATTTGCCACCTGATTCTTTTAAAATGTAAAACTCAAAACCTGTTATCAAATAACAAAACCCTCCACATAGCGCTGGTGTGGACATCAAAACAGTCGACACCGCGCCATGAGGAGATTTTTCTTAATTAACTTCGGAAATTAATCGAGTATTGGTAAGTTTAAAACGCTATGGAATTACTTTTGTGTGTGTTATCACTTTTAACTAATCGAATCGTATGCTCTCTCTATTTTCACTCGCCAAATCGTAATCGATCGCTCGTTGTCTAGACGCTATTAATCCCTTCCATCAATCGCATCAACTCTTACGACCCTACTATTGGATTAATTTCGGGACGAAATTTCCTAAAGGAGGGGATACTGTAACAACCCGCACCTTCGTGCGTTGTTACTACTCGACACACTCGTTACGCCTAGCACCGGAGATTCGGATCATAATGTAATCATACCAATTTTATCGCTAAATCGAAGTATAATCGAATAATTACGCATATTCTATCGCTATTACAAACCTATTTTGCATAACACTCACGATGATGTCGAATATGGGCCTAAACTACCCTTCTCGATGAGCGTGAGGTGTCAAAATGTGAGTAATCAACGCTAACGAGGGTTATCGGGTGAGTACTATGACTCTAACCGTCATGACGATGATGGCAATATGAGTAAGTGGTGCCCCGATAATCATTGTAGCACATCACATCGAAGAACGCACTCGAAGGCACGCGTAACTCGATCACCGCACTGTGAATGATAGGAAGTAACAATGCAATAAAGCTAGTCAATCAATAATCAAGCTAATCAAATCAATCAATCAAACTCAAGTGTGGGGATTTTAGTACTTTTTATACGTGTGTGTGTGCCTTATGTGTTACTTGTGCATGTTTACTTTCATGTTAAAGTGTGTGGTGAATCAATCAAAATCAATCAAGACTCAAAGGTGAATCAAACTCAATGGAAATCGAACCCGAAATGGTTGCAAGGATGCTCGTATGTTAGATATAGTAGTTGAGACTAAAAGTAATTTGATTAGGAATTCTATCATTCTCAAATCATCGTTCATCGAAGTCGAAATATCAAAAATCGTCGCGAAACACTCAAAACCAGGCAAGCCGATCGAACAGGGCAACCTGATCGAACAGGCTAGCCGATCGAACAGGGCAACCTGATCGAACAGGCTAGCCGATCGAACAGGGCAACCTGATCGAACAGGCTGTTCGATCGGGTAGCTGCTCGATCAGGGATGCTGTTCGATCAGCTGACCCTTTCCTCTTTTGGAAGCCTATAAATAGGGCTGTCCTTGTCAAACTTTCCACTTTTGGAAAAGCTCTGACCGACCAGCCTCTTCTTCTCACTAAATCTCAGATTTCTCTCAAACCGGTAAGTATTACGCTCTAATCCTTGTACGTTTTTGTTCATTAATCGATTCTACAGCTTTCTATCTTTCAAAACTTGGATTTCATCCATGAAATCACCAAGATCTAGGTGTTCTTGGGTGATGTCATCATGTGTTCTTCAAGAACACTAAGTTTTGGCATCACTCCACCATGAATAACTTAGATCTAACCGATTTCCACATAAATAACCTAAAATCTACCAAAGATCTTAACATTTCACGGTGGAAAAGGATTGGAAGATGGGTTTTCATCTATCTTTCAACTCTTTTACACTCAAAAAGGTGAAAACGAGACTTGAACCGATTTACAAATCAACCTAAACAAACACATGGTTCAAGATTCGGGTCTTACCGAGAGATATACCGATTTCGGGTAGAACGTTAAACTTAAGTTTCAAACCGCCTCTGGCCGAGCTTGGGTGATTCTTGCTCGAGTCAGTAGACTAAGTAGGGACTTCAGCTTTGTGGTTCAACTCGTAGTCAAAATATCTCTAAAACATCAACAATTAACGGGAATAACCAAGTGTTAAGTGATAGGTTAACCGAATCGAGTAGCTGGCCGAACGGCTAGGCTGTTCGATCGAACAGCCCAACCGAACGACTATGCCAGCCGATCGACTAGGCTAACCGATCGACTAGCACTTAGTCCCACAAACTCATGAAGTGTAATATTGACAGAGTTCTATTCGATCGATCGAGCCACTCGATTGTGATCATTACTACTCGAATCATGAGATACTACACTTCAAAACACTTAGACTTTTCGAAACATTGGAATGTCACCCGATCGAGCATGCCAACCGATCGAGTGACATATTTGAAAACAATAAAGTGCTAGCCGATCGGTTGGGCTAACCGATCGAACAGCTGTTCGATTGGCCAACTTGAAAGGTAGTACAAACCATCATACACAAACACATCCTTCACATCAAAGGAAGAAACAATCCACTTGAAGGAACCAGCCGATCGAGCCAGCCGACCGATCGAATGGATGTTCGAACGGACTTTCAAACCAATCGAACAGCCCACTCGATCGAACTGCCGTCCGATCGAATGGCCTACTCGATCCAAGTACATTGTTTACTTTTTCCGCGTTACTCATCGTTGTGTTATCGAACTATTCAGGCTAACCTATTCTCAGTGCTCCTTTCAATCCACGATCAACCACTGTGAGTATACTTGACCCCTTTTATCGAATTTTGGGTGTAACATACGTTCCATAAAAACCAAACTTATCAAACGAATGATTTAATTGGACTATTTATCACTTGCGAATAACTGTATGCATAGATATACGTGATGCTAGTACATGTATGCTAGGACTTATACTCGTGACGTCCCACCAAGACTAGTATAGTACTATTTCGCCCGACGGGGTCTAGTTATGCCATCAAGAGTCGAGCATCGAGGACTTAGCTGGTAGTATCAGTTTTGTGAGTATATATGTTGTGTATTACGTTTATGCATGTGGAAATTCGCAGCACTTTTATTCTATCACACTATCACATATCAAACCTGTATACTCGCCAATACTTTTGTATTGACAAAGTTTTAACGTATGTTGCAGGTTTAGCCGAAGTTTACATCAAATCAAGCTAGGAAGTCTAGAAACTCATCTAAATTATAGGTTGTCGGATTTGAATTGTTCGAGAGAACAAGAAATCTGTGATAACTTATGTGATTGTATTGTTTGTTAGTATGGGATGACAAATGTAATAAATATTATCGCAATATAGTTGTTATGGATTCTCTTGAGCAATCTGATTCGCCTAGTGCCGCGCCCCGATGATTCCGCCATCGGTTGGGGTGTGACAGTAAAGGAAAGGAAGTAAACATGGTGTACTCTGATGATAAGGCCCCTTACAAGAAACAACGTCTAGAAGCTTGGGAGCTTCAGTGTGTCTGCTTCCCCCCAACAAAGAAGGATCCCCTTCCTGGCCCTCTCGTGGTCGAAGCCCTCGTGGGGACCTTACAAACATGCAAAGCATACATAGACACGGGAGCAGCCACTGAAATCATGTTCGAGAAGTTCTTCAACCGATTAAGTGACGAGGAGCGTTCAAGGCTCCAACCCTCCGGGACCTCCATAAAGGGTATCGCTGATATAACCTTGAAGCCTTTGGGGCAAATAACTCTTAACGTCTGTTTCAAAGAAGGTTTAAAGGAAAGGACTCGATCACTAACCTTCGTGGTTATCAACATCCCTTCCAACTACGACGTAATCATAGGGAGGCCCGGACAATGTGCATTTTACATGGCTGTATCTGTTGGCCATGGCACTGTCAAGTTTCCCACTGAAAGAGGGATTGCAACCCTTCAACCCTCTCAGGAAGCTTACCTGATCGAAGGAGAAAGTTCTAATGACGAGAAAGACAAGCAGGGGTTAGTCATCAACCCTAAGTACCCCGAACAGCGGATAAGGGTCAACCCCAACCTCTCTCAAGAGACTCTTTCATACCTTGAAAAGCTGCTAAAACATCACAGCGATGTGTTCGCCTGGTCTCCCGAAGACATGACCGGGATCCCTCGAAACATTGCTGAACATGAGCTAAGAATACCACCGAATGTCAAGCCAGTGGTTCAAAAGAAAAGAAGTTTGGCACCCGAAAGAAGCCTGGCAGCTTGCCAAGAGGTTGAAAAGCTTGTATCAGCTGGCATTCTCCGAGAAGTTAAGTACCAATCATGGATTGCTAATCCTGTCATGGTCCGGAAACCCGATAACTCTTGGAGAATGTGTATAGATTTCAAGGATCTTAACAAGGCTTGTCCTAAAGATTGCTACCCACTCCCAGAAATTGATCTTAAGGTTGATTCCCTCACGGGATACCCGTTCAAATGCTTTCTTGACGCATACAAAGGCTATCACCAGATCCTCATGAAAAAAGAGGATGAAGAGAAGACGGCTTTCCACACAGACAAGGGCATTTTCTGTTACCAAAAGATGCCTTTTGGCCTCAAGAACGCGGGAGCCACTTACCAACGACTCGTCGATAAAGCCTTCGAAAACCAAATTGGTAGAAACATGGAAGCATATGTCGATGACCTGGTGATCAAAAGCAAAACGGAATACCAGATGCTTGATGACATCCAAGAAACCTTCAAGAATCTTAGAAAAATCAACATGAAGCTTAACCCGGAAAAATGCTCGTTTGGATTTGATGAAGGAAAATTCCTGGGTCATATTGTTGGAAAGCAAAGCATCAAGGCCAACCCCAACAAAGTAAAAGCCGTTCTCGAAGCTAAACCACCAAGAACCAAGAAGGAGGTTGAAAGCTTGAATGGGAAGCTTGCAGCCTTGAAGCGTTTTACCTCAAAACTGGCCGAAAGGTCTCTACCATTCTACAAAACGCTCAAGAATTGTTCAGATAAGAAAGATTTCAGATGGACCGATGAGGCTGAGGAAGCTTTTAATCAAATGAAGCAGCACCTTGCTTCACTACCGGATATTGCAGCACCAGAAACTGGGGAGCTCATATCGATGTACCTCTCAGTCGCCGACGAAGCCATCAGTGCAGTCCTCACCATTGAAAGAGACAAGGCTCAGGTACCCGTCTATTTTTTCAGCAAAACTTTAAAACTAGCTGAAACCAAATATCCTCCCCTTGAAAAACTCGCCCTAGCCTTGGTCCAAACAGCCAGAAGGCTTAGAAGATACTTCCAAGCACATCCTATACAAGTGGTCACTGACCAACCTGTCAAGAACGTGCTTGAAAAGCCTGAAAACTCAGGTAGATTGGCAAAATGGGCAGTGGAGCTAGGTGAACATAACATCACCTACGTCCCACGAAAAGCAATCAAAGCTCAGGTTTTGGCTGACTTCCTAGTAGAAGTCCCAAGCCAAAAGACTGAAGAAGTAAACACCACAACCACTGAACCCTCCAACCCTGAAGCCTGGAAACTATTCACCGACGGGGCTTCAAGCGTTGAAGGGTCAGGAGCTGGTGTGATCCTAATCAACCCTGAGGGGCTAGAATTCACATATGCTCTTCGTTTCAACTTTCAGACCACCAATAACGAGGCTGAATACGAAGCACTGATCGCTGGTCTCCGGCTAGCCAAAGAAATGAAAGTCAAAAAGCTTGAAGTGTTCACTGATTCACTACTAGTATCAAGCCAAGTCAATGACAGCTATGTCGCCAAGGAGCCCAACATGAGAAGGTACAAAGAAAAATCCAAGGAATTAATGAACACCTTCCAGGCATGCAACATCAAACAGATTCCAAGATCCCAAAACAAAAAGGCTGATGCCTTAAGCAAATTAGCGTCCCTCACATTCGCCCACCTCACAAAAAAGGTGTTGGTTGAAGTGTTGAAGGCTCGTTCAATTGACGAATTGGAAGTACAAGATGTGGTCACCGAGGAAGATCCAAATTGGATGACTCCCATAAAGAAATTCCTTCAAAACAACGAACTACCCAACGATCAAATAGAAGCTGAAAGGGTAAAGATCAAAGCAAGACAGTATGTGTTGCAAGGAGAAATCCTCTATAAAAAAGGATACCTTGCACCATTGCTAAGGTGTGCGGGCCCTGAACAAAGCAAGTATTTGGTTAAAGAAGTGCATGAAGGAATATGTGGAGCTCATTTTGGAGCTAGGTCGGTGGTTGCAAAGCTCATGAACTTGGGATATTTCTGGCCTTCAATGCATCGTGACACCGTCGAGCAATTGAAGAAATGTGATGCCTGTCAAATCCACTCCCCAATACCAAAAAGTCCCAAACATGACTTGGTCCCCATAACCTCAGCATGGCCATTCCATAAATGGGGAATGGACATTGTTGGACCATTCCCTCCAAGCAAAGGGGGAGTAAAATTCCTGTTGGTAGCAATTGATTACTTCAGCAAATGGCCAGAGGTCAAACCCCTTGCCAAGATCACAGGAAAACAAATCATAGACTTTGTATGGGAGAATATCATATGCCGCTATGGGCTGCCAGGGGTAATTGTCACCGATAATGGGAAACAATTCGCTGAGAAACCCTTCAGCCTTTGGTGCAAGGAGTACAGGATCAACCAAATCTTCAGCTCAGTGGCTTACCCGCAGTCAAACGGTCAGGTTGAAAGGACCAACAGAAGCATAGTGGAAGGCATCAAAACAAGATTGGGGAGATATGAAAGTAATTGGCTGGAAGAATTGCCTAGCGTTTTATGGGCAATCAGAACAACAGAAAAAGCAAGTCACAGAAAGACACCTTACAGCTTGGTATTCGGATCCGAAGCCGTAATCCCCGCTGAAATAGGAGTTGTAACCCAACGAATTGTCAACATGGATCCCGAGGTAAACACACAAGAGACCATGTTGAACTTACAACTCCTAGAGGAGGCCCAGGATCAAGCAGCAATACAAGAAGCCAAATACAAGCAAAGGATGGAAAGCTATTACAACAAGAAGGTCAAGAACGAACGATTCAGGCCAGGGGATCTAGTCCTCAGAAACAACGAAGCAAGCAAAAAAGAAAATCAAGGGAAACTAGGCCCGAAATGGGAAGGTCCATACGCCATCCTCGAAGCACACAAAGGAGGATCCTACAAGCTGGGAGATCTAGAAGGCAAAAGGCTCCCAAGGCACTGGAACGGAAAAACTTTAAGAAAATTCTATGTTTAGAAAGTTTGGTTTGTAGCAAAACAAAAACCTTTTGTAAAAGCAAATGTTGCTTGAATGAATGAAGTTACTTTATCAAACTTGTCTTTCTATCCTAATATCAGGTTGAGAACCTAGCAAAAAACTCCATGGCAAGGGCCATGTAAGGGGATGAGCTCCCAGGCCACATCGCTCAATAGGTTCAAGGGTTGAATGAACCTATATAAGGGGTGAGTTCCTAGATCAATACAACTCCATGAGACTTATCAAAGAAAAACAACAATGTCTCATAGACAGGTTTGAACAGCCTACACCAATCGTTCCTTAAGTCTAAAAAATGTACTCAATAAATAGACTTACGAAATCAAACAAATTACAACGAAATAAAAGAAAAGGATAGATACTACGTCTTGATGATAAACACTAAGGCAAAGTGACTGCAGCACTGAACCCTTTAAAGTGTAAAAAACATAAAGACAAAGTAAACAAAGACAAGGCAAGAATAAATAAACAAGCCTATCAACCAAACATACAAACCAAATCAGAAGCTACCCAAAGTTCAACCAACAGGTACTAAGCTTGAAAGGTTAAAGGCTTCAACCCATCAGCAACTATACAAAAAGCTTGAAGGGTTGAAACCTCACAAGACAAACTAAGCAACTAGAACAAACAAAAACACCAACGACAACCATCATGTCATAGTTAGAAAGGCCATAAAAGACCTTCATAAGATAGTCAAAGCAAGCCCTAGTGACTTGCAAATAAAACTAGTGTTCAACGGCCATATAGGCCTAACCAACCATAGGAACCTTAAGGGTTCCCAAAACCTAAACATTGTTTAAAACATTACAAAACATTAAAGTGTTTGCTAAGAAAGCTACGAATAAATGTCAGTTATCAGAGGGCCTAGAACCTTCACCCTTAGACTTTTTGGCTTTCTTAGTCTTCTTCACCTTGGCACCTTCTTCACCACCAACCGCAGAGGTTTCCAAACCAGCATCCTTCGAAGCCTCAGGCAAACTCGAGAGGGTATCATCACTATCCCCAGAGTATGACCTCTTCCTTGACAAGGAATCCAAAACCTCGGCACAAACTTTCTCATTCAAACCCTCAGGCTTCAATCCCTGTAAAACAGACAAAGGCTTACCAAAGCAAGAGGATACCTTATGAATGTAAGGGTAGGTTAGCCTCTCCATCTGCTCAACAGAAGCCTTGAAGATATCAGAAGCCTCGGGGCGAAACATGGGGGACTTCTCTAAAGGTTGTCCAGATTCATGAAGTTTATAGCCAGCAGTAAGGCCTTGATGCTTCCCCAGGTTCAGCAGCTTTGTGTAAACATCACCAAGGGCAGAGTTAAATTCCTTGGAATGCAAAAGGTAAGTGACCACCTGCTGGAAACCATGCTCGATCAACCATTGATTGTCCGCAGTCACCTGACCAACTGAAGCTTTCAACCCTTCCTTTTTTTTTCACGAAAAGCCTGCTGCTGGACGGACAAGGCCTCTCGATCAGCCTTCAACTTCAACAAATTTGCTTCAAAGCTCTTCCTCAGGTCACCCATCTCAATATCATGCATCCTCTTCAAACCATCAACCTCCTTCTTCCACGCTGCCTCCTTCTCTGCAAACCCTGCCACTTCCTTCTTCATTGATGCTAGGGAGGATTTCATCTTGTCCTTCTTTTTAGAAAAATCCTCATACTCCCGCATCCTTTGGCGAAAGCGAGTAATCCCTTGGGGAAGCATGGCAGCAAGGTTACAAGTGGTTAAAACCATGCGAGATAACATAAAGTCATCGTCCATCTCAGCAATGGTTTCACGAACAGAGGGAGGAGCAAGATGACTAAGAGCATCCTCACAAACGGCAGCATCCTTAAAGGTATCATCATTCTTCACTTGCCAAGCAGGCACATAAACACCTTCAGGGTCCAACCCTCCAGCGTCCCTGCTTGAAGATTCTTGAACAGGAGTAACCTTCTTACCTCGAACCTTCTTGCCATGCACAACCAACTCCTTATCTTGTTCAACACCCGCTTCAACCTGATCCTCTGAAACCTCAATATCATCAGTCAAATCCACTGGCTCAGTGGAAGTGGATTGAGGCCCAGCTTTCAGCAAACGACGAGAAGATCGGCGACTTGAAGACTTGGGGGCAGTAGACTTGGTAAAACCCTTAACATTGGCAACATTAGCATAACCCGTGCCCTCAAACCTTTGCTCGGAAGTTCTCACCACAACATTCTCACCCGGAACAGTCGGGGCATCCTCAAAAACAACATCAGACGTGTCGTCACTTTTGATAAAATCCAAAGCAGACATAACTGGCAAAAAACAAATAAAGAAAAATAAGTCACAAACAAAGTAAAGTAAAAAGGCATAAAAAGGGAAAATGCATACCAAGGCCATTTCTCATTAACACCGGATCCCGATCGGCTTTTGCCCAAATATTACTAACCCCTAAAAGCACTAACAAATGTTCGGGAAAGGGACGAACCCTCGAAGGGCACCCTCGAATGGCTGAAAGAAAGGCATCGTTCAATTCAGACTCAGAAGGCTCCGGATCATTGAGAACAACATCCGGACGCCTCCATACCATTTTGAAAGGAATGATAGAGTCAGAAACCCAGAAAAACTGATCCTTCCAGGATCCAAGGGTTGTAACCATGGATGAAATGAGACAAGTATCAACCTTTGTCGTTTCAAAAGTAAACCAATCGCCATTTTTGGCTAAACGAAAAAACCTCCGGAAAAGCAACAGAGAGGGATCATAGCCAAGAGCACGACAGAGCACTTCAAAGTGCAAAACCCTAGCCATTCCTTTTGGATGAACTTGCCCAAAAGACACTCGGTAATACTCAAGCAAGTTTAGAACAAAAAACGAAAAAGGGTAACGAAGATTGGACCATTGAAAATGGCGACAATACAACGCAATCGAACCAGGAATCGGTTTGTCAATAGAAACATCGCAAGAAGGGGCGGTTGGATTAAACTTTTTATCAATACCATATTCAAGGCAAAACAGGTCTACTTCCTCTTGTGTCATTCGAGAAAATGACCTCGCTAAATCCTTAAGGGCACCCATGATTGAACAAAGCAAAAACGAAAATGAAGGAGAGAAACTAACCTGAGGAAGGATACTGTGAATGATTGAGAGTAAAGTGAAGAAATTTTCTAAACACAAAATAAATATGATGATAAAGTAGGGGTAATAAAGGTAAATAAATGGTACCTGCAAAACCGCCGCCTGACACATGTCAATCAAATCAACTGTCAAATCGTTTCAAATTCAAAATTCAAAAAAGTAACTGCCTCAAACCTTTCAAGCCTCCAAGCAACGAACCCTTGAAGCCTTTAAAAGACATGCATAAAAGTCAGAAGTCTTTGAGTGTACTACCCCAAAAACCTCTGACTTGGGGGGCTGACGACGGGGGTAGCCCAAGGATAAACAAAATGATTAATATGCAAAGAGCTTAAAAGGTTGAAAGGTTCATCGGATGAAAAGCTGTAAAATGAGAAAATCGAGAAACAGTAATCAGTCATGTCCAAGGACTAGTCTCACCAACCCATGCTCACCAACTCACAAAGTCAGAGCAGGTCTGCACAGGCACACTCTATTAACCAGGGGTCCAAAGCCTTCAACCCCAAAAGGGGAAACCCTCCATAAGCAAACAGGTCTCGCTAGTATAGTCCATGCCATTTCGGGAGGTGTCTTCCACTATAAGAAGACAGCTCATAAACACTTCAAAGACATTCCGAAAAGCACAGAGATTCCTTAATCTCTAGTCATTCAAAGAGTTCTTTGTCACTTCCAAATAACTCTTCATCAGATTCATCTCATTCATTCTATTTGCTTTCTTTTCTGGATCCGAGCCGGCCTTGGAGAAAGAACTTCAAAGCAAATAATTCAAACATACTAGTGAACCTCCTTCCACGTTTTGCAAACGTGGAGGGACCCCGCGACCTGCGTTAGGCAAAACTGAACCCTTCAGCCCTTTTGCCTGACCAGCCCAGCTACCATCCTTGGTCCCGTGTTTGTTGCATCAACAAATACCGGTTATAAACCGAACGACATACATAACTGGATAAGTCAAGTCCATTTGACATGATTCCATTTGCACTAGCAAACCGGATTGGTAGTTGTAGGGATGACAGTCGAATCCAAACTTGATGGATAAACCATTAAGCCCGAAATTAGTGAGACAAGCATTTGAGTAGAGAGCCGGGTATGTAGTTAGTTTTTTTTTTCTTAAATTTTCACGGGTATGAGGCTGGTATGTGACCAGGTGATACTCGACCTGATTTCCTGAAAAGATATATCCGAGGTGAACCATATAGGTACATATACCAAAAAATAAATTAATTAAGTTTTTCATTAACCCTAGTCTAGTAACGGTCCATTCTAATAGTTTCGGTACATAAAAAATGATTGTTTTTTTTTTTTGGAATATATGTTTGACTATATAAAATACTAGGTTAGAACCCCGTGTATTACACGGGTTGAGTAAATGTAATTTTATATACCAAATAATATAAAAATATTAATTTATATTATTAATATAAATACTATAAAAATAATAGGTTTTACCCTTAACTACTTTAGTTTAATAAAATAAATAAATCATTTACATTATATTAATTTATATTTAGTATACATCTTTTATTAATTTTAGAATAAATAATTTTGAAATCTGATAAATATTTTAAAATATTAGATTATCTTCTATGCGAATTGTTTAAATTTATATTAATTTAATTTTATAATTATCTTTTAATTGATATTAATTATCTATAAAAAATAGATGGCTTCAATGAATGATATGTGTCCTCCCATTGATTTCTTTTATTATATTGCATAGATTTAGATTGATATAAATAGATTATTCTATTGCAGTAAAATTTGTTAACGAAGTCTCAATAAATTTAACCCTTTATTTAAAACTTGTAAATGCAGAAATGATAAATAATATTAGTTAATTTTGTTTTAAGTTTCGTAAAATCTATTTGATGCCAAACTAAACAAAACATTCAAATAGTTAATATCAAGACTAAATTATGATTTTGGCCCCTGTGGTTATATTACATTTACCCTTTTAGCCTAAACATGAATCTTTTAACATCTGAGCACCCAACGTCTTTTTTCTAACTATTTTGGCCCCTAACACTAACCCCATCCATTTACTTTTAGGGGCCAAAAGGGTTAGAAAAAAAGATGTTGGTGTCAAAAGGGTTAGAAAAAAAGACGTTGAGGGTTCAGATGTTAAAAAATTCTTCTAAAAGGGTAAAAGTGATATAACCATAGGGGCCAAAATCATAATTTACTCTATTATCTTGAAGTAAATAGATAAATATAAAAGTAATAATTAAACTAAATAATTTTTACTATGAAATATTTACTATGAGAGTTATCTATAATTAATTAGAAGAAATTAAATTAAATTAATAATTATCTATAAGACATGGCCTAATATAATGACAAGTGTCCCAAAAATGGTTTCTTATATAGTATAGATAGATGAGGTATTTACACTTTTAAGATTTATATTATCAATAATTTTAAATATTTTAATCTTTTTGTAGTAATATGTATTTAATTAATCGCATTTTCATTTACTGTAGTTAAGAGCATAAAATTGTATTAAAGTTAGAATAATATAAATGTGTTGCGGACTCCAACGAGTATTTTTAATAAATTAACGGGTATCCCGATAGTCTCGCGGTTATAACCGATACTTGACGAGTAATTAGGCTGAGTATGGAATACGGTTTTACAACCATGTATCAAATTAAGATTACCAATACCTGTCCCATTACAATCCCTAAGTATTTAGACCAGATATTCAGACTTTGTTATCTTTTTTCTGACATAATCTCATTTAACAATTCATTTACTACTTCTTGTTTTATAATTTATGTTCCGGTTTAACTAAGAAATGTTAGTTAAGTGTCACGTCATTATCACGTAAATAGTGGAGTTTTAACTAACCCACCTTTAATTATCGTGTTGTGTTTTTATTAAAAAAGTTATGTGACATAGCATAACGCGGTTGGTTCAGAAAGAGAATCTCTCTCTTTCTCTCTCACCCTCACCGTTTTCTCTCTCACACCCTAATTCCAAACCACGCCAGTTAAGAGTGTGGCGCTCCACCCCTTATGCCACGTTTTACCTCCCGTGTGACGGTGTTCTCCGGTATTATACGCCAACTTGAGTACGGGCGTCAGTCAATTGTTCACTTCAGTTTTTTTTGAACGGCTCACTTCTTGCTTCTTGTGAGACTTGAACCCAAAACATCACACTAAAGCGTATTAAAAGGTTTTGCCTTACCACTAAACCATCAACCCTACTGGTAATCGTTCACTTCAGTTAAGTAAGTTGATTAAGTTACAGAAAGATATACTTAGTCCATGTGTAGTCGTGAGACCTTATAAGGGGGGTTAAGTGACAAGTGGCGAAATGTGTAAGAAAGGGGGTTATATAACATGTATGTATATACATATGTGTGTGCGAGAGAAATTATAGATATATATGTTTGTATATATATGTGCAAGAGAGAGAAACCACAGTTCACGCCGCTATACATATCACACCATGCTCCATAACTCCCATAACGTCGGACAAGACGGTGTTCTGGAGCGACATGGGAAATTAGATTAATTCAGTTATTTTCTCGCCCATAATATAAGCTATACATAATACTTTTTCCAATAAAAAAGTAATAAACAATCCAACAAAGGTCCCACATCAATCTACCCCCTTTATTCACGCCGCATTCACTTCACTCTCACACCTCAAACACAGTCTTCTTCTCCATTTCCATCTCCATCACCCCCCATTTTCCTATAATTTACACCATTATTCTTCACCCAATTAACAATGGCAGCAGATGCCCTCACCACTTGCAAACACACCCTCTTCTCCTTCATAGTCTCCCACCCTCTCTACTTCTCCTACCTCATCTTCTTCTCTCCATTCCTCTTCAAATTCTTCCTCTTCATCTTCTTCTCCCCTCTCTTTCTCACCACCTCTCTCCTCCTTATCCTCGCCACCACTCTCCCTCACTCCAATATCCGATTCCTTACATCAATCTTCAATAATATTAACATCCGGTTCAAAGTTAACGACGTAGACCAGCAGAATGAAGAGTTTCGTGAGTTTGAAGATCTTGAGATTTATAAAACTGTGTTTGATTCTCCGCCTTTGTTAACTGTCGGTGAGGATGATGATGAGGTGACGGTTACGGATGAGCAGAGAAGCTTAAGGTTAGAGAGGTTGTTTGAAGAATTGGATCGGTTTGAAGGTTGTACGGAAACTGCTGAGATGAACCAGATCGAAGAAAATATTCGAGAATTTCAGAAATTAGGACCGGTTTCTGATGAAGATGAGAAAACTGATGAAAATTCGTTATCTCTGAACTCAAATTCATGGCGATCGGAATCTTCTAGTAGCTTCGGAAGCTGTGGATCTATCGGAGACGAAACGACGACGACGACGACGACGTTTGAGACGAAGAAGAAGAACGAAACGAAATCGTACGTCGAAAAAGTCATCGGAGAGTTACAGAAATCAAATTCAACGGTGGCGATTGAAGCGAAGAAGAAGACGAATAGCGAAACGACGTCGCATGTACGAAAAATGTTACTAAAGTTAGAGCCGGTGACGTCATCAATCACCGGTGAAGAACAACAGATAACCGTGAAATCAAATTCAACCGCGAACGAAACGACGTCGCATGTTAGAAAAGCGTTACAGAAAAATTCAACCACAGCGATACCAGTTTCCGGTGAAGATCAGATGAAAAATAACGAAACGACGTCGTCGCATGTGAAAAAAATGCTACAAAAACTAGAGCCGGAGCTGGAGCCAGTGCCAGTTACAGTCTCTGGTGAAGAAGATGAGAGGTATGAAATTGAAAACACATTCTCTTTGAGAACAAATTCATGGAGACTGGATTCTTCTGGAAGCTTCGGGAGCTACGGATCGATGAGGAAGGAGAAAGAATGGAAGCGCACGTTAGCATGCAAGCTGTTTGAAGAAAGAAACAATAATTCAGAACGAGGTGAAGAAGGTATGGATTGTCTATGGGAGGCGTATGAAGACGATAATTCGAGTAAGAAACCGAAGAATCGAAAGGAAGCGATGAGGAAAGAGGAGAAGGGGATGATGAAGAAGAAGAAGAGTGAGTTTAAGTGTTTTGAAGATGAGGATGAGGATGAGGATGAGGATGAGGAATTTATGAGGAGTGGGCAGTTGTGTTGTTTGAAGGCTTTGAAGTTGTCTACTGGGAAGATGAATTTGGGGATGGGGAAGCCGAATCTTGTGAAGATTTCGAAAGCTATTAAAGGGTTTGGTTGGTTGCATCATGTTGGGAGTAAACATGGTAAAAAGAATTAGGTTTGATGTGTTTGTTAATATATTTTTTTGTTACTTCTTTGTTTTTGGTAATTTGTTTGGTTTATATATTTTTTAAATATATGTTACTAGATAAGAAAATGCAACCAAACTACAAAACTCTCTCCATTTTTATATTTTCATATACATCTTCCATCTTTCATATTCACAAAACCTCTTCCATCTTTCACATTCACAAAAGTATGGTAATCCCGTTAACCGAAAAGGAAGATATCGCATTATCGTTGTCTTATGTAGCAATCTATCACGAACTCACATCTCCTACTCGACATACCACTTTTTGAAATCGGGGTGCAGCGCCAATTTGTAACACATGTTGGTGAGACCAGCCGAACCGTGCACCATTTTAAGTAGAGTTGTAAACGAACCGGTGAACACGAACAAGGCAATGTTCATGTTCGTTCGTTCGTTAAGGAGATAATGTGTTCACGAAGAGTTCATGAACACTTACCGAACGAGATTTTATGTTCGTGTTCGTTCATTAAGGATATGAACGTTTTCACGAACACAAACGAACACCCATAAAATCAACGTAGACGGTGGATGGCAGAAGGAGCAGTGCTAGTGCTTGAATAACTAATATTGGAACAGAGGTCAATGTATTCATTGATGTGAATAATGAGGAAGAAGGGGAAACGGTGCAAAAACAAGGCGGGATAAATTAAAGAATATAAATGTTTAAATAAAATAAAATAAATAAATGTACAAAAATCATTCATGAACAATATAAACAAACGAACATGAATGATTGTAAACGAACGAACGTTCATGAACCCCTTACCGAACACTCACGAATACAATTAAAAGAACGAGACCTTTGTTTGTGTTCGTTCATATAACTAATCGAACGAGATTTCTTGTTCATGTTCGTTCATTCATTAAACGAACGGACATAAACGAACTTCCCGCCGAATGGTTCACGAATTGTTCGCTGAACGTTTAGTTCTTTACATCCATAATTTTAAGTTTGTAGGTTTAATTTTATTTAATGTTAAAATTTAAGTTTTAAGATATTTAACTTTGAGAATATATTTAAATGAGTAAATTACGATTTTGGCCCATGTGGTTATATCATTTTTACCCTTTTAGCCTCAAAAGGAATCTTTTAACATCTGAGCTCGCAACGTCTTTTTTTCTAACTCTTTTGGCCCCTAACACTAACCCTATCCATTTACTTTTAGGGGCCAAAAGAGTTAGAAAAAAAGACGTTAGGGCCCAAAAGGGTTAGAAAAAAGACGTTGAGGAATCAGATGTTAAAAGATTTATTTTTGTGCTAATAGGGTAAAAGTGATATAACCACATGAGCCAAAATTATAATTTACTCTATTTAAATTAGAAAAAAGTTTGTGACTAAGGTAGGCGTCGCCACCACTTACTAGTTAATGAGTCAGTTAAGCTTTTTTTTTTTTTTTTTTTTTTTTTTTTTAAATTGACGAATGGTGACTTTACCCTAGAGTGCCCTTTCTCCCTTTTCCATTTCACAAATTTTATATAGGGTCAATCGTTTAGAAACGTTAGTGGACAATCAACATCTTGTCTTATGCTGTCTCTATCACACAAACTTTAAATTATGTATAGGGGTCTACATCAAACCCTACTAAACGTAGTCAAGCACAAACATGTAGTAATATGTTACACGAAACAAAATAAATGAAAATATTTCTTGTTACACACAACTATGCGAGCATCATCTTATATTCAGAGACATTTGTATTTCTTTTCTTAATTTTCTGAATATTTTTACTATATTATAATGCATGAGGGAGGGGTATTTTAAGATACCCAAAAAAAATAAGAATTTTTTCCCACTTTATTTATAGAAAGACCCCTAAGATGAGGGTAGTTTGGTCTTTTAAACACTATTAATTTTTTTTAGCCCCTAAACTTATTACAATTAAATCCCTGAGGTTTTAACAAAATTATAGATAATTAGTTACAATTCACCAATCCACAACAAACTTATAATTTTTTTACGATTTTTTGACATATCTTATAAACTATATTGTTTAAAAAACAATCCAAAGATAGCATGACGACCTACACATTTTTGTCGACATTCCGATTGTTGTCTTGTTCAATATCGATGCACGGATTAAAAGGTACAAGTCGATAATGCTTTAATGTACAAGTAATTAATACTTGTGATCTAATGCGCTTAATCTACAAATGCAAACAAAAACAAAAAAAATTAAAAGTCTCGTATCATAAAATGAAGATATTATGTGTCACATTTTATTTTATTAAAACTGCTTAATATCTATATTTAGATATATCTTATAAAAACTTACAACAAACTTCCTAAAATCTATACTTAGATATATCTTATAAAACTTACAAACCACAACAAACTTCCTAAATAAAGGGGTGGCAAATCTAAAATAAAACCCTAATGCACTTCTATAGTTACAACTATAAATACATAGCTGGACATCCCTCTATCTATTGCTAAACAAAGTTAAAAAAATGGATCCAGTTCTGAATTTAATTGTTGAGAAAAACCAAGCATGCGAGATTGAAAATTCTAATGTCAGTTCTATTATATCGCAGCAGTGAAAAATTGTTTTCTTTTATTTACTTTTATGTGAATGTTAACTTATTTGATTTTTCAGATTCAGTTGCATGATGAACATGCCAACTTAAACAACCCAGTTGTTGAACAAGCTTCTAAGGTGTTGATTTTGCTGGTTTTTAAGTATTAATTTTGAGTATATCTTTCATATTAACATGTTCGTTATGTTATTATATGTGTGTTTTATTGCAGGATGGTTATGATAAAAGTGTTGATATTATTTCTTATGGTGCAATGCTTAATCCATACAAGTTTAATCTTCAACATGAATTTAGTGAAGAGGTAGTTTTAATGTTTATTTAATCTTTTTTTTAACTTTTGTATTCAATTTTTGTCCTTTTTAAGGATCAGAAGTTTTCAGACTCAAAGGAAGAGATCCAAGAGACTCTCTGAATGGAAATGGAGTGAGGTTATTAATTTAGACGATTCTTAGGACAATGACAAAGAAGATGAAGTAGAAGATACTGTCGATTCAAGCACAAACCAGAAAACCCGATTAAAAATACCTCAAGCGTCAATTCAGAAGCGGAACAGATTTCATGAAGTCTATATGAAATCCATCAAGTGTTTTTATGTTTTTTTTTTCATTTTCAGTTGTTATGTTTGATCTAGACATATGAATAAAGTTTATTTTATTTTTAAACTTTATTTTTGGTGTCAATATAATGCAGGACCATATTAATAAAGTTCAAAATAAAGTTAGTTTTCTAAGTTTATAAGTCAACAGAACTTATATAAGTTAATATCCTAAAGTTGCAATAAATAGATATTGCAGTTAGATATAGTCAAGATGAAATTATAAAATATTGCAGTTATTCTTGGATATTAATCTAATAATTTGTATTTCTTAATTAAAAAATAATAAAGTAATAAACTTTAAAGCTAAACTAAAAAACTGAACTTACTATGATATAAAGTTAATCAAGATATAAACTCTTAACATCCTATTTTTTTTATAAAAAACTATTTTTAAAATTTTATAAAAATATAAATTTTTATACATATAAAAACAAAATTTAACAATTAAAGTTAGAGGTGTAAAACGTACTTACGAGTCAACTACTATTTTTTATTTTTATAAAAACAAAAATTTTAAACTTTAAGTTTATTGGATGAGTACCATGTGAATATTTAAAAAAAGTTATGAACTTTAAAGAATAAAATTATAAACTTTATCATTTAACCAACAAAATAAACTTACTTTACAACTAGAACAACTTATCTTTTATTTTTTGTCATTTGATTATTTTTTTTATTAAAAACAAAACTTTACATGTGTAAAACAGTTTTTTTACTTTATTTATAAACAAAACATTTTGTTTTTATAAAACAAAATAATTATTTTATAAACAATTTTTGTAACAAGTAATATAAATAAAATACTCCAGAAATTTACAATCATTACTAGATAAATACTAAATTGTGTTACAAATTTTTAGGAATAATAAGTTCAACTATATTGTTATAGATAATATTAGTCAGTTTCAAAAGAATTCTTTACTAACTTGACTAGATACATTGTATATTGTGTTGCATATTTTTAGGGATTATAAGTTAAAATTAGACTCATATAGATAATATTAGTTAGGAACTAAAAATTTGAACTTAGTATGATATAAAGTTAATAAAGATATAAACTCTGAACATCCTATTTTCTTATAAAAATGGTTCTTGAAATTTTATAAAAGTATAAATTTTTTATATCTGTAAAAAAACGAAATTTAACAATTTAAGTTAAAGGTCTAAAACATACTTACGAGTCAAATACTATTTTTTATTTTTATAAAAACGAAAATTTTAAACTTAAAGTTTATTGGATAAGTACTATGTGGATATTTAAAAAAAGTTATGAACTTTAAAAAATAAAATTATACTTTATAATTTAACCAATAAAATAAACATACTTTACAATTATAACAAGTTATCTTTATTTTTTGTCTTTTGATTATTAATTTTTATAAAAAAACAATATTTTTTGTCTTTTGATTATTAATTTTTATAAAAAAACAAAACTTTACATATGTGTAACACTTTTGACATATATCCACCACAATAGTGTTATCATAAATATTATATGAATAAAAAAACTAACAGAAACGAGTGACGCAATGCAAAGTGTCGTCCCGCCGCATCGCGCGGGCACCGTATTAGTGACATACTACAAAGCAGGGGTGGACCCAAGTTATGGGGTGGGTGGGCGGCCGCACCCCTTAAAAAAATTAGTGGTATTTTTCGCGAAAATTCTAGACCGCACCCGTTGGAAATTTCGTCCGCACCCCTTGAAAAATTCCGACCGCACCCCTTGGAAATTTTCGTCCGCACCCCTTAGAAAAAAATGTTAGGAATTTATGTAAAAAAAATTGTGAACACGGATTGAAACCCGGTCAAATTATGTAAACAAGTTAGCCTACTAACCCCTTTAATAAAACTTAAATTCAATCCATCAAGCCCAATAACTTAATACCCATTCAAGCCCAACCCAACTACTACTTTTGTTAAACAAACCAGTCCGCGTAACAAAAAGAATCCAAATCGCTGCCACTTGCCAGCAACTCCCGCCCTCCCTCTGCCTCACTTCAGCGCCCACCGACAGCATAATTCCGGTCGGCGACTGCAAAATTTCGGCTGCAAACTGGTTAATTCAGGTCGCCCCTGACAGGTACATATTTTTAACTAGGGCTTATAATAATTACTAGGGCTTGAAATTCAAAATTTTGGTTGGCAAACATGTTTGTTGATTATATGATTGTTGGTTGACAAATAATAATTACTAGGGCTTGAAATTCAAATTTTTAAATTGAAAATTAAGGAACATGGGCTATGGTTGAACACTCGAAGATCCTTGTTTGTTTCGTATGTGATAGGATTAGGAATGAACAATGAGTATGGAAGTTATGCCGCGATTTCTCAAGAGGAAATGGGTTGAACCACTTTTTTTCGCCGGATTATTCTAATTAAAGACCAATGTATGTTATAGATAAGTTTTTTTTGTTCTTTTATTGAATGATTAAGAGAAATAAAAGTAGGGATGGTTTGAACTTTGATGTTTTTTTGTTTGTTAATGTGATAGGAAGTTAGGAACTAGGGTTTGATTGTTTGAAAATTGAAATGGACCCGACCCGATCTGATTCGACCCGCTATGAAACTTTGTTTGTTTGTTTGTTTTTACTTGTTTTACATGACCCGACCCGATCCGACCCACTATGAACCGATTTTTTATATAGCTAGGGGTCTAAAATCTTTAAAAAATTTCCGCACCCCGAGGAAAAAAATCCTGGGTCCGCCACTACTACAAAGTCTACAAAACGTAAATATCACACATTCATATAGAAATTACATAAGAATAGAAATATATGATAAACGTACATTTAAAGGTTTTCTTACGATAACTAAATTGAATGAGATGTGTCCATAAGATATGTAGACAAATACTACAAAACGTACATATCACACATTCATATAGAAAATTACATAAGAATAGAAATATATAATAAACGTACATTTAAAGGTTTTCTTACAATAACTAAATTGAAAGAGATATGTCGGTAAGATATGTCGACAAATACTACAAAATGTACATATCACACATTCATATAGAAAATTACACAAGAATAGAAATATATGATAAACGTACATTTAAAGGTTTTCTTAAAATAACTAAATTGAATGAGATGTGTCGTTAAGATATATAGACAAATACTACAAAACGTACATCATACATTTATAAAATGACCGAATTGCCTTTCTCGTTAAAAGAAAAATGGATGAAGTTAACACAGTGGACTAAAATGGCAATGGTGAAACCTTTTTGGACCCACAGGTGAAAAATGAAACCTTTGGACTAAAATGGTAAAATGTCCCAAACCACAGGAACTAAAATGATATTTAACTCTTTTTTAAATATATGTTACTAGATAAGAAAATCAGTACAATGAAAATGCAAATGTCACACCCCAATTTTCCATGTGTCACCGGTGGGCCCGGTGGGGGATTCCGTGACGTAGTTGATATCGTCATAGTCAAACATACAATATATAAATGCACAACGGAAACAAAAGAAAGATTTATTTCAACTTAATAATATTGTAATATCCAAGTATCACAAAATAGTCGAAATAGATCCACAGGCGGATCAAAGCAAAGAGGAAACTCTATTTCAACAGACTTCATGCATCCTAAGCTTGCGAGACTTCTATGGATGCTAAGGAGTGGCCAGCCTATTACGCGTAGTACCTGCACTTAACCTTTTTGGAAAATACGTCAGTTTACACTGGTAAATACAATTTAACTGACTCATTTTGAAAAATGTTTAAATTGATTTGAATGCCCGCGGCACAAAACTTTTTATAACTTGGGATAATTATTTGCTTATAATCTTGTAAAAGAATTACATGTTTATTTTGCGTTCAGTGGCCCGGGTCGTGCCGGGTTAAAGAATAATAGACACACCACTTAATATAATTCCGTCGCGAGACTCCTCTCGTACCAACGATTATACTTGTTGTAATGCACTACGGGTGTACGCCTACACCCGTGTACTAAGGTCGTGGCCATTCTTTGAATGATGCCAAGGATATCCGGGACATGGTCATTAAACCCCCAAAGGCGTTAAACAAACAAAACAGCATTTTCAAACGGGTTATTTTGACAACACTTAACCACCGATCGGTTAAGGTCAATTACCCGACCAAGCGGTATTTTATATACCGTACCCCAAGCGCGTATAGGGAAAATAAGTTAAAAGTATTTACCCGAGCAAAGTATAAATCAAATACAGCAAGTGCACGTAGCTTTTACTGGGCTCCTATATCTGGAATTAAGGTTTTAATAACCTATTAGAATCCTAACGGGTCTTAAGCCTAGACCGGTTAGTTTTATATAAAGATTACGGTTTTAAACGCACGATAAAGCGAAGACCTTTTTTAGAATGTGGTTTGACCCGACAAGCTTGCATGCTTGTTTAACATGGGTAACTTAGTCACATTCTGGATTTTGAGACTGAAATGATATGGTTTGACCCGTTTCGGCTAAATTGGGTAAACTAGTTACAAAAGCCGATCCGAACGCGTAAAGTGCGTAACGAGTAACCATAAGAGTCAAATACAAGTTTCTGAAGTTAATATGCCTAAAATATGTTGTGATATCAGAATGATACCTTCCATTATGCCCCAAATGGTTTTAAACCAAAACTATGCCTCATAAGGGCATTTTGGTCATTTTATAAGGTGTAAGAGAGTTTAAATAATAACCTGAGTTACAGGTCTGATTAAATTAGTAAATATGCTTAATTTACTAAGTCATAACAGTAGGGTATCAAATATATGTGAATTTTATTGCTTATAACCATTCTATGCTCCGTAGGGGCATTTTGGTAATTTCACTTAGGTCTAAAATGTCAAAACTAGAAATCTGAGTTCAAAATATTTGCCCACTGTTTAAAATACAAAAACTTACTGAATATATCAGTAGGTATCAACCCTTTATGCTTAGAAAGATTCTAGTACATACTTATGCGTTAAAACGCTTAAAAAGGCGATTTGGAGCCATTTCCGGGTTTTCTGTAAAAAGCTGATATTTTTAATATTCCAGAAGGCTCAAAATAATTTGTTTAACATATTGAATTAGTAGAAAAAGGTTTGGGGTCAAAAGGATTTGTAAAACTCATTTTATAGCCCAAAAGGGCAAAACCGGCATTAACCGAATTAATCTTAGAACACTAAGTTATGCTCAGCCTAAAATTAAATAGAAATCTCCAAAAATCCCAAAATATTATTTTATATCAGTAGGTAAAAAGTTTTGTATAAAAATTTGGGTTTAGATAGGCTATATGTAATTTATGTCTTTTAATTACTAAAGAAGCTTTAAATTACGCTATTGAGCATAACTCTTAATCTACACCTCAAACTAATCTCAAATTTTAGGTGCAAGTTTATAAATCAGTAACTAAGGTGTCTACCCTTTTAATTTTCCAAAAATCACATTTTAGGGTCATTTGGGCATAATGGTCAACATATGAGCGATTAACGGAAACATGTATGTGAATAGGATATCTAATGAACCAGGTTGTATAATCTCAGAGAGTTATACTAACATGTAAATAGGTCCAAAAGAAGCTCTAAGGAAATCCTAAACTTGGCTTAAACGGGTCAGAACTGAAAGTCAAAGCAGAAGTCAAACTATGCGACTTTCGGTTCCAAACCGAGCAAACTGGAAATTGTCGAGTTGAACATGTTGGGACATGTTCTTATATTAATTACCAAGTTATTTTAATGATCAAACAGGTTGCATGTATCCTACATTGCTAATTATGCATTAATTTGCAAATAACCATTCTGTTGACTTTTTATAATCATCTTTGACTCGATAATTAACATAGTTAGAGTGGGTTTCTGAAAATACCCTTTTAAGGGTTTATTCCCCACATAATTACCTACTTATAGGTATTTTTAATTCGGGATATTAGTGAGTAATTATTGACTAATCCCGAAGTCAAACCTTAATTACGATGGGTTGACTTTTAGCTAATTAACTAAGTTAAAACGAATTTAGAAAAGTTAAGGATACTTACAAGAGTCCTAATTATGCTTCGGGGGCCTAATGAAGCCTTGTTGCTGATCAGAGAGCTCCAGAGAATAAGTTGTAAACTTTTGAAAGTGAATGCACCAATGTTCACAACTTAGAGCTCCATATATAGTCAAATTAATCTCACAAGATGATGCCACAACACTCTATAGTTGTTACCAGATGAAGACAAGTGCCCCTCCTGCATGAAAAACCATTGGAGAGGCCTCTGGTATAAGAAAACAAGAGTTTTAAGTCGGTTACAGACCTAAACTGGCAGCTGCAAGTTAAATCTGTCGCTGGCACTTTGACGCGGGCCACGTAAGCCCATAAGAGGCTCTTATGCGGGCCGCCTGGCCTGTCAGAACTTGCCAAACAAGTTTAAACTTTGCACTTTTGGTCCCTGGTCCTTTGTAACGTGGTTTTAAGCCCTTAAATTGCATTTTCAGCCCTCTAACCTTATTTTTAAGGGTCTTGGGACTTTTACTAACTTGGTCAAGTCCTTGACTAACCTTGTAACCACTCATAAGGCTTTAGAATTCAACGTTGACGCTTTTAACCCCTCGTACACGAATTTGATCATAACTTTCTCATACGATAACGAAACTTTATGAAATTTTAACCACATATTCTAGTGAGTATATTTTATCGTTACAAAGCTTCGGGTCTGCCAAAAGGTCACTCAGAGGTATACTTTGCACATGTTGACACATTTAGCCCCTGTAGTTTGTAATTCCTCACTTTCTTTCATATTTAGCTTCGTATGATCCATGATTTATTCGTTTGAAGGTATAAACATTATGTAGGGCTATTTTAGAATATAATTATCCATCGTTGACACTTTGGACCCTTATATTTTCATAGTTTCCCTGTTTGTAACCAATAGTCCCTCTAAAGTATTCTTTCACACGATCAGAGCTTATGACACGTGTTTATACATTATTGGACATGAATTTTCAAGGTGTTACATCCTCACCCCCTTAAAAGAAATCTCGCCCTCGAGATTTATGAAAACAATTGAGGGTATTTCTCCTTCATTGTGGACTCTAACTCCCCTCTGCGGGCATCCCATTTCACCTTAACAATATGCACAAGCTTTCTTCGAAGCCTTTTTACCTGTCGATCCTCAATCGACACAGGTTTCTCCACAAATTTTAAGCCCTCGTCTATGTGCACATCTGTATGTGGTATTACTAGTGATTCATCAGCTAGACATTTCTTCAGATTGCAGACGTGGAATACATTATGAATACCACTGAGCTCTTCGGGTAAGTTTAACTTATAAGCCACTGACCCAATACATTCGATGATCTCGAACGGTCCTATGTACCTCGGGCTTAACTTACCTTTCTTACCAAAACGCATCACCCCTTTCCAAGGTGACACTTTGAGCAAGACTTTATCGCCAATCTCAAACTTGAGAGGTTTTCGCCTCTTATCAGCATAGCTCTTCTGCCTGTCCCTGGCAGCTTTCAGGCGATCGCGAATCTGGACAATCTTGTCCGTAGTCTCAAAGACTATATCAGGACCTGATAATTGAGTGTCTCCTACTTCTGCCCAACAGATGGGCGTTCTGCACTTTCTACCATATAGTGCCTCAAAAGGTGCAGCCTTGATGCTGGTATGGTAGCTGTTGTTGTAGGAGAACTCAACCAATGGTAGATGCCTATCCCAACTACCGCCTAGATCAATCCCACACGCATGTAGCATGTCTTCCAAAGTCTGAATAGTACGCTCACTTTGCCCATCTGTCTGGGGATGGTAAGCTGTACTAAAATTCAATTGCGTGCCCAGAGACTGTTGGAAACTTTTCCAAAAGTGTGACGTGTATCTTGTATCTCTATCTGAGATAATAGCCACTGGTACTCCATGCAGAGATACAATCTTATCAACGTATAGTTGGGCTAATATGTCAGAACTGTAAGTCTCTTTAATGGGCAGGAAATGTGCTGACTTAGTCAGTCTATCTACTATGACCCATATAGTATCATTTCCTTTCTTCGTCTTTGGCAGCTTGGTGATGAAATCCATCGTCACCATTTCCCATTTCCAAGTGGGAATTTCAGGCTGTTGTAGCAAACCTGACGGCTTCTGATGTTCAGCTTTAACTTGAGCACACGTCAAGCATTTAGCTACATAAGTAGCTATAGACTTCTTCAAGCCTATCCACCAGTAGTTTGCCTTTACATCCTGGTACATCTTGTCGGCTCCTGGATGGACGGAATATTTGGAACTGTGGGCTTCCTTGAGGATAACATCCCGAAGTCCTCCATAAACAGGAACCCATATACGTCCATTTAATCTTAAGATTCCGTCTTTAACATAGGATAACTGTTCTTCAGTTACTCCTAGCTTTCCCTCAGGATAATTAGCTTCTAGCACAGCTTCCTTCTGTGCTGCTAACAACCTTTCATTCAAGCTATTCTTGATTTCAATGCTTTTGGCATTGGTTCTTATTGGCTTCACTCTTTCCTTTCTGCTCAAGGCATCTGCGACTACATTAGCCTTGCCTGGATGGTATCTTATTTCACAGTCATAATCGTTCAGAGTTTCCATCCATCATCGCTGCCTCATATTCAAATCCTTCTGAGTAAACAAGTGCTGAAGGCTCTTGTGATCAGAATAGATCACACATTTAGTTCCGTACAGATAGTGCCTCCAAAGCTTCAGTGCAAAGACAACAGCACCCAACTCCAAGTCATGGGTGGTGTAATTCTTTTCGTGCACCTTCAGTTGACGTGAAGCATAGGTAATGACCTTGCCTTTTTGCATTAACACACAACCCATCCCGGTGTGTGATGCATCACAGTAAACTACAAACTCTTCAATTCCATCAGGCAATGTCAGTACAGGAGCATTGCTCAACTTCTGTTTCAAAACATCGAAGGATTCTTGTTGCTTAGGCCCCCAGTTAAACTTGCTATTCTTGCGAGTGAGTAGAGTCAGGGGTGCTGCAATCCTTGAGAAGTTCTCGATAAAGCGTCTGTAGTATCCTGCCAATCCTAAGAAACTGCGAATCTACGTAGGCGTTTTTGGCTCTTGCCAGTTCATAATAGCTTCAATTTTAGCGGGATCTACTTGGATACCACGCTCACTCACAACATGTCCAAGAAACTGGACTTCACGAAGCCAAACTCACACTTAGAAAACTTGGCGTAGAGCTTTTCTTGGTGCAACAATTTCAGCATGCAACGGAGATGCTTCTCATGGTCAGCTTGGCTCTTAGAGTAAATGAGGATGTCGTCGATAAAGACGATAACAAATTTATCCAGATAGGGCTTGCAGACGCGATTCATGAGATCCATGAATGCGGCCGGTGCGTTAGTGAGCCCGAAAGGCATCACTAGGAACTCGTAATGACCATAACGAGTCCGAAACGCAGTTTTGTGTACATCTTCATCCTTGACCTTCAATTGATGGTAGCCTGACCTTAAATCGATCTTGGAAAAGTAGCTAGCTCCTTGAAGCTGGTCGAATAGATCGTCGATCCTGGGTAACGGATACCTATTCTTGATAGTAACCTTATTAAGCTCACGATAGTCGATGCATAAACGCATTGAACCATCTTTCTTTTTGACGAACAAGATTGGTGCTCCCCATGGAGACGAACTAGGTCTAATAAAACCTTTAGCTAGCAAATCATCTAGCTGCGTCCTTAATTCCTTCATTTCTGTTGGTGCTAACCTATAAGGTGCTCTTGCAACAGGTGCAGCTCCGGGGATGATGTCAATCCTAAATTCCACTTGCCTATCTGGTGGTAAACCAGGTAGTTCTTCTGGGAAAATTTCAGGGTATTCAGAGATGATTGGAATATCTTCGATCCTGGGCTTCTACTCATCCATGGTTACCTGTGCCATGTAAATGACACAGCCTTTCTTCAGACATCTGGATGCCTTGAGCATAGACACTTGCTCAGGTAGTCCATGTTGGGTATCTCCCTGAATGGTGAGTGGCTCACCAGATGGAGTCTTGATTACCACTTGCTTCTTATTGCATACTATTTTGGCTTGGTTATGCGATAACCAATCCATGCCTATTACTATGTCGAATCCGGCTAGCTTAAAAGGTAACAAGGATAGAGGAAAAGAGTGGTTCCTAATGGATAGGACACATCCATCTAATACAGTCGAAACTATCTCTATGGTTCCATCAGCTAATTCCACTTCGTATTTCACACTTAGGGCTTTAACAAGTAATTTCAATAATTCACAGAACTTATTATCTACAAACGATTTATCTGCTCCAGAATCAAATAATACTCTTGCGTAAACATCATTTATGAGAAAAGTACCTGTTATTACGTTGTCGTTCTGTATAGCTTCTTGAGCATTCATCTGGAAGACCCTTGCGTTGGTCTTCTTTCCCTCTTCAGCCTTTTTTCGCAAGTTTTGGGCAATTGGTCCTAAGATGCCCTTTTTCATTACAATTATAGCAGGTGGCATCCTTAAGTTTCTTGCAATCTAATGCCTTGTGATCCGGGGACTTGCAAATCCCACATGCTTTTGGCTGAGATTGGGATCTAGACTCATGCCTGCACCTCCCAAAATGGTGCTTCTTACACACCTTGCATCTGGGTTTATCACCCGTTTGTTGATCTCCCTTCTTGGATCCCGACCCTTTCCTGTGGTCGTTATTTCCCTTCCGTTTCTTATCCGAGCGATGTGAGCTGTCATCATCGCGCTTCCTCTTCTCGGCGTCCACATTTCTTAATGATCTCTGTCTTACAGCGTCCAGCGTAAGAGACAGAGATATGTCAGCTGCTGATCGAAGAGTAGCGGGCCGAAACGGGCTATCCTCTTGGGTTCAGGTGTTACAAGGTAAGGAACTAACCTTGACAGAGTATTAAAACTTGTGAGATAGGCCTGGCAATCCAGGTTCTTCATGACCAAAGATAGAAAATCAGATTCTATCCTTTCAACCTCGTGCTGAGGACAGTAGTTCTCCTTGATGAGAGCAACAAATTGATCCCATGACATGTTGTACAGTGGAATCTTCCCAGTAGCTTGAATTAATGACCTCCACCAGGCCAGGGCTTCACCCTTGAATGATTGGGATACAAACTTCACAATATCCCTTTCCGCACAACCACTAATGTCCACAACAGTGTCCATTTCATCCAGCCATGTCATGCAATCCACAGCCCCTTTTTCTCCGGTAAAATCCTGGGGTTTACAAGAAACGAAATACTTATACGTACAGGACTTAGTGTGTGGAGCATCATCAAACACGATCTTCTTGGGTGGATCACTGTTGTTGTTCGAGGAGTGCCTGTCACCATCTTTCTTAGATTCATCCTTCTTGGATGGCGGCTTGCTGTGAGACTCCGAGTGAGTCTTAGGCTTTGTGTGCTGTGTAGATAGGGTTCTACTATGGGTCCCACTGTACTCACTATACTGCCGCTCTAAAGCCTTTGTAACAGCATCATCAACAAGCGCTTTCAGCTCTGCGCCCGTTAACTGTATCCTTGCATTCTCGGGATTTTCTACTGGACGACTGTTCACTTCGTCCAACCTAGCCATGTAGCTTCGACTGCTACATATAAGCAATAATGGGCAAGGTTTTATTTAGAAGTTAACACAGTATTTTAGATTTTTATTAACCATGGCTTTAAATAGTCATTGCTGGTTAATTTGTTAATCACTTATTTATGCAGGACCTTTATTATAATCTTATATTACAATTTTAATATTGGCACCAAAAGGCCTAGTCACGTAAACAAGTTTAATTATAACCAGGATTCTCACAGAATCAGGGCATTAGGGTTTGAATCACAGTTCATTACCCTTTTTAGACAGTGAGTTGCAGACTTCTACTGTCTATTAGTCCCAACGGACATTTATTTATTACCCGTAGGCACTTCATCCCCAAGGGATGGTTATTTACTTACAGGGAATTTCAAATTAACCCAATTTTCAAAAAGAATGGCCTATGTGACTTTTACTGCATCACAGTTTGCCCAGTATGTCAACATACTTACAGATGTTAACAAAATTTGGAATCTTTTAGACAGGTTCTACCATCTTGGCCATGTCTACAACGACACGTGGCTAGGTTTTACCCCTAAGATTCTCTTTTTAACATAACGCAGATCAATCCTAAGTTGAGACGTTAAGTATGGACCTGAATCTAATTATGGAGGTACCATCTTGGCCTTGTCTTAAAATGACACAAGGCTAGGTCTTGTCCCCTTTTAGATTTTGCCATCATATAATAATGGTAGATCTTCTTTATTAGGAATGTCATTTTCATTCTACTTTTTATTTTAAGTTTATGCATATACTTATTTATAATAAACAATCATGAAAATTTAAATGCAATTTTTTTCCATTAATAAAGATTAAACAGTACAATACTTGCTCTAAACGGGACTTCTACAAAACAACATGCCCGCGCAGGGGCGAAATACAACAAACAAACCCACGCAGGGGTTAACTGAAAGACATGCCCACGCAGGGGCAGAATACTAAAAGACAAGCCCACGCAGGGGCTGAATACAGAAACAACAAGTCCACGCAGGGACTGATTACAACTAAACAAATAACAACAAGGTCTTTAATGACCCCTTCTCTTGGACTTCCCCTTGACCAAGTCTGACAGACCTTTGAAGAAGCCTCGGTTGTTTTCACGGTCTTCACGAACCACTTGCTCGACTCGGTTCAAACGGTCGAGAACCTCATGTTGGCGCTCCGGCGGAATTAGCTGCGGCTGCGGCGACTGATACAGAGGTTGAGGAGGTGGCGGACGCTGGTACCCATAAGTTGGGTAACCAGTGGTCCAAAGACCACCATAAGGTCCCTCTGCGTGACGTGCATTGTAGTCCCATGCTTCCTGGTACGGGTCTACGTTGGCATAGTCAAACTGGTTATGAGCCGGCTGCTCAAAAGGGTTGTACGTCGCTGAGCCGGCGTAAGCAGGTATTAGGTTGTCAAAACCCACTGGTGGGGCCATAGGCGCAGAGTTGATCTCCGGAACAGGGTTCGATGGACCCCCTATCTGTGGTTCTTCTTCTTCTTGGAGTGGCGGGTAGTGACTGCCACTCGATGGTTGGGGTGTGCTGATGCGGACACCCCCTCGCACGGACATCCGTGTGTTTGACCTTCTCCGCCTCGGTGGCTCCGTAGGCGGTTGCTGTTCCACTGGTGGTGGTGGTGGCGGTGTGACTGCCACAAATCGAGAATCCTCGGAAGGATCCTGCTGCTGTTGCTGCTGCTGGTATGGGGACGAGTGGTGAGAGGGGGTAAAATACCAGTCAATCTGTCTGAACCTCTCCTCGTAGCTGTCTGGACCGCGATAAGGCGATCCGTGAAATGAAGACCCATCTGAGATCTCGATGGGGTGGTTTGGGGTCCTAGTGGCAGGCTCCACGGGATCCGTGTCCTCGTCCATGTCATTTTCACCGGAAAAGTGGTCTTCTGGTCCAAGTGGGTTAAAACCCACGGGTTCTTGAAGGTAGTTAGCCGGGTTGAACCGGCGATGGAATGCGGGGGTTGGGTCACCAAAAGAGTGGTGAGAGTTGGACCTTTGCAAGGGTATGAAAGAGGCTTGAGGGTTAGTGGGCTCAATTTCCGATTGAGGCCCGAAAGAATGCAAGTATGAAGGTGAAGAGCTGAGGGAGACGGATCGCCTCCCAGGTTCAGTGTAAGTCCTCCACGGCTCTTGAGGACTTGTGCTCATGGTAATTGAAGGGGTACGCCGGTGCGAAGGCCCGACTTCATGATCGTGGCTTGTGAAAGGAGCCTTTCCCCGTCCGCGTCTTATTCTTGGTGGCATGGTTAAACCTGTCAACATAATTAATACAACAACATATATAAAAAATAAATTAAGGACAAATCAAAATAAAACATAACAGAGTCTGTCCTATGTTCTTTGTCTAGACTCGGAACTCGAGGAATGTGCATTTATTTAACTGAGATTAAACACAAAAGGCTAGTGTTTAATTCACTCAGCGTTGGCTCTGATACCAACCTGTCACACCCCAATTTTCCATGTGTCACCGGCGGGCCCGGTGGGGGATTCCGTGACGTAGTTGATATCGTCATAGTCAAACATACAATATATAAATACACAGCGGAAGCAAAAGAAAGATTTATTTCAACTTAATAATAATGTAATATCCAAGTATCACAAAATAGTCGAAATAGATCCACAGGCGGATCAAATCAAAGAGGAAACTTTATTTCAACAGACTTCATGCATCCTAAGCTTGCGAGACTTCTATGGATGCTAAGGAGTGGCCAGCCTATTATGCGTAGTACCTGCACTTAACCTTTTTGGAAAATACGTCAGTTTACACTGGTAAATACAATTTAACTGACTCATTTTGAAAAATGTTTAAATTGATTTGAATGCCCGCGGCACAAAACTTTTTATAACTTGGGATAATTATTTGCTTATAATCTTGTAAAAGAATTACATGTTTATTTTGCGTTCAGTGGCCCGGGTCGTGCCGGGTTAATGAATAATAGACACAAATATAATTCCGTCGCGAGACTCCTCTCGTACCGACGATTATACTTGTTGTAATGCACTACGGGTGTACGCCTACACCCGTGTACTAAGGTCGTGGCCATTCTTTGAATGATGCCAAGGATATCCGGGACATGGTCATTAAACCCCCAAAGGCGTTAAACAAACAAAACAGCATTTTCAAACGGGTTATTTTGACAACACTTAACCACCGACCGGTTAAGGTCAATTACCCGAACAAGCGGTATTTTATATACCGTACCCCAAGCCCGTATAGGGAAAATAAGTTAAAAGTATTTACCTGAGCAAACTATAAATCAAATACAGCAAGTGCACATAGCTTTTACTGGGCTCCTATATCTGGCATTAAGGTTTTAATAACCTATTAGAATCCTAATGGGTCTTAAGCCTAGACCGGTTAGTTTTATATAAAGATTACGGTTTTAAACGCACGATAAGGCGAAGACCGTTTTTTGAATGTGGTTTGACCCGACAAGCTTGCAGGCTTGTTTAACATGGGTAACTTAGTCACATTTTGGATTTTGAGACCGAAATGATATGGTTTGACCCGTTTCGGCTAAATTGGGTAAATTAGTTACATAAGCCGATCCGAACGCGTAAAGTGCGTAACGAGTAACCATAAGAGTCAAATACAAGTTTCTGAAGTTAATATGCCTAAAATATGTTGTGATATCAGAATGATACCTTCCATTATGCCCCAAATGGTTTTAAACCAAAACTATGCCTCATAAGGGCATTTTGGTCATTTTATAAGGTGTAAGATAGTTTAAATAATAACCTGAGTTACAGGTCTGATTAAATTAGTAAATATGCTTAATTTACTAAGTCATAACAGTAGGGTATCAAATATATGTGAATTTTATTGCTTATAACCATTCTATGCTCCGTAGGGGCATTTTGGTAATTTCACTTAGGTCTAAAATGTTAAAACTGGAAATCTGAGTTCAAAATATTTGCCCACTGTTTAAAATACAAAAACTTACTGAATATATCAGTAGGTATCAACCCCTTATGCTTAGAAAGGTTCTAGTACATACTTATGCGTTAAAACGCTTAAAAAGGCGATTTGGAGCCATTTCCGGGTTTTCTGTAAAAAGCTGATATTTTTAATATTCCAGAAGGCTCAAAATAATTTTTTTAACATATTGAATTAGTAGAAAAAGGTTTGGGGTCAAAAGGATTTGTAAAACTCATTTTATAGCCCAAAAGGGCAAAACCGGCATTAACCGAATTAATCTTAGAACACTAAGTTATGCTCAGCCTAAAATTAAATAAAAATCTCCAAAAATCCCAAAATATTATTTTATATCAGTAGGTAAAAAGTTTTGTATAAAAATTTGGGTTTAGATAGGCTATATGTAATTTATGTCTTTTAATTACTAAAGAAGCTTTAAATTACGCTATTGAGCATAACTCTTAATCTACACGTCAAACTGATCTCAAATTTTAGGTGCAAGTTTATAAATCAGTAGCTAAGGTGTCTACCCTTTTACTTTTCCAAAAATCACATTTTAGGGTCATTTGGGCATAATGGTCAACATATGAGCGATTAACGGAAACATGTATGTGAATATGATATCTAATGAACCAGGTTTTATAATCTCAGAGAGTTATACTAACATGTAAATAGGTCCAAAAGAAGCTCTAAGGCAATCCTAAACTTGGCTTAAACGGGTCAGAACTGAAAGTCAAAGCAGAAGTCAAACTATGCGACTTTCGGTTCCAAACCGAGCCTAAACTGGAAATTGTCGAGTTGAACATGTTGGGACATGTTCTTATATTAATTACCAAGTTATTTTAATGATCAAACAGGTTGCATGTATCCTACATTGCTAATTATGCATTAATTTGCAAATAACCATTCTGTTGACTTTTTATAATCATCTTTGACTCGACAATTAACATAGTTAGAGTGGGTTTCTGAAAATACCCTTTTAAGGGTTTATTCCCCACATAATTACCTACTTATAGGTACTTTTAATTCGGGATATTAGTGAGTAATTGTTGAATAATCCCGAAGTCAAACCTTAATTACGATGGTTTGACTTATAGCTAATTAACTAAGCTAAAACGAATTTAGAAAGGTTAAGGACACTTACAAGAGTCCTAATTATGCTTAGGGAGCCTAATGAAGCCTTGTTACTGACCAGAGAGCTCCCGAGAATAAGTTGTAAACTTTTGAAAGTGAATGCACCAATGTTCACAACTTAGAGCTCCATATATAGTTAAATTAATCTCACAAGATGATGCCACAACACTCTATAGTTGTTACCAGATGAAGACAACTGCCCCTACTGCATGAAAAACCATTGGAGAGGCATCTGGTATAAGAAAACAAGAGTTTTAAGTCGGTTACAGACCTGAACTGGCAGCTGCAAGTTATATCTGTCGCTGGCACTCTAACGCGGGCCGCGTAAGCCCATAAGAGGCTCTTACGCGGGCCGCCTGGCCTGTCAGAACCTGCCAAACAAGTTTAAACTTTGCACTTTTGGTCCCTGGTCCTTTGTAACGTGGTTTTAAGCCCTTAAATTGCATTTTCAGCCCTCTAACCTTATTTTTATGGGTCTTGGGACTTTTACTAACTTGGTTAAGTCCTTGACTAACCTTGTAACCACTCATAAGGCTTTCGAATTCAACGTTGACGCTTTTAACCCCTCGTACACGAATTTGATCATAACTTTCTCATACGATAACGGAACTTTATGAAATTTTAACCACATATTCTAGTGAGTATATTTTATCATTACAAAGCTTCGGGTCCGCCAAAAGGTCACTCAGAGGTATACTTTGCACATGTTGACACATTTAGCCCCTGTAGTTTGTAATTCCTCACTTTCTTTCATATTTAGCTTCGTATGATCCATGATTTATTCGTTTGAAGGTATAAACATTATGTAGGGCTATTTTAGAATATAATTATCCATCGTTGACACTTTGGACCCTTATATTTTCCTAGTGTCCCTGTTTGTCAACAATAGTCCCTCTAAAGTATTCTTTCACACGATCAGAGCTTATGACACGTGTTTATACATTATTGGACATGAATTTTCAAGGTGTTACAACTAAATTGAATGAGATGTGTCGATAAGATATGTAGACAAATACTGCAAAACGTACATCATACATTTATAAAATGACCGAATTGCCTTTCTCGTTAACAGAAAAATGGATAAAGTTAACACAGTGGACTAAAATGGCAATGGTGAAACCTTTTTGGACCCACAGGTGAAAAATGAAACCTTTGGACTAAAATGGTAAAATGTCCCAAACCACAGGAACTAAAATGACATTTAACTCTTTTTTAAATATATGTTACTAGATAAGAAAATCAGTACAATGAAAATGCAAAAACTATCAGTGAACATTAAGGCTATCGAGTGTGGGGATCCTCCCAGGGAAGGCAAGCCGCGTCCAGGGCCAGCTACACGCCGTCCTCTCCTGCAGCGTCATATCGTCATCGTCCACTCCTAGCCGCCTAAGACGAGGCTCTCTCTTTTTATCACCTACACACATACATATACATACATATTGTTAGGATCTAAGTTTGATATGACTGTGTTTGTTTAACTAAATGAAGATGAAATAGAAACAATTGCAGCGGAAATAGATGAATAAACTTTCAACACAATCAAATAGAGAACAATTTTAAGCAAACATGTTTAACATAGAATCGAATGATTGTATTTGATTACAATAAACAAAACTAATGCATGCATGCACAAAGTCTCCCCCTCAGCCTGAGCTCACAGTGATTTGTTCGTACAGAATGACTTGGTGATGAAAAGAGCTAATAGAACAGTACAGGGTACTGTTCTATTTATAGTACAGAACAAACCACTGAAGCATCTTTGCTGACGTCACCATGAAAGTGACATCTAACCTCCTAACAACCTCTAACCACTGACTATTACAACTAGTGCTTTACAAACTACTGCTTACAATGAATAAACAAAATACTAAGTAAACTACTGCATCTCATTCCACTGTTATAGCTCCAGCAGTACTTTGTGTCTTCAGCAGTGCTTGACCCATATCAGTAGATTGAGCATCAGTGCTTAGTCTTCAACAGTCTTTAGGTATCATCAGTTGTTGGAGACCAACAATTGTTGTAGAAGGGCAGTACTTAGAGGACATCAGTTGTTTGGCCACATTCAAGGGGAAAGAACTATTGCAAACAACTGCTTATTGTGAACCCACTGATCTGATCTAGTTTTGGCTTTATCGACTGTTCCTTTGGAGGGGTTCAATCCCAACACATATGTATATATAAAAGGGGCTCAACCCCACAACCTAGGCCCATCCCTTTAGGCTCATTCTCCACACCCGCTGACGTGGACGTCTACGTGGCGGATCATCCTCAAGGGACTACCCTCCTCCACACCCAATACCCTAACGAATACATTCCTATTGGAGAAATAGGGGTTCTATAAAATGTGTGTGTAGTGGATGTAGCCCCATAACCCCCTAACAATGATTTACTCAATTATTTTTTTTTTTACTTTTATAATCTCTAAATTTTAAAATAAATAAACAGAGGAGTAAACTTCCGTTTTGCGCCCTGTGGTTTGATCGTTTTAACGCTTTTGCCCAATCATTTAAAATTGTCATTTTCCTCCGATAGTTTACTATGTTTTTCCTGTTTTGCTCCTCACCTCTAACTCAGTTAACATTTTCAGTTAAAAGGAAGGGTATTTCAGTAATTTTGAATATAAGTAATTAATTATTTAGTTACCAAAATACCCTTTCAGTTAACAAAAGTTTTAGATGGAGTTAGTGTCGGAAGCTCTTCCTGATTGGGAAAACATAAAAAACTATTGGAGGAAGTAGCAATTTTTAAATGATTGGTGCAAACCGCTAAAATGACCAAACCACATGGAGCAAAATGAAAGTTTACTCTAAACAGAAATAATATTTTCATTAAATAAAAAAACTTCACAATAATTAAAAAAACATTAAAGTCGGCAAACTTGGTTCCATAGACGGTTGATCGGGTAGGAACCAGAACATAGGTTTAGTTCCGAAAGTTCATTTGGTTCGGGTCTTGCTCCAAACTGCTGCATGGACGAGAAGGAACGAAACGCGGGTTATAGGGATACATCTTTTTTAGATTGAAAGCTTGAGTTTTTAAAAAAAACTAGATTTTGCCCTGCCCGCGTTAAAGGAAATAAGCCGAATATTTATCTCTCATAACATGTACGTCTGTGTTTCGGTTACTTATATATACTACTCATAACACGATCCCAAAAAATTACATTGAGTCAACCAACTAAATTAAAACACTATCATACGTTTGCTTAAGGAAAACAGAAACAATAGAAATACAATAATTTTAAATAGGGGACAAAATTGTAATTTTTCCAGATAAATTAGTGTGTTCCAGGCAGCCACCTGGCACGAATAAAAATTACACCGAGTCAAATAATTAAAACAAAACACTTTTATAGTTTTGTAAAAAAAAAAAACTAAAACGATGACATGACTGTAATTTTACATTGGGGCAAAATCGTAATTTAACTGTGAAAGGAAAGGAAAACGATGGAAAAAATGTAAATTTAAATTGAAGGCAAAATCGTAATTTGGCTGAGTGGGGAAAAAACAAAACTAATGGCAAAACTGTAAATTTAAAGGGATGAAAATCGTAATTTTTAACCGAGGGTAAAATGATAATTTTTAGATAGGAGCAAAAGCATAATTTTATTTTGAGCTGGGGGTAAAAACGTAATTTTGAAATAATGGAAAATTCGTAATTTTAAAGCGGGGATAAAATCGTAAATTGGTTGGGCCAATGGGGGAGTGTCAGGCACTGCCTGACACTATTCCCTCATCTTGTGTCTTTAGTTATACATAGGGGGCAAAATCGTAATTTTACTGGGAAATCAAACAAAAACGATGAAAAAAATGCAAATTTAAATTGAGGGCAAAATCGTAATTTAGCTAGGAGAAACAAAACAAAACTAATGGCGAAACTGTAAATTTAAACGGGGCAAAATCTCAATTTTTAACTGGGGAAAAAACATAATTTTATTTTGAAATGGGGGTAAAAACGTAATTTTAAACTGATGGCAAAATCGTAATTTTAAAGTGGGGACAAAAATCGTAAATTAATTGGGCCCAAAGAAGGTGAACTACTGTTTCATTTACTTTCATTTTTAATATATGTATAATGTTAGAGCGAAGAGAATGAGAGATGAGATAATTGTATACAAATTATAAAATGAATGAGTAAATATAGGGTTTAAAAGAGCGAAGAGAATGAGAGATGAGATAATTGTATACAAATTATAAAATGAATGAGTAAATATAGGGTTTAAAAAGTTAATATTGTTGTGAAACAACGACCTACTAGCAACCAACGCATAACTATAAATATAAAGAACAAGGATTATAGAAAGTAAGAGAGAAAGAGAATATGAGAACTCATTCTTGTTCATATATGTATGAAATACAAAAGCCACTATTTATAGGGCTATCATTCAACACAACTTAAATGCCAATGGGAGTTAGGCATGTGGATAGTCAAATATATTTATAACAATCATAAAATATATTTATAACACTCCCCCTTGACTATCCACATGATAAAAGAAAACAATGTATTATACGCTTGGTAGTGTTGCCTCATTAAAAACTTTGCTAGGAAAACTCAGTGGGACAAAATCTCAGCTAATGGAAAAAGAGTGCAGCGCGTATTGTCTCCCCTAATACTTCTGGATCAGGTATGTTGCCTCATTAAAAACCTTACTAAGAAAACCCAATGGGACAAAACTTAGTCAAGGGAAAAAGAGTGCAACTTGAATAAGTCTCCCCCTCATTTTAACATGTATCATTTAAGTGATGTGTGTCCATCTTTCTTGAAAGTCGAACAAAACTTTTGTAGCGAATGATTTATCGCTTGATCCCTTAATGTGCAATCCTTTATGTTGAGCAATGTTGTATAATCTTTTAATGAGACTTTAGGTGCCTCCTTCCAAAAATTATCATATGTCCACGACTGTGTTTCGTTACATTCCTGCATCTACAAAACTAACCAAACTTGTTTTGATGGGTTAGTAAAATATAATCAAATATCGTTTATACCTGAAATATTTCTTTGAACTCATTCCAATGTCTCTTCGCTTGACAAATGTTATATCATGACAATAAGCTCAAATGAAAGATATTGTGATCAAACATAGCTAGTAAAACATATTAATGCACTTATGCATTTAACGATGGTACATCTAGAATGAGAATCTCTACTATGGTAGGAGATGATGATAGGCATTTCTTATAACAAATGACTTAACAACCTTTAACATACTTTAATGTTCAACTATGTCCATACTAAAATATCCAAACATCATCTTCTAGATGTACTTGAGGGATTAGTAAAATATAATTACATATATACTTGAACTACATGTCGAGAATAACTACACTTTGTAAAAGTCATTCAAAAATTTCCTCTTTAGTTTGAGAGTTCCCTCTCGATGATGTTTACATTATCACTGTAAGGGTGAAATCTTGTTAAATAGATGTAGCTCATTTTATCAAAATTATACCTTTCTTTTCAGAGTATAGTCGACTGTACCACATACGAGTAGTTTCCTTTAAGATTCATATATATAACACCTATGGGGTTATTGTTTCATAATGCTTTGAGCATTTTTAATCCTTCAGGGGGTTTTCATACAGATGTCATTTGCAATTGTCTCGTACATGTATACGGTGATGACATCCATAAGTTGTTTTATCTGAAGTTATTCTGAGATTGTGAGGCCGCTTAAACATCTAAAGATTATCGCATCCACTACAGGGGTATACGTTTCCTCGTAATCAACTGCTGGGATTTGAGAAAAATCTTTATGTTAAAATGCGTGCCTTACATCACAAAAACTCATTATTTACGTTTCCTTTTATTTAAAGACACCCATTTATAACCTACTGGTTTGACGTCTATGGGTGTTCAAACTGCTGGTTCGAAAGCGTTTAGTTTGTCGAGCAAATTTAGTTCAACCTTAAGTCATGTAGCCATTTGGCTATTTGTGTGCGTACACTCTTGCACACTTTCTATATATGTAATCTTTTTTTTTCATCGATTACATCTATTGCTATAGCATAATCAAATATATCATTTTACACGTGTTTCATTACGGTTCCATATTGTACTTATTTTGTACATAATTCATCGCGATCTCATTTTTGTTTAGTACTAGAGTTTCTTTTAGAACTCCATTAGCCTCTTTTGGGGTTTTGACAACAACCTTCTTTAAGGTTTAGTATGCAACCACTTCTGGGGTTTTGTGTGCAACCACTTATGGTGTTTTATGTGCCACCTCTTTTGGGGTTACACCAACTGTGTTACTCTGCTCTTTTTATGTTTGTGGGTTTTATCTCTTTGGAACCGATTTATTTCTCACAATTTATTAATATGATAATCATTTTGTGAGTACTTCCATTCGAGCAGATAAGTTTAAGCTGGTATATGTGACTTTGTCACTTTTTTGTGTTGGTGAATTATTTCATTTGTTATTAGTTGTAAATACACGCTCTTTCTTTTGGACTTCAGATTTGCATTGACCACTTCAGGGGTCGATATATAATATGATGCATATTTTTTTTATGTTACCAGTCTTTCATTTTCTTGTCTCCCCCTAAGACTGGGAATATCCCATTTTATATGTTATGGTGGTGCTATTGGTACATGGGCTGCACAACAAAATATATAAAAAAAATGGAAACTTGGTTCTCTTCAGGAGACCAGTTGTAATGGGGAGTATTTGTGATAAGCAGTTGGTTTTGAATTGATATAATCAATCGACGAATTCCGTCTCGACTACGTATGCCTCTCACTATATTTCACATTGTGCCCAACAATGGTCCCTACCATTGGGTTGTCAAATAACAGTGTTAAACCATGTAAAAAAAACAACGTTCCATAGTGTTGGGCATATGCTGCATATGGGTAGCTAAAAACTCACATGTAACCATGTATGAATGCCACAATCCACACAACTGTACATTTCAATGGTCCCATAAGAGGGATTGTTTGTAGAAGTTTATTGTTTTGAAAGGCATAAAAAATTATTTGCCACAAAAAAAAAAAAAAAAAACTAACTAGACATATGATAAGGCATTTTGGGAGCAATGTTGTTAGATTACTTAGAGGTGCTAAGGTGCCGGTTAGTATATTTGATTGTTTAGCATATCATGATGCTATCTTGATGACCTATTTGGTCATGCCATGTGGTGAACGTATAAATATTCAAGTAACTTCTGGTTACTCACCATATTTGATTTAATGGAATATTGTGGAAAATTAGTATCATTTCTAGTAACTTCTAATATAGTCTTCTGGCCATATTTGCTATACTCCCATACAACATTCATGGTGGCATCATTACAATTTTCTTAGTATGTTTATGATCATAACCTTTGAATTGATCATCATCACATTCATATTAGGGAATGGATTAAAATCACAGAACTTTCATGCTTGTTGTTTCAAACTTTATATATATTCTTTAACAATTAATGATATTTGACGATGGAAATTGTTTTTCTCAATGGATTATGATACATATTTTTCTCATCACATGATATAAATCGAGATGTAGTTATATAACCGAGACATTTATACTTATCGGTTTAAAATCTTACAAGCTTCGATAAACTCATAATAAGCTTTGAGAAGTTAGACACTCCATGTGTCTTTTTATATAAACCTTGACCACAATTCAATCATTTTTATAGCTTGTGATCATATACCACAACCCTGGTCACTTTGATGCCCCCTTTCAAATTTATAACATATGTAACATAATGTATAAATTAGATTATACAATGCATGACTATATAACATGTCACCAAATAAACAGGTTATGATACAACCTTATGAAATAAGTTTTTTTCATCACTTTTAAGAAATATATATATTTTTTTGTATTAGCTTATTACGATACAATAAATCGAAAGCATATCTCTTATACATATATATATTTTTAGTGTAACTTAAAACATATAACTACATAATCATTAAGTCCTTACAATGTTTTAGTAGCATATAATAACATATGATCAAGTATGTCTACTTTTTTTTTTTATAAATTTTGTTAGAACATGTAACATAAAAGGTTTCACGAGCTTCTCAATGTTAGACTAATTTACTTGTATATCATCTTTTCCATACAAGCATTTCAAATATTAAAATATAAACAAGAATATGATAACATTCACAAATATTCAATGAAACTATTATGAAATTTGCAACATTATAGCTTGTAATTATATAAATTTAGTATAACAACTTTAATAAACTACAACGATGACCATGGAATGTAATATTAAAATCACTACTACTACCCATAATTTTTTCTTCAACCACAAATAACAACAATAATGTCAAATTAAATATAAGACAAATGAGATAATCTTATATCATTACAATGCTTGTTGAACTTTTAATTTAATAAACCTTTCTTTTGTTCTCAATTTAACATATTACGAAATGAGTAAAAAAAATTAAGTAAATATACATCAAAATGAATTAATGATGAGGAAATCGGAATTAATTTTATAATTAATAATATTTAATTCACGCTCATAAGTTATATATTAGAACTTTAATTGAATTTATGCTATATTAATTAAAACTAAATAATATAAAAAAGAAATATAAAATCCATTTAGATTACATTAACCTAATAGTCAAACTAGAGAGCAATGCTTTACTTTTACTATTCAATAAACTATACACATAATTTATAAAAGTAAAGCAAAGCCATATCAATCCTTAATTATTTTTTTACTAGATAAAATAATTGTTTCTATCATATATATATATATATATATATATATATATATATATATATATATATATATATATTTAAAGAAACATTCAATCCTTTTTTTTAAACATACAGAAAGGCTTGATGTGTGGTAATTAACGCCTTGATATCAAATTGTCAATGATCAAGGTTAATTTCATAATATCTCTAGTTATTTCAAAATTTATATACCTCTATTTATATATATTTATTTCAACAAATATAATATAATAGTACACTAAATAAAATTTACAGCCTCATAATCGGTGAACTAAATAATAACAATCATAACATAATCGGTAAACCAAATAATAATATTTACGATTAATAAAACTCAAATTAAAAAGATTGTAAGTAAAATAAAAACAGTAAAAATTTCAAATTCAAATAACATAACTAATTCACAACTGGCAATTTAAATCACAACTGATAATTTAAAAGTGAAAATATTATCACCTTTTTCTACTTATATTTAGACTTCAGAGAATGTATGTCGCTAATTATAAGTATGAACAACAAATAGTAGTAACAAAAGCATATATGTTGATAACAAAATACACTATGTTTGTTAAATGTGCATATATGTCTATTTGATTATCATAGTTGTGCATATATGTTATGGATCTTTTATACCTATATTAATCATCTAAAAAATAATCTAATCGAGTACAACTTATTCGTATGAATGAAAATTATATACTCTTGTACATTCATATCATAAAACATTAAATCATATGTACTAAATGGCCATGTATCCACGGAACTGGGATGGAGATGCATATACTCAAAAACGAATGTGGTTGGAATGTGAATCGGTTAAGCAGAGAAATTCTTTTAATCATAGGATTTTGGTGTAAAATTTTGATTTATGCACATGTCCCAAGATTTTAACTTAGAAATCAAAACTAATCACGTGGGTTCACGCGATTTTCAAATTTCAATTATGTTCAAATATACATGAACAATATAGCATACGATATTCAAAAATTAAGATTACCTGTGTCTATTTTCGATGGTTGACAATGGCTCGTACGGTTGGCATAGGTGGCCTCAATCTAGTTGCTAATTTCTCCCACATTTATCATCTTCCTTAACATACGATAATATGATTTGTCTACAAAAGCAATTCGTGCTGATAACGTGTTGTGAAACAACGACCTATTAGCAACCAACGTATAACTATAAATATAAAGAACAATGATTATAGAAAGTAAGAGAGAAAGAGAATATGAGAACTCATTCTTGTTCATATATGTATGAAATACAAAAGCCACTATTTATAGGGCTATCATTCAACACAACTTAAATGTCAATGAGAGTTAGGCATGTGGATAGTCAAATATATTTATAACAATCATAAAATATATTTATAACAAATATACATATATATTAAATTTTTTACCGTTCAACGGTCAAAAAAATCAAACCAACAACATTCACCCGTTATCCTCAACGCGGGCATCCAATTTTTCAGCACAAAACGCCTAGGAGGGGGGGGGGGGGGGGTGTTTCTTGACGCTACGGGGCACTCTGCCTAAATTAGAGCACTCACGCTCAACTACACATGCTCTTAGTCCAACTAGTTATATCTTATGCCCTAATATTAGTGGTAAGGGGTTCGAGTCCTGTTCCTAGGAATATAGGATTTGTACTAAGATCGTTCCATTGAAGGAGCGATATGATATGTTATTAATCCAACCAAATGTCTTTTTTAAGTATCTATATTTCACAAATTTTATATAGGGGTAATCGTTTAGAAACCTTTTAGTGGGCATTCAATATCTTGTCTTATGTTGTCTCTTAAACACAAATTATAAATTAATGTATAGGGTCCACATCAAACCCTACTAAACGTAGTCAAGCACAAATATGTAGTAATATGTTACAACGAGAAGAAATAAATGAAAATATATCTTGTTACACACAACTATGCGAGCATCATCTTATAATCATACACATTTTAATTTCTTTTCTTAATTTTCCAATATGACATACTACAAAACGTATATATCACACATTCATATAGAAAATAAAATTACATAAAGTATATCACACATTCATATAGAAAACTAGATAAGAATCATATAGAAAATTACATAAGCATATATGACACATTCATATGGAAAACTACATAAGAATAGAAATATATGATAAACGTAAATTTAAAGGTTTTCTTACAATAACTAAATTGAATGAGATGTGTCGGTAAGATATGTAGACAATGATGTTTGTCTCTTATGGGCATGCCTATGGTGGATCCGTATGTCTTGTCCATTTAGATAAAGACACTTTTTTATCATTGTAATCATGTTGTCACACTTTTTGTAAACAGTAACTTATTTACAATATGGAAATCTTTTACCCGCTGAACAAGTAAACCCCAATTATGCCATATCACGTGTTTATATGAAAATAAAATGATTGCGTGACATTTACTAAATAATATCTAAAATAAATAGCAAAACCTCATATTTTTCATCATATTGTTGGAAGTGTATTTCAATTGAAGAGCCTAATAAATATATCATGAAATAAACTTCATTCAAGTGGTTTTAGATTTTTTTAACAAGATTAGTGAGAGCAACGTCAATACGGCTTTGTTGAACGTTTCTATCGGAGAAAGAAGCTAGGAATGGTAATGGGCTGGGTATTGGTAATCCCAGGCTCGTACTCGGTTGTAATTCTTTGTCCCATAACCGGCCCGTTACCCGTTAGGCATTTTTCGGGTAATTACCTGTCGGGTATCGGGCATACCTGCGGGTATCGGGTATACCCATTAATTTCTTAAAAATACCCATTGGGATAAATGTGCAATTTTTACTTTGATGTTTATATAATTTACTATTTTAGTGACTATAACAAATGAAAATATGATTAATAACTTACATATCATATTCAGACCACATATACTAAACTAAATTAAAACGATTACTTAATTAAGTAATTGTATCAGGACCACCTAATTGTATAAAACATTCACATAATAAAGGGTGATAGCTTTCATATCCAATATACATGCTCAAAAATAAGTTATATGTTCACTAAACACTTGTCAAATACATATCCACATATGACTATAGAGAAGGTAATAAGTACATGTACTAAGTTTATATATGTTAGTGCATGCATCTGTCGACTTCGTCTTGTATCGAGTCTTAGACTAGATAGGATAGATCAGGGCGCATTTTACGAGAAAATAGGAAGTTTTATAGTTGATTTCGCTTGAAAGTGGATTTGTATATGATTCCGCTTGAAACTGTTCAAGCGAAATCAGAAATGTGTTAATTCCGCTTGAGATGTCATTTGTGAGGTTTCGTTTGAACTGATGATTCCGCTTGAGCGTGTTCAAGCGGAATCAGATCTCTATAAATAGGTCTTAGGTGTGTTGGAGCGAAATCAGTTGTTGTATGTGAGATTTTGGATACCGAGGTGCTGCCGGTTTATCCAGTGATTGTACAAGCTGTAATATCAATCAAATCAGTGTTTTAAGTGAACTGCAAGCTGTGTCTACCTTTGTTTCTTAGTTTCCGCCTCTGGAACAAAGTAAAACTCCTCTGAACGACTCGTTCGGGTCATTATTCGATCCTACAAGTGGTATTAGAGCACAGGAGGAGGAGTTCTGCAGATTACAGCTGATTTTCATTGCATTTTCTTACTTCTACACCTTCTTTCTTGAATTGAACAAATTTTAACGGTTAAAATCTGCTGAATTTCTCATATATGGTGTAAAAGTGCATGTTAACAAATCCTTAAAAGTTTCAGCTTAAAATTCGGACTAAAAATGGGTAAAATTGACCTTCGAAGTGGTTCCGCTTGAACGGACTATCTTGTGATTCCGCTCGAGATTGGTTTATTTCACTTGAGTTTTCAAGCGAAATCTGGTATTTCGCTTCAAAAGTTGTTGATTCCGCTTCAAGTGTCCTATTTCGCTTGAAAAAGTTCAAGCGAAATCAGTTATTTCATTTGAAATTTCTGATTCCGCTCCAAAGTTTTGATCCCGCTCCAAATCATCCTGATTCCGCTTGAATTTCAAGCGAAATCAGATCATTTTGGTAAATTGCTTATCCCGCTTGAAATTTTTGATTTTGCTTGAAGTGTTATTTTCAGGTGATTCCGCTTGAAGTTGTCTGTTCTTGAAAAACGTGCTACCAAATCATGAGTGAAGAGTTTTTCAACGCGTTTGCTACATCTTCGATTACTCCGGCTTCCATAGCTCAAAATATGAATCTGGAAAATGAAACCGGAACTACACAAAAACCCCCGAAACTAATGAGCATTGAAGAATATTACGGATGGAAAGATCGCTTCGAAAACTGGGTTCAAGCCAACCATCTTAGATCATGGGAGTGTATTCTGAAGAGATATGTTTTACCCCGCACTGAACTGCAAACCGAAAAACAAATTTCTGAATTTAATGACCAAGAACGGGAAATGTATCGAGCTGAAAAGATGATGATTAGTTTGCTTCAGCAAGCTATCGAAGAAGACATCTTTGTGTTGCTACAACATGACAAGACCTCAAAGTCAATCTGGGATGCTCTTAAAGTCAAGTTTGAGGGTAGTGAAAATATGATTAAGAGTAAAAAGGCACTGCTCAAGAAAGAATTTGATATTTTTAGTAGTCTACCCGGGGAAGACACAAAGAAGCTTATCGAACGATATTGCCATTTAGTGAGATCCATGTCAATGCTGAGCATAACCAAAGATCGTGAAGAGTGGGTCGACAAGTTAGCTGATGCTTTACCACAAAAGGAATGGGGAACTTACTTGATGATTCTGAAGAACACTGGGGTATATGATGGGTTGACAATCTCTCAGTTCATTGAGAAGATAGAGAGTCAAGATCTGGAACAGCAGAAGATTGCTAGGATGAACAATCCGAGTAATCAACAAGATGTGAAAATGTACTACAAAGGCAGTATTCCAGAAGCTGAAAGAAGCCCGAAGATTCAAACTGCTTTTTGTGCTGGAGATTCATCTGAAAAAGTTGATCAAAGTTTAAACAAGAGCAGTGGATTCTCTTCATATCCAAGTGTTAATCCAAAAGAAACAACATCAAGCTTTCAGCATCAAAGTTCAAAAACTGGAAATGGTTGTGTGATACAATGCAACATTGCTTTAAATCTTCCGGATGGTCAAAGTTTTTCTGAAGAGGTTGCTAAATATCACATGGCATTACTTGGTTCCGTGCTTCTATCTTATGAAGGCTTGGTTGCAGGACGGATCGGGAATCCTATGCTTACAAAGGAGGATTACGATCAGATAGACGCTGAAGAAATGGAGTTAATGGACATCAAATGGTGTCTAGCTAGTGTCCTTAGAAGAGCTGAGAAGTTTAAGCTGATTACCGGAAGAAATGACTTTCTTGATGCACATGTTTCTACTTTAGGTTTCAATAAATCTAAAGTTACTTGTTTTAAATGCAGGGAGAAAGGTCATTTCAAGAGGGAATGCAAGAACAGAGAAGTGAATGATGCAAAGAATCCGTTCGGAAAAGATGACTACTACCGGAAAGCCATATACCAACAAGTTGGTCAGCAACAACAACAAGAATCACAAGTGGCTCATGGTAGAAAAGTGATTGAGGATTCAAAGAGAGCATGTTTGGGGAATCAAGAAAGTTTTAACTGGAACAAATACGTTTCATCCGACAGCAAAGCATGCCTAATCCATCAAGATGATGAAAGGCTACCTGAAGGCTTTAGCTGGGATATGTTTGTTGATGAAAAGGGAGAATTTAAAGCTTTCATTGCTAAGATTGTGAAAGAACCAGACGTGTTCACCGAGTGGATGAAATCTATTGGAGTTAGGGTGAAGAATGAAGATGAAAAATCTGTTTCACCAGAAGAATGCTCACAGAGTTTAGATGAAAGTTTACAAAGTGATGAAAGTTCAGAAAGAGAAGTTGTCTTTGATCAAACACCATCTGATTCTGGCTCTTCGGATGACTGTTCTGACAAATCAGTAGAGTTTGATCAATCTCCAACTGATGATAGTAGTGATGATGAGGAAGAAAAACATATTAATATTGCAAAATCTCATCTCTCTCCTGAAAGTTTTCATTTTTATTTTGCAGATCGTTTGAAAAAACTGAAGGAGAAACGAGCAGCAAAAGAACAAAAACAAATGAAGATTGATGGTGTTGTTCAAAATGAAGAAGTTAAAAGTGTTGCTGAGGAGATTGTTGAAATGAAAAAGAAATGTGAAAGTATGAATCAAGAAGAAGATTCTGATTTTAATGATAAAGTTCAATTTGCTAAAGAAGTGTTTCAAACAATCAAAAGAGTAGTTGAAGAAAATAAGAAAGTTGTTGAAGTTGAGAAGATCATCGAAGTTGAAAAGATTGTGGAAGTCATCAAGCCATGCTCAAAGTGTCTTGAATCCTGCAAAGATTGTGCAGCAAAAGATGAGAAGCTGGCTGAGCTTGAAAAGATAAAAGATCAATTACTGTTTAATCTAAACTACGTGAAGGAATCTTATGATGTTTTGAATAGAACAGTAACCGGTCTTCAAAAGACAAACTCTGAGAGAGAAGACGCTTTGACCATGATGAACGCTACAATGATGACAAAACAAAAAAGCAATCAATCATTACATTGAAGAAAATGCTGAGCTGAAGCAAGAGTTGGAAAAGGAGAAAATTGAGAATGAGAGAATCAGACGCTTATTACTGAGTTATTCTAGTTCTGATTATCTTATTGATCGAATTTATCCAACTGTTGCAGGTTTCGAAGCATTCAAAGACGACAAGCCAAAGAAGAAGGATACTGGTAAGAAACCGACTGTTAGCTATAACAAGTGTCCGCCTCCGATTTGGGAAGGTTATTCTCCCAGGAAACCAAATGAGGAGCAAGTCGAAAAGGCAGTCAATATAAAGTTAAAAACCGATACAACTGATGAATTACCAGAAAATATTGACGTTACTTTCACATCGTCTGACACTGATCATGAGTCTAAGTTAATAAAAAAGGTGGTCGATCAGGTGTTAGATACTGATGAGGAGTCTGTGTCAAAATCTGAGTCTGGAGGGTCAAGTTCGTCAGTCAATAGTTCAAAACTGATGGTCAAAAGGACTTACAGTAAAGAGTTTTTGTTATCAAAATCAAATTTGGATGATGAAACATTCGAAGTAGTATATACTTTGAATGATTCTGACAAATTATATTCTGACGAAGAGTTTCCAATAAGAAGTGTTAGATTTGAAATGATCAAAAAGGTTTTCAAAATGATAAAAATCAATATTTCTAAAATAAAAGATTTAAATCTTACTGGAAAACCTAAAAAATACACTTCAAGAGTTCAACAACGACTAAACAAGAAAAAAGGGTCACAATTCTGGTTCTGGTTTTCAAAAGAAACCAAACCATTATGGTAGCTACAAAAAGAAAGGTTTGGGTTTTGTTCCACCTGAAAATTATAAAAATGATAAAATTTCTAAAACAAACACAAAATTTGTTTCAGGTGGAAGTGCAGAAGAAGAACAGAAGAAACCATTCTGGAGGCAATCAAACCAGGAGTTTTTTACTGAGATGAAAAGAAAAGGAACTGAAGTTTTTCACAAGAAGGATACTCAAACCTGTTTCAAATGCAATGAAGTTGGTCACATTGCATCATTTTGTTCTCAATCGACAAAACCAAAACAGGGAGTATCGGAAAAACTTAAAGGAAAAGTTGACAACGTTGAACCACCAACTGAAGCATTCAAAACTTTTGAAAATTCTACTTATGAAGTTGGTGAATGTTCAAAGAAAAATTTTTACAAAAAGAAAGCAAAAGACAACCAAATGTGGGTTGTTAAAAAGTCTGATGAGAAGGTCGGTGATGAATCTGATTCCACAAAATCAGTGGAGCCACAAGTTGAGGTTAAAAAAGAAAAATTTGTGCTTTCAGAAGATGATGTTAAAATTCCATCATTGAAAATTGAAAATGTTATGCAAAAGGTTGGAAAGGTAGAGATCTCGAATCAATTCTTTTCTGATAAAAAGGAATTTGATGTTGAGAAAACATTCAATGGGAATGTTAAGAAAATTTTTGGGAAAATGGTCGAGGGAAAGGCCAAAGAGGTTAAAGATTTTTATGCGACAAAGAAAGCAACCTATAACCCTACTGAGCAAGAGTTAAAAACACCCAAGGTTGGTAAGACTTGGGTGGAAATTCTTTTCCCTTGAAACACCGGACTATGCCGGAGATCCCAAGTTTGTAATCGTGGATCAGGAATCGACATCATTCTTATTATGATAGATTTTATAAAAAGATTTTAATGTTGATAAATTTTTACAGGTAATGGACTATGCCGGAGCTTCCAGGTTGGTTAGTGTGAAGCAGGAATCGGCATCTTGATTGGTAAAATGGTTTGTGTAAATGTTTTATTCCTACAAGTGGATAAATGTTTTGGATATTTTTACAAGTGGTAAGAGGTTGGATCTTACAATTGATTCGTCAAGGTCATTAGTTTGAACTTGATGTAATCCTTATATATATGTTTGAATGGACAAGATGATGAACCAGTCCCTACAAGTGGTAAAAACAAACTTATTTTCCGGAAAAATCATTTTGATTAAAACAAACTTAAGTGTTTTGAAATCTTAATGAGAAAATGGTTTGTTGAAAGGGGGAGTTTTGATTATTTATGCCAAGTGGATGGCGAATTGAAGCGATTCGATATCAGTTGTTATCTTTCTGTACAGTTTGTTTTCAAATTTCTTTAAATGTGTTTGAATTTTAGGGGGAGTAAGAAATTTTCAGAAAATCCAAAAACATTAGAAAATTTGAAAAATCAAAAAACATGATAAAATTCAAAATGAGTTTTGTTGCAAAGAGAGGAAATGATAGTACATCAGTGGACTATCACAACATGCTAAAGAAATGTAAAGTAAAAATGTGATAAGCAATCTCACTGATGATATGCCAGTAGGTTTTTGCACATTTAGTAGATTGTGACGAGATATAAACCTAAAAATTCAAACTTGCTTATTTCGTGGGTAACATTTTCTTGAATATATAGGTAACCCCTGAAATCTTGTTTGAAAGGTCCCTCTTTCTGAGATACTAGGTCTTTATACTCAGTGATATCTGGGGTATTATCCCGGGACTTCTGCTGAATGGAAATTCTGACCTAGTCCCCGTATAATACTTTCTGCAAATGCTTTGAAATATAAGCTCGCCCTCAGCAAAATGATGAAACAATAAAATTGATAATCATTACTGTTGAAGAAAAGATCCTCTAAAGGGGACACACCAAAAGTCGAAGCCGTCATCTCTCTGCGTATACGGAAGTATCGACCTGAGCTCTCACGGCCCTCGCAATTAACCCCTTTACAGATATCATCTGTGGTATACTCACCTGTAAGACTGTATATTGGGATCTGGATACGAGAGTATATTCAAGTAGTGGGACACGCGAATAAGTTTAAGTGCTTAAAACATTAATATCGTATCTCAGAACAATTGAACTTTGTGTGAAAATTTAAGTGGACCAATATACTGACAATCTAGGTGAATTGTTTAGAACTTAAAATGTAATCAAGCTTAACGGTGTTGGTGATTTGTCTCAAAACTGATATGATCCTCTTACACAAACTCACAAAAATAGTGTCTGTAAATATTTCTTTACTACATTTCATTATATTCAAAAATCCAAAAAGATTTTAGTGTGTTTTAGCATAAACTTTTGAAAAATTCAAAAAGATTTTTGACAACTGGTGTTGAAAAGCTGATTTTCAAAGTTTCAAGTGCTAAACATGATGAACATAGTTTGAGGGGAAGTCTGTGTTTGAAAAACAAAAGTGTTTTGATCAAATCTTCAAATGGTTCATCAAGATTATAGTTAATTTTGAGAGAGAGTCTGAATTGGTACATACATCTATATTCTAAAATGTTTAAATTTGAGAATTTACTTTGAGGTAGAGATTGTGCAGGCATAAAGCTTAGCTAGGTCGATCGATCCTGAGAAGCTTGTGTTTAAAGAAGCCAGGTCACGATACCTGAGGATTCTGTGGATAGAGCATGAGCCAGGTTTCGATTCTGTGGACAAAGTTTGTGCCAGGTAACGATCTTGAACCGGAGAAAGCCAGACTACGATCTTGAAGCTGATGATGCTGATGAACTTAAGGAATGCCAGCACATAATAAGGAGGAGTCTGAAGATATTCGAGAGAAGATTTGGAAGAGTGAAGCCCAGAGACTGATCAAGACTGTAGTTGCAAAGACTCGACACTGTAAGACTCGTCAACATCTGAGGGGGAGTCTGTTAGTGCATGCATCTGTCGACTTCGTCTTGTATCGAGTCTTAGACTAGATAGGATAGATCAGGGCACATTTTATGAGAAAATAGGAAGTTTTATAGTTGATTTCGCTTGAAAGTGGATTTGTATGTGATTCCGCTTGAAACTGTTCAAGCGAAATCAGAAATGTGTTAATTCCGCTTGAGATGTCATTTGTGAGGTTTCGTTTGAACTGATGATTCCGCTTGAGCGTGTTCAAGCGGAATCAGATCTCTATAAATAGGTCTTAGGTGTGTTGGAGCGAAATCAGTTGTTGTATGTGAGATTTTGGATACCGAGGTGCTGCCGGTTTATCTAGTGATTGTACAAACTGTAATATCAATCAAATCAGTGTTTTAAGTGAACTGCAAGCTGTGTCTACCTTTGTTTCTTAGTTTCCGCCTCTGAAACAAAGTAAAACTCCTCTGAACGACTTGTTCGGGTCATTATTCGATCCTACAATATATATGGAAATCTATAATATGATACTTTCGGGTATTATTTGGGTAAATGGGCCGGGTATCGGACGGGTATCACTAAATCCCATACCCATTGGGCTTCGGGTATACCCGGCCCGTATGTTTCGGGTATACCAATCAGACTTGGGCTTTTTTGCCATCCCTAAAAGAAGCTCAGTTGAATGAGAGAATATAGGGTGATGTGATGTTCTTGTGGGGGAACAAATGAGACGAGTGGGGGAGCAATGAGAGAGAAGATGGATATGGAGTTTGAGGAGGATTTTTGGGTTGTGAGAGGGCATGAGAGAGTGTGTAAGCATGTATCATTAAATGCACACAAATTGCGAACTGGGAATATGCGGTTCAGGGTTGTAACCAAATTCAGATATGGTCAACAAAGTCAAAAACTAGATATTGCAATACCCGGGGTTGGATGTGGAATCGAGATTTGGAGAGTAAGTGATTGGGTTTTGATCGGTAGGTTCAAGTGATCGGGTTGGACCCAGAAAATATCCGCCGTGTAGTGTAGGGCAAGGACCGGGTTGGGAATGCCCGGTTTTAGTTTTTTTAGGGTAGAGTAAAAGACCTAGTTTTTTGGGCACCTCTAGGTATCATGTTACTACTGTTTTTGTTCTCTTTTCATTGGTGATGGCCTAAAAGTTATACATTCAAAACTCATAAAATATTGAGTTATGAACTACAAATATATATCTTTAACACGAAAACATCAAACTCTAGAAGTTTGGGTTGTTATATCATTTCTCAATCTATGTTTTAGTTTAGTTTTACCATAAAGTATACATTAGTAAAATGAAGCCGAAAATAATTGCCATGTCTCCCGAAAGCGAGTTTGGTGACAATAGTAATCTTACAATAAACAAGAGTAACCTTAACTAATAAATTAGTATAGTCTTAAATAGTAGAAAGGAGAAAATATTTTAACATTAGTATGAATAATTAAATAGTTTATTAGATAACAACTAGTGTGTGAGAGAAAAGATTAAATGGACGTACGTGTAAGTAAAAGTGTAAAACCCATCCTTTCTAGAATAGATTCAACATTTATAAATTTATACCTATGTGATTATATAATTCAAATTTATAGTTCAACAAAGAATGCACATTATAAAAAGAACATATTAATAGCCGTTGGTGGCAATCATAGCAATAGGAGCGGTAACAATGATAATAGACGAGCAAATTCTATTATCCCAAAGTTAATCATTCTATATTATAGTTTATATAAAATATGGTGGTGCAAGGCTTCCGTTTCACAGTTGGTTAAACTAGAAGCCTATTAATAAACCTTCTTGGACTTTCAAAAAAAAAAAAAGTTTATAAAAATATGGATTATGATTTGCCAACAATGATGGAGGACATGATAATGCTGGTCCTAGAATTTTGGAGCCTAAAGCGAATTAAAAATTCGAGGCCCTTTTTAATTTTTTTAGGCTCGTAATTTTGGTTTGTATCTGACATTAAATATATTCGAAAGAAACTTATAAAGCACTTAACCGTTATATAAACTAGATGATTTCCCTAATCAAATAATGTTGGGATCTAATACATAAATCAAATTTAAGTTGTTCAAAAGAGTTTAACCTAACAAATAACAACTTAAATTATGTGTGAAAGGAATTAAAACATGATACTTATTTTAAGTATACTATTTTTATTAGCTAGAAACGATTTTTTTAAAATAAAATTTTACATGGAAATATCATGTTAAAAATTATGTGAACAAAATATTTTAGCTTATTAAATTAAGAGAGGTGATTAAAAAAGATGCAATTATAACCCTTGATTAAAAGAGTGAGTGAGGTGATTAATAATTCTGAAAATGGGTAGCAGGTGGAATTCGAACCCAACTCTCTACAAAAACAAAATTTTGTTGTTACCACCAGACTATACTTGTATTAAGGTTCATTTGAGAAGAAAATTTAATTGAGAAGAGAAAAAGAACAAAGGGTAATTTTGTAAAACATTAAATAGTTTTTTCACTTATCTCATTTATTATTATTTTGACTAATTAATTAGTTATAAAGACTAGTATCCTCCACACTAATTTTTTTTGCCTACACACATCAAAAGTTATCTTACATATTTCGAAATTCATCCTACACGTTGAAATTTATCTTACACAACTCGTAATTTATCCTACACCAATCGTAATTCATCCTACACTTTAAATTATTTTATTATTATTTTTTTTTTGAAAAAATATATATTTTGAAGATAAGTTACAAAAAAATTAATATAGTTAGCTATTAAAGAGGAAGACTACAAATTAATGACCTATGTATATTTACCAATATACCCTTATAGTAACATTAAATACTTATATTAAATGAAGTAAAATAAAAAATTCTTATTGGTTGAAATTTCCTCTTTTATCTTCTTACAAAAAATTTCTTCTTATTTGAACTCTCCACTATCACCATATATATATATATATATTTTAAGTTTAGAGGCCCTATTTTTCGGAGGCCCTAAGCCGTCGCCTAGCCCAATTACACAAACGGACCGGCCCTGAGAATACAAAACTAAGGAAACAACCCAACGGAAGTATTCCTATTGGGTATTGCTAAAATTTCAAAAAAAAAAAATGATTACAAAAAAATTTTATTTGCTTTTGAATCAACATATCACTCAATTTCGTGTTCGTTCGTTAAGGAAATTAACATGTTTGCGAACTGTTCACGAACGCATACCGAACATAAGTTTATGTTCGTGTTTGTTCGTTAAGGAAATTCAGTTGTTCACGAACAGTTCGTGAACACTGGTCTCGAACACAAACGAATGCAAGCAAATAACAACGAATGTAAACAAACATTTAACTTGAAAATAAAAAAATAAAAAATATTGTTATCCTTAAACATTGGATATAAGTAGTTAAATACAACTATCCAATGATAAATCAAAATACAAGAAGTCTACTATACCACTAAATGATAAATCAAGGTTAAATAACCTAGACATAATTATCCCAAAAAATGTCTTCGAGTGTCCAAATTTTAGCTAACTTAGAAAAAGACAGGGTTTAAGTTTTCAATATGTTTAGTTAAAAGATTTATTATTTATTATTTTTAATATAATCGAACGAACGAACATGAACAAATGTAAATGAACATATTACCGAACGTTCACGAACACAGTCGAACGAACGAAACCTGTCTTCGTGTTTGTTCGCTAAGCTAACCGAACATAATTTTTTGTTCGTGTTCGTTCGTTAAGCTAATCGAACGAACATAAACGAACTACCCACCGAACAGTTCACGAACTGTTCGCTGAACGTTCGGTTCGTTTACAGCCCTAATCAGTCATGTTAAGATATAAGAGTCTAGCATCTCATATATTCTATGAAGTGGTAACACCTCAAATATGTTTGGCAAATTTCTGGAATAAACAACGAATGCTTAGATAATTTGAGAGTCTTGTGGGCCACTTTCAGATTGAAACAATTTGATGGTTCACTCGAACGAATCAATTTGATAAAACTCTTACAAAATTCCACAAGAACCAAGTATGATGTTAATGTGTGATTTTCAAGAACCAGTAATCAAACTAAATTTAAAGATAATACGAAGTTAGGAGATGAGGATTCAGTAACTCCAATTAGACAATTCACAATTTTAATTCAAAATTGCTTAAAAAATGAGCCAAAATTCTACCAAAATTTTGAGAGCAAATTTAATGAAATTAAGCCAAAGAAGGGTTGCCGCCCCTTCGACCCTGCTCACAGGGGTGCTGCCCCCAAATCATTGCTTAGACGTTTCGCTTCTAAGAACCAATTAGGTTTCTAAACACGTAAAATCATAATAAACTAAAACAAGTGTGCCCTCATCCACTCTCCTAACTTTTTTGATGTATATCATGATACATATCGATCAAAAAAGCAATTCAATTATACTAAAATTATCAACAAAATATCCTATCATTCTTGATGTGACACAAATCGTAGTTGAGAAAGTCTAAGACACGAAACCCTATAACTAATGTTTAGTTACCACGAAACAAGTCCTAGTTCCCAAATACAAATCTTAGTTTCGAAACACAATTGTGAGTGAACAGATCTATCTCTGACCATAGTCCGTTAATACTAACAACTGTGAGTGATAGTTATGGACCGTCCCCATTTCGATTATTCAATAGTTGGTTTGTATTACCTGGGTTTGACGAGACGGTGAAAAAAGGTCTCGGTAAGTGTGTGAGTCAAAGTTTAAAGATGAAATAATAGCAATAAAACTTAAGGCGGTTAGAGATGAATTAAAGAATTGGAGAAAAAGTAAAAAAGAAGAAGAGGAACAAGAATTGGTGGAGGCACAAAACAGTTTAAAACAGTTAGATGAACAAGCTGAAGTCAGATTGTTATCGGACCAAGAGATCAGGAGGTGGCATGGATGTAAGATCAAAATCAAAGAATGGAATGATAGAGTGGTGGCGGATCTACAACAGAAAGCAAAATTAAAGTGGGTGGTGTTAGGAGATGAAAATACGAGCTATTTCCATTCAATTATCAACAACCACATAGCTAAAAACAAGATTTGCGGTCTATGGATTGATGGGGTATGGGTATCGGAACCGAACGTAAGAAAATCACAGTTTTTGTCGGCTTTCAAAGCAAAATTTAAAGAACCTGTGGAGCTCAGACCAAGAATTAGGGCAGGAGATTTCAAAACTTTGAGCACGGTGCAAGCCGAAAGTTTAATAATTCCGTTTTCTACGGATGAAGTTCGGAGAGTAGTTTGGGATTGCGGTATCAACAAATCTCTAGGACCGGATGGGATAACGTTTAAGTTGATCAAATCGTATTGGGAGGAGTTGAAAGAGTTAATCATGGAGGTTATGAACCAGTTCTTTATACACGGTTCGATTCATCACAGTTGCAGTGCCTCGTTCATCGCTCTCATTCCAAAGGTAATTGATCCGATAACTCTATCTGATTTTAGACCCATATCATTAGTCGGTGTAGTGAATAAAATAATATCCAAAGTTTTAGCAAGCAGATTGAAAGGGGTTATTAAGAGTGTAGTGTCAAACATCCAATCAGCACTTTTGTCAGATAGAAATATAATTGACGGGCCGATGATAATTAATGAAGTGGTCGGTTGGGCAAAAAGAACGGGTAGAAGTCTATTTGTCTTTAAGGCAGATATAGAAAAGGCTTATGATACGCTCAATTGGAAATTCTTGATTTCCATTTTAACACACATAGGATTCCCACCGAGATGGAGGAATTGGGTTATGGGTTTTTTATTTGCTGGGAGGGGATCGATATTGGTAAACGGTTCGCCAACTGGTGAATTTCAACATAAAAGAGGCTTGAGGCAAGGAGATCCACTATCACCTTTTCTGTTCATTACGGCTATGGAGGCTTTGCATGTAATGATGGAAAGGGCAAAATGGAACAACTTCTTTTCGGGCATAAAACTACCAGAAGACGGACCATATTTAACACACATGCTGTATGCAGACGACTCAATCTTTATTGGTGAATGGGATGAGGTAAATGTAAAGAATCTCAAAAGAATTTTACGTATTTTTTTATCTTGTTTCTGGGCTTAAAGTAAATGCACATAAAAGCCAGCTATACGGGGTGGGGAGGACTGAAGTGGAAGTAGAAAGCATGGCATCAACCTTTAACTGTAAGGCTGGGAAGTTTCCCTTTGTTTACCTAGGGCTAAAGGTAGGTGCAAATATGAATAGAATTGTAAATTGGAAGGGGGTTATTGATATGTTTAATAAGAGACTCACAAACTGGAAGGCGAAAACATTGTCTTTTGCGGGAAGGGTCATATTGGTGAAATCGCTTTTTGGTAGTCTACCAAATTATTATCTATCACTTTACAAGTGCCCGAAGGGCATTATAAAGATATTGGAAGGAATACGTAGAAAGATCTTATGGGGTGGATGTAATAATAATAATAAAATTAGATGGGTAAAATGGGAAAAAGTGGTAGCTTCAAAAGATTTTGGCAGGCTCAGTACAGGGAATATTAGAGATATGAATTTAGCTCTTTTAGTTAAGTGGTGGTGGAGATTCAAAATGAAACCGGAAAGTCTTTGGGTAAATGTCATCACTTCGATTCACGCTAGTAAGAGGAAAGTATAGTCGATTCCGTTTAAAAAGTCTATGCCAGGAGTTTGGAAAAACATTGGTTAAATAGAAAAGGATTTTAGAAAAAGTAACACTAATATCAATACGAACTTGAGAAGTAAAGTGGGGTTGGGGGACAGAACATTATTCTGGATTGATACTTGGCTAGGCAACGAGCCGTTGAAAGCACAATTTCCAAATCTATATTTACTAGCGGTAAAGAAAAAAGCAAAAGTTCAGGAGAATTACAGATCATTGAATGGGGGTAGAGTGTTGGATTGGGTATGGACAAGAGCACCAGTAAGTGTGGAAGAAAAACAGGAAATGGAAGATTTAATGGGGCGTCTTCAAAGTCAAATATTAGCACAAGGGTGTGAGGTGTGGTATTGGAACAACAGTGAGAATCACGAGTTCAGCGTTAAGAACGTGAAAGCATCACTAGGGCAACATCTAGACTTGAATTCGTCAGTTTAAGAGTTCGGATAGAACTGTTGGGTGCCAAGTAAGTGCATAATGTTCGTGTGGCGTGCGATTGATGAGAAAATTGCGTCAGCAAAGGCTCCTAGAAGCAGAGGTCTAAACTTACCAGATATCGTCTATAAAACATGTGGTGCCGATGAAGAATCTGCAGTGCATATTCTCTTAAAATGTAACTTCGCAAAAAGAACTTGGGAGCAGGTGACGAGTTGGCTGAAAATTCCGATGGTAAACGTAAACGACAGTTTGAAAGACATACTATTGGAGATAAATGAAATTCAGCGGAGCAAGGGTATGCGGAAAGCGATTTATGCAGCGACAATACAAACAATGTGGTAGCTGTGGAGATCAATAAATGAAAAGGTTTTCAAAGGTAGACAAGGAAAGGTACAAACAGTTCTGGAAGAAATCAAGGAGGCATCTTATCAAGGGGTGAAGCTTAGATCAAAACACAGCTCATTAACAAGAAGTGAATGGTGGGATTTCAATGTAATGTTGTAGTTTGGACTGTGCTTCTATTTTTCTGTTTGTCTTTTGTCGTTGGTTGTCAAGCTCCTGGCTGGGGTCTTTTGGTTTTGTAGTCTGTTTCTTATAAATGGAAGTTTCATTTTGCTACTAAAAAAAAGTTCTCAAATATAAGTCTTAGTTCCGAATAACAAGTTCCAGTCACAGAAGCAGACACTATAAAACCCAGAGACACAAGTCCCAACCACTAAGTCCTGGAAGAAAGATACACAAACCGAAACGTAGGCTCCAGGTTATCCTACATATATGTATATAACGCGATTGTTATTTTTTCTAAACTTGTGATGATGTATAATAATGTAAGGATGCTTGAGAAAAGTTTGTGGTCGTTTTTATATGTCAAATAACTAGAGAGATTTGTTGAATGATTTTTTTTATGGGAACCTACACTATAGATGCTCTTAGATGCGCTAACTGCTTTTTTTCATATAGATGTTGCTAAAATTACTACATTTCCTTAAGGTTATTTCAAGAGTTGACACCATTTTATTCTGTTAACATAGATTACTAAACATCAGAAAAATACATAGATCGATGTTGAGTTTTCTTATGAGCAAATACATGGATGTAGGTGACTAATGAACTAAGCATGATAATACGGATGTTCAAAGTGAGGGATGTTCAAAGTGAGGTTTCTTACCAAGATGAGCAATGTGGATCCTAGCTTTTAAGCTTTGACAACCTTGCTAACCTTGTTTTTTTTTTTTGTAAAAGAAAGGAAGAGTATCTAAGTTAGGAGATAATTATAGAAGTATAAACACATGTATATTGACTATATGATATTCTTACTCTAAAGGGACTTGTTATCTTGATGATATCCACAAGTGTTTAGTGGAATGGATGTGCAATCGACGACGAGGTGCAAGCGATGGTTGTTTGATGGGCAGTGGTAGACTGTGCAATCGACAACTTTGCATGAAAATCGGGTGTGTGAGAGAAAATGGAGGCATATCTGTGTAAAAATTGTGGGTGTGGGAGAAGAATGGAGGCGATTGTTCCAACACTCACCGCCTTGGTTTAAAAAAAGCGTGCTTGAGGCGCGAGGCACGAGTGCTGATGCCTTGCATAGGCTGAGGCACGTGTAAAACAAGAAGCATACATTTTTTTGGGTACTGCTACCTAAAATCTTCATTGGTGTAGACGAAGTTTTCGCAAAAAATACTCAACCACCAAACAAACATATGCACCTTCAATAATAAACATAAAAATGAACTTAATCCAAAAAATAACAATGCTTAAAAACATCAATTAACTAAAAAAATTACTTACCTGATCTCTATATGATTGAGACCTCCTTGTTCTTGGTTGTGACGTATTTTCTTCTTCCTCTATGATGATTTGTGTCGCCTCCATTATCACGTTGACGAAAAACTCATTAGTTTCGTCCAATGAAGACGGAGAATCCTTGATGTAAAATTATGTAAGTTTACTGGGGCACAAGCTGAGTAATCGAGCTCTTACGCATGCCACATTATGAATATACAAACTGCCACAATTTGTAGGGGGTGGAAGCCGATGAAACGAACCTACCTGATCTCCATCTTCCTTCATACCTAGAGTTGGGTACTACAAATAGGATGGCAAAAATACCCGAGTCCGACGGGTATACCCGAAACCCGACACAAATGGGACGGGTATACCTGATTCCCGACGGGTATTGAGCTGGGTATGGGATTAGTTTTAAAAATTTTCGCGGGTATGGGCCGAGTATGGGATTAGATGATACCCGACCCGATTACCCGAAACCACATACCTGTTTACCCGAACTATATACCCGATTTTTTTATATATATTTTTATTTTTCATTAACCCTTTTCTATTAATGATTTATTTTAGTATGTTCATAATGTGAAAAAAAAAATTTCTTTTAGTATATGCATTTGATAATTGCATTTATATTTTGTATGTTGTGAACTATATACATGTAAGCGTATAAGTATTATAAAGTTATTATTAATTTATTATAAAACTTATATGTATGTAATGTACATTTTTAATTTATAATAATTGTTGTATAAATAAAATAACATAATAATTACGCTAGTAAAAAATGTATTTAGAAATCCCAACGAATATCTTTTAACAAACTAATGGTATATCCGATACCCCACGAGTATTTACCCGACAAATACCCGATAGGTATTGGGTCGGGTATGGGACACGATTTTGTAACCGGGTATGGGATTACCAATACCAATACCTAACCCGAACCCGACCTATTGCCATCCCTAACTACAAACCAATCTCCATCTTCCTACTACCTAATGGATCCATACCGAGGGTGTTGCAGTGGTGTTGCCACGCTACCCGAGCAAACTAAAGGTGTTATCCGAAGGGTGCCCTAGTACCCTAGGATTATTGAATGAAGAGAGAGTTTGGAATGTTTGGAACAGAGACCACGAAGACACCGGGGAGGAGTGGGAGTTGGGGGTAAGCATGATTTCCCGTGGCCCACTGTCCCACAGGCAATGTTGTAAAAGTTACGCCTAGGCGGCTATTAGTCCTTCATTGTTCATTGGAGGTCTGTTGACTGGATTTTGCCAAATCGAACAAAGAAGGCAACGATGGTTAAAATCGCCCAAAACTGGACCTAGTCGGTCAAAATTAGGTCAAATATGGATTAGACTGAGTAAATGACCAAATCAGTCAAGTGGAAAGAGTTCTTACCTTAATTTGAACCAAAAATCAAAGAGAAATTTAAGAAAATAGCCAAGAAATAAGTTTGACTTACCAAAATGGCCACCTCATGCGTCAGTGGAGCAGGGCATCACTGATTATGAGAGAACTTATGCGTCTGCAGGGCTCATTCATGCGTCCACCAATGTAGAAGTGACACGTGTCTCAATGACATCATGCGTCCCATGCGTCCGTGACTCATCCCATGCGTCCGTGAGTCATAAAGTTTACTTTTAGGAGATTTGAGGCATCCCATGCGTCCGTGACTCATCCCATCATCCCATGCGTCCGTTTGAGGCATCCTATGCGTCCGTGACCCATCCCATCATCCCATGCGTTGCCGACTCATTCCATGCGTTCGTGACTCATCCCATGCGTCCGTGACTCATCCCATGCATCCGTGACTCATCCCATGCATCCCATTTTCGTACTTGCTGCTTCATCCATACAAGCATCCATTTAAAGAATTAAGGACGCATAAGAGGGGTGATGCCCCGTTCCAACGACGCATGAGCTGGCTATTTTTGTAAGTCAACTTTATTCTTGGCCATTTTCGTAAATTCCTCAAAATCAAACCCAAATAAGGGCTATGATTTCTTCATGGTTGCATCATTTGATGAACGAGGGGGGGGGGGGTAGCTTATGATCAACGGGGCAGTGGGTTAGGTTTAATTAATCACTTGTCGGTACCTCACCGCGGGACTACTGCCTAGCGTTTTCTACATCATTAGGTATACCGGATGGCCTAACCAACGTGAGAAATGGTGAACCCACGAGTGTTTAGAATGATCCGTGGCACAATCTCGAAGGTATGGTCCATTTGTGATCTTTGGGGCTTTTAAAACCGACCGATTTATCATTGGTGGTCCAATCCAAGAGGAATCAGAATCTCCATTGATGCAAAGTGTGTATCAGTTTCGTAAACATGATGGGAACACGGATCTAAACCAGAACCAGAACCAGAACCACCCACCATCACATCACACGTAAAAATACACACACTGCATGTGTGGTTGAAGAAAATCAATGGCTACACTCGCTATTGCCGTTTCTCTATTGTCAACTCTCTCCTTCGTCTTCACCTCATCATCACCCGACGTCGTTTCATCCGATCTCAACATCGTAGGTTTTCTTTGTTCTCCTTCTCACAATTAATTATCTAATTATTTATTTATATACCTATATTTCATATCCAGCAATACGTAATCTATCATTTATGTAAAACCAGGGCTCGTATTTAAATCCATGCAGTGTTGCAACACATGGGCGATCCATTCTCCATTCAAAATCTGACCCTTTAAAAACTAGATTTGATCAGATCAGAAAACAAGTAGATGATCACAGATCACTTGCTCAAACATACGCTGCATATGCTCGTAAACTAAAGTTCGAGAAATCCAAACTTGTTAGGGTTTTTGCTGAACTTTCACGCAGTTATACAGATGTTTTATCGAAACCAGCTTATCGAGCACTCTCTGATTCTGATACTGAATCAATCGACAAAACAACGATGCGAGAGCTCGAGAAGAAGGTGAAAGAGCGGATTAAAGTGACCAGACAAGTGATTGTTGAAGCGAAAGAGTCGTTTGACAACCAGCTTAAGATTCAGAAGCTGAAAGATACGATATTCGCGGTTAATGAGCAACTAACAAAGGCGAAAAAGCAAGGCGCGTTTTCTAGCTTGATTGCTGCAAAGTCGATACCCAAGAGCTTGCATTGTGTAGCAATGAGACTGATGGAAGAACGAATTGCGCGTCCTGAGAGGTATACTGATGAAGGGAAGCCGCGGCCTGTGGAGTTTGATGATCCTAAGCTTTATCATTATGCTATATTTTCTGATAATGTTGTTGCTGCATCGGTTGTTGTTAATTCGGCTGTTAAGAATACTAAAGAGCCGTGGAAGCATGTTTTTCACGTTGTAACGGATAAGATGAATCTTGGAGCAATGCAGGTTATGTTTAAGATGAAAGAGTATAATGGTGCACATATTGAGATCAAACCTTATGAGGATTACACGTTCTTAAACTCGTCGTATGTTCCAGTCTTGAAACAGCGCGAATCTGCTAAGTTGCAGAACTTTTACAATTTCCTAAACATGGAGAATGCCACAAAGGACACAACCAATATGAAGTTTAGAAACCCTAAGTATCTTTCCATATTGAACCATTTGAGATTCTACTTACCCGAAATGTACCCCACCCTGCAAAGGATTTTGTTCTTGGATGATGATATTATCGTTCAAAAGGATTTGACCGGGCTTTGGAAGGTAGATATGGATGGGAAAGTAAATGGGGCTGTTGAGACATGCTTCGGATCGTTTCATAGGTACTCACAGTACATGAATTTCTCTCATCCTTTGATCAAAGAGAAATTCGATCCCAATGCGTGTGCTTGGGCTTATGGGATGAACTTTTTTGATTTAGATGCTTGGAGGAGAGAAAAATGCACAGAGGAGTACCATTACTGGCAAAATCTGGTAAGATTGATCATGTTTAATCTTTCTTTTGGATGACTTATGTTTTGTGTTTAAAGTTTTGATCAAGTTTTAATCTTTTGGATGATCTATGTTCTGTGTTTAAAGATTTGATCGATAAAGTTTTAATCTTTATTTGGGATGATCTATGTGTTGGGGTTGTACATGGTTTAATCAGATCATCATCATCATTCAGATGATTCAAACGTCTGTTGGCAGCGGACATACTTGACATATTTAACAAACAATAACGAACGAATGGACAGACAATTATCGAAGAGAATTGAGTGTCTTGGTACCGGTTAATGTTGCCGGTCCTTACATATATATACTTGACAAATTTGGCGGTTAATTGAGGCGGGAAAACTGTCATAGGCAGTTTCGAATATACCCGCTTATTATACCCACCACAACTTATCAATATGATCCGAGTTCTAGCTAATACGAATATAAGTGCATATACATATCATAAATTAAGTTTAATCGTTTCTTCTAATACTTCCCCCTAAACTTAATTACGTTTAGTAACACCCTTAAGAACACTTGCATTTGCTTCTTCAACAGCTTTTCTTGCATGATCAAAGTTGAATTTTCTTCTTTTCTTGTGTGCATTCCATGCTCCTTCCCAACTGTTTTCAGCATACAGCGCATACGATTCCATTCCAGTTGCTTCCTTGATTTCTTCAGCACTTGTGCTCCTTCCGAGACTGCATTCAGGTACATCTTCCCTTTCCTTCATTCTTTCTGATTCGTTGGCTCTTGTCTGCACATCTTTAAACTTATAGTAATACACTAGGATATCTAAATACATGGCATAAACGGTCCGCATGTATTCACCATCCTTGTATTCAAAGCCCATGTCTTTAGCGATAATTGGCCAGAGATTATCTTCGGTTACACTGTTGTAACCACCATCCCGTTCCACAATCATGTACAGACTCAGCAAATCAACTTTCCTGTTCTCGGTCATCACCGGAGGCATTGGCCTTGTTGTTATGCCCAGGAAAGTTATAACAAACCAAGACACCATTTCGTCGAATTTCTTTTCTAGTTCGTACTTGTAATGGAACACAAACTTGCCATCCTCTAACATATTTAACAGATTCACACAATCTTTGAAATCATTGAATTCCAAAGCCCTTATGATCATCACACTCCAATCCGTTTCATCGGAGGAAACGTGTAAATCTTCAAAATAGGAATTAAGGTATTCCTCTTTATATTTTTCATTCACATCATTTAACCTTATCACCTTTTGTTTTTCTTTTAGGCCTAATTCATCTTCCTTCGACAGTCCCGTTATTTCGTTGACAGTGTTCTTGATAGGGGATGAGAACATAGGAAATATTTTGCAAGTATCTCCATCCTTTTTAACCGTAAAGCCTTGCATTGTTAACTGATTTAGACTGAGTACATTTCTATCTAATTCCGGTGTGTATAAGACACCCTGAATCAACAACTTTTCATTATTGGACTTGACTTCTACAACCCCTATGCCCCGCATAAACAAGAAATCGTTTCCCCCCGAGTTGGTTTCAACTCCCACTAAATGTTTGATACGCTTGAAAACATTTAGATTACCGGCATAGTGTTGTGTAAATGAAAGACTAACATACCATATGTCTCCCCACGTTCCGCCCTCTGATCCAGTCACAATCATCTCGTTCCTTTCTTCTACCGATTCCCTTTGTTTTCGTATCCCTGCATTTACCGCTTGAGAGACAAGTTGTGTGTTTTCATCATTCTCCTTTGATTTGCAGTCGTATATGAAGTGGCCTGGGCGATGACAGTAATAACACAATTTTGTCCGATGAATTTTCTTTTGCAGTCTGGTTTCTTCATCTTGGCAGTGTTGGCATGGAAGGGTTGTCACCGTGGCTCTGATACCACATGTTGGGGTTGTACATGGTTTAATCAGATCATCATCATCATCATTCAGATGATTCAAACGTCTGTTGGCAGCGGACATACTTGACATATTTAACAAACAATAACGAACGAATGGACAGACAATTATCGAAGAGAATTGAGTGTCTTGGTACCGGTTAATGTTGTCGGTCCTTACATATATATACTTGACAAATTTGGCGGTTAATTGAGGCGGGAAAACTGTCATAGGCAGTTTCGAATATACCCGCTTATTATATCCACCACAACTTATCAATATGATCCGAGTTCTAGCTAATACGAATATAAGTGCATATACATATCATAAATTAAGTTTAATCGTTTCTTCTAATACTATGTTCTGAACTAAAAGATTGTGATCTGTTTTGCAGAATGAAAACCGGACATTGTGGAAACTGGGAACGCTGCCTCCAGGTTTGATCACATTTTATTCGACAACTAAACCATTAGAGAAGTCGTGGCATGTTTTGGGACTCGGGTATAATCCAAGTATAAGTATGGAAGAAATCCGTGATGCTGCAGTTGTGCATTTCAATGGGAATATGAAACCATGGCTCGATATTGGTATGAACCAGTTTCGACCACTTTGGACAAAATATGTGGATTATGATATGGAATTTGTCCAAGCCTGCAATTTTGGTCAATAAACCGTTATACGGGTTGATTAATACCAATCCTGCTAGGTCTGTTTTGTGTGACTTGAACGAGGGGGGGGGGTTGGAGTAGATTAGTTAGAGGTTACCCTCATTCGACCCTGGCCTAACGGGTTTAGGCCTAACGTAGGAGTAGCTCATCTGGCTCAGTTATTCTAGTAAGAGGGAAGTTGAACCACCTTGCATCACCTGTTTCATCTCTAGTGTAGCATGTGCTCTTGGTCATAAAGAGTAGTTGCAAAATTTTGATGTGAATAAGACTAGCTTTACAAGTATATACAAATTTGTAAAGTTTATAACCAACTTTTGTGTTTTATAAACATTAATAAACTGATGGAAATGGTACCTCCCAGTTTATTTTGGTGGAAGTTAGTTTTAGGCCTCTTGTATAATTTTCTTTTGAGTTAATTACACAAATGGGTCCTGTGGTTTATACCTAATTTCGTCTTTGGGTACTAACTTTTTATTTTAACAGATTTAGGTTCTATGGTTTCAATTTTGTAACACCTTTGGGTACTAACACCAAAATTAGTTAATTAATGACTAAAATACCCTTGCATTTTTTTAAGTTTATCAATGTAACACATTTGGGTACTAACACCTGATTTTATTTAAGTTTAAATCAATTTTACAAAATCTATTTATTTTTTTTATTTTCATCTTTTTATTATATCTCTTAATTAACATAAAGTCTTTTTTTTACTTTCATATTTTTATTAAATTTCTTATTTAACATAAAATCTACTTGTTACACCAGTATTTTTTTTAAATAGATTTTTTAAATAAAATCTAGTAGCTATATAGTTTTATGTAAATTAAATTTCTTACTAGTTTTAAATAATGTAAACCTTACTCGTTTTAAATTTTGGATATATATGATTGATAATAATAATAATAATAATAAATATCTTTCATGTAAAAAAATTAAAGCATTTTTAACTCGTTTTTTGTTCATTTACATTTTACTATTTTAGAAAGATATTTAATTCACATAAAATCTACTAGTTGCACTAGTAAAATCTACTAGCTATATAGTTTTATGTAAATTAAAAATCTATTTTACAAAAAAAAAAAAACGAGTTAAAAAAAGGTTTAAATTTTTTTAGTTTTATCTAAAATACCTAGCTATATAGTTTTATCTAAAATACCTAGCTATATAGTTTTATGTAAATTAAATATCTTTCTAAAATAGTAAAATGTAAATGAACAAAAAAACGAGTTAAAAAAAGGCTTAAATTTTTTTACATGAAATATATTTATTATTTTCAATCATTTCAATCCAAAATTGAAAACGAAAATTTAATTTACATTAAACTATATAGCTAGTAGATTTTATTTAAAAAATCTATTTAAAAAAATAATGGTGTAACAAGTAGATTTTATGTTAAATAAGAAATTTAATAAAAATATGAAAATAAAAAAAAATAAATAGAGTTTATGTTAATTAAGAGATATAATAAAATAATGAAAATAAAAAATAAATAGATTTTGTAAAATTGATTTAAACTTAAATAAAATTAGTTGTTAGTACCCAAATGTGTTACATTGATAAACTTAAAAAAAATGTAAGGGTATTTTAGTCATTAATTAACTAATTTTGGTGTTAGTACCCAAAGGTGTTACAAAATTGAAACCATAAAATCTAAACCTGTTAAAAAAGGAAGTTAGTACCCAAATACGAAATTATGTATAAACCACAGGACCCATTTGTGTAATTAACTTTTTTTTTTGGGTAACAAAGGTTTCTTTTGTTCGGATTTGTTACTGACATTAATTAAATATTTTATAGTCGTGAAATCAAACAATTGCATATGTTGATTTTTATGCATGAACACTATTTTAGAGAGTTTTTAGCTAATATCTAACAGATATTGTTTAATAAGTTTTTAATAGTTTCTTATAATAACACACTGGTGAAAACAGAAACGATATTAACATTGTGTCATTATGAAACGATAGTAGCATAAAATATTTTATGGATACCGTGGAGCGAGCGGAAATAGAAGACATGCCAACATCTAAAAAGACAATGATGCCACGTGATAATGAAAAAGGTAACAACGTTTTGTTTGAAGATTATTTTGCTGACAAGCCCAAATACGTACGACGAAGGTATATTTAGACAAAGGTTACGTGTGTCGAAACGTCTATTTTAATAATTGTAGGTGATGTAGAAGCAAAATACGAATGGTTTCAAGTGGGCCTAGATGGGAGGTTGAAAAAGAGTTTTACGAAAATGCACATCTGCCGTTAAACAATTTGCAACAGGTAATCCTCTTGACACATACGATGAGTATTTATGTATGGCCAGGAGGATGTCATGTGAATGTCTACAATATATGTTATGCCGTAATTAAATTGGATGCAAACAACATGCTCGTGTAACTTATGACATTGTTACAGAACGAATATTCGCCTACAAAAGAGGTTGCAATTGAAATTGTTGAACAACTAGAGGATGGTTTTGATGAAGAGCGTGGAAATAACGGTGAATGTTTTGATTTCGACAAAGCAAGTGAAGTTAGTACTGATGTTTCTATAGAGTATAGAGGTTTCCTGCAATGTTTGAAAATTATTTTAAAAGGTGGAATCAGTGGTTCTTTTGGGGAACATTTGCACTGTGTTCTCCAGTCTCATTTAACAGGGGAAGGAAAATGAATTAAAAGAGAAAAAAAAGAAAAATATATGATTTTTTTTCGTGTTCTCGAGTTTAATGAAAAGTAAGGAAAAAAGAAGAAATCAAGCATTTTATGTATTCCCGAGTTAAGAGGAAAAGAAAGGAAAGGAACAATTTTACTATTATACTCTTTAAACATGAAACTTTTTAATTAGATATGAGGGTAATTTAGTAATTAATAAGATTTTCTCTCCTAATCTCTCGGATTTAAGAGGATAAATATAGGTACAATTTTTCTTCCCTTTTCCCCTCCCCTTCTATCCTTAAAAATATCAGAAATACGGTTTTTTCATATTTTCATCTCTTTTTTTTCCCTTCCCCTCCTCTGCTAAATGAGACTAAGGAGTTAGTTTAGTTGTAATGATGGAGATTCGGGGGGGGGGGGGGGTTGGGGTGGGAATGCTGGTGGTGAGGGTAATTTGTTATGTTTCCGACATTAGAGAAGAGACAATCACATTATGTGGGATTGCATATTTGCAAATCTGTTCGGTGGTCAATTTTCAATTATTCCGACATTAGAGAAGAGACAATCACATTATGTGGGATTGCATATTTGCAAATCTGTTCGGTGGTCAATTTTCAATTAGATAAAGCTTTTTTTTTTTCCGGAGTAGCCGACTACAGGTCAAGAGATTTTGGCGAATGCAGTCGAGACGAATTATGGATCGAAGACTAAAGTAACCTAGAGATGTAACCAAAAATTCTAAATACTTACAGTTGAGCAAAATAACCTAGAGATACATGACCAAAAATAAACAAATGGTTTAAAGTCTAAAGCACCATATACATGCCAAAATCAACCAACTCAACGAAAATACACAAGTAAGATTTAATCCACAAAATGTTGCAACTTATAAGGTCCAGAAAACCAACTCGGTTATGTACCAATCGGACCAAATGCGACCCCACAAAATCTTGAAATCAAGACACAAAAGCAGCCGGATATATAGTGATATGTTTCAACGGTTGAGCTATATCAACCCCTCCTGCATGCTCTACAAACCCAGCCGGTGAAAATGAGCGACCATGACATACACAAACGATGCTCACATCCTTTTTTGTGTTGTATTTATACAAGAACCCGCTAACCGTCTTCCCATTCGGCCCGTTTCCAGTCGTTGAAACACATGGCATTCGGGCCAGTAAAGAGGTTTGTTGGTGTTGGCTACTGGGTGGTTCTGGTTTGGGAGGTGGGGTTAGGATACTTGACTCGTGTGGGTTTGATCGGTCGTTTGGTTTGGTGGTTGAGAGTACGGTTTGTTTTGATGAACCGGCTGGTTGATGTTGATCAGATGGCTCTACAATTGCCGTTGAAGTGCTTGCTGCTTGTTGGTCCAGTTGTGAGTTGCTTGAATTGGTTTGGCTATCATCACTAGCACCACCTACAATCACGGCAAAATGTCATTAAATTGACGCCGTCAACATCACGTTAGATTAGATATATGACATTAAAGGAATATCCAAGAACATTCTAGTAGATATTAATTAATTAAGGTATAAAAAACAAAGTTCAAAAAACAATTTTCTTCTAGAGTAAAATACTTTTTTAGTTCCTGTGTTTTAATGGTTTTAACCACTTGAGTCCAAAATAAAAAAGTTTAATGTCCTGAGTCCCTAGCCATTTATTTTATAACATTTAGAGTCCAATTTTGTTTATATTATAACGGTTTGAGGCCAATTTTGTTCATATTATAACGGTTTGAGTCCAATTTTGTTAAAAACATTGGACTCAAAAGGTTAAAAATTAGACTTAAACGGACTAAAATGGTTATAAAAAAAGTGTGTAGGGACTCGGGGCGTTAAACATTTTGACTTTAGATTCAAATGGTTAAAACCACTAAAATACAAAGAATCAAAAAGTAATTTACTCTTTCTTCTATTTATTTTGTAATATTTTTTTTTTCATTTCAATTTCTATTTTCTAGCCTTTGAAATCCTCTAGTTTCCATTTTTTTTATTTTAATTTAGTCTACTAGTCGGGGTGGACCAAGGTAGAGGGCGGACGCACCCCTTGAAAAAATAAATTTTAATGTATTTTACAGGGCAAAATCCTCGCATCCCTTGAAAATTTGGTTAAACCATTCGTTCGGATCCCTACAAAATATTTTCTGAATCTGGCACGCCTACCGGTAGTCAACTAAAAGAAATCAGATTAAAATAAAACCTCATCATGTCCCATTTCGGATTAAAACCATTGTTTTGGGCCACATAGGCTTAATTATCAAGCGGAATTATCTCTTGTGTGGAAATCAAGTTTCACAATTGTTTGGAGATATAACTAAGGGAAAAAAATTAGCCATTAAAAAAAACCATTGTTTTGGTCAACCCAAATGGAGGTTAAAACCATATTTTTGACACCCAAATAACATCTAATTAACCTTGCATCTCCAAATCTTTAAACTCACCAACTTTTGTGAATACAAATATCCTACCACTTAAACATTTAAATTGACAAACGAAAATATAAGAAACCAAAATTATAGTTCTTTCTTGCGCATAGAAAAAACCATATAAAGATATTATTTTTCAAAGCTAATTAACTAAACTATTCACTTCAAATATTAAAGAAGTTCCATCCATGATACCACTAGATAATGGGTCGAGGAAACCATATTTAAGTCAAATTAAAATTGAGACACAACAATAATTTATATTTTAGATAACATTTTTAGGGTACATAGTTTATTACCTTGGTGAGAGGAACATTGGCCATCGGAAGAACAACCATTTGATTTCATTTTACAATAAAGTTTCAATTTGTTTTTCCCTTGATACGGCCTAAAACTTCTACATGCCGTTGGCCGAAAAACCAAATTCTTATCCTCATCATCAACCGAACCAAACTTTTCCTGCTTCTGTTTTTGACATGCAGGCTCATCATCATTTTGTCCCACAATTTGCGCCTCTAACCACTCCTTATTCTCTACAAACGGACCACTTACTGACCCACACGAACCATAATCCACCATTTTCTTCACCTTTTCTTCCCTCTTCCGTCGCCGAACGCCATCTTTCAATATTCGATTGTCGATTTTCGTCGATTCGGTCACATTCGGGTTCGGTTTCGGATTCGCAAAAATCCCCCCTATCGATAACTCCAACATTAGCTCGTTTTCATCCTCCATTGAATAAACTTAAAAGGAAAAGAAACACTCGGATTCTTGATTCTTTTTTTTGTGTGGAAAATTGAAAATGAACTAGCTAGGGTTTTTTCTCAATTTAAAAGGGGGGAGGGAAAAACATGGTGGGAAAAGAAAATGACACGTAAGATATGTTAACGTTGTGACGCGTTAATGTCGGAGTACGGCGTCCGATGATGGTACACGTTGACACGTGGCGGGTAATGAGGGATTTGGGATTTGTGGATGAGTGCATGGTTGACACGTGGCGATCTATTTAGGTTTAGGGAATCTTGGCTCAGGTTAAGGATAACACGTGACGTGTATTATAGCATGGCTGCTTTGGAAAATTGACACGTTGGTATAGGGTTTGAAAATGTGTACACGGTTGGATAAATTACGCATGGGTTGCTTTACAGGTGTTCGATGTTGTTTTCTGGTAATCATGGTACACGTGGTGCGATGCATGGGGATTTATGTCATCGGTATTCATGCTACATCCGTTTCTGTTACCTGTTGGAGGTTGGTAGAGTCAAGGGTGTTCCTTCGGTTTATTATTGTTTTTGTCTTTCTTTTTTATTTTTTTTAACAGCAAAGCAAACTTCATCATAAAATGAAAGGTTGATCTAGTAAGACACTAGAAAGAAACCAAAGTTACATCAACTCAAGATCAGTAGAGATTTTTTAAAGATGAGTCTTTATTTCGCTTAGAAGTCGATCCCCTTTTGTTGCGTTAAATTGGAGTAAACTAGTGGGAGTCCCTACGCTACACGGTATCGACTCAATTCGATTCGATGTAGTACTAGTACGATGCTCGTACTTGATATAGCAATCAATTATAATCGACACTTATTTCACATAATTCGAAAACCAAAAAAATTAATACTGGTATCAAACTAAACCAACACTCGATACAACTCACAATTCGATTACAAATGATTGGAGTAAACTAGTGGGAGTCCCTACGCTACACGGTGTCGACTCAATTCGATTTGATGTAGTACTGCATTCCTGGTTCAGACAATTCACAGACAAAGCTATTGTCCTGTTTCAATGCAATGCACAAAAAACACAAAAAAATGTCTTATTTGTAAAACGCAATGAGCAAAAAACACAAAGAAATGTCTTAATTCTAAAACGCAATAACCTAAAAACACAAAAAAAGTGTAGTTTCTAAAACGCAATGGACTGAAAACACATAAAAATGTGTTTTTACCTAAAACGCAATTCACCAAAAACACAAACAAATGTCTTATTCCTAAAACGCAATGGCCAGAAAACACTTAAAATGTCTGTTTTCTAAAACGGAATGGACTGAAAACACATAAAAAGGTGTTTTACCTAAAACGCAATGCACAAAAAACACAAAGAAATGTCTTATTTATTAAACGCAATAGCCAGAAAACGCTTAAAAATGTCTCATTTCTAAAACGCATTGGCCTAAAAAAACAAAAGAAAGTGTTCTCTGTAAACGCAATGGACTGAAAACACCTAAAAATGTGTTTTACCTAAAACGCAATGACTAAAAACACTTCAAAAATGTGTTTTTCTAAAACGCAATGACTAAAAACACTTCAAAAATGGTGTTTTTCTAAAACGCAATGGTCAGAAAACACATAAAAATGTCTTAGTTCTAAAACGCAATGTCTTAAAAACACAAAAGAAAATGTTCTCTCTAAAACGCATTGAACCAGAACAATAGTTTTGTCTGTGAATTGTCTGAACCAGGAATGCAGTTTTAAAACGCAATGGCATAAAACTGTCTACGAATGCAGTTTTCCAGAGGCAAATTTACAGAAAATTAAATTTTCTCATGCATTTTTATTAAAGCATTTTTATTAAGGCAAATTTGCAAGATCCTCTTAATTGACACCAAGTAGCTCCAGCCTAGTTTCGAGAGGTACCTGTTACTTAGTCTTTGGAAAATACGTCAGTTTTCACTCGTAAATACAATTAACTTACTCATTTTAAAAGAGTTTATGAAAACTAATTTAGGCGCACAAGGCACAAAACCTTTTGTAACTTGGGACAATTTTTATTAAAATCTTGCATACAGATTTACATGTTTGTCATACAATTGGGGCCGGTTTGGAAGCCGGTCATGTTTAACCGACTTACCACTTATAAAACCCACAAAGGAGTTATCCCCAACTTGTGGGTAACATTTAGCATTTTGCATCTGTCAGTTGTATGCCTACCCGTGCATAGGTCGTGACCATTAGTAACATAAATGAGCCAAGGATATCCAAGTCACGGTCGTTAACTCCCAATGTTTATGTTATCAAACAAAACAGATTAAAACGGGTTATGCGGATTTATTAAATCACAATCCGACTAAATAATCCCATACCCGACCAAGCGGTAATAATTTACCGTATCCCGAGCACGTATAGGGAAAATAAGTTAAAAGTATTTACCTGAGTTAAATTATGCAAAGATTGCAACTCAGCCGTATATTCCTAAGGGTTTATGCAAATTTCTTCCACTGAAGCTACTTAATCTGTAAGGAAGGTTTTATTAACCTATTAGGATACTAACGGGTCTTATTTAAGTCAAAGACTTAGACCGGTTAGTTTTAAAGATACTTTACGTTTAGAAACGCTAGATTAATCGGAGACCGGAATGGAATGTAATTTAGACCCAACAAGTACGAATACTTGTATAATATGGGTAAACTAAACACATTCTGGAATTTGAAGTTTAAATGATAAGGTTTAACCCGTTTTGTCTAATTTATGTAAACTAGTTACATAAACCGAACCGAACGCATATAAGCATAATGGGTAACCAAATGAACCATATACAAGTTTCTGCTTAAATTATGTTAAGACATCATTAGGATGTCAACATATATGCCCAAAAAGTATTTAAAACCGATTTAAGCCTCATAAGGGCATTCTGGTCATTTTAGGATTTATAAAAGAGGTTTATAGGTAAACTGATGTTCTTCTCAAAAGCATTCTGTAAAAATATTTATTTATGATGTTATATCAGTAGGATATCATACATATGTGTCGTTTACCATTTATGGCCAAACTATGCTCCGAAAGCGTATTTTGGTCATTTCATATATGCTTTTAAGGAAATAATTGGAAGTCTGAGTTCATAACTTATACCTACTGTAAAAATATTAAAATTATTTATAAATTCAGTAGGTAACAAGTCTAGGGGTGCTAAATATGGTTTTAAACCATACTATGCACCAATTAAGCGTAAAAACCGATAATTGACGATATTTGCAAAGTTTATGTGATTCTGAGATTTTGATCAGCCTTGGATGGTCAAAATATTTTATTTTTCATATTAGATCAGTAGCAAAAGGTTTGGCATGTTTATTATTTGTAAAACTCATTTTATTTACAAAAAGGCATTTTCGTCAATTATAGAATTTATACAAGAACTCAATGTTAAGGTCAATATATAATCTGACCCAACATTCCAAAAATTCCTAAAAATGATATCATAATAGTAGGTTAAGAGTTTTGTGTCAAAATTTATGTTTAAGCATGATTTATGCACTAAAGGATAATTTAGTCTTTATAAAAGCTAAATTTACAAACTTTTACACAACATCAGTTTATGACAAGAATAAAATTATCAAAATACTTTAATCATGTTTAGTAATCAGTACCTAACTTATTTGCATGACCATTTATTCAAAAATCCTAATTTTTATCATAAGGGCAAAATGGTCAACATTAAGCATAATAATAGAAACATGCATATAATTCAGAATTTCTAAGTGATCATGTAATATAACCTCAGAGGGTTGTACTACAACATTATATGGTTACTATGAAAGTTTAAAACCTAAAGGAATTAAGCTTAATCGGGTCAGAACTGAAAGTCAAAGCAAAAGTCAAGCTTTTGCGACTTTCGGTTGCGAACCGAGCTTAAACTCAGAATTGTCGGGTTGAACATGTATAAACATGTTCTAATAATATTTACCAAGTTGTTTAAATGATAAAATATGTTTTATAACCTCTACATTATTAGTTTTGATTATTATTCACAAATTTGACCTGTTTGACTTTTTGATTAAATACTTTGACCCGACAATTAACTAAGCAAACATGAAAATTAGGAGGTGCCCTTTTGAGGGATTAACACCTACCTAATTATGATCACATAGCCACATTCGCCTCGAACAATGGCTGGACCATTTAGGTTTTAACCGAAGGTCAAAGTCATTTTACGACAACTTTGACTTTCGGTCTTTAAACCTATAAAAACTGAACTAAAATGGCTAAGGACACTTACAAAGGGTCCTAGCTTGAACTTTAAACTAGAGAGAGCTTTCTTTTGTATCAGGAACCTTAGAAGATTGAGAAAGAGATGATTTTTGAGATGAGCAAAGAAATGAGGCAATAAGAGGTCCTATTTATAGTTGAAGAGGATGATCCAAGATCATCACAGGTGTTAAGGAGTGTCCAGGATCATCACAGGTGTCCTAGCTGGTTCCTAAAACCATCAAAGTGCTCCTGGTATCGAATTTTGAGTGTATAAGTCGGTTATGGTGAAAACCTGCAGTTGTCCAAAATTTTCTGCCCAGATACAGGCTTTACGGACCGTAAGCCTGACCCCTTACGGTCCGTAACCGCTATTGAATTGTATCGCCCAGGTACAGTCCTTACGACCGTAAGCCTAACCCTTTGTGGTCCGTAAGTGATTGCTCAGGAAACTAAAATCTTTGAAGCTTTACACCTTTAGTCCTTCAACTTTTATAATCATCATTAATCATTTCCGAGAGCATGTTTTAACATTATAAAGTCTCGGGTTTGGTAAAAGGTCACTCAGAGGCATAAATTAGCATGTTGACACTTTTAGTCCCCCGCATACGTATTTTCAATGTTTGTCATGTTTAGTCCTTCGGAATAAACCTTTTACACGTTTAGGGTTTTATGACACGTGTCTTTATATAATTGGACACGATTTTACAAGGTGTTACATCCTCACCCCCTGAACCCCGAGATTTACTGAAACAAGTGAGGGTACTTTTGTTGCATAGTGGACTCGACCTCCCACGTATATTCAGGGCCTCTACGGGCATCCCATTTAACTTTCACAACCGGTACATGCTTACTTTGGAACTTTTTAACATGTCGATCCTCGATCGATAAAGGTCTTTCAACAAACCTCAGGCTTTCATTAATTTGTACGTCTTTATGAGACATTGCTAGCGATTCATCAGCTATACATTTCTTTAAGTTACAAACGTGGAACACCTTGTGAATTCCACTTAGCTCCTCAGGTAAGTTTAGCTTATAAGCTACACTTCCGACACACTCGATGATCTCGAATGGTCCTATGTACCTTGGGCTTAGCTTGCCCTTCTTACCATAATGCATCACACCCTTCCAGGGTGATACCTTTAGTAAGACTTTGTCTCCTACCTCAAACTTTAGAGGTTTTCGCTTCTTATCTACATAACTTTTTTGCCTATCTCTGGCAGCATTTAGGCGATCACGAATTTGGACAACCTTGTTCGTTGTTTCTAGAACTATTTCAAGTCCAGACAATTGAACTTCTCCAACTTCTGCCCAACAGACGGGCGTTCTACATTTTCTCCCATATAAAGCCTCAAAAGGCGCAACCTGAATGCTGGTATGGTAACTATTATTGTAGGAGAATTCAATCAAGGGAAGGTGTTCATCCCAGTTGCCACCCAAATTAATGACACATGCGCGAAGCATGTCTTCTAATGTTTGAATTGTACGCTCACTTTGCCCATCCGTTTGAGGATGTAAGCAGTACTAAAATTCAAACGAGTGCCCAAAGATTGTTGGAAACTTTTCCAGAAATGAGAAGTATATCTAGTATCTCTATCAGATACAATAGACACTGGCACTCCATGGAGAGATACAATCACATCCACATACAACTGAATTAGCTTATCGGAGCTATGAGTCTCATTGATGGGTAAGAAATGTGCTGACTTAGTCAGTCTGTCAACTATGACCCATATTGTATCGTTTCCATATCTTGTCTTAGGTAACTTGGTAATGAAATCCATGGTTACCATCTCCCACTTCCATGTGGGAAGTTCTAATTGTTGTAGCAAACCTGATGGCTTTTGATGTTCAGCTTTAATCTGAGCACATGTCAGACATTTAGCTACGTGTGTGGCTATGGACTTCTTCAATCCTATCCACCAATAGTTAGCTTTTAGATCTTGATACATTTTGTCACCTCCATGATGAACTGAGTATCTTGAATTATGAGCTTTCTGAAGGATTATATCTCTAAGTCCTCCACATAGGAACCCATATTCTACCATTTAACCTGAGGATTCCGTCTTTGCCAGGTGACAATTGATCAACAGTTGCACCTAATTTCTCACTTGGAAGGTTAGCTTCCAATACAACTTCTTTTTGAGCAACTAACAATCTTTCATTCAAGCTGTTCTTAAGTTCAATACTCTTGGCATTAATCCGTATGGGTTTAATCCTTTCCTTTCTGCTTAAAGCATCAGTGACTACTGTAACAACTGTCACTAAAATCCATAATTAGGATGGTAATTAGCTATTAAGAAAACCCTAATTGAGAAACCCAAGTAATTCTGCATTAACCCTAAAATTTCCAGAACAATCAGAATCAGAATCAGGGCCCCTAAAACTCAGGGGGGGCAAAACCCTAGTCACGATTATCCTCATAACTATCTGTCAAATTTGAAATTTGAGAAACTGTCGACTCATCCAGCCTACATGCACGAAGGGCTACCCTATGAAGTAGGGTGACCCCTCGCGTAGCGCGACGCCCATAGGGGTACCCCTCGCGCTACGCGACGGGGGTCAAATTTCGTGTATAAATAGAGGAGTCTGGGACTTGAATTTGAGAGTTGAAACGACGAAAAAACTCACTGTATACGCTGAGTTATAGCAGAAATCGTTCACAACACACACAATTCACGAATCGCTGCCGCAATCAGGGTAATAACTCGATCGCTATTACGATTCAACGTCCGATCGATTATAACTATCCAACGATAGTCCATGTGCTGCTCAATTGAGCTTGTACTTTGATTATTCGTCGTGATTTCGACTTGAATATTAGAGTGCTGTTCGAATTCGGACTATGCTCTGTTATTCGTTGTGAATCCGATTGAATTATCGAGTATTGCACTGATTAATCGTTGTGAAGGTTTAATCTCGTGAATTGACGTAATTGTTGTATTAGTTACTAGCCTGTGTGTGTGCATTGTGTTAAATTAGATTTAATCAAGGCTAATCAGTAGGCATTATCTATTTGCTCGTTAATCTGCAATGTGAGTCATTCTTCTTTTTAACTGTTTTCTCACAGTTTGTGAGTAAGTATTACAATACCTCAAATTATTTTCAAGGTTATAATTACAGGGATTAAGTCTTTGTAATCACCAAATTACAGCTGGTATGTGGGGTATTGTGCACATTACTATTTCTATCACTCTATGTGAGTGAATATTACTCTATGTGAGTAATTATTACTCTGTGTGAGTAAATCGTCATTATTGGGGCGACGGGACCCAATAGTGGTATGACCACAGTCACAGATCCGGTCGAGTGACAAATACCCATTCTTGATAATTGGTTGATAGAAACATTGTAATCGCTCTTAATACTGTGATTTATAACTAACGGGTCGTTTTAGAAAACAGAATGATTCACTCAGTATTTCCCCGCTGACAAAACCTTTTTCAAACATGTTTCAGGTGATCTGTGTGATCCAGGAAAAGTGCAGTAAAGCACTACAAGCTCAGAGAAGTGGCTCATTGTGAATAAATAAATAAAACATGTTTTGGAAAATAAAGATTTCTATGTGAAATCAACTTATTGTAAATTATGGGATTTATCCCTTAAACTTTGTGTAATATATTAAACGAGCATTTTCCGGTGAAAAGATCCTGTTGTAAAAAGACTTCCGCTATCGCATAAATTAAATACCACGGGTACCACTGAAATCTGCATCGCGGACCCCGACTCCGTCCAGGGTGGGTCGGGGGTCGCGACAGAAGGTGGTATCAGAGCTAAGAATTAATAACTATTGAGCCACTGATCGAGCCGCTGATTAAGCCTAATACTAAATTAAGTATTTGACAAAATACTTAAATCTACTAGTTGTTATTCTGTGATTATCTGTTTATTAACTGATTATTTGTTAGTTACAGTATGGGTAAACAAAAGCTGTCTGCTATCTACCACAAACTAGATGTTGCATCTTCTTCTAAAAACCCAGTAAATTTAGAAGAAGGAATCTTTGTCCGCAAGGCAAATTATGAAAATCCTCTTTCCCCAGAGAAAAGGGATTCGATACTTAAAAAGAGTCAGGAGAAAAAGAAACCCCGAACCAAGAGAGTTAGGTTTAACCCAGAAGTTCAAGAATTGGGTAATAGTGCACCTTGGGAAGATAAAATAGACGGAAAATGGGCAAATCTCTATATGCTAGCTACTGTAGCAGAAAATGCTAATCTCTAAATATCCGATAAGTTGGGTCTAGTAAGAGAAATCACAATCCCGTAAATAAATAAAATCCCAGTGTGTTTATTTCCGTTATTTCTGTACAAAAAGTAATATGCAATAAAACTTCAGTGTTTGTTTGTTAAACTTTGTTCCAAAGTTTTAACATTGCATTTTGCATATATACTATGCAGCATGAATGAGATGTCGGAAGCATTCCAGAATCTCAACTTATATCCAGTGCCTATCGAAGTCTCTCACGACTTTACTGGTTACATTGCTGACATAGAAGAACCTGTGGAATTCCAAGCTCCACCGTTGGAAAAAGCTAAACCTAAAAAGAAGAGAAGATACGTAGGATGGAGGAAAGTACGCCGTAGGAAACCGGCCACTAGGAGACTCCCTAAAATAGAAAATCCTGTGATCGTGAGCAAGGGAAAGGAAATAGAAACTGGAGAAAGTTCAAAACCACCCGAAAAGGAAATAGGAATAGATCTGAAACAAAAGGGAATAGAAATTGGCGAAAGCTCTAAACAGTCTGAGGAAATCACGTTCCAGGACGAAATAGATCGCCTACTGGAAAATTGTGATGTTTTAAAGCCTATCAATAATAATCTTTTCTCTTATCCGGTTACAGCCCAATTTCCACTAAACCTAGGACCAGTTATTCCAGACCCACTAGTTCATACCAGACCATTAGGCCAAATGGAGGAATGGTGGACCAACGACTGGCAATTCCAAAACATAGTCAACAGTCCTTATAGCTTCCTTCCACAATTTGACCCAGAACCACTCCCAAATCCTCCCATGAGTAGTGAAAACCTAGCTGAACTCCGTCAGTTCGGTGAAGAACTGATAGGTACAGGTAATAGGATCAGGGAAATGGGGGAGCATCTAACTTGGAAGTACGATGAGAGGGAGCATCGTTACTAGAACAGTCAGTTAAACCACAGAAAGCCGTATTGTATGATAGTAACTTAAAATTCTGTAAAATGGGCAATAAAACTCTGTAAAATACGGTGTGTATGGATGCATATACAATATACCAACAAAGTAAAAGTCGAGAAATCGACAATTTTGGTTATACTTGTATATTGTGATAATCTATGTGTTTATCTATGTGAATTTTGTCATTGATAAGTAAGACACTAATAAATTCCTACTAAATTAGCAGATGGAAAACGCTAACAATGAACCAATTAATGAAGTAAATCAATCTGAGCAAGAACAAGAAGATCAATATATAACTCGACAAGATATCGAGCACTTTATCGCCCAAGGAATAGCCCACGCTATTCCAGAAATTGTAGCTGCTGTTCAAAAACCTGCCAAACCACAATTAATTCCTAGTAAACGTATTTCAGACGATAACGGCAGTAATAGCATAAATGGAGGCGGCAATCATGACGATCATGATCCGCAGCAGGCCCCACTTCCTAAAAGAATGAAAGCTGCAACGTCTGGTTGCACTTACAAAGAATTTCTTGCTTGCAAACCCGCTGAATTTGCAGGTAACGAAGGGGCAACTGCAACACTGCGTTGGTTAGAGAAAACCGAAGCAGTAATTGCAATAAGCAAATGTGCCGAAGGAGACCAGGTGATGTATGCATCAAACCTGTTCAAAGAAGGGGCACTCGAATGGTGGAACACGGTCCTCCAGGCAAAAGGAAGAAGGATAGCCTACGCCATAGGTTGGGAAGAATTTAAGAGTTTGGTAGAAAGAAAATTCTGTCCCGAATACGAAAAGGAACAGATGGCAAACAAATTCCTTAGTCACCGCATGACAGGAGTAGATTGTCGGGGCTATACTTCGACATTCTTTGAATACGCAAGGGTAGTGCCATCACTGGCTTCGCCAGAACCGGTACTTATTTCTCGTTACATCTGGGGGTTAATTAGTGAGATCCGAAACATCGTTAAAGCTGCGAGACCTCGTACTATTGACGATGCAGTAGAATTAGCTAATACCCTAACGGATGAGTTGGTGCGCACAAGAGAAGAAGATCGTAAGAAGGAAATAGCTCAAAAGATTACCCAAGGATTTCGTGTGGGTAATACCAAGAAAAGAGGAACCGGGCAGTCCTCATCATCTCCGTTCTGCAAAATTTGCAAAAAGAAGCATTATGGACAATGCAACATGGTTTGCAATTTTTGCAAAATGAAAGGACACCGGGAAGAAGACTGCAGAAAGAAAACCAGAGTTTGTTACAATTGCAGAGAAAGGGGACACTTTCAATTTGAATGTCCTAAGTTAGCTAAACCTGTAGTTAACCAAGCCAAACCCGCGGAAGGAACAACCAAGAGAAATGCCCGTGCATTCCAGCTAACCACTCAAGAAGCCGAACTCATTCCAGATGTGATAGCCGGTACATTCCTAGTACATGACGTATTTGCAAAAGTATTATTTGACTCTGGTGCGAACCAAAGTTTTATTAATACATCATTTTGTCTAGATCTTAAGTTACCTTTAACCACTCTTAGGCAAATTTTCACAGTTGAAACCGCAGAAGGAAAGTCTGTGAACATAGATAAAATCTGGCAAGGAGGAAAAATAGAACTATTAGGCCATAAGTTTTCTGCAAATCTGTTACCAATGAATTTAGCCGGATTCGATGTAGTATTAGGAATGGATTGGTTAGTAGCCAACCATGCACGAATCCTATGTGATAAAAATGCAGTAGAAATTCAAACCCCTACAGGAGAAGTAATTTTAATTACTGGAGATAAACCTCGAAAGCCATTGAAATTCATATCAGTAATGAAATTGGCTAGTTATTTGAGAAAACAGGAAATGGTGTATATGATTTCCGCAATCATTAACACTAAAGATAAGGAACTCCAAGACATCCCCGTAGTCTCAGAATACCCAGACGTTTTTCCAGAAGAATTACCTGGATTACCACCTGATAGAGAAGTAGAATTTAGAATTCATTTAATTCCAGGTACTGCACCAATAGCCAAAGCACCATATAGATTAGCACCTACCGAAATGCTAGAACTGAAAAAGAAATTAGATGAATTATTAAGCAAAGGATTCATACAACCGAGTTCATCCCCTTGGGGTGCACCGGTACTGTTTGTGAAGAAGAAAGATGGATCGATGAGAATGTGTATCGATTATAGAGAATTGAATAAGGTTATGATTAAGAATCGATACCCACTACCTAGGATTGATGATCTTTTTGATCAATTGCAAGGAGCTAGGTATTTCTCAAAGATAGATTTAAGATCCGGATACCATCAGTTAAAGGTACAAGAAGAAGACATACCTAAAACTGCCTTCAGAACTAGGTATGGTCATTATGAGTTTACAGTCATGCCCTTTGGGTTAACGAATGCCCCAGCAGCATTCATGGACATGATGAATCGCATCTGTAAACCATATTTGGATAAATTTGTAATCGTTTTCATCGACGATATACTTATTTACTCCAAAAGCCAAAAGGAACATTGTGAACACTTACATGCACTCTTAACTTTGTTAAGAAAAGAAAGGCTTTATGCCAAATTCTCAAAATGTGAATTTTGGCTACAAGAAATACAATTCTTAGGTCATGTGGTAAATCACAAAGGTATCCATGTAGATCCTGCTAAGATAGAAGCAATTACAAAATGGAAAGTCCCACAAACAACAATGGAGATAAGAAGTTTTCTAGGCTTAGCTGGATACTATAGACGATTTATCAAAGATTTTTCTAAGATAGCCGTACCATTAACTAAGTTAACCTGTAAAGCTGCTAAGTTTGAATGGGGACCTAGACAAGAAGAAGCCTTTAAGATTTTAAAGCATAGGTTGACAAATGCACCAATCTTAGCTTTACCCGAAGGAACAGAAGATTTTGAAGTATATTGTGATGCTTCAAAATTAGGCTATGGATGTGTGTTAATGCAACGCAAGAAGGTAATTGCGTATGATTCTAGACAATTGAAAAAGCACGAAGAAAATTATACGACTCATGATCTAGAACTAGGAGCCATAATTTTTGCCCTTAAGATATGGAGACATTATCTGTATGGAAGTAAGTTTACTGTTTATACAGATCATAAAAGTTTAAGATATATATTTGGGCAAAAAGAGTTAAACATGAGGCAAAGAAGATGGATGAAGATGCTAAGTGATTACGACTGTGATATCCAATATCACGAAGGAAAGGCAAATGTAGTGGCAGATGCCTTAAGCCGTAAGTACCATGAGAAACAGAGACGAGTCCGTGCTCTGAGGTTAAATCTACAAGTAGATTTAATAGCACAAATCAAGGAAGTTCAGAAAACAGCAATCAAAGATGATGCTGAAGGAATGAAAGGTTACCTAAAAGAATTAGAACAAGGAAATGATGGAATTTGGAAATTCCATAAGAAACGAATTTGGGTACCTAAGCAAGGAGAGCTAAGAAATAAGATTTTAGAAGAAGCTCATAAATCTAGGTATACTATGCACCCAGGAAACAATAAGATGTATCAAGATTTAAGAAATAATTTCTGGTGGATAGGAATGAAAAAAGGATATAGCCGAATACGTATCCAAGTGCTTAACTTGTTCACAAGTTAAAGCTGAACACCAGAAACCTTCAGGACTACTACAACAGTTAGAAATGCCTGTATGGAAATGGGAACTCATAACAATGGACTTTGTTACAAAGTTACCCAAAACCAAAAGAGGTAATGATGCGATTTGGGTAATCGTAGACCGATTAACCAAGTCAGCTCATTTCCTACCAATGAAAGAAACCTTTAGCATGGAAAGGTTAGCACAACTCTACGTGGACGAGGTAGTATCCCTACATGGAGTCCCGCTCTCCATTGTATCGGATAGAGATAGTCGTTTTACATCTCATTTATGGACAAGTTTTCAGAAAGCAATGGGAACTCGACTAAATCTAAGTACTGCTTATCATCCACAAACAGACGGACAGAGTGAAAGGACAATACAAACGCTAGAAGACATGCTCCGAGCATGTGTAATTGACTTTGGTGGTAATTGGGATAGCCATTTGCCATTAATTGAATTCTCCTATAACAATAGTTATCATTCAAGTATCGAAGCTGCACCATTCGAAGCACTGTACGGACGTATGTGCAGAACTCCAGTATGTTGGGTAGAAATCGGAGAAAGTCAATTATCAGGTCCTGAGATTGTACAAGAAACTACTGACAAGATAACTCAGATCAAGGAAAGACTAAAAACAGCTCGAGATCGTCAGAAAAGCTATGCAGACAATCGTCGCAAGCCTTTAGAATTTCAAATCGGAGATAAAGTACTTTTAAAAGTTTCTCCTTGGAAAGGAATAGTACGATTCAGAAAGAAAGGAAAGCTAAGTCCAAGGTACGTTGGACCATTCCCCGTGATTCAACGAATAGGACCAGTTGCTTATCGTTTACAACTACCAGAAGAATTATCTGGAGTACATGATGTATTTCATGTATCCAATCTCAAGAAATGTCTATCAGACGAATCCCTGGTAGTACCTCTTCAAAATGTAGAGGTGAACGAAAAATTAAAGTTTATAGAGAAACCACTATAGATCGAAGATAGAAAAGTCAAGTTTCTCAAACACAAACGACTGGTGTTGGTCAAAGTCAAATGGAATTCAAGGAGAGGACCAGAATACACTTGGGAGCTGGAATCAGAAATGAAGCGCAAATATCCTCATTTATTCCAATAAATCTCGAGGACGAGATTTTTCTTAAGGTGGGGAGGATATAACAACTGTCACTAAAATCCATAATTAGGATGGTAATTAGCTATTAAGAAAACCCTAATTGAGAAACCCAAGTAATTCTGCATTAACCCTAAAATTTCCAGAACAATCAGAATCAGGATTAGGGCCCCTAAAACTCAGGGGGGGCAAAACCCTAGTCACGATTATCCTCATAACTATCTGTCAAATTTGAAATTTAAGAAACTGTCGACTCATCCAGCCTACATGCACGAAGGGCTACCCTATGAAGTAGGGTGACCCCTCGCGTAGCGCGACGCCCATAGGGGTACCCCTCGCGCTACGCGACGGGGGTCAAATTTCGTGTATAAATAGAGGAGTCTGGGACTTGAATTTGAGAGTTGAAACGACGAAAAAACTCACTGTATACGCTGAGTTATAGCATAAATCGTTCACAACACACACAATTCACGAATCGCTGCCGCAATCAGGGTAATAACTCGATCGCTATTACGATTCAACGTCCGATCGATTATAACTATCCAACGATAGTCCAGGTGCTGCTCAATTGAGCTTGTACTTTGATTATTCGTCGTGATTTCGACTTGAATATTAGAGTGCTGTTCGAATTCGGACTATGCTCTGTTATTCGTTGTGAATCCGATTGAATTATCGAGTATTGCACTGATTAATCGTTGTGAAGGTTTAATCTCGTGAATTGACGTAATTGCTGTATTAGTTACTAACCTGTGTGTGTGCATTGTGTTAAATTAGATTTAATCAAGGCTAATCAGTAGGCATTATCTATTTGCTCGTTAATCTGCAATGTGAGTCATTCTTCTTTTTAACTGTTTTCTCACAGTTTGTGAGTAAGTATTACAATACCTCAAATTATTTTCAAGGTTATAATTACATGGATTAAGTCTTTGTAATCACCAAATTACAGCTGGTATGTGGGGTATTGTGCACATTACTATTTCTATCACTCTATGTGAGTGAATATTACTCTATGTGAGTAATTATTACTCTGTGTGAGTAAATCGTCATTATTGGGGCGACGGGACCCAATAGTGGTATGACCACAGTCACAGATCCGGTCGAGTGACAAATACCCATTCTTGATAATTGGTTGATAGAAACATTGTAATCGCTCTTAATAATGTGATTTATAACTAACGGGTCGTTTTAGAAAACAGAATGATTCACTCAGTATTTCCCCGCTGACAAAACCTTTTTCAAACATGTTTCAGGTGATCTGTGTGATCCAGGAAAAGTGCAGTAAAGCACTACAAGCTCAGAGAAGTGGCTCATTGTGAATAAATAAATAAAACATGTTTTGGAAAATAAAGATTTCTATGTGAAATCAACTTATTGTAAATTATGGGATTTATCCCTTAAACTTTGTGTAATATATTAAACGAGCATTTTCCGGTGAAAAGATCCTGTTGTAAAAAGACTTCCGCTATCGCATAAATTAAATACCACGGGTACCACTGAAATCTGCATCGCGGACCCCGACTCCGTCCAGGGTGGGTCGGGGGTCGCGACAACTACATTCGCTTTACCAGGATTGTAGCAAATCTCACAGTCGTAGTCATTTAAGGTTTCCATCCAACGGCGTTGCCTCATATTGAGTTCCTTTTGATTGAACAAGTGTTGGAGACTTTTGTGATCCGAGTATATTACACATTTAGTTCCATACAGGTAATGTCTCCATAATTTAAGTGCAAAAACAATGGCACCCAACTGTAACACCTCGAAATTTTGCATCCAATAATGTGTTGACACGTGTCTTGAGTTTACACGTGGTATTAAATACAGAATAAAGGACTAAAGTTGACAAACATGGAAAGTATGTAAATTCGAGGGTTAAAAATGTCAACGAGGGATAAATACACTGTACAGTAACCCTAAATGATGCTCGTACCTTCAAACGGATAAATCATGGATCGTACGGAATGAAATGCGGAAGAAAGTGAGAGATTACAAACTACAGGGGTTAATTGTGTCAACATGTTTAAGTTATACCTCTGAGTGACCCTTTAACATACCCGAGGCTTTGTAACAGTAAATTACGCTCACTAGAATATACGATATAAATTTCGCGAAGTTCTGTTTTAAAACGAGAAAGTTATGATCAATTTCGTATGCGAGGGGTTAGAATCGTTAACAATAAAAGATAAGGCTTTTCGGAAAGTAATTAAACTAACCGGGGACTTAACGGCGCGGGTAAAAGTCACGAGGCCCTTATTCGTAAATAATCGAGGGCCAAATCGCAAAGTTACCCCTTCGAAACCGAAAGGTCAGGCTAATAATGACAAAAGATTTGAAAATCTTGAATTACAGGCCTCAGGCGGGCCGCGTTAGAGAAACAAGGAAGCTCATGCGGGCCGCGAGCCATGTAAAGATCCGGTGTCTGACATAAGGATTCAGGCGGCCCGCGTATGGGTAGCCTGATCCTTAATGCGGGCCGCATCAGACCGCCAGATGCAGAAAACATGCACATGTTCACTGTTTGATGTTTTAACCGACCTTGGATGCAATTATGGCAGCATGGGCGCCCCCTACACGTCCCCTAGCACTCAGGGACAGCTGCTGATCATCCATGAGCAATTATAGACTTAGTTGTGATGATCTTGTGCCCCAAAATTCACTATAAAAGGCCATGTAGAGCACACATTTGAAACACACCTCAAACCTGCTTTCTTGACCACTTCTGGAGCTCAAGAGCATTCTTCTAACATCTCTGGTCGTGCACCAAGCTTCTGTAAGTTTGCCTAACCCTTTGTGGTTTAGTTTTTACATAGTTTTAGCTTAAAAGTCAATCCGTCGTAATTAACGATTGACTTAGCGATAAATCACAAATGGTCCAGTGGTTTGTCGAATCAAAGGTAGTTATATGTTGGTAATCATGTGGGCTTCAAACCCCTAAGAGGGCATCCTCTGATTCCCACTCTAACTAGTCCGATTGTCGAGTCAAACTTGCTTAGAAAAAGTCAACAGAATGCTATTTTGCGAATTTATGCATAATCAGTAATGTAGATGGCGTGTAACCTATTTTAACACTCATATAACATGATAATAAGTATATTAACTAATCTAAGCTTGTTTGATCCGACCGTTTTCTGTTTTGACCCGGTTCGGAACCGAAAGTCGCAAAACTTTGACTCTTGCTTTGACTTCAGTTCTGACCCGTTATGGTATGATTTAGATAGCCTTAGGACTCTCTTAGGACCAGATTACATGATGGTATAACCCTCTGTGACCGGTTCGTCGTTTGTCCGAGTCTTTAGCACATTTCCGTTAAATGCTTAAAAGTTGACCGTAACGCCCTTTTTACTTTAAAACGAGAATTTTGAATATGTGAAAGGACAATAACCTTAGTTACTGATTTCTAAGCATGTCCCTAAAATTTCACGTCAATCCGAGGTCTAGAATAGGAGTTATGCTAAATAGCGCAATTACGGAAACTTTAGTAATTAAACGGCGCATTTAGCATAAAGCCTATCTAAACCCAAATTTTGGCACCAAACCTTTTACACACTGATGTAAAATAATATTTTTGAATTTTTAAAGATTTTTAATTATTTTTAACCTGCTCATAACCTGCGGTTATTGCATCGGTTCGGTAAATACCGAATATACCCTTTCCGAGCATAACTTGAGTTCTACATGGTCTTTTGACCCGATTCCAGTTGCTACTGATTTTAAATAATAAATAAAGTGTTTTGGACTTTATAAACTGTTCAGGAAACTCAGATTTCCTGTAGAACTCAGAAACCTCTTTTATAATCTTTAAAAATGACCGAAATACCCCTACGGGGCATATAATGGATTTAAACTCGTTACGGGCATTATGGAAGGTATCCTACTGATACCACAACCTCTTTAAAGCATATTGACTTAGGAAACTTGTGTAGGACTCTTACGGTTACCCGTTACACCTTTTGCGCGCACGGTTCGGCTTATGTAACTAGTTTACATAAACTAGCCGAAACGGGTCAAACCTTATCGTTTTCACCTCAAAATCCAGAATGTGATTATATTACCCTTATGAAACAAGTCTTCAAACTTGTTGGGTCCAAATCATATTCCATTCCCGGTTTTCGCCTTTCACGCGATTAAGCCGTAATTATCCTTTGAAACCAACCGGTCTAGCTAAGGCTACATTAAAGACCCGTTAGGATTCTAATAGGTTGTTATAAACCTTCGTTCCAGAATAGGAGACCAGTAAAAGATACTTGCATTTATTTGATTGAGGATATTATTTTCAAAGGTAAATACTTTTAACTTATTTTCCGTTATACGGGCTTGGGTTACGGTATTTAAAATACCGCTCGGTCGGGCAATTGACCCCAACTCATTAGTAGTCGGGTGATTTCAATGTGACCCGTTTAAAAATTGGTTTTGTTGGCTTTACGCCTTTGGGAGCTTAATGACCGTGTCCCGGATATCCTTGGCATCATTTTACGAAATGGCCATGACCCCGACACACGGGTATAGGCGTACACCCGCAATGTGTCTATATTATTAAACGTATAACCGTTGGTTTTCCCGCCACAGCTTTATGCTTTGTGGCGTGTCTATTAACCTTTAACCCGACACGACCCGGGCGACCGAACGCATAGTAAACATGTAATTCTTTTACAAGATTTAATTATAAATTATCCCAAGTTATAAAGAGTTTGTTCCATGTGCATTCATATCAATTTTATTAAACATTTTACAAAAGTGTCGGTTGAATCTATTTACCAGTGTAAACTGACGTATTTTCCCAAAAAGATTAAATGCAGGTACTAAGCGTAATAGGCTGGATATTTCTCCCTAGCATCAATAAAGAGTCTCGCAAGCCTAAGATGCCTACGTCTGTTGAACAATATTTACATTTTAATTTGATCCCCTGTGGATTATATTTCGACGATTGTGATACTTGGATATTACATTCAATAGTTGAAATATATTTATCTTTATGCTTCTGCTGTGCATTTATATATTGTGGTTTGACTATATTGTTGCCAACTACGTCACGGTAATCCCCCACGGGCCCACCGGTGATACACGTGGAAATCGGGGTGTGACAGGTTGGTATCAGAGCCAACGTTGAGTGAATTAAATACTATCCTTATGTGTTTAATCTCAATGACACAATTGCACATACTTGAGTCTAGACAAGAACATAGGACAAATTCGAATTGTTATTCCAGTTTGTCTTTTATTGTTTATTATGATTTAAAGATTTGATAAGTAGGAAATATGCCACCAGTAATTAGAAGAGGAGGAAGAGGCAAAGGGCCGATCACTACTCATAATGATCACGAGGCCGGACCTTCGAACATGCGAGCTCCTTCCAGTACAAGGAGTGAAGAACCTCAGAGACGTAGAAGAAACCTCTTTGAGCCAGCAAGACGGTCTACCTCACACAGTTCGACACCCTCATACCGTCACTCTTTTGGACCAGATTCGGAGAACAATCCCAGTAACCCTCAACCTTCGTTTATACCTCTCCAGCGATCTGCTTCGCACCGTTCCTATGGCGATCCTACTCCTTTCTTTCAAGGCCGATTTAATCCGGCTGATTATGTCCAAGAACCAATAGGTTATAACCCTTTAGGACCTGAAGACCATTTCTCCGAAGATAATGCGGTAGATATGGACGAAGACACGGATCCCATAGAACCTGCAAGAGGTACTCCCAACCATCCAATCGAGATCTCTGATGGGTCATCCTTCCATGGAACACCCTATCAAGGTCCCGACAGTTACCAGGCGAGGTTTAACCAGTGTGATTGGTACTTCACACCTTCTCACCACTTCTCGCCTCATGAGCAGCAGCAGCAACAGGATCCCTCCGAGGATTCGCGTTTCGTAGCAGTTACGCCACCTCCTCCACCGCCACCAGTTCAGCAAGCACCTCCTGATCCGCCAAGGCGTAGGAGATCAGGCGCGCGGATGTCTACCCGAGGAGGGGAATTCCACTTTAGCACCCCTCGCCACTCGAGTGCAAGTCACTTTCCGTCAGTGCCTGAAGAACCACAGTTAGGGGAACCTTCTGGTCACCCTCCAGAGGTGAATTCTGCACCAGTTGCACCACCTCCGCCACCATTTGGGTATGATAACCCTATACCAGCGTACGCCGGTTCCACCGCGTACAACCCGTTTGAGCAGCCGACTCACATGCATTACAACTATAATTACGATGCCGACCCATATGTGGTAGCGGCTAATTACAATGCCCTCCATCCCGACAGAGCTTATGGAAACCTTTTGGGGAACAGATTACTCAGCTCATGGGTATCCAGTACCTCCTAGACCTCCGGTTCAACAACCGTCGTAGCAGCCACGTTTTTCTCCACCGGAGCAAGAAGAAATCCTCCACCGTCTAAACCGAGTGGAACGAGACTTTGAGCAAGAATGTAAAAGTAATCGTGGATTCCTTAAAGGCCTAGCAAACCTACTAAAAGGGAGGAAGAAACGAGATCATTAGTCTCTTTATGTACTATAGTATTTACTATTGCAATCAAGTCCCTGCGAGGACATTTGCCTTAAGTATTTTAGTCCCTGCGAGGACATTTATCGTGTTTAGTCCCTGCGTGGACAATTGCATTTCAGTCCCTGCGTGGACTTATCTTTTTAGTCCCTGTGCGGACATCTATCTATGTATTTGGTCCCTGCGTGGACTTGTTTCTGTAAACCTCTGCGTAGGTATTTATTTATTTAAAAGTCCCGTTTAGGGCAGTGTGTAACCATTATTATGATTAATGGAATATATGTTATAAATTTCATTTTGTTATTATATGCAATGGAACAAAGATCATTCCTTTTAAATTAATCTGCCTAAATAAAGAATCTTAATAGTGAAACCTAGCCTGGTGTCATTATAAGACCCGGCCAAGATGGTAAGACTTAATTAAAAGATTCAGATTCCAGTTAACCTCTGTGAACATGTTAACATCCTTGGCAGATGTGATTCGTTAAAATCACACGCGTCATTCTTATATACAAATCCATTAAGGGATTCCAAAACCCAAATTAATGATTGGTAAATCATGGGTTAAATCGTCAATAAAGATGATCATTTATTTAAAACATCCATTAGAGATGAAGTGCCTACGGGCCATACTTATTGTCATATAAGACAAAAGACAGTTGTAGTCTATGACTCCCTGTTAGAAAAGGTAAAAGGACTACGGTTCAAACCTCCATGCCTTGATTCTCTGTAATCCCGGCTTATATTATAAAACGTCCCTGTGACTAGGCTTTTGTGCCACTAACTATATTATTTGTAAATAGGATAAGTTATATTCAATCCTAAATAACAGTGAGTAACAAATTAACCAAATATGGTCTATGTTTACCATGGTTAATGAATTGCCATAACAGACAATTCCATAATAAACTCCTAAATAAAACTTTGTCATTATCTTCTGTAGCAGATTCGAGATACAATGGCTGAACTAAGTGGAGTTAATAGTCATTCGAAGGAGGATGACAATGATAACGCTCAAATTCATTTGACGGGCGCTGAACTAAAAACTTTGGTAGACAACGCTGTTAAGGCAGCCTTGGATCGGCAGTATGAAGAATACACCGAGTCCCGAAGCCGAACCCTATCTACACCACACTCAAAGCCAAAAACTCACTCTAAATCTCACAGTAAACCACCCTCGACTCCGTCTAAGCCTAAGAAGGACGACGATAGGTACTCATCCAATGAGAACAGCATCCACCCTAAGAAGAAAGTGGTCGATGATACACCTCGCGCCAGGGGTTGCACGTATAAGTATTTCGTATCTTACAAACCCCGAGATTTCACTGGGGAAAAGGGCGCGGTAGATTGTATGACCTGGTTAGACGAGATGGACACTGTAGTGGACATCAGTGGTTGTGCTGAGAGAGACTTGGTGAAGTTTGTTTCACAATCGTTCAAGGGGGAAGCCCTAGCATGGTGGAGATCACTGGTTCAAGCCTCTGGGAAGGCTGTTTTGTATAGCATGACATGGGAGGAGTTTATGGCTCTTATCAAAGAAAATTACTGCCCTCAGCACGAGGTTGAGAAGATAGAGTCTGACTTCTTATCGTTGGTCATGAAGAACCTGGATTGCCAGGCATATCTCACGACTTTCAACACTCTGTCGAGATTGGTTCCGTATCTTGTAACACCGGAACCCAAACGGATCGCGCGCTTCATTGGGGGTTTGGCCCCAGAAATAAAGGCTAGCGTGAAGGCTTCTAGGCCTGCTACCTTCAGATCCATGGCAGATATATCTCTGTCTCTCACGCTTGATGCAGTGAGGCAGAGATCGTTGAGGAATGCTGATAGTGAGAAGAGGAAACGTGAGGATGATGATTCACGTAGGTCCAGCAAGAAGCATCGGGGCAATCGTGACCACAAGAGGGGGTCAGAGAACAAGAAAAATGACCGACAGTCGGGCGACAAGCCCTTGTGCAAGGTTTGTCAAAAGCACCACTTTGGAAGGTGCAGGTTTGAAAAGAAATCCCCACCAAAGCCATGTGGGATATGCAAGTTCTCTGAGCATAGGACTCTTGAGTGCAAGAAACTCAAGGATGCAACTTGCTATAGTTGCAATGAGAAGGGGCATATCAAGACGAACTGCCCGAAGATAGCGAAAAGGGCGGAAGATGGGAAGAAGACCAATGCGAGGGTCTTTCAGATGGATGTTAAAGAGGCTATTCAGAACGACAATGTCATAACCGGTACGTTCCTTATCAATGATGTTTTCGCAAGAGTCTTATTTGATTCTGGAGCAGATAAATCCTTTGTGGATGATATGTTCTGCGAGTTATTAAAATTGCCTGTTAAAACCTTGAATGTAAAATATGAAGTAGAACTAGCCGATGGGACTATGGGGACAGTTTCAACTGTTTTAGATGGATGTGTTATATCCATTAGGAATCACTCATTTCCTTTATCCCTGTTACCCTTTAAACTCGCTGGTTTCGACGTAGTGTTGGGTATGGATTGGTTATCGCATAACCAGGCCCAAATCGTGTGCAACCAGAAACAAGTGGTAATCAAGACTCCGTCTGGAGAACCACTTATCATCCAAGGAGATACTCGACATGGATTGCCTGCACATGTATCTATGCTAAAGGCATCCAGATGTTTGAAGAAAGGATGTGTCATCTATATGGCACAGGTGACCATCGGTGAGGAGAAACCCAGAATTGAAGACATTCCAGTCATATCCGACTACCCTGAAGTTTTCCCAGAAGAACTGCCTGGTTTGCCACCAGACAGACAAGTGGAATTCAGTATCGACATCATTCCAGGAGCCGCACCTATCGCGAGAGCGCCTTATAGATTGGCACCCACGGAAATGAAAGAATTGAGGACGCAGCTAGATGACCTGCTGGCCAAAGGTTTTGTTAGACCAAGTTCATCTCCTTGGGGAGCGCCAATCCTGTTCGTCAAGAAGAAAGATGGTTCGATGCGTCTATGCATCGATTACCGTGAGCTGAATAAAGTTATGATCAAGAATATGTATCCTTTGCCCAGGATCGACGATCTGTTCGATCAGTTGCAAGGAGCGAGCTACTTTTCCAAGATTGACCTAAGGTCAGGGTACCATCAATTGAAGGTCAAGGACGAAGATGTGCACAAAACTGCGTTTAGGACTCGATATGGTCATTTCGAGTTCCTAGTGATGCCTTTTGGGCTCACCAATGCACCTGCCGCATTCATGGATCTCATGAATCGCGTTTGCAAGCCTTATTTGGATAAATTTGTCATTGTCTTCATCGATGACATCCTTATCTACTCGAAGAGTCAAGCTGACCATGAAAAGCATCTTCGATGTATTCTCAAACTGCTTCATCAAGAAAAGCTTTATGCCAAGTTCTCTAATTGTGAGTTTTGGCTACGAGAAGTCCAGTTCCTTGGACATGTAGTCAGCGAGCGTGGTATCCAGGTGGACCCCGCCAAAGTTGAAGCCGTCATGAACTGGCAGGAACCGAAGACACCTACGGAAATTCGCAGTTTCCTAGGTCTAGCAGGATACTACAGACGCTTCATCGAAAACTTCTCAAGAATTGCTGCACCCCTAACCTCTTTAACTCGAAAGAAAATAAAGTTCAATTGGGGCCCTAAGCAGCAAGAGGCTTTTGATATCCTCAAACAAAAGCTGAGCAATGCTCCAGTATTGACATTGCCAGACGGAATGGAAGAATTTGTCGTATATTGCGATGCATCGCACACCGGTATGGGTTGTGTGCTTATGTAGAGGGGCAAGGTGATTGCCTATGCTTCACGACAATTGAAAGTGCATGAAAAGAACTACACCACCCATGACTTGGAGTTGGGTGCCGTTGTATTTCCACTAAAGCTTTGGAGGCATTACCTTTACGGCATTAAATTTGTGATCTATTCTGATCACAAAAGCCTTCAGCATCTGTTCAATCAGAAAGATCTGAATATGAGGCAGCGACGTTGGATGGAAACTCTGAACGACTATGACTGTGAAATAAGATACCATCCAGGCAAGGCCAACGTAGTCGCAGATGCCTTGAGCAGGAAAGAAAGAGTGAAACCGATAAGAATCAATGCCAAGAGCATTGAAATTAAGAACAGTCTGAATGAGCGATTGTTAGCTGCACAAAAAGAAGCTGTGTCAGAAGCTAACTATCCTAACGAAAATCTAGGGGTAACTGAAGAGCAGTTATCTTATGGCAAAGACGGAATTCTGAGATTGAATGGGAGGATATGGGTTCCTGTTTATGGAGGTCTTCGTGACGTTATTCTTCAGGAAGCCCATAGTTCCCGATATTCCGTTCATCCTGGTGCTGATAAAATGTACCAAGACTTAAAGGCAAATTTCTGGTGGATAGGCTTGAAAAAGTCTATAGCCACCTACGTAGCAAAGTGCTTGACTTGTGCGCAAGTGAAAGCTGAGGATCAAAAGCCGTCAGGCTTGCTACAACAGCCTGAGCTTCCCGAGTGGAAATGGGAAATGGTGACGATGGATTTCATCACCAAATTACCAAAGACAAAGAAGGGAAACGATACAATATGGGTAATAGTTGATAGACTGACCAAGTCAGCACATTTCCTACCCATAAAGGAGACTCATAGCTCCGATATATTAGCCCAATTGTTCGTAGACAAGATTGTAGCCCTTGATTGTAACAATTCTCATTAAAAACCATAATTAGAATGATAATTAGATAATAAGGAAACCCTAATTGAGACACCCAAGTGATTCTACACTAACCCTAAAATTTTCAGAACAATCAGAATTAGGATCAGGGCCCCTAAAACTCAAGGGGGGCAAACCCTAGTGGATAATTATCCATCAAATTCGTTGGCACAATTGAAATTAAGAAAACTATTGAGTCATGCAAGCTAGTCCCGAACCCAGCTAGTCTATGTAATTAGACTGCACCCTTTACGGATCGTAAAGGGAAAAGCCATACGGTCCGTAAGCCTGTCCAAAAATCAGTATAAATAGCAGACATTGGCAATTGATTTCTGTGTTGAAAACGACGTACAAATTCTCTGTAGACGTCAAGATATAGCAAGAACAGTCACAAAACACACACCTTAGTATCAAATTACTGCCGCAAAACAGGGTAATCACTCGATCGCTATTACGATTCATTTTCCGACTGATCAATATATCCAATGAATGTTTAAGTGCCGCCCACATCAGGGTGATACTTTGTCGTTCGTCGTTAAAGCGATGGATGTTTAAGTATCGCACTTTGTCGTTCGTTGTGAGAATTTGATCTCGTGAGTTATCGTAACTGCTGTATTGATCACTAACCCGGTTTTGTGTGCATTATTACTAAATTAGGTTAACAGGGCTAATCCATATTCTGTCCGTGTTAAATCTACAATGTGAGTCATTCTCTTTTTATCAACTGTTTTACAATACTCCAAATTATTTTCAGAATTATAATTACAGTGATTAAGTTTATGTAATCACCAAATTACAGCCGGTATGTGGGGTATTGTGCACATTACTACTGTTTTAATCACATTAGGTGGGCGAACCTAAAATTAAGTGATATACGTCATTCATTGGGGCAGCCACTGGTGATATGACCACAGTCACAGATCCGGTCGAGTGACAAATACTGTGGGTAGTTGGTAGATATCAGAAACATATGTAAAAACTCTTAATACTGTAAATTATAATAAATGAGTCATTTTAATAAACTGAATGATTCACTCAGTATTTCCCCGCTGACAAAACCTTTTTCAAACATGTTTCAGGTGATCTATTGTAATTCAGGAAAAGTGCTGGGAAGCAGTGCAGGCTTAAAGTAGTGGCTCATTATAAAATAAAGAAATATGTTTTGTAAAAATAAAGATTTCTCAGTAAAACCTTATTATTGTAAATTATCGGGGTTTTATCCCGAATTGCGAAATAAAATAATCGGGAAAAGTTTTTAGCTTTAAAACGATCCTGATGATAAAATTCCGCTACTAAAATCACATAATTACATATCACGGGATTTCTGTCCCACGGCTCCTGAAACGGGTCAAACCGGGTCGGGGGCCGTGACAGAAATGAGGTGGTATCAGAGCCACTGAGTTAAGCTAATTAAGTATTTAGAGATACTTAATTTTTCCTGATTACTATTATGTGATTATGTGTTTTATTAAACTGATTATTTGTTAGTTACAGTATGGGTAAGAAAAAGCTGCAAGATATCTATCTTAAATTAGATAGATCAGTCTATGAAGAGGGAAGTTCATCTTCAAAACTCCCTACAATTCCTGAAGAAGGAATATTTGTGCGAAAGGCACAATATGAGAAACCACTTTCTCCTAGAAAAAGGAGTATAATTATTAAGAAAAGTAAAGAGCAAATCCGAGAAAAGAGGATTAAAAAGGAAACCCAGGAATTAATCAATAAATCACCTTGGGAAGATAAGCTAGATGAGAAATGGGCAAATTTGTATATGCTAGCTACAGTAGCAGAACATGCAAATCTTTAAAAACCCTAAGTCTAGTAATAGCACTTCCCAGTAAATAAATAAATAAATCCGAGTGTGTTCTTTCCTGTTATTTTGTACAAATAGTGTGCAATAAAACTTCGATGTTTATTTGTTAAACTTTGTTCCAAAGTTTTAACTTAGTATTTTGTGCATTTTGCATATATGCTACACAGCATGAATGAGATATCTGAAGCCTTTCAGAACCTCGATCTTTACCCGGTGAATATAGAAGTTTCCCAAGATTTCACTGGATACTTTGCTGATGTGGAACAACCTGTAGAATTCAAGGCTCCACCTTTGCCAAAGCCAAAACGAAAGAAAAAAAAGAATTATGTGTGGGGAAGTCGTATACGTAGGAAAAAGCCAGTTCCGAAACTTCCTAAAATAAATAACCCTTTAGAAAAAGGAAAAGGAATTGTAATCAAGGAGAGTACTAAACAGCAAGAGATAGAAACTGAAGTCAAGAAAGATTCTAGGCAAATGGAAAAACAGTTTGAGGAATATTCTAAAGATATAGAAATGGAAGTAGGACAAGGTTCTAGACCAACTCAGAGAGAAATTGGAGAGAGTTCAAACCGAAACCAGGGAATAACTTTTCAGGATGAAATAGATTTTCTATTGGCAAGCTGTGAGACTATTCAACCTGTCAATACGAATGTTTTTACCTATCCTAGTGAAAATCCACTCCCTATGAATTTTGAACCAGCAATTCCAGAACCAATAGTCCACTCTCAACCTGTAGAAATGGACGAATGGTGGACAAATGATTGGCAATTTCAAAATATTGTCAACGACCCTTATTCCTTTTTTCCACAATTCGATCCAGAACCCCTACCTAATCCACCAATGAGTAACGAGAATATGGCTGAACTTCGCCATTACAGTGAAGAATTGATGGATGCAGGAAATAGAATCAGGGAAATAGGGGGACAAATTGCCTGGAAATATGATGAAAGGGAAATGCGTTTTTAGAACGACAAGTGGTGAGAGATAGGAAGGTGGTAAAACTATAGTTGTGTAATAGTATAGGAAATAGTGAAATCAGTCTGTAACATAACAAAGAATAAAACTTTGTAAGATATTTGTGTGTAGTGATGCATACTATAACCAATTTAAAATGAAATCGAGAAATCGATAGTTTTGACTATACGTGTATTGTAAATTGTGTGATTGTGGTGTATAATTGCTATTTATCAGATACTAATAAAAATTATATATATTATCAGATGGCAAATATTGGTAATGAACCGGTAAATGAGGTTAACCAATCGGAGCAACGTCCAGGGGATCAATATATGACTAGACAAGATATTGAAAATATTGTTGCTCAAGGGATAGCCAATGCTATTCCAGCATTCGTTGCTGCTGTAAAAAGTCCAATCGAACCGCAACATATCGTTCCTAGTAAACGTACTTCTGAAGATAACTTCAGTAATAGTATAAACAGGGGCAATAATCATGATAATCATAATAATGAATCTCAGCACACGCCGCTCCCTAAGAAACAGAAAGCTGCAACACCTGGTTGCACTTTCAAAGAATTCCTTGCTTGTAAACCCACTGAATTTTCAGGCAATGAAGGGGCAACTGCATCACTGCGTTGGTTAGAGAAAACCAAAGCAGTAATTGCAATAAGTAAGTGTGTCAAAGATGATCAGGTCATGTACGCATCAAATCTGTTTAAAGAAGGAGCACTTGAATGGTGGAACACTGTGTTACAAGCTAAAGGAAGAAATAGGGCTTATGCTATGACTTGGGAAGAATTTAAAAATCTTGTAGAAAGAAAATTCTGTCCTGAGTATGAAAAGGAACAAATGGCAAATAAGTTCCTAACTCATCGGATGTTAGGTGTGGATTGTCGTGGTTATACTTCGACATTCTTTGAATATGCTAGAGTGGTACCAACACTGGCTTCGCCAGAACCGATACTCATTTCTCGCTATATTTGGGGATTAATTAGCGAAATTCGAAATATCGTTAAGGCTGCGAGACCTCGCACTATTGACGATGCAGTAGAATTAGCTAACACCCTAACCGATGAACTGATACGCACAAGAGATGAAGACAGGAAGAAGGAAATTGCTCAGAAAATTACCCAAGGATTTAGGGTGGGTAATAATAGTAGTTTCAAGAAAAAAAGTGCAGGGCAATCTTTAACTTTGCCATTCTGCAAAATTTGCAAAAAGAAACATTTTGGAAAATGTAACAAACTTTGCAATTTTTGCAAAATGATAGGACATCGTGAAGAAAACTGCCGAAAGAAATCCATAATTTGTTACAATTGTGGAGAAGCCGGACATTTCAAAACAGAATGTCCTAAGTTAGTCAAACCAGTAGATAACAAACCCAAAGCGACCGAAGGAGCTACTAAGAAGAATGCCAGAGCATTCCAGCTAACCACTCAAGAAGCAGAGCTCATCCCGGATGTGATAGCCGGTACGTTTTTAGTTCACGACGTTTATGCAAAAGTATTGTTTGACTCTGGTGCAAACCAAAGTTTTATAAATACTTCATTCTGCCAAGCTCTTAAGTTACCCTTAACTACCATTAGGCAGATTTTTACAGTCGAAACCGCAGATGGGAATTCAGTAAAAATCAATCAGGTTTTGCAAAAAGTAGGAATAGAACTTTTAGGTCATAAATTTGCTGCAAACCTATTACCTATGAAATTAGCTGAATTTGATGTTGTGTTAGGAATGGATTGGTTAATAGCCAACCATGCTCAAATCATTTGTGATAAGAATTCTATAGAAATTCAATCACTTATTGGAGAAGTAATCATGATTATAAGAGATAAACCTCGAAAGCCACTGAAGTTCATATCAGTAATGAAAGTTGCTAATTATGAACGAAAACAAGGAATAGTATATATGATTTCAGTAATCATTAATACTAAAGGTAAGGAACTTAAGGAAATTCCTGTAGTCTCAGAATACCCAGATATATTCCCGGAAGATTTACCTGGGTTACCACCAGATAGGGAGGTAGAATTTAGGATTCATCTAATTCCAGGAACTACACCGATAGCCAAGGCACCCTATCGATTGGCTCCTACCGAAATGCTAGAATTGAAGAAGCAATTAGATGAATTACTAAGCAAAGGATTTATACAACCTAGTTCATCCCCTTGGGGTGCACCAGTGTTGTTTGTGAAAAAGAAAGATGGATCGATGAGAATGTGTATCGATTATAGAGAGTTGAATAAGGTTACAATTAAGAATCGATACCCATTACCTAGGATTGATGATCTTTTCGATCAATTACAAGGCGCTAGGTACTTTTCTAAGATAGATTTGCGTTCCGGATATCATCAATTAAAGGTTCAAGAAGAAGACATACCTAAAACTGCTTTTAGAACTAGGTATGGACACTATGAGTTTACAGTCATGCCCTTTGGATTAACTAATGCACCTGCAGCATTCATGGACATGATGAACAGGATCTGTAAACCATATTTGGATAAATTTGTAATTGTTTTCATAGACGATATACTTATTTATTCAAAAAGTCAGGACGAACATTGTCAGCACTTGCATGCACTCTTAACTTTGTTAAGAAAAGAAAAATTGTATGCCAAATTTTCGAAGTGTGAATTTTGGCTACAAGAAGTGCAATTCTTAGGACACATGGTGAATCATGAAGGTATTCACGTAGATCCTGCTAAGATAGAAGCAATTACCAATTGGAAGGTTCCACAAACCGCAATGGAAATTAGAAGTTTTATAGGTTTAGCCGGATATTATAGACGGTTTATTAAGGATTTTTCCAAGATAGCCATACCATTAACTAAGCTAACCTGTAAAACCATTAAGTTTGAATGGGGACCTAAACAAGAAGAAGCCTTCAAAATTTTAAAGCAGAAATTAACCAATGCACCAATCTTAGCCTTACCAGAAGGAACAGAAGATTTTGAAGTATATTGTGATGCTTCAAAATTAGGATTCGGATGTGTGTTAATGCAACGCAAGAAGGTAATTGCGTATGCTTCCAGACAATTGGAAAAGCATGAAGAAAACTATACGACTCATGACTTAGAATTAGGAGCTATAGTTTTTGCCCTTAAGATATGGAGACATTATCTGTATGGAAGTAAGTTTACTGTTTATACAGATCATAAAAGTTTAAAGTATATATTTGGGCAAAAAGAATTAAATATGAGGCAAAGAAGATGGATGTAAATCCTGAGTGATTACGACTGTGATATTCAATATCACGAAGGAAAGGCAAACGTAGTTGCAGATGCCTTAAGTCGTAAGGATCATGAGAAGCAAAGGCGAGTCCGTGCTCTTAGAATAAATCTACAAGTAGATTTAATGGAACAATTGAAAGAAATTCAGGAAACGGCAATCAAGGACGATGCCGAAGGAATGAAAGGTTATCTAAAAGAATTAGGACAAGGAAATGATGGAATTTGGAAATTCCACAAAAGCAGAATTTGGGTACCTAAACAGGGGGATTTAAGATCAAAGATTTTAGAGGAAGCTCATAAATCTAGGTATACTGTACATCCAGGAAACAATAAGATGTACCAAGATTTAAGAAAGCATTTCTGGTGGATAGGAATGAAAAAGGATATAGCCGAATACGTATCTAAGTGTCTAACTTGTTCACAAGTTAAAGCCGAACATCAGAAACCTTCAGGACTACAACAACAGTTAGAAATGCCTGTATGGAAATGGGAACTCATAACAATGGACTTTGTTACTAAGTTACCCAAAACCAGAAAAGGTAACGATGCAATTTGGGTAATTGTGGATCGATTAACCAAATCTGCTCATTTTCTACCTATGAGAGAAACCTTTAGCATGGAAAGGTTAGCCAAGTTGTACGTGGATGAAGTAGTATCCTTACATGGAGTCCCACTCTCCATTGTATCGGATAGAGATAGTCGTTTCACTTCCCGTTTCTGGACAAGTTTCCAAGAAGCAATGGGAACCCGACTCAATCTAAGTACTGCATATCATCCACAAACAGACGGACAAAGTGAAAGGACGATCCAAACTCTAGAAGACATGCTTCGAGCATGTGTAATTGACTTTAGTGGTAATTGGGATAACCATTTACCATTAATTGAATTCTCCTATAACAATAGTTATCACTCAAGCATCGAAGCCGCTCCATTCGAAGCACTGTATGGACGCAAGTGCAGAACTCCCGTATGTTGGGCAGAAATAGGAGAAAGTCAATTATCAGGTCCAGAGATCGTACAAGAAACCACAGACAAGATAACTCAAATTAAGGAAAGATTGAAAACAGCCAGAGATCGCCAGAAAAGTTATGCAGATAATCGCCGCAAGCCACTAGAATTCCAGATAGGAGACAAAGTACTTTTGAAAGTATCTCCTTGGAAAGGAGTAGTACGATTCGGTAAGAAAGGAAAACTGAGTCCAAGATATGTTGGACCATTCCCAGTAATCCAACGAATAGGACCAGTAGCTTATCGCTTACAACTACCAGAAGAACTAGCTGGAGTAATTGATGTATTTCATGTATCCAATCTCAAGAAATGTCTATCAGATGAATCCCTGGTAGTACCTCTTCAAGATGTGGAGGTAAATAAAAAGCTGAAATTCATAGAGAAACCTTTACAAATAGAAGACCGGAAGGTCAAGTTTCTTAAACACAAGCGATTAGTGCTAGTCAAAGTCAAATGGGAATCCAAGAGGGGACCAGAATATACTTGGGAACTGGAGTCAGAAATGAAGCGGAAATACCCTCATCTATTTCAGTGAATCTCGAGGACGAGATTTTTCTTAAGGTGGGGAGAATGTAACAATTCTCATTAAAAACCATAATTAGAATGATAATTAGATAATAAGGAAACCCCAATTGAGACACCCAAGTGATTCTGCACTAACCCTAAAATTTTCAGAACAATCAGAATTAGGATCAGGGCCCCTAAAACTCAAGGTGGGCAAACCCTAGTGGATAATTATCCATCAAATTCGTTGGCACAATTGAAATTAAGAAAACTATTGAGTCATGCAAGCTAGTCCCGAACCCAGCTAGTCTATGTAATTAGACTGCACCCTTTACGGACCGTAAAGGGAAAAGCCAAACGGTCCGTAAGCCTGTCCAAAAATCAGTATAAATAGCAGACATTGGCAATTGATTTCTGTGTTGAAAACGACGTACAAATTCTCTGTAGACGTCAAGATATAGCAAGAACAGTCACAAAACACACACCTTAGTATCAAATTACTGCCGCAAAACAGGGTAATCACTCGATCGCTATTACGATTCATTTTCCGACTGATCAATATATCCAATGAATGTTTAAGTGCCGCCCACATCAGGGTGATACTTTGTCGTTCGTCGTTAAATCGATGGATGTTTAAGTATCGCACTTTGTCGTTCGTTGTGAGAATTTGATCTCGTGAGTTATCATAACTGCTGTATTGATCACTAACCCGGTTTTGTGTGCATTATTACTAAATTAGGTTAACAGGGCTAATCCATATTCTGTCCGTGTTGAATCTGCAATGTGAGTCATTCTCTTTTTATCAACTGTTTTACAATACTCCAAATTATTTTCAGAATTATAATTACAGTGATTAAGTTTATGTAATCACCAAATTACAGCCGGTATGTGGGGTATTGTGCACATTACTACTGTTTTAATCACATTAGGTGGGCGAACCTAAAATTAGGTGATATACGTCATTCATTGGGGCAGCCAATGGTGATATGACCACAGTCACAGATCCGGTCGAGTGACAAATACTGTGGGTAGTTGGTAGATATCAGAAACATATGTAAAAACTCTTAATACTGTAAATTATAATAAATGAGTCATTTTAATAAACTGAATGATTCACTCAGTATTTCCCCGCTGACAAAACCTTTTTCAAACATGTTTCAGGTGATCTATTGTAATTCAGGAAAAGTGCTGGGAAGCAGTACAGGCTTAAAGTAGTGGCTCATTATAAAATAAAGAAATATGTTTTGTAAAAATAAAGATTTCTCAGTAAAACCTTATTATTGTAAATTATCGGGGTTTTATCCCGAATTGTGAAATAAAATAATCGGAAAAAGTTTTTAGCTTTAAAACGATCCTGATGATAAAATTCCGCTGCTAAAATCACATAATTACATATCACGGGATTTCTGTCCCACGGCTCTTGAAACGGGTCAAACCGGGTCGGGGGCCGTGACATTCATGGAGTGCCTGTGTCTATCATCTCTGATAGAGATACTAGAGACACATCACACTTCTGGAGAAGCTTCTAACAATCTTTGGGTTCACGTTTGAATTTTAGTACGGCTTACCACCCTCAGACAGATGGACAGAGTGAGCGTACGATCCAAACGTTAGAAGACATGCTTCGTGCATGTGCAATCGATCTAGGTGGCAGTTGGGATAACCACCTACCGTTAGTCGAATTCTCCTATAACAACAGCTACCATACAAGCATTAAGGCTGCACCTTTTGAAGCTTTATATGGTAGAAAATGTAGAACGCCCGTTTGTTGGGCAGAAGTTGGAGATGTCCAAATGACAGGACCTGATATTATCTTTGAAACAACGGACAAGATTGTCCAAATTCGCGATCGATTGAAAGCTGCCCGAGACAGGCAGAAGAGCTACGCGGATTTGAAGCATAAGCCTTTCAATTTCGAAGTAGGCGACAAGGTATTACTTAAGGTATCACCCTGGAAGGGGGTGATGCAATTCGGTAAGAAAAGCAAACTAAGCCCGAGATATATTGGACCTTTCGAGGTAATCGAACGTGTCTGATCACTGGTTATACCGCATACAGATGTACACATCGACAATGTGTTCCACATCTGTAACTTGAAGAAGTGTTTCGCTGACAAATCACTGGTTATACCGCATACAGATGTACACATCGACGAGAGCTTAAAATTCGTTGAGAAACCTGTGTCGATCGAGGATCGACAGGTCAAGAAACTTCGCAGGAAGTACATACCGATTGTGAAGGTGAAATGGGATGCCCGTAGAGGTCCCGAGTACACGTGGGAGGTAGAGTCCACGATGAAGGAGAAGTATCATCATCTATTCCAATAAATCTCGAGGTCGAGATTTCTTTTAAGGGGGTGAGGATGTAACACCTCGAAATTTTGCGTCCAATAATGTGTTGACACGTGTCTTGAGTTTACATGTGGTATTAAATACAGAATAAAGGACTAAAGTTTACAAACATGGAAAGTATGTAAATTCGAGGGTAAAAAATGTCAACGAGGGATAAATACACTGTACAGTAACCCTAAATGATGCTCGTACCTTCAAACGGATAAATCATGGATCGTATGGAACGAAATGCGGAAGAAAGTGAGAGATTACAAACTACAGGGGTTAATTGTGTCAACATGTTTAAGTTATACCTCTGAGTGACCCTTTAACATACCCGAGGCTTTGTAACAGTAAATTACGCTTACTAGAATATACGATATAAATTTCGCGAAGTTCCGTTTTAAAACGAGAAAGTTATGATCAATTTCGTAGGCGAGGGGTTAGAAGCGTCAACAATAAAAGATAAGGCTTTTCGGATAGTAATTAAACTAACCGGGGACTTAACGGCGCGGGTAAAAGTCACGAGGCCCTTATTCGTAAATAATCGAGGCCCAAATCGCAAAGTTACCCCTTCGAAACCGAAAGGTCAGGCTAATAATGGCAAAAGATTTGAAAATCTTGAATTACAGGCCTCAAGCGGGCCGCGTTAGAGAAACAAGGAAGCTCATGCGGGCCGCGAGCCATGTAAAGATCCGGTGTCTGACATAAGGATTCAGGCGTCCCTCGTAAGGGTAGCCTGATCCTTAATGTGGGCCGCGTCAGACCGCCAGATGCAGAAAACATGCACAGGTTCACTGTTTGATGTTTTAACCGACCTTGGATGCAATTATGGGAGCATGGGCGCCCCCTACACGTCCCCTAGCACTCAGGGACAGCTGCTGATCATCCATGAGCAATTATAGACTTAGTTGTGATGATCTTGTGCCCCAAAATTCACTATAAAAGGCCATCTAGAGCACACATTTGAAACACACCTCAAACCTGCTTTCTTGACCACTTCTGGAGCTCAAGAGCATTCTTCTACATCTCTGGTCATGCACCAAGCTTCTGTAAGTTTGCCTAACCCTTTGTGGTTTAGTTTTTACATAGTTTTAGCTTAAAAGTCAATCCGTCGTAATTAACGATTGACTTAGCGATAAATCACAAATGGTCCAGTGGTTTGTCGAATCAAAGGTAGTTATATGTTGGTAATCATGTGGGCTTCAAACCCCTAAGAGGGCACCCTCTGATTCCCACTCTAACTAGTCCGATTGTCGAGTCAAACTTGCTTAGAAAAAGTCAACAGAATGCTATTTTGCGAATTTATGCATAATCAGTAATGTAGATGGCGTGTAACCTGTTTTAACACTCATATAACATGATAATAAGTATATTAACTAGTCTAAGCTTGTTTGATCCGATCGTTTTCTGTTTTGACCCGGTTCGGAACCGAAAGTCGCAAAACTTTGACTTTTGCTTTGACTTCAGTTCTGACCCGTTATGGAATGATTTAGATATGCCTTAGGACTCTCTTAGGACCAGATTACATGATGGTATAACCCTCTGTGACCGGTTCGTCGTTTGTCCGAGTCTTTAGCACATTTTCGTTAAATGCTTAAAAGTTGACCGTAACGCCCTTTTTACTTTAAAACGAGAATTTTGAATATGTGAAAGGACAATAACCTTAGTTACTGATTTCTAAGCATGTCCCTAAAATTTCACGTCAATCCGAGGTCTAGAATAGGAGTTATGCTAAATAGCGCAATTACGGAAACTTTAGTAATTAAACGGCGCATTTAGCATAAAGACTATCTAAACCCAAATTTCGGCACCAAACTTTAAATATTTTTAATTATTTTTAACCTGCTCATAACCTGCGGTTATGGCATCGGTTCGGTAAATACTGAATATACCCTTTCCGAGCATAACTTGAGTTCTACATGGTCTTTTGACCCGATTCCAGTTGCTACTGATTTTAAATAATAAATAAAGTGTTTTGGACTTTATAAACTGTTCGGAAAACCTAGATTTCCTGTAGAACTCAGAAACCTCTTTTATAATCTTTAAAAATGACCGAAATACCCCTACGGGGCATATAATGAATTAAACTCGTTACGGGCATTATGGAAGGTATCCTACTGATACCACAACCTCTTTAAAGCATATTGACTTAGGAAACTTGTGTAGGACTCTTACGGTTACCCGTTACGCCTTTTGCGCGCACAGTTCGGCTTATGTAACTAGTTTACATAAACTAGCCGAAACGGGTCAAACTTTATCGTTTTCACCTCAAAATCCAGAATGTGATTATATTACCCTTATGAAACAAGTCTTCAGACTTGTTGCGTCCAAATCACATTCCATTCCCGGTTTTCGCCTTTCACGCGATTAAGCCGTAATTATCCTTTGAAACCAACCGGTCTAGCTAAGGCTACATTAAAGACCCGTTAGGATTCTAATAGGTTGTTATAAACCTTCGTTCCAGAATAGGAGACCAGTAAAAGATACTTGCATTTATTTGATTGAGGATATTACTTGCAAAGGTAAATACTTTTAACTTATTTTCCGTTATACGGGCTTGGGTTACGGTATTTAAAATACTGCTTGGTCGGGCAATTGACCCCAACTCATTAGTAGTTGGGAGATTTCAATGTGACCCATTTAAAAATTGGTTTTGTTGGCTTTACGCCTTTGGGAGCTTAATGACCATGTCCCGGATATCCTTGGCATCATTTTACGAAATGGCCACGACCCCGACACACGGGTGTAGGCGTACACCCGCAATGTGTCTATATTATTAAAGGTATAACCGTTGGTTTTCCCGCCACGGCTTTATGCTTTGTGGCGTGTCTATTAACCTTTAACCCGGCACGACCCGGGCGACCGAACGCATAGTAAACATGTAATTCTTTTACAAGATTTAATTATAAATTATCCCAAGTTATAAAGAGTTTGTGCCATGTTCATTCAAATCAATTTTATTATACATTTTACAAAAGTGTCGGTTGAATGTATTTACCAGTGTAAACTGACGTATTTTCCCAAAAAGATTAAATGCAGGTACTAAGCGTAATAGGCTGGATATTTCTCCTTAGCATCAATAAAGAGTCTCCCACGCCTAAGACGCCTACGTCTGTTGAACAATATTTACATTTTAATTTGATCCCCTGTGGATTATATTTCGACGATTGTGATACTTGGATATTACATTCAATAATTGAAATATATTTATGTTTATGCTTCCGCTGTGCATTTATATATTGTGGTTTGACTATATTGTTGCCAACTACGTCACGGTAATCCCCCACCGGGCCCACCGGTGATACACGTGGAAATCGGGGTGTGACACCAACTCCATATCGTGGGTGGTGTAATTCTTTTCGTGCACCTTCAGTTGTCGTGATGCGTAGGCAATAACTTTGCCTCTTTGCATAAGTACACAACCCATGCCGGTGTGTGAAGCATCACAATAGACAACGTACTCTTCTATTCCTTCAGGCAATGTCAGCACAGGAGCATTGCTCAACTTTTGTTTGAGGATCTCAAAAGTTTCCTTCTGTTTGGGACCCCAGTCAAAATTCACATTTTTCCGGGTCAGAGTAGTTAGAGGTGCAGCTATCCTTGAGAAGTTCTCGATGAATCTTCGGTAATAACCTGACAATCCCAAGAAACTGCAAATTTCGGTAGGTGTCTTAGGTGCTTCCCAGTTCATTATCGCTTCTATCTTAGCGAGATCCACTTGGATACCACACTCGCTTACAACATGTCCAAGGAAATGGACTTCGCGAAGCCAGAATTCGCATTTGGAAAATTTAGCATAAAGCTTCTCCCGTTGTAGTAGTCATAGGATACACCGAAGGTGTTTCTCGTGATCAGCTTGATTACGAGAATAGATAAGTATGTCATCTATAAAGACGATAACAAACTTATCTAGATATGGCTTGCAGACCCGATTCATGAGATCCATGAATGCTGCAGGTGCGTTAGTGAGCCCGAAAGGCATCACTAAGAACTCATAATGGCCATACCTCGTTCTAAACGCGGTTTTAAGTACATCTTCAGTTCTAACCTTGAGTTGATGATACCCTGACCTTAAATCAATCTTCGAGAAGAAGCTTGCCCCTTGGAGTTGATCGAACAAATCGTCAATCCTGGGCAATGGATAACGATTCTTGATTGTTACCTTGTTTAGCTCACGATAATCCATGCATAGACGCATTGAACCATCCTTCTTCTTTACAAACAGTATGGGTGCTCCCCAAGGCGAAGAGCTGGGTTGTATAAAACCCTTTTCCAGCAAGTCATCCAATTGGGTTCTCAGCTCTTTCATTTCTGTTGGAGCTAAATGGTAAGGAGCTCGTGCAATCGGTGCTGCTCCTGGTAGGATATCAATCTTGAATTCTACTTGCCTTTCAGGAGGTAATCCTGTTAGTTCATCAGGGAAGACATCTGGATACTCAGAAATGATTGGAATGTCTTCTATCTTGGGTTTCGGATTATCTGTAGTCACCTGTGCCATGTAAATGACACATCCATTCTTCAGACACTTGGATGCTTTGAGTATAGATACATTGTCGGGCAACCGTAGTGTGTATTTCCATAAATGGTGATCAAGTCACCAGATGGGGTTTTGATGTTACCTAGTTTCTTATCGCATGCAATTTGGGCCTGGTTACGTGACAACCAATCCATGCCTAAAACTACATCAAACCCAGTCAATTTCATTGGAAAAAGAGATAGTGGGATCAAATGATTCTTAATGGATATAAAGCATCCATCAAGAAGAGTTGAAGCGGTTTCTAAGGTACCATCTGCGAGTTCTACCTCATATTTAATGTCTAGAGTTTTAATAGGCAGATTCAACAATTTACTAAATTTATGGTCTACAAACGACATATCAGCACCTGAATCAAATAAAACTTTAGTATAAATATCATTAATGAGGAAGGTACCTGTTATAACTTTATCATCATTCACCGCCTCATTGGCATTCATCTGAAACACCCTAGCATTTGTCTTTTTTGTCTCATCAGGCTTCTTGGTGTTCTTTGGGTAGTTCGTTTTAATCTGCCCTTTTTCATTACAACCATAGCAGGTTGCATCCTTCAAGTTTCGGCACTCCAAAGATTTGTGCCTTTCTTTTTACAGATTCCACAAGGCTTGGCTTGTGGATCCAGATTGCATTTCCCGAAATGCTTTTTGTCATAATTCTTACACCTGGGTTGGTCACCAGACTGACCCTTCTTAAACCTAGAGTTTCCTTTCTTCTTCTTGTTTGACTGGTGGGACTGATCATCCTCTCTCTTTCTCTTCCTGTCCTCAGTGGTCCTCTTTGACTTACTCCTTATAGCATCTAGAGTAAGTGACAATGATAGATCTACAGCCGATCCATAAGAAGTAGGCTTAGAAGCCTTGACATTCCCCTTGATTTCAGGGGCTAAACCACCAATGAAACGCGCAATGCGTTTTGGCTCCGGAGTGACCAAATATGGAATGAGTCGGGACATTGATTTAAAACTGGTAACATAAGACCTGCAATCCAAATCCTTCATAACCAGAGTGAGGAAATCACTCTCCACGTTTTCCACCTCATGCTGTGGACAGTAGGTATCTTTCACGAGTTCAACAAACTTAACCCAAGAAAGATTATAAAAAGGAACCTTTTCTGTGGATTACACTAAAGCTTTCCACCATGTCAGGGCGCCGCCTTTAAAGGACTGAAGGACTGAGACACAAACTTTACAATGTCCTCCTTGGCACACCCACTAATATCAACAATTGTTTCCATCTCGTCCAACCACTTCATAAATCAATAGCTCCCTTTTTCCCCATTGAAATCCCTTGGTTTACAAGAGACAAAATATTTGTAGGAACAACCCTTGTTGTACCTGGGAGCTTGATCAAACACAATCTTTTGGGGTTCAGTTCTTTGATTGGATGAATGTTGAGATTCATCCTTTTTCGACGTATGCGGTTTCGATAGGGATTTGGAATGAGTTTTCGATCGAGCATCACTCGGATCTTTAAGTACTTCATTCACAGCTTTAGTAACTGTTGTGTTTATCATAACTTGAAGTCCGGTGCCAATGACATGCAGCCTTGTATCATTATTGTTCCCATCAACTGGGCGACTATTAGCTTCATCGGAGCCAGCCATGATTTGAATGCTATAATCAAGAAAATGATTAAATAGCCATGGTATAACTAAACCATATAGGCCAATAAAGAAATATGTTTGAAATTATTTGATTATAATTTGCCTAGGTTACAAATGAACCATTATTGGCAATTTAACAGGATATAATCCTTTATATTTATTAGAGAGGGGATATAGTCACAACTGTCACTGTCGTATAGACATTTTTCTATAGCACAAAACGTCGTCTCAAAGGACATTTAGGTGGCACAAAAGGCCTTGTCACCAGGACAGTTTAAAATATGATTATGATCATTTTAGATCGAAAGTTTTAAGGGTCGAACATAGTTCATCGCCTTTTGACAAGAAGTTATAAAATATAACTATCTTTGTCATGAATACAAATTGGCCCGTAGGCAGAACACCTCAAATGGATGTTATGGTATAGACATCATATTTGATGTCATTAGCCATGATTCATATTGATCATTTAGGCTATGTAAGGGCTTGGAAAGATCCAAGGACTTTGAAGGCTGGTGTGGTTTCTCAAGTTACACTGCCAGGAGTGTTAACATCTTTTTAGATGTTAAGAAAGATTTATTGTCTTAAGAGGGTTATACCATCATAGCCATTGATATTTTGGCTAGGTTATACCTTTAAGAATATCTTTTGAAATTTCAAAGCGGATCAATTAAAATCGAAATGATTAATTGCTTGTTGATGTAATGAAAATACACATATATGAATTTCAAAAGAAAATTCCATTAGTAGTACTACAAGATCACAAAAACTGCCCTAAAGGGGTCTTTAAAATAAATAAATTGTCCACGCAGGGACTAAACAGAAAAGACAAGTCCTCGCAGGGACTAAAAATAAAAAGAAATGTCCACGCAGGGACTTAATTTAAATAACAAAGTAAATAAAACAAAGGTCTTCAACGATCCTTCTTCTTCCCCTTGATGAAGTTTGCAAGACCCTTAAGGAACTTATGGGTCTTTCTTTCACGTTCCTCCGCCCTTTGTTCAACCTCTTCCAACCTCTGTAAGATTTCTTGTGTTGGTGGTTGTTGAGGTGGAGGTTGAGGTTGAGGTTGTGGTTGTTGCTGATATGAAGGGTATTGATATCCTTGAACAGGATACCCAGTTGGGTATGCTGGTGGAAACGGTGAGGGATAGAGGGCGTTAATGTTAGCTGCTTCGACGTATGGGTCGTAAGCAGGTGGTTGATAATGGTAACCAGTAGGAGCTTGTGGCTCATACGGGTTATACCCAGTAGGATCTGGGTAGGTAGGTATTGGGTTTTCATAATCCATTGGAGGTGGCGGTGGTGCAAAGGTAACCGGTGTGGTATCAATTTCTGGCACCGCGTGTGAAGGTCTACCCATTTGTGGATCTTCGGGAATCGGAGGGTAGTTACTAGAAGCGTGAGGGGAGCTAAATCTTGGTCCCCATCGCACGAATATGCGTGCGTTTCTCCTCCGTCTTGGTGGCTCAGGAGGTGGCTGAGGTGGTTCCTCAGCTGGCAGTGGTGTGGACTCACCGCTTCGAAGTGCAGCTCTTCATGTAGCTGCTGTGGTGGGGTGTTGTGAAAAGAAGGGGTGTTTGCAAAATCCCATTGCCCAAACCATTCTTTATAAGTATCGGGACCTCGATAGGGAGATCCCGCAAAAGAAGAACCGCTAGAGATCCACAGGCGGACGGATTTGCAAGATCCTCTTAATTGACACCAAGTAGCTCCAGCCTACTTTCGAGAGGTACCTGTCACTTAATCTTTGGAAAATACATCAGTTTTCACTGGTAAATACAATTAACTGACTCATTTGAAAAGAGTTTATGAAAATTAATTTAGGCGCACAAGGCACAAAACCTTTTGTAACTTGGGACAATTTTTATTAAAATCTTGTATACAGATTTATATGTTTGTCATACAATTGGGCCCGGTTTGGAAGCCGGTCATGATTAACCGACTCACCACTTATAAAACCCATAAAGGAGTTATCCCCAACTTATGCGTAACATTTAGCATTTTGCATCTGTCAGGTGTATGCCTACACCCCGTGCATAGGTTGTGGCCATTAGTAACTTAAATGAGCCAAGGATATCCAAGTCATGGTCGTTAACTCCCAATGTTTATGTTATCAAACAAAACAGATTAAAACAGGTTATGCGGATTTATTAAATCACAATCCGACTAAATAATCCCATACCAAAGAAGCTACTCAGCCGTATATTCCTAAGGCTTTATACAAATATCTTCTACCGAAGCTACTTAATCTGTAAGGAAGGTTTTATTAACCTATTAGGATACTAACGGGTCTTATTTAAGTCAAAGACTTAGACCGGTTAGTTTTAAAGACACTTTACGGTTCGAAACGCTAGATTAAGCGGAGACCGAAATGGAATGTAATTTAGAACCAACAAGTATGAATACTTGTATAATATGGGTAAACTAAACACATCCTGGAATTTGAAGTTTAAATGATAAGGTTTAACCCGTTTTGGCTAATTTATGTAAACTAGTTACATAAACCGAACCGAAAGCGTATAAGCATAACGGGTAACCAAATGAACCATATACAAGTTCCATATATCATTATTCTTAAAATATGTTAAGACATTAGTAGGATGTCAACATATATGCCCAAAAAGTATTTAAAACCGATTTAAGCCTCATAAGGGCATTTTGGTCATTTTAGGATTTATAAAAGAGGTTTATAGGTAAATTGATGTTTTGGTCAAAAGCATTCTATAAAAATATTTATTTTTTGATGTTATATTAGTAGGATATCATACATATGTGTGGTTTATCATTTATGGCCAAACTATGCCCCGAAAGGGTATTTTGGTCATTTCACATATGCTTTTAAGGACATAATTGGAAGTCTGAGTTCATAACTTATACCTACTGTAAAAATATTAAAAATTATTTATAAATTCAGTAGCTAACAAGTCTTGGGCGCTAAATATGGTTTTAAACCATAGTATGCACCTATTAAGCGTAAAACCGATAATTGACTATAAGTCGGTTATGGTGAAAACCTGCAGTTGTCCAAAATTTTCTGCCTAGATACAGGCTTTACGGACCATAAGCCTGACCCCTTACGTTCCGTAGCCGATATTAAATTGTATCACCCAGGTACAGTCCTTACGGACCGTAAGCCTAACCCTTTGCGGTCCGTAAGCGATTGCTCAGGAAACTAAAATCTTTAAAACTTTACACCTTTAGTCATTCAACTTTTATAATCATCATTAATAATTTCCGAGAGCATGTTTTAACATTATAAAGTCTCGGGTTTGGTAAAAGGTCATTCAGAGGCATAAATAAGCATGTTGACACTTTTAGTCCCTCCGCATACGTATTTTCAATGTTTGTCGTGTTTAGTCCTTCGGAATAAATCTTTTACACGTTTAGGGTTTTATGACACGTGTCTTTATATAATTGGACACAATTTTACGAGGTGTTACATGCATTTGATACATTCTTGTTGTTATCCTATCCTAATTAAATTTTGCATGACCAGGATGTGCTTTCCAAGGTAGTTTGGTTGCTTTCTTCAAAGGGAGGAATCATCAAATTCGAGTCAGAGGAACTGTCAATTGGGGGAATAAGTTATTCCGAGATCTGAATTTGGTCAAAACTAAAGTATGGACTGCAAGTTTGGAGGTTACTGGTTCAGTAACAAAGTTGAATTAGCCTTGTGAGTACACATTCTTTTGTATCTCTGTTCTGAGCTCTTGTATTAATATATGATAAAAGCATTTGTATAATGTTGTTTATATATTTGTTCAGGTGATAACTTTGTAGGGTCATGATGCAGGGAAGCAAGGAAAGGCAAAAGAGAAAAGGTAAATCTTATTCTATGTGCAATCTAACATGAGGGCATAAACTTAACTTACATATTGTACAACTTTGGTTAGCAGTGCATGGTATAATTGTAATTATGTCAAAATTTGCTCTATAACAAGCACTTTTGTCATAGGCTACTAAATTCATGTAGTATGTGCTTGCTAATATTTCGTTTGATTTAGATATACTTCACTAAGAGTGGCTTCAACAGTCAAGAAGAGAGAGATGGAGTTCATTTAAGGCTTGCAATTCGCTTGGATTCGAATAAGGTCATGACTTGATGGCTGGGGGAATTGTGAGACAAAATAAGAAATCATTGGTTCTTCTAGCTAGGGTTTGTTCATACGTTCTTCGTAAGTTTTGCTTTCTGATGATCATGTATATTATTGTTTGATATAAAAAACATTTGATGATGATCATTTGCTTAAGTTCACTTTCAACCGTTTACTTAAAGTTTTCTGCCAATTATATGTATGAATGTTTCTATTTAATAATGATCAATCTCTTTTTTATTCAGCATTCTGCTCTATGTTAGCTCTCCCTTCACGGGTTGCCGGGTCACGGGTACGGGTCAAATGGTTTACTTTTTGGTTTGTTTTATTTGATGACCGAATAAAGGGAATAAGACTGACTTGATCGGATTTATGGGTATAACTAAATCATTTGAGTAGTGGCTGGAATAGAGGAGTTTATTCTCATGTTTTAGAAGTTCACCTTTGAAGAGTTATCAGTTTTTTTTTCAATGTTTGACTCCACATTTTGTGGTAGCCATTGTTTAATTCTGTTGGTCAATGAGCATATAGACACAGTGTAAACACAGCATATGAGATTAACAAGTATAACATGTTTCATGTTTAATTGTGGGAAGAGTGTGATTGCGTGTTTAATAGTGTTGCGTGTTTTTGTATAACTGTACATGTTGCACTAAAAGTGATAAAATGAGAAAAGGGGATCGAGTATACTCACATTTTTGCGTAAGGTTCCACGAAAACTAAGAGTTGAGTTGATGAAGTTTGGAACACCGAAGTTACCACGAAAACTAAGAGCTGTTTGGGGTTCATCACTGATGAACTAATGTAAAACAGAAATGAAATCGAAAACAGGTTATACGTAAAATGTCCCTTTCGTACGAATGGGACATGCCCTTTCGTATGAATGTGACCATTTTGTCGAAAAAACATATGTTTGATCCATCAAAACAGATCATTTCTTGGTAGAAATTAACCCTAATGCAAACCCTTAACTATGAAATGAGTTGAGGGTCTGATGAGTTCCAGATTCCATCAAGATCGTACAATAATAAAAATGAAACTTCTGAACAAGTTGTAAAAATGTTTAAGGTTATAAATCTTGATTTGAATCTCACACGTGTGATGCTCCAACAACAGTTTGCCCAAGAAAACTAGTGGAAACCATTTTTGAGATGTGTTGAATCAAGAAGGTTTTAAAAAGTTTTTTAAGAAATCAAACAATGATGTAAGAATTATGATAAAGGAATGAGAAAGGTGAAAGAATCCTTACAAAATGCTTCTGATCGTGAGTAAGAAGGTTCAAAGTGTTTGGAGGAGTTTGAGTGAAGTGAGCAAAGAAAAGAATGAAGTGGTACACCTATTTACAGGTGTAGGGTGAAATTAGGGTTTCCGACAAGTTCGGACGAGTGTGCACATTATGGCGAGAGGGCCCATTCGTACGAGTGGGCACTTCGTACGAGCTGAGGGGGGTCCTTTCCCTTTCCTTCGAGGTTCAAGTTTGATTAAATTATATGTTTTAACTCGTTTTACGTGTAGCGAGAATAAATGTGTATTGTGCAATTATGAAACGTGTACAATATAGTGTTTAAAATGTCGATTATGAGTATAATCATGCACATGAGTTTAACAGAAATAACATGAATATGAATAAAATACTTGCGTTCTCATTATGATCAATTGTCTCGGAGTACAAAATGAAATGAGATGGAATACAACAAGAGTACAATGTCTAATAGTAAGATGTACAACAATACTTGCTAAATTAGGAAAGTACAAATATGTGAAGCGTTACAACAGATTCCAGTCAATGGGAGGGAGACTGTCATTCATAATGAGCAGTCCAATAAACAACAGAATCATAACTGAATTAATAGTAAGGTTGTGCCTAACGATAAGGACTTTCCGCTGATCAAAGACGTCCTCGTCGGGAGTGTACATGAAAAATCGGTTATTTGAACAATAAAGCTGGATCATTTACAGGCGATGGTGGACTTCCCCCAGTGCAACGAATCTTTGGTAGGAGAGTTTTTGGGGTCGTAGGAGATGGAATGCTTTTTAGCCTCTTGGAAGGCCTCGATCACGGGTTTACATGAGATCAAGTACCTTACTCTTTGACAATAGGGACATGGCTTCCAACTTTCTCTTTAACAACCATGTTGTTTGGTCTAGGTGGTTTAGTTCGCTAGTGACTTAGAACGACCAGAGTTTAGAGTATCAGAGAAATGCATGCTTGCAAATTTCCTGGGTTCCGACCAATTTGTGGGCAAGTGAGACTTTCAACTCAGTCTGAATGAATTTCAAGAGAGTTGTGATTCAGTCGAACGCTTCATGGGAATCCATCAATATGTCATCGGAAAGTATTAGAGTATTAGTCTTCCATGGTAACAAAATCAATGAAAATATTATGATTAAGTTCGGAGATAAGGAATACGAGATTTGGATCAATAAAACAGTTGAAGGGAAGTTTAAAACTATTAAAGATGACTGATCCTAGTAGCTTCACCATTCCGTGCCTGATCGGGAATCATACTGTCAGCAATGCGCCGGATAACCAGGTGCTAGCATAAATCTTATGCCATATTCTATCTTTGCTATGTTTAACCTAGGAGAGCCATCCCCTACGCGCATGAGTTTAGCTCGCTGATCGTTCGGTAAAGTTCCCGAGGGGCATTGTTGAGAACATGTTGGTGAAAGTCGACAAGTTCTTTTTCCTGGTTGACTTTGTCATTCTAGACATGGACGAAGACTAAGAGGTTCCATTAATTTTAGGTCGTCCATTCCTTGACACCGCACGTGCAGTCATTGACGTGTATGATGGCAAGTTGACTTTTCGTGTCGATGAGGATTAAGTCACATTTGGTATTCAGCGTTCTATGAGGCATACCCGACAACATGATGACACTCTTTACTTTGTTGATACTCTTATGTCACATGTGGGTAGCCTCCTCAGCAAGATATGTGGCAGAGATGCGTCTGATACGCAGTTTTCGAGCGTAGATGATAGGGGAGTGGGGTCACTAAGTTCGATCTCGAGCAGGACCCACAACTGCAGGCTAGCGAGCCTTCCCCTAGGTTCGAGGTTTTCGAGGTGTTCGAGAGAGAGACACCGGATGAGAAGCTGTCGGCTGAGATACCCCGTAACATCCCGTATAATTTTATCAAATTATAACGCGACAGGTGTCCAAACTCTCCATATAGTTCCGTTTTAGGTTTTCAACTAAACTATTGGGTTGGCCCGCGCGATGAGGCGAATATCATTGAGGCTCTTTTGGAGTATGGAAATTAGCCCGACCTGCCTAAAACAATGATTATATTTGGTTGTTATTGTTGGTATTATTATTATGTAAATGTTAAGTACTTAACATGAATTAAATAATCTTATGTGTATTAAATAATGCATTAATTATGAGAAGTTTATTGAATAAGAGCAAATTAAGAACTATTGCATATGACACTTGTACTCTACGTAACAACATTTGACTTAGAGGTTTTAAACTTTGAGATAAAATACATTGGTACACTCAAATGTAGGGCTCTAAACGAACCAAACGTTTTCCGAACAGTTTGTGAACCGTTCGGCGGGAAGTTCGTTTGTGTTCGTTCGTTTATTAAACAGACGAACACATACAAGAAATTTCGTTCGTTTAGATAAATGAACAAACATGAACAGAGGGCGTGTTTGTTCATTTATGTTCGTGGACGTTGGGTAACATGTTCGTTGTGTTTGATAATTCATTAGTGTTATTTTATTTAAATACTTCAAAATTCCGACAAATAAAATATTTAATAAGTGTTAATGTATTATATATTTTGTTCATGAACGTTTGTTCGTGTTCGTTTGTTACCATTTGTGTTCATGAACATTAGTTTGTGCTCATTTGTGTTCATCATCGTCCGTTTTCATTCGTTGCCTAAATTAACAAACAAATACAAATGAACATGAACAAGTTCATTTTCTTAACAAACAAACACGAACATAAAATCTCGTTTGGTAAACGTTCATGAACAGTTCGTGAACACATATAGTTCTTAACAAATAAACATGAACAAGGACTTGTTCGTATTCGTTCGGTTCGTTTGCAGCCCTATTCAAATGTATTATATTTGTATAGATACCTTATTTAATTAATGGTATAGTTAATTGAAATCTTGAGTGTATTAAACAATTTATTTAACTTTTATTTTTTTGCCACAACATGATGTTTTTTTTTTATTTCGAATATATCATTGTGTTATGATTATTTATATCTACGTTTGGAGCTGTGGTTTTGTCTTTTGAATATATGAAACTGATCTGGCAATGATAGAAACCAAATTCCCGTCACATCGCTCTGGACGATCCCACTAGTTGTATTATATAACAAATTTGATAAGGGTGTACATATTCAGACACCTTATTCCCTAAATCCACACCCTCCTATACGCTTCGTATAGGGCTATACGAAGCGTATAGGGTTGCTTTTCCCGACCAACTTCTGCACCTCGTACAACGTCACATCAGTCAACTTATACGGGGAGTCTAGGCCTGTACGAGGGGCCAATACGAAGGCCCTTAGACGCCTCGTATAGACCTATACGAGGCGTCTTGGACTGACCGATTTGACTATGAAGAGACTATGTCTGACATGACTTAAAGGCATACGGGGAGTAAAGACCTATACGAGGCGTCTTTAGCTCCCATAAAATGCAACCTACAGTGCGTTCTTGGTCCACATCCGAGGTTTCAACAAAAAAACACTCACATTCTGTTTGTTCTTTTATTTGTGTTTGCGTTATTATCATCCCGGAGTGTTGAAATGTCATCATATTGGAACGGCAACTATATCTTCGGGCAATATTCTAGCGAAAATTGGGGGCACGAAAGCGTTCCGGTAACAGTTATTAGCGTAAATGTTTTAATTACTTGTTGTTTTCGTTTATTATTTACTAATGATGATACGGTTGTCTATTTTGGAGGAGTCTGGCGTTCCCGATTCTAATGAGCAAGAGGAGGTTGTGTCTAGTATACAAGGAAAACAAAACAGCCCGTTTCTAGATTTGAACAAGCAACCTCCTGTTGATGAAACAGCCCGTGTAGATGACTCATACCATGCTAGTGGATACGGAGGAGACGGTGGATACGGAGGAGATGGTGGATACTGAGGAGACGGTGGATACGGAGGACACGGTGGATACGGAGGAGACGGTGGATACGGAGGAGACGGTGGATACGGAGGAGACGGTGGATACGGAGGAGACCGTGGATACGGAGGAGACCGTGGATACGGAGGAGACGGTGGATACGGAGGAGACCGTGGATACGGAGGAGACGGTGGATACGGAGGAGACGGTGGATACGGAGGAGACGGTGGATATGGTGGATACGGGGGATACGGTGGATACGGAGGAGACGGTGATCATCAGCAATTCATTTCCCCGGGCACTCCTTATGTTCATCAAAACAATTCGGACGTTGGAGGATATGGTGGTTATGGTGGATATGGTAGATATGGTGGTGAAGCACCTCCCATTCTGGACAGTCTGTACTTAAAAAAGACGGTATAAATTACTATTTTATTATTAATATTTTATTATTATTATTATATTATTATTATTATTATTATATTATTATTATTATTATTATTATTATTATTATTATTATTATTATTAATATTGTCGATGTTACAGGTTTTCAACTCCTTAGATGAACTAAAGAAACGGATACAAGAAATAGCAAATGCGGATGGTTTCGTTATTGTCACCCGTCGATCAAAGAAAATTGGGGGAAGAACCGGGAGGGTATGGCTTGAATGTGATCGTGGTGGTGAGCACCAGAGTACAGCAACACTTAGAAAAGCTGGAAGCAAAAAAACCGGTTGCCCGTTTTACCTGCTGGCTGTCCGAAACCACCCGTATGAAACCTGGGAGATAAAAGACGGAACAATTGAACATAACCACGAACTTTGTGAGGACCTGTCGGCCCACGCGTTTGTGCGAAGGTTTACTCCAAGCGAAATGAAACTGATCGAGCAGCTGACAACTCAAAACATGGAGCCGCGCAAAATATTTCAAACGATAAGGAAGCAGGACCCCGACAGGTTTCATGTTCAGAAAGACGTTCAAAACGTTGTAGCGAAGATTAGAGCCGAACAAAGACAAGGATTGACTCCCATGCAGTCACTAGAAAATGTGCTGATGAAGAACGACTTTATTTACGAGATCCGGGAAGAACCCGGAACAGAGATCGTAACAGAGATCTTCTTTCTTCATCGGGACTCGAGAGTCTTGTGGCGTGCATTCCCCCACGTCATGATGATCGATGCAACGTACAAGACAAACATATACAATATGCCCTTTATCCAGATTGTTGGTATGACGCCTACCAACAAATCGTTTATTATCGCGCATGCCGTTGTTAGTAAAGAACGGGGTGATAACTTTGTGTGGGTGCTTGAGAGGGTTAAGGCAATGTTGGATGAATGTATGGAGCCACGTGTGATTTTAACGGATAGAGACCTAGCCCTTATGGGCGCGTGTGCTAAAGTATTTCCAGACGCCTCCAGGCTTCTTTGCAGGTGGCACATACAACAGAATGTTATGAAGCACTGCAAGGGTGCCTTCACAGACGACGACTGGAAGAAATTTTTGTCATTCTGGGGTTCATTGATTGAGTCTCCATCCATACCCATCTACGACTACCACTTGCGCAACATGCGAAAGCGACTTGTGGAGTGCAAACGTTCTAGTAAGTTTTTCTAATAACATACGACTCACCTATGCAAATTTTATTAAATTATTTTTACTTTTTAGGAGTCTTCAAATACGTGTACGATAACTGGCTAAAAGACTATAAGGAGATGTTTGTCTTTGCGTGGACTGATAAGAGGCGCAACTTTGGTAATCGTACTACAAACAGAGTTGAGAGCCAACATGCCAACTTAAAGAGATACGTCGAAGATAGGAGCTCGCTGGACCGTATAGTTGGTTGTGTCCGGGATATAGTTGAGACACAGTTCGGTGAAATAAGGAAGACTTTTCGAGAAAGCATCGAAAAAACAATGAAACACCACAAACACCCGATGTTTCAACACCTACTTGGAAAAGTATCCCACAAAGCCCTTGACTTGTTGCATGGAGAGGCAATTAGGAGGCTAGATGTCTTGGAGCGCTTTAATTCATCATGTGGTTGCCAAATGTGGCACAGCTGTGGGTTGCCCTGTGCTTGTAGGATAGAAAAGTACATGCGTGAAGGTAATAATTGTTGAACGTACAACACTTGTGTGATATATTTCCTTTTTTCATTTTACTTAAACAATATTGTTTTTAACCGTGCAGAGCGTCCGATTCAACTCGAAGACATAGACGTCTTCTGGCGGAAACTTAACTTCCAAAGTTGTAAATTGATAGACGACTCACTTGACGTGGTCGAAGAGCTAGATGTTGTTAGACAACAATTACAGTCGCACCCCCCAGCTCAGCAAAAAAGCCTGCTTTCAAAGATTAAAGCGGTGTTGACTCCAACGAAATCTACCAAGAAACCACCGGTTGTCCAACAAAATACTCGTGGCCGACCAACAACAAAGCAGGTACAAGAAAGGTTGGACGAGGCCTCTCGTATAGATGAAGAATTGAGGAGAAGCTCCTTCGGTGATGCAAACACGTGCTTTGAAGGTTCACGACAAAGTAAGTACGATAAACCTCGCCACAGCTCGTACGTTCCGTCTCAGGCCTCACAACAGTCGGTTATAAGGTCCCAAAAACCCAAAGCGACCCTAAGCCGTTCAAAGAGTTCTAAGAAGAAAGAGACACGAGATGATCACGGTTTTCCTTTAATCATTGGGGACGAGTACGTGGGAATCATCGAACGGTTTAAGTCTGACATTCCGCCAGTGTTCCATCCGTACGTCTCGTGCATACGAGATGTGATGCCGGACGGTCATTGTGGGTTTCGGTCTGTGGCTGTGGGCTTAGGGATGGATCAGAGTTCATGGGGGCTTATTAGGAGGGACCTTGTCCAAGAAATGGATCAGAACGAATCGATCTGGTTCCCAATATTTGAAGCATGGGCTGATGGTTATTTTCACACGCATCGTCAGGGCCTAATTTGGGATTCAGTGGCCGGTTGTGGGGAGAATCACTGGATGGACTTCCCCTTTGCAGGACTTCTTATTGCACAAACGTACGGTATCGGGGTGCACCTGTTAACGACAACCATGGGTGCGAGTTCCACTTACTTCCCAATACTAAGTCCTCCGGCTAATCAACAACCATTATTCATAACGCTTACACATGTTAACGAGAACCACTTCATACATGTTAAGCTGGAAGGGGATTATCCTATGCCACCAGCACACGGGCTATGGTTGACCCACCGAAGACCCCATACAGAACAATGGGAAGATATGTACTTGCCACGTCTAGAATGGTATACATCGATAATGAATCCTCGGCCAAGATCAAACCCCAGTCTTAATTACATAGATAGTTACACGGAAGAATGATTTTTGTAATTAATAGTATTTTATTGTAATTAATAGAATTTTTTGTAATTAATAGAATTTTTTTGTAATTATTAGTATTTTATTGTAATTAATAGTATTTTTTTTTGTAATTAATACTATTTTTTTGTAATTAATAGTATTTTTTTGTAATTAATAGTATTTTTTTGTAATTAATAGTATTTTTTTTGTAATTAATAGTATTTTTTTGGAATTAATAGTATTTTTTGGAATTAATAGTATTTTTTTTAAATTTTTCTACAAAAAAATACAACTATACGCTTCGTATAGGACTAGACGCCTCGTATAATATCGCCCAAAAGACCATTTAGCCCCTGATATGCCCCCAATCTAGGCTTATTCCAGGGGCTCAAAGGTAATTTTACTCCAACCAGACGCCTCGTACAGACCTGTACGGGGCGTCTGTTTGAGCGGGATTTTGAAAATTCAATTTTTGAATATCTGAAATTCAAAATTTGAATTTTTTGAAAGTGGACGCTTCGTACAGACCTGTACGGGGCGTCTGTTTGAGCGGTTTAAATTTGAATTTTGAATTTGAATTTTGAAAAGCTTTTTGGTTAATTACTATTTTACCCCTGATATGCCCCCAGTATAGCCACTAAGCAGGGGCTCAAAGGTAATTTCAAAGGTGGACGACTCGTACAGGTCTGTACGAGGAGTACAGTTGAGGCGGTTACTTTTTCCCCATTTCTTTTTTTAATTAATAAAATGTATTATTAAATTACCATTTTGCCCCTGTTTACCCCTTAGTATAGCCTTTTATCAGGGGCGAAATGGTAATTAACCATTTCAGAAATATCTTTTTGGAAGGGTTAATTACCATTTTGCCCCTGATAAAAGGCTATACTGAGGGTTAAACAGGGGCAAAATGGTCATTTAACAAAAAGCATAGACGCCTCGTATAGATCTATACGAGGCGTCTAGGCTTCGTATAACACAGGGGGGGGGGCCTAGACGACACAGATCACACACACAAACAAAAACACACACATATACGCTGCATTCTGATCTATACGCCTCGTACGTATTTCAACCGTATTTTTGAAGAATCGAAGCATCACCGGTACGTATTTCATCCCGTAGTTAAGTATTTTTGTCTCGTTTATGCTTTTAGACCGTAGGTTTGCCCTAAAAGTTGAATTTTGTTGGGTTTTGGGGGTTTGAGGTTGATGATGATGATGAACTTGTAGAACAGGACGCCGAGTATAGCCCTATACGAGGGCTATACGAGGGTCTGTTTTTTTTTTTTTTTTTTTTTATTGTTATTGTTATTAATATTATTATTGTTATTAATTATTATTATATTATTATTATTATTATTATTATTATTATTAAATATTATTATTATTCTTAATTATTGTTATTGTTATTAATATTATTATTGTTATTAAATATTATTATTATTATATTATTATTAGCATTATTATTATTATTATATTATTATTATTATTATTATTATATTATTATTATTATTAATTATTATATTATTATTATTATTATTATTATATTATTATATCATTATTATTATTATTAAATATTATTATTATTATTAATTATTGTTATTGTTATTAATATTATTATTGTTATTAAATATTAATATTATTATTATTATTATTATATTATTATTATTATTATTATTATTATTATTATTATTATTATTATTATTATTATTATTATATTATTATTATTATTATTATTATTATTATTATTATTATTATTATTATTATTATATTATTATATTATTATTATTATTATATTATTATTATTAATTATTATTATATTATTATTATTATATTATTATTATTATTATTATTATTAATTATTTATTTATTTATTATTGTTTTATTTATTATTGTTTGTATACGTATACAGTATTTATTATGGAGGACGATCTGATGCCGGGCGGTGACATTCAGATAGAGCCGGTTCAGCAGGGTCCACGACGTAGACAGCGGCCGCCTGTGGATACGCTGCAGGGGCATCCGTATCTAGAGTTTCCCGACGGCACTGACGCCGCCCGTCATTGCCAGAAGCTTAGGAGGATGCACGTTGGATCGCATGCATCGATCGATTGGGATGCGATGGAGGAGATTACTGAGACGCCGAGAGTGCGTCGGTTTATACCTATCGATTCGCCGTGGCATCGTCTTTTTGACTTGGCGCACACGCCGACCTACAGGGAGCTGCTGGTCGAGTTCCTTTCGTCATTCACATTTCACCCTCCTGGGGAGCCAGTGCAGCTTCCGTACCCAGGTGCTCCCCATCCGCCTGAGATTTCTTTCAGGCTTGCTGGCGTTATGCTAGCAGAGTTTGCGGTGCGTTGTGGTTTATACATGCAGGAGGAGATCGAGACTGAGATTTACACAGCGGGGCTAGTGGTGGTTGAAAAACCCACTCTTGTAGGGTTTTGGCAGGTGATTGCGGGGGCGGATCATTGGGAGCATGATAAGTCGAAGGGGAGGGTGTCGTTTGTTAGTGACCCACTATACAGGTATGTACGTTTATTATTGCAATTATTGTGATTATATGCACTGTTTATTAATCTCTGTTTTTGTATTTCGCTAACACTATCTGCAGGTATCTGCACCATTTGCTCGCCACTTCTATATCAGCGCGCGGCTACAGCCGTGAGTGGTGTACGACCACAGATCTTTTTTTCCTATATTGTTTGTTGTATAGGAGGTCGTGCGCGCTAGCACACGGTCTAGCCCAGTACTTCGCCTCCGGCCATCACCGGCAGGAGCGCGGATTTTTGTATGGCGGGGCATACGTGACCGTCATTGCCCGTTCATTGGGCCTCGTACCACAGCAGGACCCACATCTACGGACGCCGGCCATCATGCCGACGCGGATGGGTATGCAGTCGCTATGGGGGATGAGGGTTATCAGGAGGTTCCCCGTTGGCCCGCGGTTTAAAAACCGCGACGGGGGCGTATGGAGAGAGGAGGCCCTACCAGAGCATTTCGAGCCCGTTCATCCTCCTGCAGATCCTGCTGATGTAGTGCCCGTGGAGGACCCTCCGGAGGATCTAGACGGTGCAGCGGGGCCACAGCCACCGCCACCTGCCGGGGCACCTCAGTTTCCACGTCACGTTATTCGAGGTGGTGCCCCAGGAGCTGCGCTACATCCGGATGTACGAGCCAGGCTTGACAGGCTCGACGATTTGGTAGGTTGGCTGGTACGGGCGGAGCAGGATAGACGAGAGAGAGAGGGATTACCCCCGATACCGCTTCCACCGGTTCGAGCTCCACATCAGCAGCACCAGCCGCAGCAGCAGCACCAGCCGCAGCAGCAGCATCAGGATTCAGATTCGGATTTGGATGCATAGACCTGTTGTTGTTTTTATTGTTATTATGGATGTACAAACTTATCTTATATATTTTTGTTATGGATGTAAACAGTTATCTTATATATGTCATATTTATGTTTGTTTTCAGTTATTCGGTTACTCAATGATTGTTCTCTTAAATTTAGATAATACGGAAACAATATAACCCCCTGAATATAATACGGAAACAATATTTGAAAGAAATAAAATTTTAATCGAAAGAATAATATTTAAAAAGTAAAATGTTAAAAACAATATAATATATTTAAATAGCCGATTTTTAAAAAACAAAAAAAAAACAACACTTTTTTAAAAATAAAAAAAGAACGATTTTTAAAGGCAAATAGTTAATTTTTAAAAAACAACAACTTTTTATAGTGTAAAAAAGAAAAAAAAAACTTTTTTTAAAACCAAAAAAAATTTCATCAAAAAAACACATCTTCAAAAACTATCCAAAAAACCATACCAAAACCCACCAAAACACCCCTCATTTCAGCCAAAAAAAAAACACCAAACATAGACGCCTCGTATAGCCCCATACCCTGCGTATAGGGTTCCTTAAACAACGTGCCTGACACCCTCTGTACACCCATCGAATTCAGTGCATGGACGCCTCGTATAGGTCTATACGAGGCGTCTAGGTTTAAAAAAGTGTGGATTTAGGCGCACTGGGTGTCCGGATAGTTTCCCCCTTTGATAATTGTATTATATAATAATATAACAAATTCAAAATTTAGCATTGAATTATTAACCTTTACAAAAGTCACCCTAAAAATATAGGAAAACATTAGGAAAAAAAACAAGATTACAGGATAGATTTCCCTACGTCGATTAACATATTTCAGGAATACTTAGTTTAGCAGCACCAATCAAAAACTTGTAAACTGTATGCACATTGCTAACCCATGAAACCTAGACCTCAATATGTTCATGCCAACCTTCTTCTAGACGGGTGGCAGGCTCACTAGAAGTTGTCCGTTCACCAAACTGCATTATAAAATTTCAAAATATTAATTATTCACAAATAAAATCTTGTTATGTAGCCTTTTACAGTTTGATAGTCTTACCTTTTAACATAGTAATAACAAAAGTCGGCTAAAATGAACGATTGAACCACTTCTGCTAGCAAGACTGCTGGTAGCCAAAGGTAGTAGCCAGTTCCCAACAGGAACAAATATGCACCAGCTGACTCATACACCTGAATTATCCAGTGAGCACATCCCAAAAATCTTGCAACTCCAAGCGCAAACACATAACGTGCCGTAGATGGTTCAATCATCTACATTTTGCAACAATTTTTAAATAATTTACTTCTTTTAATTATAGGCAAAAGAGATTTTAATAATCCAAACTATTACTCATCAGCTGATAATGATTCATACAACCAGTGTGACTAATGTGAGTCCTAACTTTTACTTTCGTTGTCAATGGCAATCTCATTTTAACGGAAAAGTAACTTCGTTTGCCCTAATGAACAATTAACTTTTTATCCCAATCCGGATGTTGTAGAAACGGCATAAATAAAAGTTAGGTACAAACAAAGTTACTTTTCACTAAGGTAGCGTTCGTTTCATGGAATGGAATTAGGAAGTTTTTCTTTGTAAAATTGATCTTGGTTGGGGGAGGGAGGAATTTGAAATCCTTCACTCTAATGAAATTTGTGACTATTTCAACATTCCTTAGAAATCCTTCACTCTAATGAAGGAATGGAATGGAATGGAATGTTGAAATAGTCACAAATTTCATTGATTAAAGAAATTCATTGGATTTCAAATTCCTCCCTTCCCCAACCAAGATCAATTTTACAAAGAAAAACTTCCTAATTCCATTCCATTCCATTCCATTCCATGAAACGAACGCTACCTAAGAGTAGGATTGGTTTTAGCAACAAAAATAAAAGCCGGGATCGGATTATTAAAATCCAATTTCAATTTGTTGAAGTAAATGTAACACATTATGACAAGAAATTGAAAACCTTTGTTTTCTGCATCATAGTTAGCTGAGGAAGCACTGCAATTGCTTCTAAATATACACAGAATGCCCACATCACCTTGCTCAAATAACAATGGTGCGTATGTGGGTAGATAAACATAGCAAGAATCACACATGGCACCACCTGCGGTTACAAAAAGAATAATAATGTAGTTAACTAGTTATTGTCCCGTTTATTTTTAAGACCATGTGTAATGAGTATTATAGGGTCTTAAAGGGCTTGATAACGCCCCAATATCGTCCCCTGGGCGTTATAGTATAATGCCAAATAAGAAGAAAAAAAATTGGAAAGTAATGATTGAAAGACCATTAATCATTACACATTTTTTGAAGGGGCGTTCATTTTTTGAAGGACCATTATAATGCTGATGTGACGGAAAATGGCCCTCAGGGCATTAACCATTACGTATTTTTTGAAGGGGCGTTAACTTTTTGAAGGGCGTTATAATGCTGATGTGACGGAAAATCATTTCTTTTAGATTTAACATGTTACCAAATAATATTTTTGAATATCGTCTAGATCTTCATTGTAGGTTGCCTGAAGCTTGCATCGGATCATGTAAACGACCCAAAGAGTCGAGGCCAATGTCGCGAAATCAAGAAACGTATGGATGTCATTTTCCATCGTTAAGCTGCAACACAATCTTACAGCTAGAAAGATTGCCGTGAGTTCTTGTGTCTGCAATGAAAGACCTGCATGCAACATATCATATTAGGTTCACAATTAACATAAAACATATGTGAACACAAACAAATGATGAACACATACCAGAGCATGTTTTTTGTTTGGTTAGCTTGTAAATGAGAAGGATGATACCGGCAGCATGAACAAATTCGGATGCAACGAAAAACTGAGTGGTGTCTTTGGCAAGAAGTCTAAGTGCAATAAGGCAAGACAATACAGATGCAACGGCCAAAAAGATCTTCACCTTCATCGACTGTTTACGAACCCATATGAACAGCTTGTTGACCGCCGAACCCCTTTTCCGACCCATGATCCGACGTCCGTTTGATGACAATCACCTCCTTAATTCTCCTCCTTCAACCAGCAAGCGTAGTTTCTCTCGCCGGAGGAGGAGAGAGATCAGAGAAGATGATGATCAAGGGAGAAAAAACAGATGAAGTTGGTTTGGCGTTTTGGGTGTGAAAAATTTGGCCGCACAATTTGGAAACACAGGAGATGCAACCGTGGTAAATTTATAAGAGTTTCTTGTTATTCCGATTTGGTTGCCAAAAAATTCTATGGGGGAGAAAAAGAGTGGAAAATAAATTTCTATAATACTTTTGGCTAGAAAATGTATAGCATTTAACGTTTTACTTTTAATATGTAGCATAACTTGACATGTTACCTCAATAAGAAATGATCGATGTGTTGCTAGACCCATGTTTGGGTGCAACAAAAAACAGGATGAATTTAACTTCAATATTTCTTTGTATCAAAGCTCTCTATCACAACAAGAAAAATACCTTATAGAGACGACATATTTTCAGTTTATAGGAGGACATGTTGTCTCTATAGGCTTTTTTCACCTATAGAGACGATATGTTGTCTCTATTAGGTTTCGTCTATATAGTCTCGTCCCTATAGCCCAAAGAGTCGTCCCTATAAGTGTCGTTGCTATAGACAAATTTATAGAGACGATATGTTGTCTGTAGAAGTCTGTAAAAAAATAAATGAAATAAAATTAATGTTTACCAAATAAGAACTTATATTAAAATATTTTTAAACCCAATAAAGACGACATGTCATCTTTGTAGCTTTTCTTAAAAAAAAAATACTTAAGCACTATAGAGAAAACATGTCGTCTCCATAGATTTTCTTTAAAAACATAAAAAAAGTATAAGCCTTTTAGAGACGACATGTCGTGTCTATAGATTTTCTTAAAAAAATAAAAAAAATGAAAATTTTAAATCAAACATCTCATTAAGATTCAAACAGTACATTTTGCCCTAAACGAGACTTCTACAAAAATAACATGCCAACGCAGGGGCGAAAAACAAACAATTAAACCCACGCAGGGGTCAACTAAAAGACATGCCCACGCAGGGGCTGAGTACAGAAACGAAAAGTCCACGCAGGGACTGATTACAACTAAACAAATAAACAACAAAGGTCTTTAATGACCCCTTTTCTTGGACTTCCCTTGGAGTAGGTCCGACAGACCCTTGAAGAAGCCTCGGTTGCTCTCCCGTACCGTCCGAATTTCCTCTTCACAGTGGTCCAATCTATCGAGGACCTCTTACTGGCGCTCCGGCGGGATTAGCTGTGGCTGCGGCGGCTGATACAGAGGTTGAGGAGGTGGCGGACGCTGGTACCCATAAGTTGGGTAACCAGTGGTCCAAGGACCACCATAGGGTCCCTCTGGGTGACGAGCATTGTAGTCCCATGCCTCCTGGTATGGGTCCACATTGGCATACTCATAATGGGTATGAGCCGGCTGCTCAAAAGGGTTATACGCCGCTGAACCGACGTAGGCAGGGATTGGGTTGTCAAAACCCACTGGTGGCGCCATAGGCGCAGAGTTGATCTCTGGGATGGGGTTTGATGGACCTCCCATCTGTTGGTCTTCTTCTTCTTCTTGGAGTGGCGGATAATGACTGCCACTCGAGGGCTGAGGAGTGCTAATGCGGACTCCCCCTCGCACGGACATCCGTGCGTTTGATCTCCTCTGTCTCGGTGGCTCCGGAGGCGGTTGCTGTTCCACTGGTGGTGGTGGTGGCGGAGTGACTGCCACAAATCGGTGATCCTCGGAAGGATCCTGCTGCTGCTGCTGGTATGGGGACGAGTGTTCAGGGGGTGTGAAGTACCAGTCCCACTGAGTAAACCTCGCCTGGTAGCTGTCAGGACCACGGTAAGGTGATCCATGGAAAGAGGACCCATCGGAGATTTCGATGGGACGGTTCGGGGTCCCGGTAGCAGGCTCCACGGGATCCGTATCCTCGTCCATGTCTTTTTCACCCGAGAAGTGATCCTCGGGTTCTAGTGGGTTCAAACCCACGGGTTCTTGAATAAAATTAGCTGGGTTGAACCGGCTTTGGAAAACAGGGGTAGGGTCACCAAAGGAATGGTGTGAGTTCGACCTCTGCAAGGGTATGAAAGAAGGTGGAGGATGGTTGTAAGGCTCGTTCTCTGATTGGGGCCCAAAAGAATGCTGATACGAAGGTGAGGAACTGAGAGAGACCGACCGCCTCCCGGGTTCGACGTAGAGCCTCCACGGCTCCTGAGGGCTTGTACTCATGGTGATCGATGGCGTTCGCCGGTGCGAAGGCCCGACTTCATGATCATGGCCCGTAACTGGGCCCTTGCCTCGTCCTCTCAAAAATCTTGGTGGCATTGTCGACCTGCAAACATGGTTAAAATAATGACCAATAAAAATAAAAGACCGAATAAATAAAAAACAAAACAGAGTTTGTCCTATGTTCGTTGTCTAGACTCGGAACTCGAGGAATGTGCAATTTGTGCACTGAGATTAAACACAAATGGCTAGTGTTTAATTCACTCAGTGTTGGCTCTGATACCAACCTGTCACACCCCAAATTTTCACGTGTCACTGGTGGGCCCGCTGGGGGAGAGTATCGTGACGTAATTGATATCGTCATAGTCAAACAACACGAATTATAATGCACAGCGGAAGCAATAAAATAGATTTATTTCAACCAATCGAAATGTAATATCTAAGTATCACATAGTAGCTGAAACAGATCCACAGGCGGATCAAAATAAAAAGGAGAAACTGTTCAACAGATAATGGCATCCAAGCTTGCGAGACTCTAACGATGCTAAGGAGTAGCCAGCCTATTACGTGTAGAACCTGCACTTAATCTTTTTGGGGAAAATACGTCAGTTTACACTGGTAAATACAATTTAACTAACTCATTTTGAAAACATTTAAAAATTTATTTGAATGCACATGGCACAAAACTTTTTATAACTTGGGATAATTAATAAATTTTAAACTTGTAAAAGATTTACATGTTTGTTATGCGTTCAGTCGCCCGGTTCGTGCTGGGTCTAAGATTAATAGACACACCACATAGTATAAATCCGCGGCGGGAAGCCAACGGTTATACCTTAATAAATATGGACACATTGTCGGGTGTAGCCTACACCCGCGTGTCAAGGTCGTGGCCATTTCATGAATGATGCTAAAGATATCCGGGACATGGTCATTAAACTCCCAAAGGCGTAAAACAAACAAAACCAATTTTCAAACGAGTCATCTTGATAATACTTAACCACTAATCGATTAAGGTCAAATGTCCGACCAAGCGGTATTTTATATACCGTACCCCAAGCCCGTATAAGGGAAAATAAGTTAAAAGTATTTACCTGAGCAAGTACAAACCACAACAAGCAAGTGCAAGTATCTTTTACTGGGTCTCCTATTCTGGAACGAAGGTTTATAATAACTTATTAGAATCCTAACGGGTCTTTTTAATTAGCCTAAGCTTAGACCGGTTAGTTTCAAAAATAAATGCGGTTTAATTGCATGAAAGGCGAAAACCGGGAAGGAATGTGATTTAGACCCAACAGGTTTGGAGACTTGTATAATATGGGTAAACTATACACATTCTGGATTTTGAGACAAAGATGATATGGTTTGACCCGTTTCGGCTAATATGCGTAAACTAGTTACATAAGCCGATCTGAACGCGAAAGTGTGTAACGGGTAACCATATAAATCATATACAAGTTTCCTAAGATTATATGCACTAAATATGTTGTGACATCAGTAAGATATGTCCAATTACGCCCAAAATAATTTTAAACTAAAATTATTCCTCATATGAGCGTTTTGGTCATTTTAAAGGGTATAAAACAGTTAAACTAGTAACCTGAGTTACATATCTGAATAAATCAGTAAATATACTTAGTTTACTATGTTATAACAGTATAGTATCAAATATATGTGAATTTTATTAATTATAACCATCTGATGCACCGAAAGGGCATTTTGGTAATTTCACATAAGCCTAAAAGGTCAAAACTGAAAATCTGAGTTTGAAACCTTAGTTTACTGTTATAATATAAAATTTTACTAAATATTTCAGTAGGTATCAACTCTTATATATATAAACTAGTTTTGATACATACTATGTCGTAAAAATGCCTAAAAAGGCGATTTGTAGCCATTTCCGGGTTTTGAAGGAAAAGCTGATGTTTTTTTTTATAATTCCAGAAGGCTCAAAATAATATATTTAACATAATAAATCAGTAGAAAAAGGTTTGAGGTCAAAAGGATTTATAAAACTCATTTTATAGCCTAAAAGGGCATAAACGGCAATAACCGAATTAAGCTTAAAACTCTAAGTTATGCTCAGCTTAAAAATAAATAAAAATCTCTAAAAATCCCACAATATTATTATATATCAGTGGGAATAAAGTTTTGTATAAAAATTTGGGTTTAGATAGGCTATATGCAATTTATGCTAATTAATTACTAAGAAAGCTTCTAATTACGCTAATGAGCATATCTCTTAATCTAGACCTCAAACTGATGTCAAATTTTAGGTACAAGTTTATAATTCAATAACTAAGATGTCTACCCTTTTATATTTTCAAAAATCACATTTTATGGACATATGGGCATAATGGTCAACATAAGGGCATTTAACGGAAACTTGCATAATAATTAGACAACTAGTGAACCAAGCCGTATAATCACATAGGGTTATACTAGAATGTACTAAGTTCAAAAGAAGCTCTAAGGCAATCCTAAACTTCACTAAAACGGGTCAGAACTGAAAGTCAAAGCGAAAGTCAAACTATGCGACTTTCGGTTCCAATCCGGGTCTAAACAGAAAATTGTCGAGTTGAACATGTTGGGACATGTTCTTACATTAGTTGCCAAGTTATATTAATGATCAAACAGGTTGCATGTATCCTACATTGCAAATTATGAGTTAATTTGGATTTAAGCATTCTGTTGACTTTTTAAAGTATACTTTAACTCGACAATTAACATGGTTAGAGTGGGAATCTGGAAACACCCTTTTAAGGGTTTGTTACCCACATAATTACCTACTTATAGGTATTTTTTAATTCAAGATTTGACTGAGTAATTATGGACTAATCTCGAAGTCAAACCTTAATTACGATGGTTTGACTTTTAGCAAATTAACTAAGCTAAAATGGATTAAGGGAGGTTAAGGACACTTACAAGAGTCCTAAGGATGTTTATGGAGCCTAAGAAAGATTTGTTGCTGTCCAGGGGCTCCAGAGAAGTCTTGAATAAAAGTTCCAAGTGAGCAAGACTAAAGTTTACAACTCAAGCTCCTCATATAGTGAACTTCATGGCTCAAGATCATGCCAATTAAGTGACTCTACAATTGATGTGAGATGGTTCCAGGTGCCCCTATGTGGCTAAATACTGCCTAGCAAGTCCCTGGTTTCGGAAACCATAACATTAAGTCGGTGCAACAGGCTGAACAAGCAGCTGTCCATTTTCTGCTGCTAGCGACAGGCTTACGTACCGTATGCAGCTCTTGCGGACCGTATGCTGAGATGGTTGCGGTCCGTAACCGACCTTTGCTGAAATCGCCCAGGTATGCACCATACAGACCGTAAGCTTAAAGCCATACGGTCCGTAACCGATGGCTAGAAGCCAAAAATTTTACAAACTTCCAAATCTTGACCATGCAACTTACAAGTCCGAATTCACATGCTATCCTTTTCAGTTGTGGGTCCTTTAGCTCAGCCATTGCATGCTTGCAAGTCCCTTACATGCTTTTGGATCCATGTGAGAGTTTAAAGTTGACGGAAATATCAAGAACAAGTCTTGGATTCTCATAATAGTTAAACAAGTTTAATTAACTACTTCCAACTCCCATTAGACTGGGATTTAAATCAGAATTTTAGTAGTAACATTCCTAATAACCCAATTTCCATATAAAAGATGGAATTTTATTTTTTTAGAAACAACCGGTTAATATTTCAGATGTTTATCAAACGATTTTAAGGATCTTGGGATTTATAAATTTGGGTCGTTCAGAGGTGTTTTAATAACATGACGCCCTTTTAATCCTACCATACATCTTTATCTGATCCGGGTTCCTGACACGTTTGTCTCTCATGACACGTGTCTTTATTTTATTGGGCAGGAATTTTCAAGGTGTTATATCCTCACCCCCTTAAAAGAAATCTCGACCTCGAGATTTACTGAAATAATTGAGGGTATTTTTCTTTCATTGTGGACTTGAACTCCCACGTATAATCGGGACCTCTGCAGGCATCCCATTTGACCTTGACAATAGGCACATACTTCCTTCGAACCTTCTTTACCTGTTGATCCTCAATCGACACAGGTTTTTCCACAAATTTCATGCTCTCGTCTACATGCACATCTGTGTGTGGTATGACTAGTGATTCATCAGCTAGACATTTCTTCAGATTGCAGATGTGGAACACATTGTGAATACCACTGAGCTCTTCAGGTAAGTTCAACTTATAAGCCACTGACCCAACACATTCGATGATCTCGAATGGTCCTATGTACCTCGGTGATACTTTGAGCAAATCGCATCACCCCCTTCCAGGGTGATACTTTGAGCAAAATTTTATCACCAACCTCGAACTTGAGGGGTTTTCGCCTTTTATCCGCATAGCTCTTCTGCCTATCTCGGGCAGCTTTTAGGCGGTCACGAATTTGGACAATCTTGTCCTTCGTTTCAAAGACTAGATCAGGACCTGATAATTGAATGTCTCTTACTTCTGCCCAACAAATGTGCGTTCTTCACTTCCTACCATATAATGCCTCAAAAGGCGCAGCCTGAATGCTGGTATGATAGCTATTGTTATAGGAGAACTCGACTAAAGGTAGGTGCCTATCCCAGCTACCTCCTAAATCAATCACACATGCACGCAACATGTCTTCCAGGGTTTGAATGGTACGCTCACTTTGCCCATCCATCTGAGGATGGTATGCCGTACTAAAGTTCAATTGCGTGCCTAAAGACTGTTGGAAACTTTTCCAAAAATGCGAAGTGTATCTAGTATCCCTATCAGAGATAATAGACACTGGTACCCCATGCAAGGACACGATTTTATCAACATACAGTTGGGCCAACATGTCCGAACTGTAAGTCTCCTTAATGGGTAGGAAATGTGCTGACTTAGTCAGTCTATCAACTATCACCCAAATAGTGTCATTTCCCTTCTGTGTCTTAGGCAACTTGGTGATGAAATCCATCGTCACCATTTCCCATTTCCAAGTGGGAATTTCAGGTTGTTGTAGCAAACCTGACGGCTTCTAATGCTCAGCCTTGACTTGAGCACACGTCAGACATTTGGCTACATGGGTAGCTATAGACTTCTTCAAGCCTATCCACCAATAATTTGCCTTCACATCCTGGTACATCTTATCCGCTCCAGGATGAACGGAATATCTGGAACTGTGGGCTTCCTGAAGGATAACGTCTCGAAGTCCTCCATAAACAGGAACCCATATTCTTCCATTTAATCTCAGGATTCCGTCTTTGCCATAGGATAACTGCTCTTCAGTTACTCCCAGCTTTTCATTAGGATAGTTAGCTTCCAACACAGCCACCTTCTTTGCAGCTAACAACCTTTCATTCAAACCGTTCTTGATCTCAATGCTCTTGGCATTCATTCTTATTGGTTTCACCCTTTCTTTTCTGCTCAAGGCATCTGCGACTACGTTGGCCTTGCCTGGATGGTATCTTATTTCACAATCATAGTCATTCAGAGTTTCCATCCAGCGTCGCTACCTCATGTTCAAATCCTTCTGATTGAACAGATGCTGAAGGCTCTTGTGATCAGAATAGGTCACACACTTGGTTCCATACATGTAGTGCCTCCATAGTTTTAGTGCAAATACAACGGCACCCAACTCCAAATCATGAGTGGTGTAATTCTTCTCGTGCACTTTTAACTGTCTCGAAGCGTAGGCAATGACCTTGCCTTTTTGCATTAACACACAACCCATCCCAGTGTGTGATGCATCACAGTAAACTACAAACTCTTCAATTCCCTCAGGCAACGTCAACACTGGAGCATTGCTCAACTTCTGCTTCAAAATATCGAATGACTCTTGCTGCTTAGGCCCCCAATTGAACTTGCTATTCTTGCGAGTCAGCAAAGTCAGGGGTGCTGCAATTCTTGAGAAATTCTCGATAAATCTCCTGTAATATCCTGCCAGTCCTAGGAAACTGCGAATTTCCGTAGGCGTCTTTGGCTCCTGCCAATTCATGACAATTTCAACTTTAGCGGGATCTACTTGGATACCACGCTCGCTTACAACATGTCCAAGAAATTGGACTTCTCAAAGCCAGAACTCACACTTAGAAAATTTGGCATAGAGCTTTTCTTGTTGAAGCAGTTTCAGAATGCAACCGAGATGCTTCTCATGGTCAGCTTGGCTCTTCGAGTAGATGAGAATATCGTCGATAAAGACGATAACAAATTTATCTAGATAAGGCTTGCAGACGCGATTCATGAGATCCATGAATGCGGCATGTGCGTTAGTGAGCCCAAAAGGCATCACTAGGAACTCGTAATGACCATAACGAGTCTTAAACGCAGTTTTGTGCACATCTGCATCTTTGACCTTCAATTGATGGTAGCCTGATCTCAAATCAATCTTGGAAAAGTAGCTCGCTCCTTGAAGCTGGTCGAACAGATCGTCGATCCTGGGCAAAGGATACCTATTCTTTATAGTGACCTTATTAAGCTCACGGTAATCGATGCACAAACGCATCGAACAATCTTTCTTCTTGACAAACAAGATCGGTGCTCCCCATGGAGACGAACTAGGTCTAATAAAACCTTTGGCTAGCAGATCATCTAGCTGCGTCCTTAATTCCTTCATTTCTGTTGGTGCTAGTCTATAAGGCGCTCTTACAATAGGTGCAGCTCCTGGAATGATGTCGATTCTGAATTCCACTTGTCTATCTGGTGGCAAACCAGGTAGTTCTTCCGGGAAAACTTCAGGGTAGTCAGAGATGACTGGAATATCTTCTATCTTGAGTCTTTCCTCACCGATGGTTACCTGTGTCATATAAATGACACAACCCTTCTTCAAACATCTAGATGCCTTTAGCATAGCCACTTGCTCAGGCAATCCATGATGAGTATCTCCCTGAATGGTAAGTGGTTCTCCGGACGGAGTCTTGATCACCACTTGCTTCTTGTTGCACACAATCTGGGCTTGGTTATGCGATAACCAATCCATACCTAACACTATATCGAAACCGGCTAACTTAAAGGGTAACAAGGATAAAGGAAAAGAGTGGTTCCTAATGGATATGACACATCCATCTAACACAGTCGAGACTGTTTCCATAGTCCCATCAGCTAATTCTACCTCATAATTCACACTTAAGGCTTTAACAGGCAATCCTAATAACTCACAAAATTTATTATCTACGAAGGATTTATCTGCTCCAGAATCAAACAATACTCTTGCGAAAACATCATTAATGAGAAACGTACCGGTTATGACGTTATCGTTCTGGATGGCCTCCTGAACATTCATCTGAAAGACTCTGGCGTTGGTCTTTTTCCCTTCCTCAGCTTTATTTGCCAGTTTTGGGCAGTTGGTCTTGATATGCCCTTTTTCGTTGCAATTATAGCAAGTTGCATCTTTCAACTTTTTGCACTCGAGGGTCCTGTGCTCAGAGGACTTACAAATCCCACATGCCTTCGGCTGGGATTAGGATTTCTGCTCATACCTGCACCTCCCGAAATGGTGCTTCTTGCAAACCTTTCACTTGGGCCTATCACCCGATTGATGCCTATCTTTCTTGGTCTCAGACCCCTTCTTGTTGTCACGGTTCCCTCTATGCTTCTTGCTTGACCGACGTGAATTATCATCTTCACGTTTCCTTTTCTCTGTGTCAGCATTTCTCAATGATCTCTGTCTCACTGCATCCAGTGTGAGGGACAGAGATATATCAGCTACGGATCTGAAAGTAGCGGGCCGAGAGGCCTTCACGCTAGCTTTGATTTCTGGGGCCAAACCCCCAATGAAACGTGCGATCCTTTTAGGTTCCGGGGTCACAAGGTACGGAACCAATGTTGACAGGGTGTTGAAACTTGTGAGATAAGCCTGGCAATCCAGGTTCTTCATGACCAGCGATAGGAAATCAGATTCTATTTTTTCAACCTCATACTGAGGGCAGTAGTTTTCTTTGATAAGAGCAACAAATTGCTCCCATGACATGTTGTACAAAGCAACATTTCCAGAGGCTTGGATCAATGATCTCCACCACGCTAGGGCTTCACCCTTAAATGACTGGGATACAAACTTTACTATGTCCCTTTCAGCACAACCACTAATGTCCACAACAGTGTCCATTTCATCCAGCCAGGTCATGCAATCCACAGCGCCCTTCTCCCCTGTAAAGTCTCAGGGCTTGCATGAAACAAAGTACTTGTATGTGCAACCCTTGGCGCGAGGTGCATCATCGAACACTATCTTTTTAGGGTGAACACTGTTCTCATTTGATGAGTGTCGATCATCATCTTTCTTAGACTCATCCTTCTTAGACTTAGGCTGGACAGAGGGTGGTTTGCTATGAGCTTCAGAATGGGTTTTTGGCTTAGAATGACGTGTAGACAGGGTTCTACTTTGGGTACCAGATGACTCACTGTTCTGCCTCTCCAAAGCTTTTGTACCGGCGTTGTCCACTAGTGCTTGCAGCTCCGCACCAATCAACTGTATTCTAGTGCTATCGTGGTTTTCCACCGGATGGCTATTTACTTCATCTGACCCCGCCATGTAGCTTCAATTGCTACATATAAATAAATGGGCAAGGTTTTATTTAGAGGTTTTTACAGTATTTTATATTTTTTTATTAACCAAGGTTTTAAATTGCCATTTTAGGTTAATTTGTTAAAATTTTAGGATCTTTATTAATATCCAAAATTTTAAATTAATAACAACACATAAGGCCTAGTCACAAGGACAATTTAATCTAATTATAAACCAGGATTCTACAGTATCCAGGTATTTAGGTTCAAACCATAGTTCATCACCTTGATAGGGAGTCGTAAGCAACCACTGTCCTTAGTCCCAGAGGACATTTAATTATTGCCCACAGGCACTTCGCCTTTAAGGGGCGGTTATATTTAAGTAAGGGAATTTAACTTAACCCTTTTTAAAAGATGGCCTGTATGACTTTACTGATTCACAGTTTGCCAAGAATGTTAACATACACAGAGTTGTTAACAAAATTTGGAATCCTTTAGACAGGTTCTACCGTCTTGGCCATGTCTACAATGACACGTGGCTAGGTTTTACCCCCAAGAATCTTTTAATAATTAACGCGGAGCAATCCTAATTTGAGATGTTAAATTGGATCTAAATCTAATTATGGAATTGCCATCTTGGCCTTGTCTTAAAATGACATATGGCTAGGTCTTGTCCTTTTTAGATTTTTGCCATTTTATTATAATGGTAGATCTCTTTAATAAAGATTAATTTCATTTATATTTCATGATTATGCACATAATACTCAGTAAGCAAAAATGAAAATTTTAAATCTAACATCTCATTAAGATTCAAACAGTACATTTTGCCCTCAACGGGACTTTTACAAAAATAACATGCCCACGCAGGGGTGAAAAACAAACAATTAAACCCACGCAGGGGTCAACTAAAAGACATGCCCACGAAGGGGCTGAGTACAGAAACGAAAAGTCCACGCAGGGACTGATTACAACTAAACAAATAAACAACAAAGGTCTTTAATGACCCCTTCTCTTGGAATTCCCTTTGAGTAGGTCCGACAGACCCTTGAAGAAGCCTCGGTTGCTCTCCCGTACCGTCCGAATTTCCTCTTCACAGTGGTCCAATCTATCGAGGACCTCTTGCTGGCGCTCTGGCGGGATTAGCTGTGGCTGCAGCGGCTGATACAGAGGTTGAGGAGGTGGCGGACGCTGGTACCCATAAGTTGGGTAACCAGTGGTCCAAGGACCACCATAGGGTCCCTCTAGGTGACGAGCATTGTAGTCCCATGCCTCCTGGTATGGGTCCACATTGGCATACTCATAATGGGTATGAGCCGGCTGCTCAAAAGGGTTATACGTCGCTGAACCGGCGTAGGCAGGGATTGGGTTGTCAAAACCCACTGGTGGCGCCATAGGCGCAGAGTTGATCTCTGGGATAGGGTTTGATGGACCTCCCATCTGTTGGTCTTCTTCTTCTTCTTGGAGTGGCGGATAATGACTGCCACTCGAGGGCTGAGGAGTGCTAATGCGGACTCCCCCTCGCACGGACATCCGTGCGTTTGATCTCCTCTGTCTCGGTGGCTCCGGAGGCGGTTACTGTTCCACTGGTGGTGGTGGTGGCGGAGTGACTGCCACAAATCGGTGATCCTCAGAAGGATCCTGCTGCTACTGTTGCTGGTATGGGGACGAGTGTTCAGAGGGTGTGAAGTACCAGTACCACTGAGTAAACCTCGCCTGGTAGCTGTCAGGACCACGGTAAGGTGATCCATGGAAAGAGGACCCATCGGAGATTTCGATGGGATGGTTCGGGGTCCCGGTAGCAGGCTCCACGGGATCCGTATCCTCGTCCATGTCATTTTCACCCGAGAAGTGATCCTCGGGTCCTAGTGGGTTCAAACCCACGGGTTCTTGAATAAAATTAGCTGGGTTGAACCGGCTTTGGAAAACAGGGGTAGGGTCACCAAAGGAATGGTGTGAGTTCGACCTCTGCAAGGGTATGAAAGAAGGTGGAGGGTGGTTGTAAGGCTCGTTCTCTGATTGGGGCCCAAAAGAATGCTGATACGAAGGTGAGGAACTGAGAGAGACCGACCGCCTCCCGGGTTCGACGTAGAGCCTCCATGGCTCCTGGGGGCTTGTACTCATGGTGATCGATGGCATTCGCCGGTGCGAAGGCCCGGCTTCATTATCATGGCCCATAACTGGGCCCTTGCCTCGTCCTCTCAAAAATCTTGGTGGCATTGTCGACTTGCAAACATGGTTAAAATAACGACCAATAAAAATAAAAGACCGAATAAATCAAAAACAAAACAGAGTTTGTCCTATGTTCGTTGTCTAGACTCGGAACTCGAGGAATGTGCAATTTGTGCACTGAGATTAAACACAAATGGCTAGTGTTCAATTCACTCAATGTTGGCTCTGATACCAACCTGTCACACCCCAAATTTTCACGTGTCACCGGTGGGCCCGGTGGGGGAATATCGTGACGTAATTGATATCGTCATAGTCAAACAACACAAATTATAATGCATAGCGGAAGCAATAAAATAGATTTATTTCAACCAAACGAAATGTAATATTACGTGTAGAACCTGCACTTAATCTTTTTGGGGAAAATACGTCAGTTTACACTGGTAAATACAATTTAACTGACTCATTTTGAAAACATTTAAAAATTTATTTGAATGCACATGGCACAAAACTTTTTATAACTTGGGATAATTAATAAATTTTAAACTTGTAAAAGATTTACATGTTTGTTATGCGTTCAGTCGCCCGGTTCATGCCGGGTCTAAGATTAATAGACACACCACATAGTATAAATCCGCGGCGGGAAGCCAACGGTTATACCTTAATAAATATGGACACATTCTCGGGTGTACGCCTACACCCGCGTGTCAAGGTCGTGGCCATTTCATGAATGATGCCAAGGATATCCGGGACATGGTCATTAAACTCCCAAAGGCGTAAAACAAACAAAACCAATTTTCAAACGGGTAATCTTGATAATACTTAACAACTAATCGATTAAGGTCAAATGCCCGACCAAGCGGTATTTTATATACCGTACCCCAAGCCCGTATAAGGGAAAATAAGTTAAAAGTATTTTCCTGAGCAAGTACAAACCACAACAAGCAAGTGCAAGTATCTTTTACTGGGTCTCCTATTCTGGAACGAAGGTTTATAATAACTTATTAGAATCCTAATGGGTCTTTTTAATTAGCCTAGGCTTAGACCGGTTAGTTTCAAAAATAAATGCGGTTTATTCGCATGAAAGGCGAAAACCGGGAAGGAATGTGATTTAGACCCAACAGGTTTGGAGACTTGTATAATATGGGTAAACTATACACATTCTGGATTTTGAGACAAAGATGATATGGTTTGACCCGTTTCGGCTAATATGCGTAAACTAGTTACATAAGCCGATCCGAACGCGAAAGTGCGTAACGGGTAACCATATAAATCATATACAAGTTTCCTGAGATTATATGCGCTAAATATGTTGTGACATCAGTAAGATATGTAGGGTTTCTACGGAAAGTGTGTTTTTCCTAGAAAGTCTAGGAAGCGATCTTGTCCATCCGACTGGTGTGTTTAAGGGTTGAGATTAAATCAATGGCAATCTTGTAATAATTAACTATATTTAATAGATTGTTTTAAATGAGTAGGGGAAATTTCATCCTTATGTGTGTTTTAAACCAATCAAAAATAACCGTCAGAGATATCACATCTCCTTAATACACGCCAATTTCCCTCTCTCTCTCTTTCTCTCTCTAAACCCAAATTCGGAAACCTCCAAAATCATACCAAAAATACCTAAAATCATGGATGAAGATATGAGATTTTCCTTGTTCCATATACGTAAGATCAAGCTTTCATTGTACTGCGTGTTTTACAAAGCGATTACAGGTGATTCTTGTTTGTAGTTGACGGTATTTTGCTGGTTGCAGGGAAGAGATTCAAAAAGCAGGAAACTTTGGAAAGGATAGATAGCAGCGGAACAGTTACCGGAAGCCGATCGAAAGCTGGGGCGAAATCTACTGATGTAAAACACATTTGTATGAATCTGCTTGCTGTTAAAACACAGCTGTATGAATCTGAATTGCTGTTAAAACACAGCTCTATGAATCTGAATGATAAAACACATTTGTATGAATATGCTTGCTGTTAAAACACAGCTGTATGAATCTGAATGATAAAACACATTTGTATGAATATGCTTGCTGTTAAAACACAGCTGTATGAATCTGAATGATAAAACACATTTGTATGAATCTGCTTGCTGTTAAAACACAATTGTATGAATCTGAATGCTAAAACACAACTGTATGAATCTGCTTGCTGTTAAAACACACCTGTATGAATCTGAATGCTAAAACATAACTGTATGAATCTGCTTGTTGTTAAAACACAACTGTATGAATCTGAATGCTAAAACACAACTGTATGCATCTGCTTGCTGTTAAAACACAACTGTTTGAATCTGAATGCTAAAACACAACTGTATGAATCTGCTTGCTGTTAAAACACAGCTGTATGAATCTGAATGCTAAAACACAACTGTATGAATCTGCTTGCTGTTAAAACACAACTGTATGAATCTGAATAATAAAACACAGCTGTATGAATCTGCTTGCTGTTAAAACACATCACCAAGAACAAACTGTTAAAACACAGTACCAAGAACATGCTGATAGATTCCAGCAAGAAAACGAAGGAATGATTGATATTACGTGAGATCAGAAATCGAAAACAAAAAATTCCGAAATTTATGTATAGTTAGTTATTGAAGATAATTTCCTAAAATAAAAATAGATTGTGAAAGTACATAAATGCCCTTCTAGATAAAATCTTTCAATGTCACATGTCGTGTTCTTATTGCTTCCTAGACTTTCTAGGAAAAACACACTTTCCACCCAACTCCTACTCTGTCCAATTACGCCCAAAATAATTTTAAACTCAAATTATGCCTCATAAGGGCATTTTGGTCATTTTAAAGGGTATAAAAGAGTTAAACTAGTAACCTGAGTTACATATCTGAATAAATCAGTAAATATACTTAGTTTACTATGTTATAACAGTATAATATCAAATATATGTGAATTTTATTAATTATAACCATCTGATGCACCGAAAGGGCATTTTGGTAATTTCACATAAGCCTGAAAGGTCAAAACTGGAAATCTGAGTTTGAAACCTTAGTTTACTGTTATATTATAAAATTTTACTAAATATTTCAGTAGGTATCAACTCTTATATATATAAACTAGTTTTGATACATACTATGTCGTAAAAATGCCTAAAAAGGCGATTTGGAGCCATTTCCGGGTTTTGAAGGAAAAGCTGATGTTTTTTTTTTATAATTCCAAAAGTCTCAAAATAATATATTTAACATAATAAATCAGTAGAAAAAGGTTTGAGGTCAAAAGGATTTATAAAACTCATTTTATAGCCTAAAAGGGCATAACCTGCAATAACCGAATTAAGCTTAAAACTCTAAGTTATGCTCAGCCTAAAAATAAATAAAAATCTCTAAAAATCCCACAATATTATTATATATCAGTGGGTATAAATTTTTGTATAAAAATTTGGGTTTAGATAGGCTATATGCAATTTATGCTAATTAATTACTAAGAAAGCTTCTAATTACGCTAATGAGCATATCTCTTAATCTAGACCTCAAACTGACGTCAAATTTTAGGTACAAGTTTATAATTCAATAACTAAGATGTCTACCCTTTTATATTTTCAAAAATCACATTTTATGGACATATGGGCATAATGGTCAACATAAGGGCATTTAACGGAAACTTGCATAATTATTAGACAACTAGTGAACCAAGCCGTATAATCACAGAGGGTTATACTAGCATGTTACTAAGTTCAAAAGAAGCTCTAAGGCAATCCTAAACTTGACTAAAACGGGTCAGAACTGAAAGTCAAAGCGAAAGTCAAACTATGCGACTTTCGGTTCCAATCCGGGTCTAAACAGAAAATTGTCGAGTTGAACATGTTGGGACATGTTCTTACATTAGTTACCAAGTTATATTAATGATCAAACAGGTTGCATGTATCCTACATTGCTAATTATGAGTTAATTTGGATTTAAGCATTCTGTTGACTTTTTAAAGTATACTTTGACTCGACAATTAACATGGTTAGAGTAGGAATCTGGAAACACCCTTTTAAGGGTTTGTTACCCACATAATTACCTACTTATAGGTATTTTTTAATTCGAGAATTGACTAAGTAATTATGGACTAATCTCGAAGTCAAACCTTAATTACGATGGTTTGAATTTTAGCTAATTAACTAAGCTAAAATGGATTAAGGGAGGTTAAGGACACTTACAAGAGTCCTAAGGATGCTTATGGAGCCTAAGAAAGATTTGTTGCTGTCCAGGGGCTCCACAGAAGTCTTGATTAAAAGTTCCAAGTGAGAAAGACTAAAGTTTACAACTCAAGCTCCTTATATAGTGAATTTCATGGCTCAAGATCATGCCAAGTGACTCTACAATTGAGTGAGATGGTTCCAGGTGCCCCTATGTGGCTAAATACTACCTAGCAAGTCCCTGGAATTTCAAAAACCATAACATTAAGTCGGTGCAACAGGCTGAACATGCAACTGTCCATTTTCTGCTGCCAGCGACAGGCTTACGGACCGTATGCAGCTCTTGCGGACCGTATGCTGAGATGGTTGCGGTCCGTAACCGACCTTTGCTGAAATCGCCCAGGTATGCACCTTATGGACCGTAAGCTTAAAGCCATACGGTCCGTAACCGATGGCCAGAAGCCAAAAATTTTACAAACTTCCAAATCTTGACCATGCAACTTACAAGTCCGAATTCACATGCTATCCTTTTCAGTTGTGGGCCCTTTAGCTCAGCCATTGCATGCTTGCAAGTCCCTTGCATGCTTTTGGAGCCATGTGAGAGTTTAAAGTTGACGGAAATATCAAGAACAAGTCTTGGATTCTCATAATAGTTAAACAAGTTTAATTAACTACTACCAACTCCTATTAGACTGGGATTTAAATCAGAATTTTAGTAGTAACATTCCTAATAACCCAATTTCCATATAAAAGATGGAATTTTATTTGTTTAGAAACAACCGGTTAATATTTCAGATGTTTATCAAACGATTTTAAGGATCTTGGGATTTATAAATTTGGGTCGTTCAGAGGTGTTTTAATAACATGATGCCCTTTTAATCCTACCATACATCTTTATCTGATCCGGGTTCCTGACACGTTTGTCTCTCATGACACGTGTCTTTATTTTATTGTGCAGTAATTTTCGAGGTGTTACAGAAAAACTAATGAAATAGCCTTTATAAAGAATAAGACAAACATGTTAAACTACAACAAGAAAGAATACTTACTTGTTCATAATAAAAGCCTGATTTTTAACCTTGACAGCTTGACTTCTATACATGGTTTCCATTAACCCATTCAGTAGATGTGTAAAAAAAACATGGTATACATTTACAAAGGCTATCACTATGCCAAAATACATAATAATTCGTCTTAACCTTTATAGCACATAACGGATCTTAAAATTTTCATACTGTGTTTCCTAATTGTAGTAGGTTCTTATCTTAAGTATATAAAACCATTATGGGTGTTGCTCTAGGGCTATCCGCCTGGCCACAAACCAAGAGGCCATGGCTTCGAGCCTCGTTAAGGACAAGTGTGTGTCAATATTTTCCGTACAATAAATAAAGAGGCAAACCACTTAGTAGGACAAACAAATAAATAAGACCAACCGCAAATGGCCCAAGTAAATAAATAAAAGCATATAGCACCTACAGTTATCTTGTGGTGTGAGTCGAAAGGGTACTGGTGAGAGCGGTTATCTTGTTGACAACAAATGACCTGTCAGTCTTGATGGTTATTGGTGTTAGGGTTGTTAATGTGCCGAGTCAAGCTGAGATAAGGCAAACTTGAGCTCGGCTCGAGCTCGAATTATAAACTAAGCTGAGTATTTGAGCTCGAGCTCGAGTCGATTTGAAACCAAGCCAACTCGGCTTGACTTGCATTGGCTTGATCAAAGCAAAAACAACCAACTTCATATAGCTAAAAGGCTAGTTGTATAAAACTCTGCAACCAGTATAAAACTCATGATACATTTGACCAGTTGTATAAAATATACCATGTATAACTAAGTTATATAGAAGCTGGAAGGTAAACTTTTAAGTGTAAGAGTAAATGTACACTTAGCATTCATTGGCTAGAAATATTACCTCATTTGCGACTAATGCAACCTCGAATTCTTTGACGAGTTCTGGCGGAGACATTTTGTCGATTTTAGCGCCCAGTATCCCCGTAGGGACCTTCACCCCTAGAATCATCAACCAATCAAGAAAAATATATTTAGTCTCAGAAATTACCAATCCAAAATGTTTAAATAACAAATTACAAACAAATGGCAGGTAAACGGGCAACAAGTTGTGCCGCAACCCCCCCCCCCCCCTTTTGAATTGCAAAACCGATCCTACTAAAGATGAACCGACTCTTAAGGGTCGAGAAAGTACTATTCACGGCCCGCTTAAAAAAAGCTTAATATACCTGATTTTAAATGTTTAAACAAAAATAGTTCCAAAAATTTATTATTCAAGAACCGATGGCTTATGATAAATGTTGTGGAATAAAACATACCCTTGATGTCATCTATAGTGACAAAAGAAGGATGCAAGAGTACAACAAATTGTATTTCAGCATCCTATGCTAGCTCTACAACCACCTTAGCTATTAAAAACAATAAATACAATCAAGTCAGCCAATTATAATTCAATGTTTAAATAATAACGTTACATACCAACCAATTTAAATGTAACAACATTGTTCGAAAGCTAGTCTTACAGCCCCAACAAAAACATGCAGTGCCAATTTAAGTTATACCCTTCTCTTTTAAAGCCTGTATAATTGGTTTAGCAAATTCAATTGCTTGCTCCTACAAAAAAAAGTACAAATGGTTTTTATAATTTTTTTATAAATATTCAAGCAAAATTAATAATAAAAATAGGTAACAAGATTTGGATTAGAATAAACTAACGGGTGCATGTTTTTTAGCCAATCTCCTATCTTGGTTATAGAAGTCAACGGGTCGCCAATCGCCATGAAAGAAATCAGGAACAACTACGTAATATCCAGCAGCTGCAGCTTTGTCTGTGAATTGCCTGCAAAGTTAAATCGAACACCATATTCACAATCTACACTCAAATACACGTTCCATAAGTAGAAACAAACTTTGACTTCTGAAAGTCAATATGCTCCCTTTCACAAAACTACAACAAAACTTATTTGATTTTCGTACATGAAACTATAACTATTATAAGTTGTTACAAACAAATTAATATCAAGTTTAATTTTAGATAAGTGATCCAGATGAACAAAATTAGTTATAAAATTAATATGAAAATGTGGAATTGTACACATGTTTTTATTGAAGTTGTAAGTTAGTTCTCATCCAAAAATAGTTCCAAATGTATGTTGTTGTGTAATTATTACAATAACAAAACAACATAAAAAAATAAAAAAAAAAAAGTTAAAGAATTTGAGAAGAAGAAAACATCATTTTAACAAAAATAGTTCCAAATGTATGGTGGTTGTGTAATTATATAATATTCAAGATCATTGATGCTAAACACCATGTATGCCAAAAAATAATCCTTTAGAAAACGAACAAAACAATACGAAATAGTCCTTTAGAACGAACAAAACAATATGAAGATTAATTTCATAAAAAAAAAATGATTTCAGAAGAAGCTGTTGTGGCTACAAGGAATACCTCAGTTTCGGAGCTTCATAACGGGCACAAAAATTACCAAAAAAAAAAAAAAAAAAAAAAAAACAAATTAGAGCAAGGTGACGAGTAGTTGAGTAGGGTTGTAAACGAACCAAACCGAACAGAGCCTTGTTCATGTTCGTTGGTTTAGCAATGAACTTGTTCACGAACAGTTCACAAACACATATTAAACGAAAATTCTTATTCTTGTTTGTTCATTAAGGAATTGAACTCCTTCATGAACACAAACAAATAGATATATATATTTAAAAAAAAAAACAACATTCTTAATCCCGAATATTAGACATAATCACCATATTAAGCACTATAAACATAATGATCCCAAAACAAAGGCACAAGTTAAACATAAGTATAAACATAATTATCACAAAATAATGTTTTTTTTTAAACTGAACATAAACTATACTAAACAAACGACCATGAAAGAACGTAAACGAATATATCAAGTATATTACCGGACATTCCCGATAAATGAACGCGGCCTTTGTTTGTGTTCCTTTTTCATGTTGGTTCATTTATTAAGTGAACTAGCGCTTCCCATGAAAGGTTCGCTAAACGTTTGGTTCGTTTACAGCTGTAGTGACCAGACAACAACGATGCTCTAGACTTCATAAACAGTAGGTTTTTAATGAAGCAGCTCCGTTGACTTTGAAAATAAAGCAGGCTGCTAATAAGTCGGGTTTGAAAATCAACATTGACAAGTTGAATCTTTATGGGTTAGGAGTGGGGCTTGATGATGTCGGGGGGTTGGCCAATGTTGTTGGATGCAAGCCGGGTTGTCCTCCTTTTAAATACCTTGGTCTCATTGTTGGTGCCAATATGAACCGTGTTGCCAATTGGCAACCGGTCATTGATGTCTTCCGCTCTCGACTCGCTAAATAGAGGTCCCACCTTCTTTCCATCGGTGGTAGGGTGGTCCTACTTAAGTCGATAATGGAGAGTCTTCCGTGCTACTACTTCTCGCTATATAGAGCGCCTAAGAAAGTGATTTCTGTTTTAGAGTCAATGGTGAAAAAATTCTTGTGGGGCGATTCGTTGGAAGAAAGAAAGATGCATTGGGTCGCGTGGGATAAGGTCACCCGGTCCAAGAAAAATGGTGGTTTGGGTTTAAATAAATTACAAGTCGTGAACACGTCTTTATTATCCAAATGGGGATGGAGGTACAAGACGGAAAATAATAGTCTTTGGAAAAAAGTCATTGACGCTATCCACACGAGCCGGGTGGGATGGGAATGTCTTCCTTATAAGAAAGCGTTAAACGGAGTTTGGGTTAACATTGCTAAAAATTTCATCAACACGAAGGTTGAGGGGAAACCTCTCAAGAACTTCTTGGTAGGTTCAGTTGGCAATGGAGAAAAGATTGCTTTTTGGTTGGATACTTGGCTTTTCAATGAGCCGCTAAAAACCAAGTTCCCGGATCTTTTTAGTCTCGAGGTCAATAAGAAATGCTTGGTGGCCGATAGACTTCAACAGGATGGCAACGAATCACAGTTGCTTTGGCGCTGGATATCAGATATTCTCGATGCTGGTCTGTTGTCTAACCTCGAACAACTGTCAGATGCGCTAAACATGGTGCAGATTTCGGCTGGGATGGATTTCTGGAAGTGGGGAGCGGATCCGGAAGGTAAGTTCTTGGTTAAATCAGTAAAACGCTTGCTGGAAGATGACTCGAGTAACGATAACTCTTTCGTTATGGACTGGTGCAAATGGGTCCCTACAAAAGTCAAAATACACACGTGGAGGTCGGAAATGGATAAAATTCCGACAGCAGGCGCTGAGGAAAAGAAATGTCAATATTGGAGATCCTATATGCCCTCTATGCAATTTGGAGGATGAGACTGTCTATCACGTTTTTAAAGCTTGTTACATAGCCGCGAATGTTTGGAATGGTTTAAGTTCTTGGTGTAAAATCTCTAACTTTTTTGCTTTTTCCATCAAGGATCTTCTTTCCTTTTACAAAGATCTCAACGTTTCGGAGAAGAAGAAAGAAGCGGTTCAAGGTATTATTTTGATTGTTTGTTGGAGTATTTGGCGTGCTAGGAACAATGTAAAATTTTCTAATGCCACGGTTAGAATTGATAGTATCATTAGTGAAATTAAAGCGTTAGGTTTTTTATGGTTCTCTAGTAGATCGAAGCATAAAGGGGTAGTTTGGAGAGATTGGGTCTCTTTTGTAAATATGTAAGTTGTTTGGTGTTTTGTTGCTGGCCCGGCTTGGGTTAGCGTTTGTGTTAATGATAGTTACTTTTCAAAAAAAAAAAAAAAGCTTAATTTAATTAGTAGGTGTTTCAAAACATACAATTCAACATCACAAGATAAACAAAAAGTTACAAGTGGAGTAAATGGATTACCAAAAACACAAGAAACAAGAAGAACGACGACTTTGGAATCAGGGTTGCCGGAAACATTAGAATTGTGAGATCCAATTTGTATAAATGTTTCTAAAAAACACTTATATGCGCCGCATATAGGCCTATACGGGGGGCGTATAGGAGCAACCAGACCATAAACTGACATCAGTCAGACACTGATTTGTATGCAACCCTATACGCTACGTATTGATATATTAAATAAAAACATTTATAGGTTAGATAATTTTTTGAATGGAATAATTTCTTTTACTTTTTAAGTTTAATATCATGAATTAAATAAAAAAAAATATAGACCTATCTTTTTTGGGTTTTTTTTTTTTTTTTACTTTTTATGTTAATACAATGAATTAAATAAAAAAATTAATTTGAAGGGAATTTATTTTTTTTATTATTACATAACTAATAATCAAGAATAAAAAATAAAAAAAAATATTTTTTTTCCTATAGGGAGGACATTGATATATATTTTTTTCAATTTTTTTTGGAACTGTGGGAAAATTTGCCGCTATATATGAAAATTCTTTTTGTCTAGTCAAACTTTTTTTTTTTAAAGAAAACATCTTGTCTCTATCAGTTTATATATATAATTTTAGGTAATAATATGAAAAAAATTAATTTGCTTTACAGGGACGACATGAAGTTTCTAAAAGTGTTTTTAAAATTTTAATTATTTATTAAATAAGAAAAAAACAAAGCTATTTTTCCTTATAGAGACAACATGTCGTCGCTATAAGTTTTCTTTAAAAAAATATAAGAAAATCTTGTTTAAGCCCTATAGAAACGACATGTCTTTCTCCTTAAAAAATAAAAGAAAATTAAAAATAGCTTATAGAGATGACATGTCGTCTCTACAAGTGTATGATTTTTAATTATTTATTAATTTAGAATAAAAAAAACAAAACATGCTATTTTCCCTATAGGGACGACTTGTCGTCTCTATATATTAAATTATTTGTTTTCATTTTTTTCGTCGGATGGTGGGAAATTTTGCCGCCTAAATGAAAATTCATTTTGACCAGTCAAACTTTTTAGAGACGACATGTCGTCTGTATAGATTAAGCATTTTTTAAATTTTCAATATTTATTGATCATTAACGAAAGATAATCAAAAGAAAAATATTTAAAATTATAGAGACGAAATGCCGTCTCTATAAGTTGAAACATTTTTTAGGGTTTCTAATTTACTAAACTAGAGAATATAAAAAATACAAAAAAAATATTTTTACCCTATAGAGAGGACCTGTCATCCATATAGGGTAACCTAACTCAAAAAGCACAAAACCCTTCTAAAAACATGTCATCTCTACAGGGTAATCTATAGAGACGACTTATGTCCTTTCTAAAGGTGTCGTCTCTATAAGGGTTTTTTCTTGTAGTGTCAAAATTCACTCGAATTCACATTGAATTATGTATCAAAGCTTTAGCGACGAAGCATCAGTGGCGGCAGTATTAGCGATGACATGTCGCCGCTATTGCCTAGCAGCAATTTTTGCTATTAATAGCGACAAAATTGGTCGCCAGTATTGCTCAATTTTCTTGTAGTGTAGGGTTGATAAGTTAAGATGTTAATTAACGGATTGTAAACAAGTTATAAAGGGGTTAAACGACTTATTATCGAGTTTTAAGTATGTTAAACATGATTTGTCCTTTGTGTTAAACACACTTACGAGATTCAACATTTAAATAAAAAATCACTTCATCTTTGGATTTTAAAGACATGTATCAAGCCCACATACTTTTCACCGTAATGCTCTAAGTAAGTTGTACTACAATGGAGTTTTCTCAATACATAGGGATAAGGAGAGGAAGCTATAGTCATAACCACTTTAACAAATTCTAACTAACTACTACAACTAATCGACTATACATACACAATATGCCCCCTTAGACTCAACGCGGCGCACCACCATGAAGATTGGGCCGGAGAGTGTGAACGCGAACAAAATACAACCATTTGTTCAAGATATCTGCAAGCTGAAGAGTATTAGGCACATAATGAACACACGAAGTCTGAGCTAAAATTAAGTCACAAATAAAATGTAAGTCAATCTCAAGGTGTTTTGTGCGCCTATGAAACACCATATTGACAACAAGATAAGTGACACCAATATTGTCACATTAAAGAGTCGAACTGAATTGTTTGTTAAAGCACTTCTTGGAAGCCAATTTCCTACTATGTCTTTCACAAGTACTGTCCCTCAACAGGTGAACTGTTACACCCCAACCGATGGCAGAAACATTGGAGTGAGACGAAAACGAGATTGCAAGAGACTTCATAACGACTAATTGTGACAAGTATTTAAAATTCACGATTTTTCATTGAGTAAACTAAGGTATTGTGCACATTACTAATTTCTCATGGGTTAGGCTAATAAATCCTCACCGTGATAAACGTCACTACTTGGGGAGGGACCCAATAGTGATATGACCATCGTCAGCAAGTGACAAAGTGCCAGATAAAAATAAGATAGAAGACATTTAATCGCTCTTATGCTGTAATTTATAACTAAGGGTCATTTTATAAAAACCTGAATGAACTCACTCAGTATTTCCTGCTGACAAAACCTTTTTAAAACGCGTTTCAGATAATTACAGTAGATTGGAGTAAGAGTTGGATACGACATCAACATGACTTACAGAAGTGGCTCATTTTATCAATTAAATTAAATTAAGAATTTTCATTTCATGTAATCGGGTATATCCCATATTAAAGCTACCTTTGTAAAACATGGGTTTATCCCATCTATTTAATAAATAAAATCCGGTGTTTCTAAACTCTGATATTTTTCCTAACTCACGGTTCTGATGAAATTTCCGCTGCACTACTTTTTAAAATAACCACCGGTATCACTTGGCTGCTCGCGGCGCCCGATTCCATCCAGGGTGGGGTCGGGGGTCGTGACAGAAGGTGGTATCAGAGCCACTGATTTAAGCCTATAGGTGTTGTGCTAATAATACCTAAGCATATATAAAGGAGTTAGGAAATTGTTATTAACTGATAGCACACATGATAGCATTTAGACTTGAACTTAAGAAAAGATGCCTTAGTGTAAGCTAAGCTAAATACTTGTGTAAATAAAGTATGATAGAATTTGGTATGCCATGAGGATAACTAGAACGTTGCAAGTATAATAAATAAGCAATAACACTTGACCACTATTATTTCTTATTTATTGGTACTACTTTGTTTTAGAACATGATCCGTCATGTGAATACTAATTTGCTTAGTCCTTGTTGAAAGTCATAATGCACTTTCCAAATCATGATTTAAGAAAAATACTATTTATGGGAAATACAAATTTCTCCTCCGGCAAGACTGGGTATGGTGGAGCAGACTCTCCAGCTTGTCCGGATATACTGAGGTTACCTCTCCGGCTAGAACCGGGTAAGCAGGTATATAATATGTCAACAAGTGACAAAATTCCCTAAATAGTATCACGACCTGATATCTGACTTGTTTTTAGAAATATGAATCTGTTAAATACATTAACCTTATGAAGGGTATGTATATTACAGCATGTGAAATATATGATTATATAGATATGTATATCTATAAGGAAATCCAAAAAACTATAAGGATTGACAATTTGGAATAAAGCACAAGCATATGTGTCAATAATAAATCTATATTCCTTTATCAAGAATCCCTTACATATATCGCTATCAAACATTATTTCGTTTGATCATCTACCTCATAACTCGAGCGACAATAATAACAATGGAAACCCATTAAGTTGGGACACCATCAAAAGTATAAGAATTTCCAATGCGTTAACATAAACTATTAACGCAAGTAAGAAACATGTAAAGTTGTGCTAGTGCACAAGAAAACACATGAAACTTAAAATATACGTCCACAGACGTCGAAGTATATCACACACGACTTTCAAGGAAAGACCTTTGGAAAATATAATTGGGCATGACAACACCAATGCGAATCTCGTCAGTGGAAGAACTACTAATCAAAAAGCAGCATTTTGCCACATGATCCTACAAACGACATGAATCTCGCTGAGGTACGTTGGAACAAGATTTTTACAACCATAGGTACATAGTCTAATCAGAGTCATAATTATTAGCCCTGGAAAAGAAGTCACATATCGGTACAATTCCCTTATTTCATTGACGACCAAATATGCAATATTCGACATTCCAGAATAACGTCACTTAACAACGATTATCACACGAAATTCCAGATAAAGTTCTTATATTTCTTTCGTTGAAATCCTGACTTCTGCATATAATGAGTTGACCGTCGCGTTTCTACTTCTCCTAATGGTCATCATACCATGAGGATTTCTTTCATAGTAGCAATTATTGATCTATTTCATTTCTTGGTAAATCCACATGTTACACATGCACTGTTTATTGCGCATGTGGTTTGTTTGATTTATGAGGACCACTGGAGGGCTTCATTCCAATTTGTTATTTTATCCAAACTCAAATATCATTTCGCTATACTTGATCTTTGCATTTGTAATCGCGTTTTTACAAAACGATGACTCTTCGATATCTAATCGATAAATTTCTTGAAAAACTCGATTTTCTTTTAAATGGTATACATGGTTTTTGTTGTAACCATGTCAAAACTTTCTTGGACTCGTTTTGTTTAAACCAGGTTCAATTGCTTGAACTTGCTCGCATTACGTATTCCATTTAAGGTCCCATATGATGGATTGAGGCTATTATATTCAAAATAGTACCAACGAGCACTTCAATTCTCTTGAACCATAACATGCTTGTTTGATATTCGACTTCATCGAATTGTTTCTTTGATCACGATCACCTTATGGTGACGTTTTCATAAAGTTTGAAGCTTGCGCTAATCTCGTTGCTCACACCATGCTTCGGATTTAATTATTTAATTATTTATTGTGTATTGATATTAAATCCGCTTGTTCGATCTATGTATTATCAGTCTTAATGCAATTATGTGTTAAGATAATGGTACCCCAGTTCATGTTAAATATTCCGGTTTACATCTTAACGGTTCTTTCACCATTGAGCGAACATTTCGTGATATTCATTGGCTTTCCTCTTCGCTCAAAAATACTGTTTATTCATTCTATTTTCAGTTTTAGATCCTATGAAAATTATTTGAAACAAATATTCAGATTTACTTTGTGAACCCTTCGCTTAATTTCAAAACACGGTGATACTTGTTCGATCACTTCTATTATTGCCTTGTTTCAATCACTACGACACCTTGTGGTGTTGGTATGAACTTGCAACTTGTGCTAAATTACTATCAGTCGTTTCATGCGGAACTATTTATGCTTTTCGTTTGCACACATTATATACGGATTTAATTATTTATTTGTACTGAATCTGCTTTGTTGGTTTATCCTATAAAAGCAATCTTAACACAATCGTGTGCTAAGATAATGATACATAAATTCATATCATATTTCAGTGTATCTCTTAATAATTCTTGCATCAACAATCGAGCGTTCGTAATCTTTATTGCTTTATCATCTTTGATCGAAAAACATTATTTAATTGTTTCATTTTCAATCAAAAATCCTACTAAATTTGTTTGAAACAAACATTCGGACTTACTTCATTTTTCAAGCATAGTGAACTCATTCAGTCACCGCTACTATTATTTCGATTACTACGACACCTTGTGGCGTCGCAATAAATTTTTAGCTGGAGCTAATCTCATTTTCACACCTGATGTATGAATTTATTTATTTATTTTCTGTTGGTTCATTATCTTAAACAATCTTAATACAATTATGTGTTAAGATAAGAGTACACAAATTCATATCATATTCCGGTGTACCTCTAAAGTTTCTTTCATCATTGATCGAAAATTCTATAATATTCATTTGGTCTTACCATCATCAATTGAAAATCCTATTCGAAATGAATATCCAAAATTTTATTTCAAAAAGCTTTCAGTTGGTTACAAAAACGGTGAAATTATTAAATCATTTCAATCATCATGACACCTTGCGGCGTCGGTATAAACTTGTAGCTTGAGGAAAAACCATGTAAGTCTTTCATTTGACTCATCATTTAAAATAGTCTTAATGCAATTATGTATTAAGACAATGATACACTAAACTCTATTGTATTCCGGTGTATCCTTGTAATTCGATAAATGTCAACCCCTTTAATTTTTCTCAGTTGACAAATTATTCTTGTACTTCTATTTTATTCGAGCTTGTTTATTTTGAATCTTCCTCAGTTGATAATCAAATTAAGTTTCTTTTGACAATGACTTCTATTGTTTCTAAAGTCATTTACAACTTGTTAGTGCATGCATCTGTCGACTTCGTCTTGTATCGAGTCTTACACTAGATAGGTTAGATCAGGGCATGTAGATCGAGAAAATAGAAAGTTTAAGGTTGCATTAAAGGTGATTTTGCTTGAGAGAGAGATTCCGCTTGAATCGGTTTGGAGCGGAATCAACAACAATCTTATTCCGCTTGGACACTTTCAAGCGGAATCAAGTCCCTATAAATACCATTGGAGCGAAATCATTTGTAACGTTTTCTGAAAAATCATACCGAGGTGCTGCCGGTTTGATTCTTGCATGTAACCAGTGTTAGATCAATCAGATAGAAGTTTAAAGTGAAGAACAAGCTGTTTCTAAGTCAGTTTCTTAGTTTCCGCCTCTGAAACTGGTCAAAACTCATCTGAACAACTCATTCGGGTCCCTACACGATCCTACACAACTTGTAAATATTCACATCCATTGATCTTATATCTTTTGACCTGAACCTAGTCACCTTGGAAATTATATCGTTTCACCCCATTCGTTTGACATTGATTTCTTGAACTAATTCAGTTGAACCGTTGAGTCCTATTTATTGTACAACTCATATTCACAAAATTTAATATTTTGATTCTATATCATTTACCTTAATATTTGTTTTTATTGACTAAGAAGTGACATAACTCTAAAAGAGATATCATAGCCCAAATCTCGAGGACGAGATTTAAACAAGGTGGGGAGGATGTAACATTCCCATTTTTATCATATAAGAATTATAGGTTAATTAACCACTAGTAACTAGTTTACTTTTAATATAATTATTCGATCCAAATATTTATAAAAACTATTTTATATATATAGTTGGTTGAAATATTATACTAATTAATTCGCCTGTATATGGGTGATCTTTCTAAATAAAATAAAAGTATATAAAAACTTATATTATTAGACGGGTAGATTACGGGTAAGTTGAAAATTTGAAAAATGAAGTATTTGGACAGACCTAGGAACCGTTTAATAATTATATTATAAAAAAAATACATTATATTTTAACCTACTCCGTTTTTAATAAAACTTAGTTCAAAATGTAGATGTAAATATTCTCGTTCTAAAGACATATTCATTGTTTTATAAAACGTCATATTTTAGAAGTTATACGCACCAAATAAGTAAAGCAGTTGAATTAAATTATAATAGGTAAACTAATAAAATAATAATAATGATAATAACTTAAAATGATCGTATAGAATAGAATAATAAAATAATAAATAAATTTAACATTTGAATTCTTTGAATTGAGGATGCACATGTCGAGATAATCAGATAAAAACAAAATATAAAATAATAAAATAATTAAAATAATTGTTTACGTTTATGAAATTGGAAGTGTGGTGTAAGCTTTTGAAACAACTAGTAATTAGACCCGGGCGCGTTGCGGCGCGGGTACATTTTAAACATCGAATGGATTAATCCAAACGTTGTGTGACGCACATTTTGACGTATCCAAGTTAACTTAATAGCATCCTGATATTGGATCAAGATTATCTAAAGCAATCAAAATTTTAATGTACAATCATAACGTATCTATATGTGACCGATTCATACATAGGAAATGTATCGAAAAAAGCATTAAACATATATAAACAGAAAACTGACGCGTGTAATTAAAAGACATAATCACATCAAGAATTGAAATTTTACTTGTAGCACGTTGAAACATCAAGTGGATTAGTCCAACATTATGCGATGCGTTACCCATATGAAAAACGCGTGTTTTACGCATTAAAATCTAACTTAGTGTAATCTATATAAGCATTGCGGTTGGATAAAAAAGTAAAGTAAATCAAATTTAAACCGTACAAAAGAAACGGAATCGACCTCGGGTTGGTTCGTTTAGTGGGGTTTCACCCAATCACTACACCACCCTTGCCTTTTCATAAATACTTAGTGGCGTCAAACGTACAGTAACTCAAATTTATACCGTGAAATGAAAGCGTATTATACTTGATCTGACTCGTTGCCGAATAAAATTTACTTCAAAACACAGGCGAGGTACTTTCTATTTAGCTTTAAATTCAACGGTGACTAATATATTTAAAACCTGTTAATAAATTATGAGTCGTTGGAAGGTGTCTTAATATAATAGTTGAAATGATTTATGAAATGATATAAATGCATTGGCGTCCAGTTACTCAGTTAGTAATTGTTCACCAGCAAAAGACAAATAGGGGAAAATTTCAAGCAATCCACTTGCATTAGCAATCCACTAAAGTCGAACGGATTAGTCCAAGCGTTATGTAATGCGTTAACGTTATGAAAACACGTGTTTGGACGTATCGGTTTAACTCAGTGTAACATATAATTGCACTGCGATTGGATCAAAACATAACGCAAATCGAATTTATACCGTACAATCATAACGTATTATATGCGACCCGACTAACTTGAATTTATACCATCAAGTTAAAACTCTCAAGGGGTGAAAGTGACATTTTACAAAGTTCAATAAAAAGTTATGAGGTTAAAAATTAGATTTCCTAAACTTAAGGACTAAGAGAAGTTAATAATAAGATCTGATAAAGTTGTGGGTAAAAAGAAACCAATGATAAAGTTGGGGGTATGAAGTATACTACCAGAAACTTGGATGGTAAAAAGCAGTACTTGATATTATATTTGGGAAAAAATAGGGCAAGCTAAAGTCAACAATGGCTGCTGGCTTTTGAGTAAGAAGCTCAAAAATGGAGAAGTTATCGGGACATGAGTATAATACAAAAACGGAGGAAATGTCGGTGGCGGAGGCCACCGACTTTGTAATTTAAGATATAGTATAATGTGCCTTTAATGCTATGGTGTACGTGTATATATTTGAGTGAACTCTAAAATTTTTAGAATAGTATAAATACAGCCCCATCACCAACATTTCGAAGGGCCTCAATAATTCTTTTCCTTTTTGCTTACAATCTCGGCCCCTCTCTTTGAATTACTATAATTTTATTTTTTTAATAAAGCCCTGTATCATTTTAAGTGTTTTAACTCACGATCACCGCTACCCTTTCCGATTGATCTGAGCCCCATAACGCATGTCAAGGCTCTGCCTGACTAAGTTGATTGGGGTTCTGTCTCGTGACATAGGGACAAGGTTGAATTAGGGGTACTATACTTACCGCGAGTGCATTATATATTTTTAATAGCTTAGAAGATATACCCAAGATTTATACCAGGAGATTTTCTAGTTGAATCCTAAAGTTACAAAGTAAGTCCATTCTCTTTTCTCACCAAAACTATCAATTATTATTTTATTTTGTCCAAAAGGAAACCCTATGTGAGACCCCCAAGTAATCCTGCATAAACCCTAAAATTTTCAAAACAATCAGAATTAGGATCAGGGCTTCTAAAACTCAAGTGGGGTATTCCCTACTTACGATTATCCTCATAAGTTGCTGTCAAAATTGAATTTTAACGAACCGCTGACTCACCTGAGCTACAAACACACGTGGCTACCCTATGGTAGAGTGAGACCCGTCGCGTCACGCGACGCCCCCTATGTGACCCCTCGCGTCACGCGAAGGTCCCAAAATTTCAGTATAAATAGAGGGCATTGGCACTTAGAATTCTGCGTTCATTCGACGTTAAAATTCGCTCTACAATTCAAGATATCGTCTGATTACTACAAAACACACACAATCACTAAACGCTGCCGCGACAAACAGAGTATTAACTCAATCGCTGCTACGATTCAATGTCCGATCGATTGAAACTATCCGATGAATGTTTAAGTGCTGCTCAAACCCGGGTTATACTTTGTCATTCGTCGTGATTCCGACAGGATGTTGAGTGTCGCCCGAACTCGGGCTATACTCTGTCACTCGTTGCGAATCCGCTGGATGTTTAAGTATCGCACTTTGTCATTTGTCGTGAGGATTTTAATCTCGTAAGCTTATCGTAAAAGTTGTATTCCGTTACTTACCTAGTTTCATGTGCATTATTGTTTAAATTAGATTATCAGACTTATCAGTAGGATAAACTCTACCCCATACACTTACAATCAAAGTAGATGCTAATTCTCAGAAGAATTTGAATCAGGAAGCTTGTTAAATCAATACTGCATGTTTATAATGTGAGTCATTCTCTTTTTATCAACTGTTTTACAATACTCCAAATTATTTTCAAAAGTTATAGTTACAAGGATTAAGTCGTGGTTATCTTAATCACTGGCTAGTGAGGTATTGTGCACATTACTAATTTCTCACGGGTTAGGCTAATAAATCCTCACAGTGATAAACGTCACTACTTGGGGAGGGACCCAATAGTGATATGACCATCGTCAGCAAGTGACAAAGTGCCAGATAAAAATAAGATAGAAGCCATTGTAATCGCTCTTATGCTGTAATTTATAACTAAGGGTCATTTTATAAAAACCTGAATGAACTCACTCAGTATTTCCCGCTGGCAAAACCTTTTTAAAACGCGTTTCAGGTAATTACATCAGATTGGAGTAAGAGTTGGATACGACATCAACAAGACTTACAGAAGTGGCTCATTTTATCAATTAAATTAAGATTTTTCATTTCATGTAATCGGGTATATCCCATATTAAAGCTACCTTTGTAAAACATGGGTTTATCCCATCTATTTAATAAATAAAATCCGGTGTTTCTAAACTCTGATATTTTTCCTAACTCACGGTTCTGATGAAATTTCCGTTGCACTACTTTTTAAAATAACCACCGGTATCACTTGGCTGCTCGCGGCGCCCCATTCCATCCAGGGTGGGGTCGGGGGTCGTGACATTATGCCCAACACAAGCTTGCTCCGCAGAGTAAACCTTGTATTATTGTATGTTATAGTCCTAAATACAAAGGATACCGATGTTTCGACCCTTGCTCCAATCGTATTTACATCACTCGTCATGCTTGGTTTGACAAAACTTATTATCCTTGTGATGAAAGTACAACCGCTACACACATTACCGCCCTTGACTTAACCACGTTCCTAGATGTTTCCTATGTCAAATTTACTACACCTAAACCCTTAACCTCTACTTCCAACCCAACCAGATCTTCAACCTCTACCCCATGCAACATTTGTATGCATGAAAATCCCATTTTGACCCATGTATCAACCCAACCAATTATGCCTTCAGACCCTCATCCAAAACCGTATTCCTTTTGGCCCTTCATCACCTCCGCATAGACCACCACAGCCTCTTTCGGTCCTACATCACCTTCACCTAACATACCACCCTCCTTGACAACCCCCTCGCCCATGAGCGATCCCACCCTTTTGTCTCCTTAGCCTAATGACATTGATCCTACACCCACCCCTCTGTCGCCTTCCTCTTATCCCATGATTACCCGTGCCAAGGCCAGGATTTTCAAACCACGCCATCATAAGGATATAATGTAACACCCAAAAATATTAGAAATTTATTTGAATTATATATGTTGGTCATAACCAAGAATAGTGTGACTATGAATAACTAACCTAGTTAATAATACATAGTAGACAACAAAGAAACTTGATTAGTAACCCTCTTTTATAAACCTTGAAAATTAGAGGGACTAAAATGGGCAAAATTGAAAGTGAGTTTTAATAAAAGAAAATTTACACCAAAAACACACGTAAGTGTGTGTTCCTGGTCGACTTTTTACACAGAGCAAAGGGGTTCTTCTCTTGAACCCTAACTCACTAAAATCCATCAAAATCAAAGGGAAATCAAGCTAGAAAATTGGGGCTTTAAGTAAATTCGTGATCACCCAACCTAGGAGATCACAAGGTATGTTGAATTTTGTCATTTGGTGATATTTTGAAATTTGGATAAACTTTCATAAACGGAATTCAAGAGTGAATGTCGAATGTATTAGTGAAATTAACATGAGTACAAGTATAGGAACAAACCCTAGATGTAAACTTGTTGAATTAGTGCCATGAACTATTGATTTGGTTAGTTAACCATGTATGTGATAAATGGGTTTTATGATAATATGATGAACACTTGAAAAGAGGTGATAAATCTGTGAAATTTGATGATATGATGCAAATTCTAGATGTTATTCATGTACACTAGACATAGACATAGAGACTTGATTATGATGAATAAAACTTGGTTAAAAGTTAACCATGAATTTGATATTAGATGCATACAAATCTTGCCCTCAAGGTGCTCGTTAAAATGCCTAAGTGAATATTGATATGTTGAAAATATGAAAGAATCGCGTAATTGGCTAATTTGACAAATTACGTGTGATATTTGATAATATGAGTTCTAAACATGAAGTTGATTGAACTCTATAGGCAAAGCGGGTGAATCGTCAAGCAGTCAAGTTGGAATGGACACGCGCTTGAAGGATAGCTTTAAGGTACGTAACTTGTTGTTTTGTTACATTTCTATAGACAAGTTTGGTCAATGATGAATTGTAGGTATGATAATAGCAAAATTGGATGTGTTTGGTATGTTTGGAAAAATAATGGAATTCATTAAAACAACCAAACGTGTCAAAACAAAAGAGTTAGTTAATTGGCAGTTTCAAGTGATTTGAATGTCACGCCAATAAACCGGTAAATTTGATGCGTAAGCCGAGTATCGGATACGCTAAAGTTTGATTGACGAACCTTAGATTTGGGTTAAAACTTAGAGAACTAGATTTCTTGAATTAATGATGGAAAAACGTGTGCTTGAATCAAAGATATCAAGCGGACATAAATTTGTATGCAAACCATGTAATGGGGCGAAATACGCTAGTTTTTAATAAGCCCGAAATGGTTAAAAAATGGCAAAGGATTAATCCTTGTCCTAAGATATGTGAAATGGTGTTAAAACAAAACGGGTTGAATAATTTCAAAAGGGATTTATAAGCCGTTAGCTTATAAATAAGGATTGTTGCGAACCCGAGGTATTAGATACATAGGTAAACGTATTACGGTCGCTTAGAGACAAGAATCGTGTAAATCAGATAGGTATTGTAAAAGTTATGAAAGTTATGAGTTTTAACTTGAGAAAAATGGCAAGCTGGGCAAATGCAGCTCCAGAAAAAGGAATTTTCTGTCGAAATGGGGGCCTCGTGTCATGCGACGGGTGAGGCTAAACACCGTCGTGTCCCGCCACGGCTGTCGCGCCCCGTGAAGGCAAAAGCTAAACATGGTCGCGCCCCGCGAGGGCCTTATCAGCTGGCAAAAAGTTTTGGGTTGATTGTTTTTGCTTAAAGAACTTGGTTTATATATGTTTCAAAGCTCTCATAACTAATGTTTATGATAGTTTTAACTATAGGTGAACTCTAAAACTTTTGGATGAAGATCAAGTATCGTGCAAGAACCAAACACACCCCAATTTGAAGCTTCCGCGTTGATCTTTGTTTAGTTTTGATATATGACTCATGTAGACACATTATAACTATATTTTGAATGTTTTAAATTTAAACAAACATCGTTATGTAGATGTTTTTGTAAAGTGACAATTTTGCATAAAAATGCAAACTTTAAATGATGAAGTATTATTAAATTAGTAAGGGTCTTACATATAACTCACACACACACTGCCTCCACATCAAGCCTTATTTGTCGTGACGAAACTTAAAACTTACAAAACGAGTTCCAAAGATGAAAAATGGGTCAATGCCATGCAACATGAAATTAACGCCCTTCATTGCAACAACACAAGGACTTTAGTTCCAGGACCATCCAATTGCATTGTTATGGGATCCAAATGGCTTTATCGCACAAAATTTCATTCTGATGGAACTATTGAGCATCACAAAGCTCACCTCGTTGCATAAGGCTTTAGTCAATTCGCTGGCCTTCATTTTTTCACACTTCCAACCCCGTTGTTAAATCTACCAATGTTCATATGGTTTTAGCCTTAGTGATCATTAATGAATGGAAACTACATCAACCCGATGTCAATAATGCATTCATCCATGGATATCTTAATGAATGTGTTTAGATGGAATAATCACCTGGGTTCATTATCCCCACATTTCGTAGTCATATATGTAAACTGAATAAAGCCATCTACAGTCTCAAACAGGCACCTCAGGCATGGTTCCATAGGTTAAGTTTCTTCCTTACGCCATATGGTTTTATCTGTAGTTGTATCTCCTTGTATATGTTGCTCATGGCATTCTAATCGGTAATCAATCTAATGCTCTTACAACCTTCATATCTTGCCTTCACAAGAAATTTTCCATTAAGGATTTGGGGGAACTCAATTACTTTCTTGGGCTTGAGGTTACCTACACACCAAATGGACTCTTTTTAAATCAATCTAAATCATGGTCGCAAAAGTCGCTAGTCACTTCCTAGTCGGATTTGAGAGTACGCGAGAAGTACTCGGCCAAGGCCGAGATTACTTGAGGAGTAATCAGCCGAGGCAAACAGTACTCGGGCCTCGGCAGCCTACCTTGTAGTGAGTACTCGAGAAGTACTCAAAGGCTAGGCGGAACTTTTACAACCATGATCTATATATACCTTAGATATTCTAACACGTGCAAAGATGTTGGATACCAAACCGACTCCCATATCTTTAAGCACACATGTTTCCTTTGTTTCAATGGGTGAACCGCTTTCTGACATCACACATTTTCGCTCAACTGTGGGGGCGCTTCAGTACTTAACAATCACACGACCTGATATATCTTACACAGTCAATCAAGATAGTCATTTTCTTCATGCTCCAACTGTTAATCACTATCGGGAGGTTAAACGAAACTTTGGTATCTCAATGGTAACCATGCTTTTGGCCTCAACAACAGTCGTCCCACTCACACCGCTCTTCATGCATGCTCTGATGCTGACTGGACTAGATGTTTGGAAACTCGTCGGTTTACCTACGGTTACTCGATATTCTTAGGTGGGAATCTCATCTCTTCGAGTGCTAAGAAGAAACCCACCATTGCTCGCTCTAGTTATGAATCTGAATATCAGGCATGGCAAATACAACGACAGAAATTATTTCGATAACTCATTTGTCAGAGGAATTACATGCTTCACCTCATGAGTGGACAACTATACTCTGTGACAATCGGAGTGCCTTGTTTCTAACTCAGAATCATGTCTCTCATAAACGTGCCAATTAAGCATATTGATGTTGACTATCACTTATACGTGAGCTTGTTTTCTCTGGAAATTTAAATACAAGATTTGTTCCGACCAAGCTCCAGAAGGCTGACATCTTTACAAAGAGCCTTCCAAGTCCTCTGTTCACTCACTTTCGATAGTTGCTTCATATTGGTCGGTATTAGTTGATAATGCATTTATTTGCTTATGTGCCTCTTTGTAATTCTTTATTATTTTAGGTCCTTCTTTTTGTAAAGATTGTATAAATAGCTTTGTTTTCTTAATGTAAATCATCAATTCAAGATGTTAAATAATCCTCACAAAACAGAACGAAAACCCAAAAATTATTAGAGATTTAACATATACGTGAATATAATTAATTATTTGTTCTCAAATTTGATGAAATTACATATTTCACTAATTTTCCTAACAGTTATTTATTGATATGTTAGTGAAAATCAACCAAATTCTGCTAATAGCGAATTCAACTATATTTGCTAGTTTGAATTTGAATGTTGAATTCATTGTACGGGATAACGAATAACCCATAAACATAAAAACATCAAAGAATAAATAATTATTCTAAAGAAACGCTAGTTTATTTAAATATTCAGGCCATGATATATATGATAATCATATTAAATAGAAGTATAAAACATACGGCTTTAAAGTTCGTCGTGTTATGATAATGAAGAAAGATGTTTTGTAATAATTGAAATATATTATTTCATGTTCCATAGCACAAGTAACTAGTATACAATCATATATCAAAATAATACATATAACACTCCATAGCACAAAAATAATACATATAATTAATTGCATATTCAATCCAAGTCTGATCATGTTGAAAATTTCACACATGATCAAGGGGTTTGATAGAGCACCGGAGAAAGGCGTGGTGTGATGATCACTTCAAGGGGTTTCACCTTTGGCAAGGCTTGGCCACACCCCTCAGTCATGTCCACAGGTTGTCCCATTGGTGTTGACAAATCGAACCCTTGAAGTAGGCGAGCAAGTGTCAAGTGAACTACTTGCAAAGCAAATGAACTTGCAGGACACATCCTCCTTCCAGAACTGAAGGGAATGTATTCAAAATTCTGACCCTGATAACTTATGTTTGCATGTTCCTCAAGAAACCTCTCTGGTCTAAACTCATTAGGATCCCCCCACACTTGAGGATCGCGATGTAGCTTCCAAATGTTCACTATTAAGCGAGTCCCTTTGGAAACATGATATCCACCGATGTTGCAGTCCTCGATGGCCTCACGTGGTGCTCCCAAGGGACCTGGTGGGTACATTCGAAGCGTTTCTTTCACTATGGCTTGTATATACCTTAGTTGTTTTGTATCGGATTCTTCCACCCATTTGTCTCTTCCTACATAGATGTCAAGCTCTTCCTGGGCAGCTTTAAGGATGTTGGGGTGGTTTAGTAATAAAGAGAGTGCCCATGTGAGTGTCTCACCAGTGCTTTCGTAGCCCGTCAACATGAGAATCTTTGATTAGAACAAGGATAACATAGTTAAAATTCGCGCGTGAATATCATAAACACAAAAAGTGATTTTTCACCGTGAGTATATATAGTCGTGGGTTTGGTTTCCTATAGATCATCGAGGAGGAATTACCGATGATAAGATTAGTGAAAACTAGGGGTGTTTAACGAATCAAGTTTTGAGTTACTTGAGTTAATCAACTCTCTTTTTTCGAGTTTTAAAATTTTGAAGCTAAATTCGATTCAAAAAGACCGATTAGAACTCAGATTAAATTCAAAACTCGATTCAGGATTTTATTAAAATCAGATTATAAATTATGCAGCTTGAAACATTACATATTCCATCGGAATCCTTCGGTAATTAATTGTATTTATATTGAAAAAGAAATATATTTTTGTTTCTTGAAAATTAAAAACATATTATAAGTTCTAGAAATTCATTTATTTCCTGGAAATTATAAACAGATTATGAACAAGGAAAAATAATCTAGTTATAAAAAAACCTACATACAATATATGTTTAATTAAATTCTGATTTGTTTAGAAGGGCAATTACTTGAAAGAATAAATTAAATTATGTACTAGAGGTTGAAAAACTAAGTTACGAACCAGTGTTGTTGCCTTGATGACGGTTTCACGCCCGTAACCATACATTTCAGCATCATTTGACAGGGATGACAGCATCACATCCATTAAATCCGCGTCTTTATCGTTATCAGACCTGTTTCGCTTCTCAACATGTTCATCAAGCCACTCTCCAATGACCGTATCAAGAACTTTTGCCAGTTGTTTCATATCTTTTAGATGCCCTCCAATGTCCAACCATTCCAGATTTGGAATGACATCAGACACCACAAAAACTCCAGTGAGATACAACCCTTTTCTTATGGCTTTCTTTATCTCTTCGTCTTTGTTGTTACCTTCGAAGATACACTCGCTAGAAAACCTTTTACCAACGAACATTCGCATACTTATATTGAACATTACATGCTCGAACCACTTGATCATGTCGATAGCAGATGTTCTGTCCCCATTTTTTACGGACAACATAAATAGATCGTTAATTGAGCTTTTCACTTCTGAGTTACGAATATTCTCCAACTTTGCTAGACTGTGGCTCATAAAGAGCTCGGAATAGACTAGTTTTCGGATCTCGCGCCATAATGGTCCATATGGCGCGAGCCCAAAACTAGCATTGTCATAGACCATATACCGGCTCACTGCCATATTTGGCCTACTTGCCAAATTTTTGTCATTGATGCTGAAGCACTCTTTCACCATCTGCGAGTTGCTCACTACCATGGCACGACGACTACCAAGCCGCAGAGAGAAAATGGGCCCGTAGTCATCGGCAATTTTTCCAAGTTTCCTTGCTATAGGAGTTTCACCATGTAGAAGATGAAAGTGACCTATAAATGGGAGTGCTCCTGATGGTTCTGGAGCTACCAGTTTATTACCTTTTCTTGTGTTGTTTCTTATGCTTCTTTTGTAACTATAAGTTAGTACAAAAACCAAAATCCCTATGAATGATAGAAATTGAGTGAACGACTCCATATAGAATTATAGATGTATGGATTTGTATTCTTGCTTTGTAAACACTACTCACCCCTTCATTTATAATTATAGCTCAGAAACTGTAGATGCAAAATATCTAGAGTTATATCGTATAACACTACAACACGTTGCTTATCTAAGTAGAGAGAGAAAGTACTATGGATAAAACTAACTATATTGTAAAATGTGTTCGTAATGAGAACTAATTAGAGCTCTTATAATTGCTTTAAGAGATATATGTACCTAGTTACTTAACGTAACTAACTAACTTGCGTACTTGCAAAACTTTCATCACTCACAACATCCAATCAAGTTTCTCCATGTCATCAACCATTTTTCTATCACTCACAACCTTTTTTAGTGGTAGTGGTCATCACTCACAACACCCAACAATAAACCCTCACATCCACTCACATCCAATTATCACAGAATAGCCCATAACGCGTGAAATATATCGCGGAAAAATTCCATCACTCGTTGAATATGATAGTGGCGGTGGTATGTTGTTATCCATCACTCATTGAACTCCATCTATCACGCACAAAAAGATTCTCACCCCCAGTCCCCTAACTCCTTCCACAAAAGATTTCACTAGTCTCTTATTTGATTCTAATCGGTCAGGCCATGTTGCATTAGGCTATTAACAATGGTTTCATTTTCTTTCACTTCATCTTAGTGGCACATCCTAAAGTGTGTGCCACAACATCGCATCACTTTGACTCAACTTTTTTTTCACTCCAACTTGTTTTGTTTCACAAGTTTTCATGACCTATTAAAATAATATTAAAATATGAAAAATTAAAAAAGAAATCGTCTGATTGGTTGATGGGCATGGGCCTACCAACTCCTCCTTCACGTTGTGCTTCCCCCAATGTCGGCCAGCCTCACGCTTGTCACACCCTGCTGGTAGCGGAAGCGTATTGCGTGTGACAATGAGGTAATCATGGCATTCAATCGTGTAAACAAACATAAACCAACGACGATGCCATATATATTGATTTGCAACAAAAGTTTACAAGTTTCCAAAAGGAGGCTTCAAGTTCCAAACAATTTCACAATGTTATCCAAAATATAGTTGTTGAGTTACATTACTCTTCGATCAAAAGATTGTTTTCATCATAAAAGCATGTTAAGGTTTTGTCTCCTATATACCCATATGAGGTTGGGATATAAGAGGCAAATCGTCCAAAAAGGCAGTTGTCATGTTCATTCCCATTTCCCGTGGTCTTTCACCAACTCAAGTCTTGTGTCCTGAAATACATGTAATTTTAAAAGTCAACAAAAGTTGGTGAGTTCATGTAGTTATTGTTTCCGTATGAAATGTCATGTTTGTAATCCAATAATGAAATCTTAGTATGTTATTAGCATCCATGGAGTTTAAGGATCTATCAGTCCGCCCGTACAATTCGAATTATAATAACTCAAACAAGTGTGCACTCCCGCACCTCTTAACGTGCTTGATGTGTATTATTATGCGTTTTAATCACCACGTCAATTCTGATCACACTAAAATATCTAACAATTATAGCCATTAAAACATTCACAAGTGGAACGTTCCACATAAAGTTAATTTTCGACAGTGCTGGTAGGTTATGAGATGGTAGGATGGGCCAAACCTTTCCTCCATTTTGACCCAGTGACCCGTCCGTTTCGAAAATTTTAATGTTTTTTTTTTTTTTTTTTTTTTTTTTTTTTTTTGTGAGAAAGCTAACAACCCAAAAAGTTATTCCCTTAGAAAAAATAAATCATGAATCTGTTACTAGAAGCACATTAACTGCTAGCGGGCTAGGAGAGAGAGTGTAAAAATCATGGATATGTTAATTTTCGACAGTCCAGATTGGGAGTTTGAATGGCCAAGATCAACCTAAAAGACAGTTTCTAAAACTTGTTATTCGTCTACCTGCCATTAGTCTGTAATCGTCTCTGTCGTTTAAAAAAAATATGGAAAGATGTATGCGTAAGAAGTTATGGATACAGGGGTTTCCAAAATAGACACTACAATTAAGATCTAGGAACATCTTACAATGATCTGATGGGTTATTTAGCCATCGAGAATTCAAGAAGAAATAGTAATATGGCTTCGCTAGGTAATTTTGTTTTAGAAAATATTATTGATTCAGTATAAATGGCCCCTCTATGAGATTTTGCATTTAAAAATAACACGGTGAGTGTTTTTAAAAGGTAAGAAAACAAAAAACTTGACATTGTGGTTTTGGGTATATAAGAAAATAAAACGTGGTATGTGTGGGGCTTGTTTTAACCTAAAATAATTTATTATACCCAACGTAGCTTTCTACCATGCAAGAATAAAAAAAAACAGACATGTGAAAGTTGGAGTAGAGCTAGGGGTGTTCAAGAAAATCCGAATCCGAAACATCCGAAATTTTGGATATCCGAAAATCAGATAATCCGAAATTTCAGATTCGGATGTTAATTTTAGAAATTTTCGGATAATCGAATTATCCGAATCCGAAATCTTAAAAAATAAAAAAATAGAGTTATATTAATATATTAAACCCAAATAGCCAATAACCATAATACATAAGTGATATATGTTATGTTTTGAAGATTATGTTATGTTTTGAATGTTTGTGGTTTTTTTTTTTTTTTTGTTTTTTTTTATTTTCGGATTATCCGTTTGGATATCCGAATCCGAAAGTTCGGATATCCGATTTTTGGATATCTGAACTTTCGGGATTCGGATGTCAATATTCACTATCCGAATTTTCGGATATTCGAATTTCGGATATCCGAAAAGCGGATTATCCGAATTTGAACACCCCTAGCTAAGTAGAGCTGAGTTAAAATATAATCTATTATCTTAAAAGTGAATGTCGGTGGTATTTACCACTTTGGTCCCTGTTTAGCCTTTTATAGTTTGACCCTTCTACTTTCATTTGTTCTTATATACCATTGCCCATCCTTTGCCACGTCTCTTCCACTTTATACGCGTCCTTTCCCTTCCCTGCCTTGTTTTCTTTTTCACATACACATTGCAGAGAACAAGATTTAGAGAGAGTGAGAGATAGAGAGAGAGGATTCGGGAGAAAGAGACCACCGCTTATTTCACCCTCATCTTCTCTTCCATTAATTGGAACGAGTCATGCGTTGATTAGTTTGTGTAGGTCCCTTTTTCACGGAGGATAACGAACCTAAACCTTGTTATACAAACCTACTAGCGAGTGCGGAATCCAAGCTAGCAAGCAAACCGAGTTAGTAGCAAGTAGAGAAACAAACACACAAGTTCACCGATTAACACAACTTGTATTAATGCAATGAGGGTTCGGTTACAAGCTCAATGTTTACAGAAATGTTCTATAAACTCTCAAAGTGTGTGAGTGTTTCGGACAGGATGCTCTCTGCTGTGTGTCTCTCTATGTGACTTTTCTGTGTGCATCCCTGTCTTAAACTCAACACTGCATGGGTATATATATACCCAGCCTAGCATGTCTGATCGAAGGATCTGATAGATGGTCCGAAGGATCATCTATCGAAGACCAAGTATTCGAAAGATCATCAAGGACCTCGAAAGATTACCTTTCGAGGTCTATGATTCGAACCATATCTTTCGATGAGGTCGAAGGATCCACATTATCCTTCGACCTCTTATCCTTCGACACAGTACATCTTTCAACTGTTGACTAAGTCAAACCAGGAGGACGGTTGACTTTGTCAACTTACAGGACTGACAAGGACATCGTTTACATACAGACCGAATACAGACAAAGTACAGACACAAGTGCACCAACAAACTCCCCCTTGGCTGTAGCTTTGTCTTTATCTTCTATAGTTGTAGACTCGTCTTGAACTTCGACGGTCTTTGGTCTTCGAGTTATCAAAACTCTGATGTCCTTTCAAGTCTTCAATGTCGGAGGATCTTCAAAGTCTTCACGTCTTGAAAGCAGAGAGTGTATCAACAAACTACCCGTATCATGTAGGAAGTGTGTTGACAAACTCCCCCTTAACATAAGCTCCCCCTTGAGTTATGCTCGTGAAAAGACTTTATCTTTATGAAGTGAGATCCTTGTGGTGTTGATGATGGCCAACGGCAACTCGATCATTTTCATCACTTGAGCGCCTTCTCGTCGTGTCTTCATTCCCGAGCTTGTCATCGACTATGTTCTCCCAGCCTTTAGAATCTGCACATGCAAGAAATCTAAACGCATAATGAGAACAACTGCTTGGAATATAGTTAACATACACACATGACACACGAATGACCATGTCATAATCAACCACCGTCCGACAGTTTGAAAGTTTAAATTTGTCAATTTTAGTTTTTAACTTTCAAACATGCAAATTTTTGACCGTTTATGAAGATTTAGTCAATTCGGTTTTCGTTCAGATTTCAGGTAACGAAGACTTGAGCTCCAACATCGTACGATCGAAATTAAAGCAGAAATAAAATCTTTTTGGCTTTTATAAAGTTTATATTAAAACACACCTAAAATCTTTTTGGTATTTTTGAAATTAAAAGAAAACAATTTAAAATCCTTTGAGTGTTATCAAACGACATCACCGCTAATGTCGTGCTGATATGCACCAAACGACGAAACTGTTTAAAAGAAATAATCACAGTTAATAACCGTTAAGCAGTACATAAATATTTACAGACATTCTTTTTGCGAGTTTCGAGGGTAAGAGAATCATATCAGTGTACGGTCATGCCAAAACACTCTTGTTGTTCAGTTAGTTAACATTAAGATAAGCATCCTATAACAATTATCGGTATTGTTGTCCACTTAAGCTCAACTTATCAGATGTAATCATGGCGAGGGGATACGTTAAGGTATGATTTATACTTACCGACCGGTGTTCATCCACATCACGACACATTCCCGTATCAAGGTATGCACGAGGGTTCATCTTACCGGTGAGTATACCGATTATCATCTGTTTGACCGTATAAATTGTGAGATACTCACTTATTTTGATTTGAAAACAAGTCCTATGTGATATAATCACTTATTGATGAGGAACTTGATTTTCGTATGCATGAGGGCACAGGTGCAAGTCCGTGAACAGGTCAGTACTTCCGTACAGCAGAGAGACGAACTTGACACCCGGATAAATGTGATATTTTATCACTTATTTGATATGGACATGTGATTGTTTATCACTTATTGAGGTCGAATGCAGTATGTAATATGTACACGTATGTATAGTATCATGGAAGATCTAGACTTGCGTCCCCGTTATTTTTCGGAAAAAGATACAACCATGATACCCAGATGATAAGCAGCATAAAGACCGAATATCTCAGAACCTCGGCAATCTATCAAACGAAATTTCGGTACTAAGACCATATGCCAATGAATGGTTCCCACCTGGTCTTCAGTCGATTAAGATTTATATCACCCTGCACACTTTAAAATGATTGTGAGCCTACCGATACATCTTATATAGAGCTGCTTATCGTTTTTCATTTAATGTTTAAAGAGGTATGGATAGACCACTGATGTACTATCATTTTCTCTTTTGCTCGCCAGGAAACTCATTTTTGTTTTTCTATTGTTTTTGTGTTTTTGAAATTTTTCGATGTTTTTGGATTTTCAGATTTTTGGATTTACTCCCCCTAAAATCAATAAACTAAGAGAAATTTAAACACAAAGGTATTTACAAAAATGATTTTCCGATGTTGGTTTACTCTTGTGCTTGACCTTAATGCCGTTTACCAAAATTAAGTTTTATCAGAAAAGATTTAACAAATTTTGGAAAAATGAGTTGGCATGTCGGTAAGCGGTGCGGACCATGACAACATTGATGAGTTTCATATAGAAACAATCACGTGTAAGGTGATATCCGAGATCAACATGTCATGTCAAAGAGTGCTGTACAAGATAATAACAATTCACAAAGCAGCTAAAATATCGACAAGTATAGGAGAGATTAAGAATTTAAAGGCGTATCCTGCAACTGTTCCGTGCATTGCAAGGAATCTAAGCACTCTCCCAACTGGATATCCACCCGGTGTGGACTTCAAAGTCGAATTTGCAACTATTGAGAAATCTCTTGACAGCAACAAGCTCATAAACCTCCGGGTCCGGCTGGTCTTCCACATTTCACCAGCGAAGGTCTTTGACTTTCTCTTTCAGAAATGGTGTGCGGATGTTCAATCCACGCCAAGGCATCGACACACATTTCACTTCATTCGTTCCTGTGGACCCGATCAAAAACCATAATGACCAAATTTTGACACGTTCTTCATTTGGTCGAATTTTGCAACTTCATTCATCCAAATTTTCTTTTTCTTTTCTCTCTCTCCATCAAAGGCAACAATTTCTTCTGTCGCCTATCTTGTGCAAGGACATTCCACTATCAACAATCCTAAGACTATCAATAGTTCCTCCTGGAACTTCCTGCACACTCACTCAGAGATTAGTTGGAGAGTGGGACCCAAGCCATTGTGGTCTTGGGTCTTCCATTTTCATCAATGACAATAACTTCTTGTCTTTGATGGTTTGTAAATTGTGATGGTCCCCCTGATGCATTAACCGTTTTTGGTTTCCAGTTCTGTTTTGTTTTATCAGTGTCATTCTTTAAAATTTTAATTTCATTACAGTTTGAAATTTTTGAATTTGCTGATTTTACAGAAACAGATTGTTTTTGAACCACATCGGTTTTAATTGCTTTTTCAATCTTTTTGACCTGTTGGCGTTTCTGCTTCTTTTCCCTTTCTTTTACAAGGCGGGGATCTTGTCTGACAGAAGCAGATCGCTTACGGTCATTGTGATCACGGGGAGCATCAACCTTTTCTTTCTGCTTATGAAGATAAGGGCAATTTCGAATTATATGCCCAATGGTTCCACACTCAAAACATGATCTTCGTTCAACATACCTCGAAGAATCATGTGTTCTCTTAGCCGATGATGTTGAACCTTGTGAACTCGAGGTACTAGGCTTTGAGCTGTTTTGTTCACTTCTTTTCAAAACAGTAGCTTGTTTGACAAAATCTAAGTTAGATTTATTTTGAAACGTCTCAATTTTGTCTGTTCCCGTCGATTTCACAAAGTTAACATTTTTCTTCTTCTTTTGATTCGGCTTCTTCTGGACTTGAGCCGGTGCCTTTCCTTTGGGCTTGGTGTGATTTTGCTGTTTTGGCATTGCTGGTAATTTCTTGTTGCCAAATTGTTTTCGAACTTCAGCCTTTGGGATTGGAGGACATTGTGTAACTGTAACACGTGGTCCTTTCTTTCCCAAAAACTTACTTGTCGAATTTTCAAAGACTTTACTGATTAAGGATTGATTAACGTTCTTAATAGGAAAATCTTTGTCTGAGTAAATTTTATCATCACCAACCAAAGTGTACAGCAAGGTCACACTCTCCGACTCCTTCTCAGACGAGGACTCAGTTGCAACAGTCTTAGCGGGTTTGACAGGGGGGTCACATAGAATGTGATTCTCAAGAGGTATGTCCTCATTTTTGACTACCGCATCAGACTTTGCTGGAGCAGCATCATCAGATTCATCATCTGAAGAATCAGCATCCTCAACCTCAACTGGAGGATCCTGTTTCTGTTCAGCAGTTACAGATGTATCTGCTGACACATTTGAATCTGAGGATACTTCTTTCTGGTATCCGAGTCCTGCTGCAAACTCCTTCACATCAAGAGGAACAGATGGTTCGAAGAACACTCTATCCTCCTCATCAGGCATGGCATCATAATTGTGTCTGACTGGTGGTGGACATTTTTTGTATCCTATGCATGTGACATCCCGTTTTTCTTTCTGAACGTCAATGATGTGATCCAACACATAGCTAGAGCTCAAATAACTGTCTAGCTTAAGCTGGATCGCATCACTTTCAGTTTTGACACAAGCCATTTCCTTTTGCATCATCTCAAGGCGAGATATATACAAATTAATGTCCGTTTGTTTTCTGGAAACCATTTTAGTCAATTCAGTTTTATCTTTCTTTAATGTCTCAATCATTGACTTAAATTCTTTTTCATGGTTTTCATAAAACATATTGGCTTCTGTGCATTTTGAAAGATCCACAGTCAACTTCTGATTGTGGATGAATGTCACATCATATTTTTCTTGCAAAGCCTCGTGTTTGCTTTGCAATGCACACCACTCATCATTCAAGGAACCATGTTTGTCTTGCAAGTCAAACAAACTAGCTTGTAAAGCATCATGTTTGGCTTGCAACTCAGACATGCTTGCCTCTAACTTAACACATTTAGCCTGCAAGCTATCACAGTTATCACAGTTTACAGCAATGGGTTCATCGACACATACCTGACTTGAAGAACTGTCGACATTAGCCATAAAGGCTGAATGGAGAGAAGACGAAGTACAAGCAGCTTGGTCCACCAGAATAGATCTTCCAACACTTAGTGCTGCAGCTTCATCCAAACGTTCATCAATATCGGCATCAGCCGAGACACCAGATGTCTCACTCACATTCTCATCTCCTGACCCAGATGAATCTTCATCAACACTCCTGCTGTACCCAGAAGAGTCTTCATCCTCAGAAGATTCACCACCACTGGCGGAAGATTCTCCACCACTGGTGTTAACTACATCCTTCACAACTTGAGAAAAGCAAGCTGTACCATTAGGAGCATCACCACCAAACTGGATTGACCAGTCGCAACCTTCATCCATCTGAACTACAAGTGCCCGGTTGGCTTGATTGTTGACAGGCACTAAAGTACGTTCATTATTTCTGTTCTGGTTCTGCTGGTTGCCCTGGTTTCTGAAGGGGTTCTGGTTTCCATGCTGTGCTGGCTTTGCACATTCCCTCTTGAAGTGACCCCGTTCACCACAGTTGAAGCACCTTACTGCTTGTTTATCGAACCCATACTTGGTGTCTCTCTTACTTTCCAAGCTGGTTCTTCCAGTACTTTCCATCCAATCCTTTGCTCTTCTCACAGCACTTGCAAAGGCCCACTTGATATCCATCAAGTCCATCTCTTCTTTATCTATCTGCCGATAGTCTTCCTGTGTCAGATTAATGTTGCCAATCTGGCCTTCTATCAACCCACAGTACGCGCTCACTATAGTGTTAAGTAGTTCCATGTGTTCCTTGGCTACTTCTACACTGACTTTAGAAAAGCTTGAAGTGTCGAGCTGTACTGTATTTGGCTTTGATTGTTGATCAGCAGATGATGTTCCTCCATAACATGCACGTTGTTGTTGAGCAGGAGGAGGTGGAGGTGGTTGGATTGGATTTCCAAATATATCTGTGGTGGGAGGCGGCTTAACAGGAACTTGTATTGGATTGCCAAAACAATCTGTGCTTGTGACAAACGCCGTTTGAATTGGAGCATGTGAACCAGTTCTTGCAGACGAAGAGCTGGAAGTTCCATAATACATTTCTGGATTCTGTGGCAATGGAACTCTCTTCGCCTTCAATGTTTCCTCCTGATCCTTGTTTTCCAAAAGCTGCACGAAGTCGTTAAAACTTGTAGTTCTCAACGCTCCGTTATACTTAAGGATTTCCAAGAAACTACTCCATTGAGGAGGTAAGGCATCAGCAAACTTCTTTACCACCTCTGCTTGAGTTGTTGTAACTCCAAAATTGTTCAACTCAGTAAGCAGGTGATAGAAACGACTTGTCATGTCTCCCAGAGACTCCTTATCCATGCAAGCGAAGCTGTCAAATTCTTTCTTGAGCAGATCATGACGCAACTGACGTGTTGCTTCATTCCCTACTCCTCTTGTTTTCAACCCGTCCCACAACTTCTTAGTTGTCTTGAAGCTGACAAACTGGTGATAAATATCCTTGCTCAAGGCCTGGGTGAGAATGGCGTATGCTTTCTTTTCCAGATCATACGTTTTCTTTTTATCTTCGGGAAGATCAGCAAATGACGCAGTCTCTGAAGCAGCAACCTCTATGGCTTGATCGAAATCTGTGGTGAAACGTATCCACAGTTCTGTATTTTGACCAAGAACATATGTTTTAAACCTCTCAGCCCATCCTGGATATTCATTCAAACTCATCAGTTTTGGGGGTCGATTCAAACTTCCTGTTTCACTTTCGCTTAATAAAATACTTTGTACACTCGGAGTTTGACCCGTTACTAATGCCCATTGATTTGATGGTAAAGCATTTACTTGTGAAGATGTAGATACTGGAGATTCGGCCCATGATGGTGATAGACTTGTACACGTGTATTTTCCACTATCAGGAGCCGGTGTACCCCACCATGAAGGAGTAACTCCTGAACTTGTATATTTACCACTATCTGGAGCAGGATTCCACCAACTCGGATTCATGATTAATGAGCAAAATAAATGCTAACTGAATACTCCGAAAGATCACACAGCCGAAGAATCCTGGTCGAAAGATCTGAGATCACAGAAACTTGTTAGCAATAAACTGACCACAATCGAAAGATCAACTATTGTTCGAAGGATCAACAGTACTCGAAAGATTACTGTTGAGTCTTGAACAATAATTTCGAAAGATTCAAGAACTCGAAGGATTCCCCTTTTGAAAGATCCTTATCTTTCGAGTTAAATATCCTTGTCTTTCGTATATCTGTCTTTCGAAGGATCACACTAGTTCGAATGATCAACAGTGTTCGAAAGATCACTGTTGACTTTCGAGCACTGGCTTCGAAAGATTCAAAATCTCGAAAGATTCACACTTGAAAGATCCTTATCTTTCGAGATAAATCCCTATCTTTCGGACACTGTCTTTCGAATAGATTCCTTTATCGAAGGATATGTTTCAGACTTCGAAGGATGGATCGAAGGATGATGATCTTTCGAGCCTTCCTTGATCGAAAGATGGTCTTTCGATGTCGAAGGATATCTTTCGAAGTCGAAGGATATCTTTCGAATGTGCACTGACACACTGACACAGATGTGACGGGTTGGTGAAAAGGTGATGGGTTGGTAAGTCAACTTTCGGCAAAAGGGTATGGCAGGCTGACAGCTTTCCCACCAACCAAGATTTTCAAAGATAATTTACCCAAAAAGGAAAATTTAACCCAGAAACCGGTGACCGGAACCTTAACCGGAATATTGCCGGAATTCACCAAAACACTCAAAAACAAGTTTTTAAGTTACCCAACCCACTTACGAACACTCCCGGTAAGTTTAAAACACGTTTTCCAGTTTAAAAGTGTAGAAAAACCAACAAAACGGGTGTTAAACCAAGTGTTCAAACACACACCAAGAACTTGAATAACCCGGTTTTAAACAAGGTAAAGAGCCAAGCTCTGATACCACTTGTAGGTCCCTTTTTCACGGAGGATAACGAACCTAAACCTTGTTATACAAACCTACTAGCGAGTGCGGAATCCAAGCTAGCAAGCAAACCGAGTTAGTAGCAAGTAGAGAAACAAACACACAAGTTCACCGATTAACACAACTTGTATTAATGCAATGAGGGTTCGGTTACAAGCTCAATGTTTACAGAAATGTTCTATAAACTCTCAAAGTGTGTGAGTGTTTCGGACAGGATGCTCTCTGCTGTGTGTCTCTCTATGTGACTTTTCTGTGTGCATCCCTGTCTTAAACTCAACACTGCATGGGTATATATATACCCAGCCTAGCATGTCTGATCGAAGGATCTGATAGATGGTCCGAAGGATCATCTATCGAAGACCAAGTATTCGAAAGATCATCAAGGACCTCGAAAGATTACCTTTCGAGGTCTATGATTCGAACCATATCTTTCGATGAGGTCGAAGGATCCACATTATCCTTCGACCTCTTATCCTTCGACACAGTACATCTTTCAACTGTTGACTAAGTCAAACCAGGAGGACGGTTGACTTTGTCAACTTACAGGACTGACAAGGACATCGTTTACATACAGACCGAATACAGACAAAGTACAGACACAAGTGCACCAACAGTTTGCGAGACTCACCAACAAAAAAACTTGTAGACAAAAGGTCTCTTATTTGCAGATGGGTCACTAAACTATGAATCAGTAGGGCCAGATTCTCAGCTAGACATCTTTGTAGGAAATTTCTAGGTGAGGTTTGCAATATTATTTATCAATTCTATTACTCAAACTGCTTGGCCGTATTTACAAAACACAATTATGCGTGTTGACCCATTTACATTTTATAACATAAAAATGGTATTTTCTGTGTTTGTTGATTGTTAATGTTAGACCATGGAATCTAATGAGGTTTCTCTGACTTCTACAAGTTGTTGATCATTTTTTTGGGTAGACTGCAAGGGGTCTTTTTTTTGAAACATTATCACAAGGATTGCAAGGTCCTCATCACCTCTATAGGTGTGGTTTCGAATCGGGTTCAAGCAGGTAGCGCGGCTGCCATTAACTCGGGTTGGAATTTCAGGTTTGTGTTGAAGTCGAACGTTTCAAGAAGAAGTTCGCATAAGTTCCAAAACAGTTAGTAGAGGTGTATATTCCTTCACTTAAGTTAATGTGTGAAAAAATTAAACATTTGAACACTTAACCTTCAATGACATTTACAAACACGTATAGGTGCAAAGATGCGCCACAACGCGTGCGATGTTGAATGTAAAGATCCAATGAATGCTAGTATGCAATATCTTTTCTATTTGTTTTGTTGTGTATTTTAGTTGTCTAATTTCCGCATTAAAACCTTAGTAGGACCGATATCTACTTTATGTCTACTTCACGAAAAAAAAGGGTTGTAGATGGAACAATGGTTGTGAACAAAGTTGCGGTACCGCCCGCTATAATCCAGGCGACCTAAGATCCTAAAATTGCGACAACAAAAAGAAGAATGCAGCTATCACCCGGTATAGCTTTACCTACGCAGAGGTATTCGTTTTTTGTAACACCCTAAAACGTTTTGACCATAAGAGACGCAGCGGAAATACCGGCTCAAAAATTCTTTCTTATATTGTCTATATAACATACTTGAAAGTTCATTTATAATTTGTCGTACACTTCTTGAAAGGATTTACAACATTCTTGTATTCATGCTAATCATTACGATTATCTTTATGAGTACAATCTTGCATCCCAATCATCAACTCTTCATAAGGACATAATAGTATACCTACATTTTCATTTCATTCTCAAGGCATACGATTAGTAACATAAATACTCAAACGTATTGAAGCCATGTATACATATATACAAGCTCCATTCTTTCAGAAACAATAAATCCTACTTCGTGCATACGTACCTTCATACGTATATTTATACGCACATATATACCTACATACATACATACATACATACAAGCTCTTACATACCACTAACATTCCCACATGATTATACTAACATATCCTAGTCACAAACATCCATATAAATAAGTCTCATACGTATCAACCTGCGCGCATACTCTTTTCTAAGCGTGCTTACCTATGGATTCCATTACTAACATGTAGGTAAATCCATACCCATACTTATACATGCCTCTAGACTTAATTAATTCCCACACATACTTACGTACACGCTCATCACACCTCATAAACACTCTTCAATGAGTTTGTGTAATGGTAATCCTTTCTTTAACATTCCTTCAATCATACTTTCTAACGGTATAAATGTCGAATTTCTTCCATCTTCTATATCCGGTTCAACATCAATTCCTTATCAGTTAATTTTTGAGGCATAACTCAGACAAGTTACCTGGTCATCTAGGTTATCAAGCATAACCCAGACAAGTTACCTGGTCATCTAGGTTATCAGGCATAGCTCATACGAGTTACCTGGTCATCTAGGTTATCAGGCATAACCCAGACTAGTTACCTCATCATCTAGGTTATCAGGCATAACCCAGACGAGTTACCTCGTCATCTAGGTTCAGGCATAACCCAGACAAGTTACCTCGTCAACTAGGTTATTAGTCATAACCCAGATGAGTTGTCACAGCCCAGACGTTTATTTCACCTTATCGGTATGCCAGCCGTAGGCTACGGCAGGCATCAATAAAGAATTCAAACCTTGTACAAATCGAACTTCCATGTACTTTCATTTAATCATAATAAAGCTCCATATCCTTCTAAATCTTAATCCCATGATTAAACCAACTACTACATCATGCCATACTTCTTTCCACATTTTGACACGTTCGTTTCTACCGTGTAGTTTTGACATAAACAACTATCTTCGACTTACCATAACACTTCTTACTTTGGTACTTACTCTTACCCATAATCTACTTACATGGTTCCCTATATTCAACACACCAAACTTCATTTATTAAAGAAAAAGTGATTCCAGAAATCACTTACCTTAAGCGTCCGTATACACATCCGCTTCCTTGGCTCATTCTGACCCGTTAGCCTTTCGTGCTTGAGTTCATCTCGACATGATCCCTATACTTCCATGTCATCGAAATCACATTCTTGTTAGCATACATAGTTGTACATGTTAACGATCATATCAATTGCATATTTCACATTTGACTCTCATTCGTCAATCCTAACAAGCGTAAGACATATGCTCAAATTCACATCCATTCAAACTCATATAATTCATCATGTCATTCCATATAACTTTCAATAATCTTACATTTATGACAACAAGTCTAGTCATGCTTCTTATGCATATTTGACTTTCAGAAGTTAACGGTTTATCATATGAACTTCCGGCTTATCCTTATATATATATATATATATATATATATATATATATATCTGTACATCAAATTAGGCTATACAAATGACACAATATACGTTTCATATTCACGATGAAAAAGTGGTTACAACTACATTCAAACTAGTAATTTAACATAATCTCAACATCATTGTCATATTTCATTCATATATATATATATAGGGTGGGGTTCGGCTACAAAGTCCATTCTTCCTACAAAGTGTACAAAGTCATAAAACACCACAATTTCAGCTATAAAACACACTCAAAAGCCACAAATAAGAGAGTGAAGACCACTAAATGTTCATATATATATATATATATATATATATATATATATATATATATACTTTGTAGCCAACTCCCACCCTATATATATATATATATATATATATATATATAGGATTAGGTTCAAACGTGAACAAAATCCCAAGAGTGAACTGCGTGAACTGATCTGGGCCCTTGATTTTTATGATCTTGAGATTTTAAATGAGTGGCATGATTGTAATTAGTTAGTTAGTTTCTACTATTTAATTAAATACAAAAGGGTATAAGTGTAATTACATTAATTTGTAATTTAAAATCTAGAAATAAATAGTTTCCATAATCTTGAATTGCAAAAAATCTGTAAATATCTAAATTATAGTTTATCAATCCCCTTGATTACCCCTTTTAATAGTGAATTTTGCTGGTTTGACATAGATGGTGATGTCGATCCCCTGTTTAAGGTACATATGAACATTTTGCTGGTATATTTGTTTTCGTTTTGCACTTGCATTATTTTCTATGATCTTGCTTATTTTATTTAAAACCTTTCAGCATACTGGTGCAAAAGATAGCACCCCAAAAATGTATGTGAGAAAGTTTTCAGGCAGCCGCCGCTAAGAAAAGCAAAGTTGAAGAAACAAGATCTTACTTTGACAAAACCGAAGATCGCACTTCTGCTTGCTGCTGATCGTATCGGCAAAACAATCCAGTATCATTGCACAGGCTTCTTGCCTAATAGGCGTCAGGTGATTTATGATAACATATTAATTTCATTTCTTATTATCTCATTATTAATATATTTACACCCTCCCCATTTGTGTTCAGCATCGCATGGCGGGACTGGCTTGCTATAGCGATTGCACAAAAGGTGTCCAAGATTTGACGTTCATTACAATCAGAATGGAGGTTTTCTAATAAAAATACATCTAAAAGGTGGTAAACTAGAAGAGGTGAGTTTTTACTATTCTAGTTTTACGTTATTCGTGTATTCAAAGACATCTTTTGACTAAGACTTTTGATATGAAGAAAGCATTAAATCATAAACTTATTTAGGGCTATACCATTTAAGTTTTTTGGATTTCAATTTTTTTTTATTTTTGCTCTGTTTTTAATGCGATGTACACATGTGTATTCTGACGTTGCTCTGTTTTTAATGTAATGTACACATGTGTATAGCGTTTGTTTTTTGTGATATCTCAGTTTTTTTTTTTTGTGTATTGAATTTGTAAAGTTGTTGATGTACGTATTAGTTGTTGAGTTTTTTTGTTCAATTCTTTGATTTTGCATATGTTTTTAACGCCATGTACACATGTGTATTCTTATTTTGCTCTGTTTTTAATGCGATGTACACATGTGTATTCTGATTTTGCTTTAACTTTAACCCAATGTACACATTTGTATAGCGTCTGCTTTTGTGATATCTCATAATTTGTTGTGTATTGAATGTGTAAAGTTGTTGATGTACACTTGTGAATTATGCAAAGTATTAGTTGCTAAGGTTTTTTTTGTGCTATTTTAGGAGATGTCGTTAACGAGAAAAGTGGAGATGGAAGGTCGATAAGGATGATTCACGTATGAGGTCGATAACGATGATTCACGTATGTTTGTTTGCTTGGTCGATAAGGATGATTCAGCATACAACATGGCGAATAGTTGTAAAAGATTATGTTTTTTTATTATGTTGGGTTTATTGTTTTTACGAAACTGGAACTTGTAATTATATGTTTTTTTGTTTGGTTTGGAAAACATTATGGAACTTGTAATTTGTTAAATATAAAATAGTTTTACAGGTATTGTTTCTATGTATGTATTATGTAGCTAATTACACATGTACGATACTGAGTACACATGTGTACTGTTCTATTTATATCCAACTACACATGTGTATACCATTGAAATATGAAGGTTACGTGGATCTTAAAAGTCAAAATTCGAATTCTGGTGATGAATCTGAAATAAAAATTAAAATTGAAATATGGTGATTTGTTGTTTGTTTTGATAATTATCTTATTAATAAATAAAACATAATGTGGATAATGAATTTAAATTAGGAAAGATGTAACTTAATTCAATTATTAAAATAATGATTTAAATCTAATTTTTATATAATTACAATCCTACCCTTAACAACTAAAAAGGAAATCAAGGGTCCAGATCTGTTCACGCAGTTCACTCTTGGCAGATTGTTCACGCTGGAACCCTACCCTATATATATATATATATATATATATATATATAGATATATATATATATCTATAGGGTTAGGTTAAAATGCAAATGCCCTTATCGTATATTACGTATGCTACAATCTCAGCCGTCCGATCATCTTCCCGCATTGAATTCGCATGTTGTTTTTTTGTAACAATTTCGCATGTTGGTTTTTTAACATACGATTTCATCAAAATTACCACATGCGAAATTGTTACAAAAAAAACAACATGCTATTTCATCAAAATTATCACATGCAAAATTGGTACAAAAAACAACATGCGAATTCATCAAAAATTATCACATGCGAAATTGTTTTAAACAAAAACAACATGTTATTTCATCAAAATTATCACATGCGAAATTGCTACAAAAAAACAACATGCGAATTCATCAAAAATTATCACATGCGAAATTGTTATAAAAAAAACAACATGGGATTTTAAAATGCGGGAAGATGATCTGACAGCTGAGATTGAAGCGTACGTAATGTACGATAAGCAATATTGTACAGTACTCTTTGCCTATATATATATATATATATATATATATATATATATATATATATATATATATATATATATATATATATATATATATATATATATATATATATAAAGTCGTTTCATACAATTTCGCATCCTCACTTCACTTAGACATTTCATCATACACTTGGTGTGCATACCACTTTCTATGCATAATGTACAACTAATTCATGCATAATCTTCTAAGCTCTGACTTAGTTCATCAAATCTTCTTACTAATCAACAAGTATCATTCACACATAGACATCAAACATATCAAAAACCACATTTCTTTCAATTCATCTAACAAGAATCCATCATACATAACATCATACATCAATATTGAACAAGAATTGGACATTGATGATGTATCCATGTCACCATCTTCAACATAACAATTGGGTTTCACCTTAAAACATCAAATTAAGCAAAATCATGCATATCAATTTCACATGATCAATTTCATATCAATTCGTGGATTAAACATAACCCACTTCATACAAGATCATCAGTCTAAGTTTCAAGAAATACCTCATGATCCCTTTTTGAAGGTGATCATTAATTCATGTTAATTTATAGGTTTTAGCTTCGATTTAACCTTCAATTTGAAGATCTTTCATAACTAGGGTTTGACTCCCCTTGTGTTCTTCTGAACGTTCCAGACACACACACACGATGTGTGTGTTGTGTTGAATTCATGTTTTTATAAAACATGGGTTTTCCCATGTTACAATTTAGTCCCTCTAGTTTGCCATCTTATCTCTTCTCCCATAACTTTATTCCTTACTCTTAAAAGTTAACATTGCATTTAACTAGGCTATTTGTTCCTAGTTATCCAACATCATGTTAAATTATTTAAACACCCAGTTTGGTCAATAAAGGGGTTTTGGGGCGTTACAAGTCTACCCCCCTTAAAAGAGGTTTTGTCCCCGAAACCTTGTTCATTTCCACTTAACATTAAATATCTTGTCTTCCTGCCCCATTTGGTGACGACCTCTAACTCTAAAAACCCGACCCAGAGTTTATAACAGTGTCGTCTTCATTGTATAATGCTAGTTTCTAGCAAAATAAACTTAATTATACGTTTCATTCCTATCAAACAATACCTACCTTCGCTTTCTGGTTATTATTAACCCATCGACCGACACGTTTAGGGCACACCCCTAAAACACATTTCCTTAGATTTTGGATTCCTACATAAGGTTAGTCTCTAGTGATCATCATCAGTACTAGTTCATTCCTTTAATTTATTTTAAAATTCATATTATCTTCATCGACTATACGATCTTACTTCGTAATTTATACATACACATCTATCTTTAACTTAGATAGATACATCATAATAATAAGTAACTATCCAATCTCGATTCATAAACTATTCATACAATTGACTTCTTTCTAACAAGTCCATACTTTCCATACCATACTTTCACTTAACATTCTCATTTCCTTGACCCGTTTACATACTTCTTCAAACTTGTAATAGTACATACATTCGCATGATCCGTTTATAACGGATCTAATACCTTAATCTCGTCTCTTAAGATTACATTCTATACATATATTATATAACATTTAATTCTTGTTTTGTTATCGCAACAAAACTACTATTTCATACTCACACATTCGTGCTTAACTCCAAAGTTAAAAATCATTCTACGTTTTCTACAGTTATTTGTACCATTCATACCTTTACGTTAGCCTAAAATCATCTCATTCATATCACATTACTATTGTTCTCAGTTCATGCATTACTTATTCTACATAAGTAAATGTGTCGTGCAAGTTCATCATACGAGGGTTTAATCAATACCCGGAACTTTCACTCAAGACTTTTGAGATTTCCTTTTTAATTACAAACTTTTCTTCTTGTGTCGACTTTTAAAAGTCAAACATCCCATACCATGCCATCCTATCATTCATTTCGTAGGGTCGTTTTCAATCTACCAATTCATTCCTATCCAACATGAGTTAGACATTTTACTAACCTCGATGTCATTGCATAAATCCACGATCCGTAAACCAGATCGATCCGCTTCTTCACGAGTACTCACCATACCAGGCCAGATTTCATTCATCCATGTAATGAGCTTCCGCTCATGCACATCCTTTCACCAATTCGATTGGTTTCATCGCATTAAGAGTTCTACCACTATCATCTACAAAATTGGCGGTTAGCACATTTCGTTCAAACATTCATTCTACTAGGTGATTATTCACCTATAATTCTTTCACAATTTCCTACGTACATGCTATAACATATCTCACATTCCATTTCTTACATTCTTTCATTTTGTTATTTCGCCAACTTTTTGCAGTTTGACTTTTCACGGTCAAACTGGCATTTCTTACTTATCGTAGATGTATTGAAGTACACGTTCGTACTTCTTTCCGTTCATGCTTACTTGCAAAGACTTCATTACATCATTTCAGTATTCTTGCCAAAACTCACCCTTCTCGTCCATACTTAAGTTATTGTCCGGGTCGTAACCCGTCATTCATTCTGACTCCCAAGAGTCGATTACTAACACGTCTAACATGTAACTTATTCAAAACTTCTTTCTTTCAACTAGAATTTAGGTTGCGTGCCAATTACGGTCATTCTTTTGTTATACTATCGCCATTACTTTATACTTACTTATATGACCCGTTTGACTCAACCATGGTCGAACTGTCAACACCTTCTTATGTAGGTTAATTTCATCATTTTTATGTTTTAAATCTGTCTTACGGATTCAAACGCATCATTCACACTTTTCACTCTTCCTATGTTTTGGATCCGTCTCGCAGATTATAACATATCATTCATACCTTTCATTCCTTCTATGTATTGAATCCGTCTCGCGGATTCAAACATATCATTCATACTTTTCATTCCTTCTATTTTTTGAATCCGTATCGCGGGTTCAAACATATCATTCATCTTTTGTTGATCCATACTTACTTACGGATTCAAACATTCTTCATTCTTATCATTCATGCTTTTCATTCTTACGTAATACTCTCAATTTCCTGAGAGTCTTACTTCCCATTTCACCTGTACGTCCACCTGCTACCTAATTCTACTGGACATACCTGCGATTATTTCCACGGTCTCACAAACGTCATATGCTTTTTGGGGGTGAGGGTGGGAGGGGGGGGGGGTGTTTAGGTTTTTTTGCGGGTTTATGTTTAGGGTTTAGTTTTAGGTTTTTTTTTTGGGGGGGTGGGGGGGTGGGGGTTAGGCTTTTGGTGGGAGGGTGAATTTAGGTTTTTGGGGGGTGGGGGTGGGGGGGTTAGGTTTTTGGGGGGTATCGTGCTTTAAGTGGTTTAGGCTTTCCGTATTAGTGCACATGTGCGGTACAAAATTTTATTTTTTTTTTTTGAAATTTTTTTCTTACATAAAAAATAAAAAAAATTTAAAAAAAATTGTTATGTTTTTTTGCCTTTTTTAGTTATTTTTTGATTTTCTTATTTAAACCAGTTTTCTCATGATCTATCCCCTAACTTGTGAGAACTTAGAGAACTCGGCCTTCTCGTGTGAGTTTTGCCCTAATTTCTTTACACCCTTAATTAATATGTTACAAAGATGATTATTAAAAAAAAAAAAAAAAAGACGTGCTATGTGTGGAGCTTGTTTTAACCTAAAATAATTTGTTATACCTAACGTGGCTTTCTACCATGCAAGAATTTAAAAAACAGACGTGTGAAAGTTGGAGTAGAGCTGAGTTAAGATATTTTATATTAATCAAGCTTGGAAGGTTTACAGAAAAAAGATGTGAAATAGCATTATTAATTAGAAAATACAATTCATAGATGTGTAATAATATATAAGTAATGGAATGAGACCTTTTAGTAGAATAAAAATGGTTGACGACGTAAAATGCTAAAAATAACCATATGAGTAAAAGTGGTTTGCACTACATTAGCTCTATTGGAAAAAAAATCAGTACAGGATTCTAGAACCAAGCCACACCCAACATACAACTGATTTGTTAACAGGGTATGGAACTTGATATATGAGGCTTTATCTTCTTAAACTTTTTCACTCATTAACATTACATCAAGTAAGACAAAATGGGTGAGTCAGTGACAAAAACATGCAGTTTTTTTAAGATGGGTTGGGTTTGGCTAGAGCACCAGCACATTTTCATTTCTTATATTTCACATTTAATAAATGATTAACATGTTCATATGATTAAAGACCTTTATTATCACACAAATAATCTACATTTTTTGAAACAAGTAAATAGGTTTTATACCATTTTAATAGCAGTTTCAGTTTTAGGCTTTAGCTAGTAATTTTAGTTTCTTTGGAGTTAAGGGTCTCTCTAAAAGCAATATCTCTCTATTCTATGTGATAAGTATGGTTTGTCAATGCCCTACAGTCTTCTAAGACCGTACTAATAACTTTGCTACTGGTAGGATTTTACTTGGTTTGTTTGTTGTTTGTCTTCTTATGTTTTTGTAGAAAGGGAAGAAATAGATAAAAAAATGTAACATGCGACCTCTCTTACCATTAACATTGTCTGCTTTGCTCATGAGAAGTTCATGGAATTGTTATTTGTTGCCCTGGTAGAGACTTCTCAAGTGGTCATCCATTCCGGTGCTACTCCCACATGATCACGCTTCCCATTTTAGTTTTAAACCATTGTGAACCTTACGCCTTTTTTACTCACTGATCGAGGTTCTCGACATTGAAAAATCTTCGTAAACTAAATCACACGTTTATATGTTGACATTTAAGAGATATACAGTTAAGAAAATCAAGAGCAATGGTGATATATATGCGGATTAGACACTAAAAAATAAACACTCAAAAAAATGGCTACAATTAAAGAAATGCGTTTAGTGACGGCATCAGATTCCTAATTGATGGAGAAAGGTCTGGTGGCAAGAAAAGCTGCTTACAGGAGTTTGTCAAGTGTTTTCGCTCGACGATTCCATTCTTTAGTGTTTGGTTTGACCCTTGTTCATGTAACTCGAATCCTAGCCCGGTATATCTCATTTTAGTTTTACACCATTGTGAACCTTACGCCATTTTTACTCTCTGATCGAGGTTCTTGGCATTGAAAAATCTTCGTAAACTAAATCACACGTGTATATGTTGACATTTAAGAGATATACAGTCAAGAAAATCAAGAGCAATGGTGATATATATGCGGATTAGACATCAAAAAATAAACACTTAAAAAATGGCTACAATTTAAGGAATGCGTTTAGTGACGACATCAGATTACTAATTGATGGAGAAAGGTCTGGTGGCATGAAAAGCTGCTTCCAGGAGGTTGTCAAGTGTTTTCGCTCGACGATTCCATTTTTGGGTGGTTGGTTTGGCCCTTGTTCCTGTAACTCGAATCCTAGCCTGGTATATCCCCTTTTAGTTTTACACCATTGTATACCTTATGCCTTGTTTACACTCTGATCGAGGTTCTCGGCATTGATAAATCTTCGTAAACTAAATCACACGTGTATATGTTGACATTTAAGAGGTATACAATCTAGAAAATCAAGAGCAATGGTGATATATATGCGGATTAGACACCAAAAAATAAACACTCAAAAAATGGCTACAATATAAGAAATATGTTTAGTGATGGTATCAGATTCCTAATTGATGGAGAAAGGTCTGGTGGCAAGAAAAGCTACTTCCAGGAGGTTGTCAATTGTTTTCGCTCGACGATTCCATTCTTGGGTGGTTGGTTTGGCCCTTGTTCCTGTAACTCGAATCCTAGCCCTTTATATCCCATTTTAGTTTTACACCATTGTGAACCTTACGCCTTTTTTACTCTCTAATCGAGGTTCTCGGCATTGAAAAATCTTTGTAAACTAAATCACACGTTTATATGTCGACATTTAAGAGATATACAGTCAAGAAAATCAAGAGCAATGGTGATATATATGCGGATTAGACACTAAAAAATAAACACTCAAAAATGGCTAGTTTTTAAGAAATGCTTTAGTGACGGCATCAGATTCCTAATTGATGGAGAAAGGTCTGGTGGCAAGAAAAGCTGCTTCTAGGAGGTTGTCAAGTGTTTTCGCTCGACGATTCCATGCTTGGGTGTTTGGTTTGGCCCTTGTTCCTGTAACTCGAATCCTAGCCCGGTATATCCCATTTTTGTTTTACACCATTGTGAAGCTTACGCCTTTTTTACTCTCTGATCGAGGTTCTCGGCATTGAAAAATCATCGTAAACTAAATCACACGTGTATATGTTGACATTTAAGAGATATACAGTCAAGAAAATCAAGAGCAATGGTGATATATATGCGGATTAGGCACCAAAAATTAAACACTCCAAAAATCGCTACAATTTTAGGAATGTGTTTAGTGACAACATCAGATTACTAATTGATGGAGAAAGGTCTGGTGGCAAGAAAAGCTGCTTCCAGGAGGATGTCAAGTGTTTTCGCTCGACGATTCCATTCTTGGGTGGTTGGTTTGGCCCTTGTTCCTGTAACTCGAATCCTAGCTAGGTATATCCCATTTTAGTTTTACACCATTGTGAACCTTACGCATTGTTTACACTCTGATCAAGGTTCTCGGCATTAAAAAATCTTCGTAAACTAAATCACATGTGTATATGTTGACATTTAAGAGATATATAATCAAGAAAATCAAGAGCAATGGAGATATATATGCGGATTAGACACCAAAAAATAAACACTCAAAAAATGGCTACAATATAAGGAATGTGTTTCGTGTGGGTATCAGATTCCTAATTGATGGACAAAGGTTTGGTGGCAAGAAACGCTGCTTCCAGGAGATTATCAATTGTTTTCGATCGACGATTCCATTTCGTTCGATGATTCCATTCTTGGGTGGTTCGTTTGGCCCTTGTTCCTGTAGCTCGAATCCTAGCCCGGTATATCCCATTATTGTTTTACACCATTGTGAACCTTACGCATTTTTTATTCTCTAATCGAGGTTCTTGGCATTCAAAAATCTTCGTAAACTAAATCACACGTGTATATGTTGACATTTAAGAGATATACAGTCAAGAAAATCAAGAGCAATGGTGATATATATGCGGATTAGACACTAAAAAATAAACACTCAAAAAATGGCTATAATTTAAAGAATGTGTTTAGTGACGGCATCAGATTCCTAATTGATAGAGGAAGGTCTGGTAGCAAGAAAAGCTGCTTCTAGGAGGTTGTCAAGTGTTTTCGCTCGACGATTCCATTCTTGGGTGGTTGGTTTGGTCCTTGTTCCTGTAACTCGAATCCTAGCATGGTATATCCCATTTTAGTTTTACACCATTGCGAACCTTACGCCTTTTTTACTCTCTGATCAGGTTCGCGGCATTGAAAAAATCTTCGTAAACTAAATCACATGTGTATATGTTGACATTTAAGAGATATACAGTCAAGAAAATCCAGAGCAATGATGATATATATACGGATTAGACACCAAAAAATAAACACTCAAAAAATGGCTACAATTTAAGGAATGTGTTTAGTGATGTCATTAGATTCTTAATTGATGGATAAAGGTCTGGTGGCAAGGAAAGCTGCTTCCAGGAGGTTGTCAAGCATTTTCGCTCGACGATTCCATTCATGGGTGGTTGGCTTGGCCCTTTTTCGTGTAACTCGAATCCTAGCCCGGTATATCCCATTTTAGTATTACACCATTCTTAACCTTACGCCTTTTTTACTCTCTGATCGAGGTTCTCGGCATTGAAAAATCTTTACAAACTAAATCACAAGTGTGTATGTTGACAACTAAGGAATATACAGTCAAGAAAATCCAGAGCAACGGTGATATATATGCGGATTAGACACCAAAAAATAAACACTAAAAAATGGCTACAATTTAAGGAATCTGTTTAGTGACGGCATCAGATTCCTATTTGATGAAGAAAGGTCTGGTGGCAAGAAAAGCTGCTTCCAGGAGGTTGTCAAGTCTTTTCGCTCGACGATTCCATTCTTGGGTGGTTGGTTTGACCCTTGTTCCTGTAACTCGAATCCTAGCCCAGTACATCACATTTTTGTTTTACACCATTGTGAACCTTACGCCTTTTCTACTCTCTGATCGAGGTTCTCGGCATTGAAAAATCTTCGTAAACTAAATCACACGTGTTCCTAACTCGAATCCTAGCCCAGTATATCACATATGTTGACATTTAAGAGATATACAGTCAAAAAAATCAAGAGCAATGGTGATATATATGCGGATTTGACACCAAAAAATAAACACTCAAAAAATGGCTATAATTTAAGGAATGTGTTTAATGACGACATGAGATTCCTAATTGATGGAGAAAGGTCTGATGGCAAGAAAAGCTGCTTCCAGGAGGTTGTCAAGTGTTTTCGCTCGACGATTCCATTCTTGGGTGGTTGGTTTGACCCTTGTTCCTGTAACACGAATCCTAACCAAGTATATACCATTTTAGTTTTACACCATTGTGAACCTTACGCCTTTTTTACTCTCTGATCGAGGTTTTTTGGCATTGATAAATCTTCGTAAACTACATCATACGTGTATATGTTGACATTTCAGAGATATACAGTCAAGAAAATCTAGAGCAATGGTGATATATATGCGGATTAGACACCAAAAAATAAACACTCAAAAAATGGCTACAATTTAAGGAATGTGTTTAGTGACGGCATCAGATTCCTAATTGATGGAGAAAGGTCTGGGGCAATAAAAGCTGCTTCCAGGATGTTGTCAAGTGTTTTCGCTCGACTAGTCCATTCTTGGGTTGTTGGTTTGGCCCTTGTTCCTGTAACTCGAATCCTAGCCCGGTATATCCCATTTTAGTTTTACACCATTGTGAACCTTACGCCTTTTTTACTCTCTGATCGATGTTTTCGGCATTGAAAAATCTTCGCAAACTAAATAACACGTGTATATGTTGACATTTAAGAGATATACAGTCAAGAAAATCAAGAGCAATGGTGATATATATGCGGATTAGACACCAAAAATTAAACACTCAAAAAATAGCTACAATTTAAGGTATGTGTTTAGTGACGACATCCGATTCCTAATTTATGGAGAAAGCTCTGGTGGCAAGAAAAGCTGCTTCCAGGATGTTGTCAAGTGTTTTGGCTCGACGATTCCATTCTTGGGTGGTTGGTTTGGCCCTTGTTCTTGTAACTAGAATCCTAGCCCCGGTATATCCCATTTTAGTTTTACACCATTGTGAACCTTACACATTTTTTACTCTCTGATAGAGGTTCTCGGCAATGAAAAATCTTCGTAAACTAAATCACACCTGTATATATTGGCATTTAAGAGATATACAGTCAAGAAAATCTAGAGCAATGGTGATATATATGTGATGTGTGTGTGGTGTTATATATTTTTGATATATATTTTGAGCCCTTTTACCCTTTTTAGCCAAGTTTTAAATTTATAAAACACGATATTTACTAACACTAAACACACATATGGGCAAGTGCACCCATCGTGAGCATAGTATAGTGTTGGTAAGATACCGAGGTCGTCCAAGGACACAAGAACTTTTAGTACCGGTTTATCCTCAAGGTCTAATCAAATCAAAAGTTAGAAAAAGGTTTTTTAACTAGAAAAATAAAACTAACTAAAATGCTGAAAAATAAAATAAAAGTAAAAACAGATAGACAAGATGAATCACTTGGATCCGACTCGTGTGTAGTGTAACCTTTGATTATTTCCGCACTTTTGCACTTTTTAAGAGATTATCTTAGTTATTGTAGTAGGCCCCTCTTTTGAAGGTGACGTTACCCTCAACCCAGTAGTTTGAGTCAGCAAGGATACAATCCTAAAGGGTCGGATTATTGAAAGATAATTAATTAAATTATTAATGTATAATGTGGTAGGCCTCTCTTTTGAAGGTGACGTTACCCTCGGCTAAGTAGTCTGAGTCAGCAAGGATACAGTCCTAAGTAGCCGGGTTAAAGTTTTAATAGTAGCTTACATATGAGGGGAACAAAGAGTTTGGACCCCCGCCATCCAATACCGGTGGGTATTGAAGGAGGTCCTACTAAATTTGACCCAGGTACTTGCAAGATCTATACACTGAACAAGGCAAGACTCTTACCAAACCGTTCCCTTAACCCCCAACCAGGTAGCCAACATATCTCCATATAGACCGTGGAGATATGAATGGTGAAAATCTTTTATTTTATATAGACAGTAAAATAATGCCAAGACAGCACGGACAAACGATAAGGAAGAATCACCTTCAGCATAAGAAACTAGTTATTAAAGTCATTAATACATAACCAAATAAAAAGTGCGAAAAGATTAAAAATAAAAAGTATTACACTAGACACTTGTCTTCACCAAGTGATGTAAGAGACTTAGGCAAACATGGCCTTTGATTGTCAAGAACTCTTACGATCAATCTTGGATCCCGAGACGAATCACACACTCTATGATGGATGATGGTGTTATGATGGTGGTGGTGGTGGTTGGTGGTGGGTGGGTGAAGTGTGAGAGAGGTGTGCTGCCAAGGGATGGTTTGCAAATGAGCCAAGCACCCTTATTTATAGCCTAAATAGCAGCTCGGGCACGGCCCCGTGTCCATCCTCCTTCTCTTTCTTCATTAATTGCAGTTTGTCTGCATTAGTTGACCACGCCCCCGTGTCCGCTGGGCACGACCCCGTGTGTAGAAGCGTATCTGTACTATCAAGATTTCCTTAGATTCTGCGAATCTTAGAGTTGACCACGACCCCGTGTCCAGTGGGCACGCCCCCGTGGTGGGTGATAGAAGCTTATACAGCTTTGTCTTTTCTGCAGACACTTGGGCACGCCCCCGTGCTCACTGAGCACAGGGCGTGTTCAGCCTTCTGGTCTCTTGTTTTGCTTGGGAAGATGCTGTCGGGGGGTCGGGCATGCCACGTTTGTTCCTTTTCTTGTATTTATGTTAGATTTAGCTGCCTTTTTGCTTCTTTTGTTCATTTGAGCTCACTTAATCCTGAAAATACAAAAGGAAGACAAAAATACACTTTTTCCAACATTAGTACTAAAAAAGGGTTAGTTTTATGCCACAATTGATGTAATTTATATGTTGCATTTGTTGGTGCAGTTGTCTGTCGACTTCATCTTCGTTCAAGTCTTATGGCATGAAGTTCGAGATAAGATCAAGAAAGCTAATTCCGCATGGACAGGCTATTTTCGCATGAAAAGTCATTAAGTATATATATATCAAGCCGTTTCATACAATTTCGCATCCTAACTTCACCTAGACATTTCATCATACACTTGGTGTGCATACCACTTTCTAAGCATAATGTACAATTAATTCATGCATAATCTTCTAAGCTCTTACTTAGTTCATCAAATCTTCTTACTAATCAACAAGTATCATTCACACATAGACAACAAACATATCAAAAACCACATTTCTTTCAATTCATCTAACAAGAATCCATCATACATAACATACATAACATGATACATCAATATTGAACAAGAATTGGACATTGATGATGTATCCATGTCACCATCTTCAACATAACAATTGGGTTTCACCTTAAAACATCAAATTAAGCAAAATTATGCATAATTCATGTTCTATATGGTGATTCTAACACCTATACATGATCAATTTCATACCAATTCGTGGATTAAACATAACCCACTTCATACAAGATCATCTGTCTAAGTTTCAAGACATACCTCATGATCCCCTTGTGAAGGTGATCATTAATTCATGTTCATTTATAGGTTTGAGCTTCGATTTACCCTTCAATTTGAAGATCTTTCATAACTAGGGTTTGACTCCCCTTGTGTTCTTTTGAACGTTCCAGACACACACACACACGATGTGTGTGTTGTGTTGAATTCATCTTTTAATAAAACATGGGTTTTCCCATGTTACAATTTAGTCCCTCTAGTTTGCCATCTTATCTCTTCTTCTATAACTTTATTCCTTACTCTTAAAAGTTAACGTTGCATTTAACTAAGCTATTTGTTCCTAGTTATCCAACATCATGTTAAATTATTTAAACACCCAGTTTGGTCAATAAAGGGGTTTTGGGGCGTTACAAGTCTACCCCCCCCCCTTAAAAGAGGTTTTGTCCCCGAAACCTTGTTCATATCCACTTAACATTAAATATCTTTTCTTCCCGTCCCATTTGGTGACGACCTCTAACTCTAAGAACCTGACCCAAAGTTTATAACAACATCGTCTTCATTGTATAATGCTAGTTTCTAGCAAAATAAACTTAATTATACGTTTCATTCCTATCAAACAATACCTACCTTCGCTTTCCGGTTATTATTAACCCATCGACCGACACGTTTAGGGCACACCCCTAAAATACATTTCCTTAGATTTTGGATTCCTACATAAGGTTAGTCTCTAGTGATCATCATCACTACTAGTTCATTCCTTTAATTTATTTCAAAATTCATATTATCTTCATCGACTATGACTATACGATCTTACTTCGTAATTTATACATACACATCTATCTTTAACTTAGATAGATACATCATAATAATAAGTAACTATCCAATCTCGATTCATAAACTATTCATACAATTGACTTCTTTCTAACAAGTCCATACTTTCCATACCATACTTTCACTTAACATTCTCATTTCCTTGACCCGTTAGTAACGGGTCAATATACATACTTCTTCAAACTTGTAATAGTACATACATTCACATGATCCGTTTATAACAGATCTAATACCTTAATCTCGTCTCTTAAGATTACATTCCATATATATATATTATATAACATTTAATTCTTGTTTTGTTATCGCAACAAACTACTATTTCGCACTCACACATTCGTGCTTAACTCCAAAGTTAAACATCATTCTACGTTTTCTACAGTTATTTGTACCATTCATACCTTTACGTTAGCCTCAAATCATCTCATTCATATCACATTACTATTGTTCTCAGTTCATGCATTACTTATTCTACATAAGTAAATGTGTCGTGCAAGTTCATCATACGAGGGTTTAATCAATACCCGGAACTTTCACTTAAGACTTTTGAGATTTCCTTTTTAATTACAAAATTTTCTTCTTATGTCGACTTTTAAAAGTCAAACATCCCATACCATACCCATCCTATCATTCATTTCGTAGGTCGTTTTCAATCTACCAATTCATTCCTATCCAACATGAGTTAGACATTTTACTAACCTCGATTTCATTGCATAAATCCACGATCCGTAAACCAGATCGATCCGCTTCTTCACGAGTACTCACCATACCAGGCCAGATTTCATTCATCCATGTAATGAGCTTCCGCTCATGCACATCTTTTCACCAATTCGATTGGTTTCATCGCATTAAGAGTTCTACCACTATCATCTACAAAATTGGCGGTTAGCACATTTCGTTCAAACATTCATTCTACTAGGTGATTATTCACCTATAATTCTTTCACAATTTCCTACGTACATGCTATAACATATCTCACATTCCATTTCTTACATGCAATTCTTTCATTTTGTTATTTCGCCAACTTTTTGCAGTTTTACTTTTCACGGTCAAACTGGCATTTCTTACTTATCGTAGATGTATTGAAGTACACGTTCGTACTTCTTTCCGTTCATGCTTACTTGCAAAGACTTTATTACATCATTTCAGTATTCTTGCCAAAACTCACCCTTCTCGTCCATACTTAAGTTATTGTCCGGGTCGTAACCCGTCATTCATTCTGACTCCCAAGAGTCGATTACTAACACGTCTAACATGTAACTTATTCAAAACTTCTTTCTTTCAACTAGAATTTAGGTTGCGTGCCAATTACGGTCATTCTTTTGTTATACTATCGCCATTACTTTATACTTACTTATATGACCCGTTTGACTCAACCATGGTCGAACTGTCAACACCTTCTTATGTAGGTTAATTTCATCCTTTTTATGTTTTAAATCTGTCTTACGGATTCAAACGCATCATTCACACTTTTCACTATTTCTATGTTTTGGATCTGTCTCGCAGATTATAACATATCATTCATACCTTTCATTCCTTCTATGTTTTGACTCCGTCTCGCAGATTCAAACATATCATTCATACTTTTCATTCCTTCTATGTTTGAATCCGTATCGCGGATTCAAACATATCATTCATCTTTTGTTGATCCGTACTTTCTTACGGATTCAAACATTCTTCATTCTTATCATTCATGCTTTTCATTCTTACATAGTACTCTCAATTTCCTGAGAGTCTTAGTACCCATTTCACCCGTACGTCCACCTGCTACCAAATTCTACCGGACATACCTACGATAATTTCCACGGTCTCACGAACGTCATATGCTTTTTTGGGGGTGGGGGGGGTTAGGTTTTTTTGGGGGTTTATGTTTAGGGTTTAGTTTTAGGTTTTTTTTTTTTTTGGAGGGGGGGGGGGGTTAGGTTTTTGGAGGGTATCGGTGGGGGGGAGTTAAGTGGTTTAGGCTTTCCGTATTAGTGCACATGTGCGGTACAATTTTTTTTCTTACATAAAAAATAAAAATTTTATAAAAAAATTGTTATGTTTTTTGGCTTTTTTAGTTATTTTTTAGTTTTCTTATTTAAAGTAGTTTTCTCATGATCTATCCCCTATATATATATGTATGTATATATGATTCGAGTCAATAGAAAACCCATACGATTTATGAGAACTTGGAGAACTTGACCTTCTCGTGTGAGTTTTGCCCCAATTTCTTTACACCCTTAATTAAAATGTTACAAAGATGACTATTTAAAAAAACACGTGCTATGTGTGGAGCTTGTTTTAACCTAAAATAATTTGTTATACCGTGGCTTTCTACCATGCAAGAATTTAAAAAACAGACATGTGAAAGTTGGAGTAGAACTAAGTTAAGATATTTTATATTAATCAAGCTTGGAAGGTTTACATTAAAACGATGTGAAATAGCATTATTAATTAAAAAATACAATTCATAGATGTGTAATAATATATGTGTAATAATATAAAAATGGAATGAGACCATTTTCATTTCTTATATTTCACATTTAATAAATGATTAACATGTTCATATGATTAAAGACCTTTATTATCACACAAATAATCTACATTTTTTTAAACAGATAAATAGGTTTTATACCATTTTAATAAGTTTCAGTTTTAGCTAGTAATTTTAGTTTCTTTGGAGTTAAGGGTCTCTCTAAAACCAATATCTCTCTATTCTATGTGATAAGTATGGTTTGTCAATGCCCTACAGTCTTCTAAGACCGTACTAATAACTTTGCTACTGGTAGGATTTTACTTGGTTTGTTTGTTGTTTGTCTTCTTATGTTTTTGTAGAAAGGGAAGAAATAGATAAAAAAATGTAACATGCGACCTCTCTTACCATTAACATTGTCAGCTTTGCTCATGAGAAGTTCATGGAATTGTTATTTGTTGCCCCGGTAGAAACTTCTCAAGTGGTCATCCATTCCGGTGCTACTCCCACATGATTACGCTTCCCATTTTAGTTTTAAACCATTGTGAACCTTACGCCTTTTTTACTCACTGATCGAGGTTCTCGACATTGAAAAATCTTCGTAAACTAAATCACACGTTTATATGTTGACATTTAAGAGATATACAGTTAAGAAAATCAAGAGCAATGATGATATATATGCGGATTAGACACTAAAAAATAAACACTAAAAAAAATGGCTACAATTAAAGGAATGCGTTTAGTGACGGCATCAGATTCCTAATTGATGGAGAAAGGTCTGGTGGCAAGAAAAGCTGCTTACAGGAGTTTGTCAAGTGTTTTCGCTCGACGATTCCATTCTTTAGTGTTTGGTTTGACCCTTGTTCATGTAACTCGAATCCTAGCCCGGTATATCTCATTTTAGTTTTACACCATTGTGAACCTTACGCCATTTTTACTCTCTGATCGAGGTTCTTGGCATTGAAAAATCTTCGTAAACTAAATCACACGTGTATCTGTTGACATTTAAGAGATATACAGTCAAGAAAATCAAGAGCAATGGTGATATATATGCGGATTAGACATCAAAAATTAAACACTTAAAAAATGGCTACAATTTAAGGAATGCGTTTAGTGACGACATCAGATTACTAATTGATGGAGAAAGGTCTGGTGGCATGAAAAGCTGCTTCCAGGAGGTTGTCAAGTGTTTTCGCTCGACGATTCCATTCTTGGGTGGTTGGTTTGGCCCTTGTTCCTGTAACTCGAATCCTAGCCTGGTATATCCCCTTTTAGTTTTACACCATTGTATACCTTACGCCTTGTTTACACTCTGATCGAGGTTCTCGGCATTGATAAATCTTCGTAAACTAAATCACACGTGTATATGTTGACATTTAAGAGGTATACAATCTAGAAAATCAAGAGCAATGGTGATATATATGCGGATTAGACACCAAAAAATAAACACTCAAAAAATGGCTACAATATAAGAAATATGTTTAGTGATGGTATCAGATTCCTAATTGATGGAGAAAGGTCTGGTGGCAAGAAAAGCTACTTCCAGGAGGTTGTCAATTGTTTTCGCTCGACGATTCCATTCTTGGGTGGTTGGTTTGGCCCTTGTTCCTGTAACTCGAATCCTAGCCCTTTATATCCCATTTTAGTTTTACACCATTGTGAACCTTACGCCTTTTTTACTCTCTAATCGAGGTTCTTGGCATTGAAAAATCTTCGTAAACTAAATCACACGTTTATATGTCGACATTTAAGAGATATACAGTCAAGAAAATCAAGAGCAATGGTGATATATATGCGGATTAGACACTAAAAAATAAACACTCAAAAATGGCTAGTTTTTAAGAAATGCTTTAGTGATGGCATCAGATTCCTAATTGATGGAGAAAGGTCTGGTGGCAAGAAAAGCTGCTTCTAGGAGGTTGTCAAGTGTTTTCGCTCGACGATTCCATGCTTGGGTGTTTGGTTTGGCCCTTGTTCCTGTAACTCGAATCCTAGCCCGGTATATCCCATTTTTGTTTTACACCATTGTGAAGCTTACGCCTTTTTTACTCTCTGATCGAGGTTCTCGGCATTGAAAAATCATCGTAAACTAAATCACACGTGTATATGTTGACATTTAAGAGATATACAGTCAAGAAAATCAAGAGCAATGGTGATATATATGCGGATTAGGCACCAAAAATTAAACACTCCAAAAATCGCTACAATTTTAGGAATGTGTTTAGTGACAACATCAGATTACTAATTGATGGAGAAAGGTCTGGTGGCAAGAAAAGCTGCTTCCAGGAGGATGTCAAGTGTTTTCGCTCGACGATTCCATTCTTGGGTGGTTGGTTTGGCCCTTGTTCCTGTAACTCGAATCCTAGCTAGGTATATCCCATTTTAGTTTTACACCATTGTGAACCTTACGCATTGTTTACACTCTGATCAAGGTTCTCGGCATTAAAAAATCGTCGTAAACTAAATCACATGTGTATATGTTGACATTTAAGAGATATATAATCAAGAAAATCAAGAGCAATGGAGATATATATGCGGATTAGACACCAAAAAATAAACACTCAAAAAATGGCTACAATACAAGAAATGTGTTTCGTGTGGGTATCAGATTCCTAATTGATGGACAAAGGTTTGGTGGCAAGAAACGCTGCTTCCAGGAGATTGTCAATTGTTTTCGATTGACGATTCCATTTCGCTCGACGATTCCATTCTTGGGTGGTTCGTTTGGCCCTTGTTCCTGTAGCTCGAATCCTAGCCCGGTATATCCCATTATTGTTTTACACCATTGTGAACCTTACGCATTTTTTATTCTCTAATCGAGGTTCTTGGCATTCAAAAATCTTCGTAAACTAAATCACACGTGTATATGTTGACATTTAAGAGATATACAGTCAAGAAAATCAAGAGCAATGGTGATATATATGCGGATTAGACACTAAAAAATAAACACTCAAAAAATGGCTATAATTTAAAGAATGTGTTTAGTGACGGCATCAGATTCCTAATTGATAGAGGAAGGTCTGGTAGCAAGAAAAGCTGCTTCTAGGAGGTTGTCAAGTGTTTTCGCTCGACGATTCCATTCTTGGGTGGTTGGTTTGGTCCTTGTTCCTGTAACTCGAATCCTAGCATGGTATATCCCATTTTAGTTTTACACCATTGCGAACCTTACGCCTTTTTTACTCTCTGATCAGGTTCGCGGCATTGAAAAAATCTTCGTAAACTAAATCACATGTGTATATGTTGACATTTAAGAGATATACAGTCAAGAAAATCCAGAGCAATGATGATATATATACGGATTAGACACCAAAAAATAAACACTCAAAAAATGGCTACAATTTAAGGAATGTGTTTAGTGATGTCATTAGATTCTTAATTGATGGATAAAGGTCTGGTGGCAAGAAAAGCTGCTTCCAGGAGGTTGTCAAGCATTTTTGCTCGACGATTCCATTCATGGGTGGTTGGTTTGGCCCTTTTTCGTGTAACTCGAATCCTAGCCCGGTATATCCCATTTTAGTATTACACCATTCTTAACCTTACGCCTTTTTTACTCTCTGATCGAGGTTCTCGGCATTGAAAAATCTTTATAAACTAAATCACAAGTGTGTATGTTGACAACTAAGGAATATACAGTCAAGAAAATCCAGAGCAACAGTGATATATATGCGGATTAGACACCAAAAAATAAACACTAAAAAATGGCTACAATTTAAGGAATCTGTTTAGTGACGGCATCAGATTCCTATTTGATGAAGAAAGGTCTGGTGGCAAGAAAAGCTGCTTCCAGGAGGTTGTCAAGTCTTCTCGCTCGACGATTCCATTCTTGGGTGGTTGGTTTGACCCTTGTTCCTGTAACTCGAATCCTAGCCAGTACATCACATTTTTGTTTTACACCATTGTGAACCTTACGCCTTTTCTACTCTCTGATCGAGGTTCTCGGCATTGAAAAATCTTCTTAAACTAAATCACACGTGTTCCTAACTCGAATCCTAGCCCAGTATATCACATATGTTGACATTTAAGAGATATACAGTCAAAAAAATCAAGAGCAATGGTGATATATATGCGGATTTGACACCAAAAAATAAACACTCAAAAAATGGCTATAATTTAAGGAAGGTGTTTAATGACGACATGAGATTCCTAATTGATGGAGAAAGGTCTGATGGCAAGAAAAGCTGCTTCCAGGAGGTTGTCAAGTGTTTTCGCTCGACGATTCCATTCTTGGGTGGTTGGTTTGACCCTTGTTCCTGTAACACGAATCCTAAACCAGTATATACCATTTTAGTTTTACACCATTGTGAACCTTACGCCTTTTTTACTCTCTGATCGAGGTTTTTTGGCATTGATAAATCTTCGTAAACTACATCATACGTGTATATGTTGACATTTCAGAGATATACAGTCAAGAAAATCTAGAGCAATGGTGATATATATGCGGATTAGACACCAAAAAATAAACACTCAAAAAATGGCTACAATTTAAGGAATGTGTTTAGTGACGGCATCAGATTCCTAATTGATGGAGAAAGGTCTGGGGCAATAAAAGCTGCTTCCAGGATGTTGTCAAGTGTTTTCGCTCGACTAGTCCATTCTTGGGTTGTTGGGTTGGCCCTTATTCCTGTAACTCGAATCCTAGCCCGGTATATCCCATTTTAGTTTTACACCATTGTGAACCTTACGCCTTTTTTACTCTCTGATCGATGTTCTCGGCATTGAAAAATCTTCGCAAACTAAATAACACGTGTATATGTTGACATTTAAGAGATATACAGTCAAGAAAATCAAGAGCAATGGTGATATATATGCGGATTAGACACCAAAAATTAAACACTCAAAAAATAGCTATAATTTAAGGTATGTGTTTAGTGACGACATCCGATTCCTAATTGATGGAGAAAGCTCTGGTGGCAAGAAAAGCTGCTTCCAGGATGTTGTCAAGTGTTTTGGCTCGACGATTCCATTCTTGGGTGGTTGGTTTGGCCCTTGTTCTTGTAACTAGAATCCTAGCCCCGATATATCCCATTTTAGTTTTACACCATTGTTAACCTTACACATTTTTTACTCTCTGATAGAGGTTCTCGGCAATGAAAAATCTTCATAAACTAAATCACACCTGTATATATTGGCATTTAAGAGATATACAGTCAAGAAAATCTAGAGCAATGGTGATAATATATGTGATGTGTGTGGGGTGTTATATATTTTTGATATATATTTTGAGCCCTTTTACCCTTTTTAGCCAAGTTTTAAATTTATAAAACACGATATTTACTAACACTAAACACACATATGGGCAAGTACACCCATCGTGAGCATAGTATAGTGTTGGTAAGATACCGAGGTCGTCCAAGGACACAAGAACTTTTAGTACCGGTTTATCCTCAACGTCTAATCAAATCAAAAGTTAGAAAAAGGTTTTTTAACTAGAAAAATAAAACTAACTAAAATGCTGAAAAATAAAATAAAAGTAAAAACAGATAGACAAGATGAATCACTTGGATCCGACTCGTGTGTAGTGTAACCTTTGATTATTTCCGCACTTTTGCACTTTTTAAGAGATTATCTTAGTTATTGTAGTAGGCCCCTCTTTTGAAGGTGACGTTACCCTCAACCCAGTAGTTTGAGTCAGCAAGGATACAATCCTAAAGGGTCGGATTATTGAAAGATAATTAATTAAATTATTAATGTATAATGTGGTAGGCCTCTCTTTTGAAGGTGACGTTACCCTCGGCTAAGTAGTCTGAGTCAGCAAGGATACAGTCCTAAGTAGCCGGGTTAAAGTTTTAATAGTAGCTTACATATGAGGGGAACAAAGAGTTTGGACCCCCGCCATCCAATACCGGTGGGTATTGAAGGAGGTCCTACTAAATTGACCCAGGTACTTGCAAGATCTATACACTGAACAAGGCAAGACTCTTACCAAACCGTTCCCTTAACCCCCGACCAGGTAGCCAACATATCTCCATATAGACCGTGGAGATATGAATGGTGAAAATCTTTTATTTTATATAGACAGTAAAATAATGCCAAGACAGCACGGACAAACGATAAGGAAGAATCACCTTCAGCATAAGAAACTAGTTATTAAAGTCATTAATACATAACCAAATAAAAAGTGCGAAAAGATTAAAAATAAAAAGTATTACACTAGACACTTGTCTTCACCAAGTGATGTAAGAGACTTAGGCAAACATGACCTTTGATTGTCAAGAACTCTTACGATCAATCTTGGATCCCGAGACGAATCACACACTCTATGATGGATGATGGATGATGGTGTTATGATGGTGGTGGTGGTGGTGGTGGGTGGTGGGTGGGTGAAGTGTGAGAGAGGTGTGCTGCCAAGGGATGGTTTGCAAATGAGCCAAGCACCCTTATTTATAGCCTAAATAGCAGCTCGGGCACGGCCCCGTGTCCATCCTCCTTCTCTTTCTTCATTAATTGCAGTTTGTCTGCATTAGTTGACCACGCCCCCGTGTCCGCTGGGCACGACCCCGTGTGTAGAAGCGTATCTGTACTATCAAGATTTCCTTAGATTCTGCGAATCTTAGAGTTGACCACGACCCCGTGTCCAGTGGGCACGCCCCCGTGGTGGGTGATAGAAGCTTATACAGCTTTGTCTTTTCTGCAGACACTTGGGCACGCCCCCGTGCTCACTGAGCACAGGGCGTGTTCAGCCTTCTGGTCTCTTGTTTTGCTTGGGAAGATGCTGTCGGGGGGTCGGGCATGCCACGTTTGTTCCTTTTCTTGTATTTATGTTAGATTTAGCTGCCTTTTTGCTTCTTTTGTTCATTTGAGCTCATTTAATCCTGAAAATACAAAAGGAAGACAAAAATACACTTTTTCCAACATTAGTACTAAAAAAGGGTTAGTTTTATGCCACAATTGATGTAATTTATATGTTGCATTTGTTGGTGCAGTTGTCTGTCGACTTCATCTTCGTTCAAGTCTTATGGCATGAAGTTCGAGATAAGATCAAGAAAGCTAATTCCGCATGGATAGGCTATTTTCGCATGAAAAGTCATTAAGTAATTCCGCACAGAATTACCTAATATCGATTGAGTCTTAATTTCGCATGTAACTAATTTCGTTTGAGTCTGTTTCGTACGGAATTAGGTGTGGCTATATATATGTGTAATCTCGTGTCATTTCATGCGAAATTAGAAGATTGTTTTCCGATGGCGAAGCTCTATCGAAGTGTCTTCAAATCTGTAATTGTATCAGAATCAATATACAAGACAGTTTAAAGTGATATCTAGCTGAATTCAACTCATTGTGTCTGTTTCTGCCTTTCATTCTGAGTAGAACGCCTCTGATCGTCTCATTCGGGTCCGACGACGATCCTACAAGTGGTATTAGAGCTCAGGAGGAGTTCTGCAGTTTTCAGCCTGATTTCATCTCATTCTCTTATTTCTACACCTTCTTTTCTGATTTGAACAACTTTTCACGGTCAAAATGATCTGAGTTTCACATATCACAAGCAAAATAGTGTTTTAACAAATCCTTGATAAAATTGGACCTTAATTCGATCAAAATCAGATAAAATTTGTAATTCCGTATGAAAATTTGTATCGAAATGATGACGTAAGCATAATTCCGTTTGAAAGTGTGCACTAATTTCGCACGAAATTACATCGTTTGTTTAATATCGTTTGAATTTGCACTTAATTCCGCACGGAATTGTAATTCCGTTTGGAAATTTCGTTTGAATTGTAATTCCGTTTGAACCGAGTGTCTAATTCCGCGCGAAATTAAGTTTCTGTTGGACAATTCAAACGAAATTAGGTTATCTCGTTTGAAAAGTGTAATTCCATTTGAGGTTTTTAATTTTGTTTGAAGTTGAGTGTGCAGGTAATTTCATTTGTAAGGATTAAACTTCCCAGCCTCCCAAACTGAATCATTTGTAAGGATTAAACTTCCCAGCCTCCCAAACTGAACTACCCAGTCTCTCAGACTGAATCTCCTAGTCTCTCAGACTAAACTCCCAGCTTCCCAAACTGAATTTCCCAGTCTCTCAGACTGAATCATAAACATAAATTTTGAAATGTGTTTCGTGCCTTTTGTTTGCAAAAATGTTTGTTCCTGGATCCGGGTGTTTCGTGTATGCAATGAAAACATGTTTGTAAAAACGTTTTTGTGAGAGCCCTAATGATTGTAGTGTAGACTCGTGAAGGAATCCTAGTTCGCTACAATCGAAGCTCTGATACCAAGCTGTCACACCCTGACTTTTGCGGAAGCGTGATTATGGTGTGACTTTCTTAATACCATTGCATTCAATCATAACAACAACTATATGATAAAACCATAGATTCGTCGTCCATTAAATAAGTTTAAAACATAACAACATTGTTTTGAAAACGTAGACTTCAAATTCAAGTTTTACAAACAATACAAATTGTTTATGAGTTCATTAAGGACTCATCAAAATATATTGAATAACACCAAGGTTTGGAAGGCGTGTCTCGTCCAGGAATAAGACACACTGACCATACTCAAAGACCATGGATGACATCTTTTATCCTTAACGTAGCATAAAAACTTCCAACGCCCACCAGATCCACTTACTAAATCCCTGAAATACATGTAGTTTGAAAACATCAACAAAAGTTGAGCGAGTTCATGTGTTCGTTTGAGTATGTGTATAAACCTTTGAAACCGTTGTAAGTATGTATGTAAGTTTATAAGTCCCGGTATGAAAGCGACAAGGAAACAAATCAATTAATGTGTAGCTAATACATTAATATATGTGACATGGTGCAGGAAGACTCAAACCTAGCAGACTTTGTACCGGGCTTCCGGTTGTAAGACATAGTCACCACATGGCCCATTCGGCGGACTCATAGATGGGGCTTGCTACACCCAAATAGATTTATCACTCATGCCCCTCGGTCCTTATACGAGGATTAATGGTCTCAAGTATCCGCCTACCCATTCACATGATCTACTGTACTTTCCTTAGCTAACCATACCAAATATAGTTGTCTGTAAGCATTTTGTAATTATTTGAAACATATATTTCACCCCCGAAGTTAATAAAACTGAAAACAGTTAAAAGAAAAGGGGGACATGAACTCACAGTTTTGCGTTCCTTGTATCCGATGTAACTCAAAGCTTCCTCTAGAACGCACGACTACCTACATGCGTACTACGGTCCATTAGACGAACGGGTCGTGCCTTGACCTAGTAATGATTAGTGTCTTTGAGTTATGTTTTCAAAGTGTCATCAATGTTATTCCAAATATATAATTATTTGTTAAAATAATAATTATCTTAACTTTAAATTATATTTAATTTTGGAATGGTCGCTAAACAATATTTTTGTAATCGTACTTCTCAAGTATTTATATCCGTATTTTCTTCCCAAGGATGGGGGTACCTCATACATGTGTATTCGTATTTTTGTATTTGTATAACTTGCCATGTATTGGTGTCGTATTCCGGCGTGTATTGTCTTTAATAAGTATCCAATATATATTTCTAAAATATATATTTCAAGAAGTATTCCTTAGAAAAATTATTCCTAATTTTTCTCTTGGCAAAAATGTTTGTAGTTCCAAAGTAATATATTTTCAAAAATAATGTATTACAAGTTTATCCAAGAAAATATATATTTTACCAAAAATAGTATATCTTCTAAAATTACAAGAAAATATATCTTTACTTCCCAAAATAATATATTTCTCCTTATCAAAAATATGATATAACTTCGTAATAATTGGAAATCATATTTTCCTTTCTTGTGTCCAAAATATTATTCACCAAAAATATTCTTATAAATGTATTTTCCGGAATATTTTGTAAGTTATATTCTTTCGTTTGGTTTCCCAATATTGTGTGTGTAACTTGTGTATTTATTCCTTGTGATTTTTGGTAATATTTTGGATTGTAAATTCTCGGTATTTGTTAAGTTGTATTATTTCAAATCCTAAAATAATATAACTAATACACAAAGTATACAAATAATCACACACATGTGTCTTCTAAATACATACCTTTCAAATACATATTTAGTTATGTTAATTTATTTACAAAAACCAACCTCCAATATTTGTATCTTTTTTACAAAAATTATGGCAAATTTTTATATTGAAAACCATAGTTAAAATACACTTGTAAATATTTGTTAGAAAATATTTTTCTAAGTGTTTATATTTTTTAGAAAATTTTGCCATAGTTTCCCCTAAAAATGGAGGTGTCTATGCTATCAAAGCATGTGATTTTCTTTTTTTTAAAAATCATTTCAACAATCAACAATTTAATCCTAAACAACTTACATTTACTAATTCGCCAAAATCATGTAATTTATACAACAACATGAACTTGAACTTTTATGAAAACTTGTAGTAACTTGGTAGGGTGCTTAGTAGGTTTAGTTACCCTTTGAAATGTATTTACTTCTTTAAAAACTTCATCTTTAAAGAAGTTGGGTATTTACAACTTTTAAACACATTTTCTAAAATGCTTCTTTATGTAATCTTTTGTTACACAAGTGTTTCTACACTTGTTTAACCATTAAAAATAGTATTTGTTTATGTAAGAACCAAGTCTAGGTAAAACTTGTTATTAAACTTAGTTTCTTGAGAAAACTATTTTGGAATCATCCACTTACAAGACTTTTATTGTGTTTAAATCATCATCTCATATGAAAACAATTTTATTATTTCAAGTTCATGTATTCATAAAGTATGATCATCTTGGTTTTTCACAAGATCATCACCTCTACTTGCTAGATCATGTGTTTAATCACAATCTAGTAAGTTCCACATGATGTCTAACATCATAAACACAAGAATCAACCATCAAGAAGCAAAACAATACTTAAACAACATAGTTCATCATGATTACTTCATTTATTAAGCTTATGTTCATGCTTCATGATTATGTTCTTTAGTGTTCTTCAAGTATTCATCATGTAACATCTTTTAACCACTCAATATAGATGTTAAATGAAGAGTAGAAGATCTTACTACTAGCTGAAGGCTAAGGATGATTCAAGGGTAGAAAGTAGGTGGATAAAAGCAATCCGTGAAGGTCCTTCAACTTCCGAAAGCTCCAAGCTTCCTAACTTAGCTTCTTAGACCTCTAGATCACCTTGGAATACATGGAAGGAGGTTCAAAATGGAGGTAGGGTGGTGGTGAGGTGTGGCCGTGAATGGGAGAGGAGGGAAAAAAGAAGATGGGTGTGTTGTGAGAAATGAGATCTTGTTCCTTCATATTCTTCTTATATCCATATTACTACTTAAACCTTTGGTTAATATGTCCCTTAAAGTACAAGACATATCAATTAAAATCTAATGATATCTTGTAAGATCAAGTACGATCTTGATGGTGGGGCCTTTGTTTGGGCCGTAGATAGGTAGGGGGTATTAGCTTAGGTTTAAACCATTAAGTTGTAATCTAGTTTAATTTCAAGTGTAAGTTACATGTCTTGGTTATATGATATTTTTAGTGGGTGTTATGATGTTCGGGGATCATAACTAGCTCAGAAACATTAAAACAATGCTTCTAGTATAATTTTGATATTTCGGGTAGTGTCCGGTTGTTCGGTTAGATATTGGTTCGTTAAAGTGCTAAATTATTCCGTTTGGTGTTCTTTATGTACCCTTTTGTGACACTTTTAATTCCCGACACTTAGGAAAGCATTCAGGACCATTTAGTTATGTTTCTGCATAATAATAATGTATTTGAATGCTGATTTGCAGAATTTTCTGCAGAATTCTGCACTTTAGGTAAGTTTTAGGCACTTTCCGGCACTTAAACTATCACCTAGTGAAGCAGTTTCGTGGTCCTTACTTCCCTACACACCATACTAGTGTAGTACTTAGTTTCTGGCTTATATTGTGTCAAAACAACGTCTGTCTATGTACTGAACCCCGTCAGCATTTTCCCGGTTTGTTTGTTAACTGTGCTAACTATGCTTTGTGCATCATTTATGTCAACATGTTTGCATGCAGTCAATGATATGTCGTTTGCAATATGTGATGCACATGTAAGTATAATGCAGTAATCAGAAAGCAATTCAAGTCATAAATTGTAAATCAGCACAATCATTAAGCACTAATCATCATTTAATAATTATACGAATGCATGCAAATTTGACAGTTGTCACATAACAGTTACTATAAAAGATCTGTTTCACGAAAATAGGACCCTCGTCTTGTTAAACAACGAGAAGTGAAACAGAAAAAGAAATAATGAAAAGAAGTTGAAAAGGCGTTAAAAACGGAGGTTGTCCAAACAAAATCTATTAAATCGGATGTTAAACATGAAAAACAGAAACAAATTTGGAAACCAAAAACGGTAAATGTGTCAGGGGGAGCTCAATGTATTCCGAATCATTAAGAAATTGAAGTCACAATCCTTGATGATGACGGACGACCCAAGTCTATGAAGGCTTGGGTCCCCCTCTCCAACTAATCTCTGAATGAGTGTGCAGGATGTTCCAGGAGGAACTATTGATAATCGTAGGATTGTTGATAGTGGAGCATCCATACGCAAGATCGGTGACATGCGGCTCCGAAACATCGTTACATCTAGGAGTAGTTGCCTTTCATGGAGAGAAGAAAAAGAAAAGAAGAATGTCTGATGAAAGAAATTGAAAGCTTCGACAAAATGAAAATCATTCCAAAGTTTGATTGTTAAAGGCTTTGATCGGGTCCCCAGGATAGATTCAATCAAAATGTACGCACCTATAGCACGTCTGAAGTTCAAAATCAACAAGATGAACGTGCAGTGTACATTTCTTTGCGGTGTGATTGAAGAAAATGTGTTTGTTGAACAAACCAACCGGGTGTGCAGATGCATTGGCATGGATTGAACAACCGCACACTACTTCTCAAAGAGAAAGACAAAGACCTTCGCTGGTGCAATGTGGAAGACCAGTCGGACCCAGAGGTTTATGATCTTGTTGCTGTGAAGAGATTTCTCGGATTAATTGAAGTAGCTGCAAAATCAACCTTGGAATCCACATCGGGTGGATATCCAGTTTAGGAGAGCACTCAGATTCCTTGCGATGCACGAAGCAGTTGCAGGATACAGTTTTGAATTTCTAATCTCTCCTATCCTTGTCGATATTTAAGCTGCTTTTTTATTATTATTATTATCATCTCGTACAGCACTCTTTGGCCAGACACGTTGATCTTAAATATCACCTCACACGTGATTGTTTCAATATGAAACTTGTCAATGTTGTCACGGTCCGCACTGCTTACCGACGTGCCAACTGATTTTTCCAATAAATCAATTCTGATTAAAACTAATTTTGGTAAACGACATTAAGGTAAAACATGAGTTAATCCGACATCGGGAAATCGTTTTTGTAAATACCTTTGTGTTTTTAAAATTTATCATAGTTTGTTGATTTTAGGGGGAGTAAATCCAAAATTTGAAAATTCAAAAACATCGAAAAATTTCAAAACGCAAAAACAATAGAAAAACAAAAATGAATTTCCTAGCGAGAAAAAGAGAAAATGATAGTAAATCAGTGGTATGTCGAAACCTCTTCGAACTGAACTTAAAATAAAAATCGATAAGTAGCTTTATATTCGATGTATTGGTAGGCTCACAATCATTTTAAAGTGTGCAGGGCGATATAAACTTAAATCGAGTAAAGACCAGGTGGGAACCATTCATTGGCATATGGTCTTGGTACCAAAATTTCATTTGATTGATTGTCGAGGTTCTGAGATATACGGTCTTTATGCTGTCTTATCATCTGGGTATCATGGTTTTATCTTTTACCGAAAAATAACGGAGACGAAGTCTAGATCTTCCATGATACTATACATACGTGTACATATTGCATTCGACCTCAATAAGTGATCAAAACTCACATGTCCAAACAAAATAAGTGATAAAATATCACATTTATCCGGGAGTCAAGTTCGTCTCTTTGCTGTACGTTAGTACTGACCTGTTCACGGACTTGCTCCTGTGCCCTCATGCATCTGAAAATCAAGTTCCTCATCAATAAGTGATTCTATCACAAAGGGCTTCTTTTCAATCAAAAATAAGTGAGTCTCTCACATTTTTTTATACGGTCAAACAAATGATAAGCGGTATACTCACCGGTAAGATGAACTCTCGTGCATACCTTGATACGGGAATGTGTCGTGCGTGGATTAACACCGGTCGGTAAGTATAAATCATACCTTAACGTATCTCCTAGCCCCGAGTACATCTGATAAGTTGAGCTTATGTGGACAACAATACCGATAATCGTTATAGGATGCTTATTTAAATGTTAACTAATTGAACAACAAAAGCGTTTTGGCGTGACCGTACACTGATACAATTCTCTTACCCTCGAAACTTGCAAAAAGAATGTCTGTAAATATTTATTTACTGCTTTCAGTTTTTGCATCTTTGTATATATTTATTTATTGCTTTCCGTCTTTACATTTGAAAAATGAAAAATTCCAAAAAGATTTTAGGTGTGTTTTAATATAAACTTTATAAAAATCAAAAAGATTTTATTTCTATCTTATTTTTGATTAACCGATGTTGGAACTCGAGTCTATCCTACCCAAAATCCTGATTGCAAGCCGGAAAACAATTACATCTTCATAAACAGTCGAAGTTAACAAGTTTTGAAAGTTAAAGGATTAAATTTGATCATTTTTTAAACTATCAAACTGTTGTCGGTCGGTGTTTGATTGTGTAGGTCCCTTTTCTCGGAGGATCGAGAACAACCTAAACCTTGTTATACTAACCCACTAGCGAGTGCGGAATCCAAGCTAGTAGGCAAACCGGGATGAAGCAAGAACAAACACAAGAACACACAAAGTTCACCGATTAACACCACTGTATTAATACGTATGAAGGTTTACGGTTACAAGCACAATGTTTACAAAACCAAAGATGTAAACTCTCAAGTGTGTGTGTGTGTTTCCAGCAGAATGCTCTCAAGCTCTCTATCTCTTGTCTGTGTGCATCTGCCTTTCACACTACACTGCATGGGTATATATATACCCAGCTCATGATGCCTGGTCGAAGGATCCGATAGATGGTCCGAAGGATCATCTTTCGGATAGAAAGCTTTCGAAGGATTAGCAAGGACCTCGAAAGATCACCTTTCGAGGTCTATTGTTCGAAGCCTATCTTTCGATCACCTCGAAGGATCAACAGAATCCTTCGAGTCTATCCTTCGACATCGACACACATATCAAACATATGTTAACTGTTGGCCAAGTCAAACTAGGAGGATAGTTGACTTGGTCAACTTACAGACTAACTTTGGACATCGTTCACATACAGACCGAATACAGACAAAGTACAGACATAAGTGCACCAACAAACTCCCCCTTGGCTGTAGCTTTGTCTTTATCTTCTATGGTTGAAGCCTCGTCTTGAACTTCGACGGTCTTTGGTCTTCGAGTTATCAGAACTCTGATGTCCTTTCAAGTCTTCAATGTCGGAGGATCTTCAAAGTCTTCACGTCTTGAAAGCAGAGAGTGTATCAACAAACTACCCGTATCATGTAGGAAGTGTGTTGACAAACTCCCCCTTAACATAAGCTCCCCCTTGAGTTATGCTCGTGAATGGACTTTATCTTTATGAAGTGAGATCCTTGTGGTGTTGATGATGGCCAGCGGCTACTCGATCATCTTCATCTTTTGAGCGCCTTCTCGTCGTGTCTTCATTCCAAAGCTTGTCATCGACCATGTTCTCCTAGCCTTTAGAATCTGCACATGCAAGAAATCTAAACGCGTAATGAGAACAACTGCTTGGAACATAGTATAAGCAAATGACACACGAATGACCATGTCACAATCAAACACCGTCCGACAGTTTGAAAGTTTAATAAATTTGTCAATTTAAGTCTTTAACTTTCAAAACTTGCAAATTTCGACCGTTTATGAAGATTTAGTCAATTCGGTTTTCGTTCAGGTTTCAGGTAACGAAGACTTGAGCTCCAACATCGTACGATCGAAAATAAAGTAGAAAGAAAATCTTTTTGGCTTTTATAAAGTTTATATTAAAACACACCTAAAATCTTTTTGGTATTTTTGAAAGTAAAAGACAACAATTTAAAATCCTTTGAGTGTTATCAAACGACATCACCGCTAATGTCGTGCTGATATGCACCAAACGACGAAACTGTTTAAAAGAAAAAACAATAAAAGTTAAGCAGTAAATAAATATATACAAACATTCTTTTTGCGAGTTTCGAGGGTAAGAGAATCATATCAGTGTACGGTCATGCCAAAACACTCTTGTTGTTCAGTTAGTTAACATTAAGATAAGCATCCT